>NC_087437.1:110225659-111508873 GCF_036321535.1 Camelus dromedarius | reverse complement strand
TGTAGTCATTTTTTCAGCGCCTCACTTGACACCTGTAAAGTAGGTTAGTATTACTCTGGCTTTGAGTTCGACTTTTTTTTCCTTAATCAGACCACAAGGGGCCGCAATGCACCACGTAAACGTTCGTCGCGTCCAGCGTGGTCACCGCCGCAGCGGCGAGAGGAGCGGCAGGAGCCCCTTCCCGTCGGCTGCCCCGTCTCCACCCGGAGTTTATCCCTCTCCGCTCTCGTAACCGGGCTCCTTAATCAACCTGACGGTCAAGACCTCTCCCCGCCAGCCCCCGCCAGTGCCAGGGGCTTGGGTTAGTCAGCATTCATTCCGAAACCGTCTACACCTACCCTCCCACAGGCTTTCCCCCCAAGAGATTTGCATTTTACACTGAGAAGTTAATTATGTTTTCTCTTTCAGTCATTTTTTCTGTTTCCACGACTCAGGGTCATTACTAAGCATCCCCACCCCCACACCCCCAGGACCTTCTGAGTCCTAAATGCTGCTAAATGCTTCCAGCTCCGGTTGGACTTGTCAAGAGGGTGGTGTCAGGCTTCCAGAGAAGTTCGTTTCTGATCACCTGGCTCCAAAGTCTGACTCATGGGACTTCCTGGGAATCCTCGCTGTCTCAACGCTGTCTATTCCTTTGGAAACGTTAAGGAACACTTATTTCTTTGTAGGATGAGGCATCAAAAGCATTTTATTTAGATGAAAACAGTTTCCAAAACCTTAAATTCAGATAATTTCACTTTAAGTCAGACTTCCATTGACTGGAACGGAAGGTTTTATATATGTATATATGTGCATTAAATTATTTTGCTCAACAGAAAGTCGGGGCAAAGAAGCAGTGCAGTGAGGTGGGACCAGACTGGGAAGCCTGGAGCCTCAGGATCTAGGTCCTGCCTTGCCTCTAACTAGCAGAGCAGTTGGCGTCCTCGACTTCCCATCCCCCAGCCTCAGCTTCCTCATCTATACAAAGAGGAAGCTGGGCTAGAATGATCTGGAAGTTTCCTCCTCTGATTCATCTAGTAAAAGCAATCAGAAGTTTTGTTGTGTTAGTGGAACACTTATTTTTTTAACCTTTTTAAATTTATGTATTTATTTTACAATATCATATTTTTAAATTGAAGTATAGTTGATGTACAGTGTATGTTACAAGTATACAATATAGTGATTCACAAATTTTAAAGTTTATACTCCATTTATAGTTATTATAAAATATTGCCCATGTTCCCCATGGTGTACAATACATCCTTGCATCTTATTTTATACCTGATAGTTTCTGTCTCCTAATCTTCCACCTCCATCTTGCCCCTCCTCCTTCCCTCTCCCCACTGGTAACCACTAGTTCCTTCTCTACGTCTGTGAGTCTGTTTCTTTTCTGTTATATTCACTAGTTTGTTGTATTTTTTTTTTAGATTCCACATGTAAGTGGTATCTTATAGTATTTGTCTTTCTCTGTCTGACTTATTTTACTTAGCATAATGTCCTCCACATCCATCCATGCTGTACACCAGAAACTAATACAACATTTTAAATTTTAGTAGAAACTTGCTGAGATGGAGACCTTGATCAACAGCTGATAGAGGATGGTACCAACCATCTGTCATCTGGTGGATGTGGACAATATTCTGCCCTTGAGAGAGCCAAGACCATGAGAGAGACTTCGAATGGAAGCACCGCCCATGTTTGCTGCTGCTGCTTAATTAACAGTCGGAGGTGGCTGGCAGGAGGCACATCTTGAAAATATTCTTGAATCGGTTCGCGGAATCCTGAATAGAATTAACACATGGGCACGTGAACACTTAACAGCATCTCTGGTCACCAATGTTTGCTCGAGAATCATAGTTATTAAAATACATTAGTGATTTCTTTTGTCACTACTTGAGTTGCTTTCAATGAGGAAAAAAAGTCCTGCTGTAATCATTTCACTTTCGCTTGTCCTCCTGTTCTCTCCCTCCCATCCCTGTGTCCCCTTAGCAAAGCCAGAAGCAACCAGAACTTAAATTAGTCAGGGTTGGATGTCAGCCACAGAGTAGGGCGAGTGAAATCCCGTAATGTCAGCTCACCGGGCAGAGTTTCCAAGGCAACCGCTGTTGTCTGTGTCTTCACTCTGAAGGGAAACCTGGGAGGATCCAGTCCTGACGTGGCTCTGAAGAGAACCAGCCTGGGGGCAAAACGACCTGTGCATGAGGAGACTTCGGTTCCAGTCCTGTTTTTGTTTTATCTCTGTAAGGATGGGTCTTATTCACATTTATTTTCTCTCACTCTGAAATGAGGATTTGATCTGAACTCTTTTGGGGCGGGCAGTTAAAAGCATATTTAAAATATGCACAGACTACTGGTCTGAGAATCACTGCATGATCTTCCAATGATGAAGAAGAAACAGAGCCAGATTCGTACATGAAAACAGAATGATTTTTGCCCTTAAATGAGGGAAGGATTAGCAGGGGCCAAGAAGCAAGAAAAAAAAGGCAAAGAGCAGTCCCCAATCAGAACAGCCCCCATCTTCAGGTTTTTCTCATTGTTGGTGAGATTATAAGATTTGTTCTCCAAACCCAGGCACATTAGAGGGTGCAAGGGGGAGATTTAATAATTAAGGGTCAGGCCAGGATGACAGAGGGAAACCTTCCCAGGCAGCCAGTGCCTGCATCACCCTCCCCTTTGTGCTGCATGGTAATGAGTCTTTGGAACAAAGGTCTCCCTGTTAATGGGCTTTGAGACCCGCAAGGCTCAAGTGATGAAGATTACAAGTTGTCTGATAAGATTTAGTCAGGTGGGAGCAGAAAAGAAAAATGGAGAAACATAGGAGGGTTTGACAGAGAATCAAACAGAAATGAATGAAAAAGACTTGGAGGTCTTGGTTGTCTCTGAGTAAGCACAATTTGGGGTGGCCCCAGTCAGCAGATTGGGGACTTTGTCCAGTAAAGAGTATAGTAATTATGGGAAAACTGGACAGCTACCTGTCAAAGACTGAAATTAGAACATTCTCTAACACCATATACAAAAATACACTCAAAATGGATTAAAGACAAATGTAAGACCAGATACTATAAAACTCCTAGAGGAAAACACAGGCAGAGCACTCTTGGACATAAATCACAGCAATGTTTTCTTTTGAACCAGCTCCTGGAGTAGTGGAAATAAAAGCAGAAATAAACAAATGGGATCTAATTATATTTAAAAGCTTTTGCACAGGTAAGGATACCATCAACAAAACAAAAAGACATCCTACAGAATGGGAGAAAATATTTGTAAATAATGCGACCAACAAGGGACTAATTTCTAAAATATACAAACAGCTCATATACCTTGATATCAAACAAAAACAAAAACAAAAACTAAGCAACCCAATAAAAAAAAATGGGCAGAAGACCTAAACAAGCAATACTCCAATGAAGACATACAGATGGCCAACAAGCACATTAAAAAATGCTCAACATTACTAATTTTTAGAGAAATACAAATCAAAACTACAATGAGGTATCACCTCCCACCAGTCAGAATTGCCATCATTAAAAAGTCTACAAACGATAAATGCTGGAGAGGCTGTGGAGAAAAAGGAACCCTCCTACACTGTCGGGGGAAATGTAAATTGGTGCAGCCACTATGGAGAACAGTATGAAGGTTCCTTAAAAAGCTAAGAATAGACTTACCATGTGATCCAGCAATCCCACCCCTGGGCATATACCTGGAGAAAACTATAATTCAAAAAGACTCCAACGTTCATAGCAGCACTATTTAAAATAGCCAAGACGTGGAAGAAACAACCTCAATGTCCATCAACAGATGACTAGATAAAGAAGATGTGATATGTATATACAATGGAATACTACTCAGCCATAAAAAGAATGAAATAAAGCCATTTGCAGCAACATGGATGGACTTGGAGATCGTCATTCTAAATGAAGTAAACCCAAAAGAGAAAGAAAAATTCCATATGATATCGCTTATATGTGGAGTCTAAAAAAAAGACACAAATAAACTACTTATGAGTTATAACTTAGATGACTGATTTCTTGAATATATGTAAGCACATTTGCCTGTCCTTTATGAGTGGACTACTTACTGCATTCTGTTGATTTGTATTTTGTAGTTGGCTTTATTCCTTGGATAACTATGTAAGTTTAAAAAGATAAAGCTCTAAACTGTTCCTGGAAACAACTAACAGTACATATATGTACATTTTAAAAAGTAATTAATTTAAAAAAAGCATATAGTAATTATGGTTTACCTCTGAGAAGTTTTTTTTGGGGAAAAAAATTCCCAACACAATAAACATGAAAACAGGGTTTATGGCTTATGATTAATCCTGTTTCCAGTGAAGAAATTCACTCAAAGTGGACATCAGTAAGCCTACAAAATATGTTTACTGTTCTCCTCAAAGGAATAAACTGAGTTTACCATACATTGTGAGTTAATGATAAGATAAACTGGGGAGGTTCCAGTCCTTTAAGGTGTTAAATCTCCTTACCTCGGGTATAAACACATGTTTGTTCTTTAAGCAGTTTCCTGATGGAATCATCTTGAAAGTTTAAAAAGTATGTCTTAGCTCGGGTGGTTATAACAAAATACCAGAGGCCGA
Organism: Camelus dromedarius; assembly: GCF_036321535.1. Taxonomy (NCBI): domain Eukaryota; kingdom Metazoa; phylum Chordata; class Mammalia; order Artiodactyla; family Camelidae; genus Camelus; species Camelus dromedarius. The sequence continues at coordinate 111,504,300 of NC_087437.1, read as the reverse complement.
GTGGCTTGTAAACAACAGACATTCATCTCTCACCGCTCCTGGGGCGGGAAGTCCACGGTCAGGGTGGCCCCAGGACCGGGTTCTGGTGAGGCTCCTCTTCCAGGCTGCAGGCGGCTGTTTTCTGGTCGTTTCCTCATGTGGTGGAGAGAGGGTGAGAGAGCTCTCTGAGGTCTCTGTTATAAGGGCACTAATCTCACTTTTCAGGGCTCCACCCTTATGATCAAACAGACCTCACCTCCTAACACCATCACACTGGGAGTCAAGATATCAATGTGAATTTTGAGGGGGATACAAACATTCAGTTCATTGAAAGGCAGTCAAGAAATGTACTTTTATTGTAGAAAAATTAGAAAATATCAGTAACTGAAATGACAATAAAACCATCAGTAATCTAAACACTATTAATAATTCAGTATATATCCCTCGACACTATTTCCTATGCATTTTATTTATACATATAATTATGAAAATGATAGCTATAATTATTATTTTTAAAATATTTTATTTATTTATATTTATTTATTATTTTATATATATCTTTTGGCAGGGGAATAGGTAACTAGGTTTATTTATTTTTAATGGAGGTACCGGGGAGTGAACCCAGGACCTCGTGCCTGCTAAGCATGTGCTCTATCACTTGAGCTGTACCCTCCCCTGCCTATAATAATAATAATAATTATTATTATTATATTGTGAAGTTTTCCATGTTAATAGATATACTTTTACAACCTTGTTTTAATGACTGTATTAGAGTTCACAGTATTGAATAGTTCATTTAACCAAACTCCTGACATTAGGTATGAGGTTGCTTCCAGACTTTTTGTATTATAAACAACGTGGGCCCAAACATCTTCTAGTGGAATCTTTGTGCACATGTAGTGGATGAATCTGGAGTGCATGACACAGTGGTCGGTCTGAGATCTGAGCTCTGTTAGCTCTGGGCTCTGTTTATGATTCACTTGTGGAATAAACACACAACAAGAACAAAAGAGGGGACATGGGTTCTGGTTCCCACCCAGACACATCACCTTGATCGTGTCACCTAACCTCTCCAGGTCGTAGTTTTCTTACGTGTAACATTATAAAAATTAGAGATAATGAATGAACCTGCCCCTTGAACTGGACTCCTGTGAGGATCAGACAGGGTCAAGGAGTGAAGAATCACTGAAAGTTATAAAGCAGTTTACTTTATAGTGATTTATTCTCTTCTTTTCAAAATGCTATTTTAAAATTTTAAGTCAACTAAAACTGTTTCCAATTTTTGACATCCTCCAGGAAAACTGATTTTTATGATTTTTATGACTTTTATGAGCCAATTTGGAAGTTGTGGTGTGTGAATGGGCACTTCCTGGGGGAAGCGGCTAGGAGTGTTTCAGGCTGATCAGACAGGCTGGTCACCTCCAGGGTTGCTGCAAACCAAAGGCAGAGGGAGCAGGGCTTGCAGAGGCGGATCCCTCGCTGTGTGATCCTGAGGGGGCGGGGAGTTCGCTCCTCTGCCCCCCTCACCCTCCCTCCTGCTCCCATCAGTCAGGGGGCTGCTCTGAAGCTGGAGAGTGATTCGGGCCTGATCCTGTCCAGCCCGACAGAGACAGAGCCCAGCCTGCTGTCAGAGATAACAACGGCTGTTAGAAGGGAAGTCTGGGGAAAATATTTTTAAAAAGAATCCTGGGAATTCCAGCTCCAGTTGGGTGAGAGCCCCCAGGGGGCAAGTAGGGTGCATGAATGGAAATTTGCAGCCTGAATTAACCCCAAAGGGACAAGCCTACAGCTGGAAACTGCATGCCTCCCACGTACCTGTCACTCATCCGTAAGATGGAAAGGCAAAGGGGGCAATTCTATTCACCAAATATGAAGGGGTTTAGAGGCTTCCTTCCCTCTGACCCTTGTCCTCAGGGTGACCAGCCCTGCCGTTGGGGCACCATTCACAGGGTGTCCTGTGAGATACTGTAGTCCCCTCGTGCTGGGGAGGCCCCAGGGGCCGCTTTGCCTCTCTCCTCCTCCAGTCTTGGGAGGTGCAGGCTCGTGGGAGATAACTCCTTGTGTACTCACCGAATGAATGAGTGAGGAGTGGAGGACGTGGCGAAGGGAGGCTGAGGACCTCCCACCCACCTATGGGAGGTCTTGGCACCACCTGCCTGCCAATGATGCAGCCTGTAGGTAACTGCACAGTAATTCGCAGGTCCCTAAAGAAAATAACTTATTCCCATCCTCATGGGAAGAGGTCTCGGGTTAGAAGGGGAGGACAACTTAAGTAAAGGAGAAAGTGAAGGCTATTTTTGGCTCTATGCTGGGGCCGACGGACAGGAGTCCCCACATTTTACTAGAGCAGTGATGGACAAGTGGTAGGTTTTTAAAAGACCTTCCTTTAGTTTGCTGTAAATCTCTCTGTTGCAAGTATTTGAAGTTCTCCTGGCTGTTTTAAGTATGATCTATAAAGCGGACCAATTAAACACACCAGCACATTTCCTCAATTCTTTTAAACTCTACTGACGACAATATGGAAGAAGGGAAGCCCTATTAGTAAAACGGATTTTTATTTTATTTGCTATTTATAAAGAAAGGCCTAAAGTACAGATAAACATAAGAGGCAGCATTCTATGATAGACCATAAATGGCGAAAACCTGAATGCTTCCATGTCATTAATTCCTTGTCCACATAGACACAGTCTCCCGCCTTCAGGAAATAGAGTCTGGAGAAAGACATTTGTTTGGAGTAAATAGCTAACTTTTGGGGTTGCCTTCAGATCTCCAGTTTCTATTTTTGTTTGATGACTTCATTTTTTCAATTGCTGTCAAATGATAAAAGTAGAGACAGATGGTATATGGGTTTATTCTCTTAAATGTTATGTTCAAGAGATGTGCAGAAGCTCCATTTGGGGGCTGAGAGGTTCAAGGTTATGTCTCTGTTTCAAGCTTCCCAGACCCCGGCATGAGGTGCTTAAGGAGAATCATTTCTTAAAAGAAGTGATAGTGATGTAAGGATTGGGGGTTAGACAACTTGAAGAGAGGGGTGTGGGAGGAAAGGGGGGGGGTTAGAAAGAGAGAACAGGAATGGAAACTTGTAGCCTGAATTAAGCCCAAAGAGATAATCCTACAGCTGGATGACAGCTGGAGAGACTGAGACCCTAGGAGTGGAACTGGTACATCTCAGAGCCACAAAAATGATCCTGGAACATTGTTTCCACAAGGCTGTTTTCAAGCAGGTGAGAGAAAGACTCACTGATACTTTGCTGCCTCTTCAGAGACAGCCTTGGAGGAAATTTGCTGAAAACTTCGCCTTCCCCTTCTTCGCCACCCCCAGGACTCACAATTCTATGGGTTTTCTCCACTGAGAAAGAGGGAGGCAGGCTGTCCAAGGGTTGTAACTGGAGCAGCCGCACCAAGGACTCTGGGTGGTTAGAGAGAAATTAGATTTCACATCCGTCCCATCAATCTACGGGCAGGGAGGCTACTTCCGGAAGCTCTGAGGGTTCCTCTGGGGCTCAGCCAGGGGAGCGAGTACTGGAGAGGCAAGGCAGGTGGCTGCCCGGGCCTTGGGGAGTGGCCTGCATGTGAGCTCTGTGGGGAGCTCCCAGGAGTCCCCAGGGGATGGGGGAGACTGGGGTCCTGCAGCAGGTGGGCAGGGCTTCGGGCTCAGGGTCCCCACAGTCTAGATGCTCAGAGCAGGGGGACCTGTTCGGAATCCTAGCCGGTCAATGTGGGAGATGGTCAACATGCTGGTCACACACGTGTCTCTACGAAGATAACTGGCCACCTTCGGGGGTCTGCTACGGGAGAGGGAGGCTTGGCTGGTACAGAACACCAACTGCGTTGTTAAAAAGATTTTTTTTAACCAGTGTGCATTTTATAATTAGAAAAAAATCCAGTATAGATTTTCATTTGGGGGAAAAAAAATTGGGGCAGGAATCAAGGCTCAGTTAGGTTCAGTGTGGGGGGCTGGCTGGTGGGCTCCATGCTGTCGGTTGGCTCACAGGCTGGGCCTAATGCCAGGGAAAGAGTGTCAAGTCTGAAGTGAGTGGATGGGGCTTTTGTTTCTGCCCTGCTCCCTTCTGTCAGGAAGCAGCCATTTTCTGAGCCTCAGTGTTCATCCCTGTGAAATGGGGTGGATGAAAGGCTTAAATGACACCTCACAGAATGGTTGAGGGGCTTGCCTGAAAATGCCCCATAAATATTTAAGTTCTCACCAGCCAGTTGGTGTGTTTTTCCCCCCACCTTCGCCTCTAAATGTCCACAAGACATTCTTTTTCTTCTCTAAACAGTCAGTTATGGCTGATGTGTGAGAGAAACACAAACGTGGTCAATGAGCGCCTGCTCAGCATTTTTATTGCGTATACGGTGTGTCTTTCCTCATGTGCAGCCCGGTTTCCAGGTGCGGGAGATGAGGTGATGGAGCAGGGGACCTGCAGGGCTCTGTACGCTGCCTCTCTCCTCAGGCCTGTGAAATGCCAGAGAACTGCTCCCCCAGCGCTCTGTGAGGCTGCGGTAAGAGGCCAGGGTCCCCCCAGTCCAAACTTCAGGCTTCCGTGTTGAAATACAAGATGGCGAGGCCCTACCAACCCTCACTCTGTCTGCCAGCAAACCCCGGAGTCCTGCTCAGCCTGGGAAGTTTAATGACAACGAGGCAAGTGATCTCAGATTTATTTTGGGGGCTTTCCAAAGCCAGAGGGAAAAAGTAATTTTATTTTTATAAAGAAGAAAAAAACTACCCAGAAACCCTTTGCCAGCCAAGGCCTTTCTTCATCTTTTTTTTTTTTCCCCTAGCTCCTTGAGTCCTATAGCTTCCTAAAGCAAGTTTACTGTCTTGAACAAAGAGTGGTTTATATCCTTTTGCTACAAGACAAATGGGAGAGGGGGAGGAAGTAAGTAGGAGAGACTCAGGGCTCAGACCTTTCTTTCTGGAGGAGATGAAGTTCTGCTGGGGAGGTAGCTGCCGCCATCCATAGGTTAAAAAAACATCACACATATGGGAAGAGTTAAAGAGGACTTGTGAAGTCAATGGGGCCAAAACTGTCTTCTTGTTACTGAGTGAACCAAAGAGCTCCCCTGAGAGCCTGGGGTGCAATCTCTGACCCCATTAGGTCTGAATGAAGAAGAAGAGTAAAAAGATGAATGAATTTCTGACACTGATTTTATTTCCCTTTGGCTCCAATTGTTTGAACTTGTTATGTATTTGTCTGTGTTCTGGTCGATAAGTGGAACCTAAGTCCATGTGTTCAATTCGACTTAACAAGCTTTTATTGAGCACCTACGATACGATATGCCTGACCCCTAGCTGAGTACTGTCGGGGGACAGAAGAGATGGCAAGGTCAATGACACTCAAGGACAATGTGGAGAATGGGAGGAGCATGAATCTGAATCCTAGTTCCAGCATCTGCGACCGTGGCTTTGAATCTCAGTTCCCCTGTCTGTAAGATGGGGAGAAATCAGCTAGGGGAGATATTAAACTGCACGAGGTAACACATGTGAATGTCAGAGTTAGAGTTCTTTGAGTTGCAAGGAACAAAATTAACTTAAGACAAATTTAACCAAGAAAGGGAGCTGTGTGTTAGAAGGGAGTTGGGGTCTCTCCTGGAATTCACTGAAAAGTTAAGCACAGGGGCCACAGGGAGGGCTGGGAGCGGGGCTGTTCTGGGTCTCAGCATGGGGAATGTCCTCCCCACAAAGTCTCTTCTGCTCCAGTGCTGCCCCCTGTCCCATGCCTCTCTTAGCTCTGCCCCTTGTCATGAGGAGTCTGAGTGAATTAGCTGAATCAGCTCTGCCTGAGGGGCAGGGCCCCAGTGTAGAAGCTCGGGGAGGATGGGAATGGATGCCTGTATCTGTTGATGAGGTCCGCCATAACGTGCCACAGACTGGGGGCTTAAACAGCAGGCATTTATTTCTTCCCAGTTCTGGACTCTGGAAATCTGAGATCAAGGCGCCGACGGGCGTGGTTTCTTCTGCGGCCTGTCTCCTTGGCCTGCATAAGGTCCTCATCTGGTCTTCGCTCTGTGTGGGTCCGTGTCCTCATCTCCTCTTCTCATGAGGACACCAGTCCTATTGGTTTAGGGCCCATCCTAATGGACTTATTTTAACTTAATCACCTCTTTGAAGATCCTTTATCCAAATATGGTCATATTTTGAGGTGCTGGGGTTCAGAACTTCAAGTATGAACTTTTTGTGGTACACAGTTCAGCCCATAAAATTACCCTCCAACAAAGAGGGTTGTTGGGGGCTGGGAAGACATGCCCACAGTGTCTGCTCTAGTAACAACCCGAGATCAGGGCTGGGAACATAGGAGATGCTTTTCAAATGTGGGTCCTCTCCCCTTCTCCCTGCAAAACACCATGCCTCTGTCATCCAGGGACTTACCCTTCTCCAGGGGAGATGGTGCCCAGGGCCGTGAAACAAATCTCCAGCCCTGGGAAGGACAGGGACTTGGGACTCAGGAGTTTCGGGTTCTGGTCTGGGTTGTGCCTCTGCTCAGCAAGTGGGTAAGAGATGCTGCCTTTCAAGTCTGTTTCTCATGTGTAAAATGGGGAGGGTGGATAGAGGTGAGTGGGCTCAATAACCCAAGGAGTCAATGACTCCAAATCTGGCATTGGCTAAAGGCAGAGCGCCAAAGGGAAGGGCAAGTAATTGGTGTTGGCTCGAGTCACTGGGAAAGGTTTTGTGCTTGCTTAGAATGGAGTGTTTCCCATAGTCTTTGCTTGGGCTGCAGCCAATCATCCTCCAAGACTGACTTTTTTTTTAGTCAAAAGCAACTCATCTCTTTTTCTTCTGGCCAAGGGGGAAAAAAAAACCTCCCCAAACAAACAAAAAAACCCCAAACAAAGAACCTTCTGCCCTTTGGAATCCGAGTAGCACATGTTTTGGGGGGAACCTCAGAGAAAGATGCTTTCTGCTCGTTTCTCTCAGTCAACTCCCCGTCTGCCTGGCTCCAACTGTGGCCAAAGCTGCTGGCATCTCTGCACAGCCCAATATGTGCCCTGGAAATTCTGAAGGCTGGTCACAGAAAAGGCTCTGGAAAGGGTCAGCCAGGACCCTGGTGACAAAGTGAAGGAGTTAGGACAAAGGTCATACAAACAGAAGGAAGATTTTCTCAACGCCGTGTTCTGGAGTGTTCCCACAAGGAGCCTGCCCTTGACTGACTGCTTGCTTGAATGACTAGGGGATTTTACTTTACGCAGACACCCTGGTTGGGTTTTGGGAGCTCCTACCTCACCCTCTCCTTCTTGCCTGAATCCTGCAGTAACTGATGATCAGAAAAAAGGGGCAGGAGGATGAGCCACAGGGGCATAGTCACACTCCCAACAGAAGCACATGGAGTCAGACACAGGCCTGCAGAAATGACAGTAAGAAGGAACAGACCAAGTGCTGTGTGATGAGCCAGGGAGGGAGCCGGGGACTGAGTGATGCTGCCTGGTGACTCTTTCCAACAAATGGTAGAAGAGTCACTGAGGGTCTTTCCAGAGAAACCCTGAGTGTTATGCCAATAAATATTCTCCAACAGGAAAGGAAATAGAAGAATAAGGAAGAATAGCTTCTCCTTCACACTGCTCTCTCCCCAAGACACTCAGGGGTGAGAAGTCTGATCTGACAGAGAGGGGGTCCACACTGCAGGACACCAGCAGCTTCAACACTGAAGATCAGCCGGGAGCCCTCCTTGTCTTTGGAAGGCCTTTGGCTTGACGGCCACCAGGAATTCCTCCCCGGGCTCCTCTGCCCCAAGCTGTGGCCCCGTCTTGTGTTGCAGGATCTTCTGCGCCTAGAAGGGACTTCTCCTGCACAATTCCCCTGGTCTAGCTGTTCACCCCTCCTCTGGACGTCCGAGGACCACTGAGTGCCTCTGCTGCCATCCACTTCGCATTTCTCCGTTTAGCATCTCAGAAGAGCCCACAGGAACTTGGCCGTTTCTCTCTCCTTTGTCTGTGTAGGTGGAAGGGAACAATTTAGGTATTTCCTTTCCCATTGTGATGAAAGATGCCACCTCCCGTTAGAAGGCAGAAGTGACTACAATCAGTTTGGGTGTTTGGTCGAATTCATCTACAGTAGTACTCCGCCACAATGTGCTAAGTGGTTCTCTAAGCATGTCGCAGGGTAACGAAATCAGTGGAATGAGCCTTCACTGTGAGGTCAACGATCGGTTAACCAGCTAAGATTTTACTCTTTAAGAACGGTGTGAATTACGGAGCTAATGTGATTCTTTTTCTGAATGGAATCCAGATTTCAACTCGATTTATTCAATAGCGGAGTTCCTTCGCCACTAATTTCAATTGCCGACTAAATTATTTACTGGGTATGTATGTCGATCTGGTTTTGGACTCTGCTTTATGTCAGTTGATCTATTTGTCTGTTGCTGTGCCCATAGCACACTTGGAAAGTTATGATAACCTTATGGTATGTTTAGCCATTTCCTAGAGCAAATCCTTCCATGGTTGAGCCTTTTCCAAAATTTCTTGGCTTCATGTGTAGATTGTTATCTTCCGTTGATTTAAAAAAAATCAGCTTTATTGAGGTATAATTTACATATAATAACATTAGTGGAAAATAGTGTACAATTTAATGAGTTTTGACAAATGAATACAGTCATGTGACCACCATACCATGATGATACAGAACATTTCCATCACCCTAAAAAATCCCCTTGTTCCCTTTGGCAGTCAATCTTCTTCTCACCCCTGACCCCTGGCAGCCGTTCTTTTCTCTTTTGTCACACAGGTTTCTCTTTTCTAGAGTTTTATATGCAGGGAAGCAGACAATTCGTAGTCTTCAGTGTCTGACTTTTTTCACTTAGCGTGATGCTTTTTGAGATCATCCACGTTGTTCTGGGAATCAGGAGTGTGTTCCTTTTTATTGCTGGTGGTGGTCCCCCTGCAGGGATATCCTGCAATTTGTTTGTCCAATCACCTGGTGATGGGCATTTGGGTTGTTTCCAATTTTTTGACTACTATGAATAAAACTTCAAAAGAACATTTGCTTACAAATCTTTGAGTGGACACATGCTGATGTTTCTTGTGGGTAAATACTTAAGAGTGGGATGGCTGGGTCATTCATATGGTAAGTTTATATTTACTTTTATAAGAAAAGTTTAGGTGTTCTGGTTTCTCTGCACCTTCATCAACACTTGCTATTGTCAGCTTTTCAGTTTAGCTATTTGGAAGAGCCTGCGGCAACTTCGCCATTTAGATGCAGTGGTACCTCATGGGCAATTTAATTTGCATTTGCCTAGGGACTAATGGTGAACACCTGTTCATATGCTTGTTTGTCACCTATTTACTTTTTAGTGAAGTGTGTCTGTTTAAGCTTTTTGATTTTTTTTAAATAAGGTTGTTTGTTTTCTTACTGCTGAGTTTTGGGAGTTCTTGATACATTCTAGATACAAGTCCGTTTTGTCAGATATGTGATTTTCGAATAGGTAGCTTATCTTTTTATTCTCTTCACAGTGTTTTCACAGAGAAAAGGTTTTTAATTGTGATGAAGTCCAATTAAACAATCTTATCTTCCTTAATGTCCCATCTGTCCTTTGCCTCTCCCAGAGCATAAAGATTTTCTGTTTTCTTCTGAAAAGATTAAGCATTTATGTTTTTTACTTAGGTTTATGATCTATTTGAGTATTTTGTGTAGAAGGTGTGGAGTTTATGCTGTATTTCTTTTCTTTTCCCCTATGGATGTCCCATTGCTTCAGCACCATTTGTTGAAAAGGTCATCCTTCTTCCATTGGATCATTTCTACACCTTTGAGAAGCATCCATTGGTCATATTTGTGTGGGTCTGTTTCTAGGTTTGCTGTTTTGTTCCACCAAAACCCTACTGTCCTGGGGAGATGGAAGAACAAACGAGAGAGCTCACTCATTTGTTAGGACCCAGCTCACACCTTTATTGGAAGAATTCTTTTAAAGTATTTCCAGGTAGAACTCTTTCCTCACCTTGAATCTTTGCTGTCCATCCCACCTATCACTTGAGGGCAGGGATGGTGACATTCCTTTCTGTAAGCCCAGCACAGGGCCTGTCACAGAGTGGGTGATCAATAATACTTGCTGAATAAAATGAGTAATCATGGACCAGCTGAATATGGTCTCTTTTCAAGAAGACAAGAAGTTATAGTTTGAGGCAGGCTTTTTGCTCACTGAATAACTTTCACAAATGAAGAGCAGATGGAGACAGTTTCCTGTGCTGCAGTGGTGAGAAACATTTTTTTTTTAAGCAGAGTTCTAATTCAGGTGAAGAAATATGTTTATGTCCTATGACACTTTCTCCCCAATCAAAATGAAATGGCTGAATCCTCTGTAACCTGGAAAAGGAGCATAAAGTCTACCAGATGTACCAATGGAAGTCCAGGCGGAAGCCAGAGAGGTGCAAAATGTGGACTGAGAATGGAAGTCATTGACCTTAGGCATCGAACTGGAAGGTTGGGTGTGGTGTCTGCTGCCTTTCAGCTCTGTATCAGGTGTGGTTGACGTTCAAACCTTACCTGGGTCTGCAGACAGCAGAGCAGACTGGACCAGTGCAGATCTTCTTCCAAGGCTTTGGTTCAGAGTTTTGGCCAAGAAACTGTTAGCAATCATGGAGGAGAATAGGGAGAGCGTCTGTCTGTTCAGGGCTGCATTTCTCAGTGTCTGGGTGAGTGCCTGGCACATAATAGATGCTTACTAAACTTTTGTGTAATGAATGGTGTGTTCTATTTATATCACATTCCTGCATGATGATAATCATAATGATAGTTGTACATTATATCCAGACAATCCCTAACTGTTTATAAAGTGCTCTCTCTTGAAGTTGGCAGAATTTAGTTATTCAGGAAACAATTACTATATATGTCGTCTGGATACCAGGCACATGCTAAGTACTATGGATACAATGGTATACAAAATACAGTCTCTACTCTCAAAGAGCTCACATTCTGTAATAAACCATAATGGAAAAGAATATGAAAAATAATATGTATAACTGAGTTACTTTGCCATACACCAGAAACTAATACAACATTGTGCATCAACTATATATACTTCAATAAATTTTTTTTAATGAAATGGTTATATTAAATCCTGCGGAAAAAGTTTGTTTTTATACCTAAGATTATCCATTCTGTTCAATAAAAGAATGAGAATGAAGAAGCTGGCACTGCTTGTCAACTTCTAAAACCATATTCAGGTAGATTTGAGAAGTGGCAGCCTGTGGAAGCTTTTATCATCCTTCCTCTTGAAGCGGCTCCTGGTGGGAAACCAGTCAGTCTCAGGCTATTCCTTGCTGCTGTGAAGAGTTATTTTTAGTAAGGAATCAATTGTTAAGAGATCAACAGAGCAAAGTTGCTTTGAGCCTTCAGTGAGACATGGGCATAATAAGGCAGTCATTCAAAATGGTGCTCTTGATAATAAAAATTTTCCCTGTGATGTCTCTGAGCTCTTCAGGGTTGACATGTGTCCTCTTAGGTATCTCAGGGGTGGAAGGGATGTCAGAGACCCAGCCTGAGAACCCCTAGTCCTTCTCTGATGCTCAGTTTCTCACATCCTTGCTTCAGACTGTCAGGTCTTAGCAGACAAGTGACAAGACTGGGGAAGTTAGCTGTGAGTCTCTCTAGATATTCAAAGTCTCTCTGTCTTTTCCTTCTCAAAAAGGGAAACACTCAGGATGTAATGTATCATCTTAGCACCCCATCTTCACTGATGGAGACGTGTTAGTGAGTGACCATTTTCAAGCTGCCACTTTGGCGTCACATCTATGAAAGTTGGCCACTTACCTTCTTGAATGTTTCTGATTGTTGATTAGACATTTTGCTTATTCAGATAAAGCAGTTCTCCACTGGAAGTTTGCTTGGATTTTAATTGTGTTTTCTTTGGTTGGTGAAGAATCTGAAGCTCTACTTTCATAATAAGCTCACCAAACGACTTTACTTGAATCTAACAGTGAACAGTCAGAGCTGTGAAATTGTGTACGAGAGTTATGAACGGGTAAGTATGCTCTCTAGTGACTCTGAAAAACTATAAATATAAAATCACTATGGCCTTTCTAAAAACACTGAAAACCAAATACAACCTTGACATTCAAATGTGACTTTGGGGGTAAGACCACATTTCAGCAACTCAAGAGGCCTCATTTTGAGCTCCTTTCTTTAAAGAGAAATATCTAAATATTTAACCAGCATCTGTCAAGTCTTCCAGAAGTGAGCCATGAACAAGCCTTCCTGTGTTATGGGGATTGTAGTGGCTGCTAAGAACATAACTCACAAATAAATGAATCTAAGGAGGGAGTGGGTAAATGGACTGCTGTAATAGTTCACTGAGGAGTGAGCTCTGGGCAAATTTTCTTGAGTGAGTAATTAAAAAAGAAAACAAAAGACAAATCAACCAATGCTCAAAAATAGCAATAAAATTGACTTAAACGTTTTGGACACGGATGCTTGTGGCAGTTCGTGTGTGTACAAAGATGCATATGTAGAGATATGATCAGAGGGCCAACTTTTATTGTGTACTGAGTCTTATTTAATTCTGACAACAATGTCATGGGCCACTATTCTGCCCATCTTACAGATGGAGAAACTGAGGCTGGCTATATCCCTTGATTTGGCCCAGGGTCACATAACTGGTCAATTCAGGAAACAGACCAGACCCTCCCAGCACGACAACACTGATGTTTGTGAATGTTCCCCTGTGTATATGGGCCAGTGAGTTTCACATGATTTCCAACAACTAAGACCCAACTCTAACATCGAAGATTCTTCTTTCTTTTGTTAGAGCTTCTTTTGTTTCCATAGTACTGCTATAGGGAAGAACAAGTCTGACTCCGTGTTAGACCTGTTCCTTTAGCTCTAACCCTGTGCTCTGTCTCCTGTGCTTAGTCATGCTGGTTCTGCACTTTTTGTAAAAGAATGTTGCCTATAGCCTGAAATATACAGGCTAGTTTATTCTCAAGGCTGTGACCTTTAAGGGACTAATACTTTCTCATTCATATAAAGACAAAAAGTTGCAGAATGAAAAATAACATTTGTCTTATTGGAGAGTTACAGGAACGTCCTGACCTGACCTAGGTGGACGGCTGCAAGAGCAAGTGATCCTGACCCCAAGACGTGTGCAACAGCCAGCCACAGCCCTGCCCCTTTTTAGTATAAAAGGAGCCTGAATTCTGACTTGGGGAAGATGGTTCTCTAGGACATTAGTCCCCCATCTTCTCAGTCTGCTAGCTTTTCAAATAAAGTCGTGATTCCTTGCTCCAGCACTGCATCTCCCTATTTATTAACCTCTCACGCAGAGAGCAGAACAAATGTGGACTTGGTGGCAGTACCAAGAAGATCCAGAAGTCTGTGGTTCAGGAAGTGTGATCAGGAATAACCAGGGAGCTCCTTGCAGTCAAATTGCACTGTCCTTTTCTTTTAAACCACTAAAAATGTCCTCTTTAGGAAATGCTCTGGGTAGGTTATTAATGTGCCAATCCCACAGGACTTTTCTTCCATGGAGGGCTAGATAGAGTAAGGTTCCTTTATTTAAGAAACAGTGAACACCAAACCTGAGGGCCAAACACAGCTGAGCCCTCCTCCCACTCTGTGGCCAGAATACCATCAGATTCTCCCAGGGCTCACACGTACCCGGCCCCTTCACCAGGGACACTTCCACGGTCAGAGTCTTGTCATAACAAAGAGGGCAGCCCAGGAAAGGGTGATGATGGGGGTTCTTTTCCTTCTTCAGCTTTCTTCTCACCATTTCTGGGTGAAAATGATTGGACTTGTATTTTCTGTCAAAACTTATCACTATCAGCTAGGCTCCAAAGATTTTTTTTCAAAGATGGGTTGGAAGATTGTTTCTGGGGACTGAAAATTGCATAGATGGCTTCAACTTTAAGTTCAGGTGAAATAACTTTCCCCCATGCCTGTCCTCCCCACCAGAAAACGATTTCCCAATAATTATAATGCTTGATATTTGTGCTGGGAATTAACGTCTCCTGGTCATCCTGAAAGCAAGAGTAGAGAAGAGATAACTTGGCGTTGAAAAAAAAAGCTTGACTTCTTTTAAAAAACCCCTCCCCTGTCCCTACTAAAAGGGTTACATTTGTGTGTTCAGAAGAAAGTAAAAATTACTTATAGCTATTGCACAGCTATAAACACCACTAATATTTTGCTGAGATTTCCTTCCAGTGCACATATATGATTTTTTTAAACAACTGAAATTAAAAAGTCAATTTTATGTCAACAGAGGAATCTGCATCTCTCATAAAGAGCTAAGAAATGTTCCCCCAACCCACCCTCCTCTACCCCCAGGAAACTAATCCTCACAGTGTGAGGTTGGAAAGATTATTTAGACATTTTGGGAAAAAGCAAACTGTACCTTGACCTTGAGGACTTCTGATATCCTTCAGCCTCTATCCACAGCCTCCAAACTCCCCCCTCCCTCTTCTTGATGGCAACAACAGGCAGAGGCAAGAATACTTTTGACTTAATAGAAGTCACTGGAGGTGGTGCACTCATTAAAATGCAGGTTTGCCTCTTGGTGGATGTTGAGCCAAGACACAACCAAGCCAAAGATGGGGAGAAGGAAGGATGTATTACTTGCAGCAAGTAAGGAGAACACTGGGGATCTTTCCCAAAGCAGTGTCTCCCCGAACAGCAAAATTGGGGAAGTTTTATTCTAAAGGTACAAGCATATTCATGATTGAAGTCATGAGGGTCAGAAAAGGTCCACATCATCATCCCTTAGGTTCCAGTTGATCTGGTGGTTGAGCCCTTCAGGCTAATCTTTATCACTGACACAGAACTGGGAGTCTTTACAACTGACATACTATCTTTGCTATTGTTACTTCTCTTGCCCGATAACGTCATTTGTTTCTGCATTCTTTTGTTCCCTTAAGATCATTAATTACTGAGATCTGTCCAAGGACAAACACTGTGGCCAGACTTAGATCACAAAATGGCTTAGGCCAGAAATGGCTTCTCTTCTGTCAAGAAAATCATACTTGGTTCTCTTTCTCTGGGGTCCCCCTACCCTTCCTGGTTACAGAGGAGCTTGGAACCTGAGGATCTCTGAGGAAGTGGGGGGTGACATGGGCCAGGAAAACAAGGGTGTAGTAGTGAGGATGATGTTGGGGTTGACTGAGGAAGGGGCACGGGGATAACTGAGAGGGAGTGGCGATTATGAAGTGTTGCAGAGAAAATCGCAGGCCAGAAGTGTGAAAGCCTCCACTGCCAAACCTAGATTTAACCCCTGAGCTAACTGCAGTTTTGACCTTCCCCAGGAATGTAATCCTCACAGGCCAGTCTGGAATTTTCTGGTCAGTACCAATGAGGTAATCTGCCATGAGGGCCTTCCCCATCCCCCAAAGGAAGCAGAGGTAGTCTGCCTGATAGACCCTGGCCCCATCTACCCCCCAAAGAAGGTGACCTGGCCTGAAAATGATCCTTTTTTTTTTCCTTTTGCTGACAGAAGTCCTTGCCCCACCTTCCTTCTGCCTATAAAAACCTATTTTTGTACAACCCCTGGGAGTATTCTATTTACTGGTTGAGATTTTGCCCAATTCATGAACCATTGAATAAAGCCAGTTGGATCTTCCAATTTACTTGGTTGAATTTCATTTTTTAAAGGGGAAAAGCCAGCATGGCAGAGACCAGGGTTTCATCTGTCTGAGAAACCTCCAGCTTGCTCATAGCAAGACAGACTCATAGGACAAGCTACAATTAAAGTAGGTGGAGAAGGGGAGGGAGGGTATAGCTCAGTGGTAGAGCGTGTACTTAGCATGCACCAGGTCCTGGGTTCAATCCTCAGCACCTCCATTTAAATAAATAAACAAACAAACAAACCTAATTGTCCACCGCCCCCCGAAAAGAGTAAGCAGAAGTAACATAAATTACTTCTAGACTGAAGTACAAAAGAGTGATATACGAGCCTCCAGCTGCCTCTTCCCCTGCTGCAGGGACCGAGGAGTCCTTACATTATAAATGGTGTGTGGACTTTCGGTAGGAGAGTGTATTAGGTCACTGAGATTTGGGGGTATTTGTTACTACAGCAGAACCTATCCCTTCTTGACTAATTTAGCCTGCACATTCCCACGATGGAGGCTGAAAGTGACAGAGCTTTGTGACTTTTGTTTTGCGCATGGCTAGGTGTGGGCAAGGCGCCCACTGGCGCAGGTGAGCTCCTACACTGGAGCTTCAGAAAATGGCTTTTCTAGCTCAGGAAAAGTGATGAGTGAGGAGACACTGCTTTTTTCCCTTTAAATTTTTTTTAAATTAAGATATAATTGACATATAGCATTAGTTTCATGTATATAAGGTAATGATTTGATATAAGTATATAGTGCGAAATGATCACCACAGTAAGTCAGGTTAACACCCATCACCTCACATAGTCACACTTTTTTCTTGTGACAAGAACTTTTAAGATCTACTCTCAGCAACTTTCAGATATACAATACAGTATTATTAACTATGGTCACCATGTTGTACATTACTTCCCTATGACTTAGTTATTTCAAAACTGGAGGTTTGTGCCTTTCTCTTTTTCTTTTGGAAAATACTGTCATATGTGGATACGGTATTTGGAGCTATGGTAGCCTCTTTGTGACCATGAGGGGAGGCATCACTAACATTCTAAGGATGGAAGAGTAGAAATATGAACAGCATCTGGGTCCTTAACACCACAGAGCCAATGAACCACCCTAGGGCCTCCCTGCCTCTTTGCTTTTGATTGAATCAGTTAAGAACTTTCTTATCATTTTAACCAGTTTTCGTTGGTCCTTCCCCTACTTGCAGTCAAAGTATCCTAGCTGTGTCTTTAATGTTAAGTAGTAAGTTAATATTAAAATCATTAACATTATCATTTTTCTAATTATTAGTAATATAGTTTTCCAGTTTTGCTATTTGTGAAATGCTACACTTAGAAAACACATTTAAGGACAGGGCTAATTCCCCAAAGGTTCTTGCTTAATGAAAAGATTCATTAGGTAGCATTTCAAATAGCAGTAACCTGTGTGCACTTCAGTGACAAATTATAAAGTGAAAGCATTCGGAGCCATCTGTAAATTGATTATAAACCCAAGTGAAGTTTTATGATAATAAAATTATTAGGGCTTAGCCTATTGTAAGTGTTCAGTAGAAGGCAGTCTTTGGTACTATTATGCTTACAGCAATGAGTTGTATTTTGGGGGGTGAAAATTAAATTGATTGCTTGATTTAATTTTAATGGAGGCACTGGGGATTGAACCCAGGACCTTGTGCATGCTAAGCGTGCTCTCAATCCACTGAGCTATACCCTCCCCCCTTGAGCTATACTTTTTTGAACAAAGATCCCATTAGGCAGCAGAATAGGAATGCTGAAACTGTAAAGCTATACACACACACACACACACACACACACACACAGAGCAACCCGACAACCTCAGTGGCTTGCAGCAATATCAAGGTTTCTTTCTCACTGATGCTACAGGCTCATTTCAGGTCAGCTGGGGCTCTACTCACATCATCTGCAGCTCAGAGGCTGATGGAGCAGCCTCTTGTCTGGAACATCACTGGTCTCGTGCAGGGGGAGAAGAGAAGCCGTGAACCATATGCTGACCTTTAAGTGACCCGAAAGCAACACACATAACTTCTGCCCACATTTCATTGGCCAAAGCAAATTGATAGTGGGGGGAGGGACAGCACAGGAGGAAGACAGAATTTGGTGAACAGTAATACAATCTACCAGAGGCACTGAATGGGGGTGTTTGAGACTTTAAAGTCAGCCCAGCATCCCTAAGAAGGACAATATCCTTCTTCTTGGACCGTTACCTGCATTCCTGGCATCTTACCTCTCCACTAGCTGTCCCCCAATATCTATTCTCTTTTCTCTCACAGAAATAGAGTGCTCAATTTTTAGCTGGACTCACGGCTCTCAGACTAAGTCCTGCCTTTCCCAGTCTCCTCTGCTGTTAGATGTGGCTGTGCATCTAACTCTTGGTCAATGGAAAGTGAACCAAAGTGACACTGGTCCAGATCATCCTCTTCAAAGGAAGGGCAGTCCCCCCTCCTCTGCCTTTCCCCACTACCAGGTAGCTGGAATTTAGAACTGGGGTGGTCCATCAGTGGACAAGAGTGGCACTCTAGGAATGACAGATCAAGGTACTAGGAATTTGTACCCCCTCGAGATCTATGCCATTGAGCCACATACCAGCCTGGGCTTTTCCACAGGAGAGAAATCGATTTTGATTTATTTTTTGCCACTGTTACTTGAGTTTTTGTTCAGCAAACTTACCCATTTCCTACTCAATACACTCCTTTATTATTATTATTATTATTATTATTATTATTATTATTATTACTATTACTATTACTATTATTATTATTTTATTTATTTATTTATTTTTTGGTAAAACTCAGCTGGCATTAAACAATAGCATGGAAAAAAGCAAGATTATATTTAGCAGAAAAAGAAAAAAGATGCCCAACTGGAGATAATCCCCTGATGTTACTTGGAGGGGTGCTCCTAAAGCAGTGCACCTGCTCCAAAAAGAGGGAGAAATGCCTACAGCTATTAGACATGACAGCTTCTTGGAGTAAAGATGGATTTCCTTAGCCTCACCTTTCCTCACTTTGTCTTGCAGAAATTCTTACTGTAGAAACACTTGTCCTAAATGGTGGACTGAAGAAGAAGAAATATGGACAGACAGGTCTCCAATTTGTACCTGAACCCTGTATCTCAACAAAGGAGTCATAAGGCTGTTCACCTGCCTTTACCTCTGTAGAGGCCAATAGTCCAATTGACAGGTCACCTAGGCTTCTAGCTTCTTGGTTGATGTTTCCTTTTGTGCTGGCATAATTTCTCCTATGTGTTAGTGTTATTCCCAGCAGAGATTTCAAATAGTTTTCATCTCATGTATCAACTCATATATCGGTCATGACTGCATGGCCACCATGTTGAGGAGGATTCTGCATCGCACGTCTGAGGTCGGATTCCCTAAAGCAGAACTTGAGGCAGGGGTTCTGATGCTCTGGGTCTGTTGAGGGAGGACTCCTTGGAGGAGGGAGTGAAGGAAGTCATACAGGGCAAGGGGAGGAGCTACAGAAGAATGCGGTCTCAGTGCAGCCTAGCTTCAGCCTTGTCCCACTGGGACCCTGCAGCATGAACCACATCTCAGAGTTGGTCCCACTTTGAGGCAAGAGCCCCATTCTTTTATACCCCTAATTAGTAACTTATTGGTTATAAGCTGTTTTCACTGAGAGCAGTTCTCTGGAGATGATGGCAGCTGTGAACCTCTAGCAGCTGACATTCATAGCTGGGAGATGGATAGGTGTACTTACTGATAAAGGGGATCTGGGTGGGACACCAACAGCATCTATTACTCTGCAATCATGCTCAGGAAACAAGTGTTGTGATCAATTAGCAATGTCTTCCATGGGCCTGGGCCTCGTCTCCGTAGAGATTCCTGCTGTGAGAAGATGAAGGGCTGAAATAGGGTCTGTTCTATGTCAACCTCTCTACTAAGGAGTTTGGTTAGGAAAGGTGTGAAAATTATAGAAAGAGATTTGTGTTATGGCTCAACCATTGTCTTGTAAATTGAAAGCTGGCATAACCTATTTCCCGAGGACTCAGAAGCAGAACCGGATGCTAAGATCCTTTAGCTGCAAGCAACAGAATTCACCCCTGGGTAACGTCAGTATGTTGGGACTATGGGAAGGAAATCGGGAAAGCTTATAGAATCAAAGATGGATCACAAGGCTGAACAGGAGTTAGGGCCACTCCAGGATCCCAGCAGCAGAACCATGTAGAACACTTCCTAGGGTGAGTCCATAGCAGTCAGCTCCAACCATCTTCAGTCTCTATATTTCTATTTCTCTCACTCTTTTTCAATCAGCTTGTAATTTTAGAGTAATTTCAGATTTACTGAAAAGTGGTGAAAATATTAGAAAGAATTCCCACACCCAGTTTCCCTAGGGTTAACACTGCTATGGTGCATTTATTAAAACTAGTCACTGATACTGACACCCTACTGCTAAACCAAATTCCATCACTTATTCAGATTCCCTTAGCTTTTACCCAATGTCCCTTTCTGTCCCAGGATGCCATCTGGGGAGCCATATTGCATTTAGTAGTCATGACTCCTTAGGCTCCTCTAAACAGTGCGTTCTAGACTTCCGTGTTTTTGACCTTGACAGTTTTGAAGAGTGCTGGTCAGGTATTTTGCAGATATCCTACACTTTGTATCTCTTTAATTTTGGCCCAGTTTGAGTCCAACATCTCCTTCCTTGCATCAAATTGCCATCATCATGAAGTGGGAGGAAAGGGGGCAGGGCACAATCCTTGGAGGATGGACACAGCAATTGAGGAAAGGACAGGACACACTGGTTAGAACCAAGATGGCAGAAGATCTGACTTCCAGTAGACCTTGAGCCTCATGGCACACCCACAGGCGCCATGACAGTTTCTAGACTGACTACAAAAGGTCAAAAAGTAGGCGGGGGGAGCATTTCTTGGAAATCTTCGACCCCTTCCCCAAAGTAGTTGAAATAATCCTCCCACTCTTTCAGATATGTAATTACTGAGCCCATAATACCTAACAACTCCACGCCTCGTGGTCGCTCTCTCTCTCTCTCACCTTCTGAGACAGCCTGCACTCTGTCTATGGAGTGTGTATCTGATTTTACTTTAAACTAAACACCCCCACATCTCTTGGTCTGTCTCCCTCTCACCTTCTGAGATGGCCCACATTCTGCCTATGACGTGTGTATGTCCTAAGCTGTTTTCCCTTCTGAGTGAGACAGACTGCATGCTGTCTATGGAGTGTGTGTCTCTCTAAATAAACTTGCTTGCACTTTACCATGCCTTGCTCTTGAACTCTTTCCTCTGCAAGGCAAGGACCTACTCTCCCACAACAGTCAGGGGCAAGGTGGAGGCAGAGCAGGGCTGTGAGGGATCATTATGAACCCCAGCCATGCCAGTTTATTCTTACAACCCCAGAGATCAAACCAGGGGCCCCTCCTTGCAAGATTAGATGACCTGAGTTACAACTCCCAGCAAGATAATTACATGTGTCCCAAATAGTAAAATAAGAAGTAGCACAGAACTGATGGCCAAGGTCAAGCAATTATAGAGAAGAAACCCAAGTGATTCTGACCAGAACCAAATATGTGACTGCTACACAATTTATTCTCTATGCCTAAGCTTTAAAAAAAAAAAAAAAGCCAGTAAGCCTGGAAGTCCTTCTCCGTTGCTAGTCATTTTGATTACAGTATCACTGCATGCAGCCATTTTTTTTTCCATCAACAAAATAGCAAATCCTCAAACAATAGTTTCCTACAAGATGCAATTAACTTGTTATTTCTTTTGTTTCTCTTCCCTACCCCTACCCTGAAGATTATAGCACAATTGATGTGCAAGACCCTTGGTTAAAGACAACTGCTGAGGAAAATTCAGAAATGCAATTCGTCTCTAAATAGGTCACTTGCAAAGCAAAGAATTGGAGTGCTCACTGAACTGAGCTGAGCTCGTTGGATTCATTGACTCATGCCTTTATTTAGAAAACAAAGAATTCATCTAAGAAAGCAATTAAATTCTGGCCTATTGGTCTTTTGTAAACTGGACTATTATCTGTTTGTATAAAATGTAAAGGTTAAGGGAGTGTAGGCAATTGCCCCTTTGTGGTTACATTTTGTTTTCAAATAGGAGCAATCTTGCTGTGTATGTCAAAGCTGAATAAGATAAAACGATGATTTCCAGGTTCCTGATGATTCTTCTGACCTCTGCTCACCGTCTAATAAATACCCTGTAGAGAAGGAAGGAAGAAAGGCAAATTTTTAAGGCCACTTTTTTTTGGTAATGGCTTTCTTTGAGATATAATTCACATACCATACAATTTACACATTTAAGTATATAATTTAATGATTTTGACTACATTCACAGAGTTGTGAATCCATCACCATAATTGATTTGAAAACATTCTTGTCACTTGTTCAAAAAGAAACCCCAGCCAGAGGCAACCACCAATCTACTTTCTGTCTTTATGGATTTGCTTATTCTGTACACGTCACATAAAGAAAATTGTATAATATGTGATCTTTTGTGATTGGCTTATTTCATGTAGCATGTTTTCAATTTTAATCTATCTTGTAGCATCTTTTATCCGTTCATCTATTGATGGACATTTGGGTTATTTCCTCTTTTTGGCTATTATGAGTAGGCTGCTAGGAACATTTGTGTATATGTTTCTGAGTGAACATATGTTTTTATTTCCCTTGGCTATATACCTATGGGTTGAATTGTCAGGCCATAGGTTAAACTGGATCTTTTAAATAAATATGTCAACTCTGGAATCAGATTCTTTCGCCTCTCCAGGATTTGTCATTGTTGTTTGTTTAGTGATTTTCCGAATTAATTCTGTAAAGTCTGTATTCTTTGTCATGGGTGGCCATGAAGTCTCTGCTCATTTAGCTTAGGGATATCCTAATGATTGGACAGAGGGTGCTTAAGTGTTCAAAACCAATAAGTCTAAATCTTTGTGAGGAGCTCTGTGTGTGTTGAGGGTACATCTTCAACACTCAGATACATAGTTTACAACTCTGCCTTAGCCTTTATTTCCTGCCTGCACAGAGCATCAAGGTCAGTCAGAGTTGAGAGCTTACGACCTTTTCAGTTCTTGCTTGAACATGACACAGCTTTGATCATGCCCACAGACCTATGCACATGTGTGGCTTTCTAGATTCCCAGAAATATACCAGAGCTTTGCAAATCCCCCTCTGAATAAGTCATTCCCCAGCTTTTTCTTTGAAGCTTGCTGATTGGCTTATTGTTTCCCCCAACTGTTATGCACTGTCTCAGACAGCCATGATGTTAAACAACTGTCTCTGATTGTTTTCAACAAATGTCTTGTGGCAAAGCCTGTTTGTACTTGGAGAGCTCTGAGTTATGTCAAATAAAGATAATGTTGTTAATAAGTTCTTCCAGAGAACCACCAGACTGGTCAAATAATGATAGTTCTTGGAAATGGGGCTCTGAAGGGGCTGTAACCCTGTTTTGCTCTCCCCAGTGGCTTCCAGGCTGTTGGTTTTCACTGTGATTGTGGGCTATTGATTTTTCAAGAGTATAACAGATCTGAGAGTAGGTGGATGAGACCACAGCAAGTTCAAATGCTGTAGAGTTCTCTGTTCTTACCAAGATTCAGCCATTTTTCTTTAATAAGTGTACCCTGGATTGCTGCTAGCCTTTGGCTAATTTCTACATGTCTGAAAATTTTGAATCTGACAATTTTTGCCAGTGTTTTTATGGAGGAGTGATGTTTCAGAGATTCTTAGTCCATCATTTTTGCTGACATCCCACATAATGCATTTTTTAAAAACTTTTTTTATTGAGTTATAGTCATTTTACAATGTTGTGTCAAATTCCAGCCACACAATGCATTTTTATGGTGATGGCACCACAAAGTCCTGGAACCTCCTTACAATCTAAGATTTCTCATCATGGTCTAAATTCCAATATTCTCTCTTGTTATCTTTTTGTTTACATAGAGTTACAAATAATGGGAAAATTGGACATCAGATAACTTACACTAAATTATGTCTTTCCACTTTTGATTCAGATACCTAGGTTAGTCTAATCATGAAAAAAAAGTCATCACATGCCAGAGAAAAAGGTGACTAATGGTTAATCAGAATAAGCCAGGAGGCGCCTTCTAATCCTCTATAGGACAAAAGACAAAGAAGAGAGGCAACAGTTTGCTTCATGCCCCAACAAAAAGAAGACACTTAAATTCAGCCAGCCTCTGCCTTCCCTCTAGAGCTAAGGTGGTATGTCCTGCCCTACCTGGACCTCCTGTGAGTCCTGGACTGTTCCCTAGTAAACATTAACACATGGCTTAACTCCCCACTCACCTCACACCTCTATCCCTTGCCTCTTGGCCTATTAGGGACCAATTTTCTGGGAAATTAGCTCTGTTGGGAAGCCACCATTTTTCCTGTTTAATGACAGCTAGCAGAAAAGCTTTTAACAACCAGGCCAGAGCCAGAAATGTCTCCCAAATGTTGCCCCTCAATGCTGCCCCTGTAAGTTTGGGTGGAAAAGCGATTCAGCCCAGACAAGGTGAGCAGAGGCGGCGGATGCCCTCTGGGGCAGGGCAGGAGAGACAGTGAGCAGGCCTGGGCAGCAGACTGCTGACTGGCCCTGGCTGTGACCCTGATTTGCAATGTCTCTTTCAGAAGCTTTCAAATCACATTAGGCTCTGGCTGTCACTGACTTGATGCGCAATGTCAGAATTGCCAAGAGCTCTTCCGCCTGGCCTCATTAGGCAGCCCAAGCCCCTCGGGAGGCGAGCTTTGCAGCCTCTAGTCATTGCTTGGCCTGCTTCCCTCCTCTAAACTGCCCCACCTGCCTCTACCAGCTGCCTTTCCTCTCACAGAGTCCCAGGTATTCCCCCTCATCATCCCCGACTTAGCCACCAGACACAGGCCCGGGGTATGCTCTGGCGTGGCTAGATTTTGTCCATCCTGTGGTCTCAACCCTGGCTTCACATTAGAATCATCTGGGGAAATTTAAAAAATACCAAGACCTGAATCCTACTCTGGGCCAGTTAAGTCCCAGGAGAGGCCTGTGATTTTTCAGATGAGGAGACTGAGGCCACAAATAGGTAAGTGACTTCTCAATTTTGCACAGCGAGTGAGCGGACTGCTCCAGGATCCTGACTCCCAGCTCAGTGCTCCCTGGACTAATACTGCAGTGGTCTCTACTATCTTTCTGAATCCAAACCTAGATTTCTCAAACTGTCAAGACTTTCATTCCTAGATATGGTAATGGGAGTATGTGTGTTTCTTTTCAGGATTTTAAAAAGCTTGATAAAAATTATGTCTTAGTCTTTGATTAGAACACATGGACTACTGCTTAGTAAGTATAAATTGTTTGAAAGACAAAAAGCTTTTAAAACTCAAGAGCTCATAGAAGAAAATTAATAAAGAGGTCACTGGTCAATCATTTGTTTAAAAAAAAAAAAAGGGGTGTGTAGTGTGGCACAAAACCTCCCTGACTAGACCCTTGCAACTTTGTCTAAATCCAGCTCTCTTACTCTCCAAGGTTCTGGCTGGTGGATCTGGCATGGTCAGAAATGCAAATGGATTGAATGTAATGCACTGTCCAAGTAGAGCCTCACCAATGGCCAAGAGTGGGGCTCTGAGTGAATGACCAGGGGGACGTGGTGGAGCTCTAGTGTCTTATCCCAGGGTAGAGGCTTTCAGGCTTTCAAGGTGGACCTGATTGCTATGCTCATCAGAGGAGAAAAGTGGAAGGGTGCAGGGTCAAGGGCCCGGGCACCCCAGAAAGTGTGAAAGTGCAGACTTTAAGGAAGTGACCCCTCCCTCTGGTGAGCTCTGGCCAGTGAGTGTCAGATGCTCATCAGAGAGGTCACTGCTGTCTCCTAGAGGACAAGAGAAAAAGAAATGAAAGAGAATAGGAGTGTTTTTTGTCTCTACTCCCTTTGGTAGGCTGAATGATGACCCCCAAAGATGCCCACGTCCTAATCTCCAGACTCTGTTCATTGTTCAACCTCTCCAGGTGGGTCCAATGTAATCACAAGGATCCCTATAAGAAGGAGTCAGGAGGGTCAGAGTCAGAGAGATGTGACCATGGATGCAGAGGCCAGAGTGACGTGGCCACAGGCCAACAAATGCAGGTAGCCTCTTGAAGCTGGAAAAAGCAAGGAACTGGATCCTCCCCTGGAGATTCTAGAGAGAACTGGTCCTGCCCACACCTTGGCTTTGGCCCAGTGAGACTGATTTTGGACTTCTGACCTTAAGAACATTAGAAGACTTCTTAGAATAGTCATGATAGTGATATAGCTATTTTTTTTTTCAGTTCAAACATTAATACTTGAATACAGTCCTCACTTGAAAGATAGAAAAGGGCATATAGTGCAAAGAGACACTCTCCTCTCCCATCTCCCAGCCACCGGTTTCTTCTCTCTAGAAGGAACTACAGTTAGCCACTTTCTTCTGGATACTTTTGGAGTAGTTCCGTGCAAACACGAGCATATATCTACATAAACATCTACTTTGTGCAAACAGTCGCATATTACACACCATATTGTGCATTTTCTTTTTTCCCTTCATGTTATCATGGAGCTAATTCTGTATAGGAGTGTACAGTGCTGAGTCTTATTTTTAATGGCAGCATGATTTCCTTTGCATGTAGGTATCGTCATTTTTACAACCAGTCATTTAGTGGTGGATATTTGAGTTGTTTCCAATCGCTTTCCAGTTCAAGCAGTACTGCTGTGAATCCCCTAGCAGTACTGCATTTTGTGTACGTGTAAGATACCCACTGGATAAAATCCTAGAAGAGGGGTGGCTCCGTCAAAGAGCAGGTGCACTTTTTCATTTGGCTAGATATCACCAAGGTGCCCATGTCAGAGATCGTACCAATTCGCACTCTCAGCAGCAGTGTTTGAAGGTGTCTGTTCCCCAGCCCCCAGCAAAGCAGTGTGTCATCTTGACTTGATCTTTTTAAACAGCTTGACAGGTGAAAACTTGGAGAGCTTGATCAGCTCTGAAAATGGAGTCTGGAGAAGTACTGGGTCTTAGGATGAGTCATCAGTGACCAAGCCTGGAAGGCTTCCTGCCCCGTGTCCCCAGCAGCTGCACCTCTACCTAGGTCAGGGCACGTCTGAACCGAGACCAGCACCCTCTCTTCCCCACACGGCCCTTGGTGCTCCTGGACGTGCTGGTGTGAGAGTCTGACTTCTCCAGCTCTTTCTTGAACAGCATCCTTTATGGCTGGATAACGGGGCTTTGCAGCTGAGAAAGCAAAGTCTGGGGCATCCAGGGACATGACATGCTGCATGTTCCTGCTGCCCCGGGAAGTCAAAGGATGAAAGCATGACTGCCTTTTCAGGGCACATTAAAGTCACGCCTTCTGACTGCTCTCCATTTGACACTTGTCAGGCCTCTCCGAGTAATCTGAATAACAACTTTATATAAGGGGAAGTCAACCAGCCACTCAAAAAAAAAACACCACACAGGTCGCTTTGATGTTAGCCTTTCCTCCCCAACTTGACCTGCCTCTGTCCTGTCTCCCTCCAGAAGGCTGATTTCACCAGTAGCTTAAGTAGCCTATAGTCACCCTCTAGTTAAAAGTTTTAGGTTTTCTCTCTTCCAAAAGCTTCTTATTTACCAAATTGTGCCCCACAGGTATCTATGATGCTAAAATCAGAGTATGGCGGTGAGGGGGGTGTGTGTGGAGTGCAGCCCAGGGAGTCTCTTTGTGGGTACTGAGATAGAGGACTGGGAGAGGAGAAAGTGGGGTTTCTGGTCTTATCAGATATTTAGTCTCCAAAAAACTTAGAGTGACTCTCTCAATGCAGCTGGGGATTAAATCATATAGTTTGGACTATGCTCTTTGTACATAGCATTCTGGTCATCTTTCTTTTCCTTTTATTTTTTTCCCCCTGTTGCAGCTTGCATTATTATGAAGTCCATCGGGAGAAATGTCTGGCCAAACGGTCAGCCACAGGAACAGGAAGCTCGTTAATTTTCTAATGCCCCGTCCAAAATAGATCCTCCCTGAAGACTTCCATCCAGGTTGCCTGCCTAGGATTGCCCTCAGAGCACAGCTCAGAGTCGGTAGAAAGAGGGCTGAGTTTGCCTATCTCCTGGGAACCCTGCAAGCAGGATCACAGGGAGGTGGCAGCCATCTCCAGCAACAGGCTCTGTCATTAGGAGATGGTGCCTGAGATGTCAGTTAAAGTATACAGTTGGCAGGGAGTGCAGATAATTCCGATCAAAACTGAGAGAAGACAGAAGTGTAATTTGGTGGAGCATTTGCAGTTTCTTCCTCCACCGTTTCTCCAGTTGAAAATCTTGCCCATTGCTTGACTTGTGTGGGCTGTTGACCAGCTGGACAAAGAAAGAGCGTGCATGTGAATTTGAAAGTCTTCTTAAAGAGATAGTAGTTGATCTACTTTTAACGCCTCTATTAAAAATGAGCGGGTCATACTGTTTGTCTTCTCCCCAGAGACCATGAAGCTGCTCTGACTTATCAGGAAACATCTCTGCTCCCCACACTTTGTTCCAAGTGCACAACAAAATTCGTTTTCTTTCTTTTAAAAGTTTTTTTATTGCACTATAGTCAGTTACAATGTGTCAATATCTGGTATACAGCATAATGTTTCAGTCATACATAGATAAACCTGTATTTGTTTTCATATTCTTTTTTTTTTGAGGTACAGTGAGTTTACAATGTTGTGCCAATTTCTGGTGTACAGCACAATTCTTCAGTCATACATGAATATACATGTATTCATTTTCATATTCTTTTTCACCATGAGCTACTACAAGATATTGAATATACTTCCCTGTGCTACACAGTATAAACTTATCTATTTTATATATACCTGTCAGTATCTGCAAATTTCGAACTCCCAGTTTATCCCTTCCCACCCACTTCCCCCCTGGCAACCACAAGTCTGTGTTCTATGTCTGTATTCTGCACAACAAAATTAATTTTCAAGGAATCTTTGTGCTTATGACATCATAATGTTCACCGTGTGGATGTGGGGATGGGGCACAAGGTCCATTAAAATACATCAATTCTATCCAACGGCCAATGTCAACCCGGAGCCCTTCTTGATGCTGTATCAAAGACGCAGAAGGACATGGTGAGGAAATACATAAAATAAATTCAAAAGGCTAATGAAGAAGAGTTCATCCTTTCTAAGCATCCAAGTGTGTGAATCAAAACACCACCAAGATTCTGCTTTCTTGTCTCCTAATTGCTCTTGTCTTCAAGTTGCTGAAGTTATTTATTTTATTTTATTATTATCTTGTATTGAAGTACTGTCAGTTGTTGAAGCTATTTAAAAATAATTTTGAATATTGTTGAGGTGTAAGATAATTACAATAGTATTATTAATAGTAATAATAACAATAAACACCAGAGTGTTTACTATGAGCTAGAGCTAAAAAATCCCATTTTTACAAGTAATAACTCATTCATTCCCACCACAATCCTATGAGGTGGATAATATTTTTATCGCCATGGTGAGCTTGAAGACACTGAGCATGGAAGGGTCATGTGACCTACCCAAGGTCACACAGCTAGGGAGTGGATGCCAGAGCCCCTGGTAGATCTGTTGGAAACACCCAGCTTTCAGTCTTAAAGTCTGAGACTTTGCGGAGAACCCATTTGGGGAAGTGTTTCTCAAGACTGGAGCGGCAGTGGGAAAAGAGTTGGATTAGTAGTTAAACAGCATCATTTCCCATTCTCTGGCCCTGGGCACGTTATGCAACGTCTCTGAGTTTTGATTTCTTTACCGGAACACTGCGGATGACGTTACTCCAAAGGGAAGGGAGAAGATGGGCTATACTAATTTGCTCATGGGAAAATCCTTTCCTAGGGTCCTGGGCAAGATGCTAAAACAAAGACTCAGCCCCCTGCTCTTCTGGGACTCTGTGTTAATTAAGCAAAGGAGTCTGTGTGTTTGAGGAATAACGATCTCAAAGGGCCCATTTAACCTGTCAAAATCACAAGACTAAATAAACTTTGGCAAATTGTCCCTAAAATGCTTTAACATACGCTAAGCTTTTTGCAGGAGCAGTTCTCATCCGTCTCTAGGAACCCATCCAAGGTTTAACACACTTTGATGTTATTTTTTTCAGAGTTTATGATTATCTGGAGGATTCCATTAAAGGCAAGTAACTCTTAAAGCCACACTGTATCAAATGAATTTTCCTTTAGATGAGCTGCCTTACATAAATAAAATGGCTCCTTCGAGACGGAGCACCACAGCGAGTACTTTGCTTGCAAAGTAAGCACCTGCGTTTTTGCCTAAGGAGAGAATCGGACTAGCAGTGTGCCATTTCCAACTATTTCAAACCAGGGCAGTTTGCCCACTGTTTGGCTCTGCCTCCTCATTGGCAGGGAGGGACGAGAAGTTCAAGCTCAGGGTTCAGCCTCTACAGAACGAACACGATGTAGTTGTTCTTCACTTGCTACCTACGACCAACAGCATTTAGAGTAAGACTGAAATCCACAGTTACGCTGAGTTGTTAAAAAGGATCTACAAAGTCAAAGCTCATGGAAATTGGTGGTTGCTTGACTTTGGGGGGGTCACAGAACTTTTGAGGACTTAATAAAACAAGAACTCTCCAGGAAAAATGCATATCCACATGTTCATTGAAAAGTTTGTGTACAGTTTCAGGAGCTTTCAGATTAAGAATCTCTGATGGAGAGAGAGGAAGAGGGGGTGGGGAGAAATACATTAAAACCTTGACTTTTTTTTTTTTTTTTTTTTTTTTTTGCCTGAGCCTTAAATTTAGTCCTGGACTTTAAGGTGCATGCAAGACTGGTTATAGAGTTTGCAGGACCCAGTGCCAAATGAAAATGTGGGGGCCACTTGCAAAAAAATTATTGGGAATTTTGAGACAGTAAGAGCAGAGCAGTAAACTAGGCATGGGGTCCTTCTGCGTGGGGCACACGCTTGTGTACTGGCTCTTGGCACATGAGGCCAGAGTGGGCTCTTCTGGTCTGTTTTTGAAATAACAGCCTTGAAAAATGAAATATCCTGCATTGAGAAATGTTTGGTGAATTTGATATTATAATTTTAAACTTCAACATGATCTTTGTATTTATGATGGATAAATTTTTAAAAAATTAAACAAAAAAATCCAGCAAAAGCCAGTCTCTTTCCCTGCTTATGCCAGTGCAGGACTGTTAGCAAAAGATGCAGCACCTCCCTCCGTAGAAGGCAGCTGTGGGCAGATCAGCTGAAAACATATTATCTGGCTGGTGGCTCTACCAGACCAGCTGCACTGGGGTATCTGAGAGGCGTCACCTTTAAAGTCTGATGCTTATGAAATGTGACCATTTAACAGGTTTATATTTATCAGAGTACCACATACACATGGTATAAAAAAACCTGAACATTTCCCAATGACTTATATGAAAAAAACAGCTGTCTCTTTAATGTACTACCCTCTCCCTTCCCTTTTTCCAGGATTTTCAACTCTGGAGCTGTTTCTTGGGTTATTGACCAACATTTTTCTAGTTAAGATGCTTATCTGCAATTTTTGGGTTTATCGGTTTTCATCATTATCTGCTGACTTCTAGAAATGGACATTTGTTATATTTTGAACATTCCTCGTATTCTGGTCATTTCCTGCATTCCCAAGATAGAAGCCATAAAAATTGCATTCTCAGCCTCCCTTCCAGCTGGGGTGTAGGAATGTAATTTAGACTTCATCAGTCAGTTGCACCTGTTCGAGTTTTGATTCCGAAGCTAGCCCATGATGAAAGGGGCAGGTAGGGGGAGGAGCCTTCTGGCACCCGGGGTGGTGCAGGGTCTGGCTTTGGTGAGCCTCTGATGCACAGTGCAGGGTGTCAGTGGTGTGATGTGTTGGCTGTGGTGTGGGTTTCGGGCACTGGAGACAGTGAGGCACCCACCAGTGCAGCCTATAGTGAGTTAGGCATTGTTGCTGCAGATTCTGGAATGCCACCCGATTTGACAATTTCATTTCCTGCTTTAATGGGCCAGAGTGGAGTCTGCTGTTTGTAACTAGGAGCCTTGGCTACACACTGGGTAGATGAAACTGTGGCTCCCTCAGCCCTGCTCCCCATATCCCATTATGGCCCCTTCATCTGTTTTGGTTAAATTAGTCTTCAGTATTTTGCCTGATAAGGACCCTACCAATGTTGCTGATCGCTGAGCCAAGTTGCAGATTGTGTGTAATAGGATATTAAAAGGGGACACCCCCCTTTTTTTTCTCTCAATTTAGGCTGAATCTCCACGATGAGAGATGCTACTGATTCCCATATTCCAAACTGAGGCATGAGGCTGCCTGAGCAGGACTTGCAATGGAGTCTTCAATAACTGGATTCTGCTCTTAGCTGACCATCCAGTTCCAGCCAATAAAGAAAGGCTGTGGAAAACTAGGAAACTGCAGGTTAGATGAATTTTTCTGGAGAGAGCTGTCAGAGTGCTAAGGATCCTGGTACCAACACACATGGGAGGGAGGCGTGAAATACTTTTCCCTCCCCTTCAGCCTAAAGAAAGGAGCTTCAATGGGTCTCCTCAGAGCCTGATGCAAATCTCCAAGAGCTTGAGGGGACTTAGTAGGTGGAGTCTGAATCACTCCTGAAAACTCTAGAACGGGAGACCCTGTGGCTCTGGTGGTGAGGACAAGAGAGGTAGCGGCACTGGGGATGCCCTGCCCTCCCAGAGTTTGTCAGAGCAAAGGCTGAGGTTCCATATCCCCTGGGCCAGATGGCCCACATGAGAGAGGTCATCTTATATCCAAGAGGCCAGCCTAGGGGGCATGGTGACCCCAAGAGGGAGGTAGACCACTGGATTCCCAGGAGCCGAAGAGGAAACAGTAGGTGGCCAGCAGGGGAAAGGCATTTGCCTCTGCCAAGAGAATTACAGATGAGAAATCCCCAAGAATTGTTGCAGTGAAGGTATCTCCAAAACCCTCACAAAAGTATCCCTCAAAATAAGGCATCATTTTAAAATATGCACCCAACTCAGAAACAGCCATTTCATGACAGCATTCATCAAATAAGGCCTTTCTTGTCTCCTTTACCTCTCTTTTCTTCCCTCTGCTCCCACCCTGAAGGGGCCAGGACATTTGCTTAGCAAGCTGAGGGTAGAGAGAAGAAACAGAAGACTGAGCTGCCCACCCTCTGCAGCAGGCAACCTGCCATAGACCTGCGTAGTCAGAGGGCATTAGGTAGGTCTAGAGATTTTAATGACTGGAA
The DNA here is from genome assembly GCF_036321535.1 of Camelus dromedarius. NCBI lineage: Eukaryota > Metazoa > Chordata > Mammalia > Artiodactyla > Camelidae > Camelus > Camelus dromedarius. Next base: position 111,471,643 of record NC_087437.1, on the reverse strand, counting down.
CAAGACATTTTTGTAATTTCCAATGACCAGGGAGCTTTTAAATTATCTAATAAAGACCACCATAGACATTTACAAATCAGAGAACTTGCTCTAGATTTCATTCAAATAGTGGGACAAAAACTACCTTTGCAGAGTGGATTTAACTAGGGAGTGGGGAAAGAAGAATAAAATGGGGTTTGTTTTTTTGAGATGCAGATAGTATATTTGAGATGCAGTTCCAGAAACCGGGAGTGGTGGCGCTGGGGGAATGAGACAGAGAGGAAAGACAAAACCACGTAAAGTTGTATTAGTAAAGTCATGGAGGTAGGCAAGGGCAGCTCAGTCCCGCCAGACCTTCTGAGGAGTATACAGACTGCCTCCCAGAATTGGCCATCCAGTGTATGGAAGTCTGTGCCATTTTCTATCCATGCCAGTTCTCCTTTGCTGAAAGCTATACTTCAGAGTTGTTGTTTTAAATTATGTCTAAGTTTTTACAACTCTTTCAGTGTCAGAATTACACACATATGTATTTCTTTTCTTGTACAATCATTTTTCCAGAGTTAATGATTGCTTCATTTATTCATTTGCTTCCTATGCCATGAACCCCTCCAACTGCCCCATCAGCACTTTAATTTACAAATGTGCAAACATGTCCTGTAATTTATTTGTTTCATTCCCTCTTCCTTCTGACCTCCTTCCAACCAGCAGGATGGTGGTTATTGTCCTTCCCTTTGCGCGTGCCTCTCTCTTAACTGAATTCATGAATCCTGTGGATTGGATTCATCCCCTTCTGGTTCTTAGTTTGCCCTTTGGTTTAGTAGGAAAAAAAAACTCCCAGTATCTTCAAAATATATGCTACAAGGTAAAATTTCCAGTGCTTGCATTTGTCAAATGCTTTTATTCCACCTTCATATTTGATTGATATTTTAGTTGGGTACAGATTGCTAGATTGAAAAACATTTTATGTAGAATTTTAAGGGTATCTTGTTTTCTAGGGGATGTTATTGAGAAGTAAGGTGCCATTCTAAGTTCATTCCTTAAAATGTAGTCTGATTCCCCCCCTAGTCCCTAAAAACGTTAATATCTTTCTTTCTCTCTGGAGTCTGGAATTTCATGATGACATGTACCACTTAGTGAGCCCTTTCAATTTGGAAACTAATTTCCTTAAGTTTTGAGGAAAATATCCTGCACCATCTTTTATTTCTTATTAAGCCTTTTTTTTTTTTAAAGAGCAGCTTAAGTTTCACAGCAAAATTGAGGCAAAATTGAGGTAAAGGTACAGAGATTTCCCATATACACCCTGCCCCTACACATGCCCCACCCCCGCCATTATCAGCATGCCCCGGAGTGGTACATTTGTCGCAACTGCTGAGCTTACACCTGACACATCCTAATCACCTGAAGTTTAGAGCTTGCATGATGGCTCACTCTTGGTATTGTACATTCTGTGGGTCGGACAAATGTATAATGACAGTTATTCATTCTCAGGGTATCATAGAGATGAATTTCACTGCTCTAAAAGTTCTGTGCTTCATCTATTCACCCTTCCCCTTTCCAATTCCTGGCAACCACGGATCTTTTGACTGTCTCCGTAGTTTTGCCTTTTCCAGAATGCCATATAGTTTGAATTGTATAGCATGGAGCCTTTTCAGATTGGCTGCTTTTACTTTTAAAACTTTCTATTACGTAAAAAGTTCTTCCAAGAAAACAGAATGGAAGTTCCTCAGAAAATTAAAGTATGTATGTTCCAGAAATTTAACTGCTAGCTATATACTCAAAAGAATTGAAAGCAGGGTCTTGAAGAGATATTTGTCTATCCATGTTCTTATCAGTCTTGTTCACAACTGCCAAGAGGTGGAAGCCACCCAAGATCCACTGATGGATGAGTGGGTAAGTGAATGATGGTGTATATATACAACGGAATATTATTCAGCCTTAAAGAGGAAGAAAATGCTGACACTTGCCACAGCCTGGATGAGCCTGGAGAACATCATGCTAAGTGAAATTAGCTAGTCTCAAGAAGACAGGTACTGTATGATTGTGAAAGTAGAATTGTGATTGTCAGGGGCTGGGGTGAGAGGAGAATGAGGAGTTGTTTAATGGAGACAGGAAACAATCTTACAAATATTTCAGTTTTGCAAAATGAAAAGAGTTCTGCAGCTGGATGGTGGTGATGGTTGTACAACAATGTGACTTAATGCCACTGAACTGTATACTTAGAAAAGGTTAAGATGGTAAATTTTGTATTATGTGCATTTCCACAATTAAAAAAAAAAATCCCAAGAGCTCTTTTCTGTTCTCTGGATGTTTTACATAATGTCTTGAGCTTATTTCATAAATTCAAAATCTTCTCTAGGACTCAGTGTCTTTATTCCTAGTTTGTTGCTTTTGGTATTGTCTTTAATGTTGAGGGCTTTCCTCAAACATCAGGCAATACTCAGCCTTTTCTTCATATTTGAGTGAGGTAGTAAAGAGCTGAGTGGAAATCCTCTGTGTTGGGAAGGGCTTTTTGATGGGTAGGTTTTCCCTGTCGAGTCAGGGAACAGTGAGGTAGCCTTTTCAATTGGGGACCTCAAAGTGTCCATATCTGGAGGTCTTTTATTCTGTGACTCTTTCTTCCAAATCTCCAGAGGAAAGTTTAGTTGCCTTCTAGGGTTCTGAGGATGAGAAGCATACAAAGATTCCATAATTTTGTAAATAGATATTTACTTGGTTCCCATATTTTCAACCTCATTCCTCCATTTCCCTCCTGTTTGCTTAGTTCCTTGTATTGAGAGCCTCTTTAGTTCAATTTCTCTAGGGAACAGATTTCCTGTCTCAGGTCTGGGAGATGGAGGCGGGAAAAATAGAGATTCAACTGTCCTGTGTACACTATTAACCTGTCCTCTTTCAGCCTGGAGACGTACTCTAACATCCTGTGCACCGGTGTCTCCGTTTCCTGGGCTTTTCCATGGTTCTGGGGGTGGAGACTGGCTCACTCCTGTTTTCCCATCTGGGGCTTCTCTAGCTCTACTAGTCACGTACTGCTTCTCCATCTACTTTGTAATCTATCTCGGCTCTTGTGCCATTCTTTTCCTCCTCGTGGGTTTACAATTTAAAATTTCCCTCTACTGTCATTTTCATAGAGTTCTGGGAGGAAGAAGAGAAAGACATGCAAGGTCAATCTGTTTAACTAGGAGCCACAAGTATTGACTTAAATAACCCACCCACCTTAGAGAAATGTCACTCTTGCTTCTGATTCATCAGCTTGGGTTCATCACACCCTATTTCACAGTAACTGGCCACCTTTATTCAAATATTGGGCCAAACTTACAAAACAAGCCGTTCATTCAAGTGTCCAACAAATCACATGGCATTTGCCATGACAGAGCCTGCCTCGTTAGTTGTCTACCCTAAAGAAATTTTGTCTTGTTTAGATTAGGTTTCCTTCTCTTTATCCTCAGACCAAAACTTCTGTATGTAGTGTTTTCTAGGATATGATTAGCTACTTATACATATTTTTTTTGCTTAAGATGTTAATATGTCAACATCAAAGTGTGTATATGTATATTGGAGGCAGCCTTTTGTGGCAGAAGCCATTAGTTTCCTACCCAACATCTGTCCTCTACGTCTTTACCAACAGAACTTCAGTTTTGTTTAGGACAGTAATGTGCCCGTATTTAAAATTCGTCTTTACAGAAGAGAGACTTCTGACCAATGAGATAAAAGGTGGGTGGGGCTTCTGGGGAAGCTGTTTTAAACAGAGCTCACTCAGCTGGCATGAAGCTCTTGACCTTTGCCCTTCTCCTGATTCTTGCCTAGACCACAGACAGGGCGCTGGGTCTGGAGCTGCCATTTCACAGCCACTAGTGACCAACATGAGGATCAAAGCCACACAAGAAAGATGGCTGATGGCAGGACAGAAGGAGGTCGTACCTCTGATGGCATTGTGGGGGCCACCATGTTAGAGCTGGCTGGCTGGCTTACTTTGAATTCCTTGTTTTGTGAAAAAACCAAAACCTTTAATATAATTAAACCATTATTTGGTCACATTTTCAGTTACTTGCAACTGAATGCAGCCCACACTGACAGATTTCCTCTGTGTCTTTTCTTATGAGCCTATGCTCAGTTGTATGTTCAGAAGAGGCTGCAGTCTCTGATGACATGGCAGATGCTGCTGGTGCCCTGAATGTCGCTTCTCCCATGCTCACCATTTCTCTGCATACCAGCCCAATTTCCATCAGCCAGCACCTGTGACTCTGCCCAGGGCTACCTCCAGCCCCTGGGGACTGCTCTGTTTACACATGGGTCAAGCTGGAAGGATGTTCCAGGGAATTAATGTTCCCCTCCTCCTTGCATCTGAGAGCATCTTTCACTGGAGGCCTGATGAGGTTGGCATATCAATACCCCAGCTCCCTTGCCTGGGATTCTGCCGGCAAAATTGTGCTCCACTAGCCCATAGTAGTCACTGGCTTAATAGCACATAGTTAAATGGCTTCCTTCCTTTCTTATCTTATGTCACCACTCTCCTACCAGAGTTTTCTGGGATCAACTCCTAAATAAGCTACCTGCACTAGAATCTCAGTCTCAGATCTGCTCCTGGGGGAACCCAAACCAAAATAATGGGATTTTACCCAGGGTTGCTTTGAGGTCATGAAAGTTATCAAGCCCATATGTATTCGTGTGCCCTTTCCCTGTGCCCAGCCAGTCTTTGCAGTGCAATCTCAGACAATGGTTCCTGCTAACCTGGCACTGTGCGCCACCTGGCTGTCAATCTTTTTTGGCAATTTTTTTTTGGCAATTTTTTTCCTTCTCCATGACTTTCTGTGATCCAGATATCTTGTGTGGCAGGTTGGGAAAGAGGCATCAGTGTAAGTCCACGTTATTGTGGACAGCAGAAAGGACTAGCCATAAAACACAAAAGTAAGGCGAGGACACCAAGCCCAGCTCTGTAGTTTACAGCTGAACAAAGATGCCCACGATCTCTGGTGAGCTACGTCTGGTTTACCCTAGGGAGCTGACTTCTTCCTTCTCTCATTGTCCTTCTTACTGAAGGTCATCTCAGGAGATAGTGAGTGTTCCAAGTAGCCTGTGCAATAACGTGTGTTTGTAGTATTTTTCTGAATAATATTTGAGGAACGTGGTGAGATCCCATGTCCCTCATTTTCAAAGAAAAAGCTCTGATTGAAAGTATTTTGTCTCATTCATAGACATGGGTTCAGAAATTAGTGAGTCCCAGAGCCTTGGCATCAGGTGCAATCAAACCCAAACCTGGTCTAGAATATTCCACACTCTATGAAGACACATTTGTCCCCTTGGACCCGGGGTCAGTGAATGACCGCCCTTGAGCCAAATTGGGCCTATTTTTGTCAATAAAATCTTTTTGGATAAAGCCATACGCGTTTATTTACGTAATGGTCATGGCTGCAGTAATTCAGGGATTTAAGTGACTGGTTGTGACAGAGACCATGTGGCCTGGGAAGCTTAAATTTATATACTGCCTGGACCTTTACAGAAAAAGCATGCCTACCCCTGCTTTAGGCAACCTCGAAGTATCCCACCCAAGTCTGCCCCTTCAAGAAATACCCTCCCCACTCCCCATCCCACCACAAGGGCCAGTCCTTCCCACTTCAGTTCCTGGGATGGCGCTTCTGAACCTTTAATATGCATATGCATCCATTGGCAATTGGTTATTGGACATACAGGTTCTGACTCAGTACCTCTGGGATGGGGCCCATGACTGTATTTCTAACAAGCTCCCAGTCATCCTGTTGCTGCTGGTCTGGGGACCACCCTTGGAAGAGCAAGATTCTAGAAGACTGGATTTTTCTTACCAGGACAAGCAACTTCTTAGCCCTGTTTCTCACAGTTTGGCATCATCAGGCAATACCAGCCCCTCCCTGACCCTCTGCCTTCTCTTACACACACACACACACACACACACACACACACACACACACACACACACACACACACCTTAAAACAGGAATGTGCCATCACTGCCTCCCCTTCTCCGTGAGTTCTGGTCTTCAGTCTGAGCCACGATTTTAAGAGTTAAAGAGCTGTGAAGCCGACAGCAGGAGAGACGCCAGGACTTTAATTAGTCTCTCTTTTTATATTTAGTTTCCTATTAGATAATGCTCGACACCTGTTCACTAGACAGATCTGTTTTTAATCTCTTCGCTTTCACTTTCTTGGATATGCGGCTGCACAGACATGTTGCACCGCATGAGTAATGCAACGAAAGCCAAACAAAATAGCCGTTTCTTTGGAATCAGAAGCACGACAAGGGACTAAAAACAACCGAGGCCAGGTTTGGGCCAACCACGAGGTGCTGGTGGAGGAAACAGCTCTGCGGCTGGCGTTCACCCCCTAGAATTCCACTGCGGTTTGTTTTCTCTCCCTTGACTCAAAGCTCCAGGGAGTCTGCAACGTGTTTCCCACCCTCAGGAAGAAATGGGAGGAGATTACAGGGAAAGTCTCCTCGGCTGGGCTGGAATCAGAGAGCGGGCAGACGGTTTTTCCAGAAATGATCTAAATATTTCTAACTTTGATTTGATTATTTCATTTGTGTGAAGTCGCCCCAAATATGCAGTTTCAGCCTTAGGGTTCCTGAGACCTTTTCCCAGATGCTGCAATCGGACCAGAAATATGAAATCTATTTAAAACCTTTCTCCTTGGTTCCCTAGGGTTTGTTATCTGTTTGGCTGTGGCTGGAACTGACTGACAGATGTGGAGATTCAAATCATGCAACACCTAGAGATGGGCAGCCAATGTCTAAATGTCAACCACACGGAGGTGGGGAGGAAACAGGTAACAGAAACCTCAGAGTTACAGCAATGCGGATAGATTTGATAGCGTGACATAAGGAACCACCACAGGGCAACATCTTTTTTGAATTAATGAGGACAGATATTGTGAAGAGAGGGCTTGGCTTGGAAACTGTCTTCTTTCTGAAAGCTATCCTGAGCCCAAACTTCCCCAAAATGTCACACGGCGAAGAGAAGCTAATCCTGGGTATTAATGGGAAACTATAGCAGGTCTTTTTTTTTTTTTTTTAAGATTGTCACGTTAGCATAGATCCTTTAATTAGGACTTTCCTGTCCTAAATCTCCTGAAACATTTTGTAGCTTGTTCTTTCACTCACAAAATGAAAAGGAGGCATTGAGTGACTGAGACAGAGTTTGTAATATTTGATTTAAAAAAAGTTTTTCAGCGTTAGGTTTTAGGTAGAGGTGAGGCCACACCCAGATGCCCTTGGGTTGGTCATGCTTGAGGGAGTAGAGCTGTGCAGTTGAAATGGGCCCACCGACCGAGCTGCAGATGGTGAGCCCGCACCTTGGGGTCTGAATGGGGATTAGTTACTAATAGGGAGACTGAGCATGTCTGCTGTCGGCGTGGCAACCACTAGAGGAGAAAGGGTTGGATGCTGAAATGGCTCCAGATAAGGGCATTGGCTGATGCCAAGTGTCCTCAGTGCCCAGTCCTTCAGTCCCAGCCATCTTCCCACAGCAGCCTCGTCCCAGGACTTCACCAGCACCCCTCCCACTGGCTCTCTCGAACCCTGGACCTTCTCTGCAGAGTCCCTGAGCCTTCCGCCCGGACTCTACACTGCGATTTGAGACCCCTGCTTCGAGCTTTCCTCTCCCCCTTCACCTGGGCTACCAGCTTTGGCTTCCTGAGACACACACCCTCACGGGAACTCTGCAGGGGTCAGGGCGTCAACAATCAGGGGATGAGAGAAGCAGGGGATTCATCTAGAACCAGGCTATCCCCCAGCTACTCCTGACTGAGCTATTTCCAGCAGCACAGTGAGAAGGGATTGGAACTTAACCTCAGAACCACTCGGTACGTTCTGCTCAGTTTGTGGGACTAGTGTTTGCCACACAGTAAACCTGTATGTGTTCATTCCAGAGGGTGGGCTCAATTATTCTCAATGAGTCTTTTTTTTTAAATCCTCCTGCCCTGGATTTAAGATGTTATAAAAACTGGTCTCTGCCCTGGGAAGTGGGGATGGCCAGCTGTTTCTGTCTGTGCACTCCCCACCCCCAAACACACCATTTGTACCATGGACTTAAGGCCTGGATGGTATATTAGTCAGGGTTCTCCAGAGAAACAGAACCAATAGGACATATATGTTTGTTTGTTTGTTTATTATAAGGAATTGGCCCACGTGACTATGGAGGCTGAGAAGTCCTGAGGTCTGTAGTCAGCAAGCTGGAGACCCAGGGGAGAAGATGGTGTGGTTCTGGTCTGAGTCTGGGTCAGAAGGCAGGAGAAGGGTGATGCCCCAGCTTGAAGTCAGGCAGAGTGAAGTCTCCCTTACTTGACCTTTTGTGCTGTTTAGGCCTTCAGTGAGTTGGATGCACCTGATGTGTCCACCCCACTGGGGAAGGTCATCTCCTGGACTCAGTCCACTGATTCAAATGCTGATCTCAGCCAGAAGCACCCTCACAGGCACACCCAGAATAATATTTGACCAAATATGTGGGCAGCCTGTGGTCCAGGCACGTTGTCATATCTAATGCAACATGACAGATAAACTAGAATTTTAAAGCATCCTCTTCTTTCTTTCATTCCTTCAGGCATCTCTGGAGCATGAAGTCCATATTTAAAATTAAATAAATACACCCAGAATATCCTCTGTGTGTGAAGAGGAACCTCCGTGAGAGTTTTGACAGAAAAGTTCCAGAGAGGACCCGAATTGGTCTGATTCGGGTCAACCACTCATCCCTAAAAAACTCCCACCCCTGAAAAATGTCCACAGGGAAGGGACTGGCCAGCCTGGGTCACCAGCCAGTCCCTGTGACGAGGGAGGCAGCATTCCTACATCAGGGCACAGAATCTGCAGGGATGCACAGGCCTGTGAATTCAGGAGGTTGGTGAACTTGATCTGAGAACTTGCAGTTTTAAGTGTCTACTAACTGAAATTGTGCATTTCCTTTAATATCAAGCATAGGCCAGTAGTATTAATAGTGCCTGCAACTTTGAAACCAGTAGGCACACAGATCTATTTTTTATCACGTAACAGTTAAGGCAGACACCTCAACATATCGCGTGTTCTCACCACCTCTCCAAAAGGGTTGTAATTATTAGTCCTGCCCCAGACCTTGGAGCTCATGCATTAATAAAGAAGCCTGGATATAACTGTATCACGGATTATAATCTTTTTGATAACTGTCTTTCAATATAATGGGTTCCCTTTGTAGCCTTATGTATCTTATTTTGTGAATATCAAAATTTTTTTCTGAGAAAGTGTCCATAGGCCTCACCAGACAGCCAAAGGGGTCCCTGCCAGGGACTGGCTGAGTCACATGGGGTGGAGGAAAAGGCAGTTCCTGTGCAGAAGACTCAAGCACACACAAAATAGGAGCAGATGTCTCTGCTCCTGCAGGCGGGAGGCAAGCACTTTTGCATTGATCTGTGCCCATCCGTCCTTACAGAGAACCTGTAACTGAGCAGGACCCTGTGGCTCTTTCCCAAGACAGAACCTCCCCACCCCCGCCAACAGACCTGGTGTCCTCTGCCTGACTCTGCAGGTTGCCAGCCTCCTGAATAGAGCAAACTTTCCTTTCCTACCAACGCTTGTCTCTTGGTTTTTGAGTGGCGAGCAGCCAAAACTGAGTCCCATAGCAAACCCACTGTGTACCCACCTCTGGACAAAGTGCAGATCTCAATGATTGTTGAGTGAATGTGCCCTGCTTCCCTGAAACTCTGGGTGTGGGCAGGTGAATCGCGTGCTTTCAGTGTAGAGGGTTTATCCTTCCACATTACGTGCCGCTGAAGTCTTTTGATCACCCTGTGGAGAAGCAACAACAGCGCACAGGCAGGGCTGAGAGGGGCTCCGATGGGTCCCCCCTTCCCGCCACTGTGGGAAGCAGAAGGCTGCAGAGTTTACATGACCCAGGATTGCAGTTAGTCCTTCTTGATCATCTCAGATGGACAAGCGCCTTTTGATTTTTTTTTTTTCCTGAAAGTTTTCCTAGATTCCTTTTTTCTGGCACCACAGAAAGACTTACTAAGACAATTCCCCCCCCCCCCCCATTTCCTGCACAGGTACAGGGATGTGCCTGAAAAGGCACACGTGTGACTCCTCCAGCATCTGTAGAGTTTAAAAATACTCTGTCCACGTCACTGTGTGACTGAGATCCCCTGTGGCCACAGCCTTATTGTTTCAGAACAGTGGTTCCCAACTGGGGCAATGATACCTCCCAGGGGACGTTTGACAATGTCTGAAGACATTTTTGGATGTCACAACTGGCGTCTAGTGGATAGAGGCGAGGAATTTTGCTAAACATCTCCCAGCGCACAGGGCGGCCCCGCAACAGTGAGTTCTCAGGCCCTGAATGGCAGTAGAGCCGACCATTTCAGCATCATCACCGAGTTTTTCTTGCCATTTGCAGAGGCACATACCAAAGTGTCAGAAAAATAAAATAAAATCAAGGAAGTGACAAATCTGCTATCTCGAAAAAAAAAAAGGAATAGTTTGCAGGTTACAGTTGAAAGCAGCAACCCTCTTAAATAAAACACATTTCTTGGAGAGAGAATGGCTTTCAGGGCAAAAAGGAAAACGGAAGGGAGACGGTTTCTTTCTTTCTATAGATTTTTTCTCTTGAAGTTATTTATCCAGTTCCAGAGCTCCATATAGTTTCATCTTGATTGGATCTATATCTATCTATCATCTATCTATCTTTATCTACCTTTATTGTTATGATTTGATTATCTACCTATCCTCTACCATTCTATCTATCATGTCAAGAATAAATTGCTTGAACTTTGGTGAAATGGAATGAGATCATTTCCCTTTGGGCCAAAATACATGAGTTCCTATTTATGTTGCTGCCGCAGGATCTGGTTATGAATAGCTGATTCTAATCTGCAGAGGCTGGAAGAACCAGCTAACATAGACCTTTGCTCGTGAACTCTTCAGGATTTGAGAGACCTTTCTCCTTACTATTAAGGATGTGACAGCTCCGAGCCCGAGGCCCCGCCCTCTCCCACCCTCTCCCACTCTCTCCCACCCTCTCCCTCGCTGTGCTGATCACCCCTGGTGGTGGCTCCCAGGGCAGAGGAGGGATCCTTTCAGCTCATGTTAAAATAAAACAAAACAAAGTCAACATCCGAGACAGATTCTGGGCATAGAACTTTGCCATCTTCCCTCATTTTTCATCGTGTGGCCCCTCTTCTTTTCGCACGGGCCCACGGGCAGCCTTTGATGTTGACTGAATCTGACTTAATCAGGTAGACGAGAGATGGGGGCGGGGCCCACCTAGAAGCCGACGCAGTCATCTGCCTCGCGGGCCCTCGCAGCCCTGGATTCTGGAGTGGGAAAGGCCTCCAGCTATTACTCCCTTCTGAGGGGCTGCCCTGACAGTCAGTTTTTCAGTTTGGAGGTTTCAACTTGCGTGTTTGGGCTAAAGGAGAAATGAGGAGTTAGGAGGCACCTGAGCTGTGAGGGAGGGGAGATGGGAGAGTGAAGGGGTAACATTTCCACCATACTCCTCACTCCCTACTCATGGATAATATGATGCCCCTTAGAGGGTGGGGCTAGGGCAAGAGGCTGAGAAAGGTGAATCCGTGAGGGACAATGTGAGACTGTAGCACATCTAGGTGACAGAGCTGGACAGAGAGACTAGAGGGGCTAGCCTCTGTCCTTCCCCCACAGCTCCACTGTAGCTTCAAAGCCCTGGGAGTTCAGGGCTCCCCAGCAGAAATGGCCAAGCTCTGGACTGGGGAAGGGGGACAGACATGAAGAAGGAGACCAGAGGAAGATCTGAGTGGAATTGTTCCCGAGTAGAGGAGAGACACCCCCAGGGAGAGCACAGGGCAGGGTTGGGGTGAGGGCTGCCACCCTGCAGTCAGGTGGCCGGTTTGGTGTAAGGATCACTATGACAGCATGTGCATCTCAGACTGATGACCAGTGCTGGGGACATGCAGGGGCGGGATGGCTCATCCTGTCCTGGGGCTGACCCATAGGACTGAGGAACTCACAAGACTAGTGACTGGGAGATGGGGTCTGGGAACAGAAGTCAACAAAGCCCAGAAAGCAAAATCCAAACTAGGTTCAATTAGCACCACTGTCTTAGTCTGTTCAGGCTGCTAAAACAAAATACCATAGACTGGGTGGCTTATAAACAGCACAGATTTATTTCTCACAGTTTTGCAAGCTGCAAAGTCCAAGATCAAGGTGCTGGTAGATTTGGTGTCTGGGGAGAACTTCCTGGTTCATAGACGGCAGAGTTCTCACTATGTTCTCACGTGGTGGAAGCATTGTGGAGCTTCTGCGGTCTTTTAGTAAGTTTTTTAATTGAGTAGCTACTTATTTTTATTTTTTACCTTTTTTAAAAATTGAAGTTAATCAGTTTACAATGTTGCATCAGTTTCTGGTGTACAGCATACTGTTTCAGTCATCCATATACATACATATATTCATTTTCATTATAAGTTACTATAAGATATTGAGTATAGTTTCCTGTACTGTACAATACAAGTTTGTTTATCTATTTTATGTATAGTAGTTAATGTCTGCAATCTCAAACTCCCGATTTATCCCTTTCCACCCGGTAACCATAAGTTTGTTTTCTATGTCTGTGAGTCTGTTTCTGTTTTGTAATTAAGTTCATTTGTGTGTGTGTGTGTGTTTTTAAGATTCCACATATAAGTGATATCATATGGTATTTTTCCTTCTCTTTCTGGCTGACTTCACTTAGAATGACGATCCATGTTGCTGTAATTGGCATTATTTTTTTTATGGCTGAGTTGTATTCCATTGTATAAATATATGGGGTCTTTTATTATAAAGGCACTAATCTCATCATAAGTATTTCACTCTCAAAGCCCTAATCACCTCTCAAAGGCCCCACTTTTTAATACCATCACGCAGAGGGTTGGGGGTTCACAATGAATGGACGTTCAGTCCATAGAAATCATGGTTGATGGTATCACTTCCCTCTGATCGGTCTCTGGCCCCCAAACATTTGCGATCCCCTGAAGTTGAGGGAGAAAGAGCATGGCTAAAAGGTGGCATACATTTTATTTTGAAAACTGAAGCTGGATGTGGGGCTATGAGAACAGCAAATTTCTGCGCCTTTGGAGAGAAAAAGCAGTGTAGGGTACCAGCAATTGATTGTGAACTTCAGAATATAAACTTGCTTCACTCATTTACTTGTTTACCAGGCATTTATCTGTTATGCACCTATTACGTGTTGAGTCTGGGGGTACAGACGTGAACACAACCTAGTTCCTACCTTCAAAGGGCTCAAAGCCCTGTGGGCTAAACAGACACCTATAGCTGAACTCAGATTATAAATCCAACATGTAAGATGCCTTGTTTCTTCTTTCTACACTTCTGTTTTATGTTCAGAGAAACCTGTGTGCCTTGGAGGACCGGGGCACACACGGGGAATGTATTTATGACACATACGACTCAATTTTGCCAGTTTAATAAGACTTGCAGTAGCAGAAGGACCTCAAAACGGCCACGAGCAGGAGGAGGTGGAATTAATGGATGCAAAATTTCTAGGTCAAGCTGAACCTCCATAGGTCTAAAGATTATTGGAGACTATTTTTGTGGCTTCTCTGCCTATTTATCACCCCCATGCAGTGAGGTCAAAGCCAGCAAACGGTCACACTCCACCTACTTCTCAGCCCCCTTTGTCATATCTGACGGTTGGTTTGCTTTACAAAGAGCTGCAGGTATGGGCCCTCTTCTGAGAGGGTGTGTGCCAGCACCATGGAAGCTGAGGACCTAGGATGGTTAAAGTCACGAAGGGACTTACTTTGGGTGCCTTGTTTGGTAATTTTTTTTTTAACTCAGAGGCTATGGGCTTCTATCAACCCCAGTAAATGTCTGCAAAATTTGTGGATAGATGGGTATATAAATTTGAGGGGTGAGAAGGTCTGTGTATTTCCCCAGAGTTTCAGGGGTGTCTCTCACCAATGCTTATCATGAGCTCTCAGAGCAGAAGCAAAGGTTTGGAACCATCAGGTCTTTGGGCATCTTCCAATTCTCTTTTTTTAAAATTGGGATATAGTTAATTTACAGTATTGTATTAGTTTCTGGTGCACAGCAAAGTAATTCATATATTTATTCTTTTTTGATTCTTTTTCATTATAGGTTATTACAAGATATTGAATCTAGTTCCCTGTGCTATATGGTAGGTCCTTGCTGTTTATCTATTTTATATATAGTGGTGTGTATCTGTTAATCCCGAAGTCCTGATTTATCCCTCTTCCCTCCTTTTCCTTTTGGTAACTATAAGTTTGTTTAATATGTCTGTGAGTCTGTTTCTGTCTTGTAAATAAGTTCTTTTGTGCCCTTTTTTTAAGATTCCACATATAAGTGATATGATATTTTACTGTCTTTCTCTGACTTACTTCACTTAGTATGATCATCTCTAGGTCCACCTATGTTGCTGCAAATGGTATTATTTCATTCTTTTTAATGTAAATAACCTTATTTATGTCTCTAGAACATATATTATCGGGGAACATAGTAGGTGCTCAATAAATGTGGGGGATTCAATGCAGAAACTAAGCACAGTGGTTCTGAAAAGATGTAGGAATCAAGAGGCAAATTTCCCCCACTCTTCTGGTCCCAGGATGACAACTGGCTTCATGCAGGTGGACCCCAAACTCAAGACCACCTGGTAAAACCTCCCATTTTCTTCAGACCTTAGTGCTGAGTCACCTACCAAGAGCCACTGCCCCAGCCCTTGAATCAGCTTCAAAACTTGACACTGGCAGAAGGCAAACTTTCCAAGTTCAGGCCCCAGGAAAATAAAAATAAGTAAATAAGACTGCAACACCAGATGGCCTGAAAGGACAGGGCTGGCGTGGAGGATTAACTGGCTGGCAATAAAAGCTGTCGTTACAGAGTGTCATCGTTGGCGGGTTATTTATCAGCTCTCCCCTTTAGATACCAAATGTCAAATGTGTTAATGTTCAGAAACCAAGCCTTCCCCTCCCAGCTGCTCGGGTGTCAGGCTGCCAGCTGCACTGTCTCCTTTGCAGGACCTGCCAGGAGTTTCGCATTCGTATGTCACGTTAGGCCTACCATATTGCACTTAAGAAAGGCCAGATGAGGCCAACTCAGCCTAATAATCAGCCTGTCAATCATTCTGCTACATTGTGCATGGAATTGCTTTTCCCCAAACCTTTGTTCTCGGTTAGAATGGGCTGCTCCTCAGATCCACGCAGCAGACAGGAACGCATGGTTTATTTCACTCACCGTCGCTGGAATCGGAGGTGTATCTTCCAATTCCGTGCTCAGGGAGGCTTAGGGAATTGCAAAATTCCTGTTATGAGACATGTTTTGCCCATGTGGATAGCACTTTATTTAAAGTCTGCCCTTAGGCAATCTCTGTGTCCCTTGCTCTCTCTGTCTTTCATTCTTTCCCTGTTTCACATACACACATATCCTAAGTGAGTTTTATACACATCATTCTTTTCATTATTTATTTTATCTGCAACTAAAGCATAGATTAACCTCAAGTAACCAAATACCATATTACGTAATCTAACAACAAATGTGACCCTAATAACCGAGTTTGGATATCATTCCCATTGTTAAGCAAACATTGAGCTAACAAGTGTCCACTGAGCACCCCTCTCTTTAAACAGCACCAGCACCACTGGGGAGACCAAAAGAAAGTAAGTTCTGAAGGAGCCCACGGGCACCCGGGAGATGCAAGCAAACACGCCCGCCTTATGACCTTGCTATCTTGTATTTTGCTTCTTATTCAAGACAAAATTATTTGGGACAGTATAGACATGTGTTGAGAGAAAGGATCTCTGCAAATTACCTCGGTCTTGACAATTGTTGCCCATTTTTTTGGGGTGGAATTGCTGTCTGAGGCCACAGGGTGTTGGAAGTTAAAAAGGACTATGCTGGTGTTGTCTTTTTTTTTTTTTTTAACATTTTTTATTGATTTATAATCATTTTACAATGTTGTGTCAAATTCCAGTGTTCAGCACAATTTTGCAGTCATTCATGGACATATACACACTCATTGTCACATTTTTTTCTCTGTGAGTTATCATAACATTTTGTGTATATTTCCCTGTGCTATACAGTGTAATCTTGTTTATCTATTCTACAATTTTGAAATCCCAGTCTATCCCTTCCCACCCTCCACCCCGCTGGCAACCATAAGTCTGTATTCTCTGTCTATGAGTCTATTTCTGTCCTGTATTTATGCTTTGTTTTTGTTTGTTTGTTTGTTTGTTTTTGTTTTTTAGATTCCACATATGAGCGATCTCATATGGTATTTTTCTTTCTTTTTCTAGCTTCCTTCACTTAGAATGACATTCTCCAGGAGCATCCATATTGCTGCAAATGACATTATGTTGTTGGTTTTTATGGCTGAGTAGTATTCCATTGTATAAATATACCACATCTTCTTTATCCAGTCACCTGTTGATGGACATTTAGGCTGTTTCCATGTTTTGGCTATTGTAAATAGTGCTGCTATGAACATTGGGGTGCAGGTGTCATCCTGAAGTAGGGTTCCTTCTGGATACAAGCCCAGGAGTGGAATTCCTGGGTCATATGGTAAGTCTATTCCTAGTCTTTTGAGGAATCTCCACACTGTTTTCCATAGTGGTTGCACCAAACTGCATTTCCACCGTATGCTGGTGTTGTCTTGAAGCCACACTGTGGGGTCTCCATGGCATCTGAGCTGAGATGGGGAGACCCAGCTGCCCAGAGCTTACCTTGAACAGCACCCCATGCAGGTGCTGTGGAAGGTAAGAATGAGAAGGAGCTCAAGGAGATGTACCTGCCTTCATGCACGATTCACCAGAGAGGCAAACATAAGCAGGTGAGAATTTCCCCCAGAGTGTGAGATGAGGTGTCCAAGAATACTATGGGGCAGTGTACCATTGCTAAGCAGCAGGGGTAGCCCAGGGCCCAGGAGACGCAGGGAGATTCAAGGTGGTGTGAAACTTTAGGAGGGTTTTGATGGACAGGAAGAACTAGGCAGAAAGAGAGAGGTAGCAGGCCTTCCTAGGAGGGGGACTCACAGGAGCAAAGTGGCGGTATCGTTGGGGTTAAGGGAGACCCAGTTAAGAACTCTTGTCTTCTCTTCCTTGACTTCGACACTAACTGAGAAGTAGGTAAAGGAATAAGGCAGATAAGAGGCAAAAACAAAAACAAAAACAAACAAACAAAAAATCTCTATTGCTTTTATTACTGTGAAGTACAATATTGGAGGATGTGGGTTGTACTGACACATAAAGGGGCTGGGTACCTAGCACACTCACAGGCAGCCAGGGACCCCCAGAGTCTGAAAACCTGGGCTTGGTTCTGCCAAGTGCGCAACTTGGCCCCCAAGATAAAGAGGGAGGAGAAAGGTGCTGGGCTCCGAGGCTCTGTTGCTTTTCCCAAACCCACTAGTGAGAGAAATCTCTCTTCCACCAGAGGAGCTTCCCCCTAATGGAACCAGTTGCAAAGGAGATGGGAGCCCCTTGAATAATTGGGTCCAGGGAAAGGTGACTAAACCCTCCTGAGACGGCCAAGTGATGGGGGTCGAATAAAGAGTCTTTTGATGTCAAGCAAAGGATGATGGAGTTTACTTTGATAAATTGGAAACATTGTAAATTTCAGAAACTGATTTAAGCCCCCTTGCGGGGAGATTCATCTCTTATTGAAATGTGGGATGGATTTCCTGCGAGGAGGGACTGTAGGAAAAAGGCTGGCGGGAGCTTGTCCGGAGTTAATGCAGGAAGGGTCTGAACAAGTGGGTCCATTGGGGGTGGCCCAGGAGCTCCATGAGGTGGCAGAAAGGCTGGGATCTGGTGGCTGGTTGTGAAGGATGAGGGATGGAGCAGCCAACAGGAGCCAAGCTTTTGTGCCCAGATGACTGAGACATGGCATGACATGAACAGAAACAAAGGCATCCAAAGAGAGAGCCCAACCTGAAGTGGTGGTGGGGATCCACCAGTATCTATGCAAATGGAGTTGAAAACAGAAGTGGGGCATCCCAATGCTCCTATGGGACTGGGATACAGGGAAAGGGATGCCGTGTAAGTTTGATGGGGAGGCAGCTACCAGAAGGGGATGGGAAGGTGTCAGATGCCGGGGAAGTCAGGTTGGATGAGGACAGATTGGAAACCAATGTGCAGTAGTTGGGGTGTCACTGGTGACCTTTCACAGTCAATGCAAGAACAGAGATTGAGAAAAGACTTCAAATGTTCTATTTCCTAAAGACGAACCCATGTAACCTGGATCTGACTTTTTCTTTTCAACCTGGTGGCAGAATTAGGAATAAGTAAGAAGGCAGCGTTTGGACATTTTATTTGTCATTTCCTTTTACCCTTTCAAGACAGAAATGAAATCCCAGTTTTTAAGCTGATGTCTTTGAAAATGTCCTCCCTCATGGCCTCATCCCTGGAGGAGTTTAAACAAGCAAGTCATGTCTGGAGGGTAGTACCAGAGGGATAGCATCTCTTGACCCAGGGTGATGAGCTGGTGGAATCCCAGACATTCCCATGTGACAGTTACAATGCTGGGGGCTTCCTCAAGTGGCTGTTTTGACACAGCCGTTTTGATGGAAGTAGGGAAGACGGTGAGACTCAGGAGTGGGTATAGACAGAAAGGGGATTCAGAGATTGAGATGGCAATGCCTGATACTCATAGAACTTGGACATTTAAAAAATTCAAATAAGTCGTTCCTTTAAGCATAACCCTTTAAGGATGTCGTATTAGTCAGGGTTCTCCAGAGAAACAGAACTTCTAGGGTGGCTATGGATATACATTAGAGGAGGCTTATTACTGGAATTGGTGCACATGGTTATGGAGGCAGAGAAGACCCACAATATGCCGTCTACAAACTGGAGACCCAGAAAGGTGGGTGGTGGAACTTCAGTCCAAGTCTGAAGACCTGAGAAGCAGGAGTAACAGAGTCCAAGGGCAGGGGGTGATGGATGTCGCAGCTCAAGGGAAGGGAGTGAATTCACCCCTCCCGTGCCCTTCTGTTCTATTCAGACCCTCAACGCATTAGATGATGTCCACCCACGTTGGTGAAAGTGAACTTCTTTATTCAGTCTACTGATCCAAATGTTCTAGAAACACCCTCTTAGACACATGCAGAAGTAATGTCTTACCAGATATCTGAGCATCCGTTAGCCCAGTCAAGTTGACACAAAATTAGTCAAGTTGACATATTAAATTAATTATGACAAAATTAGAACCATTCTGTGTATGTCGTCAAGTACAAAACATGTTTTACAGAGTTCATGAGGAATTGCTTTCAGGTCCCATGCCATACTCTTTCCAGTAACTTGAACAATGGTCAATTTTCCTCTATTAAAGGTAGATTTGGGGTTTGGAAAACAACAAAGAGTAAGTCGGAGCCAAGTCTCTGTAGACGGATTTTGAAACTTGAAGCCAAGTGAATCTCGTAAGGTGAGTGACGGACCTGGGAAATGCTATTTTGGATCGAAAATGAGGTGTGCTAACAGCTGGGACAGGATTTCTTTCCAACACTCCTTAACTGGCCCAAGAAAGCAGTTTCTAAGGAGAAAAACCCAAAAGTGACCTCACCGATGCAGTCAGGACACTCACTCCCAAAGTGGTCATACTGAAAGGGACGTCTCCCTGAGGATTAGAAGACCTGAACGGTTATGAAAAGTCATTCTTATGCGTTTATGTTCATAAATCACATTATATTATTGCCATTGTCTATGAGAAAAGACAGGCACAAAACTCATTAGGGTTCGGGGAGATTATCATGACGTTTCCAGTTTACAGCTGTTGGAAAGAGAAATCGCATTTTTACTACTTAATTTTCTTGGTGCCGTATTACTAAAACATACTCCATAGCAATGGTTGTCTGGGTGCTTTATGTAATCTGAATGTGATGGACCCTTCGTGGCGGTGAATTTAACAGCTATAGTTTTAATATCAGAAGTCCATGACACGTACGGATTTATAATTTTGCTGAAGGAGGATTTTGGTTTAACGATGAACAATTTTCTGTATATCTGTGTGTGGGTGGGTGAAGGGTATAGCACATGAGATCACTTGTTCTTGAATCCTTGTTTTCACATGATATCGTCTTTTGTGCTGATAAACTCTATTTTCCTTGGAAAATCTCATCCCCAAGAGAAATGGAGGTGGTTGTGCTATTTCACCATTTGGGAATCTAGGGACATTTTGGAAGATGTTTTTCAGGAAGGTTGAGGACTTTCTTTCTTGCACATACATGCATCTCTGTACACTTCTCTCTCTTCCAAAAACATAGTACAAGAGATGTCTTCCCTTCCCTAGAACAGAATAACACAATTGGATGGAATCTTGGAGACCATTTACTTCATTTTAGAGGCAGGAAACCAGGTCTCTGAGAAGTCACGTGACCCATCCAGCCCCACGTTGTGGATTTCTGCCCTAGTGGGAATCCAGGTCTGTGATTCCCAAGCTCCTTCCATTGTACCGTGTTCTCCAGTGAATCTATTCCCTGCCAAGGCTCTCTGCTTTATAGCAGCATCTGCAGATATCTAAGTGCCAGTTCTGCTTGTGATAAGCCCACCTAAGGCTCACCCAGGTTGCAGGCATCAGTGCAGTGAGCAGCCCCGAATGATAAAATGGAAATTCTCTGCAGAACTCAGAACCGAGAAGGAAGCAGTGCCTGCTTTCAACACATTTTCTTTTTAGAGAGCTGTGTGCAGTTGGCTTCATTTAAAGGTTGGCCCTTTTGTGGTCTGTTTATAGGTCCTCTCTTAGAAACTTGAAATGGGGACTTGAAATACTCCTGAATCAGTATTTCCTACCAGATAAGAATTGAAATGCAGACCCTGGGGAGGTGAATGCATGAGGTGTCTGATACCACTCTGCCTCCTGAGCCGCGGCAGACATGGTCAGTGGATTACAGCCTGCTGCTCCTTTCTGTGAGCTCAAGGGTGACCTTGGAATCCTTCTCAACAGGCAGGCATGACCAATCAATCAGAACTGAAGCACCAGACAAAAACCAGCTGCCAGTCCTATATAGCCACGTGCTCCAACAGAGCTGGTCACACGAGACACCAATATATACTGTATAACAATAATGGTGGTGATGAGAATGACAACTAACACTTATTGAGTCCTGACTATGAACCAGACTCTTGCTAAATATTTTACTGGTAATATCTCATTTCTTTTCAAGGCAACCTTGTAAATATATACGAATATCCTCATTCTACAGAGAAGGAACTCGAGGCAGGGAGAGGTTAAGTAATATGCTTAAAATCTTGAAACTGTCAGTAGAAGACCTCGCAGATCATCTATTTTCTGAGGTTGCACTCTTTAATCACTCTGTTTACCTTTGCAGCCTCTAGACACTGACAATGGGGATGAGAAACAAGCACTTGTCCCATATCCAGACCTGCCCAGAAATCTACCAGGACCTTGATTTCCATCATTTCAGTTTTCATGCCTCCTCTTTGCTGGGCCTCCTCCGGACCGCCATCTGTCATTTAAAGACCAGATGTCTCTTGGCCCCTTGGCCCTGGGACATGGGACTCCCATTATCCTGGCTACTCTTTCATTAGAAGACATGCCAGAGGCAGCAGGCAGCCTGGTTTCACTGGCTCAAAGGTCAGTGTTGTGCTGACTTCACCTCCAAGACCCACACTAGTAAGCAGTGTCAGTGGCTGGTATAGATCCCCTGGCTCTCAGAGCCTCGGGTCTCTTTGTCTTTATCACTGGCTAGTGCTCTTGCTCAAGACAAGTTAGAGTCAGACCTCTTTTCCCCATCATCTGTTGGGAAGAATTGATGGACCTCAATTCACTCTTCGGAAGAGTTGTTGACCCCTGCTTTAAGATCCAACATCCAGAATGACAAAAATGTGTTACATCAGCAGGTCAGAGGAAGGAGTTCATTGGATTGGCTTGCAGAAAGAAGGTTCTTAAGAATGAAAATCTGACAATCCCATGTGTTGACAAAAGATACAGAACCAGGAATCACCCCTACCTTGTGGTTGGTAGCATGATTGGTAAACCACTTCGGAGGGCCTTTTGTGACATCCAGGAAAGTGGACAACATGCATACCCCCGATCCACCAATTCTACTCTTTGGTATTTTTCCTGGAGAAACATGTTGCATGTGTACAAGAATATTTACTGTAGCATTTGTGTGATAGTGAAAAATTAGAAAAAATCGAATACGTTGACAAGGTCATGGAGAAGAGGACTATAAGCCAGAGACTCTGCAGAGGTTTGTAGGGGAAAGGGTAAAAGAAGGTCAGCTGTGCCTGGAGGGCAGGGTGTGAAGTGGAGGGGAGCACTGGGAAATTAACAGGGCATGATGGGGTCTGGCAGCAGAGGCCTTGGGAGCTGGCATCTGCCTTGCTCTGTAAAGGAAGGGGGTTTGACCTCAGTAGAAATAGAGTTTGACCTCGGATGTACGTCTAAAATTGACCCAGAGAAGGCCACCCCATATTTCCCTGTAGGTTCCCCTGCCTGGGAGCAAAAGCTGGCCGAGGTGAGTCTAGTAGGTAAATTTCCTTGAGGAGGGGACATGACTGGTTAATTTCACAATTATATTTTGCTAACTTTGTTGAATGTAGAAATTTCCAAATTTCTTTACCTTCTAAGCCAGTTCTAGATTTCTCTGAAATACATCCTCATTCAATGGCTATTAGTTTTGTCAGTTCTGTTGTTGACTCTCTTATGTACAGTATTTGACTTTTGTTCTCTGATGAAAGAGTGGTCAGCAAGCCTAGGCCAAGGACTCACTTTGGAAATCAGGAGATCTGATTTCATTCCTAACTCCATCAATAGGACTCTGTGTATCTAGTTTGACAGGACTGACCACGACCCCCACCCCATGCTCCTTCTTGGGTTTATTTATCCTCTACCCCTTGGTAAGTCATAGTCTGAATTTGAGAAAGTCATTGTTACAGACTGAATGTTAGTGTATTCCCCAAAATTCATGCGTTGAAACCCTACTCTCCACTGTGATGGTATGAGGAAGTGAGACCTTTAGACGGTAATTAGGATTAGATGAGGTCAGGGGAGTAGCGCCCCCATGAATGGGATTGGTGCCCTTATAAGAATCACAAGGGGGCTTGCTTTCTCTCTCTGCTCTCCACCATGTAGGCATACAAGAAGCACACTGCAGCCCTGCAGAAGGTCCTCACCAGAACGTGACCATGCTGGCACCCTAATCTCAGATTTCCAGCCTCCAGAACTGTGAGAAATAAGTTTCCATAGTTAATAAGCCACCCAGTGTGTGGTGCTTTGTTATAGCAGCTCAAACCAACGGAAAGTCATTTAACTCAATAGTGTGCTATTCCTCACTTATGAACTGGAAAGCCTTAAACCTGCATTTCTTTTTCTAGAAAATTGGTGATCTCAATGGGCAGAGCACTAAAAACACGGAGTAAAACAGAAGAAAAGTTAACACATTAGTGACCTGGCAGTAAAGTGAGAGAAATCCTTCAAGCTATGAATCTAGTGTTTCAGCTGACAGTTACCCGAGGACCATCTGCAGGCTCTTGGTGGAGTAGAGTGTTGACGTGTGCACTCATGTGTATGTGCATGAGAGAGGGTACAGGAGAGAATCTGGGGTCTACATATGGTTTAAGGGTGAATCAGAGACCACTAAACCTGAGACTTCCCCTAAAGAAAGCCAAGACCTCCAGAAGCAGGCAAGCGGGAAGAAAGCCTGTCTCACCCAAGTAAAATGTGGGGATTCTTAACTATGTTGGCTTTGACTCTGAATACAGAGGAAAAGAGTCTCAAGAATTCCTAACGTCAAGCCTTCTCTCATGTGAATTTTAAACTGGAATTCATTCTATGTGTGGTCACCAGGATCTATATTACAGATTCTGAAGTCAGCAAGGAGAAATAGAAAATCTGTGTTTTGTATGTTTAAAGAAATAATGGAGGGTATTGAAAGTTAAAAGAAGGGACAAGACACATTGCAAAGGACCAGAAGGATTAATAAAATTCTAGACATAAAAACATAGTCATTGAGATTAAGAACTCGAATGGTTGGGTTAAACATCAGATTAGGCAGCTGAAGATAGATACTGAGAAATTATTGAGAATGCAGCAGAGAGAAACAGAGGATGAAAATAAGACAGATAAATTAAGAGACATGGAAGGCAGACTGAAAGGTCTAACATGGATTTAATCAAAAGGAGAGATAAGAGAGAAGGATGAAGATGCAGTATTTGAAGAGACAATGGCTTCTAATTTTCTCCAAACAATGACACATGAATGATCGGATTCTGGAAGCTCAATGCATCCCATGCCGAGGAAAGAAAATGTACCTTGTAGGAGGTAGAACACGCAGACAAAGATTTTGACTACTGAGAAAAGACAGATTACCTGTAAAGGAATGACAATTAGATTGATAGCTGACTTCTCAAAATCAGCAATAGAAGCAAGACAACATTAAGATAACATCTTCAAAATACTTAACGAAACCACTGTCAACCTAGAATTACAGAGCTGATTTAATACAATCTACAAGGCAAATATTTATTCATAACTTTAAAGAATATAATTCAGAAAGAAAAGAAATGAACCCAGAAGGAAAATCTGAAATACAGTACAAAATAGAGAAAAACAAAAATGTAAACATTTGGATAATCCCAAGGAAACAATGACTATATAAAAGAACAAAAGTAATAAACTTCTTAAAACATGTCTTGACTTTTTGTCCCTCTGCATTCCCATATAAATTTTAGAATAGTTTGTTAATTTCTCAGAAAAAAACTTGCTGGAATTTTTACTGGATCAATTTGGAGATAATCAACATCTTTACAATGTTATATATTCTGTGCATAAACATGATCTATCCCTTCACTTACTAATAATTATTAATTAGTAACTTATTAACAGCAATGTTTTATAGCTTGTGTGTAAATTTTTTTCTAGATTTATTCCCACTATTTTGATTTTTTGATGTTATTGTAAATGATGTTTTAGAAATTTCATTTTATAATTGCCCACTCTTTTGGTATAGAAATACAATTAATTTTTCTAAGGTGGTTTTGATTCAGTAACCTTGCTAAAATTACTTAATAGTCTGATTGCAAGTCCTTTGGCACTTTCTGCACACAATTGTGTTGTAATCATGCTGTGTGGCAATAATGACAAGTTTAATTTCTTCCTTTCCAATTCCTACATTTTTTTTCTTGCTTTTTTTCAATGACTAAGAGCTCTAGTACAGTATAAAGAGACATGATGAAAGTAGATGTTCTTGCTTTATGCTTTATCTCAGGTGGGTAGCTTTTAATAATTCACCATCAGTATCATATTTGATGTAAGATTTTTTTAATAAAAGATATTCTTATCAGATTAAGAAAGCTCTATGCTTAGCTAAAATTTTGATCATGAATGGATATGAAATTTATCAGATGCTTTTCTGTATCTATCAAATGGTCATGTAATTTATCTTATTTATTCTATTAATGTTGTAACTTTATGAACTGATTTTTTAAATTTTAAGCTAGCAGCATTGTTTATCTGGAATAAACACAACTTGATCATGAACAATTTATCCTATTTATCATTGGATCTGACTTGCTAATATTTTGTTTGGGATTTTTGCATCTGTTTTCTTTTTTTTCCCCTCCCAAGCCAGGAAACAGATTTGCTGTGGAAATTACCTGATATTTTAGTTAACAAAATTTTTTTTCTTGTGACGAGAACTTTTAAGATCTACTCTCTTAGCAACTTTCAAATAGGCAATACAGTATTATTAACTCTAGTCACCATGCTGTACATTACATTCCCATGACTTATTTGTTTTATATTTGGAAGTTTGTAGCTTTTAACTTCCTTCACTCATTTCACTGAATCCTCACTCCCTGCTTCTGGCAACTCCCAGCCTGTCCTCTGTATCTATGAACTGTTTTTTGTTTTTGTTTTTAGATATCATAGATAGGAGAGATTACATAGTATTTATCTTTCTCTGTTTGACTTATTTCATTAGAGTAATGCCCTCAAGATCCATCCATGTTGTCACAAATTACAAGATTTCATTTTTTATGGTTGAATAATATTCCATCACATCTATCTATATATGATATAGATATAGCTATAGACCACATTTTCTTTATCCACTCATCCATTGATGGACATTTTGGTTGTTCTGTTGCTTTGTTACTGTAAATAATGCTGCAATAAACATGGGGGTGTGGATATCTTTTCAAATTAGCATTTTTGTTTTCATTGGATAAATACCCAGAAGTGGAATTGCTGGATCATATGATAGTTCTATTTTTAATTTTTTGAGGAACCTCCATACTGTTTTCCAGGAATTGGCTGCACCAATTTACATTACTACCAAATGTGCACAAGTGTTCTCTGTTCTTTACATCCTTGCTTGTTATTTCTTATCTTTTTGATAATAAACATTCTAAGAGGTGTGAGGTGAAATCTCATTGTGATGATTAGTGATGTGGAGCATCCTTTCATGTACCTGTTGACCATCTGTGTGCCTTTTTTAGAAAGAGGTCTATTCAGATTCTGTGCCTACTTTTTAATTGGATTGTTTTCTTGCTATTGAGTTGCATAAGTTCTTTATATATTGTGAATATTTATTTTCTCCCATTCAGTAGATTGCCTTTTCATTTTGTTGATGATTTCCTTTGCTGTACAAAAGCTTTTTAGTTTGATGTAGTCTCACTAGTTTATTTTTGCTTTTGTTGCCTTTTTTTTTAATGTCAAATCCAAAAAAAATCATTGTCACAACTGATGTCAAGGAGTTTACCACCTGTGTTTTCTTCTACGAGTTTTATAGTTTCAGGTCTTACATTCATCTTTAATCCATTTTGAGTTAATTTTCCCGTGTGGTATAAGATAGTGGTCCAGTTTCATTCTTTTGTGTGTGGCTGTCAAATTTTCCCAACACCATTTATTGAAGAGACTGTCTTTTTTCCCATTGTACATTCTTGGCTCCTTTGTCATAAATTAATTGACCTTTTATCGTGAAAAATATTTCTCTTTATCTTTAGTAATGCTTCTTGATTGAAAATCTACCTTGTTTGATAGCTAATCCAGCCTTCTTTTAGTTAGTGTTTGCATAGTGTATATTTTTCACCCTTTTACTTTCAACATTCTTATATTTAAGGCACCTTGTAAGCAGTATATAAATATATATAGCTATATATATATATCCAGTACGGCAGTCTTTGCTATTTTTAAATAACATCTTTATTCAGATATAATTCACATATCATAAAATGCACCATTTGAAAATGTAAAATTCAGTGTTTTTTTAGTATAGCCACAGAATTTTGCAACCATCACAACTATCTAATTTTAGAGCATTTCTATTAATCCCCAAAGAAACCCATTAACAGTACATTAACAGTCACTCTTCGTTACCTCCACCTTACACCACGGCGAGCAATGATCTACGTTCTGTCTCTATAGGTTTGCCTATTCTGAACATTTCACTGGATCATACAAGATGTAGTATTTTGTGACTGGATTCTTTCACTTAACATAATGTTTTCAAGGTTCATCATCAATACTTCATTATTTTTATTGCCAAATTATATTCCAGAGCATGAATATACCACACTTTGTTTATTCATTTATCCATTGATGGGCATTTGGGTTATTTCTACTTTTGGGCTCTTATGAAAAATACTGCTAGGAACATTCAAGTCAAGTCTTTGTATAAACATATGTTTTCATTCTTTTGGGTATATATGTAGGAGTGGAAATACTGGGTCATATGGCAACTCTGTTTAACATTTTGAGGAACTGCCAAATAGTTTTCCAAAATTACTGCACCATTTTACAATCTCACCAACAATGCATGAGATTCCAAATTCTCCACATCCCATACTTGTTATGATCTGTCTTGATTCTAGCCTTATTAGTGAGTGTGAGGTGGTATTTTATTGTGTTTTTGATTTACATTTCCCTACTGGCTAATGATATGGAACAACTTTTCATGTGCTGGTTGGCCACTGATACATCTTCTTTTCAGAAATGTCTATTCAAATCTTTTACTCATTTTTAAATTGGAATATTTGTCTTTTTATAGTTATAAGAGTTATTTATAAATTCTGGATACAAGTTCCTTATAAGGTGTATAATTTGCAAATATTTTCTCCTTCTATCAGTTGTCTTTTTCTTGATGATGTTCTTTGAAGAACAAAAGGTTTTAAGTTCGATGAAGTCCAATTTATCTGTTTTTTTCTTTTGTTGTCTGTCCTTTTTGGTGTCATATGTAAGAAAGTAACTCAAAGTTATGAAGATTTACCCATGTGTTTTCTTCTAAATGTTTTCTAATTATCAATCCTACATTTAGATCTGTGATCTATTTTTATTTATTTGAGCATAAAAGTGAGAATTTATTTCTGGACTCTCAATTTTATTCCATTGATTTATTTGTCTGTCTTATTCCAGTGCACACCATTTTGTCATAAGTTTTGAAACTGGAAAGTGTAAGTTCTCCAACTTTGGTCTTTTTCAAAATTGCTTTGGCTAATCTGGCTCCTTTGCATTTCCATATAAATTTTAGGGTCATCTCATCAATTTCTGTAAAAATAAAAAGGCACCTGGGATTTTGATAGGTTTGGACTGAACCTGTAGATGAGTTCGGTGGAGTAGTGCCCTTCTCACAGTGTGTAGTCTCCTGACCCAAGAACATGGGTTGTCTTTGCATATTTTTAGGATTTCTTTTCTTTCAACAATGTTTTATCATTTTTAAGGTACAAATCTTTTACTTGCTTTATTACATTTATTTCCAAGTATTGTATTCTTTTTGATACTACTGTAAATAAAATTGTTTCTTAACATCATTTTCACGTTATTTATTGTTAGTCTATAAGAATACAGTTGATTTTTGTAAATTGATCTTGTGTCCTACAACCTTGCTGAACTCATTTATTAGTTTGAATAGTTTTTTTTGGAGTCCTTAAATTTTTTTAATACATAAAATTTTTTCATTTACAAGAACATGTCATTTGTCAATAGAAATGATTTATTTTTCTTTTCCAATCTGGATGGATTTTATTTCATTTTCTTGCCTGATCACCCTAACTAAAACCCCCAGTACATTATTGAGGGGAAGTGGCAAGAATGGACAGCCTTTTCTTGATCCTGATCTTAGGAGAAAACATTCAGTCATTCACCATAGAGTATGATGCTAGATGTGGATTTTTCCTAGATGCACTTTATCAGGTCAAAGAAGTTCCTTCCTATTCTTAATTTATTGAATATTTTACCATGAAAGGATGTTGGATTTTGTCAGATGCTTTTTCTGTGTCTATTGAGATGATCAAATGATTCCTCTCCCTTTATTTTAGGAATAGTGTACATAACATTTATTGAATTTTGGATGTTAAATCAACCCTGCATTCCTGGGATGAATGCCCCTCAGTCATGGTAAAATATCCTTTTATATGCTGTTGAATTTGGATTACTAAGATTTTATTGAGAATGTTTGCATCTGTATTCCTTCTGGGACTCACCCTATGCATATGTTGTTAAGTTTGGTGCTGTCTTACAGGTCTCTGAAGCTCTGTTAATTTTTCTTGCATCCTTTTTCCTTTTTGTTCTTTATGTTACTTCAATAGACATACCTCCAAGTTTACTAACTCTTATAGCAACTCAAAGCTGCTGCTGAACCCCTCTAGTGAATTTCTCTCTTCATTTATTCTACTTTTCTACTCTGGATTTTCTACCTGGTTGTTTTAAATAATTTCTATTTCTTTATATTCCCTGTTTGGTGAGGTAGTGATCTCATACTTTTCATTAATCCTCTAGATATGATTTATTTTAGTTCTTTGAACATATTTACAGCAGCTGATTTGTAGTCTTTGTGTAGTAAGATCAACATCTGGGCTTATTCAAGAGTAGGTTTTATCGACTGTTTCTTTTCCTGTGTACAGACCATATTTACTTGTTTCTTTGCATGTTTTGTCTTTTTTATTGTTGTTGTTGAATATTGGACATTTAAAATAATATAATATGGCAACTCTGGAAATCAGATTCTTCACTGTCCCTCAAGTTTTGTTGTTGTTTATTGTTGTTGTTTCTGTTTGTTCGTTTAGTGAGGTTCCTAGACTTATTCTGTAAATATATATTATTTGTTGTGGATGGCCACTGAAGTGTCTGCTTGGTTAGCTTAATGCTCATCTAATTATTAGACAAAGATTTCCTTAAATTCCTTGATCCAATAAGTATCCCGCCCTTTGCCAAGGAGCTCTGTGTATGTGTTGGGATATACTGTCAATGTTCCAGTAATACACAGTTCTGCTGCTCTCTTCATTTCCTGCTTGCACAGAGCCTCAAGGTCAACGGGAGGTAAGACGTTAGGGCTGTCTTAGGTATTTCCTAGGCATGCATACAGCCTTGTTCATGAGCATGACCTTCAAGATCCATGGAATATGTTAGAGTTTTTCAAAGCCCCCTATGGACATCTCTTTCCCTACATTTTCCTTTTGTGTTTCTGGCCAGCCTCTTGTTTGGCTCAAGTAGTCTTGCTAACTGAGGCAGCCATGACGTTAATTAATTGCCTCTGACTGCTTTAGACAAAGACCCACTGAGCAAGCTCTGAGAAGGCTTATGAATGGGGTTTTCCAGGGAGTTGTCAGAAAGGTCAGATAGTAACAATTCTCCTGGAATGGGTTTTGGGGAGGAGCTTCAAACATACTCTGCCCCTTCTAGTGGCTGCAAAGTGGCTGTTTTTCACAATTACTGTGGTTGTGAGGCTGGTGGTTTTTTAAGGCCGCCACGTAGCTGTAGAGAGGAGGAAGATGGGAATAGGGTAGATTAAAATGCCACAAAGATCACTGTCCTTACCAAGATTTAGCTATTTTTCTGAAATAAATGTTCCTCATATTAGTGCAAGCCTTTGGTTAATTTCCAGAGTTCTGAAAAACTTCATTTTGACAATTTTTTGCCAGTGTCCCCTTTGTGTTTATGAAGAAGTGGAATTTTGGAAGTCTTTATTCTGCCATCTCTGAAGTGTCTGCGCAATCTTTAATTTTCAGTTGGAGTATTTAAATTGTTTACATTGAATTAATTACTAATATATTTGTGTTTATACCCACTGTCCTACTATTTATAGTCTATTGGTTGCATCTATTTTATTTTCCCTTTTCCCTTAATTTTGTGCTTTTTAAAAAATGATTATGTTTTACCTCTATTAGCTTATCAAAGATGTATCTTTTGCTATTCTTTTAGTGCTTATCTTAAACATTACAATTACCATTTTAAAGACTATTTTATTAATACCTTCACCACTTTGCAAATAATGTTAGGGCCTTAAAACCTTTGGCTCAATTTCCTCCCTCTTACCTTTTGTATTATTATTGCCTGCATTGTTATTTACATATACAGGAAGCCACACAATACATCACTATTATTTTGTCCGGTCAATAGAAATTTCGTTTTACCCATATATTTATCTTTGCTGTTGCCCTTAATTCCTTCATACATTTCTATCTGCCTGAAGAAGTCCCTTTAATATTTCCTTAAGGCAAGTCTGTTGGCAACAACACCTGAAAAATTCCTTTATATTTCTCTCACTTTTATGAGATGTTTTTTCTGGGTGTAGATTTCCATGTTGGCATTTATTTTCTCTTAGCACTTTAAATATGACATCTAGCTTAGTCAGCTCAGGCTGCTATAACAGAATACCATAAACTGGTGACTTAAACAACAGACATTTGTTTCGCATAGTTCTGAGGCTGAGGAGTCCGAGATCAAGGTGCTCGCCAATTCAGTTCCTGGTGAGGACTCTCTTGCTGGCTTGCAGATGATCATCTTCTTGCTGTGTTCTCACATGAGGGAGAGAAAGATCATCTCTCTTCTGTCTCTTCCTGTAAGGGCACTAACTCTGGATAGTTGCTCTTTTTGCTCCTGACTTTTGGTATCCTAGCAATTTAATTTAATTTAATTTAATTTAATTTTATTTTATTTAATTTTATTTTTAATGGAGGTACTTGGGATTGAACCCAAGACCTCGTACATGCTCTGCCACTGAGCTATACCCACCCACCCCCTGACAGTTTTAGATTGAATGCTGGGTGTTGTGTGTGATAAATTATAGATATTGGATGAAGCTATGTACCTCTACAGGGGATTCACCTTACACTCTGGCAGACAACAGAGGAAGACCAACTTAATCTAATCAGAGGCTGAGACGTCTCAAGACTGATTTGTGGGTGTCATTAGGCTTGGTCTGAGAACTGGGAAGCTTCTGAGGACTTTTCCTTGGTGAGTTCTGAAGTTGAATTTTAATTTCTCAGCACTTTGAAACCACTGAAAACTTTGCTCTGTTTTTCAGCTATTTCTGTGTGACTTCTTAGCATCATGTCAGCTAAGAAGAAAATGCTTCAATAAGAAAACTGATGTTGAGTGTCACACTCAACTCTCTGTGCTTTTTTTCTCTCCTGAATCTTGACCCCTCAAGACCTGGCAGCTCTGGCATCCACAAATCTCAATTTTTATCTCTCTCACCTTATGAGGTATTTATATAGCTCTGCTGGTTTTTCAGCCCCACACAAAGTTGGCAAATGCCTCCAGGGGAAAAGCTTCTTGCAAAATTTTGGCCTTCTTCAGTGCAGTTTCCTTCTCTCTGTGCTCTGCTGTCTCAAGCCCTGGCATCCTTGAAAGCTCTGTAATACCTTCAAACAGATTTTTTTTCTTTTAATCCAGTTCTTCTTATTTTTTTATGGGCGCATTGACCTCCTAAGGAGTTACTCCATCATGGCTAGAATTAAATGTCTGAATTTTTTTTAAATGTACTTAATTTTTTTTTAAGTGGTCTTAGGTTCACAGCAAAATTGAGCAAGAAATATGGAGTTCCTATATATCCCCTCCCCCTCCCACCGCACACCCGTAGCCTCCCCAACTGTGGACATCCCGCATCAGAGTGACTCATTTGTTACAATCGATGAACCTGCGCTGACACATCGTCTTCACCCAGAGTCCATAGTTTACACCTGGTGACTTGGTGTTGTACATTCCATGAGGTCAGCCAAATTTCATGTCTTTCCAAATAAATTTTATTTGGAAAAAATTTTAGATTGAAATAAAATTTGCAAAGATACCATAGTGAGTTCTTGTCTACCCTTCACCCAACCTCCCCTAATGTTCATGTTTTATATTACCATGGTATTTGTTTAAAAACAAAACTAAAAAAAATTGGTATGTTATTATTAAGTAAATACTGGACTCTGTTTGAAATTCACTGATTTTCCACTGATGTCCTTTTTTTTCTTTGTTTCTGGATGGAATCTGGGGCTCCGCATTGCATTTAGTTGTCGTTTCTCCTTTGGTTCCCTGATCTGTGACAGTTTCTCAGCCTTTCCTTTGTTTTTCATGACATTGAGTTTTAAGAATTACTGGCTAGGCATTTTGTGGAATGTCCCTTAATTTGGGTTTATCTGATATTTTTCATATGGTTATACTGAGGTTATTTTTTTCTGGACGGTGAAATGCCTTGCTAATCATGTCATATCAGGGGGTACATGTTATCAACATGTCTTACTACTGATGATGTTAACCTTGATCGTATAGACAAGGTAGTATTTGAAGGGTTTCTCCACTTTAAAGTCATCCTCCTCCACTTTCCATATTTTATTCTTTGGAAGCAAGTCATGAAGCCCAACCCACATTTAAGCAGAGTTGGGTGAAATTAAGCTCCATCTCCTGGAGGGGGTATCTACGTAATTGTTTGGAATCCTTCCGTAAGGAAAGTTTGTTTCTTCTCCCTTAGTTACTTTTTTATTCAATCATATATTTCTGTCAGTATGGACTCATGTATAAGTATTTTATACTTTGGGTTACAATTCAGTTTTATGTTATTAGTTTATTTATTTATAAATTACTTTTGATTGATTGATCGATGGCTCAGATTCTTCCAGTTTTGCCATTGGGAGCTTTTTCCATTTGGCTTGTGTCCTTTTGACATGCCTCCATCCTTTTATATTTTGAGCACTTCCTTACTTTCTTAATACTCTATGATACTTCCAGCTCATCTTTTATTTTCCCTTTCTCAGCCCTGAAATCGGCAATTTCTCCAAGGCTCTGGTTTCTTTCATTAGAGAACGGTATTTAGAAACCAGTATCTGAATGCCGGTATGCTCGCGGCTACTGAGGTTATGTCACACATATGTAATAGAGTTAATGTCTGTAGTCACAGTCTGCATTTCATGTTGGGATTCTCCAGCCTTTCGGCTGATTTTTTTTAATTTGCATATATTAAAGTTCACTCTTTGTGAGATACAATTCTATGGAATTTGATAAATGCGGAGTTATGTATCCAGCATCGTAGTACCACGCAGAGTACTGACATCATCTAAAGGTTGCCTTGTGCGTCCCTTTTGCAGTTGTCCACTCTGCCCTCCCATCCTCTAGCAACCATCAATCTGTCCTCTGCATTGAGCTTTAATCCTACCATCTCCACCTTGTGTGCAGACCTTGGAATGGGTTGAAATGGCCAAAATGGGGTTCTAATGTCGGCTTTGTAGGAGTGAGCAGGCATTAATGCCTGTTACCTAGACTGTAAGTTATTTGCCTCATTCATTGTTATTTCTGTAGAGCAGCACTTAGCAGGAAATAGGTGCTCACTGATTTTTTAAAAAATGCATAAAGTCTTAGCATGGGCCCAATCAGTGTATGGTAAATCTGTGACAATTGAAAATGTGCTTCTTGAAAGGTTTGAGAATTTCTAAGTATTCTAACACCAGTAATTGACTGCGGCTGCAGTGTGGACTGGTTATGCCAATGCCAGCTCTGCAGATCTCTCCACCCCTCTCCACAAGGCTTTCTACATTTATACTCTTATTGACCTGAAAACAACCCCTCCATGTAGGCTATGTTACTTCCATTACAAAAACGACTGCCTCTTTTGGGAATCTGTGTTTTTATCTATCTATCTATATGTATGTATGTGTACACACACACACACACACACAAACACACATTTAAGTGTAGAAATGCTTTACCACTTAATCTTCCCTGTACTCAACAGCAGCCAAAAAAAAAAAAAAAAAAAGCCTTGGAGAAGCAATAGATGCACCTTCTCCCAGCCATGCAAAATGGAGAGGAAGGATATCAACTCTTCAACAAGTCACATTTAATGCATGATCTGCAGGAAGGGACCTTCACATCTCTTGGCTCTTGTGACAAAGAGTAAACAGAGAAGTCATTTTTTTTTGGATACTGATATAGAGAAGAAATGCAAGTTCATAACCTTGGCCTGGGTTGACATGCCAAGCTTGAGGCCATCAGATTCCTTTTAGAGCCAGACGTGAGGGTAAACTTCCTGGTGCTGTGAGCCTTCCTCTTTCTCTAGTTGTTTTCTAAGTGATGGAGAAGAGCCAGAAAGGGTAATGGAAGATGCGAGATTCAAGATACAGGAGTACTGGGGGAGGGTATAGCTCAGTGGTAGACCTCATGCTTAGCATGCACAAGGTCAGGTGTTCAATCCCCAGTACCTCTGTTAAATAAAAATAAATAAATAAATAAATAAATAAATAAATAAATAAATAAATAAATAAATAAATAAATAAATAAACCCAATTACCTCTCTCCTCAAAACAAGATACAGGAAGAGTCACTAGGACAACTGGGTAATTTGTTTATAAATGTATCTCTAGCCTCAGAGCTGTATCTACCCAGCAAAATAGTGAAGCAGAAATTTGGCAAACATGATCATTAATTATCTAATTGGGCTGTTTATTCCAATCAAGTTAATTGGTTAACTGCTAGGTTTCCACTTCACTTTGAATTACTCAGGGACAGCAAAAGAGAAGGGGGATTAAAGCATGCATCTGACGCTTTTCTCTAAAGCTGATGAAAATGTCTTTGTGGCATAAATATTTGACCTTTAAGACTTTTCTTGCATTTTCTTTGCAAAATGACAGAAGAGGCTCAGCTAGATCTCTGGCCCATTAACTGACTAAGATAGTGAGATTAGGCCAATTCTTCTCTCCCAGGTCCCAGACATTATTCAACCATAGATCCAACAAGATGCATTTAAGAACAAGATGGAAAACTCCTGTAGAGGTTGGCCACGTGCCCCTGGCCTTGGAGAAGAGAGTGCGGAGGCAGCATTCAGCTGATTTTCAGGAATTTTATGTCCCTGCTTGGAAGATTATTATATACCTTTCCATATTCATCCATCCATCCATCCACCCATCCACTCATTCATTCATTATTGGACATGGATAATGTGCCAGGCACCATACTAGGTATGGCAGATACAAAGATGAATGAGACAGGATCCTTGCTCAGAGAGTGGAAGTCATACATCAATAACATTGCTATGGTATGACCAATGCAGTAGGAGAGGCAGGTCCTGAGAATGCTGGGCACACGGAGTGGGGAAGACGGAGTCTGCCTGAATGGGTCAGAGAAGGCTTATTTCATAGAGTTAGGAGATGAAACTGGTAGATGAAACATAAATAAGATCCCTGCCCCCTTGGAGGGGTGGAAGTTGGAGAGGAAGGTGTTCTAAGACAGACAACAGCACATGTGATGACATATGGAACAGTATGTTCCTTAGGGGAGTTGCCAGGTGGTCACTGTTCCTGGAGCTTGGAGGAAAACTGGAAAGTGAGGCGTCTCATTGGCAGTGTTAAAGGCAGTCCTTGGAGAGTTTTAAAGAGGAAAGATCACTTCGTCATCTTTGAAAGGCCACTGTAATGTGATGGGATGACCAGAAACCCTGGAGTCAGCAGGAGACGGTTCAAATCCAGGGCCACTTTTTCACTGTGTAGCTTTGGAGAAGTTCCCAGCTATCACTGAGCTTAAAGAAAAATAGGATAGTAACACATTCTTTAAAATATTATTGAAAGAATTAGAAAATCTAAACATCCTTTTTAAAATAAAATTCATTAAAAAAAAAAAGCGTGGTCTCTGATCTTACAGAATTACTCTGTAAAGTAGGAATAAGAAAACTGACTCATAGGGAGGTTTTGAGGTCTAATGACAAGCTTGGAAATGATTTTACACAAGGTTGGTGCTTGATAGCTAATGAATAAAAGGTTATTTTCCTCTTCACTGATTTCCATCGATCTCATGTCCATACTTTTATCTACATATCCAAATATCCAAATATCTAGTGATCATTTACTTATGATCCTATGTGTAGTAGGATATTTGCAAATATTCTGGTTCAAGTTTGCTTCTAGGCACTTGGAGGGATTGCATTTCCCTGCCATATTTGAAGTTAGGTGTGGCCATGGATCTGTTTTGGCCAGTGGAACCCAAACAGAAGTGCTGTGCGTCCTGATGGGTGGGAGCTTTCAGCACAAGTGTGCAAGTCACCACTTAACCTTTTCCTCACTTGGATGTCAGTCAAAGTGTATCCAGGGAATTGGAACCACTACAAATGCTATGGGATAAGGAATCAGACCTTTACACAGTGGTGGGAGGGACTGGGGGAGTGAAGATTTGGAAGGGAGAGTTAGAAGATTAGAGATGAAGTTACTAACCAGTCTTCCTGAAGCCCTGGTGTGAGTAGGCAAGCTGGAGCTTTCAGGGGAATCTGAAAGGCTTGGTGTATCAAACCACCAAAGTAGGACCAAGAATAGGGAGCTTCTGGAGTTGTCCATGGGAAGTTGCTGTCTGAGTGCATCTGCCACTAAGTCTGACAGAGAGCCTGGGGCCACTGTTGGTCATTGGGATCTACATTCTGGAAGATGAGCTGGATGTGGAACAGAGGAAGCAAGGACAAGCTGAGATCCCTTAGGCACCTCTGTATTTGCTGTTTCAGCATCTAATGATGTTCTGTTGAGATAATTGTGCTGGTTCACTTCTGCCTCGAAATCTTTTTGCAAATCCTGTTTTTGACCAATTTTAGCCCAGAACTATACAGGGAAGAGAATTCTGGAAGTGAAATGTCCAATTTAGTGGTCAATCCAGTACAATTTACTATCTTTGTATCTACACACACCTCTTTAAACTATTACTTCTGTATAAAGACAGTAGAAAAATAATGCTTCCACCTATCTTGATAAACAACTACATGTGTACAACCAAAACCATGCTAACTTATCACCCAAACAGCGTACATAGTCTCCAGAGTTTTTGATGAAAAATCAGATATATTCAAATCTTTGTTCCCTTATATGTAATAGGTCATTTTCTTCTGGCTTCTTTCAAGATTTTCTCTTTATTTTTATTTTTGGCATTTAACTATGGTGTACCTAGGTATGGGTTTCTTCATATTTATTCATATTTACCCTGTTTAGAATTTGCTGAGCTTCCTCAATCTGTAAATTTATGTCTTTCATCAAATTTGGGAAATTTTCATACATTATTTATTAAGATACTTTCTGTGCCCCAACTTCTCTCACCTCTCTTGAGACTCTAACTATATGTATATTAAATCTGTGATCATTTTTAAACTGGTTCCTGAGGGTCTGTTAATTTTTCAGGATTTTTTCCTGTAGTGTTTTTTTTTTTTTTCCCAGAATGAACAATTTCTATGGCTCTGTCTTCAAGTCCATTGACTCTGTTATTTCCATTCTACTTTCAAGTACATACAACGGACTTTTAATTCCAGATATTGTGTTTTTCAGTTCTAGAACTTCTATTTAGCTCTTTTTTTTATGGCTTCTAGTTCTCTGTTTTACTTTAAGTCAGTGAATGTAGTTCAAAAGCCATTTAAAAACCCAAGACTGCTAATTTCAACATCTGTTTCATTCCTATTGACTGACTTATCTCTTGAAATGTCTCTTGAGGCATTTCCTTGGTTCTTCATACGTTGAGTAATTTTTTTCAATTATACCCTGGATATTACAAAGTTTCTGTTGTGGAATTCTGGAATTTGTTATATTCTTTCACAGAGAGTTAACTTATTATTTGCTTTCTTTGTTTTAGCATCATAATTTGATTGAACTCAAACTACAAACTCCCTTTTAATGCCCCCAAGCCCTATTCCTGGTATAGCTCTTTTAATTGCATGGCAATTATAGACTTAAGTGTGAATCTCTCCTCTACTAAACTGTAAGCTTGTTGAAGTTAGTAACTGGGTTTTATTCAACTTTGAGTCCTTCAAGTACAGGTTCATGTTGCACACAATGAACCTGCTACAGTGCTGAATACATGAATGGAATAATGAACCATGTAACCCAGGAAATATCCACCAAACCAGAACACTATTATGAAGAAGACCCAGGAACCAGGAGGGGAAAGCTGAGAGTCTTTTGTGTATATATTAACTTCTATCTTCTGATGCTTGGTGTAAGTTTCAATTGTAATAGATGGTCAAGAATCTGGACCTCAGCTACATTAAATCTTCAATATTTGCATACTCATCTATTACTCCCTATAGAGTACACATGATAGCAAAGCCTCATTATAAGAAAATAATTAAAACGCAGATAGTGATTGTTCAATCATTACTTTAGCTGTATTTCCATACTGTGGAATTAATCTAAAAGGTATAAAAAGAAATCACAATTCAAATCCACAACTCAAGCTTATTTTATTCATTTATTCAATGAACATTTGAGCACTTGTGTTGTCGCAGGTACTAGATTCCATAAATACAAAAATTAATGAGTACAGTTCCTGGATAGGGGTGCTAAAGGGGTGAAAATAACACAGAGGTTAATCATTTAATCAGTTATTTGTATATTCTACAAATATTTATTGAATACCAATTTTGTGCTGGAAAGTTTACTAAGATCCAGGAATACGATAATGAGAAGACTGACAACTCTCTGCCCTCAAGGAACTCAGAGTTTCTCTAGCAAACATTAACTATAAGATAGGTTTTTTTTTAATATTGCGGTCTTTCAGGTACTACCCTCACTTTTGTTTTCGCCTTTGCCCATACAAAGTGTACTACTAATTCATATTTTATTTGTCTCACTCTTCAAAATCTTAAATCAGTTTAATTTAAAAAGAAAGAATATATCACAGATTGGATATGTTATTTACGCTTTTCAAATTCACATTAAAAGTACATGATTATTAAAATACAAAATGACTAAATGCAAAGTACCAAGTGTCATATGTTCCACACTCTGGGAAAAACTGCTTCAAGTGTGTTAAATGTTGTTAAAAAGATATTTATAAAGTGCAAAAAGCATAATAGGAATATAAAAGGAGTTATTAATTCTGCCAATGTTTACAAGGAAGGCTTTGCAGTAAAGTCTCCTTGAGGGGGGTCCCAGGATCCCCTTTATCATTTTATCCTCTGTAATAGTTAAAATAAAGCCCCATCCCAAAGATGTCCACATCCTAACTGGAACTTATAACTATGTTACATTACAAGGTGAATGGGGTGTTAAGGTTGCAGATGGAATTCAAGTTGCTAATCAGCTGGTTTTAAGATAAAGAAATGATGCTGCATGATCTGGATGGGCTCAGTGTAATCAGTGTAATCAGAAAGGACCTTAAAAGCAGAAGAGGGAGGCAGAAGATCGTCAGCATGATTTGATTTGGAAAGGACTGTATGGCTGTTGCTGGATGTAAAGACGGAGGAAGGGACCATGAGCCAAGGAAAGCATGTGGCCTCTAGAAACCTGGAAAGGCAAGAAAACAGATTCTTCAGAAAGTCATGCAGCCTTGATTTTAGCCCAATAACCTATGTTGGATTTCAAGCCTACAGAACTCTAAGATAATCAGTTTGGTTGTTTTAAGTCACTATATTTGTGATCATTTGTTATAGCAGCCATAGGAAACTAATACAACCCCTTAGAGTCAGATGTACCTTAGGCATTGGCTAAAAATCAACCAAAGTGAATGGGGTCTCCTCTCTAAGTTCTTTGGGGGCATGGTCTTCATCTTTCTGTCTGTTATAGACCTAGCAGCCACAATCACACTTAGAAAATAGTTGGAGGTCAATGACTATTCTGAGTGCTCTTGAGGAAGGTGCTATTTGAATTGGCTGCTCAAGAATGGGCTGAAGTTTCCTAGCCATGGAAATAGAATGAGGAAGGGCTCTGAAGATAGGGTAGCTGCATGAGCATAGACATATATGTTCGTGGTGTGTTTGGAGAAATGAATGATCATCTGGCAGAAGAGGATATGCTCAAGGAGAATGAGTGATAACTAATCCAGGGCAGTGGCAGGGAGCAGACCAGGAGGGGCCGTGGGTGGCATGCCAAGGAGTTTTATTTGAGTCCTGAGGCCATCAGGAGTCATGTGTCAATCTCCTTCCATGTGACATTAAAGGTGATATGAGCTTGCACTCTCTCCAAGCTGGTTTCTTCACAACATCCACTGGAACCTTGAGTTTCTGGAACCAGGATGCTTGCAATTCCTGCAGGAGAAGGCCTGATCTTGTGGGCTTGGGTTCTTGGGCTGGGGGTCAAGTCTTGCACATCAGGAAAGGCCAGAGAGAAGAAGCCAAGCAGCCTGAGAAGCTGAGTGACCACCCCCCAGGCTCCTTTGAGCTCCCTCCTGGTGGGAGCTGACGAGCTGTCAAGGTTTCCATCATAAACCCCACACTCCATGTGTTTGCAATGTGGCCACAGAGATGCACATGGGATCAGGGGCTAGGGTGTGAGGGCTTAGCTCTGGAGGCATTGCTTCCTCTCTTCCTGTGCACTTTCGAGAGAGCTTGTTTTGCTTTCTTAAAGTTATGGCGTTGGAATAAAGGGACTGTAATGAGTTCCAGATGCTTTTATTTTCCCCCTTCTATAATTGGAAACAAAAATATAGCATGACTTTTAAATGGAAAGTGCCAGAGAGGAATAATGCTTTTAGCTCTGGGGTTTTAGCTGTGATTTAGAGCCCAGCATGAGGCTGTGGCCGTCATCACCGCACACCAGCTCAGTCACACTGCTCCCTGCAGACCTGGCTGAAGGCTTTATCTCAGCGCCTGAATGAGGTTCAACTGTGAGTCCTATTTTAAGAAACTCTAATACACAAAACCCAAACTTGCAAAGCAGACAGATTTGGGTAGAGTGGGCAGCAACGCATTCAAAGGGTGATTGTTTTGCAGACGGCCACTGCCCAGGCCTCTTTTAATTGGGGCTCCCTCAGTGCGCCTAAAAGTTTCCCCACACATCATTAATTTTTGAGGAAGGGGACAAAGAACCTTCCAGTTGATGTTCCAAGTGTGAAGTGCCAAGGGAAGATCAATTTAAAAAACCAAGAGACCAGAATCTTGAAGTATAAAGTGATCTTAGGGAGAAAGAATGCTTGAATTACCACGGACTTGTTAGCACAACACCCAACTTTTCAGGAGAACTTGAAAGCCACTGAGTGAAGACCTGACTCAGAGCCATACTTGGAATTGGATCAGCCTCTCTGGGAGTCAGACAAAGAGATTATCCTAAACGTGCAGGAGGAAACACCTATTCAGTTTAGACTCAAGCTTCAAGCCCGTTTTGGAAACCTTCCTTCTTCCCTTTGGCCAATTGCTGTTACAAAATGGGATAGTGAGGAAGGCTGGGTCTGGGTTTAGACTGTGGGAAAGCAGTTGACCTCCACTACCAGACATCATAAGTGCAGATTACACACTCTCTGGGGAGATAATCTTTAACACAAAGCAGATCCCAGCCCCCGAATCTAAAGCAGCCCAGGACAGGAAGATAAAGCAAATGGCCACTCAATCCAGATGTGATTTGCACAGCACCCTGGTACAAATAGAAATTCTGGACCCAAGCGCTGAAATTGAAGACTGGCTTCTTAGCTTTTGTTCGTAGCAAACCAAAGCGTTCAAGCTCTCTTTTGATGCCAAAACTCAGGTCAGTCTTGACGAGCAATAGAGATTGACCATCTCTATTATTCTCTCACTCCCTGTTCTCCTGTTGCCTTTTGTATTTTCCTCTTGCAGCTTTGCAAATAAATAGTCCTCAACACACTGAGCTGCCATCCATTGAGTACCTGCTCTGTGCTGGCCACCTTACAGGGTACATGTTATTACTCCCATTCTCCAGCCCCTTACATTGATCAGCCAATTTCAAAGCCCAAAGTCTTCTCTTACATTCTGCCTTGTCTAATCATAAGTAACCCGTGATGTGGTCTAAAGAGATTGTTCAGTGGTTTTTAACCCTCTTGCAAATCATACCAAGGTTGGGGCTCCACCCTGGACCTATTAATTCAGAACCTCTGGGGTCTAAGCCTCTGTGTCTCAAATCCGCTCACCGATTCAGAGGCCCAGTGGGGCTAAGAGCCACTGCAAGAGCGTCTTAGGTGATGAGGCGTTTAAGAAGTGATTTGAGAGCTGACCCCTCTTCAGGGAGATCTCCTCTCTGCAGTGGGCACTAAAGCCCACCAGCTGCCTCTCATTGGGCCTGAGAAAATAATCAGTGAGACTGTGGCAAAGGCACGCTCCTCATTCCTGACAGGTCTCCTGACCCTAGTCTACCTTTTCTGACCTTCTGAGTTGGCCGGGTTTCTGGCCCTCCCCTCCGTCCCTGGCTCCTCCTAGTTCTGAAGACCAGAAGGAGCCTCCCAAGAAGTCTTCCTCGTCCCTGTGGAAAACTTGCGAAGCCCTAATGACATAGAAAATATGGAGGAAAAAGGAGAAAACTGGAGAGTCACCCACTCCTCCCAATGCAGGGGAGCCCTCTCCCAAATGTGGGGTGTTCTCAGCTCACCTTCTTCCAAATGGCTGCGATTTATCTAGTCTCCCAATTTTTCCATTTTGTTGGTGTCTCCATTCCACTGAGTATTGACAGGACTGAACCTCCAAGGGGAGGTGGAAAAGTTGAGCCTCCAAGCTCATGTGATCTTCCAGGTTTGGAGGATTTCTCAGGCTCGAACCCCCTAGTCCTCAGAAGCTGGGGACCCCTGGAGATGAGATTCTAAATTCAGACACAAACCTGCTCTTCCTCTCTGGGTGAACTTACTTCAAGCCTAGTTACCTTTAGAAGGATGCAGAATGCTTGATTTTCCAAAAAACATCTTCACAGCCATGATTGCGTTCTTGAAATTCAGCTTATGTAAATAATTAAGGGTGTGCTCCCACAACTGGTTATAAGGGTGTTCACTGCAACATTGATTTTACTTGAGAAAACTTGGAAACAACCTAAATGGCCAATGAGAGAGGATTAGGTAAATGAGTCACATCACTACAAAAACCCGTGGTGTACGATTTTGCTCTGGAGCCTGGAAGTTTATTTATTATATTTTAAATGCCAAAAGTGGGTTACAAAACAACATGCATATTATGATCTCATTCTTGCATCTGGAAAAAATGCAAAGCCAACTATTAATAATCACTATCTCCAGGTGGGGACTGAAGGTGGCTTTTATTTCTTCCTTCTTTGTGTGTCTGTATTTTCTAATAATAATAATAAGGAATGCATGCTACTTGTTCAATCGGTATGAATCTAACACTGGTGTTGAGTGAGGACAGGCGTCTTAAAGGGAGGCAGGAACGAGAGGAAACGTGGGCCCCAGACACGATCTCCAAAGAAATAAAGGCCGTGCCCCCATTCACATCTTACCCCAACTCCACTTCCCAACCACCAGTGACGTCACAGTCATGATGTACATTACTCACCACCAAGGCCTTCATATTTTTTAATTAATTAGAAGAGAAAACAAATAGTACCAGACTCCACAGTGGCTACACTCTGTCTGAGGTTGCATAAAAGAGTCGTCAATCTTCAACGCAAAGAGATCCAACCTCAAAGACTGTTGAACTGGTAAATAGGCACTTCCTTTTCTGTCCGGACTGGCTGTGGAGGTGGCTTCCCCGGTTGGGAGCGGTTGCGGTAAGAGATGGGTGTCATGCAGAGGGAGTCCCGGTATCAGTTCATTTCTGCTAAAACTGTCTTTGGAGACCAGGGTTAGTTCTCTCAGCCAAGTGGTCCTGATAATCCTTCATCCCTGAATGAGGCTGAATCGTGGCTCTGATAGTGGCCATACTGAACAGCCTCAGGCACCCCTGGGATGCTCTGCCCCATATGATTCCAGCATCTCGGAGCTCCCCACAGTCCGGCAGAGCCCCCGGGGTGGGGCCTGAGTTTCCCAGTAAAACACACCCATCAGTCCCAACACCTCCCCAGGGGAGGAATAAGGAGAAAAGAGGCCTGGAG
Source organism: Camelus dromedarius (assembly GCF_036321535.1). Lineage (NCBI taxonomy): Eukaryota > Metazoa > Chordata > Mammalia > Artiodactyla > Camelidae > Camelus > Camelus dromedarius. The sequence goes on along the minus strand of NC_087437.1, from coordinate 111,426,766 downwards.
TGTTATTCTAAAGTAAGGACCAGCAAACTGCTCCCATGGGCAAACTCTGGCTCCCTGCCTGTTTTTGTAAATGAGTTTTATTGGAACACAGCCACGAGCATTCATTATGTATCATTTAAGGCTGCTGTCACGCTCCACTAGCGTAGTTGGGGAGTAGTGACAGAAACCGTATGGCCCAGGAAGCCAAATATTGCTGGCCTCTGCTCTACAGGATGTCTCGCCAGGAAAATGAGACGAGAGGGACATTTCTGGCTACTCCGGGACACACACTCTCCTGATCGTTCTCCCCTCTCTGGCCTGACAGTTTGGTTTTGAGTGCCAGTCCTTGGATACTAAAGTTCATTAAGATACATGCACCCCAATTACAATGTTCATAGTAGCACTATTTACAACAGCCAAGACATGGAAGCAAATTACACGTCCATCGACAGATGATTGGATAAGGAAGTTGTGATATGTATATATGCACATATATATACATATATATATATGTACCACAGCCTCTTTATCCAGCACATTATATATATATGTATATTCCATTATATATGTGTATATACACACATATATATATAATGGAATACTACTCAGACATAAAAAAGAATGAAATAATGCCATCTGAGGCAAAATGGATGGACCTAGAGTTATCATACTAAGTGAAGTAAGTCAGACAGAGAAAGACAAGTATGTGATACCACTTACATGTGGAAAGTGAAAAAAAAATGATTGAAATGACTTTATTTATAAAAACAGAAATAGACTCACTGACAGAAAACAAACTTATGGTTACCAAAGAGGAAAGGGGGTGTGGGTTATAAATTAGGAGTTTGGAATTAGTATATACACACTACTATATATAAAATAGATTAACAATAAGGCCCTACCCTATAACACAAGGAACTATATTCAGTATCTTGTAATAACCTATAATGGAAAAGAAACTGAAAAAGATATATGTAACTGAATCACTTTGATGTACACCTGAGACAAACACAACATTGTAAGTCAACTATACTTCAATTTAAAAAATTTTTTTAAATAAAAAAATTAAGTTCATCAAGGTTTGCTCCTCAGCGCCCTCTTCTTGTCATTCTACATTCTCGAAATCTCAAAGGCCTTCCAAATCACGCAAGCGTTAGCCCAGGGTGACCGTATAATTGATTGCTCCAAACCAGGGCATTTGGGGGAATAATAATTTCTGGACAAGACTTTGAGATAATAGGCATAACTTGGATTGTCTCAGAAAAACTGAGAAGTAAGATCATTTTCGATGAAAACACTAATTATCTTCTTTCCCCCCACCTGGTCCTTCTCAAGAGTTCCCAGTGGTTCTGGCATCACCATCTTGCTCTTGGTACCAATGAGAAACCCAAGACGTACCCTGTACATCACCCTCTCCTCATCACCCGCCTCCAATCCATCACCAGCTCCTACTTCCTACACTTTTTGGAATCCACCCACTTCTAACTCATCTCGGCTGCTACATCCAAGTGCAAACAACCATCATACCTCGTCTGGGCTTCTCAAGAGCCTCCTCATTGACCTAATACTACTGACTTCAGCCCCTCCCACTCCCTCTCCATGCAGCAGCCAGACTGAGTCCTCTGAAACCTCAACCTGATTGGGCCACCCCTGTGCATGAAGCAGGTGGCTCCCCAGGTCTTTAGGACACAGGCTAAGGTTCTTATGCTTGGACCCTAAGGCCTGCGTGGCCTGTCTTCCATCCTCATCCAATGCCCTTCTTCCTTTCTGCCTTTAGGTAATGCTTGAGAGCTTCCAGAGCCTCCCTGCTTCTAGGTTTTCCCACAGACAGTTCCCTGTTACTGGAAAGCTCCTTCCCCTATTGGAGCTCAGGTCTCTGTTTAAATCCCACCCCGTCGCTGTCCACACAAGGCCATTACCATGTCATCACCTGTCATGCACCCTGTCCTTCTGCCCTCATGGCAGACTCTAATGGAATCAGTGTACTTATTTGCTTACTGACCTGAAGATGGGGTTCGTGTCTCTTGGCTCACCATTGTATCTCAGCACCTCACTCTGTCAGCACGTGTCGGCACTCAATAAATATCTGTCAAAAGGATGATGGAACAGGACAGTGAGCCTCCATGGTATCGGAGTCTAGGTCTCAGTTTAGCTGGGATGGAGACTGCTGGTTTTCTGTGGCTGCTGTAACAAACCACCATAAACTTGATCACTTACAACAACAGACTTTTCTTTTCTCACCGTTCTGGAGGCCAGGAGTCTGAAATCAAGCTGTCAGCAGAGCCTGTGAGGGCTCCCGGGGAGAGTCTCCTCCAGCTCCTGGTGGCTGCAGGCTTTCCTTGGCTTGTGGCCACATCACTCCCATCTCCATCTCCACCACACATCACCTCCTCCTCTTCTGCATCAAATCTCCGTCCTTGTGTAAGTGTCTTATAAAGAGGCTTGTGATGGCATTGAGGGCCCATTGGACAATCTCTTCATCTCAAAATCTTCAACTTGAATACATCTACAAAGACCCTTTCCCCTAATAAGTTCACATTAACAGGGTCCAGGGATGAGGATGCGGACACGTCTCTGCAGCAGGGACGTGCTGAGGGTGGAGCAGGGATGACTTCCACCTACCATGGGGACATAGATTGTGGCCCAGTAGGAGAAAGGTTGTCTCGGGAAATTCAGGAGAAAATCCCTGCAAACCAGGGGACAGAACAGATTTCGGTGACTGTGGGGGGAAAACCTTCCTATGACGCTTCCCACCAGGGTCAAAACAGACACCATTATGGTCCCCTCCCCATTCTTGCCTTCTCTGCCCACAAACAAAGACCGCCTCCCCCCAGCAGAGAGCTCAGATGAGAGCCACTCCTATCCAGCCGCTGGGACTCATGCCTGACGAGTCAGTGGAAATGAGCCAGATTTGCTCCATCATGTTGGGCAAAAAGCTTCATCTCAGGTAGCCTCAGTTTCCCCAATGATAAATCAAGTTCCCTCTTCCCAAGGGAGTGATTAAGATGTCTTCCTGTCATTTCTCATGCATCCTGGGACAGTAGTGTTAATATAAGGCGTCACTGTATTTACCAAGCTGGCTCTCCGCAAGGACTGAATCTTGTTTTCAAGGCTACTTCTTACAGCTGTGAACTCTCCAGCTGCTTTTAAAAATAACAACAAAAATCCACCTCCAGACGGCTCAGTCACCACACATCCTGTCTTTTCAACTTTCAGGAGGTGTCGCCTTCAACTTTTCCTTGACGTGCACCAGAATCACATCTATCTTAAACCACACCAAGGGACAGGTCCTCTGCGGGTCAGGACTGTAGAGCATCTTTTGAAAGGCGTAGGTTCCAGAAACAAAGAAAAGTGTGCAAACATAGCAGCCTGGCCAGAAACAAACGCTACTGTATTTTTAGAAGACTGAGTTCTTTCATTTTAGAGAATGAGTCTAATTTGATTTCTGTAAACCCAGTCGTCCGTCTATGGTTTAAGTTAGACTGAGCATCTTGCGCTTATTATGAGCAGCCTTCAGAAACGGCGAGGCTTCTGAGCGTGCTATTTATGAGGGAGAATTGGGGTGAGGTTCCCTTTTTGGCAACGGGTAAAAATAAAGATTTTTCTCCCGAGCGGGCCCCTCTCAGAATCCAGCCTGCTGCGAGGTCTACACTGGGCACACGTGCACAGCATATGTCTCTGAAGAGAGGGTATGAATCACTCTGTCTGCCTCTGCTCTGGGGAGTTTTACATCATGCTGCTTCTCCAACATGTAAAGTAGTGTTTGATTTTCTGGGAAGGAGGTTATAGATATTTTTTGCAGTAAAATATGAACAGTGAACATAGTCAGTCCCCACCGTGAGGACCTATGAAAAACAAACTAAGAGACGACCATCAGATAACTTCCCCACCATGGGGAGCTTCCAGACCCTTTTCCTGTGGGCGGCAGGGTGGTGGCCACCTCGTGAGAAGGTGAGGTCATTCCTTCAATTGGCAAAAGATTTTGGAAGCCTTCCCATGTGCATCAGGGAAGCACTGGGGTCCCATAGAAAACAATGAGCTGGGTGGCATAGCGAGTGTTGTCTTTTAATGAAGCGAGTCATCCCAAGCTTTCCCAAAGTCACAGTCCTAACAGTGAACTGGTTCTTGATGGTACAGAAGCAACATTTCAACCTTCACGTGCACAGGGGGCCATTCCTCCCTATTCATTGCAGGTAAGGAGGGCTGACCTCGTCCAGCTTTCACTTTGGGAACTCCAAGACTTTCCTGGAGGTTTGGAGAGATTCTGGGACTTAAAGAGAATCAAATCTGGTATCTGCTGGAACCTGACTCCTCCAGAACCCCACAGGTGTAGGCTCAAAGCTACTCAGTCTCCTGGGGCCATCCTGGGCATGTTTGCAGTCTGCCAGGTCCCAGGGGACCTGGAGGTGCCAAAGCTCTACGCTGCTGTAAAGGTCTGAGGGTGTCCTTGAAGCCCAGGACTCGGGGAAAACGACCAAAATGGGTCGATCCGACCAGAGCCCAAACACAAGAGCCTGGAGGCGGCTGGTGATGCTTCGCGGCCTGTTCCCTCCCGTTGAGGCATGAAATGTCTGAGGCTCTTGGGGTTGTGCTGCAGGGAGGACAGAGTGAGAGGCAGTCAAGCCCCCCACCCCCAGACCACGCGGGAGGGAGAGGGCCGATGCTGGTGAGGGCCAGTTGCTAAAGGGGAATAGGGTTGTGCGCAGACGTCCTGGGCCTGGACGTGCTGAAGACATGCCTGCGGGTGGAGCCGTGGGGAGGGGGGCGGGTGCTGGCTCAGCGAGAAGGAGCCTTCGAAGGACTTGCCCTGGCCCCCCACTGCTCCTTGGGGATCCTGTGTGTGCTGGTGGATGTGAGGGTGGGTGGGACAGGAGACGCGAAATGGGGAGACCCCAATGGACACATCAGGCTTCAACGCCTGCATCTGCGGCTCTGCTGCAGGAAGGAACCCTTTCACTCAGATGGTTTCTCACGCAATCCTGCCGTGTTCTCACCAGTGCCTATTCTTACCCGCCTCGATCTCCACTCCAATCCTCACTAGAACTCCAAGCTTCCCCTCTTCCCTCCAAAAAAAAGATGTTTCATGAAAAAGTCATCAGCTGAAATCTTCCATCTTGGGAACAGGTAACTCAGAGGCTGGGCTGAGATGGGGCACCCGGCTCCCTCCCAGGGATGGCGAGTCTGCCTCTCCTCCTTCCACAAGGTCCTCGCCAGGATCCCTTGTCTCTGCAGTCACTTAGGGTTTTCCAGCTCCGTCACAGAATGGCCTCATCCCTCGGGCTCACGTGGAATTCTCTGGAACATAGCATGCAGACTGACAAAGCCTCTGGAGATGCTTCTCCAAGCACAGACCTAGACGGATCCCGTGCCAGGCCCTCTGTTGTTTCTAGTCAGGCATATGTTGAGTCTGATTAGGGTTCAAGCTGCCTTCCTGGCGACACCTTCCAGAGTGGCAGCCCTCCAAACCATCCCTTCTTTCCCTCTTCTTCTGGAACCTGCAGATGCTGCTTCTGCAGGAGTAGGCTTGGGGTCATAGGGACACCTCCCCACTGCCTGTGAATGGAGCATCCTGAGTCGGTGGGGGGAGTTTCTGGCCCTTTGCTCTGTTCTGGGCCATCAGGTGCTGCTTTTCCACTAGACTGGCCGGCTGGGGATTTACAGAGACCCCCTTGCAATAGATCTCCCTGTGAAACGCTGGCTGTGTTGACACACACCTTCCCATAAAGATGCCCCTATCTGTTCAAGACAGGAACCAGTTAATTCTCTTAACTGACAAGACATTAAATATCAAAAGAAAAGAAAAGAAAGCCAATGTTAAGTACCAGGCACGTGCCTTTTCCTTACTTCACTTGTATTATATGGGGCCCAGTCTATGCTCAGCTATTTGCAAACAAATGCCCACTGTTGGTTTCTTGTCATTTTGTTTCACTAAGAAAGTCTGATTGCCTTGATTAATCTCTTCCCATAGCACCGGTCTCCCCTTTCTGGAAGAGTCTGCAATAATCTTCCTCTTGAAGGAAATCTTTCCCTGAGAAAACTGTATTCAAGGAAAATGCCCAGATTTGGAAGTCAGACAGATTTAGGTGTGAATCTTTGTTCAGCTCTGTGTCCTTTGGCAAGTGATTTCATCTCTCCGAGCCTCAGTTTTCTTAGGTGTGTAATGGTGGAACCTAACTTCATCTCCTACTAGCTGTGTGCCCTTGGGCTAGGTACTTAACGTCTCTGGGCCTTAGTTTTCTTTTCATCTGTGGAAAGGGATAAACACTGGTATCTATTTCAGGGTTGTTGCTAATATTAGCTGCGTAACCATGTGGAAAGCAATTAGCTCTGGGCCTGGCATGTGGTAACCGTGATGTGAGTGTTTGCTATCAGGATTGTAATGGGTCGTTGTAAGGACTGAGTGAAATGATGTGTGTCAAGCACCTGGCACATGGTAGGTACTTGTCCAACCCATTCCTCCTTCCCTGATTCTCCACCCTATTACCCCCCACCCCTGTCAGCATCCGCAGCTTCTCTCTGATTCTCACCTATGAACACGTTCTCAGGTGCATCTCTGGGGCAGGCCTTACACCCTGGTCCTTCCCTCAGCTGACCTGCCCTAAATCGTGTGTATCTGTGCTGACCCCAGCATCTCCCGTCAGGTTTAGTTACTCTCTTCGGGCTGAAGCCGAGTGGATGACTAAGCGTTCCTCTACGGAGAGTGGTCCTGCTCTTCAGCATGAATAATATTCAACAGGAAAAATGAAGCCCAAATATAGTGTGGCAGGTTACATCTGGCCCAAAGTTTTGCAGCTCAAGAAGTGGAGTGGATTTGTCCCCCTTTGGAAAATGGGCTGGCCTTGTGACTCGCTTTGACTAATAAGATGCAGTCAAAGTGACATCGTCTGACTTCCAAAACCAGAACGCTACCCTGAGGACGTCACGTAAGGAAGCTGGTCTAACCTGCTGGAAGATGAGGGGCCATGGGTTGAGCCCAGGGGCCCAGGCCAAGCTAGTACCAACTGCTTCTAATAAATCCCTCCCCACTCGTGTGTCTGCATCCTTAAGTAAACCTGACTGGCAGCGTGGAGTGTAGGCGTTAAAAAGACTTACTTGGAGACACTTCTTTTGGAAAAGGTATTCAGTGCCACATACATATCTTGAGGTCTTCCCCAGGGGGTGCTGGGTGCCAGAGTTTGGAATGAGATGCAGGTCTTCATATTGGGAGAGTTTACCCAGACTTTGTAGCATTTTGGAGCTTCAATCATGAAGTCAAGTTGTAGACGGGGCTGAAGTGGAGAGGGACGGCCACATTTATTATTAGAGTGAATGAAATGTTCTCTGTGAATTTTTCCATCTCTGTAATTCCAATTTGACCTAATTCTGCACATGTGTTGGACACTTTGGAGACCATGAAAACAGAGATCAGACGAGAGATGGGTCTGGAGTTTCAATCAGCATCGAACCCTTTTTGTATTTGACAAGGACTCCATCAACATGGGATCCAGAGCTTAGAGCAGAAAGAAGCCCCAGTGTGCTCACGAGTCCACAGGTAATCCGGATGGTTCTCTAGTCTCAGCTGGGCTTGCTCATCCATCTGATGCAGGGCAGGGAGGCAGCTCTGCTGATCTTGGCTGGGCTGTCACATGGACATGGCAGTCGGAGCTGCAAAGAGACACTGGAAGGACTGGATGCAGGGAGTGGTGAGGAATTGCAGCCATTTCTGTAACCAGTCTATCCCAGGTTGAGGGACGCCATAGTGCTCTGATGTCATGGAAGGAGCCAAGATATTCTATTTCCTTGTGAATTGCATGGTCTTTGGTCCTGTTATTTTTCCAACTGGAGCTTCCTTGGGTCTTCTCAGGTTTCTGCAGAAACTTTCATTGATCAGCTTTTAGTTTCACTTGCTCAGTCTTCCTGCCCACGTCCCCTGATGTCCAGAGAGCACCAGGACATCAGACAATTGGAGTGTTTTCCCTTCGGAGCTCCTCACAGTTCCACCCTCTGGTCCACACCCCCTTGTGCCTGGGCAATCCCTCCCGTCAGCTGGCTCTCCCCCTACCCAACTTAGCACCTGGGAGGACACAGACAGTCTTCCTCCTGAGCAGCTGAGGGCCGTGGGGTGAGGCTTAGCTCCTAACTCCAAAGCTCCAAGTAGTTTTCATCCTACAAGCCCTCATTCAGGACTGAAGAACCCTTCTCCCCTTGGAGTTTTCTTTTTTTTAATGTTTTTATTTTTTAACTGAAGTATAGATGATTGACAATGTTGCGTTAGTTTCAGGTGTACAGCAAAGTAATTCAGTTATACATATATATTTTTTTCAGTTTCTTTTCCATTCCAGGTTATTACAAAATACTGAATATAGTTCCCTGTGCTATACAGTAAATCCTTGTTGTTTATCTATTTTATATGTAGTGGTACGTATCTGTTAATCCTAGACTCCTAATTTATCGCCTCCACCCCCACTTCCCCTTTGGTAACCGTAAATTTGTTTTCTATGTCTGTGAGTCTGTTTCTGTTTTGTAAATAAGTTCATTTGTATTATTTTTTAGATTCCAAATATAAGTGATATAGTATTTTCCTTTCTCTGCCTGAGACTTACTTCACTCAGTATGATAATCTCTTGGTCCATCCATGTTGCTGCAAATGGAACTCTTTCATTCTTTTTTATAGATGAGTAATATTCCATTGTATATACAGATATACACCGCATCTTCTTTATCCAGTCATCTGTTGATGGACACTTAGGTTGATCCCATGTCTTGGCTATTGTAAATGGTGCTGCTATGGACATTGGGATGCACATATCTTTTTGAATTAGAGTTTTCGTCTTCTCTGGATATATGCCTAAGAGTGGGATTGCTGGATCATATGGTAAGTCTACTCTTAGTTTTTTAAGGAACCTCCATACTCTCTTCCATAGTGGCTGCACCAATTTACATTCCCATCAACAGTGTAGGAGGGTTCCTTTTTCTCCACACCCTTTTCAGCATTTAGTATTTTAGACATTTTAATGATGGCCATTCTGACTAGTGTGAGGTGATACCTCATTGTAGTTTTGATTTGCATTTCTCAAATAATTAATAATGTTGAGTATCTTTTCATGAGCCTGTTGGCCATATATACTTCTTCTTTGGAGAAATACCTGTTTAGGTCTTCTACCCATTTTTGATTGGTGTGTTTATTTTTTCAATACTGAGTTGTATGAGCTGTTTGTATATTTTGGAAATTAACCCTTGTCAGTCACATTGCTTGCAAATATTCTCTCCTAGTCCAGAGGTTGTCTTTTTGCTTTGTTTATGATTTCCTTTGCTAAGCAAAAGCTTTTAAGCTTGATTAGGTTCCATTTGTTTATTTTTGCTTTCATTTCTTTTGCCTTAGGAGACTGACCTAAGAAGATATTGCTATGATTTATGTCCAAGAATGTTTTGCCTGTGTTCTTTTCTAGGAATTTTTTTTGGTATCATGTCTTATATTTAGGTCTTTAAGCCATTTTGAGTTTATTTTTGTGTATGGTGTGAGGGAGTCTTCTAACTTCATTGATTTACATGTGGCTGTCGGGCTTTCCCAACACCACTTTCTGAAGAGACTTTTTCTCCATTGTATATTCTTGCCTTTTTACTTGAAGATTAGTTGACCACAGGTGTGTGGGTTTATTTCTGGGCTCTCTATTCTGTTCCATTGATCTATAAGTCTGCTTTTGTGACAATACTATACAGTTTTTATTACTGTAGCTTTGTAGGATTGGCTGAAGTCTTGGCAGAGTTATGCCTCTAGCTTTGTTCTTTTTCCTCAGGATTGCTTTGGCAACTTGGGATCTTTTGTGATTCTATGTAAAATTTAAGATTATTCTGTGAAAAATGTCCTGGGAAATTTGATAGAGATCACATTAAATCTGTAGATTGCTTTGAGTAGTACAACCATTTATTAACTCCTCCAATCCCTGGAACTTTCTGAACAACTCCAAACCAGTTGCATGTACCCAGCCAGGTCCTCTCTGGGGCTATGTCCTTAGGTGTTCACTCCAAAGGGCTTCATTCCTTCATTCCCCAGGTGTGATGTGCTTGTGAGCACAGACGTTGCAGCCAGGTGGCCTGGGTCCTGACCTCGGTTCATCTATCGCTTGCTGACTATGTGATTTGGGGCCAATTACTTACTTCTCTATAAAATGGGAAGAGGGATAATCTACCTTGTGGGTTATCCTGAGGATTAGTTGGATTAATACACCTGCCTCTCCTAGAACAGTGCCTGGAGCACAGCAGGCACTGAGTCCATCCTTCTTGTCATTACTTGGGCTCTGCAGCAATTGCCACAATTAACAGACCCCACTTTTTGGTCCTCTTCCCTCTATGCTTTTCTTGTGTGACATCAATACTGGCTGCTGCTTTAATTATTATTATTATTTTTACATTCATTCAATCCTTCCCCCTTCTTCATTTACTCAAACACTGACTCCGTGCCTTCCACATATCAGTCGATGTGTTAGATGCAGGGGACAAAAAAAATCAATCAGCAGTGGTCTTCATCTTCGTAAAGACAGTGCATTAAACAAACACTTTAGAAGTCCCAACTGTGAGGAAGTACAAGAAAGTGTGATAAATGCTTTGGTGAGAGCAGTAGGATGCTGTAGGAGCCCAGAGTGGAAGCAACCACTCTTTTTTTAATGCTCCAAAATGCTGTTACAACAAACGATGCTGGGTAACTGGGCCATTACCTGGGGCTTGCAAATATTTTGGCTGCACTTCACTTGGATTTTGACTGTAACCGGATTTGACTTGTATTTAGTGGCTCCATTTCCTCAGGGTTGAAAAAGAGGTCACATCTTTCAGGAATGAGACTTGACAGTGAGTAGCATTTCTTCTTGGTGAATTGTGTATAGGAAGGAAGACCATCACATGACATTGTGTATAACTCAGTACGTTACAGCTACGTTGGCGGGCCAAGTTGTTACAGTAATGGGTTTTTGTAAAAATTTAATCTGTATCTCTATTAAAGAAATGCATAGCCCTAGTTTAAAAAGTCAAACAGTATTAAAAGGCTTCTATTGAAAACAGCAGTCCCCTGACCCACGTCTCCCCTTATATTTAATTTCTCCTCCCCTGAGGCAAATACTTCCAAATGTTTTAAGATGTTTCTTATGGCTTGCCTCTGTGTTTCTAAATAATATGTGTATATTTCTGTTCTTTGATTTCTCTACTTTGGATGTTCTTATACCCCACTCCTCCCTCCCCCAGTACTCACCTACACTTCTCTGCCTCCCAAGATCCTATTTATATATATATGAAACAATGTTTGGTCAAAGAGTATTCAGGGTTTGTGTTTTTTTGACCATGTAAATATAATCACAGAAGAACCACAGAGCTGATCATGATTTCTTTTTCTTTCTTGTACAGAGCTTTTGTTTTCCTAGAGTTAGTAATTGCCTTATTTTTAAAATTTTGCTTAACTTTCTGTGTACTTGCCATTAATTTGTTATCTCTACCAGAGCTTAAATTCCCGTGACTATCAGTACATCAAGCTCCATTTTTATCTTAGATATATCTGTCCTGGACGATTTCTTGACTTGCTTCCAGAAAGACCCCAGACTGACCCCTGGAAAGACTCCAGACACCAATTCTGTCCCTTGCCTTCACACTCGTAGTAGGATTTCCCTTCATTACCACCATGACCGTTCCCTTCAGCTCTTTCCCACGTTGGCGCCTTTGTTTCCTTGGCCTCACATGGTCTTCTTTGAAAAAATTACTTCCTCTTGTTGGTGCAGCATCTTGGTAGGTGGAGTCTGTGAATGTCAGAAAAGAACTTCATTCTACCACCAACTCGATTGCTAGGTTGGCTGGTGTGATGTTTAATTTTCTATGTCAACTTGGCTGGGCTAAGGGATGCTCAGATAACTGGTAAAACATTATTTCTGGGTGTGTCTTGTCTGTCGGGGTGTTTCTGGATGAGATTAGCATTTGATTCAATAGACTGAGTAAAGAAGATCCACCCTCACCAAGGTGGGCGGGCCCAAATAGAACAGAAAAGTGAAGGAAGGGAAACTCACCTCTCTTTCCTCTTGAGCTGGGATGTCTATCTTCTCCTGCCCTTGGCCATCAGAGCTCCTGATTCCCAGGCCTTCAAACTCTGGGACTTTTACCAGTGGTCCCTAAGTTCCCATGCCTTCAGCCTCAGACTGAATTATACCACTGGCTTCCCTGGTTATTCAGCTTGTAGATGGCAGACTGTGGGACTTAGCCCCCATAACTGCATGAGCCAATTCCTGTAGGAAATCACCTCCCACCTACATTTGCATCTATGTCATCTAGAGCTATATCATCTCTCTTTTTTGTTGTGTTTCTTTGGAGAACTCTAACATAGCTGGGTATAAAATTTTAGTTCACAAATAATTTTTAATCAGTTTTAAAAGCATTGTTCTATTCTTTTCCAGATTCCATTATTACTATTAAAAAGTCTAATACCATTCTGATTCCAAATCCTCTATATGTGGCCTATTATTTTTTCCTCTCTTGAAGTTTTAGGGTATTTTTTTGTGCCAGCTCTTCTAATGTATACAACAGTTTGCCTTCATGTGGGTCTCCTTTTTGTTCTTTGAAGAAGAATGTAGCCCTTTCAATCTGGAGATAAATGCCTGCAGCTGGAAATTTTTTTCTGTATTTGTTCAACAACATTTTCCTCTCTATATTCTCTTTTCTCTTTTTCTAAAACTCCTATTATTCAATGTTGGCTCACTTAGACTGACTCAGATTAGATCAGATTTTAATTACCTTATCTCCTCTTTCCTATTTTACCTTCTTTGGCTTCTCTCTGGGTGATCTTTTCAACTTTATCTTCTAACTCTTCAATTTTTTTTCTTTTCTATTAATTAAAAAATTTTTTTTCTCTTATACTTTGACTTTCCAAGAGCTTTTTCTCATTCTATATGTTCTACAAACATTATCTATTTTTCTTAGCATCAGCTTTTTGTTTCAAATATGTAACACCTTTTCATCTTTCTGAGGAGAACTTTTGAAAGTTTTATTTAAAATTTTTTCTTCTACTCTGGTCAACCTCTGTCTCCTTTGAGTTCTTCTTGTCTGTGGTTTTTTCCATCTGTCATTTATGCTAGAAGTTTTCCATCAGGTTCCTAGTGACCCCGTGGTTGTCCCTTTTTAGTCAAAAGAGGGATTTCCATTTGGGGTGATGAAATGTTTTAAAACTAGATAGACGTGCTAGTTGTACAATATTGTGAATGTACTGACTACCACAAAATTGTTCATTTTGAAATGGTCATTTTAGATTATGTGAATCTCACCAAAATTTTTTGGAAAAAAAAGAGAGCAAAGCACAAAACTGCACTGGGACTAGGAGCTCTGTTGTGCATGGGTCAGGCCCACTGACTGGTAGACCTGCTCCCAGGGCACTGGCCAGGAACCCTGTCATCTCATTAGGGATTTCCAAGTGTCAGTGTCCAGTGGCCTTTCCCATTAGGCAGTACAGTTTCCCCAGTGAGGAATTTACAATCTCTTTCCTGGGTTTGGGTATAAACCTGGATCCCAATATCTGGGAACTCAAGAGTGAGGGAAAAGATGTGTTGACCTTCACCTAACCTCTTTTTTCTCAGTGTGGCTTTTCATCCCACCCTGCTACTCAAAGTTACTTGGGGTCAACCTCCCCAGAGCATAAACTCTAATGCAGTTTGCTGTCAGGTTAGGAAGGGACAGTCCCCTGGCTGCATTGATCTGGGAGCTTTTCCTCATGCTGACCCCGATTTTAGTCCCACCCACATCCCTGCTGTCGTGGGTTCTAGGATCTCCAGATCTTGAGAACTTCCAAATTTCTGCTTCCTTTTTGATACTCAGGGGTCTTTACCTACCCCTCAGACATAGAGTTCCTGTGTGTGTGTGTGTGTGTGTGTGTGTTTAAAACGCAAAGATGCCATCCTCTTGGCTTAAGATGTTCCTCTGGGAGGCTGCTGCTGAAGCTTTGTTCTCTGAAGGAGGGCAGTGTGGTGAGATGCATGAACGCAGGATAGGGGTTGAAAGTCTTAAGGTCTAGTCTTCACTTTGACTCCGGCTGTCTGCACTTGAATATGTTAAGGGGCTGCTCTGCATTCCAGTCTTGTGACTATTTCCTGATCTGTTAAGTGGTGGGTTGAAGGCAGATGCCCTTGCCAGTCCCCAGAGCCAGTGCTCGGGCAGAGGCCTTTGGAAGATCAGATGTCAGCCCCTTGGGGAGTTAAGAATTACTGGGAGTCCTTTTGAAACCTCGAATCGTCATTTAATCTCATCCGTACCTTTGGAGCAAGATTTTCAGCTGAAGGTAGAAAGGACTAAAAGTAAGAGAATACCTGAAACACAAGATAATCCCTAGGGGAGAGAACTATTGAATAGAACAGGAGACCAGGGTTTAGCCTGTTGACTGAAAATTGATACGCTTTAAATTTTCATGCGTAAAGGATGGCTAAAGTTTGCCTCACATTCCTCTACTCAATGACCTTTCTCCTTCCTTAGATCAAATTCTGGCTCTTTCTGGCTTCACACTGACTTTCCAAATTGCTGTTGAAACGGGTATATCTGCAGAACTCACTCTAGAGTGTCTCATCAGCTCATTAGAAAAGCCAAAACAAGCCAATGACGCAGAACAAATATTAATTTTCTAAAAAGATTTTAAAAAGTCAGCCTCGTTTATGTCCAGAAACCACTTTGGAAAGGAGGGGAGCCGCAGGGATTTGGGGAGCGGGTCTGGGGTACAGAAGAAGATACAGGCACTTAGTTAGGCAGGATGCCCTTTAGACATTAAAAAAAAAAAAAAAAGTAGAGCCCTTTAACGCTGTATTCAGAATCTAGGCTAATTCTGAAACTCCGCTGTTAATTTTAGAAAATGAGAATTGGAAGCAAGTTTGTGTGGTTTTGGTTTCATAAGTCTTGTGAGAACCTTCGCTTTCAGTTGTGCACCTCGAATGATCCCTTTCTCCCCCGCCTTCCTTCGTCTTTCACTCCCCTCTTCTTTTTATGTACTTGCCTTTCTCATCTCTTCCCAACCTGTCTCTCTGTCTCCCCTCCCACAGCCTGCCGGTTCCTAACACGGCTGAGACCCTGCCCCAGCCTTGGGGGCTGAGACGGGCACACAGACCTCCCCCCTCTGACTGCCCTTCCCTCCAGCTCATGGCCTCTCTTGTCTGTCGTCAGGCTAACCTCCATGGGGCCTCTGAATCAATCCCTTTGGGTCCCTGATGTTTCTCTTCCAAGTTGAAAAGTTTAATTGTAAACCAGAGTGAGGCCTTGGAGGCTGAGCAGGGGAGGGTGGACTCGATAGATTCTGCCCGACCAGCAGGACACGGTCCAATGCCCACCAGCGGGGTCCCTTGGGGTTCAACACCCCGCAAGGCTGTGCCCACTGACAACTAACCAGCACGTGATGACTGACAGCTTGCTCTCTCTACACGCACAGTCTGCTCTGCTCATTTTTTCATTGAAATCTAATTTTCCTCTCAGCGCGTCTTTGCCTGACTCTCACTTTTTTCCTCTTTAGGGTGAATTCTTCAATCCATATGTCTGTTTTAACTGAGAAGTGTTGGGGAGCACAGATGGTGAGAAGGGAACTCACAAGGTAAACTTGCATCATCCTGCTGCGTCCTAGCTGAAGGGTGGCTTGAAAGGTGAAAAGGGGAAACTCAGCTTCCTTTGATATGTTAAATCAAGTTCATCTTTTTGCCTCCTTGACAAATGAGTGGAATTAACAGCTGGCTTTTTAAAAAGAAGGGTATTTTTAAACATACCTGTAGTCCAAAGGACCTCGGAATGCCTGTCAAACGTGATGCAAAATCCCGAGCCAGGGAAGGAAGACTCCAGCTGGGGTCTCCCGGCGAAGATCACGCGGCATCCTGAGTTCCTGCGGTTCAGGTAGGAAGTACCTGGGAGGCCAGGGGATCCCCAAATGTGTCCCAGCTGATTTACTGTGCAATTTTGAACCATTTAGTCTCTGCTCCACTATTTCCTTATGTGCACAACCTAAAAGCGTAAAATAAATCCTGAGGGGACTTTTCATGGCACCTGGGGCCTGGGGAAGAAGGGTTTTGCAGTGTGTGCCCTCTGGCATAGGCGGGGTGGGATTGGCTGGAAAGCCAGTTGTTGGGCTGGTTTCTAAGGGTGGTTGTGCCTCAGTTTCTCCCTTCACTCGCCTTTTGCTGTCAACCTTTCCCCAGGAACCAAATTGGAAGATATTTAATATTTGTAGAGACAAAGATTTTCTCCTCTACCAAACTGTACTCAGTTGCCATTGAACTCTGCAACTAGGCCTTGACTTTTGGATTTTCAAGTTGGTCTCTGCATTGTCCAGTTTTAGCAAGAATCCTGCTAAGTCAGTTTAACCAGAATCCCCTATCTTTGATATTTGAGCGTCCTCCTCCACCACCCCCCAGGTGATGTCTGATCACTCTGACCTGCCTGCAGCAAGAATCCTGTTTGGTCTGTTTAGCAAGAATCCCCTTTTACCCCCTCAAGTTTCCTCTAAGTCATTTTCTGTCCACTGACCACCCCCCCCCCCCCATCCTGCTCCTTGGTTCCGAAATCCCATTTACCCATGCGGTACACAGAGATGAGTTCAATTTCTCCCCACTCCAGTGGTCCTACGCCTGTTGTCATGGCCCGCCTTGAATAAAGTCTTCCTTACCGTGCTTTCACAAGTGTCATTGAATGATCTGTCCTTTGGCAGTATTTTCGACTTAAATGATTCTTTCACTGCTTGTAATCCCAGCCTGCGACAGAGCTGTTGTTACGGTTGTTGCTTCAGATGAAGAAGAACTAAAATTCAAACAGATTAGGTGCCTCACCCAACCTCACACAGTCGGGAACTGAGTTTCACCACCATCCGGGTCTTTGACTCGCAAACCCACGTGCTTGCAGAAATGAGGCAGAAGTGAGGTGCATCTCTAGTCTGAAGAATCCTTGGAGCAAAAAGCATTCATGTCAGGGCTGAGTTAGGGGTACCGTTTAGGTGAGTTCTCACCCCCTACCCCAATGAACAGGGGCAGTTTTATCTGCTAAAACAGGAAAGTGCTAACTCTGACTCTACAATAACAGGTGCATTTCCCAAGAAGGTAACTATCCTAGCAGCATCTAAGCTTTGAAAAGTGCACTGGGAATGGTCTGTTGGATATTTTGGGCCAGATCTGTACCAGGGGAAATCATTGGAGTGATTTGGAAGAGCTTTTTTAAGCCCACCAAGCCCTGAAATGAGGTGGTGCGTCATCCAAGACGTCACTTGCTTCTTAAAGGCTCTCCAAGGCACCCGTTCGCACCAGCAAATCTCAGACGCATTGCCATTGGGTCAGACTGGGAGCTAGGGGACACTCTGGAAGAAATGGATCTGAAAGGAGCCCAGAGACTTTACCGTTTAGTCGACAAGCTCAGAATAAGGAACTGAAGAGAATATATAGTCCTCATCCGGGCTCTGCTGGGGTTGCTAGGAACTTGTCATTAAAGGCTGAGGGCAGTGGGTTTGAGATGAATGCTGCTCTTTATGAAATGGTCCAGCAAGGATGTTAGAGAGGAAATCCAGGGGAAAGAAAGTAGGAATCATGTGAATGGGGTCTGAATTCTGGACCAATTATTAACTACTCGAATGGCCTTGGAGAAGTAACCATTTCCCTTTTGTCCTCAGTTTCCTCATGTGTACAGAGGTAGTTAGGCAAGGTGATCCCATTTTTTAAGCCTCCTCTAACCATCTGATGTTCTTTAATCTTCAGTTTTCTGCCTCAGCTTCCTCAGAGTCCTGAGAAGGGTCAGGGCAGAAATGGGTATTTATAGTTACAAAGACTTCCATGCACATTATCTGAATTGTTAAGATAAGCAACCCAGTTTCCCCCAGGCTACTGGGAGGCCTGAAACAGACAGGGATACATGGAAAAGGCACATTCCTTGACCAATTGGAAGAGGCAGGGTAAGCCTCCAGGAGCTGACCACGCTCAAAACTAGACTAGCTGCTTCTCAGCACAAGCTTTTGATTAACCTCTGAGGTGATGATTCTGTTTGTGGTTGTGTGTTTTTATCCCTCCTTCTCTCCCTTCCTCTTTTCATCCAACCACCCCGCCATCCATCCTTTTATCCACCATCCATCATCCATCCATTTACCCATCCATCAGCCATCCATTTACCCATTCATCAGCCATCCATCCATCCACCCATCCATCCATCTATCCATCAACCATCCATCCATCCATCCATCATCCACCCATCTAGCCAGTTCATCCCTCATTATCTATTATTCTCCAAAAGTGTTTACTGAGAACACACTTGGTTCATAGGGGCTGTCACAGGCCCTCTGTGGGATACAAGGGACATGTTGAAGATGGGAGCCTTGTTTTGATTTGGGAAGATAAACTCCTGAAGCAAAAATAATACAGCTAGAAAGATCAGGGCTGAGGAGGAGTCACAAAGGAGTCGTGGGACCCTCTTCACCCCTTCCTCCTCCTCCATCCCCTTCATCCTCTTGGACGCTGGGTAGCAGGCCTATCCCTGTCAAACTCCTTCCTTTGCTGAAAGTAATTATGTGGTCATATTTACGCAGCTGAGAAAAGAAAGTCATGGAGTCACTTCACAAAGGCTTCCTGAGTGAACGGTTTTATTACTGCAGTGGGGCCCTCCTACTCACCCGGGGGAATGTCACTGCAGTAATTGGGCCCTGACTTGGTTTTCTCAGAGTGTATTAATAATAGTATTAGTAATAGTAGTAATAATAATAATAAATTAGATGTGTCCTCTATTGGACAGAGCCTGTTAGTGTAATTCCCATTCAGCTTGTCATTTTATCATTAATTATAAAATAAATGAATAGTTAAAAGGATAAGTGCTTGCTATGATGCTCTGTTCTGACCATCCCACCTTTAGGAGGTTGTGGTAAAGCTGGACTTTGTTCTATAATCAGTGTGGGGAGGTGGGCGTGGTCTATGGGTCATCTACCACATCAGCAGCTGTGGACGGTTAGCGTGGAGAACTTCCACATGTTAGAAGGGTTCCCACTGAAGAAGGAGGATGTTTGTCATGGGTTCACCTGCAAGGTCAAAGCTAAGGCAGAATTAGTTCAACAGAACTTTAGTTCAACATAAGAAATGACTTTTTGAAACAACCAAAATGTCCATCAAGTGAGAAATGGATAAACAAAATGTGGTATACCCATACAATGAAAGGCTATTCAGTAACAAAAAGGACTGAAGCATTGGCACCTGCTGCGATGTGCATGAACGTCGGAAACATGATGCTAAGTGGAAGAAGCCAGTCACAAAAGGTCGCAGACTGTATGACTCCATTTACATGAAACATCCAGAACGGGCAAATACATACAGACAGAAAGTAGGTTAGTGGTTGCTTCAGGCTGGGTGGTTGGTGGGAAATGGGGAGTAACTGCTAATGGGTACCGGTTTTCGGGGGGAGTTGGTGGAAATGTTCTAAAACTGATTGGGTTGATGGTTGCACAACTCTGTGAATATATGAAAAACCATCGAGTTGTACAATTTAAATGAGTGAATTATATAATTTGTAAGTATCTCAAAAATTAATAAAAATTAATTTGCCTGTTTTTAACTTATTTAAAAAAATGCAACTACTTTTTAACAAGGAGAGTAAAAGAATACATAGTGCTCGACCTGTGGAAAGCCCTGGATACCCCAGCTCACTTCTGTCCACTTGTCCAGCAATGGAGAGACTTAGCTGAGACAACAGGAGCTCCTGTCACCCCTGGAGACACCAGGAAATACTGGGTCACCATCTGTTGGTGGTACAAAGATGTTTCTTGCAGTAAGAGGAGGGTCTTGGTTTGGACTTTCTTGAAAGTAACACTAAGGCTTAGATTTGGGGCAATTCATTGGTTTGGGAAGCATCCAGGAGCCAGGGCGAGGAACAGGGGAAGAGCTCATGTTGGGTGCATTATCAAGGTCAATGCTGGGGGAGGGGCCTGACCCTCCTTGGAAGGGGTCCTCCTGGGATGCATACAGAATGCCTCTCCCAATGTTCTGCTTCACGGGTGGAAGGCTGACCTCCTGTCTACCACCTTCTCTCCCCACTGGCTGAGGGCCATCCCCAGGGTGTGTTCAGTCCCCTGCACTTCCAGCCTGTTTTGTGTGGGGGATAAAGGGACAACCACAAGCCCCCAGGGGTTAAAGCAGATCTGGAGTGGGATGCCAAGAGTGAAGTGGGCCTGGGCTCACACAGAACCTTCCACCATGGCTGTGACTGAAGTCAGAGGTGGCTCAAGGAGATGTGTTATGGACGCTGCGCACATCTGCCACAAAGGGCAGTTTTGGCTCACACAAGTGATTGAATGAATATAACTTTTTTTTTTAATGAAGTAAAATAGAATAAAAATGCTCTAAGGGGATTGTACCTGAAAAATATCATTTCGGGACATTTTTGTTTTGTTACCTGCTGAATGTGTCTGGGTGCATATGGATGTATTGGGTTATGACATTAGATGTACTCATTTCTAAGGCCACAGTGAAAAATGCTGTTCAGCTGGAGTAATCTCAAAATTCCAAAAGGAAAGTTCATTTTATAATAAGTTTTCAGGTTGTAGAGGAGAAAACTGAAGCATTGTGTGTCATGATGGGAAGGACAAGAATGAAGTATGACTCCAGGGAGATCTGGGCTCTGATCTTGTCTCTGTTTCTTAGGGATGATGTGATCTAGGACCGCTTACCCGACGTAAAGAGATTTATTTTAAGGAATTGGCTCACGCAACTGTAGGGGCTGGCAAGTCTGAAATCTGTAGGGAAGTCCACTAGGCTGGAAACTCAGTCAGTGCTTCCTTGTTACAGTCTTGAGGCAGAGTTTCTTCTTCTTTGGGAAATCTCAGCTTTTGCTCTTAAGGTCTTCACCTGATTAGACTAGGCCCACCTGCATTAAGGAGGGTAACCCCCCCCCCTTGCTTAAAGTCAACTGATTGTACGTGTTAAGCACATCTACAAAATGCCTCCACAGCAACACCTAGATTAGAGTTTGATTAAATCACCAGGGGCTATGGCCCAGCCAAGTGGACACATCAGGGTGACATCACACCTGACCTACAGGGATTTAGACCAGTAGCAGAAGGTAAGCTCATTCTCTGCCAGCCTTAGAGTCAAGTGCCTTAAGGAGATTAGAATTTGACGCCTGAGGCTTGTGTGCTCTGTTATCAGAAATTCTGGAATGTTTGAGCCCAACTCTGCTCCTAGCTTTCTAGCTGAGAGAACTCAGACACAGAGAATTTATCCCACACTGTAAAGGTTCCACCATGAACATGTGGCCAAACCCTTGCTCAGTGACACATCCTGTCTTTCTTAGAGAGAGTAATGGGTTCCAGAATGCTAGTCTGCTCCAGCCAAGTGGAGAAGGAAATGCTGTGTTTTCACAGTATCCCAACTTCACTGCAAGTGCTTCTTATTCTCTTGCGCAAGGAGATAGTCATGTTTTCATTTGATGGTGAGCATTACTGAGAGCACGTTTCCTGTGGAGAACAGACTCACTTCCCTTTCTCACAGGAGGATGAGAAGGACTTCTTGAGAGGAAAGGGGGCCACAGCTGCTCTGGGAAACTCAACCCACTCTCACATGGATGGGTTTTCAGTCATCAGAACCAGATGTGCAAGTGTGTCTGCACCCCTCCGCCTCCCACACGGTGGCCAAGCCCGGAAGCGGGGCTGTGGCTTCCTGAAGGCTCTTCCGTGTGTTGGGTGCCTGGTGGGGAGGGGGCTCTGTGGCAGGAAATGCAATGGTCTTTCTCTCAACCCTTCTCCCTCCTTGCCCTCTGGCTTTCTAATCATTTCAACATGGAAGCGACCAGCCTCAACTCGGGGTCCTCATCTTTATGTGTGTTCAGTTCTTGTGCTAGAGTTTCAGAGCGGTTGGAGTCGGTCAAAGCCCTAGTCTTCTCAGTGGCTTGTGAAGAGCTTAGTTTAAGCTGCACTTTTGTCTGTTTTATATGTTGCAGATCTGTGTGAAGTTTCCTTTGAGAAAAACAAATTCCACTGCCTATATAAAAAAGGTCTGAAAATTATTGCCAAAGATAATGGGAAATTATTTAAGGTGATAGCCTTTGATGTGATGAATGTAACAAAATGTTAAAACTTAAGGGAAAAATCACTAAATCACATATGACCCTCCAAAATCCTATTTTTCAATACCCTTGTTTATAGCCTCCTCTGTAAGAGTCAAAGACTCAAACATTCCCGTAGACAGTCAGAAATTATGGAAGAGGCAAAGGTGTACTTGACACAAAGCGAAACACAAACACATCTTACTTGGACAAAGTTGGGAGGGGACCCAGGAGCCCAGTCAAACATATACACGCATCAGGGCAGAGACTGGGCTATGGGGCGTGGCTTTTCTTCTCCAAGGGATGGGGCAGCTCCAGTCTTGTCCCTGTTTCTCTGACCATAAACAGGAGTCTGCCCATTCCAGCAGACCCAGCTGAACACCGGTTTACCCTCAAATGGACAATAATCTCCCAAGCTTCTCATCTCACACTCAGAGAACAGACCAGGTCCAGCCAGGAATACAACCCACCTTTTAGATGGGAGAAAGCCCTGTTGCTTACAGAAACCTCAAGTTACCCCTAGTTCCTTAGGTTTCTTCATGTGTATGTAATTAAACAAAATAAAACGATATTGTTTGGCCTCTGAAGGAAAATAAACACCTTCTGAAATAAAAAAGGCCTCGTGTGATGTTGACTCTTAGTCGTACTTTTGCTCATGGGACATAGTAGTTACATCACAGCCAGTAGTTACATCACAGCCAGTAGTTACATCACAGTAGTTACATCACTTTTGCTCATGGGACATAGTAGTTACATCACAGTAGTTACATCACAGCATGAGAAATCATGCTGGTGTTTCTGCCAAATCAAAAGTCCAATGACCATCTGACATTCTGCTCGAGTGGTGGCCTTTGCTTATATTGACCCAGATAATGGCAAGCAAGTGTATGCTCGGGCACAGGGGCTGATGCCAAGAATGGTGAGGAGGCTCCAGTGAGGGAAAGGGCCAGGCTGGGGTGGCTCTGTGACAGCTGATGGCAGCAGGGCATGTCTCTGGAGTTCTAGGAGCCACAGCATCAAGGAGCCATGAATAACATCCCACAGAATCCTGCAGGTGGATTTGTGGGTTTTCTGTCTCATGCATTCCCCCTCCCCGACACTCACCTCCCTCAATCACACCCAGGTGGACCCCATGATGGAAGAAGGTTCTTTTCTTGGTCTTGATCCAGGTCTTCTCTCTTAGGCATTTTACTGCTGTTGGGAACAGGAGGGCAGCAATGACAAAATACTTGGCTCAGATTTCCTAGTTGACTAACTTTCCCTGCTTCAGTCTTCATCTGAGAAACCCAAGCATTCCTACCAAGTGTCCTTGAGCCTGGGAATCTGCATCACCTCCCTCTTCTGCCTCTCAGCCCCCTTCTTCCACAGGAAGGCAGAAGTGTCCCCCACCAGGGTCTCAGTGAAAAGCAAGATGGCAGAAGAGGGCTGGTAGGAGAGCCAGCCAGGGCCACGTGCACCGCGGTGAGGACTTTGAATTTGATTCTAAGCAAGAGGGGGTGCACTGGTGCATTTTGAGCAAAAAGGTGACAGGGTCACTTCAGGTAATTCTGGTTATAAAGGCTCTCCACTTTCTGGGTGAATGGCCTGTTGAAGACAAAAATGGAAATATGGACACCAGTTGGGAGACCATGGCAGTAGTCTAAGGAATAGGATGGGGATGGGGCAGGTGAGAAGGAGGTGAGGCTGGAAGGGGAGAAAGATGAAGAAGAAGAGATGAAACTTGGCCCTGTAGCATCCAAATGCTCTGAATCCTCTGAATAACCCTGGCAGTGAAGGGTTAACTCTTATGCGAGTAGAAGGCATTCTCTTGGGCTTTCCTCTAACCAGGGAGAATGACCCTGTCCTGCCTGCATTAGCTGAGTGGAGAGGATTTATGCCCGGAAGAGCAGGGGTTTCCCCTCAGCCTGCCTTAGATTAGTCACCGTCCGTCACCCAGCAGCTTGAACTCTTGAGCCCCTTGTAGGGAGACCTACCTGGTGCTGAGGGGAGGAGGGAAGAATCTGGCCTCTGTTCAAGAGAACTTATATAGGGAAGACTGAAAAGAAACAAGACAAAGCTCACCATCAAATAAAATTCAACTTTCAGAAACACAGCTCCTCACTGTGTCTGATCCAGCACATAGTTTTAGAAAGTTGCTCTCCGGCTCACCCAGTCCCCAGACGAAGCACATGCTCTGATTAGATTTTAATGAGGGAAATATTTCCACCACAGAAATTAATCACCATGTGCTGAGATTTATAGGAAGAGTGATTTTGGTGGAGAATGATTTTTTTCCCTCCACAAATGACAGGAAAATGTTTCAATAGAAGACAGAGCACTGAAAATGAAACTTTATTTGGTTTTGGCATTGAGGAGAGAGTCACAGATAGTAGTAGCTGTCACAGAACTGCTTTAAGGTATTATCTATTAAGCGTAAAAACAGTGTATCACTAGCAAGAACAACCACACAAAATGTAAAGTCCTTGGGTAACATTTAAAGAGGATTTCAGCTACAAGAGTGCTTAGGCGATCAGGGTTTATTATAGTCACACACCAAGAAGTTACAGGACAGCATTTGCAGAGTTTGTGAACTCAGCAGCTTGTTGACATCAAGGTTCTATGCCTTCTCACTGAGATTTTCTGGGCTTTTGCCTCATGGTCACAAGGTGGCTGCCAGCACTCTAGGCACTGTATTTTTACATCATGGTGTCCAAAAGCACAAAGTGTGGATGGATGCCTCTTTGTTTGCCTATTTTTATCAGGGAGGAAATCTTTCCCAGAAGACCCTAGCAGACTTCCTCGTCTGAGTCCCAAGCCTACTCCTAAACCATCCCTGGCAAATTTTGATTTCCCGCCATGAAGTTAGGTGTACCATCTCTGAATGTATTGCTGCTCAGTATCTGAACAAAGTCCCAAGATGGGTTTCAAATATATCTAGCAACATACCATAGTGCTATGGATTGAATGTTTGTGTCTCCCCAGTAATCAATTCATATATATATATGTATTCATATAAATTCATATAAATAAATATATGTATATTTTTAATGTCTCTCTCTCTTTTGTTTTTTTTAGGGAAGAGGTAATTAATTCTATTTATTTTTAATGTTGTTACTGGGGATTGAACCCAGGACCTCGTGTATGCTAAGCAGGCACTCTACCACTGAGCTATACCCTCCCTTCCAATTCATCTACTGAAGCCTAAACCCCAATGTGATGGTTTTAGGAAGTGGAGCCTTTGGGAGGTAATTGAGTCATGAAGGGATTAGAGCTGTTAGACAAAGAAGCCAGAGAAGAACTCACTCTCTCTGTCTCTCTCTGTCTCTCTCCCTCTCTGCACATCACATTCCCTCCACATGAACACAAGCAGAAAGCAGCTGTCTGCAAGCCAGGAAAAGGGCCCTGGCCCTCACCAGAACCCAACCATGCTGGCACCCCAATCTCAGACCTTCATCCTCCAGAACCCCAAGGAATAAGTTTACGTTGTTTAAGTCACTTAGTCTTTGATATTTTTGTTACAGCAGCCCAAACTGACTGATACACTTAGTTTATTATTATAAATATATTATTATGATGATGATTTATTATTATATATTATTATTATTTACTGAGTAAATGAACCATGGACCAGGTCACTTGCTTTGCATATATTATCTACTCTTTATAACACCCAGTGAGTTAGACATCATCTTTTTGCAACTGAGGGAATTAGAACTTTGAAATGTAAAGCAACTTATCCACAGGCTCACAGAGATAAGGAATTCACATCCTATTCTAACCAGCTCTAATGCTTGAGCTATTAATACTTTCCTATGGTAGGTAGAGGGAAGGGAGAACAGATTCACCAGAAACCTATTTTTAAGGTGACTCCTGGGAGATAATGCATTCTGAGTGAAGAATGAGGCAGGCACGCCCAGACTAAGCCAGTGAGAAGACTTTGCTGGTCAGAGGGAATGAGCAATCTGGAATATAGCACCGCATCTGTTGGCTCAGTCCCTGTTGTCTGACACATTATAAGATATCAGGGTTCAAAGAACACTCCTTGGCTACCTCTCTGAGTTGAGTGGAATGATGTAGCAGTTCCCTGAGGCTGCCAGAACAAATAACCACAAATTTGATGGCTTAACACAATAGAAATTTATCCTCACAGCTCTGGAGGCCAGAAGTCCAGAATCAAGATGTTGCCAGAGCTGTATTCCATCCAGAAGCTCTAGGGGACATTGCATTGCCTCTTCCTGTTTCTGGTGGCTGCCAGCTTTCCTGGGCTTGTGGCTGCATCTGTCCAATCTCTGTCTGTCTTCATTGGCTTTCTTCTCCTCTCTCTGGTGTGTCTCTTATAAGGATAGTTGTCATTGAATTTGAGACCCATATAATTCAGGATGATATTGAGATCCTTAATTTAACTACATCTACAAAGATGTTTTCTCCAAATAAGGTCACATTCACAGGTTCTGAGGATTAAGAATTGAACATGCCTTTTTGGAAGTCACCATTCAACACACTATAAGCAGTATAAGGCTCTTTTGGTTTTATGTGACAGGCACACTACCCAAATTAAATAAGCTAAAGGAAATGTGTGGGTTTATGAAAATGGGAAGTATAGGGGAGGTTCTAGATTTCAGTGGATCTAAGTGCTCACATGACGTTAGCAGGGTTCTTTCCTATCTTTGATTCCATTTCTCAGCTCTGCTTGTCTCAGTTTCTTTATTCTTTCTGCAGACCTTTCCTGTGGGGCTGTCACCCCCACACTCATAACCTTGAAACCTTGCTGTTGAAGAAGACAGCAAGGGGTAGCTGTTCACAGTCCTTTGGAATTCCTAAGGAAGACTCTGATTGGCCACCCCAAGTCACATGCCCATTTCTACAGAGGAAAGTGTTGGGGGAAGGGCTTTACAATGATTGACAACCCCATTAGAACTATATGGAAGAGTGGAAGCATAGTTCCTCCAAGGAAGTGATGTTGGGCAGGCAAATGAAATATTTCTACCACAGGACATTCTTTCCCCCTCTGCTACTCGAATGAGGCACAGCTTTACATCTAGAGGACTGTAGGCCCCTGCTTCCGTGAGAGATAAGCAGCAGATAACACACTAAGTTACAAATTTGCATTAGGAGACAGTGGAATTTACTCATGACCCCATGTAAGAAAGACACCTAGGTGGAGTCCTCAAAATATTTGTTGAAGAAAACCACATAGCAAATGAGAGTCTCTGCATATATTTACAGGCTGGAGGGACTTGGAAATAATAACAAGAAAAAAATACCCAGAAAGGCCACAAATGTTTGCAAATTAAGCAACACACTTCTAAATAACCCATGGGTCCAGTAAGCAATCACAATGGACATTAGGAAATATTTTGAACTGAATGCTAAGTAAGTTGTGACATATTGCAGCTTATGGGAATGCAGCTAAAGCCATACTTAGAGGGACATTTATAGCCTTAAATGCATCTATTGGTTGGGGCAAGGAGAACTGAAAAAGTGAGCTAGACATAAATTTCAAAAACTTAGGGGCTTTGTCAAAATGCAGGAATTATTGACTCCTGTAACTGAAAAGTCCAAGTAAGACTCTGTCTTCAGACATCTAGATCAGAATGTCAAAAAATATCATGAGATAGTAGCTGCCCATCCTGTTTACCTGCTTGCCTCCAGGTTGAATTTATTCTCAGGTAGGTTATGTTCATGTGCTGGTGAAGACAACCTAGGTTTAGATCTTCCAAGCTGAGTGGGAGGATAGTTCAGTGAAAAGAGGAATAAATAGTTCTAAATGGCTCCAGTAAATGTTTCTCCATTGATTCTGAATCATCTGGCTTGGGCCCCATGCCCACCTCCAAAGCAATCAATGTGGCCATTGGAATCCCACTGGATTTGAATATGAAAAAGATGATTTGTTCACATTTTAAAATTTAGTGGTTACTAGGAATCAGCATGCATCTTAAAAAACAAACCAACCTCATTCATTTTTGTTTTTGTTTTATTTTTTAATTCAAGAGACTTCTCCTTTGCATGATTTGATTTCCACGAAGCATTTGAGAGTCTACCATGATACCCTTGTGGTGGAAGCGGCGGACTTTTACTCAGTGCATTTGTAGCCGGTTGACTGATGATGATCACTTCATTCTTTTTCTAACTAATTTCCAAGCCATCTGCTTAAAATTTGTTGATAATCAGTGTGACAGGATGCCTTTCCAACTGACGTTCTTCTGGAGAATTCTCTCTAGTGGGTAACCCAATGCTTTTTTTTTTTTCTGCCTCTGGCAGAATTTCTTTTCAGTATTTTTCTTAGACAAATGTGTAAGAAATTTTTTTTCTTCAGTTTTGAAGATGATAGGAAATAGAAAGGATAAGATCGTGCCATAAGGGAACATGTTGAATTTGACTAGAATTTTGTTTTGAAGGGATTAAGATGAACTTAAATAGTAATGAATACAAAAGACTGAATTTGATTTAAAAAATTCTCTTGTCCAAGTTTACAGGGTAGGGAAAACATAAGTGGCAGCAGCTTATGTGCAAAGTCAACATCAAAGTGAGGCACAGAGCAGCTCAGCTCCTAAGGAAGTGAATGCAGCCCATGTGTCAGGACACCAGACCACAGTATTCCTGCAGGATGGTTCCGTGTTTGCCCCGGGGTTGCCTGCCGCTCCCTCCAGTTCTAACAGTGGGTTTGGTTCCTGGGGTCTCATTTTAAGGCGGGGCATTGACGACCTTGAGAGTCCTCCAGTCTAGGCATTCTAATTAGTGAGGAATTCAGAACCATAATGTAGGAATACTGGATAGAGGAATTGGTTATATTTAGCCCAGGGAGCTGGAGATTAAAAAAAAGAACAGCTGCTTTTAAATATTAAAGGGCTGTGATGTGGAGGAGGAAGCAGTCTTGATCCTGTTACTCCAGAAGATGCACTAGGAGAACAGGAGGAATTTTTAAGAGAGTAGATTTGACTCAGGAAGAGATACTTCATAATAATTCAAACTGGTAAAAAAAAATTGAGCACCTTCTCCGGCCCCTGCTCATGAGCTCTGGCTGATGCTCGGGGAACTTCTTCAGGCAGAGATGGTATTTTTAGGAGTTTCCACATCTGTGAAGGTTGTAGATGGAACCTTAAAGTCCTGACTGAATTTCACCAGAATCCTAGGGACCCATGAAGAAAATCTGAGGGTCTTAATGAAACACAAGACTAAATGAGCCAAAACTGTGACAGAGCTACTGAAAAAAAAAAAAAAAAAAAGCAAATGTGATCATTTCAGACAATTCTGGGCATGTTCTCATTGTCATCTCATTGTCACCTGCCCCACCCAAGCCTGGCTCTGGACGTTCGAATACAGCTGTATTTGGTTGGCCTGAGTTAACTAGAAATTTCTATTGTTCTGGAAATGCTTTTAACCAGAGCTTTCTTCAAGTAGAGATAATCTTTGAAATGCAAACATTCTAGTTCTGGATAGTACCTTAACGTAAGCTCACCGATTCTAGGAACAAATTGCCAGCATCCTTTGTTCTGCAGAGTGCCTGATTCTCGGCGACTCCCTGCATTGACAGAGGAGGTGAGAAGACCCAGCTTGGAAGGTGGGGGGCTCTGGGGAAGTCTAGCTTCCATTCTTGGTGCCTGGGGCTGTGGGATGTAATCCCTCAAGACGTCTCTTCCTGCTGGGAAGGAGTTTCACTGTGAGTTCCAGGCTGTTCTCTGCAAGGAATTTCTCCAGGATGGAACAGTTGACAGAGAGAGAGAGAGAGAGAGAAAGAAAGAGAGAGAGAAAGAGAGACAGAGAGCAAATAATCACAAAGGCCAGGATCCCAAATACACAAGGGACTCTATTGGTGTGGGAGAGCTATAGCCTAGAAGAGAAGAGGCTGGAGGCTGGACGCTTTGCACAGTAAGGTCAAAGGAAAGACATGATGGGAGGAAGCAACTCAGAAAAGCAAGCATATCTGATGAAGATTTTTCAGTAACAGAAAGAACGCTAACGATGCCTAACATTGTCATGTATTTACTGTGTCAGGCATTGTATTCCCTCCTGCCTCCCTTTACATAGTTATCTCAGGTGACCAAGAAGAAACAGGTAAAGGATGAACAAGTTGTCAACAGGAAGAGGTCGGTCAAGTCTAATTTTCACCCTTTTTAGAGACTGATAATAGCAACTCGTCAGTGAAAATCAATAGCCAATCTAGGAAAGAAGTGGAAAATTTTCTTCAAGCCGAATTTGAGGATTATAACCTGGGAACAGCATCTCAGAAAGCTCTGAGAACTGTTCTGCCTGTTAGATGTCAAAACACAGTTATTTAAGTTTTTTTGAGTCAGAGGGCTGTGCATTAAATGATGTATAATTGACAGCTTACAGAATCCAGATCTGAGCGCCGTCATGACCCCTTACGAGATCAAGAAGGAATGTTATTTTTAAGGACTTGTCTTGTCGCTGTGAGGAGAATGCTGCTCTTTATGGTTGAGCGGGTATTTCTGCTGCTGGGGGAGGTTTAGTCAATGAATCACGCAGACACACAGTGCAGGGAGAGAGGAGGCCAAAGGGCAGAGAAATTTTTTATGTTTCAATATTTTTTGTCTTGCCATAAAATATGAATTTTATTTCACAAACCCTAGTAGTTGGAAATGTTTCATCTACAGTTTACTGAAGAGAAAACTCAGATACAGAATTTAAGTAACATGCCTAAGACCACACAACATGTGGAAGAGCATTTGAGCTCAAGTGTTTGGGCTCCAGGCTGCACCATGTCATGCAGAGCATGACCAGGCAGCTGGCTTTGAGATGAGTGATGGAAGTCTCTCTATCCCCTCTATGAAATCTTCAGTAAAATCAGTGTTGCTCACTAGTTCTTTAGGTATGCTGTCCTCTTTCTGGGGCCTGGGAAGAGAGGCTATGTCTTGCTTTGAGATGGACCAGGGATGAAAATAAGGGTACGTGTGGAAACAGGTGACATCAAGGTTACAAGAAGGCTGAGCAAAGGGAAGGAAAAATTCTTTCTAAGACCTAGAGCAGAGGTAGACTAATCTCTCCACAAAATCTCTCATGATGCAATAGTCTCCTTGCTTGCCCAGTCCAAGCCCAACCACAGCATCATAGAAAGAAGAGAGCCTGAGCCCATTTCCACACATGCTCTGGAACACTCAGAAAAGGTTAAGTCGTGCTGCGGTAACAACGATCCCCAACCCACAATGACTTACAGCCACAGAAGTTTATTTCTTGCATAAGTTTCATGTCCATCATGGGAGACTACATCATGCTTCATCTTCCTTGGAATCTAGGCTGATGAAGCAGCCTCTTTCTGGATCGTTGTCTGGCTTGTGGAAGAGGGAAAAGATACACAGAAAACCAGGCTTTGGTTCTTAAAGCTTCTGCCTGGAGAGGATGCATGTCAGATGACTTTTGCTTGCATTTTTGGCAAGAGCAAGTCACATTGCCAAGCCTGATGTTGGAGGATGAGGTGGGGGACAGTGAGGGAGCATCTCCTTCAGGAAGGGCCAGTAAATATTTTTGAATAATAATAATACCATCCGTGACAGTCTCAAAGCATTAAATCCTTGAGGACAGATGAAAAGTTCGGCCTTTAGCACCATGACCGTATAAAGCACTTTTGCCCTTGAAATTAACACATCCTAGGAGGAGGAATGAGGAGCATGGAAGAGAAGGGGGAGCAGAGAGGAGCCCCCTAGAGGCCAAAAGTATACATTACTAATGACAAGAAAAAGGGGACAGTACAGCTTCAGCTGGTTAAGTGATGAGGGTGAATGCCCTTGGCCCAGGGAGGAGGGGAGGTTACAGAGAGGCCCATCCAGAACGCAGGCCCAGAGGAGGAGAACCTGGCACAGCCTGGGGCTATTGTCTGGTTAGAAAATAGAACGACTATTTTCCTATGACCCAGTTTTAATACTGTGAGTTTGTAAGGAAGCTGAGGGAGCCAAACTTTAATCTCTAAAGAAGCTTAATTTCTGGTGAAAAAAAAAAGCACTTATCTACAGATAAGTACAGTTCAGTTCAAGTCTTAGACTAGAAAAAGTAAGTCAGAGAGGAGAGCGGGTCAGGGTGAGTGGCTCAGAGGGAGTGGTCCTCAGTCTTCTGAGTTCATACGCTCTGGGGTTGACAGTCAGAGGACAAAAACCACGGCATACACATTTACGAATACACTTATGTGAACTGGGCCAGAATATCTTAAATTAAAAGTGTTATCAGAATCTGGGATATAACATCATGGGGCCCTGAAGTTTTCCTACAACTCCTAAAACCCACTCCAGAGAGGAACCATCTGATTTGACCTTTCCATTGGCTGTTTGAGAATTTGAATAGTTTTTAAAGGGTTCTGGCCAACTTCCTCATCGAAGATATCATCCAGGGGAAAGTGATGGATTGTGTTGGTTAACAGGCAAAAGCAGGAGACGTGTGAGCAGATATTTCAACAGGAAAGAGTAGGTTTAAGTTTAACTCTCATGTTTTCCGGACACCAGTAAGTGTGCATGATAAAAAGCAAATGACTTACTGATCCAGGTAGGATACATTGGTTCAGCTGCTTTAACAGAGATGAAACTAGGGGCAACTTAGACAAGAAAGAAGGTTTGTTTTCCTCTCCTTTGAGGTCTGAGTTGTCCAGGG
Source organism: Camelus dromedarius (assembly GCF_036321535.1). NCBI lineage: Eukaryota > Metazoa > Chordata > Mammalia > Artiodactyla > Camelidae > Camelus > Camelus dromedarius. The sequence continues at coordinate 111,394,189 of NC_087437.1, read as the reverse complement.
CAGTCTGAGGGGCTGGATGTACAAGCAGTTCTGATCCACCAGGTCAGCCAGGGAGGCGGGTCTTTTCTTCTTGCTGCTCCACTGCTCCTGTGGTCTCATCCCCATTGGACCTGGTTCACTCTCCCTAAGTCCACCTTCCAGCCCAGATAAATGGTGTGGCAGGCAAGCACTTCCCTGAAAGGTGAGATCCTGGGGGTAACACACATCACTTCTGCAGCATCCTATTTGCTGGAACTTAGTCACGTGGGCATGGCTGGCCGCAAGGGAAGCTGGGAAATGTAGTCCAGCTGGGCAGGTCTATACATCACGGGAGGAAGGGAGGGTAGATCCTGGGGAACCATGCTCAGTAAACAGTATATGATATACATCCCTACGAATCAAGAAACAAAACTCTATGTTGTTAAAAATCCCTGAATAGGATGCTATGGCTAATAACTGCAAATACGAATATTTCTCAAAGTTAAAAGAATCAATGGTCTTCAGCCCTGGGACCTCTCTTTGGCAACTTGAAGGTCTTTATAGCCATTCACCAGCATGACAGATCCAGAAGGGAGATGCTCTTGGTGAACTGGCCCATGGACCACATACTGTCTGGTCCCAAAGTCCCCCACTCAGGACAGCCAAACCTTCAGAGGTCCTGAGTTGCCCCATGACCTGGGACAAAATTGAGGAGAAGAGGGAGTTTGAAATGAGACCCTCCTCCCCTACTGTGTCTGCTGGACTCTAAGCGGCTGCAAAATTCAACATGCCTCTCATCAAAACAGATCCTCCTGCTTCTTTCCTGTGCTTTTCTCTCCACGGAGGAATGAGGCACCTTCCTGTCCTCTACCCCTCTCCCCACCACTCTCTTCCTACAGGTATAATGACCCCCCCCCATCAGATAGCAAAACAAAAGCCCCCGTGCAATTGGCAAGGTAATCCCTATAAAAGCTAGTTTGTGTTTGTGGTTCTTATATCGTCCCAAATCCCCATTTCAAGCAAGTAGCCAGGGTTTATAATTCTTCACCAGAGAAGCAAGCTGGGCCCACTGAGGGTGAGTGAGTGATGTCTCACAGGCCACGGACAAGATATAATGCAGAAGGACCTTTCCAGTGGTCCATCAGAGTCCCATTAGAGTCCCCACAGGCACTCAGGTTTCCACGGAAACTGCAGCACTGTCCTCGACTGTCCAGGCAGATGCCTCACAATGTCAGGAAAGCAGGCTGGCTGTCAGCAGGGTGGCGGGTGTCCCGTGACAGCAGGGAGGGAGAGCGCGGCATCGCCCGCAGGTCTGGGATGACAGTGTGAGGGTCAGGGCAGTGTCCCTGCAAGTTAAGCTGCTGCTAAAAATGGCAGCGGAGACAAGGTTTGCAAAGCAGAAGGACGTTCAGATTAGCCTGGCCTCCTTCCCCTTCCCTGGGGCCCAGGAGCTGTCTGTGAGCTGTGTCCGGCTGGTGCCACCATGGGCAGCCTGACATTCCTCATCTGTGTCCCTCACTGGGGTCTCCTAAGGAGATGGACAGATTGGGGAGGGCAGGGTAATGGATAGAAAAAGAGGGGACAGGAGAGAAGGAGAGAAAGAAGCAAGAGAAATGTTGGAAGGGGGTGGAGGGAGGGAGGGAGAGAGGAAGGGAGGGAGAGAGGAAGGAAGGAAGGAAGGAAGGAAGGAAGGAAGGAAGGAAGGAAGGACGGAAAGTTATTTTGTTAGCTCAGTTTAGGGGCCCAGGCATTTCCATTTCAAACTCCTCCTCATCCCAGGTGTTATGGGTTCAGTTGTATCCCCTACCCTGGAAAAAAAACAAAAAGAGACATGTTGGTATCCTAACCCCCAGTACCTCAGAAAGTGACCTTATTTGGAAATAAGGTCATTGCAGATGTAATTAGCTAAGATGAGGTCATATTGGAGTAAGACAGACCCCCTACTTGAATATGACTGGTGTTCTTTTAAAAAGACACAGAGACACAGGGAGAGGCCATGTGAAGATGGAGGCGGGTTGGAGTGATGCTGCCACAAGCCGAGCAACATCTGGAGCTACAGGAATCTGGAAGAGGCAAGGAAGGCTCCTTCCCCTGCAGGTTTCAAAGGGAACACGGCCTGGCTGACAACTTGATTTTGGACTTTTAGCCTTCAGATCTGTGAGATAATAGATTTCTGTTGTTCTAAGCCACCCAGTTTATGATACTTTGTTATAATAGCTCTAGGAAATTAGGACACAAGATTCTGGAATGAGGTTGAGGGCCCTTGAGGAAGGTGGCCACAACAGTGGAGCTGGCCACTCCTGGTCAAATGGTGGTGGATCCTGGGGGCTGAGTGGCCATGGAGACGGTCCTTGGCAAAGAGCCCACCCTTGGCATGGGGGTGGCAGAAAGGGTGAGGGCACAGGCAGGTGATGGGACATTTGCAGCTCATGAGGCTGGGGCAGTCTGCTGATTGTGATCTTTGCTGCAGGGTGCCTCCTGGACATGAGGACAGTGCCCCTTGTAGCTTTGTAGTGGCCATGTTTTCAGACTCCTTTAAACTCTCTTTATCCTGGCCTCCTCCACTTCTGCCCACATCCCTTCTAACAAAAGCTCTCATCTTTCCCTACAGATGCTTTGGTGGTCAGATGTAGAAAATACTTGGTTGTCCAGTAAAATCAGAATATTGCAAAGCTGCAGTGGGGGGAAAAAAGGAGTTCTTATTCCTAGAGCCTTCCCAGGGGAACAGGGGCTTCTCCAGAAGTGTGCTTTCTTCTGGAGGAGATGGGGTACTTGCGTTCCAGTCTGGGAAAGGTTTTCCTCTCCCACCAAGAGCCAACTGACACTTCTAAGAAGAAAGTTGGGTTGGAAGGGAGAGAGAAGAAGCAGGTAGTCTGTTTCCTGAAATTCATCCATGAAAATCATGTCTCTCTTCAGCTGTGGTCAGGAAAATGATCCCAGGCAGAAAAATAAAAGAGCAGTAAAAATTAACCCAAAATATATCCTCGACCCAAATGTAAAACACAAAACTATAAAACTCCTAGAAAATAACGCAGGAGAAAACACATGACCTTGAATACGTAGATGCTTTTTTAGATACAATGACATGATCCATGAAAGAAAGAATTGATAAGCTAATTTTAACTTAATTAAAACTAAAGCTTCTTCTCTGTGAAAGTCAATATTAAGAAATTAGAAGACAAGACACATTGGAAAAAATATTCGCAAAAGACACATCTGATAAAGGACTGTTACCCAAAATACACAAAGAAGTCTTAACATTCAACAGTAAGAAAACAAACAACGCAATTAGAAAATGGGTCAAGATTTTAACAGACATCCCACCAAAGAAGCCATACAGGTGACGAATAAGCATATGAAAAGATGTTCCACATCATTTGTCATGGGAGAAATACAACTTAAAACAAGGTATCAGTGCACACCTATTAGAATAGCCAGAATCTGGAACACCAACATCAAATCCTGGCAAGAGTGTGGAGGAACAGGAACTCTCACACATTGCTGGTGGGAGTGCAAAATGCTACAGCCACTTTGGAAGATAGTTGGCAATTTCTTACAAAACTAAACGTTCCCTTATCATATGATCCAGCAATTGTGTTTCTTGGTTTTTACCCAAAGGAGTTGAAAACTTGTGTCTACACAAAAATCTACACACGATGTTTATAGAAACTTTATTCGTGGTTGTCAAAACTTCAAAGCAAACAAGATATCCTTCAGTAGGTGAATGGACTTAAGGAGCCATCAAGATTAGAACCTACGTGGGGAGACTCCGTCTCTTTAGCTACACTGGACTATCTCATTGTTACACACTGGATTCCACTAATAATATTCCCCCCAAATACGGCAGCTTCAGTGAGCTGAAGACTTATTTCTCTCTCATGAAACAGTCCAGACAAGTCGTGCAGGTTCTCAGCACCACTTGTTCTCAGCTGTGTGTGGACCCAGGACCTTCCCAGCTCCTTGCTTTACCATCCATAAAGTCTTCTCTTTGAACAAATTGTCAAAGTTGGCTCTCCACCACCTCCACATCCCAGCCCATGTGAAAGGGACAAGGAAGGAAGGAAGCAGGAGCATCTTTCCTATTATGGGAACACCCCAGAAGATGCACCCTCTGTTTCTGCTCATGTCCCAGTGTCCTGAAACTGACCATATAATTGGTCATACTTAGCTGCAAGGGAGGTTGGGAAACACTGCCTTTTAGCTGGATTGACCAAGCTGAAACTTCTATTACTATGGAAAGGAGAAAAGAATATTGTAGGAAACAAGAGCAGTCCCCACCACAAAGCTAATAGGGATTTCCTTCATCAGAGCTCATACAGAAGGGATGAAGTTTGTCCAGGAAGTGGGCATAACCTGGATCAGGACTCTCTGATCTGTTTCCCCAACGTGTGCTCTTGGACTTCACAGTGACCTCCCTAGTTTAGGTCTTCAAGCCTCTGGACTATTTCCATAGTTGGTCTTTTTAGCTCCTGTTTCTTTCCCATATAATTTTATATATCACCAACAATATTCTAAGTTGCATTCTAAAATTCAAATCTAATTATGTCAATTCCCTGCTTAAAGCCTTTTGATGGCTCTCCACTGCCTAGAGGACCAAGTCCCATGCACTTGGCAAGGCACTGGAATCCTGGTCAACTTTTAACTCCCACCTTGGGCTGCCACCACATCATTACCCTAAGCTGGAGGCATGGAGACATTAATAGCTCTCAAACTGCTACAACCTCCCACTTGTATACCATGTTTCATTGCCCTTGTATATGATGTTTCTTCTGCCTGGAAGGCCCATCCTTGCTTTATCCTTCAGATGAACTCAGTCTTCAAAGGTTGAGGCTCAAGATGTAGTTCCAGTGTCCTTCCTCTGTAAATGTAAATTTCTTCACGCCCTCCAGGCAGGGTCAGTCGCACAGAGAGTAGTGGGAAGCTGGCAGGCCTTGGAGTTAGACACCCTGGATGCAGCACTCACCTCTGCCACTTACTAGCTGGGCGAACCTGGACAATTTCTTAAACTTCATTTTTCTTCATTTTTCTTATCTATAGGATGGAGCCAGTCATACTTACATCATACCATTATTATGAAAAATAAATAAGATTTGCATATACAATTCCTGACCCATAAAAGGTGTTCAACTCACAAAAATATTCTTAAAATGATTAGTCTGTGAGTGAGTTAGGGTAAAGCTGAACTACTGTAACAGGTATACCCTAATAGAATGTCTGGAGAAATGGAATGATCTTTATCTTGAGAGGAACTCGGGTTATGTGGGGGTGTATTTGTCAAAACTCAACCATTATGCATTTAAGGTTTATGCATTTCACTGTATGTAAAATATTCATGAAGAGGAAAACAGTTATTGAGGTCTAAGTAGTAATACACACGCCAACGTACTAAGGAAAAGTATACAGATGTCGGCAATATACTTTGAATTGTGTCCAAAAAGTGAAAAGGACTGAAGGATGGATAGTTAGGTGGAAAGATGGATAGATTTGCAGTTTTTTTAAAAAGGGTAGTGAAATATTAATGGTAGATTCAAGCTCTGGGCATATGGCTGCCCACTGAACAATTTTTTTTTAAACTTTGCTCTATGTTTGATATTTTTTGTAATAAAAACAAATAAAAAGACCCCATCATAAAGTGGCTTTAAATTTCTCCTTGTTTTTCTCCACCTCAAGTAACAGTTCCAGAGTGAGTGTGCCAGGTTTGTGGGCAGTTCTGTCCCATCTGCTCATTCAGGGGTGCCAGGCTTGTGGGCAGGGACTCAATTTTTTTCCAAGTTGTCAAGTCATTGCTCCATCAGCCTATAGACCCAAGGACATTGTCCTCATCTATGGCCAAAGCTGGACCACTCTGTCCCGGTTCCAAGGGAAAGAGTGTGATAGACATGCCATCTCTTGAGGCTTAGATTCAACTGTAGACAGCATGACTTTTGTCGATACTCCATGGCGAGAACTGAGTCTTGTGACCACATGTGACCTCAGAAGAGGCTGGGAAATAAGTAAGTCTATGCTCAGGAAGAAGGGGAGTATCCCCTACTCTGTGTTCTCTGAGGACACTCCAGACAGCCATTTATCACACTGGACTGTAGTCATTTGGAACCTGCAAACTGCTTGAGAGCAGAAATAGTGCTTTGAACCTCTTAAAATCACAAAGCCTGAAATGAGATAGGTGTTGAAAAAAACGTTTGGTAAATGAATGAATGCATGAAAATAAAAATGCATAAATAAATCAGATGAAGAATGAATAATACCTTCTGGAACCATACATTTCTCAGTATGTACCTACTCTTATTTATGGAAAGCAAGCTGTCTCTTGATACTGTAGATCTATAATATACCAATTCATCCAAATCAAGTAATTCCTTATTGAATTTAAGCCTGCCTCCCTCCCATCCATCCTCTTTCCTCAAGCTTTATCTTCATGAGGGATAAGAACTACTCTTTTACAAAGTTTACCAAACAATCTATGTGCCTTGGAAGAAGAACATTTAACCTGATTAAGAATGAAAACTATTTTCCACATTATTAAAGCACTTGAGAAACACCAATTTGGATTAAAATAATGTGAAATGGCACATGAAAATTGTCTACTTATTATAATCGACCCATAAGACTTTTACTTAATTACCATTAAAAAAAAGTCTATGTAGGTGCTTAGAAGTAATATAATTGTGTTTCTTCTATTATATTCTGTAATTCTAACTTTCATTAACTTGTATTGAGTTCTTTGCCAATTGATCCAAATTATTGTGTTTTTACCACAATTCTCCAACATTTAATCTGAGATTTAAGGAAACATGATAGTACTGTAAATGGCATTTAGCTCAAGTTTTAATTGGATCACTACTGAAAAAAAGAATAGAAAATCTAACTTTCTCTATTTTGATGAGTTTGCCTTATAAAACCTACAGAACTGTCCTTTCCAACTGTCATGTCTTTTTTTTTTTTTTTTTCTTTCTGCTGTTCAATTCAGGGACCTCCTGCTTTTCTGCATTCACATCAAGATCTCCACATGTAGCTGTGCGTTAAAGAGTGAATTTCCCAGGTTATTTTAACTGGATCATTTTGTGTCTGTATATTGGAACTTGTTTAAATCAAGCTGGTATGATATGCAAACGCTAGCCCAGAAGATGTGGTGAATTCTGAAGCTTCAGGAGTTGACTGTCACAAAAAGGATCTCATTTGGATAGGTATGAGCCTGGGTGTGTGTCTGATCAGAGAAGGCAGTAATACGGAAAAGTAAGAATTCTATAGGAGAACAAGCAAAAAGAAGGATGGCTTGGACATGAAGCAGTGAAAGCTGCAAAGGCCAACTAGGAGGTCAGTGGTGGGAAGAGGCCGCCGTAAGCAGCCTGGGAGTACTAGAGGAGACCTGTCAACTTGGACAGGAATAAGACTGGAATATCTCCAAAGTCTGGAATGAAGATGCTGATTGCTTCTCATGGGAATTCTGGCCAGGTGGGTTAATGCTGGAATTCCACTTTTTAGGGTTGCAAAGTTCAGGACTGCCATCACATCTGTCACTAATATGTTGTGGGTCTCCAAGAACATTTTCACTTTGACACCAATTGCAAGTTTGAGCCAAGACCATTACCTGAAAACTGGGTTTGCTTCTTGGTGGGTGTGGAGCCAAAAGATACAACCAGGTCAAAAACTGGGAGAAAGAAAGATTTATTACTTGCAGCAAGTAAGGCGGATGCTAGGGATCTGGCCCAAAGCAGTGTCTCTCCCAAACTGGGGAGGTTTGAAGCTAAAGGAACACGCGTATTCATGAAGGGGTTTGGGCGGTAGAGAGAGCCCAAGCTTTAGTTGATGGAAGAAGTCATGAGGGTCAGAAAAGGTCAACATCATCATCCCTTCGGTTCCAGTTGATCTGGTGGTTGAGCTCTTCAGCTCTTCTTTACAGTTGCCCCAGAACTGGGAGACTTTACAATTGACTGTTATCTTTGCTATTGTCAAGTTCCTTACCTAACAACAGTCATTTGTTTCTGCATTCTTTTGTTCTTTAAAATCATTAATTACTGAGACCTATGCAAGAACAAGCATTGTGGCTTAGGTCACAAAATGGCTCAGGCCAAAAATGGCTTCTCTTATGTCAAGAAAGCCATGCCTGGTTCTCATTCTCCAGGGACCCCCTACCCTATCTGCTTACAAGACCACCTTCAGGTTCAATAATTTATTAGAAGGACTCATAGAGCTCAGAAAAGTCATTATACTCATGGCTACAGTTTATTAAAGTGAAAGGATACTGATTAAAATCAGCCAAGGGAAGAGAGCATAAGGCAGGGTCTAAGAGTCATCAGATGCAAGCTGTACCAACGGCACCGAATTCTCCGTGATACTTTATGATGTGCAGCAATATGCATGGAATATTATTAACCAGGGAAGCCTGTGCCTTGGTGTCCAGGGTTTTTACTGGGGCTCAATCATGTAGACATGGTTGGTGACTGCATGGCTGACCTTTGTCTCCAGCCCCTCCAGAGGTCAAGTTAATACCACGTGGCCCAAGGTCCCCCACCATAAATAACATTGTTAGCATAAACTTTCCGTCATGGCCCAAGACTCCTGGATAAACAAGGCATACTTATCAGGCAGGGCATTCCAAGGGCTTACAGGCTATCTCTGCAGCTGAGGGCAAAGTTCCAACCTTTCTTTGAGCAAGGTAAGTCCTGTACCACACACAAGGGTCATTCTTGATTAGCGGCCCTATCCCCAGGGCAGATCAAAGGATCACGTCCATAGCAGAGCATCAGATAGAAACTCAGCTGTTCTTGTATTCAAGGGATAATCTCAGAATTAACATAGGAGATAAAGCTCCAAAGTCTGGACAAGGAAGATGAGCAGACATGAAGGTGGGAGTCACATCCAGGGCTGAGATACCAAGAACTTGTTCTTACTGGGTGCTTCTCCTGTGCTGCTTGGGTTCCTCTCTCTGGGTAAAAAGTCTGGGACTGGAGTGGCCCAACTGAAAAATATCCAACCAAATAGATATTTGGGATCACATTGGTTATGATGACTAATCTGGGCACCCGAAATTTTCCTTCTATATATAGTTTGACCTGGTTGTAGAGCAGATAATTGTATCCAGAATAACCAGCACTCCAATTAGGCTGATGGACAAGCACAGGGCCTGGGTGTAGGAGTAGACAATAGTCTCCAAATGGCATTCAAAGAGGCCAAGCTCCCCTTCTTCTTGCATTGGGAAGCAGGAGTGACCACAGGTGAATTCAAATTTCCTCAGGAAGATTCTTCACAAGCTCAAGAATAGCAGAGTCTATACCCATGTCTGTCCTGCCAGGAGAAGAAACAATCCAAAACCAGGCTCCTCCACCATTTCTTAGACTAGGTCATATTGGATTGGAATGGGATTACTGAGCACAGAGCATCTGTAAGCCAGAAATCAGATGGAAGATGCTTATAAAAAGACTTTGGCAAAGCCTGTAGCCAGCACAGTCACTTAATCAATTTATACTGAATATTTATTGAGCACTTCCTGTGTACCTGTCAGTGGATTAACTCCAGGGATATCACCATAAAGCTTACTACTAAGGAGCTTATGTTCCACTCTAAGTCAGACATTTACTGAATGCCCACAAAGTGCAAGGTACACATTCTCGTATTTGTCCAGGGTCTATATAGATTATGTGATGGTGGCATCTGGTTTGTCCATGAAAGGTAGTAGTTAGGGTCTAGTTGTTGCTCTACCTTCTCTTCCTGGATCCCCATGGGTTTCAGAGCTTTGGAGGAGTTCTAGAATCCCTAGTGACCAAGAAAAGGAAAATGCTGTGAATGATTAGGGAAAGGACTGAGCAAATCAGCTGGACACCTGGTACTAAAGTGAATGGCTGGAGTACATTCTGATCTGGCAGGTTCAACCCACACAAGTTTTTAATTTGGAATATCAATTTGGCTGGATCCTCTCCTGCAAGGGTCCCTCTCCATCAAGGGCTTTCTCTTCTCAGAGGAGTCCTGGGCTTGATGGACAAAGATTGCCTTAGAGGACACTTTCTGGAAACTTCCACTTCTCTCCTTGAATGATGACCTTTTTCTTCCCCACAACTTATAAGCCCTAAGGATTCATTTCTGGGCAATGAGCAAATATTAAGAATCATTTCCCTATTTCATTCACCTCAGGACCCAATGTGGTATTTGATTCTGATAAGGCTTCTTTGTGCGTGAGAAACTGTTCTGAAATCTCCCAACAAAAAAACAAGTCATATTATATTGCATGTATGGGAAATCCACACCATTGCCCCTCCTCCCTAGTGAGGGTAATTGCTGCCAATTCATGGTGCTATTGTGAAAATGAGTCATTTGGAGGGGTTCCAAAATAAGCAAAGAAAGGAGGATAGCAGATTGGACTGATGGATTTGGTGGCATTAAATCACAGATCTAAATGTGGTATACTTTGTAGAGTTGCATTTTTAATCTTTATTGAGAATGTTGATTAAAGAAAGAAGTTACCTTGATTTGTGACATTTGGTAATATGATTATATTACCCTTTAAAAATTTTTATTTTTGACTAGATAATACATGCACGTGTTTTGAAACAAAATGACATGCAAATGTCCACATTAAGAAGTCATGCTCCTAATCTTCCCCCATTAGCTCTTTCCCCAGAGGTAGCCACTTTTGCATCATTTTGTTTCTTTATGCAAATACAAGAAATGAGGCTTCATCTTTGGTTTGGGGAACCCCACACTAGAATTCAGAGCTCGTCCCCTAACTGTAAATTCAAATTAACAGATAACTCTCCAACCTTCTCCACAGCGAGGGCAAGATCATATGATCTAGGCTCAGCCAAAGTTGGAATTGGAGGGAGGTGACATACTAAAGCCAGCTCAGGGGAGAGTCTTTTCCATTGCAGGAGCAGCTACATCTCATTTCCAGAGCCAGTGAAGCTACTGGTTCAAACTGTAGCATTTGGGGTCCAGGGCCAATGGGATCAGCAGTGCACACTGAGGCATTTGCAGACCCAGATTAACAGTGAATCTAATGACTCAAACTCCAGGCCTCCTCACTCGAATGAGCCTCTTCCAAAAGCTGGAAGGGGGTTCCAGCAATGTATTGACACATTTTTGAAAAATCTGCAAAGGTCAGATATTTTAACTGCAATTAGTTAAGACTGTCTCTTTCCTCCCCAGCTCACCATTTGTCACACTTCCTTTTGTTCTATGTGGTGTTGGAATGGCTGCAGTATTTTGCAAACAAGCTAATTGTGGGGAAGCTGAGTTAGGGTACCTTTAATTTGGGTTTAGTGTGACACTTTTATGTGGTTCATGATTACTTCCATAGTCTCTGCTAGCCAACCTGGGGACAGAATGGCTGCCAGGAACATTTCTACTACCCACAGTGCAAATTCACCCAGCCTCAGGTCGTGAAGGTGCACGGCTAGAATTTGTACTGCAGTGTGGATGTGTCCCTGGAGCCAGGCCCTGGAACTATGTGGAGAGTGGAAGAGAAATGTACAATGTACAGTGCCAGAAGCTCAGCTATGGAAAAGCTTTCAAACTCTTGAGGATTACAAATGAAAATTCCCAAATCTGATGACAATCCAACTTTACAGGACATTGCTAATAATGGGTACGAAGCTGCAAAAAACTTTTGTAAATTATAAAAAACATAAAACCAGTCTGGATCTCAGCCAGGTGACCAAGGTTAACATCTGAAGGGATGAGAGTGGTACTTCATCTGTGTGGTTTTCCTCCCCAAACCTAGAATCCCAATCAAACCATGAGAAAAACAGACAAACCCAAATTGATTGGACATTCTACAAAATATCTATAAAATTCACAACTGGCAAGGTTACCAAAAAGGAGGAAAGTCTGTGAAACTGTCACAGACCAGAGGAGCCTAGGAAGACATAATGACTAAATGAATGTAATGTGTTATCCTGGAACAGAAAAGGGAGCTTAGGGAAGAATTAATGAAATTCAAATAAAGTGTGGAGTTTAGTTAATAATAATGTTTTAATATTGATTCATTAATTGTAACAAATATATACATAGCCCAAAAATGAAGTGGAAAAAATGTAATGTAGCCAGTGTGTCAGGCAAATAATTAAACTATTATGTAATATTTCTGGATTTTGTGATATTTATGATATATATCAATTTTTAAAATATTTAAATTTCTGTGATTTTTTTCTCTCATTTTAAATATTTGCTTTTGTGCCTAATTTTCTGTTCCTGATTTTTTTTTTAAGGATGGCCCCTTGAAATCCAAATCTGCCTCTGGGTACCAAGTCCAACCAAGTTCCTACTGCTCACCGCATAACAGGCCAATAAATCGAGAGATGAGCTGTTGGGGTGAGGAATATGGACTTTATTAGAGAAGATGGTGGACTAGTGGCCCAAAGAACCATCTTCCCCCAGTTAGAATTCAGGCTCCATTATACTAAAAGTGAAACGAGTATGTTTGGTTGCTGCAAACTTCTTGGTGTCAGAATGGTATCCTTTGTTCTTACAGCTGTCCAGGTAGGTCAGGTCACAATGTTCCTATAAACCTCCACCAAGACAAAAGTTATTCTCTGCTCTGCAACATGTTACCTCTCTACAAATGGAACCTTTAAAGGTTGGAGTCCTTAGAATGGGCCATCCTGTATATCTCAGGCTATAGGCAGCATTCTTATAGCAAAAGCGATAGAATACAAAGGTGTAAAAGAAACAGATCCCATATGGAGTCACATTTGTTCTTCCCTATTACAGGTGTATATGTACAGCAGTGGGTAGTAGTGTTATCACTGTACCAGTCTATAATATGGTGGGAGGCATTTGTATTGTTCTTTGGCCCTCCCAAAAGTCAGAAAAATATTTAAATATTATTTAAATAAATTCTTTCCTTTTTTTTTTTTTTTTTTCAGAAATCATCAATAGTTTGTTCCTGCTGCTTCTAAATGAGAAGTTGGACATCATTTAAAGCAGTGGTTCTAAGCCCTGGCTGTACATAAGAGTCCCTGGGGGTAAGGATGGAGGTAGGAGGCTAAAATATACTGAGGCCCAGTCCCAGATGTTGAACCAGCATTTCCAAGTGTAGGGCCTAGGTATCAATAGTATTTAAAACTATCCAGATGATTCTAATATTCAGCCAGGATTGAGAAGCCACTGAATAGAGTCTGGTCTCCAAGTGGTCCAAGTCAGCTATTTATGTTATGAGTCCTAACTTTGTGCCCATCATCATTGTGCTTGGTGTGACGGATGCACAGAAGTGTGAAACAAACCATCAAGGAGCCTTCAGTCTGGCCATCCCGGAGTGAGGTTGGGGTGTCTGGATTTCCCTGTAAGAAGAAGCTGAATAGAAAATTGAGTGCAGGCTGCCTGTGGAACAGAGCAAATGAGAAGTGTCCGGGAGAGCTGTGTCTTGCTTTATCAGGTCTAGGGGTGGTGAGAGATTCTTAAAGAGTGTTCTATGAATTCCCAGAAGCTTCCAACAAATTTAAGTCTATGAAGAACCTTCCGCCAGAACTCTCAACTTTGACATTAATGGGGAGAAAGATGATCTCAAATGGCCTGCAGACCCCAAGCTTCTGCCTTCATGGAAACAGAATATAAAAGCAATAGCAAGGTTTTGGCCTGTTGTTAAGAAAACATAAAGGGAGAGAGGGAGAGAGAGAGATCGATCTTGCTTGCAATAGCAACAGAAACACAAAATGCTGAGGAAACAAGAGATATACAGGATCTAGAGTCAGAGAACTACAAACTTTACTGAGTAAGTTTTTTAAAAACCTACTTCATAAATAGAAAGACTAGATCAGGAAAGCTTAACATCGTAAATCCCAAACTAACTATATACATTCATTAGAATTTCAGTCTGTACCCCAATAAAATTATTTTTGGAACTTGATAGTGATTTTAAAGTTGATTTGGCAGAAAGTGTGAAGCTGGTCAGTTAAAAAAAAAAAAAGAAGAAGAAGAGGGAGGAGCATTGATCTTTACCAAATATCAAAACATAGTTTTAAAGTGATAAAAATATAAACAGAAAGATACTATCTTAGGAACAAACAGATAAGGAACAGAATGAAAAGTACAGAAACAACTCTAAATTAATTATTATAAATAACCAGGATATGATAAAGATGGAATTCCAATTAAGTGGGAAAGAATGAACCACTCAATATATCATGTTGGAATAACTGGCTAACCATTTGGAAAAAATCAAGTTGGATTTCCTCCTCAGAATAGCCACAGTAATAACTTGCATATGGTTTATATGTTTAAAAAAAAACATAAAAGTACCAGAAGGAAAAAGAAGGTAAAATTTTATGTAAACTTGTAGTAGGGAAGCTTTCTAAGCATAACACCAAAGGAAGTATCAATAAAGTCACATACTGGGAGAGATGATTATAAAAATATTGTAGACTTATAAATCTAAAAAAAAAACCATGAAAGGTAAATCACATCTCGGAAAACAGCCATGACATATGTGACATACATAGGATTTAATATCCTGAAATACAAAGATATTTGACAGACAAAAGAAAAAAGTTTAGTATAAAATAAGAGCTAATTTCCTACAATAAGTGCACACAGCCAATTAATGTACCAAAAAAAAAAAAAAGCATTCAACCTTCTTAGTTAATAGAACTCATATGAAAACCAAGAGAAGCCACTTTGGTCTAAAAGATTAGCAAAGAGGAAATGGAGAAATAGATTCACCTCCAAAACATATAAACTGACCACATCATTTCTGGGAGACAATTAAGCATTAAATCTTCAGTCTTTCAAAGATTCATATCCTTTGGTCCAGCAGTCTCCTTTTGGGGAAGTCATTCTAAGAACCAATGACATAAAAGCACAAAGAGATAAAATTAAGTAAATGTTTAGGCATCGGCAAGGGAAGGAAATCTTTTTTTTTTTAAATAAAAGAATTACAGGGGTAGAAGAGAGGGAAGGGGGATGTAAGAGGTGCAAACTATCAGGTATAAAATAAGCTACAAGGATATATTGGCCAACACGGGGAATACAGCCAGTATTTTATAATAACTACATAAAAGGAGTAGAACCTTTAAAAATTGTGAATCACTATAATGTACACCTGTAACGTAATTTTGTACATCAACTATACTTCAATAAAAATTAAAAAGAAAAGAATTATATATTTGATATTTCAAAAAGGACTAGAGAACTATCATCATAGATAAACCAGAGTTTTGTCGCACCTTTTTTGTAATTTTACTCTTGGTTTTAGTCCCTCATTTGAACTAGATAAGGGAATGCAGTGGAAGAAACCATGACTTTTTTTCACTGTTTCATTTATCTTTAGATCTTGGTCTGCACTCTGCATAAGGACATTCAATCGACTATTAATACTTACAGTAATGAAAAACTAGAAAAAAAGATACACAAAACAATAAATGACCTGCTGAAAATGTATGACGTGGTCTTGAAATGGACTACTAGGAGCCACTAAGAATTATAATGGCAGATTTCTATTTATTGACATTGTAAGATACAATTTAAGAGGTAAAGAATAAAGTTCAAAGCCAATAATCTGGTAAGATCCTGTTTTCCTTAAGTAAATATTTAAAAGTGTATTTATGTATAAAAAAAGAACAGAAGAATACAATGAGTGTGGGAATGAGGAGAGAGGATGGGCAGCATTTTTTAAGTCTGTATTTTCTAAATTTTCTATGTTGAAAATGAATTACTTTGGGAGTAAAGAAGAGATGTTAATGGAAATTTTTAGCCACCCAGTTGTAATATTTTCTGGAACAAGGCAGGGTGTAAATTAATTATTTAATTGAAGAAAAATAGAGTCACTGGCTTCATTCGGCCAATCCTGTCTCCGAATAACTAAGCCGTGTGGACAACATCGTTATTACTTGCTGCAGATTCAAAAACATTTGATCTTTGTGCATCGGTCCTCCTGGTTTTCTTGGCTCCCCCGAAGGTGCCTGGGGGTGCTCAGCCCTTGTTAAAGATGAGTGAGCCCAATCCCAACAAGGGAAGTGGCCGGCCCGGTGTCGCGGGGAACAACAGCGACATCGCCGGGCCGAGCACAGGGCCCCAGGGCTGCTGCCTTCTATTGCACAGCTGAAAAGTTGGTTGTTTTGCCAATCCTTTTCTGTGCATTCTGTCCAGGCACCTCCTTTAGCAATAGATTCAGGGCCTCTCCCTTCCTCCTTTATTGCGATGGGGGGATAGGGGCAGGGGTCCCTTATTAGGCAAACAATTGTGGGGCATCCCCCCCTTCCGTGGGGGAGAGAGAACATGGACAGATTATTATGCTGTCTCAAAAGGAGTTGGTGGAAGCCTAAATACAGCCTGTGGGAGCCCAGAGCTTGAAAAAGGGTTGACACCTTAGGGGACGACACGACGAGGCAGACCACACAGATGGAACATGGTTACAGTTGGAAACCTGGGGAGCAAATAGGACCTGAGGGAAGGCAGCATGAGGCTTTTGGTCCGTGGAGCCCAATATTTCCCGGGCACCTTGACGGTCTCTCTGGGAGGCCTCATGAAGATTGTTCCCAAGCCTCTCTCCAGGTGGCCTGTGATCACAGCAAGGACCAGTGGGGGGCGCTCCCAGAGGCAGACCCCAGCGCTCCGGTTAGCCCCTCTTAGCCTTCTTTTTCATGCTGCCACCACTGGCTCACACCGCAAGCACATGCTGCCTTTCAGGATGGAGAACAGGCTTAGCCCAAGCTTCCTGCAGCATCGTGTTTGGCAGAGAGGTCGTCTAAAGTTCTACCTGTGGTGCAGGTGTTCCTGGGACAGAAGGAGCAATGCCCAGGGAGTCCCATAGTGCCTGTGTTGTGCTTGGTGTCTCAGCTTCGTTGCCTGTAAAGTGGGGATGCTAATATCTCCATGCAGAGCTATTAGAGAACTGAGTTAATTCAGGTAAAAGACTGGTGCTCAGTAAGCATCAGTTACCACTTGGACCGCAGTCTCTTCTTCTAGGAAAAATGCAAGGGTTGGTGGAGCAGCATAGGTGGTCCCAGCCAGCTCAGTTCTCTGTGAGTCAGTAGCAGGAGAGCCACCCTCCTCCCCTCACAGAGCTGATTGCTCTCAACAAAGGGGTGGCTTTTCACATCACCATAGAGTTTCCTGAACAGATTTTTTATATCCATTAGCTGGATGCTATAACTAGAATATCTTTTGTTTTTCTAGAAAAACATATTTTAGCACTATATTCTGGCGTATTTTATTCTTTTATCCTTGCTTAAAGAAAATCTTTCAAACTGCTTGTCTTCCATGGAAAAATAGATAGTACACCATTTCTGGAAGGATCTCATAAATGATTTAATATCTTAGCTTAAAGCAAATTTACTGTAAGATAGTTGCAAAGCTAATACTGACTTAAGAAAAAAATTTTTTTTTTGCCAGCTCTGCCCAGCTGCAGAGAGGGATCTCAAGTGAGAATCTGAAGTTTCAGCTCAAGTGTTACACGGAAGTGCATTCGTGGCTGGGCAAGCGCGAAGCAGCTGTCAGGAGGCGGTTCCCCTGTGGAGGTGGATGGGGGAGGTTGGGGGAGCTGGGTGGGAGGCTTTGGTCCGAGGGTCTCTGAGCTTGGAGTGTGCGGAGACTGAGATGGGCAGGGCCGGGCAGACACCAGCGAGCTGGGTGAAGGGCCCCTCCTGGGAGAAGTCAAGCTCGGGGGAGAAGAACGGGAGGGACTTGCCTGCCTGCCTGCCTTCCCTTCCTTCTCTGCCTCTTAATCTCCTCCTGCCCCTCCCCGCTTCTTCAGAGGGGATACAGCAGGCAGGGGAGCCAACCCACAAAGCATGCTGGGAAGGACATTCCCCCCGTGGAGACATGGAATCGAATGAGATAATAATGCATTGAAAGCATTTCCTCGTTTTTCAGATCACATCACAAGTGCTTCTTCACTTCAGACCCAACTCTCATCACCTCCACTTTGAGGAGGAAAGAGGGACACAAGGGGAGCTGGTGACTTGGCCCCCATCAGGGTGCCCAGTGTCTGGGAGAGGACGCCGGCTTGGGCCTCCTGCTTGCGGCCCACGCCCCTTCCGGCCTGGGCTACACCGTGCATCACCTTCAAGAACCCCTCGAGCAGGCGCTGTTATGCCCACACCCCGGGCTTGGGAGCCCAGAGCGGGTGAGTCACCTGCTCGTGGTCACCTGGGTGGTAGGAGCCCGAGAGCCCGCCCTCCCCAGCTCTGCCGCACTCACCTCGCTCCTCTGAGAGTCCACTACCCCCCGTCCACACTGAGTGTCTTGTTTTATTTACTGCTTACAAAGTCCCATTTTGCCAAGGCCAGATGACCAGTCCCAGGCCAACCATCAAGCTCTTGGAGTTGATCAAAAAGGCAGGACACATCCAGGATCTTCCAGCGCCCACCCAGGGCACCTCTCCCACACACAGGGGCTTGTGACACACTCAGCTTGGTCTGTGCTACAATGACAATAGCTGTGCGGGCCTCCCCGCCTCCCACATGGGGCCTCAGACGGCTCAGGTTCAGGAATCTTGGGGAGCCCTGGAAGCAGCTGGAGAGCTGGCATCAGCCCCTCCAGGAAGGTCCAGATGGGCCTGGAGTGTAGCCAGAGGCCTCTGCAAACCTTGGCTAATGCTGCGGAATCTCCAGCACCTTCCATGTGAAAGAGGGAAGAGGGGTTAATGGGTTTCTTCCCACAGAGGGGACCACCTGTGAAAACGGCGGGGCAGGAAGTCTAACCATTGTGAGGCTGCTGAGGGACCCTGAAGACGGACTGGTTTGTTCCTCTCAGGAAAAGACAGAGTGGCCCCTTAGAAGCACCAATTTTATCCCAGGGTCCCAGCCACTCACTGGGGGCAGCTTTACCTGTCCTGGTGTCCCCTGCCCTAGTGGCTTCAAGCCCACATCCAGGGCCTGCACAGGCCTCTTCCCAGCAGACACCTTTTTGGGGCGCACACCCTAGTCCCGAGGGGTGGCCGAGGGCTCTGTGCATGCGTGCGCGCGTGTGTGTGCAGGCTGGGACCCACACACAGCACAGAGGGTCCTTGTACATAAGCACAAACAGTGGATGCCCAGGACGAGGGGAGAAGAGCGGAGAGTGGGCCTCTGTTCGCACTCTTGTCCCAGCCCCGCAGACACAGAGAACGGGCCCGGGCCCGGGTGTCCCCCCAAGCCTCCTGACTGCCCTTTAAAAAAATTTATAAAAAGTGAAGCCAACAAAATAATACCCTGCATTATTTCAATAATATTACATAAACTTTGTAACGTATTTATGAAAAACACAGAGAAGAAAAAAGAGGAAAGAAAATGCACCTCAATTCCATCCCTAGAGACAATCTCTGTTAACATTTTGACATATTT
The DNA here is from genome assembly GCF_036321535.1 of Camelus dromedarius. Taxonomy (NCBI): domain Eukaryota; kingdom Metazoa; phylum Chordata; class Mammalia; order Artiodactyla; family Camelidae; genus Camelus; species Camelus dromedarius. Next base: position 111,374,981 of record NC_087437.1, on the reverse strand, counting down.
CCCCAAAACTGAGCCACCGAGGCCTCCACCTACTGGGAAGCCAGCGGGCCTGCTGTGCGTGGGGTCGAGGTAAGGGCACGAGCCCCGGGCTAACACTGCTCTGCTCCCGTCCAGGTGTGCTGCCGCCGGCAAGCTCCTGAACCTCTCTGTGCCTGATTTTCAAAGCTCACAGGAGAGCGTGTGCTTCCTAGGCCTCTGTGTAGGAAAGAGCTTGGAGGTCAAGCTGTTTCTGCCTCTGTTGACTGGTCGCCTCTCTGACACTCATGCTGGCGACTGTCCATTCTGAGTTTGAATACCTCTTGCGTAAGACTGTCGTAAGGAGATGTGTGAAATGCTTGGAAGAGTTCCATGCACAGAGCAAGTGCTCAATACATGTTAGCTATTGGGATTCAGAAGGCCAGCAGTAAAGGTGCTTCATTTGTTCGTGACCCAAAGGAAAGAAATGGGATCAATTGGGTGGAGCTACTGGGAAAGATTTCGGCTCTATTGAGGAGTGGCCACAGAGGGGAGGGTAGTAGTAAGTTCCACTTGCTAGAGGCATTCAGACTCAGAATGGACAGTCACCAGCGTGGGTGCCAGAGAGGCGACCGGTTGGCAGAGGTGGGAACACCTTGACCTCCCAGCTCCTTTCTACACGGAGGCCTAGGACACACACAGTCTCCCGTGAGCTTTGAAACTCAGGCACAGCTGCCCCCAGGACTACCCCCTCCCTCTGGAAAAGCCAGCTGTTATGGGTTGAATGGTTTCTGTCCCCCCAAAATTCACATGTTGAAGTCCTCACCCCAGCACCTTGGAATGTGACCAACAATTGGAAATAGGGGCACTGCAGATGTGATTCGTGATGGCAGTGTCATACAGGAGCAAGGTGGCCCCTGATCCAACATGACTGTGTCTTCATAAAAGGGGGCCATCCGGACACAGACAGACACAGGGGGAGAGCACCACGTCAGGACGAAGGCAGAGAGGGAGCAGATGCGTCTCTAAGGAACACAAAAGAGCGCCAGGAAAACACAAGAAGCCAGGGGAGCGGCCTGGAACAGCTTCTCCCTCACAGCGCGCTCGGGAGGCAGCAACCCGGCTGACATTGTCCAGCCTCCAGACCCGTGGAGGGGACTCGGGTGTCGTCTCGGCCGCCAGCGTGGGGTGCTCTGTCAGGGCAGCCCGAGCAGAGGGAAGCACCAACCGAGGGCTGCTTTCCCAGCTGCACGGGAACAGCCACGCGCGTCACCTCCTCTGCGGGTGGCGGCCCATCTTCCCTCCCTGTTCTTCGAATGCATGCAGGGGGTCCAGCAGCCAAAGGGTTGCTGGTTGGAGGCAAAGCCATTCTCTAAAGGATCAGCCGTGGGGCAGCCGCCTCCTCTGAGCCCCTCCTGCGAGAGCAGCCTCCCGGGCGCAGGAGGCTCCCGCTCTGCTGAAGTTTTGAATGATCACCACGCAGGGAGAGGGCGGCCGTCCCCCTGCCAGCGGTCAGAGCCCCTCGGCTCAGATTAAAGCCTCCACGGGGCCACAGGACAAAGGGAGGAAAGAGAGAAAGAGGAGCACGGGCAGCCAGAAAGCCTGCTCCGCCGCCTCCTAATGACCTGCTTTTAGAACAGGCTCCTTTTATCCTGACAACGGTTTAATTCAAGCCACTGGGACTCTGCCCTTGGCCTAAGTTCACACCAGCTGTGTGTAGGCTGAATGCACCTTTAAAAACCAGAACCCACAGATCTCAGCATCCTGGTGTCAATCCCTCCGGGAGGACCTAGGCTGAAGGGCCAGGAACCTGGGCATCCACCGTCCCCTCTCAGCTCCTGAGACTCTGTAACAGCAACTCGCATCTGCCCAGCGCACAGTCCCCGTCAGGCACTACGACGTGCACTTCATGTGTTCTGCGTCTTTCATCCTCTCCCTGTTCGGGGTATGTGTGTGGTGGTGGTGGTGGTGTGGTGGTGGGAGGGTCCTTCATTAGCCCATCTCTCACACAAGGAAAGTGAGGCCTGAGGGACTAAGGAACTTGCCCAAGAGCTAGCGGATGGTGGAGCCCAGCTCTGTGCTCGTAACCACCACGCTAAACAGGGTCTGCCTTGGCTACGTCCTCCCCACTGTGGGGCGTCCTCAGGGAGATAGCAGGCAGGCCAGGAGGGCTGGGAGAGGCCCCTGAGTTGTGAGGGGCAAGGTGGAGGTCCCTCCAGAGTCTGCTGGCCCTGCAGAATGTAAAACCACATTCTGTAGAGCTGAACAGGGCCTTGACAATCATACAGTCCCCATTTTTTTTTCACAAAGAGGCTGAGATCTAGTGAGGTGAAGTGACTGGCCCCAAATCCCAGAACAAATTAGTGGCAGAACCAGGCCACGAGCAGATGTCCTGGTTTCCAATCCAGCAATCTTTGTTAAATACCATGTTCCATCGTAACAAGAGGGAGTTATTTTCTTCCACAGCCTGAGAGATTCATAAAGGATGCTGTGAAACGCTTTCAGATCGCTGAGGCTGTGATGTATTTGCTCAGGTTTGCCACGGCAGAGCTTTTGTCGAGTCTGAAAAATGGGGTAGATACTGTGACTCCCAGCTGGGACAAGTGCCCAAACTGCTGCAGGCAGACTTCCCCGAGGGAGAGAAAATGCAGGCTGGAATCTCCTGGGACCATATTTTAGGTGTGAAGTTGAGTGAACTAACCTTTTGCTAAAAGTCCATCAGTCCTATGTTTATTGTACAGATCACTGATTATGTTAGCTGAAGATAAGGGACTCGTTTTAGCCCAATATTCAGAGACAGTTAAGAGAGGGAGAGAGGAAGAGAGAGATCAACTGTTGGTGGTTCTTGAGGCATGTCTACAAAACTTTTCCATCCATTCAACCACTTACCCATCTGTTCATCTCTCCATCCATCCACCCATCCATTTATCTCTCCGTCCATCCATCCATCTGTCTATCCATTCTTCCATCCATCTTTTTATCTATCCATCCATCTGTCCATCCAACCACTCATCCATCCACCCATCCATTTATTCACTGTTCCTTACTCTGTGCAAAGAATTCTGCTAGACCTTAGGATTTACAAAAGAATAAGACCTAGTTCCTGCCCTTAGAGGAGCTTGGATTCTAGTGGTGGGGTCATGTTGTAAACTTAAAACTACAAACTCCATGTGTTCAATGAGGGAAATAGCCAAAAATCTGATTCAGCTGGAGAGGGCATCTTGGAGGGAGTGACATTTAGTTAAGTAGGGATTTGTTAAGCAGAAAATGGGGGAGAAGGAGGGCATTCCAGATAGAGAAGCAAAGATGAGCAACAGCATTGGGGTAGGTTGGGCAGTTAATGATCATAATCCTTGGGTTAATCTGGAGTCCAAATCATGTTTGCAAGGTGTGTTCCCAACTTTTGTCACAATCAATTCTCCAGCAACCTTATGAGGTAGGGAGGGTGATGCCAGGAAAGGAAATGTGGCATTTGCTCAGAGGCACAAATGACACCAAACAGTTCACGTCTTTTGAGCCCTCACTCTGTGGCGGATAGAGCCATCCTTGCAGGCACCACTCCTACTTTCTGGATGAGAAAATAGAGACTTAGAGAGTTAATGAACTCACCCAGGGTCACACACCAGCAGGTGACAAAGATCAGCACCAGTCTTCGAGCCCAGCCCAGAATAGATACACCCCAGTTCTTTTCGGTTGATTGGAGAGGACGAGCTTGGATGATGAAGTTGGCAGCGGTCCCAACACTGGAGTTTAAACCTTGAGTTTCAGCTTCCTCTTTGAGTAAAGATTTCCTATGAGTCGCTCTCAGATGAGTAGACAGGCTGTCCTGAGGAGATGCTATGAGCAACAAAACAGGCAAAGCAACCCCCGGCCCAGGAGAGATGTCGCAGCTGCCGAACGCACCTACTCCCGTAACAGCCTCACGTTCTTTGTTCCCCCGCGCTCGCTCCCATTCCCTTCTCTCTCCAGATGGATTTTATAAACAAGATAAAATCGAGACTTAAAAGCTAAACAGACTCCACGAGGTCTCTTTCACTGGCCAGGGCAGCCCAGCACTATTTTTCCATATGTTTTTTGGGGCCCATGTCTAGGAGGGGCCAGAGGTAAGGAGGGCGGGGAGGAAGCTAGGGCTGGAAGAGCAAGGGGGGGCTCAGGACCAGGTGAGGGCAGGGAGATCTGCATCCCCTGAACCAGCACTGTGCCTCCTTATCTTCATGTTTTATGACCAGAACCACCCCCACTTTCCTCCTCCCTCTGCCCCAGTAACCCACCCAGCATCCTGACCGCTCTCTTCCCAGTAAGGGGAGGCAGTAGGTCAGCCCCATACATCACCCTCAAATGCAGGCCCACAACGTTCCCATCATCTGCTGAGAACACGTACCCCGAGGCTGGGCAGGGATGGGCCAACCCCTGGGCTGCAGAAGGGACCAAGCTACCCTGTGTGCACTGGAGGAGGCTGGGCAAGGGATGGAGGCCCCAGGCGGCAGTGGTTGTGGGGCCAGGGCCTGCTGTGAGTCCCAGTTTCCTTTCTCTCTTACTAAGTGAGGTTTGCAGCGTAAAATAGGCTGCAGGTCAGTATCAAACTGTGAAACCACCAGGGCATTAAGACCAAAACCTTCATATTTTACTGTTTAAACTTGGTGGGGGGAAAAGGCAAAACTGCCATTGGACTGGCAATTTAAGCAAGTTCACTACATGTCGGTATCACGACTGCAGGGCAAGAGAAATGCTGTGACAGGCAACTATAAAAATAGTTTAAAAAAAAAAAAAAGGTGAAGAAGAAGAACCAGTGAAAGACCAGGCTGGGATGTGAACGCTAGGCAGTCTGGTCTAAGCGTCTGTAACCTTACCCGCTGCACCATGGGAGCCATGCGACATGCCTTCCCCAACATTAAGCATTCGGACTTCAACAGGCAAAGCTAGGCAGAGCACTAATCTTGTCAAGAGACCCAGAGGATAAAAACAACTGGACCCTCCACTTCCAGCTTTGGAACCTGAGGGACAGATAGGGTGGGAAGTCCTGGGAGTGGAGAATGGACTTCAGTCTGGTCTGGGGGCTGGGGAGTCCATCCTGTAAGCTCTGTTTCTCAAAGGGTCACCTGCTGAAGAGTCAATCTGAGGGATTGTTGAAATGCAGGGTTCTGTGCCCAGACCCACAGATTCAGAACTTGGGGAGGTGGGGCTCTGGGGATCTGCATTTTTAACAAACTCTCCCTACCCGCCACCTCCCACACTGGCCTCGGTGAGGCTGCTGCCCAGGAAAGCTGAAGGAGCAGCACGTTGACTGCTCACCTCCCAGTTCACCATCCGGACTTCACATCTCTCCTCCCAGAGGCCAGGCGCTCTGAGTGTGGGGTGTGGATAAGCAGGTGGCATCTGACAACACACAGACCTTTCACTTATTAGGGAGCAACTGTATTCACACGGATCACTAGGTTCTTTGGGATGTGTATCAATCAGGGTTCTCCAGATTCTCTAGAGAAATAGAACCAATGGGAAATACACGCAGATGAATGGATGGATAATAGATGATAGATGGATGGATCAGTAGATCACTAAATCCATCCACCTTTCATCTACAGGGTTTATTTTTAAAGATAGGCTCATGCAGTCATCGGGGCTGTTAAGTCCAAAATTTGTAGTTCAGGCCGCGAGGCTGAATATTCAGGCAGGAATTGATGCTACAGAATTTATTCTTCTCCCAGAAGCATCAGTTCTCTCCTTCTAAGGCTTTTCAACTCATTGCATGAGGCTCATTCCCTTTACTGAGGGTAATCTCCTTTACTTAAAAGTCAATTTATGTAGAAGCAGTTACATAAGTGGTTACATAAGTTGTAACCACTTCTACAAAATACCTTCCCAGAAACACCTAGATTAGTGTTTGATTAAACACTTGGGCACTATCGTCTCGCCAAGTTGACATATGAAACTAACCATCACCAGATATTTCTTAATTAACTTACATTTACCCAAGGTAGAATTGGAAGGAAAGAACATTTATTAAACAACACATAGTAATATAACTCTACAATTTATGGCAAAAGCTGACTTCAAAGAAAAAAACACCCCACATCTACTGCCAGATAGAATCTTTTTAAGCTACCCAGAGGCAGAGGGTCACTTCAGTACCAAGAATCTCAGGTTCAGCAAGCAATGGCCTTGCGTAATCCCAAAGGATTCTGTCTCATCCTGCCTCCTGGCAGACATGACCTCTGATCTCAGAATGAGCACTTTAATTAAGATGAATGTTTATAAGCACCGAAGAAAAGTAAAATTGTGCCTTAATTACTTTACCTCCAACCAAATAATCTTCCTAGGTACTCTTTCTTTCTTACCAAGAAACTTAAAAGAGACAGTGAGAAGGGCTGGAGCAGGGGGACAAGGCTGACGGAGAATTAATATGTTTGCCTAGGTTGAGGTTCTCAACACGGGGCCCGTGGGTTTCCTGCGAATCTCTGCTGGCGCATATAAAATGTGCACGTGTGTTTGTGCGTGCCTTTTTGATGTGCAGAGAAGCCATCCTTTCATCAGATTCTCAAAAGGGTGACTCCCAAATAGATTCATAACCTTCCCACAGCATTTGGGAAGATAATTCCACCTAGTTTAGAGGACAGTGAGGTGGCTGATCAACCAAGAACCACATAATGTGATGTTTTAAAATATACTTGAATTTTTAGAGCAGTTTTAGGTTCACGGCCAAACTGAACAGAAGGTACAGAGATTTCCCGCGTGCGCCCCACCCCCCGTGAATATATAGCCTCCTCAGCTGTCAGCATCCCCCACCACTGTGGCACATCTGTTCTAATTGATGAACCGACATCGACAAACGATTATCACTCAAAGTCCAAAGTTCACATTAGGATTTGTGCTTGGTACTGTACATGCTGTTTGGATAAATGTATGACAGGTGTTCATCATCAGAGCATCACACAGAGTGGTTCCACTGCCCTAAAACTCCCCTGCTCTGTCTTTTCATCCCTCCCTCCACTCTAACCCCCAGTAACCACTGATCTCTTTACTGTCTCCATAGTTTTGCCTCTTCCAGCATGTCACACAGTCGGAACCATGCAGTATGGAGCCTTTTCAGATTGGCTTCTTTCTCTTAGTAATACGCATTTAAGTTTCTTCATGTCTTTTCATGGTTTGATGGCGCATTTCTTTTTCATGCTGAATAATATTCCATTGTCTGCAGGTACCACAGTTTACTTACTCACTCACCTACTGAAGGACATCTTGGTTGCTTCCAAGTTTTGGCAATTATGAATTAAGCTGCTATAAATATCCATGTGCACATATTTGTCTGGACCTAAGCTGTCAACTTCTTTGGTTAAAAGGAACACTGTCGCTGGATTAATATGAATTTTATAGATCCATGAGGTTTTCTTGATGGACTTGAACACTGATCAAACCAGTAGATGGAAAAGCTATTCCTGAGAGTGGAAGGGCTTTTCTGTCTGAGATAGCAGGCTCACAAACTGGCAGGACGGAGGGCTCTGGAGCTGTGCAGTCCGGGTTCAGGTACCAGCTCTACCACTCACGAGCTGTGTGGCCGGGGCACATTACTCGCCTCCTCTGTGCCAGTTTCCTCATGTGTAAAACGGGGCTGGCGATAGCAGCACCCACCTCATGGTTCTGGGAGGTCTAAGTGAATTAACACATGTAAAGTGCGTAGAGCCACTCTTGGCACAGAGTGTGTGTTAGATTTGATCAAGCTGGGAGCATCCAGGGTCGGCCCAGGAATTGGCCTTTTTAATAAGCTCTCCTGGAGATTCTATTTGCAGGTGCAGTTATCCACTAACCTGCATGTGCCTGTTCACAGCAAATCACCACACCACTCACAATGCACAGGAATACCTGTGAGCCTCTGAGCCTTAATGCCTGTGCAGCTGGCAAACCAGCTGGGCACCGCCCTGGCTCAGAGCAGCCCTCTCTGAGAGGCACCTGTTACAGCTGCAGACGCCACTTCCACACCCGGGGCTGCGGCGATGGCAGGAATGGCAGCATGGCAGCTCATGTTTCCTGGCAGCACGGAGGGAACCACAATGATGGGCAGAGCATCCCGACACAGCCAGTGGTTCCCTCCAGCCCTGCCCCAGGCCACACGAGCACCACCTACACCGCAGCACCCACTTCTCACTTGCTTATGGATCCCTTCCCCAGGTGCCTTCTCCCACCCTCTGCTCCCCAGCTCCTCTCTCTGGCCCTGGCTTCTCTCTCTTGGGCTTTCCACTGTGGTCGCCCTTCACTGCCAAAGTTAGAGAGGACCTGCAACAGAGGGGGACAAGTCTGACTCCATATTGGATCTCTTTCTTTTACTTTGACCTTTGTATTCTATTGCTTTTGCTACAAGTTAATCATTAAAGGGATTTTGCCTCTGAGCTTAAATTATACATAAGGGCCCACTCTGGGAACCCTGCCTCCTAGGTAACAAGCATTAAGCTAAAATACCTTAGTTAGCTCCTAGGAAACAGCCTGACCAGGCCCACTTGTGAATGACCGCAGGACGGAAGAAATTAACACATCCCCTCCTGAGGCTGACCCGAGCCAGGATATATTTGACTTTACTCCTTCGCCTTATGGTATAAAAGAAGCCTGAATTCTAACTCAGGCAAGATGGCGCTTTGGGACACTAGCCCATCGTTCCTCAATCTGCTGGCTCTCTGAATAAGGTCTCTATTCCTTTCCCCAACAACTCATCTCTCGATTTATTGGCTTGTCGTGTGGTGAGCAGCACAATCTTGGATTTGGTAACAGACCGAGGGGACATTTAGGCTCCAAATTGTCCTAGAGGCTGATGGAGACAGATGACCTGGCCTCCTGGCCTCCAGGAGACAGATGACCAGACAGACGAATTTCTGAAAAATCCCTGGAGGCCTGCAGGCAGGGGATGCTTCCAGACAAATCAGCCAGACCCAGGCCCAGTCACGAAGGTGATGAACAGAATTGCTGGAAGCGGAGGGCTAGGTCCACAGGAAGCAGCACCTCGGTCCCTGGGCCAGCAAGAGCAGAGCCCCAAGTCTGGGAAGCCTCTGAACCAGGTGGTGACACGGTGGAAAAGGTGGAGAACTGGGCCCAAGGTGGAGCCCGACCTGAAGGCCGGAGGTGAGCAGAAAGAGGAGGGAGGCCTGTGTTGGAAGTGGATTAACTCAAAGGTGAAGGAAAGAGGTCATTGTCCATCTGCAGGAACAGCTCTCAGCTTAGCATTGCTCATGAAGACAGGGCCTGCATCCACACATGGACACCATCCGCACGTGGACATCCACATGTGACTCCAACTGTGAGGGGGCCGTACAAGAAGACATAAACGTGGACATCCACATGTGACTCCAACCTGGGACAGCCGTACAAGAAGACATAAACGCCCACGCTAACAGCGACCACTACTAGAGTTCAGCCAGGCATGCTTCCAACACGTGACAATAATGCCGTAAACTGAGCCTTAGTGTTACGGGCCCGGGGTGGAGACTCTGGAGCCAAGAAGCGTGGTTCAAACCCCAGCTCTGCCACTGACTAGCCCTGTGGCTTTAAACTAGTTCTTTCATTTCTCTGGTCTCAGTTTTCCAGTCTGCAAAATGGGTGTGACAAAGGTGGCGAGTGTCCTGGTTGACATCCCACATTGTCCAAATGGTAAAAATAAATATTTAGACAAATAAAATGGCAGAGTGGCAGCCAGTGAGGGGAGCACAACTAACCACTGGTGTGGCCAAGGGCCTGGCCTCCAGGAGACAGATGACCAGACGGACGAATTTCTGAAAAATCCCTGGGTAATGGGACACATGTATACACATTTGGAAGAGGGGCCTGGAGGGGGGTCTTCACCTGGATAGTTAGTACAATGTTTCAGCAAAGCTTGTGGGTGCACATGTGAATGTCTGAGGGGAGACGATGTCCCCTAGACTCAGGCTGAGAATTTAGCATCAACCAAACTGGTATCAGAGGCCTCCGAGGTGGGGCCAGGGCCAGAGATGGCCTCGGTCAACCAGCTGTTGGTCCTTGCTGAGGACGGCAGTTCTGGGCACAGGATCTTCAGTACACGATGTACAAATGGTCGCTGGCTGCTGGGAGCAAAGCCCTCGCAGGACTTACCGGGCAGCTTCCGAGGGTGGCTCAGAGGCTCTCTGTGTCTTTCCTTCCCTTCTTCCCTCCTTCCCCATCCCACTCCCCTACCCTCAAGACTGCAGGGTGGGAGAAAGTCATGCATTGAATGTTTGGAAAGGATTAGTCCATAAAGCCAGATCAGATGGTTAGCTTTGGGGAGGGGGATGGAGGATGAAGTTAGAGCCTTCACTTCAACCTAGACTAAAATTAATTCCAGATGGCTTGAAGAATTAAATATAAAACATGGAACCATTTAAAAAAAAAAACAACTTCAAAGGTGCAGCGGGTTAGAGGATGATCCCACAGATGAATTTCCCAAACATAAAAACAAAAGCAGGAGTCACAAAGAAAGGCTTACTGGCTATGAATACATAAAGATACAAAACTTCTCTGCACCAGAAAACCACCCTAAAAAGTTAAAGGGCAAGTCACAAAATATTTGTAACATATACAACAGGGTTAATAATTATTAATACTTTTAAAATTCTTACAAAAGAAAATAAGAAAGTGGAAAAAATTACCAAAGTGGGTAAGAAATGCAAATATATATATATATTTCATAGAAGAAATACTAATGGAGAATATATATACAAAATGGTAAAAAAAAAAAAACCTGGAAATCAAATAAATACCATTTAAATCAACAACAAAATAAATTTGACTTATCAAAATTACACAAATTTTGAAAATTCTGTCATTCTGAAGATGTGATTTTGATCACATGAGTATATTGCCATAAATTAGTGCAACTTTTTGGGAAAAGCAACTAGAAGTATGTATAAAAGATTTTAAATACTTGCCTACTCTTAGAAAGGCAATTCTTTCTTTTGGAATCTATTCTAAGGAAACAATAAGAGACATAAGACATGGACGAAGACTTACATTTTAAAATATTTCCTGCAGCATTATTTATAACATCGGGAAATTGGAAAAAGCCCAAATGTCCATCAGCTGGATATTCATTTGAAAAAGGTACATCCGTGTGATGTAGTATCAACTATGACACTCATATGACACTCATAACGCAATGCTAAATGAATAAAATGGCACTCATAACTCAATGCTAAATGAATACAACTATACCACGTTATATTCAAATATAATCCCAGTTGTGGAGTGTCTCTTTCTTCTCCATCATGTCTTTGTTTCTGGCTCTGTCTCTCTGTCTCTCTCTGTGTCTCTCCATTTCTGTGTCTCTCTGATACACACACACACATACACACACAAGTACAACAAAATTAACCAAAATATTAATAGAGGTTATCTCTGAACGGTGAGTGAATTAGTAATTTTTTGTACTTTCTAAACAAATATGTAATATGTCTATGATCAGAAAAACCCCACATGCATATTATAAATTATGCAGTGAGAGCCCCGTCTCATAACAACAGAGGGGTGACGGCACAGGCTTTGCTAGCTGGTTGAGTGCACACTTACACAATCATGGCCATGGCCACCCAGATCCCAGAGCCATGGTTTGGGTATTTTAATAGACCACAGAAAATGATGGCAATGTAGGATTCTGGTAAATTCTTCCACTTTTGTGGAAAATTCTCCCCTGAGAGTTACCCAACGTGGACTCGCCTCTCTGACTCCTAAAAATGATCAGAGGAAGTGCCTCAGGCTTGGGGAGCAACAGTTTAGAGCAGCCACCAGCACACTCTGGCCCAAGGGCCAAATACAGCCCACCTCCTATTTTGTACAGCCACAAGCTACGAACTGTTTTTATATTTTTCAATGATTATTTAAGTACCTACATAATATCTTCGATTTCACCTCTTGGACCACAAAGCCTAAATTATTTACCAGCTGGCTCTTCCCCACTTGGTATTTGACTTATTTGCAGTTGGAGCTTATGTACATGTTAGTCAAATACAAGCAGCAATTTTCAAAAAGTAGTGCCTTTTTTGAAAACTAACAAGAGTGATATTACCTGTGGTTTGGGAGAACACACACGCAGGGACAGTTTATTCTCTGGTACTACTGGGGAGGGTGGACATTTTTTATCTCGTTCTTTACTATAATTTGAAATTACATATTGCAAAGCCTTTACTAATGCAAACTTATTCAGTTAGCAATTCCACTTTTTGGAATTTATTCTAAGAAATATTATATATGCGCACAAAGATCTTGCTACACAGGTGTTCACTGAAACATTCACCATGGAATTGAAAAATTGCAACCAGCCTCAATGTCCAGCAATCAGAAATTTGTTGGATATCCATGGATGTTATATTATGTGGCCCTAATACATACATTGTTGATAGACATGAACAGATGTTCATGATATGGTGTAGAGTTAAACAAAATAGATTATGACAATTACACAGTATGAGCCCACTTTTTATTATTATTAGCATGCATATAAAATTCCCTAGAAGAATATAAACAAAAATGCCAACAATGGTTATCTCTGTGTGATGGGATTGTGGAAAGTTTTTATTTTCTCCTTTTTTGCTTATCTGGACTTCAGGATTTTTATACAAAGAACATACAGTATTTATGCCTCTGCTCCCTTCCTACCCCTGCACCCTGACAAAGTAGACCAAAAGCTGATAAACATACAGTCTTGCTGACATGTCTTATGATATCTTACAGAAGTGTCACACAAATAGCATTTGGAATTAATTTTCCTCTTGTTGAAGTGAAGGATCTAATTTTATCCCTCTCCTCCCCACCCAAGGCTAATCAACTGATCTGGCTCTATTGACTTATCCTTTGCAAATGTTTACTCTGCACGACTTCCTCTCATTTTATATATAATCTTAATTGTACCAAGAAGCTCCATGCTTCTGTGTCTTTGGCTGCAAAATATTATACCCAAAGTTTAGTGGCTTAAAGAGTCACCATTTTATTATATGCTCAAGATGTTACCAATTGGTTAGCGTCTGATGGGGAAGAGCTTGTCTCTGCTCCGAATGGCACTAACTTAGTAGCTGGAGCAGCTAAGGCTGGCAGAACTGTTTCAGCTGGGATCGTATGTCTGGGGCCTTGGCTATCACTGTGGGGTGTGTCCCCTATTCTCCACTTTATCCTTTAAAGCAGGTCCTGACCAGCCCAGATTCAAGGGGAGGGAGTCCTGGGATAGGCTGGTTTCACCAAAGAAGCAATCTCCCACACTCAGCATTGACAGGAATATTTCAGCAATTTATCTGGAAATATACTCTGGTTGATTACTAATATAATTTATATTTCCCTATATAGGAATTCTGAAATTCACCAATACCTGTGAAAGAATGGTTCCCTATATATATTTTAGTACTGGTTTGTACTTCTCATTTGACATAGTGTGTATTTGATTGGTTTTTAAACTGACTACTTTTATATATGCCCCTCAACAAGATAACTGTTCTTCAGATACCAACATCTACTTGTCATTGCCTTAATAGCAGCTCATAGCATCAATAAATTTGAGCTCAATACTGCTTTGGCTCCAGACTTCTTTGGTGAGATTCAAGTTAGGCTAAGTTTTTTGGATACAAATTCCCAAAACGCTTCCACCCAGATGAGCGTTTATCAGAGTGTCAGGAAGGACTAAAAGAGGCTAGAGATGTTCAGCTGAAGCCAGTCTGGTTATAGTGAACAGCAGGAGCGTTGCCCGGTGGGTGGAGAGGAGTGTGAAAACCTGGAAGGTCAGCAGTGAATTATTTTGACCTCCCCATCCCTCTACCCCCACCCTATCCACCTGCACCATCTCCCCCAGGACCAGAATCTTGCATCAGCTTTCTCTGCTCTCTTCTGTATTTTCAACTTCTCCTTGTCTGCTGGTTCATTGCCAAAATATTATAAAATTCAGGTCCATCTCAGATTAAGACCGTACCAACAACACACACTGAATGTCCCTCAGGTCCTTGTACCCCACCCATAACTACTGCCATAGCTTTCTTCTTTTCTGGTACCTAACCCCCGACAGAAGAGCCTGCACTCACTGTCTGCCCTTCCCCAACTCCAGCCCTTCATCTCCACTTTCCCCTGAGAGGTCCAGACAAACTCACCCATGACCACAACTACCAAGTCCCTCGTACACTCTCTTCAACTATGTGGCTGATCTTCTCCACAGCACAGGACACTTTGATGCTTCAGTCTCTTCTTGGACATTCTTTTCCTCGGCTTAGTTCTTAGAGCATCTTGGGTCTCTTTCCATCTCTCAGACCAGCCTCCTTCGCAGACTTCTTTTTCTTTGCCCACACCTTCAATGTTGATGTGCCACCAAAAGGCTATCTTTGACCATCTTTTTCTGCTCTCAAGTTTATTCCACACAGGAGAGTCTTAATCTTGAGTCCAGGACTTCATTAAGATTCTGGAACCAGAAACCCTATGAAGATTTTTGAGTGTGCTATTTTTCAGGTAGAAAGGCCAGAGCTTTTAGTAGGCTCCCCAAGAGTGCTGTGACCCATAAAAGAGGAAAACCCATTGTCTGAGGCCATTCCACCTGCTGTCCTGACTTCATCGACCCTCCACAGGCTGAAGATTTGTGAATCTTCATCTCTGGCCCCTAGAGCTTTCTTAAGCTCCAGTCCTATGTATCTGACCAAATGTCCCACAGTTACTCCCATGTGTCTCATAGCAAACTCAATATGTCCAAAACCCAATTCATTATCTTCCCCTTTTTCCTTCTTACCAAAGCTCCCAAGCTAGAAAATTATCTCTTTCCCTGTCCCCATATTCAGTTGGTGGCCAAGCTCATCAGTTCCACTCCTTTTACATCATTTCTAGGCCTGTATCTTTCTGCCATTTCCACCTTAGCGCCTTGGTTTAAGTCAGGAGTTGATGCAGTTTTTCTATAAGGATCCAAATAGTAAACATTTTAGCTTTGTGGGCCATTTAGTCTCTGTCACCACTGCCCAACTCTGTCACTGCAGCTCAAAAGCAGTCCCAGATAACAGATAAATAAGTGTGCTGTGTTCCAACAGAGCTACTCATGGACACTAAAGTTGGAATTTTATATAATTTTTACATGTGACAATATATTATTCATCTTTTGATTTTTCTCAACCATTTAAAAATGTAAAATCCATTCTTAGCTCTTGGGCCATACAAAAACAGATGGCAAGCCAGATTTGGACCATGGGCCGTAGTTTGTTGCCTCCTCGCTTAGGACGTCGCATCTCTTTCTGGAAACAATCCTTCTTCCTCCAGGATTTCCCCCATCAGTCTGCTTCCCACGGGGCTCCTACAGAGATCGTCCAAAGAAGGAAGACGTGAGCACCACTCTCCAGCTTAAAACCCTCCAACAGCCCCCCATTCACATAAGAGTAGGGTTTCTCAACCTTGGCACTATTGGTATTTGGGGCTGGGTAATTCTTTGTTGGGGGATGAGGGGCTGTCCCATGCATTTAGATGTTCAGCAGTAACCCTAGACTCTACCCAGGAGACGCCAGTAACATCCCTACCTCCCTGGTGATGACAATCAAAAATGTCCTCAGATACTGCAAGATGACCCTGGTTGAGAACCCGGGCCCTGGGAGTAAAGCCCGGGATCCCTGCAGCGCACACAAGGTCCTCCCAGACTTGACCCTGCCCCCACTCCCCATGGCCCCTCATACTCCCCGCGCTCTAGCCACGCCAAGCCAGGCACCGCAGGCTTTCCCCACCCCCGTGCCCTCCTGCCTAATGGGGAAATGCCCGCTCATGTTTCAACATTCAGTGCAGCCCTGTCTCGTGCATCTGTGCAGCATGGGGAGATTTGAGCTATCCCTCCACCATGTCCTCATGGCCACCCCTACGTACTCCCATCAAAGCCCCTAAAATGCCCTCCAGTCCTGGTTTTCATATTTGTCTCCCATCTTAGCTTGTAAGCCCCTTGAGAGCTTGGATTGTGCCTGATCTGTAGCCTCGGCGCCTGGTTGAATGCACACACAGGTAAACTGAGGCTCGGGCACTCAGCATCTGTAATGGTAGAGCCCAAGGTCAAGAATTTTCACGGTGGAGCAGAGGCAGAAGACCAGTCTGTCCTAACCCCAAGCCCTCTACCCACACTCATGCCACGTAGACCTCCAAGCCTCAGCTGTTGGTTTCGGTAGTTGAAGACTTGACTCTTACCAATAAATGGGAACCATTTAAGGTGGAAAGGACAAACAGGGGAAGACAGTTTAGACACGTGTTGCTGCACCTAAGACCATCGACCCCTATTAAAGATCTGGAACTCACTTGCCAGTGGGTGAAGGCAGACCGGCTTACACTGTGTGACCAGCCTCTGCACAGACCTTGACCAAGGTGACCTAGAGGCTGACCCAAGGCCGGGGGAGCCGAGGCAAGTAGGAAATAAACGCAAGATGCACCCAGATCCCAGCAACCTGGATCCTCGCACGTCACAGAGGTTTTTCTAGTGGCTGCCAGCTGAGAAAAATGACTATAATTAACTCATGCTAAAGAATAATATTATGACACATGATTTTTGCAGCAGGCTCCTGAGCATCCCGGAGCCACCGACAGCCACACTACTTGAGACAGCCAGTTACTGTCTGAGATGAGGCATTCAGAAGCAGTTTTAGAAAAGCATTCACAGGACCATCAAGCATCTGGTTTTGATTTCAGAAACCCAAACCATAATAAGGCCTGGGAGTGGCCCCGAGGATTATAAAACAAAGGCAAGAAGGTGACAAGTAGCCTGGACCCCGTGAAGGCTGAGGGCCCTCCTGTTTGTGCTCTAAGGAGAAGCAGTGCCGTGGGCATAGGGCGGCGAGCTGGCAATCTGACTCCACCCAACACCCCAAGCCTCTGGTTTTGACACGAAGGATGGGGTACGAGTGTTCGGACATCTGGACCTCATTCAAGAAGCTTCCTCCGCCTGAGTCAGACCCTCTGCTTCCTCCTGCACGTCCTTCCCACGGGTACCAACCACCACCAGTCTGTGCCTGGGCAGGAAGCAGGGAAGTCAGGGCACCTGCTCCTTCCCCCAGACCCCGACTTTGGAGCATCCAGGAGGAGGGGCTGGGGCAAGGGGAGCAGACCTCGAGGCCTGGCAGCTGGAGGGCAGCCTGCAA
Source organism: Camelus dromedarius (assembly GCF_036321535.1). Lineage (NCBI taxonomy): Eukaryota > Metazoa > Chordata > Mammalia > Artiodactyla > Camelidae > Camelus > Camelus dromedarius. Next base: position 111,357,942 of record NC_087437.1, on the reverse strand, counting down.
CCATCCTTCCAACCATCCGTCTTTCAGAGGAGGCCTCTGAGGACCGAGACGGACAGAGCCACCTGCCAGACTGTGACTGAGGGGGCTCTAAGGCCCAGCCCTAGAGGATGTGTCCCTTAAATGGTGGGAGTTCCCCACAGGGGAGAACCATGCAGCCCTCAAGAGAACGAGGGTACTCTTGAAGGGCTGAGGGGGCATCTTCAAGTCACACGGCAGAGCAGAAAAAAAAAGCGAGATGCAGAACTTCACCTGGGTGAAGAAAGGATTGAATATATGTATTTGCTTGGATGCTGTAGTGGGTTGAATTGTATCCCCTCCAAAAGCTATGTCCAAGTCCTAACCCCCCAGTATCTGTGAATGTGACTTACTGGGAAATAGAGTCTTTGCAGATGTTATCAAGTTGAGGATCCTGGGATGAGGTCTCCCTGGATTCAGGGTGGGTCCTAAATCTGACAATGAGTGCCCTTAAAAGAGGCAGGAGAGGGAGATTTGAGACACGTAGAGAGGCCACATGGAAAGGGAGGCAGAGATTGGAATTACGTTGCCACAAACCAAAGAACACGTGGGGTGACCAGAAGCTGGAAGAGACAAAGAGAGACTCTTTCCTAGAGACTTCAGAAGGCACACAAATAGCCCTCTGACATCTTATATTTGAACGTCCAGCCTCCAGAACTAACAGAAAATAAATTTGTATTCTTTTAAGCTATCAAATTTGTGGTAGTTTGTTATGGCAGCCCTGGGAAACAAAATTCAGATGCTAACTGCAAAGGATATTTTTGGAAGTTAATTTAGATTTTATTGAATAGAAGATCAATATAAAAAATCAACAATCAATAAATAATTAGAAAAGATTTAATCTCTACCATTTATAATAGGATCAACTATGTTAAATGTCCTAGGAATAAATATAATGAAAGATATACAAGACCACTACACAGAAAAAAAGCAAAATATTATTAAGAAAAATGAATGGTTTAATAAATGAAGGTATATATTAAGTTTATGAATTGGAAGCCTCCATAATGTAAAGATATCAGTTCTCTCCAAATGGATTAATGCAATCATAATGTAGAGTCAATACAACCACAATGAAAATCTAGGTTGATATTTGTGAAAATGGATAAGCTGATTCTAAAATGTGTGTGAGAGTCCAAAAGTTCAGGAACAGACAAGACAATCCGAGGGACAACAGCGACGCTAGAACACTTACCTTCCCTGGGAATCGAGTCTTATTACCAAGCTAGTCATTAGCGTAGTGTGTTATTGGCAAAAAGACAAATAGACCAACGGAACACAATCGAGTTTTCAGGAACAGAGACGCATACAAAGGAACACTTCTGTTTTTGATTTATAACAAAAGATATGCGCTGCAGAACAGAGGAGAAATGGGGGCTTTTCAATAAATGGTACGGGGTCAATTGGCTATCCAGAGGGAAAAATATTTCTCTGGCCAGCCCTCTCCCACCATACACAGAAATCAATTCCAGAGCAGTTGAAGGTTCAAGTGCGAACAGCAGAACAATAACAATTCTAGAAACACAATAGGGGAATGTCTTCATGACATCGGAGGAAGCAAAGTTGTCTTCGAGGCACATAAAACAATAACCATAGTGGAAAATATTGATTTACTGGATTTCACCAAAATGGAGAACTTCTGTTCATCAAAAGACACTATGAAGAGAGTGGAAAGGAAAAAACATAGAGTGGGACCAGACAGCTGCATTCTACTTAACTGACAAAGGACTTGTATCCAGACTATATACAGATATCTACTAATTTAGCAACAATAGCAAAAGACAACCCAGAGGAAATGATGAGTAAGAGGTCTGAATAGGCAGGCACCTCACAAACGAGGCTATCCAAGTGAGCAGCGAAAATAAACAAAATCAATTAAAAAAAAAAAAAAAACAAGTTTGTGGTCATTTGTTGTGGCAACTCAGAGAAACTCATAAAGATGACCAGAACATTTTGGAAATGCGTTTAGATCTGAAGTTCCCTGTCACGGATCTGCTGTGGATTAGGCCCTGCTGAGGCCACAGCCAAAACGATTTTTAATTAGTTAAGAAAAGTAAGTGAAAATAAATAAAAAAAGTGCTCAGTCTCATTCGCCGCCAGAAAAGTGCAGATTAAAGTCAAAAGAAAAACCATAGATACCCACTAGAAAAGCGAAAATGAGAAAGACTGACCCAGTCATTTGGTGGCAAAGATATGGAGCAGGTGTAACTCTTCATAGGCTGCTGAGCAGAAGGTAACCCTGCACGTGGCCTTGGAGAACTCGGGCAGCATTGACTGAAGTTGACTTAATGTGGAGGGAAAGAACCCAGGCTTAAAAGAAGACAAATAGAAAATTTTTAAACACAGACGCAGGCATGGGAAGGAGGCCTGTAAACCCTGCTAAGTTTCCACCTCTTGAGCTGGACCGTGGCTTCATCCGTGTGTCCATTTGTGATAACTCCCTGCAGTGTACGTGCATGACATTTCTGTGTGTAAGGTACACTTGCATGTAGGTATCTTAGCTAGCAATGAAAATTTTCTTTTAAAAAACTTTAGAAAAGGCCAGAAAAGCTCACAGTGAACAATAACAACAAAAAAAGGCCTGAAAAAATATTCCTGCTCAGGGAGGTGGAAATGAAAGGGCAGTGCAATTTTTAAAAAGAAAAATTCTTTGGTCCCCTTTTCCCTCTTGCCGCACACCTTTAGGGAGCAGAAACACCTTCCACGGCAAGAGGGTGGGAGAGAAGGAAAAAAATGGGGAGAGAAAAGGAGCAAGAGGTATTGGAATCAGGAAAAAAACAGAAAACAAAAAACCTGCTTGACACTTCAAATCCCAGCCCTTTGGCTGCCCAGCATCATTTTAAAAACTACAAACGTTCCTGGCCGTCAGCCCCTCGAGGTGTAGAATGGGTCCAATGGTTAAGTTTCATCAATTAGGCCCCGCAGATAAGTATTCAGGAATGAGGCTACTAGAGTGGAAGAAAGAGAAGAAACTGTGACTTGTAAATCGACCCGGGGTGGGGAGGGAGGTCAGGCTTAAATGGCTGATCATTAGAAGCCAGCCTAAGGGCAGCGTAGAAGTCCCAGGCACACAGGGGATGAGGGAAAAGAGATATTCAAGAGCTTGGAAAAGAGAACCCGCCAGCCTTCCAGTAACACCAAGGGTCCACCCACCTGTGAGCGTATGTCTCACTCTCCCTGACCGCTGGTGAATGAGCTTCATTCAAATCCCACCTGGGCTGGCGGTTCCCCATCTGCAGGTGACCAGCTCTGCCTCAAAGAGCAGTTTAACCTCCAGGCTCAGCCCTGCCCCACCCTTGAGAGCCTGAGGGAGGACTACTGAAAAAGCTGGGATACCAAGGCTCAGCGAATCATGGTGGCCTGGGGCCCCCAGCAGCTTCCCCGTGGTCCCCTTTTACCTCCGGCAGACTTGCCTGAGCACCCTGAGGGCCCAGCCTGCCCTCTGCCGTCACCCTCTGCTCAGCCAGCCCAGGCCAGGCTGGCTGCACCTCCTTCGTCCCCATCCCCATCAGCTGGATCCCCACGCACCTATCTCTCCACGGATGGCCTTTTTGGTTTCCAGGTCTGGCTCACCCGCCGCCCCGGAGCGCCATTCAATCAAGGGGGAAACTGCTGCTGCTGCTGTAACTATGCGCTTAGGTTCTGCTCCGTGCCAGGAATTGTTCTGAGTACTTTATCATCTAAAGCGCTTTGTCATCATGTGACCTCATGCCAACAACAGGTACTATTTATTGGCATTTTTATTTTACAGATGAGAAACTGATGCACAGAGCAGTTGAGAGACTGGGCCAAGGGCACAAAGCTGACATGTGATTGTACCAAGACTTAGCCATGCTATGCTGAGTCAGGCAAAGAGGAGGCTAGGTCCAGCCACAAAATGACACCCTCAGGATGGGAGCGATCACATAGAGCAAGAGGGCGAGAGGCTCCCCCAGGTGAGGCTGGTGTGAGGCTTCCGCTCCGGCCACCTCTGCCCGCCGACGGGAGCATAGCCTCTCCACACCAGGCCGGGGCCCCAGCGCCAAGCAGGGCAAGGAAACAGCCTCAGCCCTGCGTGCCGGGCACTGAAGCTGCTGCCCAGGAGGGCTCTGTCATGGGTCAGGTCCCTGCAGAGGGTGGAGCAGCTCAGCTACAGCTTCAGAACAAGACTGTGATCTTCCCACCCCTTCTTCCTCTTCCCGGTTCTCCACCATCACCACCTTCTGCTTCGTTTTTATTGTCTGACCCTGCTCCCCACTGGAATATTAGCTCTGTGGGTCCACAGTCCTCAATGGGTGGTTTTCCCATCTCTGCATCCCGGGCACCTACGACAGTGCTGAAAGCATCAGAGAAGCTCAATAGATGCTTATGAAAGAAACATACACGATGGATGTGAAGAAATACAACAAAATACATGCACGCTTTAGATCAAATAGACTCAACTCTGCTGGTCATTCTCCAGATTCCTCTGTGCCCTTTTCTGGGCTGCTTTGTGCCGGGAGGCTGACTCCCCTGCCTGCACTACCCAGGCCCTCTGGGACGCTGGTGGCTGTTGCTCCAGCAGCCCATGGAGCAGGGGAGGGGAGAGAGCAGGCAGCTCTCCTCGTCCCCTCAGCCATTCCTCACTGGGCCCAGATGACACCACCTTCTTCCTCCTCCCTCCAGGCCCAGGGGTGGGGACAGCTTCCCCTCTGGTTGGCACCTGGGGCCCCCCTCCCATCCTTGGTCCTTCCCTTATCCCTGCCCGGCTCAGGTACTGAGCCTTCATCACAGTCTCTTTATCTACACCATTTGGGATGAAGTGTTTCTTGCTGGAATCCTGTCTAATAACCCAGGCAACTCTCCTTTTCTACGAATATATGAGTTAAGTATCTTTTGTGTGGAAACAAATTATGTGAGCATTATTTTTCTTTCTTTAAAAACATTAAAAAATTTTGGCAACTCTATTTTTACATTATTCTCTATGATTGACTTAACAACTAAGTGTGCCTTGTATCTACATTGTGTGTGTGTGTGTGTGTGTGTGTTACATCAAGGGAGAACTTTTATTATAACTGCAAAATTTAGAACCCTCTAAAGAACAAACAATACCTTAAACAAAACAGAAAAGGTTTAAAAATTTACCTTGCAAAAAAATGGCTGCAAAATTTTAACTCCTCAAGATTAGTCTGCAACTTTAGGACTAATTTATTAAAATTATTAAAAAGTTTGAATGGAGTGTTGTTGCTGTTTAGGGTTTTTTCCCAATTGTTTTTTTAAAAAATCAATCAAAATTTGTTCACTTAAATGTTACTTGTACAGACTTCTAATAACAGCTCATACAAAAATCATCTCTATTATTAAAATCATCTCTGTTTCCATGTTAGTTAAACTTCAGTGAAGGACAGAGTAATAGTGAACATTTTATTTAAGTAAAAATACTACAGTAGTACTTAACTAATTCTACAGGGTCCGATGTTGTGAAAATAATGTATTCATAAGAATTATGTTAAAAATAGTTTGAGACAAAGAATTCATAAAAATTGTATGAAATTAAACTTTATTTTAAAATATTATCTTAAGATTATAATGCTGTATCTACTTAAATAAGAGCAACCGTAACATCAAAAAATAGCAGCTAAACTAGAGACACATCAAGGTTGCTTGAAAGAGAAAACATATGAGGATGTTGTGCTGCAGTTCTGAGTGTTCAGGACTCGGCTGCTGTGGACAATGAGTGAAGCCTGCAGGTGACCTCAGATCCCTGAGCCCTCACGGCGGGGCCCTAACCCTCCAGTTCCCTGGGGGCCCAGGGGTCCAGGAAGTGCCCTCGCTTGCCCGCAGCTGTGGGCTGCAGGTGGAGCAGCTGGAGCACAAGGACCCTTGGGAAAAGGCTGGAACTTGGACTCCATCCGGCCAACATCTGCCACTTGCGGTCATTGTCTTCTCTCAGGTCCTCCAGCTTTCTCCCCATCGCCACAGCCGCTATCCAGCATGCTGGGCTCTTTCCTCATGGATACAGATCTCCTTCTGATGGGAGGAAGTGGTTCTCTCCAGTTCTTTGCTCAAGTCCTCGGCCATCTTCTTATAGAGGTCACAGTCCTGATCTGCAGCTTTTACTTTTTTGCACAGGCTGGTAAATTTCTCCTCAATTTCTAGGTGCCTTGGTGATTCCCATGGGGGAAGGAAAAATCATGAAGCCAGGATTCGGGTACCTCTTTTGTTTCATATCAATTAAAATACTAGTATTTCACTTTTTAAATGAGACAGGATCACCATGCCCTGGTGATGAGATGTCCTCAGCAGAGTTCTACCCAAGACAGGAGTCAGGATCCAGGACTAAAGTTCCTTTCTCTCCAGGTCAAATGCTTGCGAAAGAAAGGCGTTGGGAAAATAAATCTTAGGAGATGAGAGATCTTCCCTAAGAGACTGGACTTGGCCTTGGAGGAAAAAATGGGAATAAGGTGGGGAGGAATTAGCCAAAAGAGTGGGAGGTGATTGGTTGCTAGGGGAGGAGACTGGGTTTCAGAACCTTCCTCCTCTCATCCCTGCTGCCCACTCCCCAGCATCATCCCCACTCCCTTCTCATCTTTTCCTTAATAATCCCCAATAATTCCAAAATGGTTCCAGGAGAGCGCTGAGGAAAGAGATGTGGGCCAAAGGCTCGGGGAAAAATACAAATGACCAGTAAATACAAGATGCTCAGTATCATTAGGAACTCCGGAAATGGGAATTAAAAACAATGACACAATTCTTTTGGAGGGTTTTAAACAACTGAGGGAGATGGTCTCAACTCTTCCAGATAAGGAGACTTTCAAGCATATAATTCCCTGGGTCTGCCTTAAGATGGACATGATTCTGATTTCAGAGTTCTTTTTTATGATAGTGAAATAATACTATTGTACCAACAAAAGTTGCAGGTATTTGGTGATTTAATAAAAGCATGGTATCCAGGGTTTATTGAAATCATAACTCAAGGCAGTCTTGAGAGATGATAGTCATTTTTTCTTTGCAGTTATCATGTGGAGATTTCATTTGGAGAAATCAGAGCCGACAACCAGCACTGAGTTTTGCAAGAGGAAATTATGCCATCTCTGTGCTACCCAGACCCTTCTCTTTCTTCCTTCCTTGGACTCCGCTCCCTGCCTCTGCCCCGACCCAGTCCTGCCTGCTCATGTGTCCACTGGAGTCTGGGTAGTAGAACTAATAAGCTGTTCAGGGTACAGTCTTTGTTAGATTTTTCTCCTTCCATGCCTAGAGAAAACTGAGATGTGGGGGCTCAGCTGAGAACTTTCTGGTTGGGTTCCCCTCTGAAATGAAGCTGAAACCACCTAGCATCACCTGTGAGCAGAAATACACACGATGGAACTTCCACGTGTCCCCTCCATTCCTCACTTGTTGAAGAACTGATTTTTATTCGATCCTCCGAAAACCGTTTCCTACTTCCTTCCCTTCTCAGTCTCCTATTCCCACCAGGAAAGAAGAAAGTTAAGAAATGAACTTGAAACTTCCAGCATTGCAGAAATGCCATAAGGCATTTATTTCTCTTGTGAAGGGGTCTTTCCACATCCTACCTCATAAAGTGACAGCTCTGCAAAGTGTCAGGAATGCAGGATGAGTGAGGGTCGCCTTCCACAAGGAACCTGGCAGATCCCTTGAAAAGGTCTGCAATCATCCTGAATGAGATGAAGGGAGAGAAATTCTTGCATTGCATTAAGACTTCTGGAATCATTTCCCAGTATGAATGCAAGAAGATTTGGTGAGATTTCCCTGGCCCCCACCAGTGTGACCATCAGGGAAGTTCACCAAAATATTTCAATCAAATAGCAGGATGACGTGAAACAGAAATGCTGGCAAAACCTCCTATTGGGGGCTTCTTTTATAAACTGGTCTAACTCACTACAGTGGTACATTTGGCCTCAAGCCTTTGAAAATAACAAGCTGGGGTTCACAGCCAGCAGAGAGGACCAGAGCTACGGGCCTTGCCTTGAAATTCCCGTTTGTGTCCGCCCAGGAGCTGTTTGGCACCATGTGGATGGGGACAGGCTGGGCGCCAGGGCGACATGCCGATTCCAGGCAGCTGATTAGGATGTCTGAGAGGCTGCCTTTCATTCATAGTTTCCCTGCCCTTTGCCAGCGTGAACTCCTCTGGGAACCTCCCCACTGGTCACGCTGGAAGGGGGCAATGCCAGGGACGCCCCTGCCACTCACACTCCTGGCTCAAACTCCCTGCGGCTGCAATCAGCTGCCAAAAAGAGAGGTCAGGCTGGGGGAGAGACGGGGAGGGGGGCCCTCAGCAGCAGCGCCAGGTACACCTGTGGCAGCCAAGGCGAGGGTCCCACGTCATACATGTGATCACAGAGGCATCGAGTGGAGGCCAAAGCAGGATTAGGCTGCCTTTTAGGCTGTGTGTCCTGCTAATGTATCGGTGACCAGCCTTCGCGCGGGATGTTAAGGATGGACTTGCGTCTTCCCTGCTCCCTCCCCGCTCCAATTCTTATGTTGAGGCCCTAAGCCCTGGTGTGACTGGATTTGGAGACAGGGCCTATAGGAGGTAATTAAGGTTAACTGAGGTCATAAGGGTGGGGCTCCAATCCTATATGCCTGGTGTCATTACAAGAAGAGTCTTTGGATCCCGCTCTGCACTGGGACAGAGAAAAGGTCACGTGAGGACATAGCTAGTCAGCCCTCTACAAGCCAGCAAGAGAGGCCTCACCAGAAACTAACCCTGCCAGCACCTTGATCTTGGACTTCCAGCCTCCAGGACTGCGAGGAAATAAATGTCTGCTGTCCAAGACACCTAGCCTGGGCTATTTTGTTACGGTGGCCCCAGCAGGCCAATAGACTTTGTGTGAAAATGGGGAAGTCCAGGGAAAACCAGGACAGGTCATTACCCTACCTGGAGGTCCCCATGCCCTCCGCTTCCCCGCTTGGAAAGCCACAAGCGTGTGTACTGCAGGCCCCCTCCCACCATGGGAAGGCCATTGCTCTTTGCCTTCTTTCTAAAGTGCACCAGTCAGCACCGGGCCATGGGCCACCTGCAGGGGCGTGAACTCCCAGGCACTTCCCCTCAGTGCCCTTGCAGGTGAAGCGGATCCAGCAGCAGGCGTCCGAAGGTCACAGGTGCAAGCAGGTAGGAGCGAAGCACGCAGAGGCTGGGGGATGCACGCCCGGAATGGGTAAAAGGGAGCCCTGGAGCTCTGGACACCAAGAACGTCCCCCGCTGCCAATATCCTCCCATTTTACAGATGAGCAAAGTGTGGTGCAGGGAGATTAAGCAATCTGCATGAGACTGACGAGCTTCAGTTTGAGACTCCTTGATTTTAGACTTCTGGCCTCCAGAACTGCAGAAGAATGATGTTTGTGTTCTAAGCCGCTCAGTTGGTGGTACATCTTTATGGCAGCCACAGGAAACCAAGCCAGGAGGGCTGTGTAATTATGGACTCGGGGGCGTGGCTGTAAGGGCCCCAGGTGGTGGAAGGCTGTTCTAGTGAGTGTAGCCAGCAAGGGCAGCTGCTGCTGAGGTCCTCAGGACCAACTGCCCTGGCTTCGATGTCCAGGTCAGACAGGGTCTCTACTGGAACAACGCTGCCTCTGCAATCAGCCACTGTTAGCTTAAACCTCATCCAGACCAAAGCTGACCCCAGCCGGTTCTTTTCCTTCTGAGCCTCAAGAACATGTGTTAGGAATCAGGATGCCCTGTGGGCCTCCTAGTGTGATAGTTCCAAGCCTGGCGGCTTATTGCACCAATAAGCTGAAAAGGAGCATCACGTATCAGGAAGCCTCGGTTCTCCCCTTTGGCGTCCCCGCTCCAGGTCATCAGGCTCAGGAGGTCACCCAGTGACCTGCTGGCTTTGCAGCCTGGGCACAGTGAGCACCACGAGGCTGCTCCTTGTAAGACCACTCATGGCAGGGAAGCCACAGCGCCTCGGAGGAGTATGAGGCAGCCAAGGATAACAGTATTTATGGGGAGGTTTTAGAGGCAGGGCCAAATGCTTTTGTTATGTATCTATATTTTGTTACGTAAATAAAGCTAGTGGCCACACAAATTGCATATGCAGTTAAAAAGAAAAAGATAATTAAAAAAAATCATATATCTTGATATTGCCCTGTGGTTATATAAGATGTTATCACTGGACCCAAACATTAGGATGACTATTAACAAAATGATAGAATGTAGCAAGTGTTGGCAAGGATGTGGAGAAACTGGACCCTTTGTGTGTCTCTGATGGGAATGTAAAATGGTGCCACCGCTGTGGTCAACAGTGTGGCAGTTCCTCAAAAAACTAAACATGGAATTACCATTCCACTTCCGGGGATACAGCCAAAGGAAGTGACAGCCAGATCATGAAGAGACATCTGTACACCCGTGTTTATAGAAGCATCAATCACAATAGCCAAGAGGTGAAACCAACCCAAGTGTCCATCAACAAATGACTAGATAAAGAGAATGTGGTCCATTCCTGCAATGCGCTATTATTCAGCCTCAACAAGGAAGGAAATTCTGACACGTGCTACAGGCCAGGTGAACCTTGAAGACATTATGCTAAGTGAAATAAGCCAGTCTCCAAAGGACAAACACTGTCTGCTTCCACATCTGTGAGGTGCCTAGAACAGTCAAATTCAGAGACAGAAAGTAGAATGGCTGTGGTCAGGGGCTTGGGAGAAGGGTGATGGGAGTTCTTGTTCAATGGGTACCGTGTTTTAGTGTTGCACGATGAAGAAAGTTCTAGAGATGGATGGTGGTGATGGTTGCCCAACGATGTGAATGTACTTGAGGACACTGAGTGGGACTGTTAAAAGTGCTTCAACACGGTCAATTTTACGTTGTGTATATTTTACCACAATTTTAATGAGTAAAAAGGATATTATCACTGGGGAAAACTGGGGAAGGGTATGTGGTCCTCTCCATACTGGTTTTGCAACTTATAGGAGCCTAAAATTTTTTTTTTAATAAAAAGTCAAAAAAATAAATAAAGTGAGCAAATCCTATCAGGGTAAGAATGTATTTATGAGTGCGTAGGAAAGAATTACAAGAAGATACACCAAATGTTTTTAGACGTGGGATTTGGGGGAAACATTCTTCTCCTTTTTTTCTTATCTTCTAGGCTTGCTAAAATTCAGCCGTATTATTCCAATTAGGGGGGAAGAAACCCTTCCTTTTCAAAAGGCTTCTGCTGTTTTTCTAGTCAAATGCAGAAACACGAGTCTCTGATATTAAAGGGCCTAAACAGAGTCTCATTTTTAGACCTCCAGCAACTCGCACACAACTGATTTATAAATAAATATTTATAGATGTATAAATCTATATTTATAAACACAAAGAAAATTTTGTTGAAGGAATTATAATCACCGTCCCTCTAATCAGCGGTGAGATGAAAACCAGCAATTGCTGAAAAGAAAACAAAGGTGTCGGTCACAGCCCAGGCTGAGGACGGGATGCTCTCTTCTGAACAGGGAAGAATGTCATTGTCACCAGCTGACTAGTGACCTTGTCACTGGCTATCAGGAAGCTTTTCTATGAAGGTCAGTCACTCCATGGGGGCTCTGGTGTCTTTCATCAGACTCCTCTGTCCTTTTCCGGCCCCCCCCCCATCACATCGCACCCCACAGAATGTGGAGGAAGGTTTACTCCAGAGGAAACATCATTTTGAGCAAAAATTCTCATTTCCTAGCTGACTGGCTATTGTAGGTTAAATTGTGTTCCCCCCTAAAAAAGATAAGTTGGAGTCCTAACTCCCGGTACCAAAGAATGTGACCTTATTTGGAGACAAGGTCCCTACAGAGATAATCTCCCAGCCAAGAAGAGCCCAAGACCAGCAGGAGCTAGGAGGCAGGCCTGGGAGACCCTCTCACCGCCCTCCGGAGGAACTGAACCTGTCAGCTCCTTGGTCTCAGGATTGTGGCCTCCAGCCCCGTGAGACGGTTTGTTTGTTGTTCAAGCCTCCCGGCCTGTAGTATGTGGCACTTTGTCATGGGAGCCCTGGGAGACTTACACACTGGGCTTCACTGCATCTTCCCAGCGGCTGCTTTCCCAACAAGCCCACATCAGGCCACCGAAGGGCAGCCTCTGCCTTTGCGTCAGCTGTTGTTAAATTCTCCTTCCTGGACCCAAATCTGAAATGGCTGTTTTCCCATGTCAACCTCAAAGACACAAGTTTGTCATCTCCAGCCCTTTTGCATTATTATTTTTTAAGTCTGATGGATTGCTCACCAAAAAACTGACTCCTAATACTGACAACCACTTGGAACGCCCCTCTCCCAGCTCATCATGGCCACAGCCCAAAACAGGGACCATGGGACCTGATGACCTTCAGGACCCTAGACACCAGCCACACTGGGAGGCCAAAGGACAGGACATGTGGCCCTGGGGTAACCTTTCTAAACAGCTGTTATGCAGTCCTGCATTTCCCAGGTCAGTGGGGTGCTTGGGCATGGCCCCAGATCAGGGCACCAGGTTCCCGCCCTGGGAGGACTGGCAGGTGGCCCAAATCCACAGCAGATGGTTTGGCCCAGAATCAAGGGAATTCATAGCCCACACATCACAATGGGGAGGGTAGTTGGTGGGTCCAAACGGGATCACGAGCTCCAGCTCTGAGTGGTTTGGCAACATGAAAAACTCACAATACTAACATCTCCAAACCTCAAACCTCCCCTGTGTGGGAAGGAAGGACCTGCGGGGCGCTTTCCCCACCCCGATTCTGCAGGGCTGCCCTGTCTGTGCATCCTGACCTCCAGCCCCTTTAAAGTCGTGCGTGTTGCTCTCTGGGCTTGGTGGTGGGGGAGGGGGGTAGTTACGGGGGGAAACAACTTGTTGTGCCCTTTTCTCTCTAAACTACTAAATTCTTGAGCGAACTCAGCACACATCAAGTCCAGCCAAAGATCAGGTCTTAAAACCAGGGTCAGATCTCTATTCATGTCATTGTGCAACAAATGTTGGCCAAATGCCTATCATGCTCCAGGCCCAGCTGGGCCTGGGAATACAAGATGAGAAAGCTATGGTTCTGAAGCTTGAAGAGCAGCTGTGAGTAGAAGGGGCAAGACAGATGCAGAAACAGACAACTGTAAACTAACACAGTAAGTTAGTGCTCAGGATATGCACCAACAGTTACAGGAGAATCAGAGAGGGCCACTGCATTTGACTAAATAACGCCCTCCCCCCAAAGATCTTAATAATCCCCAGAACCTACAGGCGTTACATTTTATGGCAAAAGGAACGTAGCAGATGTGATTAAATTAAGGATGTAAGGATGTTACCACGGGGGAGAGGGTCCGGGATTATCTAGGGGGGCCAGTTAATCACAAAGGTCCTTACAAAATGGAAGGGGAGGGTCAGGGTCAGAAAAAAGAGGTGTGATGGAGGCCGAGATAGGTGCTGAAGTGATGTGCTCTGAAGTGGCCAAGCCAAGGAATACAGGCGGCCACTAGAAGCTGAAAAGACAGAGAAACAGATTCTCCCTTCAGAGCCCCGAGAAGAAACCAGCCCTGACAGCACCTTGAGTTTAGCCCCATAGGACTCATGTCAGACCTCTGACCTCCAGAGATGTAGGAGAATACATTTGTATCATTTAAGCCGCTAAGTTTGTGGTTGTTTGTTAGAGCAACAATAAAAAACAGGCATGTGGGGACCCATTCCAGGAGGGTAGGAATGGGGACAATGATATCTCCTTGGGGACAGAACATTGGCCATAGTCTTAGAAAATGGACAGGAAAAGTGAGAGAGAGGGCCCACCCAGCACCGGAGACAGCAGATACATGCAGGGAAATATGAGCAGCTGAGCATGGCTAAAGCACGAAGTTATAGGCAAGGAACGGTGAGAGTTGAGCTTGGAAGACAGGCAGGGGCCAGATTGCACTGAGCCCTGTGTTCTTGCTAAGCAGAGAGGAGTCTAGCCTATGGGTGTTAGGGAGCCAATGAGGGGCCCTAAGCAGGTGAGTGACATGGTCAGAGTTTAACATTAGGAAAAGCAGTGGCCAAGAGGACAAAGGATGGATTTCAGATCAGTTAGATAGTTGTTGCAATAAGCTTGACCCAAAATGATAAAGATTGTTGTAAGGGCTATTGAAAGGAAGTGGTTACAGTGAAAGGATGAAAAAAGCAAGATCCTGAGACTGGTTGAACATTGGAGCCAAAAGGGAAGAATCAAGAATGACAGCCAGGATTCTGGCCCCGGGGACCTCGGTGCAGAAGAAAGGAGAGAATAGAGGAAAGAGAGCAGATTTAGGTGGGACACTGGTCCTTCTGGAGCTGTACATGCTGACTTTGAGGTACCTAAGGGATAGCTGAGATTTCCAGCCAGAAATTGGACACTCACGTCTGAAGTTCAGGAGGATCTAGATGTTAACAACTTCAGGAGTTTAAACAACGAAAGTTAAGTGTGATGGCTGGGAGGTGAGGGTGGGAGGTGGAACACCAACATTTATAAAGCAGGTGAGAGAAGAGGAAATCCAGAGGGAGACCAAGAAGGGAGAGTCAAAGAGATGAGAGGAGAATCACAGGACTGGGAGAGTAGAGAGTTTCTAGGGGAAAAAAAATGTATGAGTCAGCAAAGGCTGCTGTAACAAAATACCACAGATTGCTGGAAGTCAGGGTTGGTCAGTAGGGTTGGTGTCTCCTGAGGTCTGTCTCCACAACTTGTATAGATGTCAGTCTTCTCACTGTGTCCTTACATGGTCTTTCCTCTGTGTTTTTGCATCCAGGGTGTATTTTCCTCTACTTATAAGGCCCCCTAGTCTTACCCTATTTGGGGCCCACCGTTATAACCCTGTTTACCCCTAATTACCACCTTAAAAGTCCTCTCTTCAAGTACAGTCACATTGGGGTTAGGGCTTCAATGCATGAATTTGGGAGGTGGGGGGCTTGATTCAGTCCGTAAGAGAGAGAGTCCAGTGAAATAAACAAAAAACATTCATTGTGTTTGGCAAGGAGGAAGTTTCTAATGATGCTGGAGAACACTTTCAGGGAAGAGACAGGAGAAGATGCCAGAAGACAGTGATGCCTGCTGGATGGAACAGCATGAAGAGACGGAGGCAGCGAATGTGAGGGCATCTTTAATAAATTTGGATCTATTGGGATGAGAAGTGAAAGAGACAACAGATCCAAGTTGGAACTGTGTGGGGTCAATGTAGGGCAGGACTGGAGTGGCTCACTGTGGTGTACGGACAGCTTTGTGGGGAATTTCTGGGGGTGGCTCCTCGCCAGATGACATGTGGTCCTTCTAAGGAGAGTGTATTATTCAGGGTTCCCCAGAGAAAGAAAACCAATAGATTATACATATATATAGAAAGAGAGAGAGAGAGAGATTTTTTTATGAGGAATTGGCTCCTGTGATTATGGAGACAGAAGTCCCACAGTCTGCCCTCTGCAAGCTAGAGACCCAAGAAAGCTGGTAATATAATTTCATCCAAATCCAAAGACATGAGAACCAGAGAAGCATCTGGTGTAAATCTTAGTTCAATAGCCAGAGAAGATGAGATGAGGTGTCCCAGCTGAGCAGTGAGGCAGTAAAAAAAAAAAAGGGGGAGAATCTCTCCTACCTCCGCCTTTGGTTCTCTCCAGACCCTCAATGGTTGGATGATCCCATCCACATCGGGGAGGTGAGCGTCTGCTTTTCTGAGTTCACTGATCTGAATGTTAATCTCATCTGGAAACGCCCTCACAGACACACCCAAAATAATGATGAATCTGGGCACTTTGTGGCCAGACATGTTGACAGGTAAAATTAATCATCACAGACAAGATAAACACTTCTACGTGTTTGCTCCATGAATATCTGCCCATCCACTGAAGTGGATTTCTGTGAATCCAAAGGGGTGCCCTGTGAGACTGGAAGTCAAAGACAGATCTTCAAAGGGGCTTGCTGTAACCTGTCTGCCTGGAGGCAGCAGGACCTCCTACACCAAGCAGGCAGGTCTGTGCCAGAGGGTTGAAGAGGACGTGACTGCTGCCTCATGCCTGAGTAAAAATGATGGTGGTTTTAGGAGCAAAGAGTCTCAAATTTTTGCATTAAAAAAAAACAAAAAAACAATGAGCAAGCTAGACATTTGACTTTTTTTTTAAAGCATTTGGAAAAAAAGCCAAGAACAGATGGCAAAGAAGAGAGTTTTTGATTGTCATGGAAGATTTAAGAAAGGAAGGAGACGGTTCAGCGATGGAGCAGGGGGGAGTTGCCTTGTCACTCAGAAGAGCAATGGAAATGCTGAAAGGTCAGCACGTTGGACAATTAATTGTGAGCATGACGGCTCAAGTGTTACATTCAGATGCAAGAGGACTTGAACACCAGGGAAATTTCTGTGAAAACTTGCCAAGGATTTTGATTGATGAACTTAAAAGCAAAAACCCTTGGCATTTGCTCTGACTTTTCAAGGGGTGTTTGAAGAAATAAAGAAACCACACATGTTTTTGAGAAAAATAGTAACTGATCATGCAACATGGTGTTTCTATTATGATCCAGAAGCTTAAGTGTCAACGTTTGTGGTAGAAAACTTCAACAACCCTAAGTCTGAGGAAAAGCACTCATTTCAAAACAAAAAGGAAGTATTCATTTGTTTTTTTTACATCAGTGACATTGTTCATGCTCAATTCATCTCGCAAAAGCTGAGAGTTGATCAGATTTTTTTTATGCATAAACAGAAAAGTGATTGGGAAATGTTAAATACTTTTTTTAAAGACTGTCTATGATTTGCATCTCACCACCGGCATTGCTTTGGCTCACCACTTACATTCTGTCACATCGTTATTTGACTCTATTACCAAACTATTTCACCAGATAAGATTCCAAATGACTTTTGGTTGTTGAAGTATTTTTTAAATCCACTCAAAAAGGAATTGGACTTGACACTGTTGGTGGCATTCGGAAGTACATAATGAATCAGAGCTCCTTAGAAAAATGGCTGATTCTAGGACTGGGGCAGAGAAAACACAAGATGAGCCTGGAGCACCTAGGAGTGCTAGAAAATAAGGGAGTGCTCAAAAAACAAAAGAAAAGAAGCATATCAAGGGGACACAGGAACCAATCTGAAAGTTATTGATGGACAAGACTGGACCAATTTGGGCGACAAAATAAATTGTGCATATTGAGTTATAACTTAAAGTACAGAGCAGATGTCCCTGAGTCCATACCAATATTAATAAGTGATTGAAAGAATAAATAAATGGGAGGAAAGAGATACATCTTCCTTAAAGAAGAATTTCAAATAATGTGTGTAATACTCCTTCTTCCAGGAGGTAGAGCTCGATTCCACCTCTTTCCACTTAGTCACTGACTTCTAAAAACTATAGTAGAGAAAGGGAAAAACAGGAACTTGACAATGGAGAAACCTGGCAAAACCTACCTTAACCAAATAACTGAGGGCCATGTCATCACCATGTAAGGTGATGAGAAGAGCACTTCTCCTCTCCTTACAAGGACCCATACACATCCCAGTCTAATCAAGGAAACCAACAGACAAGCCCAGATTAGAGACATTCTACAGGACACCTGGTCAGTACTCCTCCAGACTCTCAAGTTCCTGAAAAACAACAAAAGACTGAGAAACTGCCACAGACCAGAGGAGACTGGGGTGACATGACAACTAAATGCAATGTGGTTCCCTGGATTGGATCCTGGAAGAGAAAGAAGGCGTTCATGGGAAAACTGGTAAGATCCAAACAAAGTATCTAGAGTTTAGTTAATAGTAATGCACCAACATCAGTTTCTTAGTTGTGACAAATACACTCTGATAATGTAAGATGTTAACAATGGGGGAAACTGGGTGAGGAGTTTATAGGTGACGGGAATTCTTTGTACTATCTTTGTGAATCTAAAATTTTTCCGAAATAAGAAAAGTCTAATTCAAAAAGATATAGGCACCCCAATGTTCATAGCAGCACTATTTACAATAGCCAAGACATGGAAGCAACCTAAGTGCCCACTGACAGAGGAATGGATAAAGAAAATGTGGTATATATAATACAATGGAATATTACTTAGCCATAAAAATGAAATAATGCCATTTGCAGCAATATGAATGGACCTGGAGATTATCATACTAAGTGAAATAAGTAAAATATCAAGTGAAAGACAAATATCAAGTGTTATCACTTATATGTGGAATCTAAAGAAATGACACAAATGAACTTACTTACAAAGCAGAAAGAGACTCACAGAGATAGAAAGCAACCTTACGGTTACCAAAGGTAGCATCATGGGGGAGATAAATTGGGAGTTTGGGATTAGCAGATACAAACTACTATATACAGAATAGATAAATGACAAGTTTCTACTGTAAAGCACAGGGAACTATATTCAATAGCTTCTAATAACCTAAAATGAAAAAGAGTATGAAAGAGAATATGTATATGTACAACTACGCTGTACACTATGTTGTAAATCAACTATACTTCCATTAAAAATTTTTTTTTAATTTTTCAAAATAAAATCATTTTTTAAAAAAAGACTACTGTGAATTCCAAGGGCAATACCAAAACAGAATTCCACAATAACAATTTGAAAAATGGCAGGAACACTAGTTAGACTCTGAGTTCATTCTCTCAAGGGGCTGAACTCGACTGTTTTTGTTTTATTTCGGTGAGGCATCTCTCCCTAGGAAGTGAGGCAACTTCAATGCCGATCAAGGCTGAGAATGCAGGTCCCCCACTCTGGTGCTCCGTGTGACAGCACAACACCACTGCCACAGGATAGCTTACACTTCTATAGCATTTACTTTGTACCCAACTGTTCTAAGCATCTTGTATATATTAACCATTTAATCCTCATTTACCCTATTACCCTGAATTCCTATTTTGCAGAAGATTCTAGATTTGATGCGTCTTCCACTGCACCATGCTAAATGGCATGAGTGGAGAGTGGGTTTCATGCCTCCATGTGGAGTTTGTACCAGCCCTTGCTAGCCCTTCATCCTTGGAGGATGAAACAAACAGGATTTGTGAATGGACTAGATGTGGGAGGTGAGAGGAAAGTGTGGTCCAGGATGATGCTCAGGATGGGGCTTGGGCAAGGAAGAGTCTGCAATGCCCTTTATTACAAGAGGGAGCTCAAGAGAAGCTGCTCGGAAGGATGAGATCATTAGTTTTGGATACACTGAATTGAACGTGGACCTTCTCTGGGGCTTGATAAGCATGCTTGAAGCTCCAGAGAATATTCTGATCTGAATATAGAGTTTTAGGGCCAATCACATCAATACTTCATAAACCCCTGAACATAGCATTCCCACAATTAAACGCCTCCTCACCTCTAAGTTGTCCCTCTGAGTGGTTCTTTTGTGAAAGTCTACATCAGAAGGTGACCAGAGCATCAACCCGGCCCCAGAGTCTGCCTTCCTTGGGGTGGACCTGCCGGTCACTACACGTGATGAGATGTGGATTCCTCTCCTTCCTGCCTCTAAACATTCCAAAGGCCCTACCCAAAGCATCACTTCCTAACACCCTCAATTCTTGACATCTCAAGACTTCACAGAGTTGACTGTCCTGTTGTGCCCAAAGCCCTGTGTCAGGTCCAGACTTGCCAGGCCTCTAGACCTGATGACAGTGGGAGAGAGTCCCTAACCAGTGGATTGGGTTGAATAGTGTCTCTATGTCCACCTGGAGCCTCAGAATGTGACCTGACTTGGAAATAGGAGTATGACAGATATAATTAGTTAAGATAAGATACTGAGTTAGAGAGGGCCCTAATCCAATGACTGGTGTCTTTGTAAGAAGGCCATATGAAGACACACAAAGAAAAATGGCAAGTGAAGATGGAGGCAGACATTGTAGTCATGAGCCTACAGCCAAAGGTTGCCAAGGATTGCCAAGAACTGCCTGGAGCTGGAGGAGGCAAGGAAGGATCCTCCCTTAGAAACTTCAAAGAGGGCGTGGCCCTGCTTGATTTCAAACATCTCTTCACCAGCACTGTAAGAGAATAAATTTCTGTTGTTTTCAGCCACCAAGCTTGGGGTACTTTCTCACAGCAGTCCTAGGAAACTAACACAGCCAGATAATGCAATGAGAAGACCTGTGAGATATGGAACATACACATGGACAATGGCCAGATCACATAGAGCAATGGAACCCTGATTCTCAACCTCTGCAGTAACCAGCCTGCAAACCCAAACCACACCGTCTGCAGCAATCAGCCCAGCCTTCAGGACTTGGTCAGTGGCTGCCAACTCCCCCTAATTTCACCCCTGCTTCCAACTCTGCTCCCCTAACCAATCACATAGGATGTCCTGCTTTCAGTTAGCCTGCCTCCAGCTTCTCCATGACAACAGCCTCCAATGGAGCACACCTGAAGCCTTCCCTTGATTCCACTATGCAGCTTTCCCACTCCGCTGCCTGCAGCTGAGTCTCTGCCAATTGCCAAGTGATGGTTCTGACTCCCTTGCTACAGTGAGCTCTGAGAAATAGCCTCTGTTTGTTCTCATTGGGTGGTCGTCATTATTTCCACACCTGGAATCTGCGGGTGTATGAGTTACAAGGGTTGCCATAACAAAACACCACAAACTGGGTGGCTTAAGCAACAGAAATTTATTTTCTCCCAGCTCTGGAGGCTGGAAGTCCAAGATCAAGGTGCTGGCAGGTTGCTTTCTCCTGAGGCCTGTCTCCTTGGCTTACATGTGGCTGCCTTCTCTCTGTGTCCTCACTTGGCCTTTCCTCTGTGCTCAGGCATCCCTGGTGTCTCTCTGTGTGATCAAATTTCCTCTTCTTGTAAGGACACTGGTCACATTGGATTAGGGCCAACCCTAACAGCAGCCTCAATTTAACTTAATTACCTCTTTAAAGGCTCTCCTGCCAAATACATTCATATCCCGAGATACTGGGGATTATGGCTTCAATATATGACTTGTGGGAGGACACGACTCAGCCCAGAGCAGTTTGGAAGAGACCAGGTCAGCTGGGGTGAGACAGAGTTGTGTGAATGCCATCTTGATTAGCCATCATGTCTCCCTTGTAAAAATGCATCATCTGTTTGCAGCTTTTAGGTGATTTGTGAGCAGCAGAGCTGAAAGATGGGGGTGACAAGACATGAAGTAAATAGAAAGAGCATCTCAGAGAAGAGCTTGGGCCTCAGTAAACTGGCCTAGTCAACAGCTGCATGGGTGGAGGGGGAGCCAGGTGACTGTCCCAGCTTCTTCCATAATCACGGCACCTTCTTGCCAAATCTCCATATAGTCACCAAAGGGAAACAGTCAAAAGGACATACATGCATTTGAGAAATGGGGACAATGGCTTCACCACACAACCAAGACCCATGATTAGTTGTTTCCAGGGTGGCAAATGGGCCTGTGTTAGGAGGAGGCAGAACTCGGGCTGTGCTCTGTGAAAGATGCCAGTACCCAAACTTAGAGTCCTATTTATTTACCAGGTCCTCCACTTTAATGTTTATAACATATTTGAGGACCTGTGCTCTGGATTAGAGGAATATTTTCCTTTCCCTTAAGTGCCCTTCAGTCAACTACTAATCTTTCATCTAACTCCTCTCAGCATTTACTCTTAATCCTATTTATTCATCAGTCCACCTACCAATCATCCATTCGCTATCAATCCAAACTGATCACCAATTCACCACTATCCATCTACCATCCACTACCCATCTATCCATCTATCCATCCATCCATCATCCATCCATCCATCCATCCATCATTCACCCATCCATCCACCACCCATCAACATGTCAGATGTACTCATGGAGGACTAGGAGTGTTCAGGGGAAGGTAAGACAAATCATTTGGGAATGTGGAAACAGCAGTTCCACATACTCTCTTCCCTCAAACACAAATCAGTTTCCTTCTTTCTAATATGGTCGTCACCATGTCCATCCTCTGGCCCAAAATTTGCGAAAGGGAGCGAGCAGACCCCAGACGTCATGACACTCCTAAGCAACTCCAGGGCATCATTCAATTCTGGGCTCTTCACGCCAGGAAGTGGGAAGAGAACTGACCGTGAAGGTAGATAGTTGGAGTTCTTCGTGCCCCTGTCTCTATTCTGGCCTCAGATGCATCATCCGTACGTACCCTGACCTCTGCTTCTTAAAATTATTCCCTGAAGTATGCAAAGCTGAGAGGACAATCAGGGACGGAGTCACAACATTCACACTGATTTTGCATCTGAATCCATGACACATGGTAGTTTTAAGGGGGAAAAAAAAAAAGGTGTTACCTTTTTTTTTTTCAAATCAGCAGTGAGTTACAAAAACTCTGCTCCAAGCAGTCACTTCGTGCTTATCCTGGAAACCCGTATTTCTTGCTGCTCTTTGTGGACTGCCCCAAACTCTTGGGGGCACTGAACCCAGGACTAGGTGACCCCCAGTTCCTTGTGATTCTGTGACTTGGGCCTGGATGTTCTGAAAATGAGATTGGCTCACACAGTTGAAGCGGCCATGGGTGGGAAGGATCTGAATGGGCTCTTTGGGGCTCTCTGACTCAGACCGCTTTCCGCGGAGGGGATGCTGGTCCCGCGCTGTGTCATTCAGGTGTGAGTAATGGCCCCGATTTGTCTACGAGGCATCACACAGCTCCACATCTGCTCTCAATTTAGACTTGTTCCCTAAAACGTTGACTAAGCTCTCTCTTTTCATAAGCAAGCAAGAGCCCATTTTTGAGAGGCTGTTCACAAAGAGAATGGGAGATGTCTTGAATGGAATGCGATTTGAGTACCAGGGCCACGCTCTGTTCTGCGCAGAGGAAGCAGGGATGAATCCGAGATGGGGTAGGGGGGACGAAGTAGCAGCGGCAGACTTGTGACCAGGACACTCTCCTGACACGTCGCCCTGCCTGTGGAGGGCAGCCAGCATTGGAAATCTACCAAAAACAAAACAGGAAGGAGCTCTCTTTCTCTTTTTTGCAGGTAGTGGGTTCCTAAAATGAAACATCTGTGGTCTGTGACGGCATTAATCCTGGTTCTGTGAACTGGGCGAGCTACCTAAACGTACATGTGAAACAGAAACAACTCACCCACTTCACAGGGGCCTTGTGAGGACTAAAGCAGGAGGCCTGGGGGGGACGGGGGAGGGTAGAGCTCAGTAGTAGAGTGAGTGTTTAGCACGCATGAGGTCCTGGGTTCAATCCCCTGTACCCCCATTAAAATACATATAAATAAGTAAACCTAATTACTTGCCCCCCCCCCACCAAACAACAACAAAAAACCCAGGAGGCTTAAGGGCCAAAATCTGTGTGGCTTGTTCTTCTCTGCAGTTTATACATTTTTAAAGGGTTGTTAAAATTAAAGCAAAACATGAAAAAGAACATAGGACAGACTGCATGGTCATCTGCTAAGCGTAAAGGACTTGCTACCGGGCCCTTTACAGAAAAGTCTGTGGGTCTCTGGATTGAAGGAAGAAAGACACTTGAAAATACCTGGCACAGGGCCTGGCACACAGGGGACGCTTGGTAAAGGTAGAATTTCACCACCAAAAGAGGATGGTTTTCAGGGAGTAATTTAGTTGTAAGAAAAGGGTAAATGAGATTCAACATATGGGACAAAATCTGTAGGGTTTGTAGAATATATAAATATTTCTATTTGGCCTCCCCCCGTGTTAGTCTGCTAGGGCCGCCATAACAAAATGCCACACACCGGGCGGCATAAACAGCAGACGTTGCTTTTCTCACAGCTCTGGGGGCCCCAAGTCCAAGATCAAGGTGTCGGCAGGTTCGGTGTCCCCCTTGGCCTCGCTCCTTGGCTGGCAGATGGCTGCCTCCTCCTCGTGTCTTCCCATGGTCCTCTCTCTGTCTGGTGTCCCTCTGTGGGTCCAAATTTCCTCTTCTTAAAGAACACCAGTCAGACTGGATCAGGCCCACCCCGATGGAGGCCTTATTTTTATTCACCTCTTTAAAAACTGTGTCTCCAAATACAGCCACATCTGAGGTGCCGGGGGGTTAGGCCTTCAACAGATGAGTTTTGTGGGGAAAACAACTCAGCCCATAACACTCCCTTTTAAATTAAAGGAAGTAATAATAAGTAACAATGTTTATCCCTTTATTCAGAACAAATAATCCTTACACGCTAAGAGGTGTCACAACTGGGTAACAATGAGAAAGGCTGGTCCAATTTTAGGGGACCTTTAAGTGACAGGCCTCTGTACCTTCCTTGTGGCAGAAACTTTACCTGCATCCCAAATATCCACATGTTCTCCCACATTTCTCAGCCTCGTGCTAGTAGGCAGGCACAGGACTAGTTCCAGCCCTCACAGAGCACCCAAGGGCCAGTGGAAACTCTTCAGCTCACCCTTGCTCTGCTGTGGTGGCCAGAGGAGCTTCATTTTGAGTGAACAGGACCACAAGCTGGAAGCAGCCTGGATCCCTGAGTCACCACATGGAAGGCAGGTGCTCTGGAGTCAGCCAAATGGCATAAACATTCATGGGAGTAGGAAACAAACCTTTATGGGACAAATCACAGAGATTTGGGGTTTAATCTCTTCTCATCACCAAGTCTGATCTACCTAACACACTGGTTGCCAGAGAGGAGCCGAACACTTGTGATGGGGTCACAGAGGCATTCTCATCTCAGACCTGCCATGAATGCACCACCTAACCTTGGATGAGAAGCCTTGGTCCTGATACTGGCTGGCATCCCACCCTTGTCCAGCCGGCTGTGGTAACAAGGCTTAGAAAGAATACATTCCATTATTCTGGAGAGGCTTATATATAATATCAGCCAAAGATTTTCCTTTCAAAATAACTATGGGCCGCCTTCTGAGCAGGGAATATGTTGAGTAACTAGCTCAGGCCCTTAAGTCAGAGCCATTTTTTTTTCTTTTTTATTCCGTGAATGATGTAGCTTCCTGGCCTTGTACTCTCTGCAATGCCCTACTGGTTAGTTGCCCAACTCCAGTTGGTCCCTGAGTTTTCTTCACCTGTCTACTCTATACTCCCCGAGCTGGTGCCCCCAAACTCCTCCTTATCGGCACACCAGCTCAAACATGGATATACTTGTGGAAGGAAATTGCCAAGGCTGAGGTGTCCCCTGCCCTTCCCCACCCCCAGTCCCTTGGTGCCATAGACATGCGCTCTCAGAGCTGTGTGTCCTGAAAACAGGTCCGCAGAAAAGTGCAAATATAGACCCCATTTGTCTTTGGAACCAGATGTCTGAAAAGCTCCCTTGACAAAACAAACCCACCACAAATAATACACTCATTTACTACTCAGGAAATACACTCCTTTCATTGGAAAGTGATGACATTAAGTTGAACCAGCTCCCAGTACTGCTCTGAATTATTCTAACTGTCTGTAGCACATAGAGGGCCTTACAGAGAAAACAAATACAATAACCAAGAGGCTTCCAGACGCCCCCTAAAAATAGCAGTCTTGCATTCTTTCTGAACTTGTATCACTGTATGACATGACTATACAGAAAATACTTTATTGACTTAATCCAGTAAAACGTAACAGCCTTTTCACAGCCAACGCAGATAACAGGGCTGTCCAGGGGTAGATGTTTACTTGGGGGATCTATTGAGAAGGAAAGTCTTTTTGCAGCTTCGAGTCGATAGCAGACAGTGAGTGGATAATGTGTGAGGTTCAAATCTCAAGAAGCTGCACGATTTTGGGAAGGACTTAAAACTGCAGCCCTGGTCCATGCAGAAACCTCAGATCCCTGTTGTAATGACGGTTTGATCTGCTGTTGACTTTCCCCTCTGCCCACGGTGGCTGTGCTCTCTGATTGCTCTGTGTTCTTTGAGGGAGGAGCCCTGCTCCCTAAACTCAGTCTGAGGCCAGCTCACTCAGGGGCCCTGGTGAGTCCTTAAACCATCTGCGGCCCCAGCTTTCCCTTCTTTCATCTCTGGTCCCTCTCTGCTCTAAAATGATCTGATTCCTGAAAGAAAACATCATCATGAAAACTATATACACCTTCTTACGCCCCAACCCCACCCAACTTCAGAGAGAGCTTCATGCAGTGCAAACTGTGGGCCTCCTGCTTTCCACCGTGCCACCCTCTGAGCCCCACTGCACGGAGGACATGGGTGGTATAGAGGAAAAACTTTTTGTGAAGAGTTACGAATAAATTTGGAACAGGGCCAATCCAAACAGCCCATCCAGGAGCCCTCCCATTCCACCTCATCGCCCCTCTCCCCACCGCCCTCCCCAAGGCCTGAAACAAGGACAAAATCTAGAAGTGACGTTCACAGGTGTTATTCCTCATGTGCCATTTTCAGAGTCTTCAAGGAAGATCATGACCCCGGCCCCCAACCCAGAAAGAAAAATGCTGATTCGCCTTGAGCTGCCATTTGCTGTACGCCAGGCAGATGGACTCTGCAGACACACCTGTTGCAAGTGAAATGAAGCCGAAAATGCTTTCAAATACCCACAACGCGATTCCGTCTTGCATCCTGTCAGTTGCTGTGCCAAGAACTTTACCTCGAAGATGATACGATTATTTTGCAACCTCCTCTTAGTTTTCAGATTTATCAGCAAAACAAACAAAGCAGCCAGAGTGAGGGAAAAGTGTATTTCACAGTCATTATAAAAGCACATATATTTAATCATGGTGACATAAATACAGTCCTTACTTGTGACCAAATCATACAATTAAGGTTGACTTTTCCTCCAGGACGTCACACGATGTTGGTTCAGCCACCTCCGTCGGTTAAGTACAGGCTGACTGAGCTCACAGGCGCAGACTAATGAGAGACAGTCATGGCTCAAACGAACGACACACTTGGTCCTTACCAAAGGGAGAGTCAAGTTTTCCATATAAATATAATAAAATAATAAAAGAATTTAACATTTCTTCTTTTACTCAATTTCATAGATTGGCCAGGTGCTCACACACACACACAATAGTTTTCCACCCCCCACCCCCGCACCCCCTCACTGGGTTCAGAATTGACCTGAGTTCACAGTTCAAGTTGCCAATGGTGACACGGTTGGTCAGTTGCAGGACCGTCTGCAGTGTTCTTGAAGTGTGCGAGGGACGGGAAGCGTCCCAACAAGCTAACGGTGACACACTCATGTTCTCAAGGCAAGTAAAACACAAGAAAGAGACATAAAAGGCCAGACGAAGTTCACAGGCACAGCTATGCAGCCCTCAAACCTGCAGAGGGGGCCCCTGAAGCTGGAAACCAGCTTCCGAAACAGCTTCTTCACCCATCAAAAACCAAAACTTCACGGCAGATGGAGAAAGGGACCTTTCTCCGATGCTTCTTTTCTTTCTCTCTGCTTAAAAAGCTCTATTTTCAATGGAAAGTTCCAGAACCCGGTCTGGAGCCAAACAAAGGAATGTCACCAACAGCCAGGAGCCTGACTGCCTTGGGCTGGGGCGATCCCATCAAGCGGGAAGCTGCAGCCCAAGATCCTGTCAAGCCAAGACTGGGCATGGGGGTGGCTTCCAGGGAGAGCCAGATATCCGTGCCCTCCTCACTCAGCCAGAGACGTGTGGGGCAGAAGGTCACCGCTGGTGAATGAGGAACCACTCCCACTGCCCTCTGGCGCAGGCTGGCTGCCAGCAGAAGTGAAGGCAGGCTTTGCAATGCTCCAGGCCTGCTTCAGAATCAGTGAGCTGAGAGGACCAGCCCTGGGGTGGCCACAGCGGTGGTTTCTGGTCATGCCTGCACCAACCAACAGTTAAAGACTCCAAGCCGCAGTGTAACCTGTCTCCCAAGCTGACGGCTATCCAACCCGTGCTGATTCTTCTTTTTCCGGTTCTGCTCATGACTGAGTGGTCCCCACCAAGTGCCAGGGCCCAGGGGAGCCAGCCCCAAGCCAGCTCCAGCCAGACATAGTCACACAACATGGAGGTCCACAAAACACGTATGCAGCGACGGCATGGACACAGACCCGGAGATGTATCTTTGGTTCCATCCTTGGCAAAAGGTGTGAAAACAAAACAAGGACTCAAAGCCTGTTTGGGGAACACCGCTTTCTTCAAAGAAGACGTGGTGCTGTATTTTGAACGTGATTCTCTCCAGGCAAGCCTCTCACAGCTCACTGCCAACTGGCGGAGTTCTAAACCAAACTTATTTTCTTGGCAGCTGGAAAACTGCATTGCACAGAGGTAATGGTGCCTTCTAGGTACATCCATATCCAACCTTAACCATTTTCTCTCTTTCTAAATAACCAAATCTGACTATGCTCTATAGCTCCAGAAGGATGGGGGCTCTGAGGATATGATGGGAAGAACACAGGGCCGGCTGTGATCAGTGACCACCAGCCACTAAAAACATCACCTGGGTGGGCTCTGATGCCCTCCACGCATATCCTCTCACAAGAACAGGAGTTTGCCGAAATCACTTTCCATCTCTCCATCCAGGTTTTTAAGAATTATGTTGCTTTGATTCAGTGATATCACATAAAGAAAAATCATCTTTGGGAAAGATAATTCAACTATTAGCAAGTTTCAACCAAAAAAGAAAAAAAAAAAGTCAAAACCTTGCTTGGCAAATGAGTGTCCCCACTGGTCCTTTCCTCTCACCAGGGTCCCTGCTGTTTGGACCAGTCTTTGATCAGATGCCCCGTTTTGCTCAGAGGGGTTGGTGCTGGTTTCAGAGGCTCCTGCCCATCTTCTTCAAGGGTTCCTGGAGGCTGGTGCTCTGGGGCACCAGCTCTTGCCACCCTGCAGGGATTCACTTCTAGGAAAGGAGGGGAAACCGTGGCCTGGGTGAACCCCTCTGTGAACCCCTCTGACTGCTGAAAAGGGAACCACCCGCTGAGAGGCACACACAGAACACAAAATGGAGAAAGAGTTCGAAAGGTCTGTAATTGGAGGAGCCCAGAGGCCGATGCACGGTTTTTGCCTGCCCGGGCCCAGCTGGGAGGCGGGCAAAGGGTCGGTGATTGGTGGGAGGAGGGAGGCCACGCATGATCAGAGCTGGCTGCACAGAAGGCCACCTCCCCGGGGATCCCAGCATCCCCGGGGGAACCTGACTTGAGACCAGGGTATGCGGGCTCTGGGTCTGCAGGTTTCAGCTGTGGGGACATCACACGTCAGGAGGAGGTGGGGCCGGGAAAGATGCTCAGTGAGAGGCCTCTGAGTCTTCACACCCTGATGGACGCATGGAGCTGCTCACTGCTTCCTGTGGAAACACCCAGAACCCCGCTGCTGGCCGAGTTAGCACTGGCCTTTGACCCCGTCAGCCACGTTGAAGGAGAGGCTCACGGGGGCCGTGGGCTGCAGCGGGGGCATGCTGGCCTCCAGGGGCCTGTCAGCTGGGGGCTGCACACTCTGGTGCCGCTTTCTCAGCATCTGTCCGACGCCCATCATGGGGAACCTGCCTCGGCTTTTCACACAGTGTGGGCTCCCCAGGGGCTGAGTGGAGCCGTTACCTGGCCCTGGGGGTGGGGAACACACGCCCTCCTCTTTGGGGGGGCTGTTCTTATCATCGTAGGCAAAGGAGACCAGAGTTGGGTGCAAAGGGGTTTGGAGAGCGGATGGGCTTCCGGGCAGCAGGACGGGCGAGAGCGTCCGCTCACCGGGACTCCCGCGAGCCAGGCCCCCGGGGGAGCTCAGGATCCTGTAGTGATGGGATGGGGACAGCACTTCCGTCTGCTCGTCGCGGTCCACGGACTCGAAGGAGCGCACCATGTCCAGCATCAGGGGGTCTTCCTTGGCGGGGATGCCGGTGCTCCCAGGCCCTGGCTGAGGGGGCTCCGGTTTCTTGACAATCTTGGGGGTCCTGGGGGGTGGCACCGGGATGAACTCCATGGAGGAAGAAGCCACACAATTGGAGTCCGAGGTTTTGCGGAAAATATTACGGCAGCCGAAGGAATCTGCACATCAAGGAGGCAAAGGAAATCATGAAGATGGCTATACCAACAGGGCCAACGGCCCTGCTGCCACCTGCTCCGACCTCCAGCGTGACTGAGACAGTGAGAAGTTACCCAGGGAGGCCAGGAGAAACCGAGAAGCAAACGGCCTCAGCATCTGACTCACCCTATGGGAAACCAGATGGTCGTCCTAGAACAGAGGGGACAGAAGGCTGGTGACAGGAGGCCTCCTGGGTTCCGATTCACCTCGTGGAACCAGCTTAACATCCACTCTCCTTTTGAATTCTTTTTTCCCCTCAAAGTAAGTTTTTAAAAAAATTTTTATTTACTTTTTAAAAATTGCTTTTTAAATTTTTTTAAAATGGAGATACTGGGGATTGAACCCAGGACCTCATGCATGCTAAGCACGTGCTCTACCACTAAATTATACCCCAGCCCCCTCTGCTCTCCTTTTGGTTGCTTAAAATTCTGGACCCCACCAAAGAACCTTTAAATATAAAGGCACATGGCTCAACAGAATGACCAGAAAACTGCTGGAAGGACATGGAATCCAACATGCTGAGGACTTGCAAATTTGGTCCTCAGGTAATCAAAACTGGAAGGAGGGTTTTGCTCATGACTTTTTTTTTAATTATGGTAAAAAATACATAACATAAGTTTATCATCTCAACCATTTTTAAGTGCAGAGCTCAGTAGTGTTAACTGCATTCACACTGTTGTGAAACAGAACTCTTCACATTGCAAATCTAATAGCTGTTGCCGGGGGCAACCGGTCTGTGAATCTGACTGCTCTAGGTCCCTCATATGAGTGGAATCTACAATATTGGTCCTTTCGTGACTGGCCTGTTTCACTGAAGGTAACGTCCTCAGGGTTCACCGGTGCTGTAGCATGGGGTCAGAGTTCCCTTCCTTTTTGAGAACTCCCTCATGACTTTTGGTCTCCCCGGAGCCTCATCTAGTTCTGAACAAGGGAGAAACACTCTTCCATCTATATATTTAGGGCAACCAGCCAATCCCCATGGCTTCCATCTCAAGTTGGCATAGACTAGAATCTAGGTTTGCAGATTCTGCCAGAAAAGAAAGGGAAAATCCCCACGAATGTGGAGCCAAGGGAAGTAAAGCCAAGTTCCTGGGGAACAGGCTCTGTGTCAGCTGCCTTGTTTTACCGTCACATTTTACAGGCCCCGTCGGGGCCGAGTGGCAGGAACAAGCTGCCACCACCGGGAGTGATTTCAGGGGCAGCCAAGGGCACTGGGAATCCTCCTCGCCTTACATAAATAAACACACGGATCCCGAAATAAACCTCCTCCTCAGGCCAGCACAGATGCCTGAGCTTCACCGGCAGGAAGAAGTAAGATTTCATTGACGGCTAACGTCTTCCAGGCTTCCAGCTGGCACGGGCGCCCCTCCCCTCTCCCTGAGATGCGCGTGCTCCCACCTTGCAGCCCAGCTTGTCCCTCCGCCCAGCCCTGCTCCCTTCACCTTCCCACACCTGTAGATCCTGGGAGGCTGCCTCACACACTCGCCCTACAAATCTCCCCCATCAGAGTCAGCCCCGGGGCACCGACCAGACCCTGCATCCTTCCCAGCAAGGAGGGCGTGGACACCGGCCCGACCCTTGAGCACGATGCCAGCTCCTCTTCGCCCCGCCCTCCCGGGAGGCCGTAGGCTACACAGGCCTGGAGGGAAAGCCCGAGAGCCAGGCTGCGCGTTTGGGAACCTGGACTCCATCACTTCCCAGCTCTCCGACTTCGGACAGCTCTCTGCTGTTTCCTCGTCTCTAGAAATGGGGGTGAGAATGATCTCACCGGGTTGAGGTAAGAGTTGAAACAGCGCCTGCCACACAGTGAGTGGTCAGTGTTAGCAGTTATACCATCTCCGGGCTGTTCTAAGCCAACAGGCTCTCAACTCCCAGGAGGAAGGAAAAACACAAAGAAACAGAAGACTGTTGGCCTGGGAAGGTACCAAGGAATGGACTCCACCTCTGAGGCCGCACATTTATCCCAAATACACAGCAGTGATCTAGACTTTCTTGCGGGTATTTCCACAGGACGCCGCTGTCAAGGGCCCAGATTCGCTGCTGGTCCCAAAGCCAGAAAGGAGAATCTCCCAAGGAGGGACAAGCACAGGCCCTCCAGTGAGACCTGCAGGACAAAACTGGACCAAGCGGGGTTGTCCTTTCCGGGTGAGAGCCAGTGTCTCAGTGTCCGCAGACCCGTGCCGCTCGGGGCTGCTTCAGCCTCCCCAGCACTTTCCTGCTTCCCCAGGGAACCGCTGGTTGGTGTCAGACAGCCAGGGCCCTCTCTGAACCTCAGTCACTTCTATTTAAAACAAAGGGATTGTACTGAACCCCATGATCTCTCCCATGCCACCCCCTTCCATGTAACAAAGACCTGTCCTCAATACCGTGCACACCATCTCCACTTTCCCAAGTCCTGCCTGCACAGGTGGCCAGCACCATGCCGCATGGACCCTGATTGTCCTTGGGTACCTCACATGTGTTAACTCTGCTTTCCCACGGGCATGAGAATGGGTCTGTCCCGGGGGCCCACACAGCCACGTCGCTGAACACGAGTGGCCTGGCCAGAGACCCCGGGGCTGACGCACCTTTGTCGGGGAAGCCGGGCTTGGCGGCCTTCCGGTCCTTCAGCAGGGCCCTGGTGTTCTGAGTCTGCGTGAGGAGCGAGGCTGAGGGCTGTTTGTGTGGTGGCAGGTTCTTGTCCAGCTTCTTGGAAAATGGCCGATGAAGAAAGTCCCCTCTTTTTTCTTGTTCTTTGGGCTTTTTATCCTTCAAATCAGAAGGAAACATATGTACTCAGATGCACACAAGAATATACAATGTGATTCCTCTTTGAAGAGTTGGGGGAAGGGATAAATTAGGAATTTGGCATAAATAGATATGCACTATTATACATAAAATAGATAAACAACAAGGACCTACTATATAGCACAGGGAATTACAGTCAATATCTTGTAATAACCCATAATGGAAAAAAATCTGAAAAAAATGTATGTATAACTGACTCACTCTGATGTACACCTGAAACATTATAAATCAACTATACTTCAATTTTTTAAAAAAGCCACACCTTGAAAAATAAAAAGTTATCGAAGTAGAGTTAAGAAACCCCAGTTTTTCAAAACACAGTGCTCTTAGCTGCATGTTGAACAACAGAAGGGCCGAGGCCCAGTGATGCTCCGGGGAACCCGCCTCCCTCTCTCTGGGCACAGCAGGCTTCAGTCGTCCCTCGCTGTCTGCACTGTGCTGTTTCAAGGTGTTCCAACAAGGACAAGGTCATCCCTGGGCGGTCAGTGACTCCAGAACACACTGAACAAACCGAGGCAAAGCAGATGAGGACCTGAGGAAATCTGCCGTCTTACTGAAAGCAGGGCCCTAAGATTCTGCCCACAGCAGTGGTTTTGCAAAGGCAGCTTTGCAAAGGAAACATAACCGCTTCCATCTTAACCTCAGTGTTGGTGTGTTTAGTCAATCCGAGGGGGTGGACAACAGCCCCCCGGAGCCCGGAGCCAGCCTGGGTGAGTTTCTGACCCCTTTCCCACCTCTGGTCGTGGGGCACTTACTCGTGTACTTAAACTGGCTCGATTCAGCGTTTGCGCTGTCAGTCTTACCTTGACTGAACTCAATTAGAATGTCTGATGGGAGTGAATCTGACTGTTTTCTAAATCTTCAACCCCACAGCCTCTGGCATAAAGCCAAGGCACGGAGAGAAAGTGTAATAAACAGTTATTGAAATATTGAAAAACAAAAACAAAAAAGCCAGTGGAAGCTGAACTGAATTAAAATGAATTGAGTTCAAGCTTCTGGGAAGGGTGATGCCACTAAGAAGTTTTTTTCCTGGCCCTAAAGATCGTGTTTGATGCTTGCTGGTAAACGGAGGCAACCCAATCCCTGACCTCACCCCGAGTGAGGGGGGACGGGGCAAAGGGGAGACAGATTTTCACATTTTTGCCTTAAACTTTAAGAGCATTTGCAATTCAAGAGAGCTCATCTATTTTTCATGGATGTTGTTGAAAAGCTTCTCAAGGAAACATCTCCCTGCACTTGCAGAGCCCTTTCTAATGAGGATTTTCAAAGCTTTTTTGGATTGGGGTTCATTATGCCGGGGTTTTGAGTGGGAAAGAACAGCAGGGAAGAGAAGGGAAGTGGGGACCCCCAGCCCAGCTTTGAGTGTCACCATGGGGACAGCAGCTCCCAGGAGCCTGGGCCTTGGCTGAGGTGGCTCGTCACGCGGGGGTGAGGCGGGAGGAAAAGAGGGGTGACACTTCCACAAATGCCTCCCCTCCGGCATCTGAACAGCCACCGATGCCTTCACTGAGGATGCCTGAATGCCAGATGCTGCTCTGGCAGGACCCACGATGAGGCAAATCCTGTCCTCCCCTCTTCCAGAGGACCCTGCAGTGGTTAAATCATTCACGTAGGAGCCAGACAACATCCCAGATTTTCACCTTCCTCCCTGAAAGTCCGTGTTCTGAACCCTTGACTCCACGCTGCCTTCTGGAAGCCTGGGGCAGGGCCAGGCAGTACCAGGGGTGGAGAGAGAGGCTGGACACAGCGACTGGCCATGGGCAGGGACCACATTGTAGTTCGAGGGCTACAGGTCAGTATCCAGGATGCTACAGGGGGTGGGGGCCATGTGCAGGATGCTATGAAGGGGAAAGGGGACATCTGCTCCTGGTCATCTTGGTCAAGGCCAAGCACAGTTCTCCACCACCTTCCTCTCCCTGTATCTACCAAACATGAACAGGCCCCCTTCTCTACGGCAAAGGAGAGTGAGTTTTCACGTTGCCCCCTCCCCACATTCCTGTCCCAAAAAGTCTGGCAGAATTCCATCCTTTGGCTCCGTTCTTCCTATCTCTGTTTTTATGAGAAAACTCATTCGTTCTACCTGTTTACATCTTAAACATGAAAAAAGAAATCAAATGTACTTTGGTGATACGTTATAAAACAGCATTTGGAAGAAAAAACAAAACTGAGTGTTCCCCTCCCTCCATCCTGTCTAAGGGTGCTTTTTAGAAGGATGAGCACTCCGTCCTTCGGGCTGCTCTGCGGTCCCCACACCTAGAGGGCTTCCTGCGTGGCTCCCTGCATTCACCTCAGCTCCTTCCCAAGTCTCCTTGGGTCCTCACGCTGGAGGATCAAGATACAAACTTTTAAGGGGCCAGTATCACCACCCAGAGTTCATGAATCAAAAGGTGTCCAAGAATGATTCTTCTGCAGAAATAGACCAAGCTTGGTTCTAGAAGTCTCTGCTGTAACTGACCAAGGGGTATTTGGCAACCAGTAGAAAGCCCAGATGCGGGCAGAAGAATGGGTATGTGGATTTATTAGGACTAAAGATTCCGGGAAGCCCTGCCTAGGCCCCCCTGCTGAACTTACTAACCCCAGGGTCTTGAACCCTGGTGCTTCCTCCAAAACCCTCCAGAGCACCCTTCTCCAGCTTAAAAGGATGGCTGACTTCATAGTGACCAGTTTTCTAGGGGGATGCCAAGAGTTCATCACCTGACCGCTCCCTGCAGGGGACAAACCCCTGGGTCAGTCCACATGGAAGGATCACCAGCCCGCAGGACACAGGTTTGTTTACAAGCAGCCAACCTCCTGTCTTCCAGACACAGGTTACAAATGCAACCGATCATCCAGTTTTACCTTTTCATTTGCATGGCCTATTTTCTCCAAAGGAGGTTTCCGAGGGAGCAGGATGCTAAATTGCCTTATGTAACAGAAACAGATCTTCAGAAGGACTAATTATGTTCCCCCTTCGACAGGCCTGCACCCACTCCCGCGCCCCGCCCAGCAACGCTGGCTGCCTGCAGGCCTCTTTGGTGTCCTGCTGATTCTCACGGGTGGGCAGTGCACCCCTCACCCACGTGCACCTGTCGGTGGGCAATGGAGCTGAAGCTGCCAGTTTGGGGGTCTTCTTTGCCCCCGCCAGCACTCATCCCGCACCCTCAAGGCAGAGCCAAGAGGAGACCACGTGACACACCGGATGCAAGCAAGCCCCACACAAAACAGCTTTTTGTTTCCTTTAAACCATTTTCCACCCACCACACATGTGCAAGGACATTTACAAAACTGGACACTTTGAAAGTGTGGCCCTGTGAAGGATTATCTACCCAAGACGTGTTGGATGTCATGGACTGTTTAAGGGAGGAGAGGAAGAAGCCAGTGAGGATGACCCACTGGGCTCCTAGAGGGGGAGGTCTGCAGGTTCCGCAGCCTGAACAAGGAGGAAGCCGGTCCTCAGCCTCTGAGACGTGAGCTCCCGGAGGCTGGTGCCTCTAGACTGTTCCCTGCGACTCCAGGTTCCAGAGAGACCCCTCCTCTTGCCTTCCCAGTCTCGCTCCTGAAGGCATCGTCAGGTGACCTTCGGCAAGTCACTTCCCCTTGAGGGCTGCACCTCCCCATCTGTAACCAAAAGGATGGGTCCCTCCCAGCTCTTTGGGGATACAAATGAACCTCACATCTCACCTGCTTCATTGCCTGCAAGGCTAAGGCATCCATCTAACAAGGACAGATGTGGCAATGCCTCCTGAGCTCCTCCCCCCCACCCCCCCACCCCGGCTGTAGGAAGAAGTGCTGCCTGGGGGCGGGGGCAGGGGCCCCCCTCACCCCTCGC
The DNA here is from genome assembly GCF_036321535.1 of Camelus dromedarius. Lineage (NCBI taxonomy): Eukaryota > Metazoa > Chordata > Mammalia > Artiodactyla > Camelidae > Camelus > Camelus dromedarius. Next base: position 111,321,658 of record NC_087437.1, on the reverse strand, counting down.
ACAGCGAAGAGCTGACCCCAGAGCGTGATGGCGCGGCAGAGGGTCTCAAAGTGTCCCCTTTGAGAAACCATCAAGACGGGCTCAGTGTGGGCTTTCTGGAGCCTGGGGTCCCCGTGCGGATGAGGCAACCTCACATGGCAGTTTGGAGCATCAGAACTAGATGTGGACTGTGGACACCCGGGATGGCGCAGGGACCCAGCTGTCATTTGTTCGTTGATTTTGGTTCCTTGCTGCCCATAACATAAGGGAAAGCCACAGAGGCCTGATTTTGCCTTAGGAAACACACGAATGAGTTGAGAAAAAGAGGGCTTGGTTCTTAACTTAGGCCACTGAGCCGGGAAGCCCTGGACTGCTGCAACCCCCACATCTATGCAGATAGAAACATGAACGCATAGCCAAGCGTGTAGTTATAGCAAGACAGTTTAAAGAAACAATAGAAGTCAACTAAACATAGAAAGAACTGGTCTGATCCGAGGAGATTCTGATAAATCCACTTACAGCGGGATTCTGCAGGTTTTAATTCTGGACAAGATGAGGGTGTGTAGAGTCCAGAGCCCCGGGCAGAGATCCGCCAGCCTTCAGAGCCATAGTGATGGCTGCGTTCATGTGCCAAGTTGGCTAGGCCAGGGTACCCTGTGTCTGGTCAAACCCCAGTCTACACGTTGCAGTGAAGGTATGTTTTAAATGTGATTAACATTTAAATCAGCAGGCTTTTTGAGTTAAGCAGACTACCCTCCACAATCTGGGTGGGCTTCATGGAGTCAGTTGAAAGCCTTAAGAGAAAAAGACGGAGTGTCCTGAGGAACAAATTCTGCTTCCAGAAGGCTCTGGGACTCGAGCTGAAACATCAACTCTTCCCTGGGTGTCCAGGCATCACACACACACACACACATACACACACACACCCTTTTGGATCTGTTTCTCTGGAGAACTCTGACTGTCCATCACAACCCCCTAGTTCTTACCTGTACAGCATGAAATTCAAGGTCTCTTGTCCAGGTGTCCAGGGAGGCCTGTAAAAAGCAGCATTTTTCAACAATTCAAGAAGCTGCACCTGTTGTTTATTCCCTAAACTCTACCCCCTACCACTGACAGCTCTGATGAAAGATTATTCATTTCAATATTTATAGACAAGAAATCAAATAGTGGTGGAAGCAGGCATCAGATGTCCTAATTCCTGCCCTGAATAGATTTTCTAGGTAAGGTTTTTATTAAAGTCTAGGACACGTAATAGAGGGGGCGCTTTGATGACCAGTAAGTAGTTCAGTGTTTTCTCAAACAGCAGAAGCATGTATGGAAATGGCACCCTGATGAAGAAACAGAACCGAGCGGGCACCTGGAAGTCCCTTGTGCCCCATGTCCTCGCCCCGTCCCCAAAGGTAACTACCATTCTGATTTCTAACAGCACAGCTTGACCTGATTCCAAAATTTATTTTTAAAATTTGTACAAATTCTGCAATAAGATACAAAGCCAACATTGTAATACTTTACCTTTAAACTTATAGTCCCCTTTAAGTGTTTATAGTCCCCCAAAATGCGTATGTTGGAATCCTAAGCCCTAGACCTCAGAATGTGACCTTGCTTGAAGACAGGGTCAAGACAGGCCTGTCACATCCCCTTTGAAGCCTGGGGACGGGAGTGGGGGTGGAGGGGAGTTGGAGGGGTGTGAAAGCTCACTCTCCTTTGCCTTTGAGAAGAGTAATTGTTCATGTTACCTTTACAGAGGTAGTCAAGTTAAGGTGAAGTCATCTGGGTGGGTTCTAATGCAGTGTGACTGGTACCCTTATAGAAAGAGGAAACTGATCGCAGACACACACACACACACACAGAACACGATGTGAAGATGCAGGTAGAGATCGGGCTGATGCTTCTGCAAGTCGAGGAACCAAAGGTGGCCAGCAAACCACCAGAAGCTAGGGAGGCATGAAAGAGATCCCTCCCAGAGCCTTCAGGGGAACCAACCCTGCCGACATCTCAACCTTGGACTTCTTGCCTATAGACCTGTGAGATGCCACATTCCTTTGTTTGAGGCACTCAGTGTGGGGGACTTTGTTATGGCCGCCGGAGCAAACTCATACGGTCCCTCCGCCACCCTCGGCACCCCTTTTCTTCCCAAACTGCAATATTGCTTTGACACTACAGAGAAGCCCTCCTCGTGCTACTGTACAGTTTCCTACAAATCAGCATTATTTTTAAAAACTTGAACAAAAATGGCTCTCTGTGGCTTCAATAAACCAGTTTAAAAGTGATGACCACCCTTCCATGACCCCCACAGTCCTCAAGGGCCTCTGTTTTAGGGAAAGGAGTCTCAGAGGCGTCACATGCCCATGGTGCTCTTCGATGAGACAAGTGTGTCATGTTTCCAGACACACTCTGCCTGTTACAGGAAGAAGAGGTAGAGAAAGTGTTCAAGTCGTAAACTGACAGCACTGTCATCCCAAGGGAAGTTTTTTAATTCAACTTAATTTGGCTCCTTTGTCTCCTAGGAGAAAAAGAACTGGAATTGAGAAGAAGAAAGAGGCCATCACATGACCTCGATGCCTGGACACGGCCCCAGAGCCCGTCTGTGTGCAACCTTGAACTTCTGTCCACTGCTCCTGCTCCCCACCCCGGCTCCCCTGCCGCCTGGTGGCTTCTCCTCCGGGACCGCTGATGGGAACTGGAAGGAAACCCACAGAGGCTCTGAGTGGGCTTCACCTGGGAAACCTGGCCTCCTTCAGACTTTCTTACCACCTTTTCTAACTGGCCCCATTCCACTTTCTAGGTTCCAACAGAGCCGAGTTGGATAATCTAGTCATAGCCTGTAATTTAATTAGCACAAGGATCGCTGCAGTTTGGAGAAAACAAATGGATCATAGAAAACTGAAATGCTATTTTCCCACTAGCGTTCCTATTCAAACCCTAACCATTAAATATTTCAACAAATGTTTGAAAATGCTTACCATGTGTTTTGGGGCCAAAAGAAATAATCAGCTGAGAAAAATAAGCTGGATGGAAAAAAAGGGGGCCCCTTTTCCATCGTGGCTCCGACACGTTTGAACACATGAGCCGGGTCAGGTACCAGAGCGACGAAGGACATGGGCATCAGCCAAGTGGCTTAGAGGCCACCCGGGGCACACACGTGGGGGCACGTGGTATATCTCAGTTTGCATTATTACCTGAGGCCCTAAAAGGTCAAATGCAAAGCAAGAGGCAGGGGAGCCTAAGAGTGAATTCTGCAAACCCCGGGCCCCAGCCAAGGTGACTGCCCACAGTACAAATGACTGTAAGAAGTCCCTCCCTGCCGTAGGGCATGGCCATCAGGGGATGAGGGTTCAATCTGTGTACTATAGTGCAAGCAGTGCCTCTACCTTGATCAAGTTAGATGTCCCACCTGGCATGTTCAAGCTTCTCCAGGCGCTGGCTCAATTCTATTTTTCTGAGACTTGGGTCAAAGTCAACTCGATTATTTCTTTTGTTGATTTAGCAAATTTTTTCTTGAGCCCCTGCTGCATGCCAGGCTTTGTGGGGGCTCTAGGGACTTTCTCTGCTCTTAAGAACTCACAGTCCAGAGTGGGAAAGAGACATTCAAATAGTCCCTAAACAAATGAAACCCTGCCAATGGGACAAGCCCCAGGATGCAGAACGTGGTGTGACAGCCCGCACTGGAGGGGTGCAATCTAATGGCAGAGGTCAGACAATGGCAGAGATCCAGGAGAACAGGAGCCTGCCTTGGGATCTGAAGATATATAGACATCAACTCAGCAGAAAGGGGTGGGGAGAACATTCTGGAAGAGGGAACAGGGCGTGCACAGTCCTGGCAGCCAAGAGAGCACAGAAGTTAGAAGACCCATTGGACAGAGCACAAAGCAAGAAGCAGGGCTGGGGCTGGGGATGTGAGGGGTGGATGGGGCTGGGAGAGGAGACTGGAGGAGCTGACAGAAGCCGGTCCAATCCGGGACATGGTGGCCACGTCACAGAGTTTGCCTTCCAGGATATGGAAAGAAGCCTTTGAAAGTTTCGAGCAGGGAAGTGACACGGTCTGACTTGAGTGTGAATAGCTCACTCTGGCTAGTGTGTGGAGGACAGAGTGCCAGGCAGTCGTGGGGAAGGAGGGAGACCAGTTAGGAGGCTGTGGCAGCGGTCCAGGCAAGAGGGGAGAATGGGGATGGAGAGAGTGGGGGCGGTGCTGCTTCTCAGGGTGAGGGCAAGGAATCAAAAGGACTCCCGGGTTTCTGCCCTGTACTGAGGGCGGGGCTGCCATTTGGAGACAGAGACTAGGGGTCAGGAGAGAGGTGGTTCCAGGTGTGCTAGATTTGAGACATCTTGCTTATGCAAGAGGAGGCTTAGTTAGCAATTGGCCAGAGGCGTCTGGGGCTCAGGGGAGCCTGGCCCCTACACCATCTCCACCTAAAAGCCATGTGTGTGCTTGCAGCTCAGCCCCAGGCTGCACATCCCCCTCCAAAGGCTCACCTCCAGCCTGGGGTCAAGGCGAGGCCCACTCAGGCTGCTCTGAATGCACACCCCTCCCCACTCACCCCTGGTGTTCCTTCCTCTTCCCCCACCGCGGATCCTCCCCAACCCCACATCTCCAAGCAGAAGCCACATCCTCTCCTCATCATTGCCAGAGACCTATGCTCCCTGTCGTCACTCCCCCAAATACACGCGATCTCTTTTCTGCCTTTGCCACTTCCTCCAGGACGTCTAACTGCTCAGTTGTCACCACAGACCGTTTTATACTTGACCTTAACTGTGTCCTCCTGGGCACCCTTCCCTCCTGGGTCTCCGGCTGCTCCGTCATCTTTGACAGTTTCTCTGTCATCAAAGTGTCTCCTCTGCCTCCCTGAACCATGCCATCCTCCAGACTCTGTCTAGATCGGTCAGCCTCACCACTCCCCAGCTCCACACCTTGCCCACCTCCACACTTGGGGCAGCCACTTTTACACGTGGCATCTGGCAGCTCTGTACCCCATCACCTGCATCACCAGGTTGGCCTGGGTCGTGTCCCAATTACTTCCTGCTGTCACCAAGGAGCCCAGAGCAGTGTTCAGTCACCACCCCCCGGCCCCTCAATGCCTCTCAAAGACCCAGGAGACCTTCCTTCTCCAGTGACATGTGAGGCTTGTGGAATCAGGGTGAAAACTTATGGGTCAGAAGAGGGAAGAGGCAGTGGACAGGCCACCTGCCTCCCACTGAGCATGGAGGGCGGGTCCCTTTCTGATTTCTCCTCAAATGAAGGAATTCCTGGGTGTCCCAGGAGACGCTCTGGTGGCAGGGGGACTCAGGCACATGGAAGAGGCTCTGGAGGGGAAATGGAAGTGGGTTCCGTTTTCCATGGAAAATCACTGAGAAGGCAGAGGAGCCGCACTCAACAAAACAGCAAATGAGGGTCCCTGGGGGCACCGGGCTCCAGACCCCGGATCTGAATTTCCCAGGCATATTCTCTTAACAAGCGTGTATCTGGGGTCCAAATTTGGGATAATATGATACAAGTCTTTACCCTGAAATCAAAGAACCTTGGTATTTTCTCTCAGGTATGTTCTAGGTAGGTAGCATCCAGCCACCAAGGACAACTGCCTGGAAAGGCTTGATTCCATCTGACACTTTTTGCAGTTCCTCATCTTACTTTCTTCTTCTGATACCCAGTGTTACCTTCACTTCCATTTTTCAGCATCTCGTTTTCGCCTTTTGGAGCTCTGCCAGTGGTTTCCAACCTTGACTGTTCAAGGGAATCGTCCAGGGAGCTTTAAAAAAATACTGAACCCCACCCCCACCCCTTGAGATTCCACAGAATCAGTTCAAAGTGCGGCCTGGGCATCCGGATGTTCAAACGCTCCCCGGGGATTCGAATGTACGGCCCAGCTAAGAACCACAGTCTGGAGACTGAGCGATGGTGGTCTGGCTATAAACCATGTCTCAAAGGCTCAGTTAATTAAGCGAGTATTTGCCTTTGGCTACTTCTGTGTCCCATAATGATTGGTTTCCTTTCCACTCCACCCCCACAAAAATGGAAATTCACTCTTCCGGAGAGCTCCTGGTCTGTGTTTGGGGGTCACTCACCTCATAGGGCTCCTTGGTGGGCCTGCACTTTTCTATCTGATAGAGCTGGGTCTTGTAGCAGACACTGTCCTGGATGTCAGATTTCTACCAGAGAAGAGGGGAAAAAAAGCCTGGCTTAACTCATGGGAAGCAGAAATGTCCATTAAGCAGTCATTAATTTTTAAACCAGCGCTCGGCTGAGAAAGGGCAGAATGTGGTTGGCAAGGCCCTTAATTGCAGTGCAAAGCCTCATCGGAGGTCAGCCCGTAGGAGCCCGGGGAGAGCGCCGGGCCCAGAGTCAGGTGACCTGTCTCTGTTACTGGCTCTGCCAGGAAAGGGCCAGGCGGCCCTGGGCTCATCACTGCTCCTCGCTGGGCCTCAGCACTCTCACCTGTGCGATGAAGACCCCTCTAAGACGTGCAAGTGGAGACCGAATATGTGAGCAGGGAGGGACAACTTATTTTATCGAACTACTGACTAGGACACAGATCTTGCTTGTTTAAAAACAGCCCTAGTTCCTGCCCCCTCCCCCGCCCCGCCCAATAAAAGTCACATCCATTCATAATAGCGTTTCAAGAAGACAGATAACCACCCCTAAGATGACCCAGGAGCATGACTTAGGTGTAATGCTCTTTGGTGGCAGGTGTAATTAAATGACTGATTAATTGATCAACCAACAAATATTCATGGGATGCCTTTACAGGCTCTCCAAATTAAAGTCCAGGCCTCTAGGTCTTAGAAAGAGGAAACAAGAATCAAGGGAGAGGGGGAGAAATGACAAATAATTAAGGTATAATATTTACTTTTTAGTTCACTAGTTTCACTCTCAAAATTATACATGTTTGTTAGTAGCTAGCGAATGATATTATTAACTGGGACAGTGCAATGACAGTAGCCTTGTGTGGAAATTACTATCAGACCAGATATGACTGTCTGTGGGGAATAATTCACTCTTAAAAGCAGCCACCCACCTCGACAGTGGTTCTCAGACCAGCTACGTCCTATGATTTAAGGGTAAATTTTGAAACAGACACAATCAAATAAGAACCTTCTCCAGTTAGAACTACATTAGTTGAGTTTCTGGGAACTTCTCAGCAGATAAAACCACAGAGCTCTGCAGCCCTGCAACATTCGCAGCCCTGATGCTGGGCAAACAAAGCAGATGGCAAGACACCCGGAGAAACCAAGACACAGCCCAAGAGCTTCAGGCAAACCTCTCTTACATGGGAGGAGCCGCGTGATTGTTTAAGGGCGCGAGCAGCCAAAGTTTGCATCTGTAGATGTGGAGGTTGACATAGAAAGAAACTATTTTTAAAGCGAAAGCCCCTCTATCTTACTGATCAGTAGCCAGAGAACCAGTTCTGCCAAAAGAAGAATGTCTGAATCTGCCAGCTTACTTGAGAAAAGAGCAGTGTCATCCTTTAAATATGTGAAATCGTGAACTTTACAGCCAGTTTCATGGAAACACTTTTTAAAAACTACTTTTTGAACAAATTCATCATTTCAAACAGAAAATCAGTGTGTTGACCCTCCTCTGTTCCTTCTACTTGAGAACTACTAGTCTCCTGGCACGGTGGTCCCCCCAAATGGTGTGTGACCTTGAGCTCATAACGCGTGAAAAAGTTGTCAGCAGGCACCAATAATACGTGCATATTTATTTAAAAATTATAAGCATGTACTGTACTAATATATCACGTACACTATAAAATATGCAATAAAATAGGAATTTTAAAGGATAAGATAAGGAAGAAATATAGGGCATATGGTCTCCTTACAGAAGAGAAATGAGAAACAGCTTCAAGCCTAACATGTCTTTTATGCTCATCACCATAGGTGAACGGAGCCTCTGCACAGTACAGGAGAATCTCTTAATCACTCCTATTGCACAATAAAATGATATAATTAACACACTACGTGTCAAAGGTCCTGGCCTCCACGTCTCTCCGGCAGTAGCTTTCCTGTGACCATGGCACTGTCTCTGAAATCTAGCCTCAAAGTTGCATACCTGTTTCCATCCAAAGTGTCGTCCCATCACTGCTTACAGAGTGTTTTATTTTCCCCCTATAAAACATTACTCTTTTTAAAAAAGCCTTTTACTATAGAGAATGTCTCTTCTTGTCTACATCTTTCCTTTGGTGTTTCACCAAATAAAAGTTGTTCTGTGGGTAATTTCCTGTTGAAGTCAAACCTGTGATGGACCCTAAGCTGAATCCACTTAGAAACATCAAGACTGCTGTTCAGTTGTTTAACAAAACGCCCATAAAGCTCCTTCATCTGCTCGGCAATGTTTTCGAAATGCCTCCCAAATCTATTTGATAACAAGAGACACATTCTCACCATCTTGTCTTCCGGGCATCATTTTGGTCATTTTGGTCATTTCTGCCTCATCAGGGAGAATATCATTTCCCCAACTGTCAGTGGATTTTTGTCCTTCGCTCTAATATAAAAGCCTCACAAAAGGTTTCTAAGACTATTGTTTAGTGAAGTTTTGTGATATCCTGGGCTATCACGTGACTTTAAATTGCACTGGAAAACTTTAGAAATTCGTCTTCATGTTCTGGATTGTAAATGTCATAACAGGGACAAACCCCCACAATCAGATCTCAAGGCGCCACAGACACGGGGTGAAGATCATCCTTCAAGACAGTGGGTATGAAATCAGCTTTCAGATGGGCTCCCTGACAATTCCAAATTTCTCGGGCTGGCGTCCTGTTAGATCTGGTCAGCCCCCGTCACTCCGAGTCAGAGAAACAGAAGGAGTGATACACAGGATCTATCACTGCCTTTGATCCAGTTTTCTTTGCAGAATTCTTTTTTAGCCATTGTCCATTTAGAAAGAGTTGACTGGATACGGAAGCATGTAAATTCCCTTACCCAGGCACGTATGCACTGCAGGTGGCAGAAGGATGAAGGTGCCCAAAGCAAGCGGGTACCACCATCCCCCCCGACTCCCAGCTGTACCTCCCTCATCTGCGACACATGACACCTGGACTTTCTGATGCCCAGATGGAGTGAAGGGGCCAAAGTCAAGCTGGTGAAGTTCCATTTCATTCTTGTTTTCTAGCAAAGTAAATGTAAACAGTGGCTTTCTCATACCCCGAGCTTTAGAGGTGAATGCCTGAGAGCCTCTGCTCCCCAACCTTTAAAGCCACACACGTCCCTGGTGCCTTTTAAGTGAGGAACCCAAGGAGCTACCAGAAACTGAAGGAAAAAGAAGCTCGAACCTCTCCCGAGTCTGCCCAGACCTTCACTCTGTGGGAGAACATTTGAAAAACACCTCAGATCAAAAGCGCTCTCTGAGAAGCAGGTTTGGGTACTATTTTCTCCCACGTTCAGGAAACCCAGCCTTACATTCGCTTCAATTAACAGCTCAGATCAAGTGTCAGCAACCGGGAAGGAAACACTTTGGGTGTCAGAGCTCCTCTTTCCTCAGAGGGTAAAGAGAGCCGCCGTGGGGCCCCACTCACCCCTGACAAATAGCGCTCGAGTTTCTTGTTTAGGAGGAAGTAGATGGCGAGGATGTGACAGGCACGGTTGGACAGCACTGTGTTGATCACGTCACTGTTCTTGTAGCCCAGCTTCTCGGTCATGTGCAGCACCACGCTGGGGCTCAGGTCTTCCAGGGAAATCCTGCTCGGCAGAGGGACAGAGGACCAGTCACATCTCCATCCTCCCTGAGAGGCCCTGGGGCCTGCTTAGTGATGCTCACAAACATGGCAGCACAGAGACCCCCACCCCCAACACACACACACACACACACACACACGCCCCCCATGGACAACCACATCCATCATTCACTCTTTCATTCACTTGACTTTTTATTATGAAAAATCCATGTACAGAAAAGTAGAAGGAATAGTACGATTACCCTACGTGTGCACCCATACATGGCTCTACCCATTGTTAATGTGTCACCATACATGCTTGCTTGCTTTATTTATTTATTTTCTATAGTATTTTATATCCCAGACATCGTGACATTTCATTCCTAAACACCTCAGTGTGCATCTTTAAAAACCAAGGGCATCTCCTGCAGAATCACAATACCATCAAAATACTCAACAAAATTCTAGTATGTCTTAATCTTCTCTGATATCTAGAGTATATTCACATGTCCTCAATTGTCCCAAACGTCTTTGCAATTTGACATTCTTTTCCCTTAAAGTGTATTTACTGGACATGGGCGGAGCCCGCACTTAAGTTGGGTGGAAGCTGGTGTGGGAAAGGAGAGTGTTCAGGAGCCAGTCCAGCCCGTGTTTAAAGGAGCAATGTGAGCTTACGAGCTCACAAATAGGGGATCTGGGGCTCAGCCATAAAGTAAGATGCTATTTGAGAGGCAGCGAGTGTAGAGGTTCATCTAGACACTGAACTAGGCTGCTCGGGTTTGAATTCTGGGGCTGCAACTTTTGACAGAACCTCAGAACCGTAACACTCGGAGAAACCACACAGTACACCCCCATAATGGTGCAGAAGAGGAAGCCGACTTGCCAAGTCCACAGGCCAGTTAGTAGGGGCAGGAAGGGCAGACCCAGGTCTGCTGGCCACCTTCCACCACCCTCAGTGTAACCTACGTCGGCCCTCCCTCTGCTACGTTTGGCTAAGTGCCGGCCAAAGAAAACACACCCAAGAAACCAGGAGGTCTGCCTTCTTCACTCCTGATGGCCACAAAATGACAAATGCTAGAAAAAAGGTTGAGTATGGTTGGCATGATTAATGGTTAAAAATAATAACGTTTGTTTAAAAAGGATACAATTAACTTGAAGACTGCCAAAGCACTTAACACAGAAAGCACAATTGTTTGAAACTAGCCGGTAACATCCAAGTGTGGGCAGGCCTGCCTTTGGTCAAGGAGATCACCACCCCCACTTGACCCCAACCCTGGCCAGTGAGATCCCTGCTGTGCCCCTGACATTGGCCAATCAGACCATGGCTTCGTGGCCTCACCCCTAGCCAATCAGATCATGATTTTTGTGACCCTCCCTCCACCCCTGACCAATCAACCCACAGCTACATTGGATGACCCCACCCCCAGAAGGCCCTGGCTATCTGACATCAACCATGGTTCCCTGGGGAGCAGGCCCTGGAAGGGGTGCCACCCGGGTGGGGCTGGGGAGTGGAGGAGAGAGGAGGAAGTGAGCAAGGGCAGACACCCCATCTCTGCCCTTCATATCCTTTGTCTTCAAAAACACATGAGCTCTGCCAGCATATAGGCTGTGGGCTGACTCCTGACTGAGAGGAATATTTTAAATATTTTCAATAAGCAATGTGTATATTTGGTGCTTTCCTGTGTCAGTTACTGAACTTGTATCATCGCTCCATGTTTGGATTACAGAGACGATGGTAATAAAATGTTCCGGAACACTAGGTATAATTCTGAGTAACATGAATCCAATTTTATTCCACTGAGGTCTAATTCTGTCCTGCGCTACCATTGGCCTCCTTCCCCTCCCACCCATCACCAGCGCTAACTACAGGTGTGGGAGACTGACCAGGCCCAGGCAGCGCAATGGGAGGGGGCGGCTTAGGGTCTGCTCTGAAAAAAATGTCAGCTCCCAGAACAGGGAGGCCAGCCCGGCACACCGCAACATCTGTGACTGGCTGGCATGAACATTTATTACAAAAAGTTTACTTTTAAAGACATTTTCCTCTTGCCTCTTGGAAGTCAACCTGGAGGCCCAAATGAATGAACAGAAGGCTTTACAGAAAAGTGATGTAAAGCATGGGACCTTTATTTTCTTTCTTTCCCAGAAGTAAAACATTGACAACATCTAAAATAATTAAATCTGGGGCTACACATGTTGGGAAGCTATAAAATAGACCTTATAAAGAAAATATTCCTTTCCTGGTCACATAGTCTTACTCCATTTATCTGTGTGCTGGTAAAACCAGAAAGATAATTATCAAAAGCACTTTTTTGCCTTATATATTTTTTTCAAAATAAAGACTGTAGAAATTAACATAACTGTAAACCAACTATATTTCAGTTAAAATAAAAAGACTGTAAATAACACGTGTCTTCCCCAATAGTTTACAGTTCTGGTTTCATTATTTAAAAACCACACATGGATTTGGCTCTAGTATAAAATGAATAATGGGCTTTAACCAAACAGTAGGCACTGAGCTGCTGTTTTCGTTAATATACAAGATTTTAACCATTTTTACGATCTACCTAATTAATCACGTGTAGCCTTTATGCTTTTGACCAAGTCCAAATGCAAAAATTATCAATCTGGCAAAGCCAATACAGATTACTAGAATTTAAGTTTTAATCTACAAAAGCCTGCCTATAACCCAGGGAGAAGGTACAAAATGAGATGCCAGGGCATGAGCCTTCGTGGATGAAGACGCGGCCAGCAGGGAGGGAGGAGGCTGTATTTAATACCGGTTTCCCTTCCTTCAACAGCTGCCCCGTTGAGTGGATTGATTATGCTCATTTTGACAGTGATTACATTAGGTTAATGACTCATTTGGAAGCTACTAATGCCTCCTCTTTTAACGGAGAGCATACCTGTGCGCTTCAGTGCGGTGTGAGCCTTGGGAACGAGGCATGGGTCCTCGGCTCTGCTTTCTGTTAGGGTAATAATCCTGGTGTCTGTTTCAGACACTAGACCAGACCGAGCCAGCACTGGAAACCAGCAGTCTATTTCCAGGTTCCCTTGGTAACCTGAGTAGCCTAGACTTCGTTTAAATTACCTCCCATGGGTGAAATGCTAGAATTCTAGAAGGCAGCTGAGTGAAAGCACCCCACCTATGGCCAGGCGAGCATCAGTGTGGCCCAGTAGCCTAGATGCACATCCCACACCCCACCCCCAGACCCCCTGAAGTTCTCCTAGAAGGTCCTCCCCGAGGCAGAGCCCGGCCTGCCCGTCTCAGCTGGAGACCTCAGTGCTGCCTCCTTCATAAGGCTTGTGGATGCTTCCAGACCTTCCTGGGCCTTTTGAACATGCGATCACAGAGGACACCTCTTTCCCTAGCCTGTCAGTCCCCCATCTGTCCCCCCTCATCAGTGGTTCTTCTGTCTTCATCTGAGCTTCAGATCTAGAATGTGCAGGCCATTCTCGGTCTGAAGGAAGAAGGACTCAAGGTAGCTCCCAATCCTGGAGGGTATCTGACCCACGTGGTCTTCATGTTTGCTCTAAAGTCACCAAGGTGAAGAGTTAGGGTTAGGGTTAGGGTTAGGGGTCCTCATTCCCTCCCTCCGGTGAGTTAACAGTAGGTCAAATGAGAAGGAAAAAAGTACAAGGAAATGTCTTCCTTCCTGTACTTGTTCTCAAATCTGGAGTCGACACCCCCGCATGGGGACGCGTGGGCCATCAGGTGTCCCTCAGGGTTTCCGCGCTGTGCATTCCGGCCTGTAAGCCTTCCTGAAAGAGCCCTCCCCATGGAAACGGCCAAGGTGCAGCCTTCCTGGGAAGTCCACAGGGAAGCACGGCCTCGAGGGCTCCTGCTCCTGCCCTTCTTCCTGCCCCGACACTGTAAGGCGGGGGACCCAGGACTGCAACACACATCGGAGCAAAGAAGTGGCAGAACAGGAGCCCAGGGGTGATCTGAAAGGGGAGGGGGCAATTCCACAGGATTCTACCTGATGCTGGCAGGAGAGCTCTTGAGTGGACCACACACGCAGACACACACACACACACACACACACACACTCAAGCCATGGCTAGTCTAAACGGTCCCTTTGTGTGAATTAGAAAGAGGCACCACTCTGGAGAGATGTAAGTCCTTACATCCTCAGGGACAGGGTTGACCATGGGAGTGTGGCCTGGATTTCAGCCTGCACCCACCCGCCTCCGGGCACCCCCTGCAGGGTGCGCTCTGCACAGCCGCCTGCGGTGGCCCTGTCCACACCTCCTCCTATGCGCTGAGGTGGGCTCGTCTGCGGGCCTGGGGGTGCAGAGGGGGAAAGGGCAGCCAAGAGAAGATGCAGCTCTTCCCTGAATCACATACAGCTTCCTGTCCAGAAGTATTCAGGGCTTGTAAGACAGGGCCCATCTTGCCCAGGAAGGGGTCCCTCTGGGTGCACTGGATTACCTGTTGGGATAGGTGACGTTACATGGCACTTTGCCCATGTAATTCTCATTGAGCCAGCGGTTGGCCAGTGCTTGCTGGATGTTGGGCCTCTTCACAGGATCTGGTTCCAGGAGAGAACGCAAGAAGTTCACAGCTCCTGGGAAGACATTCGGCAAAGAACGGGCACATGTCACAAGCTGAACAAAGACTCAAGGCAGGCGGCCCGCCACGCCGCCAAGCCACGGCTGATCTATTTTCTGGCTCTCTGGGTACCACAAGTCCTGAGTTTAAGATATCTATCCAAGGGACGCACCTGGGACGTGGTAAAGCAAGAACCAGTGTGGGTCTTCCCACGCCCTGCACTTCCCAGAACCACCGGTGGTCTTTTCTGGAGGCTCACCTCTAAAGGTGAGCCAGAGAGGGATGAAAGGAAGTGAAAAGACAATGCTTGATCGCAAGGTAGGGTTTTGAGGACTCAGAAAGGAAACAGAAGGTAAAGACATTCTCACTTAGACCCTCCACTATGGCCTTCACCACTGATGCCCAGAGTCTCAAGAGGATAGGGACGTCCTGCTTTCCTTCTGGGCCCTTCTTTTACAGCCATTCTCCGGGGTCACCATTTACTCCCCAGACTCTGTGAACGGACGGTGCACTTAGCTGAGCCAGTCAGGGCAAAACAAATCCAGAGAGCCAGACTTGGTTAAAGTGTTAAGTAAACTCTGTAACAAGGACTCCAGTTTTTAAATTTTAGTTCATGGACAAAATTCATGCACTCTAAACCCACGTCAACCTGCTGGGCCCGCTCCTTTTGAACTGTCTTGGGCACAATATATGCCAATAAAGTTTGTCCTGACTCTCTAGCCCACCGAAGCTCGCTGCAGCACATCAGTCATGTGGACCGTGGGGTGTAAACAAACGATGTGTGACATGATTGACAAATCGTGAAATCCTCACCTCCCCTTCCCCTTTCATCCCAGGCAAAAATGGTTTTTTCAGATGCCCTGTTTTCCTTTCATTAAATAAACATGTACAGAGCATCTGTTGTCCACCCAGGCATTAGTGTTAGGAAACTGGTCTGTCCCTAAATGGAACATTTGTATCCTTTAAGATTATAAGAATAGTGAGGAGGGTATGGGTCAGTGGTAGAGCACGTGCTTAGCATGCAGGAGGTCCTGGGTTCAATCCCCAGTACCGCTATTAAAAAAAAAAAAAAAAAGGTTTAGAACAATGGAGACAACTACACAACATGGAAAAATATGTTTATAATGCACATGAAGGTCACAGCCTCCAAAATTGTTCAGCACAAGAATATGCAGGTTCACATACGGAAAAAGAATCCCAGGGATTATTTCAAAATGAAGATGGTCTGTTTTGCTTGAGCTGTGGGATCGTGATAGTTTCTTATTTATACTCGTTGTATGGAGCATTGTGATCACGTCTTTGCAAGAGAAAAAATACATGAACTCCAATTTCCAATATACCAAATGATAGGTTCTGGAAAATAATCTTCATTTGCTTGGTCCCCAAACTTTACTGTTCTTCTCTCCAAAGCTGTTTTTCAGTTTTCTAAGATAATCTAACCTTTCGAGGAAAAGTCATAAAAATTCTCACTTTCTCACAAGCTTTAGTTGTCATTTTAAAACTGTCCTTTACAGACTGATGCGTGTGACTGTCAACCATTTGTTGCAGGGTAAAAATGAAGGCATCAGAAGAGGGGCTAATAGGGATGCCAGAATCAACCCAAGAGAAATACCTTTTGCTAGGTCATGCCTCCAGGTGGGTTCCTATACCGTTGATGAGGTCACCAGAGGGTCATTTCCCTTTGAAAACGTAGTGGGTAAAAGTATATGTGTAGACGTCAGAGCAATCATGCGTTACATTTAATATTCTAAGTTTTATAGCTGGGTCTTCAAATAAAACTTTTCTAAAATGTTCTTCAATAGTCTGAAAAGCAAATGGGGCTCCAGAAGAGGGGTTCCTCTTGTTGGACCCTCTTCTCCCTTCTCCCGACTCCCCTCATTGTAAGAGTCATTAGGATGCTTAATCAGGGGCATCTATTGGTCAAAGAAAAAAGACACCGGCTTCATGAATTGAAATGGGGAGGCTATTCAGTTAGCGATGTTTCTGAGACATCTCTGTTGCTTACCCTCAAAGGACCTGAACAGCAACCCAGGCTTTTTCAGAGTATGATTAACCAGAAGAGCTAAGAACAGACTGGATGTGCGTGTTCGTTCTATTTTCAGAACCAAGCACTCTGCATCTTCACAAATTGCTGATGAGCACAAGTAATTTTAGTTCAGATCTCCACTGGTGAGTTTTCTTTCTTTGGACATCACAGATATTGCATTACTACCCGAAAAGGACTTTAAAGACATCCTGAGAGCCTTTGAAGTTTATGTTAGGGTCTTGAGTATCTCTATGACTCAGGAGCAAAAGGGATTAAGGTAGTCTCCATTGTCCTGGAAAGCAGTGGCGGGCATGGCTTCTGATCCAGTGCTTGGGGGTCTCCATTCAGACCTAAGCACAGGGACGACCCACATGGGGCGTGCTCCCGCTCTGTGCTCCACGTCACAGAAGGTGCACATTCTTTGGGTGCAAAACCTGCTTTCCTCCATGAGCATCAGCCTTCCAAAGCCTGGACTGGCTTGTGTGAGCACCCTGACCCTGTGTCTAGGGAAAGAGCCACAGGAAACAGACAAAGCCATCGGACTTTCATGCAGCCCATGGGATGCAAGCAGGGTCCCATCCCCACCTGAGGCTCTTCCCTCATCACCTCCCAGGAGAAAGCAGCATCAACAAGTATTGGACCGTCTAGCCTTCTTGGAAATCTTAATTGGTGTTGGCTCATCCCTTGCAAATGCTAACATCCCACCTTCAGCATCAATTCAGTGACTTCACGGTACAAAACCCTCTTGATTTAAAGTGAGTGCCTGGCATGCATTCTAAGAGCCATCCTTGAGGCGTCGTGATGGAAAAGCAAATGTGGAACCGATGAAAGGCAGTCACGACTCTGTGATGTAAAAGCACCAACAAAGCAGACAGAAACTGTCTAGAAGCCAGAATGGGAAAGCTCCCAACAGCTTATGCTTTCAACCCACATGGTAGAGAAGAGGGGCAATTCTTCGAAAGCGCGCAGAATGGGCTCCCAAGGGCAAGAACGCTGTGCTTTTTTTCAGCTCAAATTTGGCAGAAATTCTTCCAACTTAATCTAAAAAAGAGTACTATTATAATAGACGTGGCGAGAGCACTACAAGTATGAGTGACAGAATCATCAAATTAATAAAGATGTGTTAGTGAGACCCTTAAATGGCACATTCTCCAGTTGGACATTTCAATTTTGATATTACTCAAAACAGAGGCACAACAGATGATGCCGCTGAATCTGGGGTGGGGAGGGGAGTGGGGGCATCTTATGCTAAATAAAATAAGGAAAGACAGACAAGCAGCCCAGGATAGTAGGGAAATCCAGGTGTGGGAGTCAAGCAGGTGTAAATTCAGAAACAGAGAAGCTATACACCATCTCGCTGAGACTCAGTTTCCCCCTTGGATAATAGAACTTACCATGCAGAGCTGTCCTGACAACAGGAGATACTATGAAAAGCCCTCACCCATGGCCATTCAGTAAATGGCAGCTACTCTTGTTACTGGGAAGCTAGTATTATGGGATGTAAACAAGATGGTATCATAAATGAAGGTGAAAAGAAGTGTTGTACACTTGGGGTGCAAAGGACAAAGGGTTGGAGAAGCTGGGGGCTGGCATGAGGGGAGTGGCTGATGCCCCAAACTAAAGTCATTCACTCTCTAAACAAGATAAGATGACCTGGGCGTCCTCTGCAGCTCTGGGTCCTGCCGCATCGGGCCAGTTCCCATCCTCGAGTAATCCAGTGAATCCATGGGCTGCCTTCCCAGCCCACACACTTTAACATAAGTGTCAGCAACCTCGATTCCCTGAGCAACTACTAGGTGCAAATGTTTGCCTCATACCTGGCACAACGGGTTAAAGCCCGAGGTGAGTGGACATTTACATAATCCCAATAGTAAAAGAATCAAAGGGGGAGGGACAGGTCCAAATTCCCTAATTGTAAAATCAGACCTAGAAATGCAGTTCATGCTTGTTCATGTTTGACAGGTCAAGACCACAAAGTCTAGCAGGAGTGTGAAGGTGAACAAGCACACACGCAGAGCTCAAGGCCAAAGTCAAAACTGATGCTCAGGGCAGGAGCTAGGTGAGGCTGGACACTAACTCCAGTGATGCTAAAATTGCTTGGAACATTTCTAGTTCTTTCTGAGGAACTTCTTTGGACTACTTTTTTTAATAACATTTTCAGGGGTGCAACTTTTACTTATTTAAGGGTAAATTTAATTGTCACAATAAGAAAACACTTAGAGCCTAGCCTGCCAAGTCTGGATAATAGTATTGGGGTAAAAACAAGGTTGGTGATTCAGAAGCAATGACACTGATTTTCTTGTGCTGTTAATTTACCTGTCCTTGTCCAGCTACCCGACTCACCCCAGTGCTGATCGCCAGGTCCCACCTGCTCCTCCTCCTACAGCCTGCAGCTCACACTGATGCTGTTTGATCAACAGATATTCCTGGCTTTCCACCATCCAGAGTTCACTTCCCCAGCTCATTTAGCTGAGTGAAGCCATGTGACATGTTTTACAAAGTCAGGAGTTATGACTGGAACATGGGTGGGAGAGTTCATTACTGACAAGAGAACTTTTAGGCTTCTCTTTCCCCCTGCAGGGACCAGATTCGTTTGAAATGGTGGCTACCCCAACCATCTGGTATCCTGACTGACTAGGATGAGCAGAACCCTCCAACCCTTGATCCAACTCTCAACAGATATCTAGCATGAATAAGAAATGAATCTTTGTTGTCTTATGCACCTGAGATCTGGGAGCCGTTTGTTACTGCAGCATAACCTGGGTTATCCTGACTACTACAGTGAGAAGCAGTTCCAGTTCTTCAGTGTCTCGTTGGGATTCAAAGTGAGCACTGTCTGCTTTTTCCAGGCATGAGGGTACCAACATCCTCCTACTGTTCTTTGTATTGGACCACTTAGAACAAAACAGCCTCTAAACCATAAAAGGAACTTCAGAATCACTCTGAAAGGTGGCAGGATTTATGACTATATGACTCTTAAAAGAGACTACCTTGAAAGATTGCATTTATTTGTAAACATTAAATCTTATTTGTTACCACAATAAGGTATCATTAGACCCCTATCAGAATGGCTAAAATAAAAAATAGTGAGAGTATCAAATGCTGGCAAGGATGCAGAGAAACTGGATCACTCATGCATCGCTTGAGAGAACACAAAGTGTTACAGCCACTAGGAACAAGAGTGAAGAAATTCTTTACAAAACTAAATACGTGCTTACTGTATACAACCCAGTGATTTCACTCTTAGGCATTCATCTCAGAGAAACAAAACCATGTTCAACAAAAACCTATGTATGAATGTTGATAGCAGCTTTATCTATCATTGCCAGAAACTGGAAACAACCCAGTGTCCTTCAACGGGCGAATATTTAAACTATGGTATATCTCTACCATGAAATACTGCTCAGCAAGAAAAAGGAACAAAGGATTGATACATGCAACAACTTGGATGGGTCTCAATGGAATTACACTGAATGAAAAAAAAAGCTTATCTATCTATCTATCTATCTATCTATCTATCTATCTATCCACACACACATATATATATACAGCATTTTTGAAAGGACAAAAATTACAGAGTCAGAGAACAGGTGAGTGGTGGCCAGGAGTTAGGGAAGGTGGGAAACAGAGAGGTGGCTGTGGCTTTAGAGGGTAGGATGAGGAATCCTGGTCATGGTACTGTTCTGTATCGTGACTGCGGTAACTGTCACGTGGACCTACACATGTGATGAGATTGTACAGAACTAAGTACACAGCGACACGTACATCTGAATAAGGTCAATGGATTTCAGCAATGTCTTGGTGGTGATACTGAACTACAGTTATTTAAGATGCTACCACTGGGGAAAACTGGATGAAGGACAGATGGTCTCTCTGTATGAATCTACAATCACACCACACTAAAAAGGTTTTTGAAAACCTTAACCGCTTTAAAAAAAAAAAAAAAACTATCTTTATTCTCTATCCTCTTATCCTGATTTCTCTTATTTTCTTTAGAGCACTTAAACCACCAAACATCACATGTGTTTATCTGGTTGGTTTTTTGCCTCCCCTGCTGATAGGTAAGCTGTATATGGGTAAAGACTGTCTTACTTCTCTTCCTGGTGACGGAGCGTTCCTAGCACATAGTTGATGCTCAGTACATATTCGTGGAGTAAGTGGATGCACGTGAACTATGGAATGAGTGAATGGCAGTCACAGAACAAGTGAATGCATATGAAACGTGGAATGAAGGCACGAATGTGCTTTCACTGCAGCACTTTCAACATTTCTGAAAGCTCTAAAACCTAAGTATAACAACTCAGTCAACATTTCGCACATTTTCTAACTCCAGGAGTTACGGCTCTCAGTACAGAACTATTTCTTTTATATGGACGGAACTGTAACTCATCTTCCCAAGAACATAGTGCCCGCTTCGCTTTCAGCCTGCAGAGATTCTGCCCTCCCCAGCAGAGGTGAAAGTATGAACCGAACTAGGTAATTACGGACAAGAACACATTTCAGCTTGGACACCATTTGACAACCATAAATTCTGGGTCAGCTTCACAGACGCTTTGTAAACTCAAGAAAAAAAAAAAAAACCTAACAGTAGTAAAATAAAAGTGCTCTAGCTGAACCATGTATCATAAATTGAAATTAAATAATTACACCTTTTTTTTTTTTTTTTTTTTTGGCCACATGCCTTACCTCAGTGAAGGTGAGTTTATTCTAAGGAGCCAATTAAACGACCATCAAGGCCAAGCCGAGGCCAGGAACTTGAAGTGAATTGTGAACCAAACAAAAGAACAAATTGTACTAATCTGCTGGATCTGAAACCAAACCTTATAGGAACTGTTTACTGAAATGGGAACCAGCTAAAGTTTGAGTGTACTTTCCAAACACACCTGATGACTCAGTCTAATCGAGTAACTGAACCCATGTAGATTTAAACGCTTTTGAACGGGCTCAAAAACCCACATTGCAAAACAAATCCCAGACCAAACTCAAATGAAACTAATATCTCTTTAGAGTGGCTTGCCGAAGGAAGACACAATAGAAATGTGATGACAAACACTGTTTTCAAAGTCAACACTATAAAAGGGTGAGTCTTAAAACAACTCAGCCTCCATTATTTTTCCAATGGAGACTACGGTCCTTCTGACAGGTGTGTTTTGTGCAGGAGGAAGGAGGAAGTTAGGGGCTCAGAATTATGACAGAAAAAGGACTGCGGGCAGATGAGGGGAGTGGCTCCTTGCAGATAGGAAACCAATCGTTTCTTGAGACTTCGTTTTAATACTAGGAAGAGATCGAGTACCCTGGACCCTGAATCGGAGTAGCAGGTGCATTACCTGTGGAGAGCTGGGTGGGAAGGGGGTTCATTTCCTTGTCCACCATCTTCTGGTACAAAGCTCTCAGGCTAAAAGGCTCCACCGTGAAAGGCAGGGTCCCCGTCAGCATGGCGTACATGTTCACACCTCTGAAAAGAGAGACACCGGAGCGTGAGACCAGAACCCCCAGGAGAGGGTGACAAAGAGGCCACGGACCTGGCCCGGCGGCAGCCCTGTCGCTTTCGCGTGCCCCTCGATACGCCTTCTCCGTCATTTCCTAGAATCCTTAGCTCTGCCTTGAAACAGCAAATGCGAAAGGCATGGGCGAACTGTGAGGACCTGGACGATGGCTGTAAGAGGGGTTTATCCAGAGCTACCCACCCCCTTCAGGAGGGGAAACTATGTCCCTTCCAGAAGGGACATAGGAAACCAGGAAACCAGGCAGGCTGGCCAGACCAAATGATGTGAAAAAATACCTGGGGGACGACAGGAACCTTGAATAAAATTAGTTCTGCCACGATGTGGTTTTCCAAGTGTGGTTTACAAAGCGGAGCCTGGAGGAGGCCAGACCAAATATTCAGGGCAAGACCCTGCACGGAGGGGCAAGTCACAGCCTGGCCAGCCTGCCTGGTTTCCACGCCGCCCTTTGAAACAAGTCTTATACCCCAAGCCAGTGTTTAGCGCTTGCCTCGAATTCTGTTTGGACCTGTAACTAGAGAAATTCCTTTGTGAGGGGTCGGGGAGGGGAAGGGGAGGGGAGGGGAGGGGTCTCCTTCTCGCTCTTATGCTTTTATATCACTGTGTACTGTGAGTTTCTGCTACGTAGCCCCGGCCCAATATCTCAGATGTGGTCAAAAGGCCTTCCAAATGGGCTTAACTGCTTACGTCCAAAGCCAAACTAGAGAACAGCAACATCTCTTGGAGGATTTTTATTTTCCCGATGTGCAAACCTACTATCATTTTGATGCGATTTCCTCATGGGGATGAAATGCCTTGCCTGCCTAGAGGCCTCAAGTGCTCAAAGTGCCCAAGGGAATCTGTTTTAAAAACAGGCAACAGGATCTCCAGTCAAAGCAAATCCCATGAGACAGGTTGAAATGAAGATCCCTGGGGCCCCATTGCACTGAGGTGCCTCCGAACCACAGTGCTCTGGATAAGGACAGGTCTGGAGCCCCCCAGCTCCAGCCAGAAATCCTTCTCAAATTGCAGACATCCACTGAGACCCAGTTCCTGCTCTGCAAGTCACAGCTGAGTTAGAGAGACAGACACCTCCACATTCATTCCACAAATGCTTTCGGGCTGGCTCTTGGCCCCAGGCAGTGGTATAGATGTTGGCCTTGCGGAGGGAGGACCAGAAAAGGATTCGTCATCTTGGACTTAGAGTGGGGTGAAGGGACAGTCACAAGTAAACAAATAAATAAGCACAAGCCTTTCAAGCAGTGAGTGCAGAGAGGGTAAGAAAACGCTCTGGCTTCTCTTGACCCCAGAGGAGTTCAATTAAGGGAGGGAGAGGACCGTAGTAAGTACGTGAAGACGGGTGGCCTCTCGGGGGTAAGTATATGTGTGTGAGCGTATCTGTCTTTGGCTGCATATGAGGATAAACTGTATAGTCCAAGCACAGAAGGTAAGAATGGACAGAACACAGCCAGAGCTGCTTAGAGCAGCATTTCCCTGTATGTGCCTCATGGAAACCATTCCCTAGGGCAAGAACAGATGGTGGGGGGGGATAAAAGTTCTACAGCCAGATAATGTGGGGAGCAGTCATCTGGCATTAAGGGGAGGAAAGGGGCTCAGGACAGGGAGCAGGAGACTGTGGCAATAATTAGCACATTGAGAATAAAGTCCCAGCGGGAGGGGAGGTGTACAGTGGAAAGAGAAAAGCAAATATGCAATGGAGACATTTGAAGGGGACGAGGCAGGATGCAAAGGCGGAAAGCAGGACGACGATGGTGATGAAGTCGAAGAGGCTGAGAGGGGAGCCAGTTTGGGGGGCAGAGGGAGGGGGTTCAGGGGAGGTGACATGTTTGAGAACCTACGATGCAGTGCGGCACTGTGGGTGTGTCTGAGGCAGAGCCAACCATCCCTGCTTCCGTCAGCCCTGGAGAGTGACAGAGGGAAAGCTAAGAGGGCCTCCAAACTGTATCATTTTTGCATTCGAAGGGGTCTTGGACACAAGGCTCTTATGGCTGGAAACCTCGTAGGACACCCCACAGGGTTGTTGCTGGAAGACCCTTGAAGAGCCTCGGGGTCAAGCTCCCTAAGGCTGCCATTCAGGGCAACTCGATGCACGTGAAGGGGCTTCCAAATACTAAGCCGAAGTCTGTAACTTCCACCCACTGGCTGGGTACACCACCAGTCAGCCGGTCCCTGCTCACCTCTGTGTGCCTTAATCCTGGCTCCAACATGTTCACCCAAAGCTGAAGCACCTGGTACTTAAATAATATCATTTTTCCCACAAGTGAGTGTTTTATGATACTCAGTGATTCTCCCCCTGAGGCCCATGGACACAACCTCAGGGGGTCAGTAGTCCCACTTTTTTTTTTAATAATTTTTTTTAATTGTAAGGGGTTTTTTGGGGGGTGGTAATCAGGGTTTTTTTTTTTTTAATGGCAGTACTGGGGATTGAACCCAGGACTTCTGCATGCTAGGCACGCACTCTACCACTGAGCTATACCTTCCCCCCACAGCAGCCCCACTTTTGATTTTCTCTTGGAGACACACTAAAACACTTGACAAAGCCCAACCAGGGACATCAGACGGACACTATACTCCTCAGTCATCCTCCACTGTGCACACTTGATTTCATTTCATTTCACCTGCTTTTTGCATTTGTGACTTACCAACACACACTTTTTGCTAAAATATATCAGCTTGATTCTCACAGGCTAATGAGAAAGGAGCAGAGGCAGACTTAATTTGTCAATGGCGTTCCTGTATTTCTATCTGTGGGAAAGAAAGCCTCCTGATGATCTGAAGAGCACAGTGGTTCCCAAAGTGTGGTCCTTTGACCAGGAGCAGGAGCAGCATCTAGGGACTTGTTAGAAATGCAAATTCTTGGGCCCCACACCTTCTGAATCAGGCTCGGGGTAGGGGGGGCTCCCTGCAGGTGCTTTGGATGCACACTCAAGGCTGAGAGCCACTGGGACAGTGAAAAGTGATGAGTGAGCTGGGCCTGAGCAGCTCAAAGAGCCTGTGCCCAGCAGTGAGACTCCCACTCAGACTGCGTACAGCAATTCAGCTCCTGCGGACAGCAGCCATGGCATTTAATGAATGTTGCTACTTTGAATATTTGAGGGTCCTTTTTCATCTTGGTTAGATTTAACTTGTAAATTAGCTTTGGTTTTTCATTTGTACAGGACCCTAAATAAAAGGAGTTTAATTTTACATTTATGCCCAAGAAGTAAAATTTAAATAAAAATGAGAAGTCAACATGAGGGGTTACCAAGAATGCTCTTCCTTTACAAGAAGAGTGGACGATACTCAAGTTTGACGAATGCTGCCCTATTACCTTTCGTATTTCCCTTTATCTTTAGGGATGCTGAGCGTCCTGTCACAGGTGGGGTGCCTAAAATAATGCAGGATGCTACAGGAGGTGGGGTGTTATGGTAATGGGGCAGGGATCCAACTGAAGGAGTTTGGCGAATGTAATATGGGAACAGAGGACCAACTCTAAAATCTTCATGAAGTTTCTTTCTTCAAAGAGTTCTTAATACATTAAACTGCGTGTCTTCTTGTCACCCCTGGCTACAAAAGATGACAAAAATCTCCTCCAGTTACTGCCCCTCTCTGCTACCTGGTGGTGACCACAGATCAAGGAGAAGGATGCTTGTCTTAAAGACAGTGCTGGTGAACTCTGTGGTCAGACCAGGATCGAGCAAGTGGTTTTTACAGGCGTTCTAACTGATTATTTTACCAAACTCCCTCCAGATTTCCATTTCTCTTGGAGGAATTTATCATCAACAGAAACGTCCCATATCTGTAAGGAGGACACAGCTGTTTCATCCAGCGTCTCTCATCTATAAAATGCAGTCAGTAACAACACCTGCTTCTTAGGTTGTACGTGGGTCAAATGAGCTAAGCCACAGAAAATGCTGAATGCTATGCCTGGCAAGAATTGAGTGCCTGATAAATGTGATCTGTTGTTTCATCACAAACCTTTCAAAAACAAGAGATAAAAAGCTGCAAATACATTTGTACCCTATTGCCAAAGAATAACGGAAACCTTAATTAATTAAGTCACACAACCACAGGAGATTTTAAAAGGGAAACCAGATTGAGCATCTCAATTCCCCACCCCGGGAGTTTTCATACACGTTTCATATCTGGATAAAGAGAAATCTAGTCCCTTTGACTTTTCGGAAGTATGTGAGAATACCAAGGGGAAATGTGGAATGCAGTTTATAAACCTCCGTAATCCCGTAGAATTAGTAGGAGTTTCAAAACATGTTCAGAATTTCCTGATGTGCCTTTTGAAACATGGCCCAGGGGCTTTCGAGCTTCTCCACGGCAGACGTGGGGCCCCCAAGAACCACAGATAGTTTTAAAGAAAGTGATGAGATGGCAACAAGCAAATATAATTCAGGGCTTTCCAAGCAGGAAGAAATAAGGGTGAGTCACTGATGGATGGAAGCAAATCCAAGGAGACTGGCCAGGTGGAATACTCCGAGGTCAAAAGAGAAAGAAAAGCTGATGCTGGAAGAAGAGAGAAAGGGGCCCCGGAAACGTAGATGTGGAATCTTTGGGATTAAATCAGGAGCCAAGTTGGGGTCCTGATATTTAGTCGGATACACAAAAATAATCCTTGGAGGAAAAGCCGGGGTATCACTCGGCATCTCTGAAAGGAAAGACCTGGAGACACAGCTCCCTGGAGAAGTCAGACAGCAACTTTAACAAGACGCAAGGGACAAAGCAACTGACAGAGGTGTGGTGTCAGGGGAGGGTGTGAATACTGGTTCTCAGGGGGCTGGTGGGCAGCCCACTCTATACCAGCGCGCAGCTGAGAGAGCCTTCAGCCAACACAACTTATTTCTGCGTGATTCTTCAAGAAACTGCCTTGGAAAAATTAAAAACAACTCTCTGCCTAAAGGCAATATCCTTCCATCTTTCAGTATCAACTTTCAGTACAACTTCCGCTTTAACGTCTTAAAAGCAGAGTGGGAACAGATCCACCCGTTTGGAAAATCTCAAACTTCACGACTTCCCCGTTAAATGGTCTGTGTTCAGCAAGAATTTATTTTCTTGTGGATTTTAAGAGTCCCCCCCACCCACTCCTTTCTTCCTTTCCCCCTTCTGTTTTAAATGCACATGCTAGCAACAAAAACAAAAAGCAAACAACAACAACAAAAAAGTCTCGGATTTTATAACTGAAAAATCTCAGAAGCTAAATAAATCTTCTCTTTTAAAAGTCAGAAGCCCTAAAGGACCTAAAAGAAGCCATCAGCCTCCTCTTTCTGCCTCCTTCTCCTGCTACTTTCATTTTAAGGGGGTGTGAATGGAGAGGAGGCGCTATTTTGCCATATTTTGCCCTTGGAAGTAGCTGATGGTGTCTGGTAGTATTTTTACAAAACACGGCCTGAGGACTGGAACAGATTCTCCCACCCTCCCTCCTGAATGCTTAGGCCTATATGGGGATAGTAGGGCTGGAAACAAGATGGTGCCCTCGGCCAACTTGTCTACCCAAAGGGACAGTGCTGGGACAGAGGCTTTTCTCACAAGGTGAAAACAGACCCAGTGATCGCAGGAAGGTGGTCTGGGCATATCAGTACGACATTCCACTAAGCACCAGGACTTCACACAAACGCTTCCGCCACCTCACACATCCACATGAGACCAAAGAGCAGCTTTGGTGAAAAAAATGTTGCATTCTCAATCCTTCCAGGATAGAATTCTCAATTCCTGTTTTCCTTATCCTTAGAGACTCACCAAAGTTCTCAAAAGGCCATTGTAATATTCTGAAAATTAAGTTAATTTTGATTCTTTTCGTTTAAAAAGTACATCTGCATTAAAGTTCTTTTTTTAATTAGCATATATGCCACTCTGAGGACAAGTCAGTTAGCAATAAAAAAGGTTCGCTGCACCAGAATGAACATTTTATTTTTGTGTCTGAAATTTCAAAATCCATTAGAGATAGAGATATTTCATTCACACGGACTAAGGGAAAGAAGTGAATGAATGTAAAAACATTCATATATGATTCCAAATATGAAAACAATGACCACTGAAAATAATGGGAAACCCTCAAGATAGCAGGTGCCATCTTCCATTTCCTGATTCACTAGATGAGGAGGATCTTGGGGGCCCCATTTGTGGGGAGGAGCTTTCTTTAGCAAGGTTTCCTTGAATGACAAGCTGGTTTTCTTCCTAAGTCAGTCTCGGAAGTCTTGAAGAAAGGCCCATTTGTCTGCCAAGGTCCAAAAAAAAATTCTGGAGACAAGAGTTTGCTTTTGATTTTGGAAGTGAACCCTTCATTCTGTCGTTGTTTCAGAGCAATAAAAAGGGATGTTTTAAAATAACAGTGCCTGACCCGGGGAGAAGATCGGTCCACTTTCATTCTCTTTTTAAACAGCCTTTAAAATTAAATTCTTTTTGGGTCTTCCATTTCCAATTCTGGCAGCAAAGTCGTGGGCACCAAAGAGAAACCTAACCAGTTTTCCAGACACAGACCCGACCAGTTTCTCAGACATAACACCCCAAACCGGTGGAAAATTGAATTCTTAAAGAAGGCTCTGAAGTTTTGTTTTCTCCAAGATGAAGAGCAAGAGGAAACAGATTTTTCACATCTTCTTGACTTTGCATAGGCTGTTCCCTCTGCCTGGAAAGTTTCCTTTCCTGTTGTCCACCTGGAAAAGTCCACCTCACCCCTCAGGAGCAGATTCAACTCTCTTCTGATCCTTCTTGAATTTAAGCTAGCTGGGGGCTTTGTTTGTTCTCTGCACTGTGCCTCCTGACATCCCCGCTTTGTTTTCAGGTGTGACTTACAGGTCATCTACCTACAAGCAGGTATCTTGGTCAACTCAGGCTGCCATAATAAAATTCCACAGACAGGGTAGTTTAACCATCAGAAATTTATTTTCTCACAGTTCTGGAGGCTGGAAATCAGGGTGCCAGCAAGGCCAGGTTCTGGTAAGGTCTCTTTTCCGGGCTTGTAGGCAGCCGCCTTCTCCCTGTGTCCTCACATGTCAGAGAGTGAGCGAGCTCTCCGGAGCCTCTTCTTATAAGAACGCTAATCCCATCGTGAAGGCTTCACCCTCATGACCTTCCCCCCAAAGGCCCCACCTCCAAATACAAACACTTTTGGGGGTTAGGGCTTCAACATATGAATTGTGGCAGGGGGGACATGATTCAGTCCATAGCAATAGATGAGTGTGTTCAATTGCCAAAAAAAAAAAAGGCCACAGTGGGGAGGGTAATAGCTCAGTGGTAGAGCGCATGCTTAGCATGCACGAGGGCCTGGGTTCCATCCCCAGTGCCTCCGTTAAGGGGGAAAAAAAGCCACGGATGTCTTGCCACTCCCTCCATCAAGGGGTGGAGTCTACCTCTCGTCTTGATGCTGGGCTCGGCCATGCGATCTGCTTCACCCAAAGAGACGTAAGCAAATGTGACACAGAGGCCTCTTGAAAAGTGCTTATGCACCAAGGCTTGTCCTCTCTTACTCCAGGGACTCTTCCAGCATCATGTGAACGAAGTTCTACTTGTGGTTTTCTTTTGCTTCTGGTTTTCATGCAGCCAATAATGTATGGCCTACTGGAGACAGCCAGGACTGAGACTGTGGTTTATTGATCTGACCATGGAGTGACCTCTGTTGGGAGGACTGACGGAGACTTACACTCCACTGTTGGGAGAAGGATGATGAAGACTTCAGTTAGTCCGTTTCATCTGTCAATTAGCGAACTTGATTCAGTAAAGGAAATATTTCATGTACCCTGGGAAGGAGAATGGCTCTTGGGATCTGGCGTGGTGAGTTTTTACTCCCCTTGGACCTTTCCTGAGATCACAGAGCTTAAACAACAGAAATGCATCACCTCGCAGTGCTGGAGGCTCAAAGTCTGAGAAGCAGGTGTCGGCAGGGTTGGTTTTCCTGAGGCCATGAGGGAGACTCTGTCCCTGCTGGTCCCCAAGCTTCTGGCAGGCTGCTGGCCATCTCTGGCTCCTTGGTTTGGAGATGTGTCATCTGATTCGTGCCTTCATCTTCACATGGCCTTCTCCCTGGGTCTCTCTGTGTCCAAACTTCCTCTTTATAAAAGGACACAGTCATGCTGGACTAGGGTTCACCCTCATGACCTCGTTTAATTAATTAAAGACCCTGTTTCCAAGTAAGGTCACATTCTGAGGGACTGGGGTTTAGAGTTCCAACATATCTTTTTCTGAAGAACACATAACATTTTGTTACCCACCTGCTTACGAGCATCCAATGGCCTCTCATTCCCTTTAGGACAAAGTCCAAACCCACACCTTACCCTCCATCCACAGCCTCCACACATCCTGTTCCGTCTGCCTAGAGCCTTCCCCCAACACCTCCCTCCTCCCATAGCTGAGTCCTCCTCATCCTTAGGATTTGACATTGAGGTCTTCTCAAGAGGCCTCCCCCGAATGTAATTTGGTGCAGCCACTATGGAAAACAGTATGGAGATTCCTTAAAAAACTAAAAATAGATTTACCATATGATCCAGCCATCCCACTCCTGGGCATATACCCAGAGAGAACTCTAATTTGAAAAGATGCATGCACCCCAATGTTCGTAGCAGCTCTATTTACAATAGCCAAGACTGAGAAGCAAACTAAATGTCCACTGACAGATGAATGAATAAAGATGTGGTATATATATATACTGGACTACTACTCGGCCATAAAAAAAAGAATGAAATAATGTCATTTGCAGCAACATGGATGGACCCAGAGATGATCATACTGAGTGAAATAAGTTAGAGAAAGACACATATCATATGATATCACCTATAGGTGGAATCTAAAAAAATGACACAAATGAACACAAAAGAGACTCATAGACATAGAGAACAAACTTATGGTTACTAAAAGGAAAGGGGGCAGGGATAAATTAGGAGTCTGGGATTAGCTGATATAAACTACTGTACATAAAATAGATAAACAACAAGGTCCTACTGTATAGGACAGGGAACTATATTCAATATCTTGCAGTAACTTAATATGAAAAAGAATATATATATATATATATATGTATAACTGAATCACTTTGATGTACACCAGAAACTAACACAACCTTGTAAATCAACTATACTTCAATAAAAAAAGGCCACCCAATCCTCGTTCCCTGCATCCCCCATCACCCACTTCCTTCACAGCAGTGACCACACTGAATTTACAACTTAAAAAAAAAATTTTGTCCGTCTGCCCCACTAAAATGTAAACCCTCCAAGAAGAAGGACAACAACACAGGAGGAGCAGCAGAGGGTGATGAGGCAGACTCGAGCCCAACCAGCTGGTTGAGTCCTGGCTCTCTCACACACCAGCTGTATTATCTGGGCACGGGCGTCAGTGTCCTCATCTGTAAAGTGGGACAACAGAGCATTCCCTCGAAGCGTTGTTAGGCAGGTGAGATGAGCTGAAACATGCAAAGCCCTTAGGACACTGCCCATCACTCAGTCGGAGGGTGTGAGGGTTAACAATGATCATCACAGGAGCAGAACAGACCGAGGCTGTCTTTCTCACCATTGTGCATTCAGAACTCGGCTCAGCGCCTGGCTCCACGAATATTTGCCGAATGAACAAATTTCTAGTAAGCCAACATTTGGCTCATGCAGCTTCCTTTTGTTTTTTTTTAAGCTTCATCAACAGCTTCTAAAAAGGGCCTAGTTTATATCATCCCCATGAATTAGGTGTGGGTCATGGGGTCTCACCCCCTAGGATGGAGTCGGCTAACACAGGGTTGCTCCAGGCAAACCTCATTTCTAACAAAGATTAAAACACGGTCCTTTGTGGCTGAGCAAGGGTAAAACTCTCCACCCCAACTCCCTGCCACAGGGCACCCAAACAGGGACTCGTGGGGCTGTGGTTTCCGGTCTACCTGGAAATCCCACGTGGGACTCCGGAGCTTTGCCGCGATGAACTGAAGACCAGAGTGTGTACAGTGCATTACTGTGTATCAAAGGCTTTTGCATACATTACTTGATGGCATCATGACTAAGAATAAGGCCTGATTAGAGCTTTCAGGAGATCTTCAGCTGCAAGTCACCTTCTTAAAAAAAAATGCAATTAAGTGGAGGTTAGTAAAGGCCTCAGTGTTGGTTACAAGGCCAGGTGCTCTCCTGCAGCTCTGACGATTCACACACTCCTTCCTTCTACCAGCAGCTCTAGACCTTTTGGAGATGCCTGCTGTATCAGCCACGGACTGGAAAGGTCCCCCTTACACAGGCTGAGTCTCATCACCATGACAACCGGTGATGACACTGTATTGTCCATTCCCCTCAAGAGCAGGATCTCAGGAGCACACTGTAACCTCCTCTCCAACCTACCGACCTTTCTTTCCCTTTGATCACTATGCCGCCCACCCTGTTCCCTGTTGCCATAGTTATGAGACACCCCTGTACTTCCTGGTCTTTCAGACGCCCCATTCTCCATAGCCTTCTTTTTGGCACATAAATTTTCTCTTTCAGAGTTTCCCATTTAGCATAAATAAGTTATACCTAAGGGAAGAAGGTGATTATAGACTCAAAACAGCTCTATTCATTCATGAATAAATAAATATTTATTGAGAACAGATTATGTGCCAGACACTTATGAGACCAAGAATGGATTCCACCTGTATATTGACTCTAATCCACTGGTGTCGGCTGTCTGGAGGGCTATGTTGAGAAGGATTCTGAGGCCCATCTGGGCACCATATAAAAACTCTGTGATTAGCAATGCCGCCCAAGCCACCCGGGGCACCTCAAAAGAGAAGGTGTCCTCTGCCGCTGCTCCCTGCTATCACTCCCACCCACCCCGGCGACCCCTGTCCCCCTTCCTGCACAAGTCATCAGCACCCACACACTCCATATGCAGCCTCCACTACACCTCCTCTCGAGAGGTAGGAAAAGAAACCAGGAGCTCAGGCTCAAGCACAAAGCACAGCTCCGCCGTGGGCAGGCCGTGTGTCCCGGGGCTGCACTAACCACTGAGCATCCCCTGTCTGTGTAAAGCATGCTGAGATGGCCTCACACACTGTCCTGAGGACCACGGGGGACAGTTAACTCTATGCAATCAGCAGCTGTCCCTGACTAACCCACTTCAGCCCCTGGCTGAACAGGCTAAGCTGGGGTGCCAGGGAGAGCTGGTCCTCTCTGGGAAAGTTCCAAGAATTCTGGTGCCCTCAGAATCGCATTCTTATCTCTGGTTCCTCTGAATAATTTCCAACCGGAACTTCCTGAAGTCCCCTCACTGGGTCACTTTCCTTTGCTTCCTCTGCCAACTTTAGCCCAGATCCTCCGGCTTCAGCTCACCTGGACCAAATGCCTGTCCCTCCTTCCCTTCCTCCCTTCCCTCCTTTTTTCCCTTCCTCCCTTTTTTCCTCCCTTCCTCCCTTCCCTCCTTCCTTCATTATTTCCTTCCTCTCCAGCCAAGGCTCTATGCTGGGTGCTGAGAAATCCCTGGAACAACAAGAGATGGACCCTGCATGGTGACACTGGATTAACACTGGAACATGGGACTGGACAGGCCATTTGAATGACCAGGAAACGGCATTTCAGGCAAAAGAAATAGAGAGTGCTTGCCAGAGGGAAGGGGGGTGGGAGGTGGGGCAAAATAGGTGAAGGGGACTAGGAGGTCCAAACTTCTAATTCTAAAATGAGTAAGTCACAGGAATGTAATGTACAGCATGGGGAATATAGTCAATCACATTGCAATAACTTTGTATGGTGACAGGTGGTGACCAGACTTACTGTGGGGATCAATTCATAATATATATAAATGTCACATCGCTATGTTGTACACCTGAAACTAATATAACATCAACTATATTTCAATAAAAGAAAAGAAATAGCAAGTGCATAGACCAGAAGTAGAGAAGATAAAACAGGCCAACGTGTCTGAAGAACCGGGAGCTGAGGGTGGGGTGGTGGGTGAAGAGGCAGGAGGGGTGGGCAAAAGCCAGACCCGCAAGGAGCGTGGCTGGGCACCGAGTCTGGGTTTGACGCTGATGTTGATGGAAACCTTTGGGAGACTTTGATCCGGGGAAGGACATGAGTGATGCATGAAACCAGCACATGATCTCGGCGAGTGCAGGGCAATGTTTGCTTCTCCCTGGGCACCTTAACAAATTTTAATAAAAGCCTCTTGGGCAATTTGTGGATAAAAGACAGAAAGAACAGAGATGGAAAGTGGGACCCCAAAGAATCACTGGATACACATCCCAGAGCCTATAACTCATTCTCATCAAATACTCAAATGTTGTTTCATAAGAAGGAGACGGTGGAGACAGCAGGAGGGAGCATTCACTCTCAGAAGCTCAATAACTCACATGGACCAGACATCAATTTTGGGGCCATATTTCTTCCTGGCA
Organism: Camelus dromedarius; assembly: GCF_036321535.1. Classification (NCBI taxonomy): domain Eukaryota; kingdom Metazoa; phylum Chordata; class Mammalia; order Artiodactyla; family Camelidae; genus Camelus; species Camelus dromedarius. The sequence continues at coordinate 111,287,640 of NC_087437.1, read as the reverse complement.
AGGAGTTCGGGAGCGGCGTAGGCGGGGCTGCCACACTGCGTGCTGAACGGGTCGGAGTGGCCCAGGATCCCGGCACAGTTGCTCAAACCAAAGTCTGCAAAGAGGGGAGGAAAAAAGGCTCTGAATTAGAAAACTGTGGAAGTGAAGGAGAGGGTGAGGCAGCGGGGCAGGAAACATTCTCAGGCTAACACATCGTTTCACATCCAAAAGGAAAACCAGCAGCTGGGAATCATAACCTCTGGATATGGGTCTCAAGACAAAAGAATCTCAGGCAGTGGTTCCCTCGCTGAACTGGAAACAGTTTCCATCAGGCCTCCCAGGAAAATCCAACTCGAGCTAAAACGTATGTTGAACCAAAACATATTTTCATCAAATCTTGGAAATGAGTCATCCAGAAAAAAGATAGTCTTCGCTTTCGAGGACTAAGGCAGGAAGAGAGAACACGCAGAAGTCCTTGGAGTCAGCCTGCTGGCTTCCAACTGGCCAAGTGGGAAAAAGATGAAGGAAGATCGATTTTCTCTGGCTGGCACTAGTGTCATCCCAGGTGACACGCGATCCTACCAGTTAAGAGGTGACTTTTGCGGCTGAATGTTTTCATTTCATTTCATGCAAGTCTCTTAAAAATGCTCCCAACGCATGCGGCAACATATGGTGATTTGAAGAGGGGGAAAAAATACACCCAGCGATTCAGACAATGCTGAATGTTGGCTGGAAAAATAACGCCAGAAAAGATAGCAATGAGAACCAGACTAAGTGACCTCGCAGCACTGCTTTGATCCTGGCAGCGGGGAAGAAGAAAGACGAGCCCAGGGCACCTAAAGGGTCCGTTACGCCTTTTGTGCTGTGTTTACTTCTGCTCTTACAGACTCGGCAACTGACAGGTAATTAGAGAGCTGTTAGTGTCAGGGCCTCATCTGATAGCTTTCCTCTATCTTTGTTGATCTCAGAATTAAGACCAGGGCTCCTCCTTTGAACTTCAATGTAAATATTATGGTTCTGGTCCCCAAACAGAAGACTCAGCCCACAGGGCTCAGTCAGAAAGGGGCTGTGGTCAAAGACAGGCTTCACGTCTGGACAAAACCCTCGCACTTTCTCAACTGGCAGGATTTACATCTAATTTTGTTACTGTGTTTTTCTCCTCGACTTTAACACGTCTCCACCTGCAAAGCCGTGGCTCTTGGGAAAGCTGTAGGAAAGCTCAGGAAAGGAGAAACATCAGTAGGGCGGAGGGTAGAGCTGTGAGTCCACGAAGTTACAAGATACACCGCTAAGAGTCCTCCCAACAGTCGTTGGGTTAAGCTGTATAGTCAAAGAGCGTTTCTAAACGGAACCCCATACTTGGAACGAAGAATCAGAGCCAAGACGGAGACTGGCAAACCAACCAGGAATGCTGCCTGTTCACACACTTTTCTTTTGGGGTTGGGGTTGGAGGGGACGGGGTGTATGATTTTATTTTTGCCTCTTAACCTCCCTCCTCCTCTCTTCCTCTGCTCCCAGTTCTTCCACTCCCACCCTCACCTGGCCCCCGTTTCCTTTCCCATCAGCCCAGTCAGCACCAGTAGGCCCCACACAACCTGCCAAAAAGGCCCTTCATGAGTCCCAAGGCTCTCTTGGATTTGTATTTTAGGAGGAGATTGCTGTTCAAAAGGATCTGAGGGCCCCTGATCTCAGGCCCCACCCCGTAGTATCACGGAAGTGGGAGAAGGGTGTGGTCGGAAGTAGAAAATCTTGTTGAGCTTTACATTGAATGGCCCTTTACAATTCCTAAAGGAAACTGAAGGAAACAGCCAACGCGTAAAGAGCGCCCTCTATGGTGAGACGGAGACATAGCACCAAGGAATAAAGATTATATTAACTGGAGCAACATTTTAAGGAAAATTTCATAAACAGTGATTTAGAGCCCAATCTCCTAGGAGCCCCTAAAAACCTCCCTTCCTAATCTCCATGGGGTTCCATTAACTCCTTCAGTTTCTTCCCTCAACTTTTGACTTGGGTCTACGACAAAGCGACAAAGCGCTTGATTTTACAAAAGGGCAGGGGAGGAGAGATAAGAGGCCAGATCACCCCCCAGGCTCCCAGGCAAGCTTGCTAACACAGCGTCTTGCCTTGTCTTAAGCACAGTTTCAAGAAGATAAATTAGCCGAGGATCTGGGGAATGAAGAAGATAAAAATCTACATTCTAAGTGACTTATGTTGACCCAGCCAAAAGGGCTTAATTTAAAATACCCTGTAGAGGAATAACTGGTATGTTTCACATGCTTAATTGTAAGCATTAGAGTTTTACACATATGCCTATAATTAGAGTTGTGGAATGAGGGAGAAGTTCGCCTCCCCATAATGCCACACTGGTCTGCCTCAATTAGATTTGGTAAACACATAAGCCAATTACCATTCAATTTTCTAAGAGCTACAAAATGAATCTCAAAAAATGCCCCAACGAACGCTGTTTTGGAAAACTGAAGTGCAAAACTGTTGTAAGTTGTGGCTCTTACATTTTAAGATTACACTAAACTAAAAACATCAGCCTGCTTTTTTTTTTTTTTTTTTTTTTTTTTTAAGGAGGGGGAACCCTGATTATATCAAATCTTATTCTGGTTAATTCTAGTTAACTTGAAACACGGCTTATATGGCTTAAGTAAATTTATTTAAATCAAATTATTTCAAAGAAAGAGAAACTATTAAGAGAAAATGCTAATAGCTATAATTAACCTTTGAATAAGCAACTAGGTAATCCCTTTGAAGAAAAGGTTCAAAGGGCTTTCAAGTTGCAAAGAGACAGTTGTGGAGGCATTTGCTCCAAATTGCCCAACCCAGGGACAAGAAAGCCCACAAGACACTGGGCCTTCCTTGCCTCCAGCACTTTTCCTTCCCTCCTCCAGCCTACTCTGTAAGAAAAAATGAGGGAATGCAGATTCTGCTAAACTAAAGGCAGTTCGCAGCTGCCCTCTGGGATGGCAGAATGTCTCTTTCCATTGAGTTGTGCCTTAGGGCTCTTGGGTTTGAGCTGGTCAGGAGAGAACTGGGCGCCAAGTGAAAAGTTCTAACAAAGGGACATCCAGGGATAGGAGCCTCCTTCCCAGCAGTTTTGGGAATTCAGGTTTCTGACACCTGGTTTCTGACATTTTGTCCAGATGAGCTGCAATGCCTATGTGGGTGCCAGTCCAGTGACTGCCAAGCTAAGAGGTGACAACTCGAAGGCACTTGAATAAAATGGTTCCTGGTATCTAAAGGGTCCCCCCACTCACCTCCAGGGGAACCGTGGGCTCTAATTCAGGTCTATCCTTCCTTCATCTTCTTTGCGCAGGTCTCCTCTAAGAGGGTTTATTAGGCGACTAATCTATGAGCTACTTATAAATTCATCCGCTATTTAGAGGTTGGTTCTTTCAGAATCTTCTCAGCAATGAAAACGTCTGAGCTTTTCAACATCGTTTATTCCTTCGGACACACCTGCTCTTATAAATGGTCACCTAAGGCTTGAAGAAAGAGAAGAGAGAGCAAGGACAGAGGCAGAGAGGGAGGCAAAGTGAGAGGAAGATGCGGGATGCTGAGCAGGAATGGAGACCACCCTCCGTGGTCTGCAGTTTGCCAGAATTACCAGCCTCCATCTAGACGATGCACAGGGAAACGAATTATTCTAACTCGTACTGGAATGTGCATCCGGCCTTCACACAGCCTGTTCTCTTACAATCTCTGCTGCTTTAGGGAAACCCTGTCACTGTCACCACCACATTATCTGAAGGCAAGTCCCAGAGCAGCCTGCCAGGGAACTTACAAAACAATCTCCTTTCCTCCATCCCTCACCCCCGGACTAGGACGTGCCTTTGTTTACGCCACAGATCCTGGAAACGAAGGCCAGAAAGACATCCTACAGGCATTTCAACGTCTGCCTTGAATGCTGCTGTATTTGGCCCTCAGGACAACGAAAATGCAATAGCAAAACAATTTGATAAAAAAAAAAAATTCTTCAAATTGCCCAAGAATCTTTTAAGAATACATCCTATAAAATCTTTGGGGGGGGGTGGCAGGAATCAGTTTCCTCTTATTAATCTTCTAATAACAACGAGTGCGTTTATCGACACCTGTCAATGGTGCTTAATCACCCAGCCAAGGCGTCTGGTGTCCCTGCAGCACCTTGCCTGTTTCTGGGTTGGAAGCCAACTGGGATTCCAAAGAATGTAACTGGTCATCTGAATGATATGTTTTAGAAAGTCTTGAGATGGTTTTCAGTATTTGCCAAACAGAATTTCCTTCTTGGGTATGAACGTTAAATTCACAAAGTTCTACTGATTCTTCTCTTTACTCCTAATATAAAGTTGTTTGAAGTTGATCAAGGTGGAAGAAACTACTTGCATTTGAGGTGGGTAAAGAAAAAAAGGAGTAAAAGATGGTGCTCACATCTGGGTATAAAAATGATCCCCTGAGAGCCTGCCAAGAGCAAACATACAGGCAAACAGAAACAGGACTCTTCTAAACAGTGAGTGTGAATTCACTTATGGACCCTGAATTGTAAACTGATGGTGACTCACTCCATTCCAGAACCTCCTTCTGATTGGTACAGACCTCTAAGTAGCCCTCCGTGGGGGTTTCTCTCTGCATGACCACCAGTGTACTACAGGGCTGGGATAAAGGGATTAAAAAGAGAAAGCAAGTCACGTTCCTCTTATTTCAGTGCCTCTGCATTCACTGAAAAGTGGAATAAGGCGTGGTCAAGCTAAGGGCAGCATTTCTGAATCAAACTATTTTCCACTATTTTTAAGAAGCTTTCTGGTGAATTCAAATGAAAAGAGCCCCTAGAAAAGTTCAGCTCCACCTGAATTAATGGAGAAGCAGAAGTTTGAATAATCCTAAGAACTAGTTTTATGTTTAAATTATTATTAAAGTTAATTTTCATTTTCAAAACTATTATTAAATATTGGAGGTAAAAGGTGATGCTCTAGAAGTATTGTCAGGGGATTAGAAATAGACCATGATAATTTTCAAAGTCAGAAAATAAATAATTGAGAATTGACAACACACCACTTGAAGGATAATCTTGCTTAAGGAAAAAAAAGTCATACCGATCAGCTTGATATTATTGTCTTCATCTAGCAGCAAGTTTTCTATCTTCAAGTCTCTGAAATAAAGAAAACCACACAACATTTCAGATAAGCACTTGAATAACATTTTGCTTCTGAAAGGAAAATGTTTAAGAGCCACTTTGAACCAACTCATAAAGCTTTCTGCCAAAACTCACGCAATCGATAAGTAAATATTTATAGAACGTGATATAAGTAATTGCTGCAGACTGAAAAAGCTACATGATTTCGGAGAAGACAGACAGCAAGGAGGGCAGAACAAACCAGTTTCTGGGAAAAGCGGGACCAACACTGAAACTTGGAAGTGAAGGAAACCGGGTTTGGGAGACGGTGGAAGTCGTCATTCCAGGCAGGCTCCGCTAGAACAGTCGGGAAATGCAAATGTGGCCACGTGTTTGTGAGTCGGTGAGCAACACCAGCCAGAGTAAGAAAGATTGAGGAAAGCAGTTTAAAAAAAAAAAAAAATGAAAGCTGACATAATTATTAGTCCTACAACCTCCAAGCTTGGTGTTACCCACAAATTGGTAGGTGGTAATAAATTAATCTATTTAGCAAGCAGCTATTACAGTGGGCAGAAAAATAAACCCCAAAGATGTCAGGGTCCTAATCCCTGGTATTATGCCTAAGGACATGTTAACATGACATGACCAAAGGGAATTAAGTGCTAATCAGATGATGGGTGACTTTGATAGTGGACACTGAGCTGACTGGAGGAGGTGGGAGGAAGAAATGCACTCAGGGTCATGCTGAGTGAGGGGCCTGTGGCATCCGTACAAGCTGACTGTCAACCCTTTGAAGGCAGGAAACACGTCTGCCTTACTTACCACTGTGCCCCAGTACCTTTGCACATTCTATACCTAGTAAATATCAGTGCATCTAATTATCAAAGTGATTGTTTAGAATTCCAGAATTTAAAAATGTGGGCAAAATAATAAACCATCTACGTCAATGATTATGAGCATCTTACGTTGTAGCCTCTCAACTCAGACACACCATGAATATTAAATATAGAAGAATATTCCTCCCTTCTATACACACACAAAATGCTTTCTTCCACTGTCTTGAAACATAGCATCCTTGGTCCAGTTTTTATTTTTCCCACTTGTGAATAGAGATATGGGCAAAAGAATTATTTTTGTCCTCTTATCTCTGTTGTAAGAACTAGAATAGTGTGGTCATGGTAAACAAAAACAACAACTGATAGCAGGTGTCAGAAGAGCTGAGGCAGAAGGGAGCAGCTTCTAGGACTGTGGTAGCCCGGCAGAGCACGAAGTGTCCCATCTAACGGGGACAGCAGCTCACAGCTCGGTCTCAGCACAGCCACCTCCTCCTGTTTTCCAAGAGAAGCCAGAAATCTGGATTCAATCCCAATTTTTAAATGTTGGCAACAAATTCACATCTGAAACAACAATAACTACCACAATGCGTGGGCCAACCTCGCAGGCCAGATACAACCCACAGGCTACCAATTTTCAACCTCCGTATGGATGGAGGTTGAGCCTTGAAAGGACAGGAGATGCCCAGGGAAAGGGAAGAGGATGATGGGGGCGGGGGAACCAAGGATGACATCTTGGTGGGAACACTGACATTCAGAGCTGGCTGGGAGGGAACAGTCGGGGAAGTATCAGCACAGGAATGACAAGAGGCAGCATTTCAAGATGAGAAGAGTTAAGTCAAATGCAGAAAAAGACCAGCTCTGAAAACCTGACCGGAGGATTGCAAAATTGGAAGGCGGCTGGTAGCCTTAGGGTTGGACCCCTGGATGAGAAGGGAGATTGCGCTGAACCTGGCAGTTGGGGAAGATAAACAGATGGTCCCCAAACCACACACACACCCACCCACCAATGGGAGGAAGAATTGTATACCTTCACTTCAATTCAAACGAAACAGTACACAGAGTACTGAAAAACTGCCCAGCCGTTAAAATATATCACATGTGTCCAAATGCAGGGTGTCCCCCAGTATAAGGTGATCTTCCTCACTCTTCCAGTGGGTAGACCCTGCCCCTCAGGAGGGGTTTTGAAAAGCACAGAGATATAATTTTTAGAAATGCAATGAAATTACCAAATGATTATACTATTTATCTATAGAGCTGCACAGTCATATTCAAGATACTATAAGGTTAATATAATTAACCTTAGAAATATCACTCCCATACTCCACATTTTATGAAACAGTTTCATTCAAACTTGTCACAGGCAGGAGCAGGATGACAGAGAGCATCATCACAGGGTGTTTCCAGTGTAACGTGATCTTTAGGTGGACTGGATGTTTGAGATGAAGCACTTTTCAAATCTGTGCATGATGCACTTGCTGGAAATACTATCCTAGGCGTCCATTCTGAATGTCTATAAATTCACCGTTCAGTGAATTGAGTTTAGAGTCGTCTCACAAGTGCTCACAATTATGTCATATCCCTTTAGAAGTTATTATTAAAACTATATAAAATGTCTTTGCCTCCCTTTCTATTGGCTTCCTCAGGTGACTTCCAGAGTTCCCAAAGTCATCAGTGGGTCAGGTCAAGGTTAACTGGTACTTTGTTGTTGAAAATAAAATAATTGAGATTGTGCCCTCATACTGTGAGACACTTGGCAAGCACTCTGTAAGGCACCTCCTCTTCCCTGGAGATGATGGGGACAGAATATAACCTTAACCTTATATTCAAGCATATACGGTAATTCCCAGCTACTTGCAAAGACTCACAAAACAGTGTGCCAGCAATAGCCCAAACTGTGATTCTGTGAAAACTGATTATAAAGCAGCAGCACTATTTTCATCTAAAGGAGGGCCACAGTTTGTTTCCAGCAAAATTAAACCTCTTTCCCTGGGAAGAATGGAAGCCACACTAAGGCATTAAAGGAGAAATTTGGTTCAGAACAAATACTATGGAGAAAAACCTCTTAAAGACAGGAGGTAAAGGAAAGCAATTGACAAGAATAATAAAACTAAGCTGGATAATTCTGGGGCCACAAAAGCCCAGGGAACAACCACAATGATTAGAAAAATGATATAAATGGAAGGCTAAAAATAAGAGAAAATGCAGAAGAAAAAAAAATGCCCACTTTTAAAATCAGGAAAATGTCATAAAACCAGGGGAGAAAGTATTAAAAGGTAATTATTAGGCAAAATGAAAAAAATGAAACCACGGTTTATTTTCACCCGTTGCATCCCATAGTAACCTACCCCAGCCCATGGGAAAAATGCTCAGCGCAAATCTGGCTAACTGGTTGTTTATGCAGACCTTACCCTTTTGTTAAGGTTTCTAAAAGATTTCAGCAATAACCAATCTAACTGCCTAAAGGTTCCAGGACTAGTTAATGGAAAAGTAGCTACATCTGTCTCTGTACTCAATCTACCCAAATGAAAGGAACATTAGACCTCTTCTGGCTTTATTTCCACCTCCTGCTTTGTCTTTGGAGACTTACCTAGAAGGAGGGGATGGATACTTTCCTTCCAACTCTTTAGGGAAAAAGGCTCTAAAATTACATTTTTAAAAATAGTTTTCAGGGAGGGTATAGCTCAAGTGGCAGAATGCATGCTTAGCATGCATGAGGTCCTACGTTCAATCCCCAGTTTCCTCTAAGAATAAATAAATAAGTAAACCTAATTAATTACCTTCCCCACCAAAATAAAAATAGTTTTAACAACACTGTAAATCAATTATACTTCAATAAAAAATAAAAACAAATAAAAGTAGTTTTAGCCTAGGTATCTACCCAAACAAACAGAAAACTTATGGACATGAATGTTTACAGCAGCTTTATTCATAATTGTCAAAACTGGGAAGCAACCAAGATGTCCTTCAGTAGGTGAATGGATAAACAAACTGTGGGGCATCAAGCAACAAAAAGAAATGAGCTATCAAGCCATGAAAGCCATGGAGGAGTCTTAAGTGAATGTCTTTAAGTGAAAGAAGGTGATCTGAAAAGACTATGTACTGTATGATTCCAACTACATGACCTTCTGGAAAAAACAAAACTATAGGCAGTGAAAATGTCACTGATTGCCACGGTTGCAGGAGGAAGGGTAGAGTGAAGAGGTGGAGCACATTTTTTTAGGGTGGTGAAACTTTTCTGTATGGTACTATAATGGTGGCGACATGACATCATGCATTTGTCAAAACCCATAGAATGTACAATACAAAGAGTATCTTAATGTACTGAGTACCCTAAGGAACTCTAATGGAAACAATTAATAATAACATATCAGTATTGGTTTATCAATTATAACCAATGTACTATTCTATTGTAAGATACTAATAATAGGTCAAACAATGTGGGAGGGAGGTGGGAACTCTGCAGTTTTGCACAATTTTTCTATAAATTTAAAACTGCTTTAAAAATTAAAGTCTATTAATTTTTTTAAGTAGTACCTGCATATCTCCCCTCTTCCTACGAGGTCAGTACTAGGAATGCTATGGTTACCACCAACTGCCTCACTCAGGATGTTCACGCTCGAGCATGCTTACCACCTGAAGTTAATTAAGAATCCATTCAGCACAGTGGGCCACTCAGACCCTCTGCCCGGCTACTCAGCAATGACCCCAAAGGCCACAAATAATACCAAGAGGCCACAGAATTGAAAGATATTGTCTTGAATAATAAACAAAGGATGAACTTATTCTTAAGGTTTTAGTGTTAGTGTATTACCATGTAACATTTAAAAAAAAAATACTGGCAGGCCTCTATTATCCAGAAAGTTCCCTGTGGTCCAAGTGAAAAGCATGAGGTTTACCCTAGCTCCACCCCGAGAGCAAACTAGGTGGCTGTGTTAAGTGTCAGAGCCACCGGATGGGAAGGAAGGTTCTGACAGTTGATGGTTTGCACTTAATGATGGGGCGATGCTCACTTTCGCATTAACGCTCCTTGATTGGATTACTCACTTTGTGGTGAAGAGAGAGTAGAGGGCTCTTCCTCTAGTCCTACAGTGTGAGGAGCTCCTCTCCGTGGCAGGCAAACTTGATATGGTGTGAACTTATAACTGAAAGCCAAAGGGAAGGAATGAAAATGGTCCCTGCTGGAGAGGCAATAGCTTTTCCTTGGCCAAAAGGGAATTCCAAGAGGAGTCAGTGTTGCTGGCAATTAGGTTCTTGTCTCATCCCAGAAAGAATTCAGAGCCAAGATGTGGAGGTCAAGAAAGTTAAGCGAGTATTTATTAAGTGATGGACAGTACCCTTTCAAGGGGAGGGCAGGCAGGCTCAGGTGAGCAGCTTCACTGAGTTTCTTGGGCATCTGGCTACCTTGGGTGTAAAAACGAATGGGTGGAATATTCATTGGGGAGGGAAGGGCTTGGGGTCCTAGTCCTTGACTTTCATCCCAACTCCACCTACCCGAGGGGAGGAGGGGTTTTGTCCTTATTTAGTCTGGATCGGAAGTGTCATGGCCTCGGTGCATGAGGGGTACTTCTAATCTGCAAGGCTAATTTTATTGTAATGAGGGCATAATGAGCAAAATTACACTTGGACACTGGAAATTTCTGCCCTTTCCCACCTTTCTTTGCCTGCCTCCAGGACACTTGTCACCCCCTAAATGTGTCATCTCTTATCAGTCCAGAGGTTCCTCCTTTCTTCTGTCTTCCCAAGGACCCCCGCTGTTCACAAGATGTATGGTTTCCTGCCATTTGGCCCATGCCCCCCCCACCTTTCTCTGTTTATATCTAGTTATCTGCCTGCTCCAACATCAGGACAAGCAAGAAAAGGGAGGGAGCACGTATGGAGGACCTGGTGACTAGGACAGTGCTAAGGGGCAGCGGTGGGAACAGTGTGTCTTGGGAACAAAGGGAAGTGGCCAGTGAAGTGGCCCTTCAGCAAAGCATGAGGAGGGAGCCCAGCCCAGAGGAGGCCAACCAGAGTGCAGGTTCAGAGGCTTCTGGACCCTTCTCTGGTAACCAGGCCATTTCAGGGAGAAATGCCTAATGGGGCTCATCATGGCAGCCCTTGGCAGACCTGACCTTGGATTCTGTTCCCTGCACTGTTTGGGGGTGGGGAGTCAGGGTGGGGAGGCATTTTTCCAGAGACTGAGAGAAGGCCCAGGGGAGAGCCCTAACCACCAGCCCTTTATTCTAGGTTATTTCAAAAGAACAAGCTCAAACAGGCCATGACTAACAATTAAAGTTCACCCACGGGCTACCAAGCACGCCTCCCCCTCCCCCCACCCAACCACTCCAAGGTTCCTTCCATTTTTTAAAAGATGGTAATCTCTAGGGTTTGGAGACTGGCCACAGTGAACTCCAATCACTGCCCTCCCAAACAGAGGGGTGGGGGGGTACCCCATTGCCCTAAAAAACACAGAGTCCCCATGCACTGTGGTTGGGAGTGGGGTGGGGAGAAGTAGCAGCTGCTAGGACCCTGCAGAGCAGAGGCAGACAGGAGCAGCACGGGGGAGTGGGGAGTGGGAGTGCGTGTGTGCACACTCACCTGAGTCTGTGCATGGGTGTGCACGTGTGTGGCAGTGCACACACTCCATGGAGGGGTACGTGTATGAGGGTGCACGTGTGTGACTATATATGTTGCATGCGTGCCTGCAAGTGTGTTTGTGAGCACACGTGCCCATGTGTACACATGGGCATGCTCTGTGTGTGTGTGTGTGTGTGTGTGTGTGCACGCACATGCTTCCAGAATACTGGGCTGGGAACAAAGGAAGTTTCTCTCCTGGGCCTCACCAGGCCATGCAGCGAAGGTCGAAGGTCGGGCTACTAACAAGCCCCAGGCCTCAACGGAGAGACAGGAACTCAAGAAGGAGCCTGCGGGAGCCACCCAGGGCTGAGACCCAAAAAGAAAGTGAGGAACCAAGAGGCAGAAAGCTGCCAGGATTCCAGGGAGGGGAGAGAGGGTTGGAGTGGGACCTGGAGCAGCTGGTGAGGAGCCAGCAAAGGCCCAAAGTCGGGGGGCTGGGCAAAGACTGGACAAACAGGGCAGCCTGGGGAGGCGAGAAAGACAGGCAGCCGAGGCCAGGTCTCTCCAACGACCCTCTGACCCGCTGAGTGGCCTGGGGCAACTTGTTTAAACTCTCTGAGCCTCGGCTTCTTCTTTGGAAAATGGAAAGGGCCGTTTGCAGGTGGAAATGAGAAAGTGGGCCGCTCCCAGCTGAACAACCTCTGAAAAGAGGTGAGAGGCTGGTGAGGTGAGGTGAGGGTAGGCCGTTAAAGATTCTAAGACAAAGTGAAGGGGGAGACTCCAGAAAAGACTTGAAACAGGTGGTTCATTTGGCGATAAGCAAACAGTACTGCGAGGCACGAGCCCTCAAATGAAAGGTCAGAGAGAAGGGACTGGGGCAGGAGGCGGGAGGCTGGACCAAGCTCACAGAGGATTAGGTCTGGGGAGGAAGCTGTGCCTGTGCAGATGGCCACAAGATGGATTTCAGTAATAAGCTAAGAATAAAGCATTCAAGAAAAGTACGTAACTCCTCAAGGCAACAGGCATTTTGCAGAGGTTGAACAAGAGGTTTTTTTTTTTGGTTAGGTTTTATCTTCAAAAGCGCCGTATTAAAACCAAGTGATTTTTTAATCTTTGATTTATTTACAATATGAGCAATTTGGTAAAACACGAGAATAATTTGTTAAGCGTGTACCTAATTTATTTATTCAAAACGAAACCTGTATTGAGCTCCTACAATGCCCCAGGAACAAATTCTGTTTATAAAATGAAACAGCTAGTCATTCACTAAAAAGATGCCACTCTACAAATTGTGACCTGAAAAATAAACAAATTGGTACGACGTCAATGAAGAGACTCCCTTGAAATTCCAGGGAGAATATGAAACATTCCAGAAAGAACATGGAACTGGCTACCAGGAAGCTTCCATGCCAGTGCTAACTCCGACACTAGCTGTATTCATTCAGTTTCCCTTCATTCATCCAACAGTCTTACTGTGTGCGTGCTGGGCTGGGCATTGGGCTAGGTGGTGGCCTGTGCAGAGGACAGTTACCAAACAAGCAAGTGATCATGTGAAGAGTATTTGGAGATCAAAGTAGAATTCCGGCGAGTCTATGACAGGGGCGGTGGGGGGTGGGGTGCTTAGCCTGGAGGGCTTCCTGGAGGAGAAGCTGGGACCTGAAAGATGAGCAGAACTCAGCCAGCCAAAGACAGCAAGGCCAGTACAAGCAGAGAACAGCTGTGAGGCCTTGAGTACACAGAACTCGGCCTCTGTGGATAAAATGAATGAGGTAGACTGAGTAGTAATCACAGCAAACACGTACTCAGTACTTACCAAGGGTCCCAGTGTTAAGCACTTTACATGAATTGACTCATTTAATCCTCACAACAGCCACGTGAAGTGGATAATCCCTTATCTCTATTGTGTAGCGGTGGAGAGAGAGGCACAAAAGCCTGAGTGATCTGCCCAGGGCAGCTTCTAAGAGGCAGACCCGGCATGTGGACAGACGCAGGCGGTCTGGCTTTGGAATCCACACGGCTAACCACTGTACATCACAATCCACAAAGTTGTGGGGCTAGAGCTCTGTAAAATCTATTTCCCATCATGTTTTTTCAAGCCTAATTAAATGAAAAGCCTTTGATCTATATAATCAGCACTTCCAGATAGGTGCTCAGGCCCTGGGATCTCCAACAGCCCCTGGGTGTGAGCAGAAGTCACTCCCTTCTCATCTGACTTCCCCTCCCTCCTCTCTCCGAGAAAGCCTGAGTTAAAAGAACTTCTTAATACCCCACCAGTACAGGTTTGGGCCTGCTTCTTGTCAGGCCCTCGAGAACAAAGAAGGGTCCCCTCTCTTGCCCTGCATTCCTCCCACGTGCAGAAGGCCCTTTCCCAATGTTGATGAGTGAGGAAGGTCATGGCCCTGGGAGCGGCCGTGATGACACACAGCCAAGCCCAGGCTCCGGTTCCCTTTGATCATATGTCATTCTTTCTCTCCCAGTCCTTCGGGCCCCCATGGCTTGTCTCTTCCTGCTTAGGGACAGTGGTATTGTGGTACCCTGGTATGTTTTGTCTGCATAGCTTGATTGGACCTTGTTATTCTGAATGAACAAATGAATCTCAAATTAGCCTCTCAGCAGAATCAGCATTCTTGATGATGGATGTTAAGAGTCAACGGTCTACCTAGATTAGGGGACCATCAGATTTTGGCACCCTGCTGGGTAAGCATGGTTGAGAAAAGAAAAAAAAAACTCATTAGATTTTTAAACTCAAAGTATCTCAGGCAATCCAAAAACGATGTAATAAAGAAGTTAAGACCATACTCTAACTTTGCAGAAGTTAAAAACAGCCCTATTGCAGCAAAAGACACAAAAGCTATGGCAGGTCCAGTTTAAAACGAAGTTCTCTGCCAGCTAAAGAAGTCTGCTTTATAGACGTTTTGTTTTCTTTTTCCCCGTCTACTTGTCATAGTTACATGATTTTTAAAGATCTTCTTCCTTTAAATGGTATTTAAATAGTTCCATATAGATAATTAAATATTTAGATTTAATTTCACAGGAAATGAGGACTCTGCTATTAAGATGCATTAAGTTGACGATGACATGACGATATGGTATCAGCCTAATCGGGAACTTTTAGAGCATCCTCTAATACACACAACCAAACACCCTTTAAATCACATAATGTAGCCAAATTCATCCTAAATCCTTTCGGATGATCCGATCTGTGTGCTCAGAAATCTGCCTGCTGGGGACTCCGGGACATCTCTGAAATGCTATCTAAATTCTCTTACTCATTTGAAAAATCTAACCTCAAAATAATTTATGAAATTCATTCCACCTTTGCAGCACAAAGGAGAAAATTCTCCATCACTAAAAAGGGCTACAGGATATAACCAGCAGGGAGCCAGATATGTCTACTAAAAATTAGTGATATAGAACTTTTCAAAGTCAAGATATTCCATGTAAAGCCACTCATGAGTCTATTCTAAACAAACATTGTCCCGGGAGGTTTCAGCCACCTAATCACTTGTATCCGTGTGTGTTGACACTCATTAACTTGATTTCTAGCGAGGAAAATGAAGAACTCCTCTGAAATGACACCTAGATTTCCAGTCTTCCCTGACTGGGAGCCCCAGACCTCCCCACAGTGTCCCGCTAAGACACAGGACCTGAGGCTTTGCCAGGATTGGCTTATGAATATATTTCCAAAGAGGGAGGAAGAATTAGAATGCTGGAGAGCAGAGAAAGAAAAGGCACACCATCTTTGCTATCAAAACATTATTAAATTCATTCCTTTGACATTCTGACAGTAATTGCGCTGACAGGGATTGGATTTTTGTTAAAATTACTTTAAAAGGGTGTTGAGAATTTCCTGCAGGAGGGACCAGCCAGCAAGGCGCAGCCTTCACTGGCTTTTCCTTTGTCGTCCTCAAAATCTTGCGAAGTCCAGTGTGCATCTGACTTTTGACAGCAGGAAACCCTTGTAATAACACCCTGAGTCCCTCAGAAAGCTCTTCCCCTGGTTCTATTTTCCGCCGTGACCTGCGGAGTCAGTAATCCAAGCTGATTCATTCGTGAGGTTTCTGCCTTTGTCATCTTAATCAACGGAGACAGAACCAGGCACTCTGACGACCATCATTTTCCTAATAATGGCAGAACTATGACACGGCAGGTTACACAAGGGTATTGTTGGAGAGAGCCAAAAATAGTCTTATTCACTTCAAATTTCTGAATGTTCCCTTCCTTGTGGATCGAAACTCAAAGAGTTCTAATGAGGCGTGATTTCGTGACAATATGTGTGACTAAAAATACGTACATGGAGAGGTTGCCTTACCTTGGTGAGGAAATGATCTGCTTGAATGGCGCCTGGCCAAGGCTGGCTCCTGGAAAGCTCTGAGCCCCAGACCTCCCCACAGTGTCCCGCTGAGACACAGAACCTCCCCTACTGTGTCCCCCTGAGCCCAGGACCTCCCCCACAGTCTCCCTCTGAGCCCAAGACCTCCCCACAGTGTCCCCCTGAGACACAGGACCTTCCTCATTGTGTCCCCCTGAACCTGGGACCTCCCGTACACTGTCCCAGGTTCTAGCACAGAGGGCAGATCATCCCCTAGTGCCAACCCCACTGGTAGAGAGACAGCCCTCTCCACCTTGAGTTCTACTGATTAAAGACCTGGAAGCTGCATTCTCACTGATCAGAATATGAATGGCTTTCAAACAGATAAAAGGCACCATTAAGAGCTGAATTTTTAAAAGACATGTTTCCTCAAAAGGTTAAACTTTGGAGTCTGCCCTGTGATACAGCCCTTCCACACCTAAGAGTAGAATTCCCCAAAAGAAATGAAAACATACGTTCACACAATAACTTGCACGTAAATGTTCATGGTGGCATTAGTCACATCAGCCAAAAGGTGAAAACAACCCAAATGTCCATCAGTGGATGAACAGATAAACAAAATGTGGATTATCCAGAGAATGGAATGTTATTCAGTCATTAAATGAAGGAAGGACTAATAGACTGCAACAGGTATGAATCTTGTAACATTATGTTAAGGGAAAGAAGCCAGCCATAAGGAACCACATATTGTTTCCATTTATATGAAATGTCCAGAATAGGCAAATGCATAGAGACAGAGAGATTAGTGGCTACCAGGGGCTGGTCAGAGGGGCAGGCATGGAGGCTGACTGCTAATGGGTATGGGGTTTCTTTGGGGGGTTGATGGAAATATTCTAAAAAAAATTTTTTTCTTGGGGGGTAATTAGGCTTACTTATGTATTTATTTATGTAAAGAAGGTACTGGGGATTGAACCCAGGACCTTGTGCATGCTAAGCATGCACTCTACCACTTGAGCTATACCCTCCCTCTTTTGAGCTATACCCTCCCCCTCTGAGCTATACCCTCCCCCCTTAAAATTAAATAGTGGTGATAGTTGTACAACTCTGTGAATATGCTGAAAACGACTGACTTGCACACTTTAAAATGGTGACTTTTATAGTATGTAAATTGTATCTCAATAAAAATATTTTAAACACGTGTGTGCATATATATATATATACACACACATATATATAATTTCCTTCCTCTTGATTTTTAAGTGAGAATCAATTAAACATCAGCCCTAATCTTTCTCAACAACTCAGAGTAATTATCAATTATAATTCCATGAAGGAAGAACAATGCATTTATTGGTGAAGTCAACACTTTCTTGGGAGGAAAAGAGGGCACTTTCCTTTTTCATTTTACTGTATTGTACTGATTTTATTTCACTCTAGCATGAGAAGTCGGTACCCACCACCAATGGCAACACTGCTAAGAATCCTGTTTCTGTTCACTTTGCCTGCAAAGCTCCTGCTCAGGAGGAAGCAGGCTGTTGAAAAAAAAAAAAGGTTGATTTTCATAATAATTTGCAAGGTGGGTTTGGCTTACGGGGAACATCCCTCACTTTCAAAAGCAAGTTCACAATTCA
The DNA here is from genome assembly GCF_036321535.1 of Camelus dromedarius. NCBI lineage: Eukaryota > Metazoa > Chordata > Mammalia > Artiodactyla > Camelidae > Camelus > Camelus dromedarius. The sequence continues at coordinate 111,270,228 of NC_087437.1, read as the reverse complement.
AATGGTGATTCAATTCAATTGAATAAAACAGCTATTGAACAAAAACCATATGTAAAGCAAATACAATGAAAGCACCATCACTCAGTGAAAAGCCATTTCATGCCATCTTAACACTGATGCTTCTTTCGGGCACCTGAGTAACTGTTCTCATAACTTTACAAATAATTATAAGAGCAGCCAATACTTAACAAGTCCGTAACTATGTACCAAACACTCTTCCAAGCTCTTTCCATATATTAACTCATTTCCCCTTACACCAACCATGAGATATATATCATTATTACTCCCATTTACAGAAGAAGAGACTGAGGTTCAGAGTGGTTAAGTAACTAGCCCACGCAACTATTAAAGGATGGAGCCAGGATGCAAATCCAGGCACCTCTGGCTTCAGACACCACTCTTTTAACCCCACATTAGCATTAACCCAACTCACAAAACAGTTCCATGAAACGAAAATGTAGAAGAACTGTAAAACATGCTACAAGGACTCAGCCTTGTTTGGAGCACACTGTGTCAGCGCCGTCCATTTGGCACGGAGCTGGCGATCAGCAGCACGGCATGGCCCTTACCTGTGGACCACCCCGGCCCGGTGCAGGTGCTCCACCGCCGAGATGAGCTGCCTGATGTATCTGCGGGCTTCAGATTCCTCCAGCCGCTTCTTCTCATATATCTTGTGCATCAGGTTGCCCCCAGGACACAGCTCCATGACCAGGTAGTAGCTGTTTTCCGTCTCTAAGATATCGAGGAGCTGGGTGATGTTGGGGTGGCGGATCATCTGCTGGATCTGCCCCTCTCGCCGAAGGTTTTTGGTGACATAGGTGTCCTTTTTGGCTCTCTTCTTGTCGATGACTTTTATGGCCACCTAAAGAGACACCAGGAATATGGCTGCACTCAGACACTGCAGGCAAAATTTATTCCCTGACCATTCACAAAGCCCTAGGAAAACACACAGCGACTCCTCTGCACCAGGAGAAAACCTTATCTGAAATAGCATCAAGGGAAAAAAAGAAAAATGGAACATCAGCAAAGCTCTAAAGATTCAATTATTAGAGAAAAGAATGAAATTTACTTAAGCAAACTTGAATGGTTGACTGAAAGGCTCAGTGAAGAGTCGGTGTCAAACCTGGTTCTCCGCAAAGTGAAAACATAAATTCTCCTCCAGCAAAGGCCCCTCCCTACTCCCTCTCAGGCCTCAAAACCATCCCTCAAGGTTGCCCCCCCCCACAGCGCCTCCATTTCTGAAACACCAAATCCGCCCCCATCTTCAGTTCAAGGGCATGGTTCGGGAGCTGGGGGTGGCAAAGCCCAGTGATGCAGCACCCCGCCCCTCCCCCTCAGGCCAGGCGGCCTCTGCCCTCCGATGGTTACCTCTTCCCCTTGTGATCGCTGCACAGGTTAACTCTTGGCCCTAAGCCAGGCCCCAGCCTGTTGCTGCCCCAGAGTCCCATCTCAACTGCCCATTGGACATTCTCCTGGGCCACTTCCCTCACAACCAAAATCACATGTGTGGACCTCCCAGCATTGTATAAAGATAGGGAAAGAGAGAGGGAGGGAGAGGAGAATGGACCTAAGGATGGAGGGATGGAGAGGAAGGGAAGATCGTCTTCTGCCCAAATCTGCACCCTTCCCCACTCTCCCCTGTCTTTTGACGGCTGTCACCAGTCCACTCACCTGGCCTTGAAACACACCACTGGTTGCCCTCCTTTTGTCTTATATCTTCACTCCTCTTGAATGTGACCAGCCACATTGATTCCTTCTGCTGACCGCCTCCCTCACTTTTCCTTCCTCTCTGTTCCCACGCAGATCAGGTTCATTAAGGACCTTGCCTCATAGCACCCAGACGCGCTGTCTCTAGCAAGATGCTGGTAACCCAAGGAACATTCTCATACAAGGTACTGACTCACTGGGCCCCAGGACGAAAACAGTGGGCCTTCCATGTCTGTTTACTTCCTTTTTTTGTAACTGCTTCATAATGCACTCAATGTATAAGTACAGAAGTGATCAATCAATAGAAGATTGATAAACAACTGACTGACTGGTAGGTAGACAGATACATGTTTGCAGTGAGGGGTTCAAAAGTTATTTCCTTGACATAGGTTTCTGATTAAAAAAGTAATAAAAGTCTGGCCACCACTAGCTTGGACTATGACATCAATATATTCCTCCTGGACCCCTGAATACACTCTATGCTCTGCCCTGAAATCAGGTCTAAAACTCTGACTTCCTGCTTAAAGCTCTCTGGAGGCTCACTGCCACCCACAGGTCCACAACCCCAGCCCGGCCCCATGGAGTCCAGCCCGACTCCCAGCACCCAACACAGGTCTCCTCCCAGAACGCTCAGTTACGCTCCAAGCTTGTACTCACACCACCCCTTCACCCATTCAAATCCCCTCTCCTGCAGAGGCTAACCCCAGTCCCACCGCCTTCTAGAAAGTCTCTTTACCTCTCCTTCCTTACGCTCCCACCACATCCACCACTTGCGATACCATTTAAAGCACCCATCCCTTCCTGCGGGGACCCTCCTCTCTTCACCTCACATGGTACTTTGTAAACAAGTGACCACTTGGTCACCAACTGAGGAAATCAGTGAACTTTTTTTTTTTTTTTTTTTGATCATTGAAGCAAAAATAGCTATAAACAGCTTAATCTGTTCTCTCTTCTGGAGAACAGTCTTTTTTGTTTGTTTGTGTTTTGTTTTCATTTATAAATTTAAACACCCTTCCAATTAACATCAATTTAATGGACCAACATTTAAACATTTAATGTTTAGAGAACAGTCTTTTTTTTCATTTTTAGTTTTTGAGTTGAGATATAGTTGACATATAACACTGTATTCGTTTCAAGTATCCAATAAGGATTTGGTATATGTATATACTGGGAAATATTTATCACAATAAGTTTAGTTAACATCCATCACCATCATTACAAGTTTGTGTGTAGGATGAGAACTTTTAAGATCTTCAGTGTTAGCAACTTTCTAATGGACAATACAGCATCGTTAACGATATTCATCACATTTTACATTACATCCCCAGGACTTCTTTATCTTATAACTGGACGTTTGTACCTTTTGATCACCTTCGCCCATTTTAATGGGGATTTTCAGGCCCATAATGACTAAGAGGGGATAACGAGCCACTGGACCACACAAGCCGGGTGCCTGCACTGTCCCAGGGCAATGTGAGGGTGATGCTGTCCACTCACAGAAGCGGGCTGTAGTTTGACCCCCCCTAGTTCAACAGATACTAGACTAAAAGCTTTTAAAACTGTACACATTTGTGACTATATATATATATATATATATATATATATATATATATATCTCCATCATCTTGTGGGGGGTGGAGAGAAAAAGGGATGCTGGAAAGTACAATAAGATTCCGTCTTTGCTCGAGTCTATGTTACAATGTTTTAAAAATTACACCCTTTGGCAATGAAACTCTTAAAAGTACTATGAATAAACAACAGCCTGAAAGCCCAGCAGTAATACGATCTGCCTTCCCTAACAGAGCACACGATTATCATTAGGATATTCTGCTTCACCCTTTAATTGCCTGTAGCAGGTTATATAACAGCTACCCAGAGACACTAAGTCCCCATCCTTGGACCACGTAAATGTGACCTTATTTGGAAAAAGGGAAGGATTTTGAGATGAGATTAACCTAGATTGTCTGGGTGCACCCTATCTGTCAGCACAAGTGTCTTTATTAAAATAGAGGCAGTGGGAGATTTCACACACATTCACACAGACATCCAAGTGATGAAGGGGGCAGAGATGGCCGTGATGGGCCACAAGCCAAGGAGTAATGCAGCCACCAGAGGCTGGCAGAGGCAAAGGACGGATCCTCCGGAGCCATCAGAGGGAGCACAGCCCTGTCGACACCTTGATTTTGTTCCAATGAGATTGATTTTGGACTTTTGGCCTCCAGAACTGTGAGAGAATAGATTTCTGTTGTTTTTAAGCCACTCAGTTTGTGATAATTCATTACAGCAGCACAGGACACTAACACACCAGGTGTGTGCCCCACCACCCTCTGACTTCTTGGTTCCCAAGTTCTACTGATTCTCAGAGTCCCTCAGTGAAAAACCTGGACCCTTAGGCAGCCTTACCTGGAGAAGGTTTCCTGTAAAGCCCTCTCTCTATTTTTAAACACCCTTTCTTGTAGGCATCCCTAAACTTGTAAGCTCTGCACTGATAATGCTGCAAATAGAATGCCATTCTTGATTACACAAAATCATTTCATCAACTTCAATTGTAACAATCAAAATGGGAAAACTGAATGGGAAATGAAGGAAAAGGCAATGATCAATGATTACCAAAGGGAAGCATCTAATTTAATTTGACAGTAATCAGAGACTTACAGGCACTGATCCTACCAGGGTGGAGCCCAGTGTGATGATGGGTCTCTAGCTGAAAAGATAAACTGCTTTAGTGAGGAGAGTTTTAAAGATTAAATCTGCGCGGACTGACTGAGGACCAAGTCCAAGGACTAGACTGGAACTCCCAACCTGGTTCTCTTCAATGGATCCCAGTTGCAAAGCCTCCTAAAATTTTACAGAGGAATCTGTTTTCACAGACTGCCCCCGTATTTCCGAGTGGCGGGAAATTAGTAGCAAGAGAATGACACGGCTCCTGAATAGCACAGCTGAACCGGATTATTCAGCAACTTCCCTCAGTGTGAAAAGAAGTTGCACTTTTCACAATATGGCAAGTCCCACCTCCCACCACCAGAAAAATACCTACCAGTGATGGACAAGATCAGTAAACTTTTAAATAGCTAAGCCCATAAGAAAGAAAAGGAAATCCCCAAAGGCCAAAAAAAAAAAGAAAAAAAAAGAGCAGATTTAAGAGGAAGAGGCAGCACCTGTGGGGCAGAGAAATAGAAGATACAGGAGAGAAGGGAAGACTTCAGGCAAGGAGTTCCTGAGGGAGGAAAGGAACAGGGGGAGGAACTCCTCTCTGCAGGGAAGAGGGGCACCACTGTCCCCCACCGTCCCCACCGCAGGAAAGAAGGAACGGGAGTACGTGGATCCCAGGTCATTAGGAGAGGGGCCAGCTGCAGAAAGGCATTCACGCTTCACGGCCCTGGCTATGTATCAGGAGAAAAATTCCAGCGTAGAATTTTACTTAGGATGCACAAAGGCATATGGCCCCGGTCACGGCTCACACCTCCACAAACCAATCGGTACCTGAGATAACGTACTGTGTAAAGCACTCAGAACAACATCTGACACCTAGTAAATGCTCCTGAAATTGATGCCCCTATTATCATTACCATTTTACTTTCACTGAGGCAACCTGTAGAGAGGGCGAAAAGCATTCAAGCTAAGTTCAGCTAAGAAAAAAAAAATGTGACTTCCTTGACCCGGTGCTTTAGCATATTACAAAGAAGAAGGAGAAGCCTGAACTACATTTCAGTGTTTTGAACTCTCTGGAATAGAGTCACTTTTAAATCCCAAGGCAGTGGTTTAATATCAGTCTAGTCTCCCATCTTCTTTAAATATTGACTCAGTGGAGACTGTCTACATGGGATCAGAGTTAACAGGATTTAAAACGCATCCCTTCATCCCGAGTCACCCTTCACTGCCTTTAAATTCATTCCTCTGCAACACATCAAGGATTGTTCATGTAGCCAATCTCCAGAATGAAAAGGCAGATGTAAAACGGCTGAGGAAGGAAACCCCTGATCAAAGACACTGCTCTTTAAAATATCACAAAAACATATATGTTTACCCATTAGACAATGTATCATGTGTTTTTGTAAGTTCAGTCTTTCTTTTTTTATTTATTTAACATTTTTTATTGAGTTATAATCATTTTACAATGTTGTGTCAAATTCCAGTGTAGAGCACAATTTTTCAGTTATACATGAACATACATATATTCATTGTCACATTTTTTTCTCTGTGAGCTACCATAAGATCTTGTATATATTTCCCTGTGCTATACAGTATAATCTTGGTGATCTATTCTGCATTTTGAAATCCCAGTCTGTCCCCTCCCACTCCCTGAGTTTGGTCTTTCTCTAATCAAAGTGCTTTTATACCGTGAAATCTTAAATAATCAGAACACAAAGAGAATAGGAGGCCCTGATCAGCTGGATTTTCTTTTTTTTTTTTTTTTTTCAATTTTGTTATAGATTTTTTTCATTTTTTCTAATGAAAGTCCTGGGGATTGAACCCAGGATCTCATGCATGCTCAGCATGTGCTCTACCACTGAGCTATACCCAGCCCCCTGAATTTTCTTTTTACATGGAAATTAGCCAAAAAGAGATTTGTTTCCAAAACATGTTGGTTTCTTAATGAATACTACATGTTAAACGCAAATGAATCTTTTCTTCTTCAGCAAACATTTATTAAGCACCTAAAATATACCTGACACTGTCCTACGTGCCAAACGCACACTATGAAAGAGATGTGGACCTTCAGGCCCATTTGCAGGGATAATTCAGATTTTGTTATAGTGGCTTAAGACAGCCACTCATCATGGGCTGCACTGTGTACCTCCAAATTCACATGTTGAAGCCCTAACCCCTAACGTGACTATATTTGGAGATAGGGCCTTTAGCAGTAAAAAGATTAAATGAGGTCATAAGAGCGGTAGGACTGCTGCCCATGCAAGACAAGGAAGAGATACTGGAGATCCCTCTGCCCACATATGCACAGAGGAAAGGCCATGTGAGGACACAGCAAGAGGACAGCCACCTCCAAACCAAGGAGACACGCCTCACCAGAAAGCAGCCCTACCGGCATCTTGATCTTGGACTTCCAGCCTCCACAGCTGTCAGGAAACAAATGATTGTCATTGAAGCCACCCAGTCTGTGGTCTTTTGTTATAGCTGGCCAAGCAGAACAGACCGTCTGAGCATCATACAGTTCTAAGGGTTCCCTTGCCCTGCAGAAGAGCCTGACTCTAAGTAAGAACCAAGGGCTAGCGTCCATTCTCCAAGGGCCGGGGTCAGATCTGATGGCCCCTTTCCTGACATCACCCTGCCTTCCACACTGTGGAAGTTCAGATGGTGGTCCGGCACAGCAGCTGGGCACCCAGGCTCCAGGGCTGGGCGCCTTGACCTCAGAGCCTGCCTCTGCCACCTGAGTTCCTTCACTGTTATAAAAACTGAGGCGGAGAATAGTGCCTACCTCACAGGGATGTTGGGGATATAACTGAGGAGACCCAGGAAGGATGCTGAGTGCTGGGCACATTCATGGGAGCCCTCAATAAGGGTCCACTGTTAGGATTTGCATATTTTGTGCAGGAAGAGTGAGTAAAAGCAGAAGCCAGGAAGCCCCCGTCACCCAGCTCCCATCCCCATCACTGCCTAAGTCCTTGCCAGGGTCCCTGGTGCCTCCTGACCACCCAGTCCATGAGGTCACTCCCTCTCCTTGCCGTCTGCGGGCCTTGCACCTCCTGTTCTTCCTCCCAACCCAGCCTTCCCGAGGGTCTCCTCCCTCCTCACATTAGGGATGTCCCATCCATCTCTTCCACTTCTGTGACTCCTATGACCTTCCATCTGCTGAGAAGTGCCATCTCCTCCATCCCGCTCATACCTCTGTCCCGAGCTCTGACGGGCCTGTGGATATCTCCATCTGGATGGTTCATGGGCTTCCAAAGCCATCACTTACCCCTGTTCCTCCCTGAGGCTCCCCAGCTCAGCCCAAGATACCTCCCTCCACAGGCGCCCTTGAACCCCAGCTGTGTATCATCCCCCACCCACCGCACTCCTAGTCCCACAGCTCATTCATCACCAGGGCCTGTCACCTCCACCTCTTAAAATCTGTCCTCCCCATTCCCCTCCACTGCGTGCTGCACCACCATCCTCTCTGGCCTGGATGGGGCTCCTCTCCCTACCTCCGGTCTCCTATTCCTGCCTGGAATCCCCTCCCACCCAGCGCTCTCCATCTGGCCAACTCCCACCTCCCAGTCCTCTCTCTGACCTCAGATTACAGTTGGCTTCTCCCCTCCAGACTGGCTCGTGTCACCCTGCACTTACTTCCCCAGCTGTCACACCCATCACACACACACTCTGAACAACTGGGGACTCCCTCCCCGCTGTCATTTCCAGGAAAGCAGGAGTTGTCTGGCCTCCTTACTTTTGTGTTCCCGGCTTCCAGCCCTGGGCTTGGCTCATCAAGACCAAGGACAGGAAGGAAAGAAAGAAAAGAAAGAACAAACGATCCCCCCAATCTGCCATGGCCGGTCAGGATGGTGAGTTTGGGGCCATCTCTACGCCTGCCTTGGGTAACCTAGCCCCTCAAGCCCTCGCCTTCCTCAGCGACAACACAGGGGGACCAAAATCCTTCCCTTCAACCATTAGAATGATCAAATGTGATGCCACCTGTGGACGTGGTTTCAGCTCATGTGCGACTGTGGTGCAGAAACACAGCCCCCACCCCCCACTTCTCAGAGAGCCTTCCCTAACCGGCCTGATTAGAGCTGCTCCCACGCCCTCCCCCCACCTCCCAGCCGGCAGCTTCCACAATCCCTTTACTCTATTCTGCTTTTCCACTGGGCAACAATAGGACGTTCCTTCTCCCGGGCACACATTTCTCCCACTTCCAGATCCCCTCCCTAGATTCTGGAATTAGCCCTGCTGGATCCTTCTTGCTCTTCTTCGAGCCTCGTCCTTTTACATAGAATACTCTTCTAGAACCCCGTTCCTGGCACCAGCCCCCATTGTCACTGCAAACATCACTCACCCTTCCATGCCCAGTGCCTCGCAGTGTCAGGAACAGAGAAGCTCAATAAACATGTACTGGACCAAGAACACAGCCAACGTCTGGGCAAGTTAAGGAAAGAGGAAGGAAGGGAGGAGGCCAGGGGAGAGGGAGGGTGGACAGGTGGCCACAGCACCCCCATTACATGCATGCCTTACAGAAGCCAGACGACGCACACTAAGGTCTCCTGCTAGAATACAGACCAGATGACCCTGAACAAACAGTATCCCTGGTGACCCTCTCGGGTGAGCCAGAGCAGAGACTGAAACTCAGGACCACTGCCAAGCTAAAGGCACAGGGACAGTGGTCTCCTGCTCACCACGTGTGGACCGCAGCTGTACAGCCATCTTGCTGCAGAAAGCAGGTTCTTACTTCCTGAAAGTCTGGCTGAGAGCTGGGAGAAGTCACTACGGGGAAGGGGTGCTGGAGAAGATAGCCATGATCTGCGTTAAAGCCTGCTTTCTGGGCACCTGGCGTCCATCAGGGAAGCAGCCTCATTCTCTCATCAGCCACGCCCGTGTGCCCTTAGTTCCCTCCCACCCCAACGTCTAATTCTGGGCTGTACCCCTGCCAGGTACACCCTTTCTCCCCCCTAAGCTTGTCTGAACCATCTGTCACCTTCTCTAGAACAGCTAATCTCAAGGGACAGGAAAGTTCTCCCAAAGCAAGAACCAACCAGAATCCCATGTCTCCCATAGACTGGAGACCCCACACGCAGCTGCCTATGTCTCTGACCGCATCCCCCTCCAGTCTCCTCATTCTCTCTGCTCAACCACTGGCCTCCCTGCAGTTCCTAGGATGTGACAGGTGTATTCCCGCCCTGGCCACAGACTCACTCCCTCGCCTCCAAGACTTGCCGAGGTGTCACTTCAGAGGGGCTCTCCTGACCCACCTAGTGACAGCCACACCCACTCGGCACTCACCATCCCCTTCCGTCTGCTTGTCCCCCTCATACTTATCCCTTCTTTAATCCTACAGAACTCATCTACTGAGTGTAGAACCTGCTTGACCCATGGCAGCTCCCAGAGGGAAGAGACAGTCCTCTGTCTCCTCCGCTGTCATTTTCTCAGCATCCAGAAGGGTCTCTGGCTCATGGACAACACTCAGTGAATACATCTTGAATGAACGAAAGAATAAATGCAAGTGCAGTTGGGAGAAATGATTCTATTAACTATGTCGGAACCTGTTATGGACCGAATTGTGTCTCCCCTCAACTTCACATGTTAAAGATTCAACCCCCAAGGTGACTACTTGGAGTTCGGTCTTTACAGAGGTAATTAAGGTGAAGTGAGGACATAAGGGTGGGGCCCTAAGCCAATAGGACTGGTGTCCTTGTAAGAAGAGGAAGAGACACCAGGGATCTGCCCACACAGAGAAAAGGCCATGTGAGGACACAGCAAGAGGACGGCCATCTGGGAGCCGAGGAGAGAGGTCTCGGGAGAAATCAAACTGGCTGACACCTTATTCCTGGACTTCCAGCCTCCAGAACAGCGAGACATTGAATGTGTTGTTTAAGCCACCACGCTGGAGTATTTTGTGGTGGCAGCCTGAGCAGACTAACACAGAACCTTCGTGAAAGTTATGAGTGATGACAGGATGGCTTGCTTTGTAGATGTTACTACAACAATCAAATCTGGGTGACAAAACTGGATGAAGTCCACTGAGCGGGGCTGAGCTGGAAGGGACGCCCTGAAAGCCACAAAGAAAACAGCAAGGGGCCGAGAGCTCTGAGGCTCCAGGCTCCAGCCCAAGCCTGAATTCGGTGTAAAAGGGCTGAAAACTGTGGTGATTAGCATGACCCAGTGGGACATATTGGAAATAAATTGGTTTCACGCCTTCTTTCCGAGAAACGGTTGGTGTAAACGCATCGGAGTGAAACGGGCGCCTGTGTGGAGGATACTTATTTAACAGAAAGCAGAAAATATCCCCAGCCGGCTTTATAATTAATTTCAGGGTTGCTCCAATTCCCGGAGAAAGGATGCTAGACAGCAAGGCCAAATTCTTTTCTAGGGGCCCATTAATTGCTGCTATTTATACAGCAAAACAGGACAGCTCTGACCCCGGGCCCCCCGCCGGCCACCCTCCCGCGGCGGCACGCTCAAATCTGTCTTTGTGGAAATGAGGGGGAAAAGTTGCCTTCCCCAGTTTAAACAACAGAGCTCATTAGGACCGATCCTGGCGACAAGAGCAGAACCCAGAGCTGGATAAATGCAAAGAGCTCAACTCTAGTTTAAGAAAAAAATCAAGCCAGCTCACAATGCAGGGCTGGGAGACCCTCCCATGTCCTCCCCGGGAAGTTCTGAAGCCACGATAACCGGGTCTCTGTGCCATGAGTCCAGCTCTGATTCAGAAAGCAAATCACGTCCTGACACCCTGGAAACATCCTGCTGGTGCAAAACGAGAAACTGGTTCCTGTGAGGGAGGAAAAATGCAAGAGAATTTTGAGACAGCAAGGTGGCCTGACCAGGTGCCTCAGGAAGGGCAGAATTGTGCAATTGTTGGAATTCTTGCCAAAAGCCCATCTACTTCATTAAAATATGTGTGCTTCCTTTTCATCAAAATGTATTTATTATCCATAAGGATAAAAGTAACCCCTAATTCCCTGCCCAGCTGGAATTCACCAAAATTCAGGAATCCTAAGGGGAGACGAGGTACGAATTAAAACAGGTAATGCTAGAATCATTCCTCCTTGGTTTTGGAAGAGAGTCAAAAAGCCCCAGCTCAGTAACAAGAATACAAGTTTTTTGAAACCAGGGGTAATTCATTTTGGTATTCCCCACAGCGCCCGGCTCCCGAAGCAAAAAATACATTAAATCACTAAATACATTGGTTAAAAAACTGAATGCCCATTTGTCTCAAATACCCTTCAACACCGATCCCCCAGCAGCCTCATCCTGCTCCATCTCTCTTCCAACTCAGCCCCATTTTTAATCACCTAGAACGTAACTCGGGGACAATACTGAGGAAGCCTCAAATTACATCATCTAGAAGCAATTGATCCATGGAATCCAAAAGATAATGGCATGGTTCGGCATGACTACCTCTCCCCAGCCATCACTGTCAACTGGCTGAGAACAGCAACTCCCCACTGCCCCGGGGACACCCACATGGACAGCCTGCAACCCAAACCTCCCATCACAGCCTCTCCAAGAGCACACCCACTATGTTCCTCCCCTAAGACAATCGCTGTCTGTGCTCTCCACACTGAGGCCATCATCCTCCCCATCTACTGGCTGAGCAGTCCACTCCCTCCACCCCCTTCCCCTTTCCCCAGAGATAACCAATCACCAAGTCTCTTCTGTAAGTTTCCTTGCTCACCACCCCCATTGCTGCTGGTCCAGCCTCCTGAGGGCTCCCTGAGGTTCCCTCAAGTCTCCAGCTTCTTCCTTGTCTACACACTGAGGCATGTTTTCTTTCTAAAGATGGTTATGATCATCTTCTGTGCTCAGAAATCTTTAATACAAACTTGATTCCTTAATAAGAAATTAAAAATCCTTCAAAATCTGGTACTAGCACCCTGCCACCCTTACCTCCCCCTCTGCTTCTTTTTGAACCAAATTTTATTTTGACTAGCTTGCATCCCATCAACTTTCATTTAGCCCAACTGCTTTCAGTCCCATAAAGTCTTCATTCTTTAAATGTTTTCACATAATAGTGAAAATAGACATACACACTCCTTAAGTTCTTGTCTGTTTTTTTCTTATTTATTTTGATTTTGATAAAAGACACCTAACAGAAAATCAAGCATTATCAAGTACACCATTCAATGGTATTAAGTATATTCATATTGTCATACAATCATCACACCCATCCATCTCCAGAACTCTTTTCATCTTGCAAAACTGAAGCTCTGTACTCTTAAAGCAATAGCTCCCTGCGACCCCTCCTCTGGTAATCACCTTTCTACTTGTTTCCATGAGTTTGATTTTTTTTTAAGATTCCATATAAGTGAGATCATGCAATATTTGTCTTTCTATGTTTAGCTCATTCTACTCAGCATAATGTCCTACAAGTTTATCCATGTTGTCACAAATGGCAGGATTTCCTTCTTTTTCGTGGCTAAATAATATTCTATTATATATGCATTATGTTACATTTTCTTTATCCATCCATCCGTCAACAGATGTCATCTGTTAATTTGTTTCCATATCTTGGCTATTGTGAGTAATTCTTAACAAGACAGTTTTACATTTTTTTCACACTAACTCTCTGAAATTTGACATGTATTTCTCGCTCTCAGCTGATCTCAGTTGAGATCAAGCACACTTCCAGTGTTCAACAGGCAAATGTGGCAAGCGGCCAGGGTTGGATAGTGCAGTCTTGGTTCCATGGCTCTGGCCAAGTCACTCACCCTCTGAGCCCAGGACCCCGCACAATGTCTGCCTGAGACTGAGACAAAGCACTCAACTAGCAAAAAGTCTGGTGAATGAAGAAAGAAATGAAGAAATGCTCCCTTGTTTTCATCTGCAAATTGTGTAGGAGATTACCAATCACACCAATTTGTAGTGAAAATAAAAGCATGCCTTCTGGAGCCAACCAAGGTCTTGCCTCAGGCAAAAAACTTAACCTCAGTAAACCTCAGGCTGTTCATCGGTAAACTGAGGGATGATGATGGTGGCCAAGATATAGCACGTAAAGTGCCTGGCACAAAGTGAACACATTATTTGTAGTTAAAACTGAGCAAACAATAGTAAGAACACAGTAGGATCAGGATACTGCTGCTCTAGTGACATAGTGCTAATGGGGAGAGGAAGGAAGGAAGACAAGGAGGGAGGGAGGGAGGACTGCAGGGGGAGAAGGGAGTGTCTCATGGAAACCTTTGCAGAGGAGGGATGTGCTGCTCAAGGTGGAAAAGAGTTCACCGGTCCTCACGATATGGGGGAGGGCAAAGGCCTGGGGGAGGGAGAGATGCGGCTCCAGGAAAGGATAGAATAATAGCTGTGCACTAACTGAGCGCAGGAATCCTCACCAGCCCTCCCGTCTCCAGCGCCCCGGACGGACGGCTGATGCCCTCTCCCACGATGTCCTCAATCAGCGTCTACTGAAGGCTTCCCTGTGCCACGTGCGCACAAAGCTTCCTTCCTCTCCCCTTAAATCACGCGTTAAACATCAGGGCTGGCCTCAGAGCCTGTGTTCATCAGAAAGAGAAAACTAGGTCTTTTTCCCTCTCCGCTCTGATTTATACGCCTCCATTTATGGTGTCAGTCTGGGTGAAAGCAGAATTTGTGTTCCTGCAGTGACACCATAAATCCTTCTGGTCTCCCTTCCTCTTGCTGGGAATCCTGAATGCTCTGCTCCCACTGACAGCAGATAATGGCTCTTAGGGGAGACAAGGAATTCACAAGCAGGTCACAACGGGACTAGGAGGGAGGGGCGTGCGTGTCTGCCTGCGCCTGTGCGCGGAACGGGGACCGCGTGGAGAGTGCCTGGGGGAAACCGTAGGACACCAGCCCTTGATTCTTTTTTCTCTTTTTAATATAGATTGTTCTGGCAATCACTTTAATTAATGTCTCCCAGCGTATTTGTTCGCGAGCGCTGCCATGAGAAACCACATCAGACGGGCAGCTTCAACAATGGAAATTTATTCCCTCAGGGTCCTAGAAATCTGAGATCAAGGTGTCCACAGGTAGGTTTCTTGTGGGGCCTCTCCTTGGCTTGTAGATGACTGTCTTCAGCCTGCATCTTCATGTGGTCTTCCCTCTTGCATGTCTTTGCCCTGATCTCCTCTTCTTATAAGGACACCAGTCATATTAGGTTAGGGGTCACTCAAGTGACCTCATTTAAACTTAATCACCTCTTTAAAGACCCTAACTCGGGGGGGGGGGGGCGGTTAGGACTTCAACATCGGAATTTGGCGAGGAGACACAACTCAACCCATAACATCCAGTAAAACGTCTCACAAACTTTAAGAGAAAGGAAGCAACGAATCTAAAGGAGAAGGAAGCTCACCAACAATGTGACCTGAGTAAACTCAGTTCCAACAATCACACTGCTTTGAGTTTCTTTTTATTTGTCACCTGTTTTCCCTGCTTATGACTTTCAACATACTTACTATCTTAAGTTACTCACTTTTCTACAAATAAATATATCTCCTGCATCTTAATTTTGGACATTTACTTCCTCCTCATCTTCGAAAAAGAAGGTCACCATCTTTTTATTTGCATTTGTCCTTGTGGTTTTCTTTTCTTTTCTTTTCTTTTTTCAACTGCTTTTAGTGATGCACAAAGTTTAGGAATCAGATAAAAACACTTTCTACTCTTTACCATTTGTCCATTTAAAGTTTAGAAAAAAAATTAACAGAGACGGAAAGAGGATGCAAGAATAGACTCAAAAAGATTTCCTGAAGCAAATCCATGTCAAAAATCTGCCAGGATTTCAATATGTGAACATAAAAATCCGGTCCTTTGTGGTGAATAGTCATAATCTGAATGCTGAACAGAGAAGCTGTGAATAATTGCTTAGCTTACAGGAAAGGGGATCTCGAGATGGTTCTAGGAAGGAACAGAATTGCTTTTTGCCTCCATCCTCCTTAAAGAGGTCTTTAAAACTCTTGTAGTAACTTCAAGTGTCAAATGAGAAATTCACACCCATCCCCAAGGAGCCTATTTTTCCATTAATACTGTTTAGTTTTCTTAAATGGTATCATGACTTAAGAGTAACATTATTTAAATCAGCTATCAAAAAAAAGAGGAAACCACTTTTAAGCAACGTTGTTCACCCCATTAGATACAACCTGATTATGTTTTAGAAAGACTTAAAACCTTCCTCTTATTTTCTCTAAAATCTCTTTCTTCTTGTGACAGTGCATTTTTCTTAGCACATCTGTCTGAAAATGTGAGCAATTAAGAAAGGATTGGGAGTTTAGTTTTGTTTCCACTGATGGGAGGGAGTAAATTGTATTTAATAGGAGTTCTGGGACTTCTCGAGGATGATGCAGACAATGTGGCAATTCCCTGACTGGAATGTAATTATTCCAACTTGATCCAGGATACCAATGTTCAGAATTCTTTTAAAATACAGGCTTTTTATTCATCATTGAGTCAACTGCCTGCTGCAAAGGTAATTTTGGGGGCAAGAATAAATTAATCTGTTTGGCCAAGAATTAAAATTATTTTGAACTCAACAGTATTGTCGGTAGCCAGCAAACATTTTTTATTATTCCAATGGCAAAAAAGTAACTAATGAAACAACATGAAACATACACACACAGCAACATGAATATTTATATAGTCAAGTCCAATCAAAGAATCATTTCAAAAGAGCAGACTATCATCGACTTCAAAGAGATGTTTCCCACTTAAAAGAAAGTGATCACTATGAAAATACATTTTAAATTCTGAGATATCTTTTTTTCATTTTTGGTGGAGGGGTATCTGTGATTGGAGTTATTACTCTCAGTTTATGATTTCCAACGCTACTGGGTCCCATAATGTGAATTTGGGTCAAATACCAGTTATCTATTTCTTCCATCAAAATTAGGGGAGCTTTGTTGTGTCAAAATCCGGATGGAAAGATTTTAATAGAGTCTTTCATAGGAGACAAGATTTACCCATTGCAAACACCACCTCCTCTCCCCTTCCACCAAAAAAAAAAAAAGACACTTTGATCATTATCAAGTTTTTTAAGTGGATCAGTAGTGATAATCTCTTTATATTGAACACATTTTTTTATCATTACAGAAAGAAAAGATTAATAGTGTGAATAGTATTAAAAATTCATGTTGTAACTAGGGGTCATTCTCCCTAGTCCAGATAAATCGATCAGTCAATCAACTGAATAACTAAAAGCTGTGTAAATATTCAAACTGGCTGGGGATCCATTTCATGATCTAAGTTGTCTAGCTGAGCTGTCTATAAGCATAAAATTAATGAGCTATTTGGACAACTGCCATTTCTTTGCCAGTTACCCGGGGTGAAAACATGAAAGGCACACGTGTAGACCACAGTCACTGAGCCACATGAAGCTCAAATCGGAACTAGTCCTATTCATTAAGCACTTGCCAAACAAGACTCTGCAAGACGTTCTACATCATTTGTCCCATGTGTCTCCCACAACCCTACTACTTTCCCTTTTTACAAGAGAGGAAACTCTTGGTTTCCACAGATTAAGAAACTTGCCCACAGGTGGCCCAGCTGGGACATGGTACAGCCTGAGTTTGACTCTCAACCCACAGCTAAGTTGCTTCTTGCCATGTAGAGGGGCTGTTGGATCTGGGTTGGAGTCCAAGCTGGATGACCCAGTGGGTTATTTGATCACTGTAAACTGATAAATCAGGTAATTCAATATAACCCAGAAAAACAAAAACAAAAACAACTCATCTTACTATGCACAACGGTCACTTTAAAAGCATAATCCCAAGTCTCTACACCATTCCACTGCCTCCTGGGACATCGTACGCTACCTGTGCTAGCCAAGAGGAAGTAGTCCGGTCCCACTGATGCTCAGAACTTGGCTAACAGAGGAAGAAACAGGACAGGTGGGACAGTGCAAACAGAAAAGGGCAAGTCCCAAGTTTAAACATTAGCTAAACACAGGTGTGACTGATGCAAGGTCCTTAGCTCTGAGACCTCAAAAGGCCCCTCCAGGAGGGACTACCAATTCCTGCGGACCAGTGCCCGCATCCCCGAGCCCAGCAGGTCACTCCTCCATCAGGCTGAGGCCTCCATACAGAATTGCTGGTGATGCATCAACAGCCAGGCGCACAGCCCAGAGGTGGCTTCCTAGGACCACAGGGAGCAGCGCGGATGGGCACGGGCACCCTCTTCTCCACACCTGCTTCACCTCTGAGCGTGCATCCCTCCTCCCTGGCAGACATCAGTGCCTCACCCAAGGCACCCAGGCAGGCACACCCCTGGCCCACAGAAGAGCCAGAGCTCAGTGCTGTCACTGGTTGAAGTGTGCCCCCAAAACATTCACTCTGACTTCCCAGCCCCCCAGTACCTGAGAACGTGACCTTTAGAAATAGAGTCGCTGCAGATGCAATTAGTTAAGATGAGTCACTAGGGTGACCTAAACCTATGACTGGCATCCTTGTAAAAAGGGGAGATTTGGACACAGACACACGCAGGGAAGAGGCCACGTGCACATCAGAGTTGCGCTGCCACAGGCTAAGGAGCACCCAGAAGCTGGGGGGAGGGGGCCCTGCAACACAGCCATCCCTAGAGCCTGCAGAGGGAGCCTGGCCCGGTCAACACCTCGATTTGGGACTTTCATCCTCCAGGACCGTGAGAAAATAATTTCTGTTGTTCTAAGCCACCCAGCTGGTGGTACTTTGTTACCCAGCCCCAGGAAACCAATCCAGGACTCATCCCCAGTGCACCCTGAAACCTCTGGGAAGTCCTTCCCAAGCCCTCCACATCCAGTCCATCAGGAAGTTAAAAATAAACCACGTAAACCGGAGGCTGACTTGGGATAAAGGCTTACTTCCAAAGTACTGATTAACTGAGGTCTCACACAGGGCTCAGGAGAGTCACGTTGTCCAAAGGAAACCTCTGGATGGTGACAAAGCCTCAGAAGAATGGCCGGAGACTCCGCAGGAAGACCTGCCTTCCACCAAGCTGTCCGGGACTCACCATCTGCGAAACACCAGGAGAGGCACAGAGGAGTATTTATTCTGAACAGCTCAAACCTGGTTCTGCCTAAATAACCCGGCAAATTGATGAAGGAGCTAACACACACTCGCTTATGCCCAAGATGTCACATGAGTGTGAAAGGTGATGGGGGAGGGGGGACCCAGAAGCAGGAGACATCTCTTTGAACCAGGCAGATCCGGGCAGGCTCCCTGGAAGAAGGTGAATCTCAGCAGGGCTGGAAGGGTGGGTCTGCAGGTGGCACCAGCAAGGAGCAGGGGCACACGAGCACGCCCCCACAAAGGACATGCGGAGGACGGAGAATCCACCTGGCCTGGGCTGACACAAACGCTGGTGGGAGAGAAACCAGGACACAGCTTGGGGACTGAGTACTGTGAAGCCCGGATGGAGGGGACCAGGACACGGCTCGGAGACTGAAAACTGAGAAGCCTGGATGGAGGGGACGGCATTTGGAATCCACTCTGCAGACAATAAAGGCACCAGCCAATCAATATCTTTTAATAATCTATAATGTAAAAGAATCTGAAAAAGAATATATATGTATAACTGAATCACCTTGCTGTACACCTGAAACTAACACAACATTGTAAGTCAAATATATTTCAGTATAAATTAATTAATTTTTTTTAAGTTCAGACAAAAAATACAAAAGAAAACAAAAAGGTATGTTGAAATCCTAACTCTGAGGACCTCAGAATAGGACCTTATTTGGAAATAGGGTCATTGCAGATGCAATTAGTTAAGACAAGATGAGGTCCTACAGGAGCAGGAAGGGTCCCTCATTCGATGTGGCTGGTGTCCTTATAGGAAGAGACGGGACACAGGGTGAACGCCTTGTAAAAACGGAGGGAGAGACTGAGTGATACAGCTATGAGCCAAGAAACACCAGAGATTGCTGGCAAAGCACCAGAAGCTGGGAGAGGGGCAAGAAAAATCCCCCTGCAGGCTCCACGGGGAGCCTGGCCCTGCCCACACCTTCATTTCAGACTTCCAGTCGCCAGCACTGTCAGATGAGGAATTTCTGTTGTTTTAAGCCACCTTGTTGGTGCTTTGTTTTAGCAGGCCCAGGAAATGAACACTGAATGTGAAAACAGAAGACGGAAGGAGGGTTAGTTCATCGGGAAATCACTGCCAGCTTTTTAAAGGCATCTCGTCCACAGCACAAAGTGTGGAATTTGCTTTTCCTGGTTATACTCAGATAACTTCTACCAGCACAGTGGGAGAGGGTATCACTTACAGTCACTGAGACTGTCTCCACTGTAACATGCATCATGAATGTTTGTAACGTTAAGCCATAAAAGAGAGTAAGTTCACTAACCATATCCCTCAAGAGGCTCCCAACAAGCTATGTGGGCGCATTGATTGGGCTTTGTGCATATCAAAGGCTTGGCTTTCAAATCAGTCTCTTTTAGTATCAGCAGAAACTGCCTTTCCTCCAAACTTCTGGTTCATTACTTCACCCAGGGCTAGTCTCCAACCAGCCTCAGCCCCATCCCCACCCTGCCCCACCCCAAAGTTCAACGCCAGGCCTCTCAGAGAGGTGACCAAGAGACAGCGGACAGGCCTTCAGAGTCTGGAAGAAAAGAGAGCTTGCAAAACGCACATTCAGTACACTTACTTTTGCCCTAATAAAACCACAAAAGATAAAGCGTGTCCTGATAGTAACCCCGAAACATAAAATGGTTTTGCCAGGTGGGGATTAACCCAGGGGCATGCGAGTGAACAATAAGGCTGAGAAATACTGCCCTGAGTCGCTCACCTCTTTGCCTTCCCCACGGAAGCCCGCCCACCCGGGGCTGCGAGCTCAGGTGGAGCTCAGGTCCGGGTCCAGGGTCCAGTGTGTCCTCTGATGTCTAATTAGCATCACCATCCGCATTCCCATGACACACCTCCCTTGAGCCTCTCCCCAAGTGAACTGTCCTCCACCATGAGCCCCAAGCGCCCTTAACAGTGACTAGCATAGGAGGGAGTGAGGCTGGTTGAGTACCCCAGAAAGCTAGAACGGGGGACAGGGGTGGATAAGGGGGAACAGAGGGGTTGAAACTCCATAGAAGGTCCAGGCAGCTCGCGTCACCTGAAGCCCAAGGAACACCAAAGCCCGGGCAGTCTGTATTCTGGCCCTAACCACTCCACTTCCTTCCCCTTGACCTCATCTGTCTCTTGCTTTTTGCTTCAAGGGTCCAAAGGCCTTTTAGGGACGAGTGAAGTGAATGAGAAGGGATAAGAAAGAGAGAAATCCTAACACGATGTTATGGGTTGCATTGTGTCTCCACAAAAGAGGCTAAAATCCTAACTCCCAGGACCTGTGAATGTGACCTTATTTGGAAATGAGGTCTTTGCAGATGATAAAGTTAAGATGAGGGCATTAGATGGGTCGTAATCCAGCATAACCGTCCTTATATTAAGGGAAATTTGGACACACAGAGGATAGACAGTGTGAAGGTGCAAGGAGAGTGGCATCTACAAGCCAAGAATTGCCTGAGGCTGCCGTCCTTCCTCAGAGCCTCACCAGGAACCAACCCTGCCAACACCTTGATTTCAGACTTCCCGCCTGCCTCCGGGACTGGGAGAGAACACAGTTCTGTCGCTTAAGTCACTGGTCTGTGATACTTGGTTACGGCAAAGTATCTAGGAAACCAACACACCTGACAAAATGCTGTCGGCAATAATAACACTTTCAGGGTAAACACACTGAGGTTCACAGAATACGCTTTTGGGTTCACATACATCATATGCAAATTATTCATAAGCCACTTGCCAATATTTCATAAACAAACAAACTGTAAGTATCTTTTCGAACTGTCTTCGTGATTTCACACCCCTAAATGTGTCCTTTAAGAAATTCTAGTAGAAATTTAAACCGCTTTTGTTCTTCTGAAGGCTGTAGAAACATATACATCAGGAAAACAGAAATCACAACCGGGACTAAATGTTTTCAGAAGGATTATTTATTTATTTATTTATTTATTTATTTATTTATTTATTTATTTATTTTTGCTTTTCCTACATGGAATCAGACAGCCTGCAGCATCATACAACAGCAACAAACCAGGAGTTCAATTGGCCACATCACTTTCCTTACTGCGAGGAGGTGGCTGTTTCCAGAGATTATAGTCTCTGGACAGAAGGCAATTCACTACAGAGCAGAACTCAGTGAGGCAAGGAGTGTGAGGGAAAAAAAAAAATCTCAGGTCCTTTCCAAGAGGAAAAAAGTACTGAAGAAGCAAGAGGACGTGGTCTCGATAACCCACGGAAGTTTCCAGGCACGATTCCTGAGGCTGGCCCTAGCTTTCGGGACACCCAGCCAATTTGGATATATAAACACTGTATGCATTTGCCACAAAATACCACAATGCAGGTGACTTACACAACAGAATTTATTTTCTCATAGTTCTGGAGGCTGGAGGTCCAAGACCAAAGTGCCAGCAGGGCTGGTTTCTCCTGAGGCCTTTCTCGTTGGTTTGCAGATGGCTGCCTTCTGGCTGGGTCCTCACATGGTCTCCCTCTGTCCTAATCTGTGCCCGGGTCCCGTCTTCTTATGACAACATCAGTGGTACTGGGTTAGGGCCCATCCACACGACCTCATTTTACCGTAATTATCTCCTTAAAGTCCCAATACAGCCACATTCTGGAGTCCTGGGGGTTAGAACTCCAACAAAGGATTTGGGGCAGGAAGGGGGACAATTCAGCCCATAACAAAAAACCAAAGAGATGCAAGACTTGGACCTCTGTGTGAGGATGCTCAGGACAGTGGATCATAACCACTGCAAACACCAAGCACCGGCTTACAAGCCCTTGGGGGGGGGCAGAAGCCACACTGAGCAGCTATATTTAAAAGGTTGCTTATGCCTGGGCACCAGTGAGGCATGGCCCACCCAGCTGTGTGTGATAAATCAAAAGTTACCTTCCTGCTGAAATCCTCCTCTGTCACACTGAGATAGATGTGCCTCTCAGCTGACACACAGAGAAACCCCAAACCATTACGCTCCTTTCCCAGAAAAACAACAGTGAAAACCAACTCTGTTCAAAGACTCTTGCTCTTCATTCTCTCCACTTGCATGTAATTGTCACCGACCCCTTATTAAACTGTCACACTATTTACCCATCCAAGGAAGGGATCGTGAGAAGGGGTCTGAGGCCCAATCAGCACTTTGGGGGAATTCTTCTGTTCGGACTTGTAGAGCAGGATCCATGGGACTCCAGTTGAACAGCTGCTGCAGCTCTTAACACACGGGAGATCTGAGCCTCGGGCCTCTCCATCGGGTTGAACGATGACTCAGGAGACAGGGGGTCACGGGTCTTGAGGCTCCAGGGAAGGGCATTTCCCCCAAGATCTTAATGTTACATACGCCAGAGTATGCCTCGGGTCTCCCAGGCAATGAGTAACACAAACACAACTGAATTTACTTCTCATCCAGATTCTTCATCTTGCTTGTCTTTCTCTTAGAGAGGACTTTTCCAGAGAGGAAGCAGGATTGATTCTGCAGAAGTTTACTTGAGATTTCCTAAAAGCCTAGGACACTTCATCTGTCACTCTTTGAGGAAATGTATTTCCCATGATACCTTGAGTTATGTGTCTGTGGTTCACGGCTTGGTTCTGACTCTAAAAAGTCCCCGCTTTCCTGAGGACAGATCTGATTCTTGTGCCTGTTCACAGTGCATTACACACACACACACACACACACACACACACACACACACACACACACACAAAACATCCACTGGAGGGGGCCATTTTGGACAGAAACCCAGACTCCACTTGGCTTGCCAACCCGTGTGGCCTGGTGGCACCACATACCATGGAGCTGCAGCCACTCAGGAGGCGCCCATTTCCAACTGGTCTACCAAAGGGGATGCCTTTTTCTAAAC
Organism: Camelus dromedarius; assembly: GCF_036321535.1. Taxonomy (NCBI): domain Eukaryota; kingdom Metazoa; phylum Chordata; class Mammalia; order Artiodactyla; family Camelidae; genus Camelus; species Camelus dromedarius. The sequence goes on along the minus strand of NC_087437.1, from coordinate 111,247,053 downwards.
AGTCTGCCCAGGGCAACGTCTTTTTCTAAGAAGTCTACCTAGACACATATGCCTTTTCTAATTTACACAAAAGCCCATACAAGTGGCCAGCAACTCTGCATGAAGACGGCAATCAATAAATGCCTGAATGAAAAAACACACGATCATCTCCAAGGGCCAAGGAGAGATAAGGCTTTCTTTAAAAACTGTTCACAGCCGGGAAATGTCTAGCCATGAGCATTCTGACATCATAGTACACCTAGCCAACGGCTTCAGATTAAGGAATAAATCTTCTAAAAGGATATTATGGAAATGGGAAGGGTCTTCCATGAGTGTAGACGGAATGATTTAGAACAGAGAGAAGTCATCAGCTGTCCTCTCTTTTCCATTCTCTTTCTTCCCTTCCCTTCCCCTCGGCCCTGGACGACCTTCCCTTGTGTAACAAAGAGATCTTAGACATGCTATCTTCAAAAGTTGGCGGTTAGTACTTTAAACTCCAAAATGAGCTCTAATTCAAGAAGCATTCCTGTCCCACAAGCAACAGGAAACAATCAATATTCTATTCTCACATCACAGGACGACTGGCGGCCAAATGGAGCTGAAAAAAGTACAAGAATAAAGTTGCCTTTGAAGCGGGGGATAAGCTTGGGGGGCACTACAGGAACTGGAAACACATATTTTGGCAGTAATAATCCAAAAAAAAAAATTCTTAACCCAATCCTGGACTCTAAAGAGATCTTAGAACACACTGGAAATAACAGAAACTTCCAGCAACGGGCCAGTTAACAAATGTAGCCCCATATCCCCCAAACCACAAATGGAGAAGAAATCATAACCCCTAAAGACAGTAGAATGTTTTACTGAGTGTTGAGGAAAGAGCTGGCAACCAAATCAAAAACATGAGGAATTAAGTTGTCTAATAAATTTTCCTAAACTGTACCAATCTGGGAACTCATGGGGAATCACCTATAAATTTACTCTTTCTTCTATTGTTAAAATGATTTTCTACTGTTAAAGGATGCTCAGTGCCAAAAAAGGAGACCAGAAGGTCAGGACAGTAAGGATTCAGCAATCAGACTTCCAAGCACTATGTTCCCAATTCAGGAAATGTCAGGGAAACAACCCTTAGAAAGGGAAAACCAGGAGGCAGAGATGCCAAAAAGCAGAGAGGATGGCAGACAGAGGAATGTTCTCTAGAGTCAGAGAAGTTCCAGGCAGAGGAAGGGAAGGGAAGAGGAATGTTTGGAAAGCAGACATCCAGACCCCTGGGGAGTCCTGCAGACCCTCCAGTCCTCAGGGCGGTGTTTCCTGCAGAGGTGGGAGACACGGCCCTAGTCATCTTCCTCACCTCCCCTTCATCCTTAAAATACACTTCATCGTCCATGATAAATTGAGTGGGTACCTGTTACTTGCTGTCTAAAGAGCCTAACTAGCACATATCTTTAAGGGTTAAATGTAAATGTGAAAGTCTAACAGAAGAAAATAACCCACTGCCTTAGTTCACTAACACAGCACTGAATACATTTTCAGACTAATGATGTGCTTTACACATATATACACATAAAAGTACGTAAAACATACATGTATGTATATTATACATATGCATACATACATATTTTATACACAGATTTAATCAAATTTCCACTGAATACCATTGAGGTATTATTATCATCATTTTACAAATACAAAAAATTGAAGTTTAGAGGGTTTGAATACCTTACACAAGATCACTCAGCTACTAGGTAGCAGCTGAAAGGCCATAGGAACCCAAGGCTGTCACCTCTTGAGTCTGTGCTTTACTACATGACCGCATTAGGTTAAATCATTACGCAAGAGGTTAAAAAATTCAGTCAAAAATACCTGTCCAACACAAAGATTTTTCTGCAGACAACAATGAAACACTGGCAAGACTTACTGATCATTTATAAAGCAAAACCAAGAACAAACCCTCTAGTTTACTTAAGCATCAAAAAATAAGAGAAAACTAAAGAAAAAAGACTAATTGGTTTGGCTAGACAAAATATAAAATTTTTATGTACCCCCCCAAAAGGAATCATAAAATGAATCAAAACCTAAATACCAACTGGGAGAAAATATCTGCAATAAAGCAGATAAAAAGCTATTATCCTTAATATGTAAAGAGTCTGTACAAATCAATAAGACAAACAGGAAGAAAATGGGGGGAAATTATTAACAATAGTTAATAAAAGAGAAAACACATTTTCAATCAAGTACACTAATTATGATACACCCTACTAATTATCAAAATACACTTTTTTAAGTGTATATATACACACACATATATATGTATGCGTATATATATATATATATATCTGTATCAAATGTAACCAGCTCGAACACCTTAACCCAGTGATTATCACTGGGTAGTGTGATTACAGGTGATTTTTATTTTCCGCCTTGTGTTTCTGTTTTCATTTCCATGAGGAACCAGGGGAGGGGGGAGAACGGAGGTGGGGGACAGGGGAGAATTATGTTTAATGAATCAGAAAAAAAACAGGATAATTGTTTTAGGGTATCTAAAAACAGAAAAGGAGTAGATGATGAAATGTATTTAGTCAAGTGTGGTAGCAAGTGGCAGAGTTAAGAATGAAATATTATTTGTAAGTGGCTATGCAAGAAAAAAATACATGGCAATTAACAAATATTAGCCTAGGATTTATCCTGATTTATTAAAAACCTCAAATATTCTAGAATGTACCTGTGACTGGACTAGTTTAAAGAATCCTAAAACACAAGTTACTTAGTCCAAGATATTTTTTTAAATTATTTTTTTAAATATTTATAGTTGATCACAGGAAAAAACACTAATTTATATTAGATGATTTATATATGATTTATTTCATTTATATATATATTTATAAATATAAATATGCCCCATTGAAACATGTAGGACATTACTCTAAGTCTGATTATTGGAAAGAAACTTCTTGTTATCCTACACACTCTCAGGTGCTTTAATTTGATGGCCCTCTATGATAAAAAGCTCATTCTTGATCTAAGAAAAAGCATCTCAGGTTAATGAATTGGGTGGGAGTACAACAGCCATAAAGCACCTTCCCTCCAGAGGGCAATTCAAGTTTCATTATGTCAAATTGGGCTTGAAATTACAACTACTGCTCACAAATGTTAGTTTTAAGTAGAATAAAATGTCATCCTGTGGGACTGACACTTTACAAACCTGAAGAAGTGTTTTCAAAACAAGTTTTTTATTAGTGGTATAATGTAAATGCTCAGCTGAGAACTGAGTCATCGACTAGTTTCTCTAATTAAATTTTTAACCTGGAATAAAGAATGCACTTAAAAAGCCAGACTTCTACATCAGAGCACCAGTAATTCCGACTGAAGACCAGATTTACGTCACTGATAACACTTATCTTCATCCCTTTGGTTTCACTGAAGTAGGGCTCAGATAAAATGCTAGAATATTCTGATCCCAGACTTTACAGCCAACTTTTTCTGAAGCTTCATTTTCGCTCGGGCACTTCCTCCTTCCATCTGCCTCTGGTGACCCTTCTCAGCCCAAATGGGGGCTGAGCAAAGGCTTCCAAAAGCTAGCCTAGCTCCAACCTAGTGTAAAAAGCAAGACAAAGGCACTGGGTGTTTCGCTTTGTTTTTAATAAACAATCTGTGTTCACCCTTGAAGGAGGGTGGTCTAACAAGGAGGCTCTAACAGACTGTTCAGTGAGCTACGTAAGAAGTCCTCTTGCAGCTTCACCATTAGATTCAAAAATCCTCTCTCCCCAGTGAACAGATGGAGCACAAGGGATTTTTAGGGCAATGAAATTATTCTATATGATTCTGTAGTGGTGGCTACATGTCATTATGCCTTTGTCAAAACCCATAGAATGTACAACATCAAGAGTGAACCCTACTGTAAACTATGGACTTTGGTTGATAATAATGTGCCCATGTTGGTTCATCGATTGTAAACCAAATATGCCACACTGATGAGGGATGTTGACAGTAGGGGAGTATGTATGTGTGGGTGGGGAGGGCTATGTGTGAACTCTCTGTATTTTCTGCTCAATTCTGCTGTGAACCTGAAACTGCTCTAAAAGAATAAAGTTTATTAAAAAAAAAATCTTCTAAAAAAAAAATCTTCTCTCCCCTCATACAGATTTTTCTTCCTCCAGGGCAAAAAAATGGTACTAAAGCTAAGACCAAACGCTAACCAGAGCAACTCAAAGTAGCTACCAGTCCCCACTGCTTCCTTCATTAAGAAAGTCTGCTACTGACATACCATATCACTTATATGTGGAGTCTTTAAAAAAAAAAAAAAAAGGATACAAATGAACTTATTTACAAACCAGAAATAGACTCACAGACACAGAAAACAAACTATGGTTATCAAAGGGAAAGGCGGGGATAAATTAGGAGTTTGGGATTAACATCACACACTATTATATACATACAAATAAATAAACAAGGACCTACGGTATAGCCCAGGGAACTATATTCGCTATCTTGGAAAAGAATCTGAAAAAGAATATGTATATGTTTGACTGAATCACTATGCTGTACACCAGAAACCAACACAACATTGTAAATCAACTATACTTCAATTTTTCAAAAGTTTAAAAAAAGAAAAATCTGCTACCAAAAAGTTGTGTTTAAAATTAGCTTGGTACTATGATGTTTATTTAATAGTACACACACACACACACACACACACACACACACACACACACACAGACACACATACATACACCCCAGGCTCAAGCTCTTCATCTCATAATGAACTTGGAAAAGATGACAGCCCAGTACCTCTGCCCACGCTTGGAGACTTGGAGTGCACTGTGAACCTAGCACATTGGAGCCAAGGGGTGGGAAAAGGCCCCCCTCACTACCCGGGACCATCCATGGAGGTCATCACCCACAGCAAGCATCCCAGTTATGCCCAGGGCTTTGGGCTTTGGGCTTTGGTTCATTCATCCCTGATTCACAATCTGATGAATTGCTTTTTAATACTTGTATCTGAAAACCTTTAGTAAGATTCCAAACATGGATGAAACACTCCCTTGGGTTCATCTGGTTTTGCTGTTACCTGAGGAGTTTCCCAAAATTCGGGACTTTCCAGACTCTCGGGCACCTTAAGATGGCTGGTCAACCTAACTTGCAAAATCGGGACAATGGTACCTACTACAAAAGGTCATTGTAAGGAATAAATTTTATTATGCAGCAGAGAGGGACAGGGTTTTCAGACATAGCCTAGCGGATGGTATGCAATCCATAAATGTTAATTATTACCATCGTTATCAGTATTACATCCTCATGGTCAAAGCCAAGAGGAAGCACTCAGTCCTTTCCTGTAGGTTTTGGTGACTCAGAAGGTCACAAAAGCCCTGCTCTGCTCCAGAACCTGAACTTCATCCCATCATCCTAAACAGTCTGTCCCTCAGCACCACATGCAGTGTGTACATCCATCACCGCTGTCCACCCTCCCGGGTGCTATTCACAGAGCTGACAAAGAGCAAGTCATGACCAGGAGAGGAAATTCGTGGAACAAGACTGTCTCAACAGAGTCAGAAAGATGGCCAGACACCTTCCCAAAAAGCCATGGGGCAGGATGTAAGACAAGAACTCACAGGAGATTAAAGTGACAGGAGTAATGCAAGGAAAGGGATGAGAACAGAGCAAATGGCTCAGAGAACGGGCAAGAGAAGTAAGCAGGTTTGCTAAATGTTTTGGCAGCAATTTGGCCAAGAGACTGATAAACTTATTTAAAAAAAAAAAAAACTGCAGTCAAAGAGACAGAATCCAAAACTTCATATATCTCCATGGGAAACATCCAAAAAAAATGTATGTTTGCAAATAGCAACTTCGCCCATCTGCTGCACTGTTGGAACATTTTCTCAGGAAAGAACTGAGGGTCCGTTAACAGCCCCATGACATTGCAGAATATTCCTCTGCCTTGCCTGGTCACTCTGATACCGAGTCCCGTAACAAGTCCCTGCAGGAGACACGGCTGTTCCGGGGCTGGGATACTTCCCAAAGAGCGCCAGTTAGACAGCCTGTCCCATCTACTCATCGCTCACACACGCACACCGAGGGGCTGCAAGAGGTGAGAGAGACAGGGCTTTCAGACCCATCCCTGGCCAAATGGGGACACTGTCGTCCAGAAGGCTGACCTCATGTCCTGGGGAGAGCAGAGCATTCTTTCATCCATTCAAAACATGTTTACTTACAGAGCACCTCCTGTACCTCTGTACCAGGTACTATTCTAGCCACCGAGGACGGAGCACAGACCCCTTCCTCATGGGGCTTCCAGTCTTGTGGGGAGACAAATAAACACCTGAACAAATAAATATATACCGTGGGATCAGGTGAGATTTTGAGCTGAACTGAGTACCCCCCCACCAAATTCGTATGTTTAAGACCTATCTTGGTCTGTTCAGGCTGCTATAAAAAGAAATACCATGGGCTAGGTAGCTTGTAAATAACAGAAATTTATTTCTCACAGAGTTGGAGGCGAGGAAGTCCAAGGTCAAGGTGGATTTGGTGTCTGGGGAGGGTTCTCTTCCTGGTCCACACACAGCCATCTTCTTGCTGCGTCCTCACATGGCAGAAGGGGAAGAGCCTTTTGGGGTCTCTTTTTAAGACCACAAACTCCATCATGTAATGACCTCCCAGAGGCCCCACCTCCTAATACCATCATACTGGGGATTCGGTTTTAACTTATGAACTTTGAGGGGACACAAAACTCAGACTATAGTAGGTTCTAACTGCAGTGCCTCAGAATGGGACCTTATTTGGCAACAATGATCTTGACAGAGGTAATCAATTAAAGAGGGGACACTAGGGCGGGCTCTAATCCAGTATGACTGGCGTCCTCATAAAAAGGGGACATGCAGACACAGAGAGAGACATGCACAGAGGGAAACTGTGTGAAAAGACAGAGAGAAGACAGCCATCCACAAACCAAGGAGAGCAGCAGATCCTTCCTTCACAGCCGTCAGAGGGAGCCAACCCTGCCAACAACTTGATTTTGAACTCTGACCTCCAGAACCGTGTGACAATAAATCTCTACTGTTTAAGCCACCCAGCGCGTGATACTCTGTTACAGCAGCACTAGCAAACTATACAGCCGGTGAGAGCAACCCCACTCCTGGGCATGTGTCTGGAGGAAACTAATTTGAAAAGAAACATGCACCCCAATGTTCACAGCAGCACTATTTACTATGGCCAAGATATGGAAGCAACCTAAATATCCACTGCCTGGGTAAAGAAGATGTGGTATATATACACAATGGAACACTACTCAGCCATAAAAAAAAAAAGAATGAAATAATGCCATCTGCAGCAACATGGATGGACCTGGAGATTGTCATACTAAGTAGAGTAAGTCAGAAAGAGGAAAAAAAACTTACCATATGGTATCACTTATATGTGGAATCTAAAATATGATACAAATGAACTTATCTACTAAACAGACTCACAGACACAGAAAACAAACTTATGGCTACCAAAGGGGAAAAGTTACCAAGGGGGAAAGGGGAGGGAGAAGGGGTAATTTGAGAGTTCAGGATTTGCAGATGGTAACTACTATATATACAGTAGAAAAACAACAGGTCCTACTGTATAGCAGAGGGAACCATATTCAATATCTTATAATATCCTATAACAAAAAAGAATGTAAAAAAGAATATCTATATATGTACAACTGAATCACTATGCTGTACACCAGAAACTACAATGTTATGTTATACTATACAACTATACTTCAATTTAAAAAAAAAGAATAAACAGGGAGCAGGCAAGATGGAGGAGGCTTCAAAATATATCACTGAAAGAGGACTAACTGCCTTAATATATAAAAAGGGCCTATAAATCAATAAGAAAAGGACCAAAAACCCAAGGGAAGATAGTGAATGGACATGAAAAAATTAGCAGAAATGAAAATTGTTGTTGGACATATGAAAATATGCTCAACTCAAAAATACGAGAAATCCACATAAAACAAGATACCATGTTTACTAGATTGGCAAAGATCAAAAAGTTTGAGACTGCCTTATATTGACAAAGATGTGGAAAGATACTGCCATACCAGGTTAATGGAAGTATAAACTGGGACAACCTCTATGGCAGGCAATATTCATCAACAGTTAACATAATCATACCCTCTCACCTAAGACTAGGAATTTATTCCTTAGGTATACTTGAAACATTTACAAGATGACACATAGGCACAGATAAAATTTACTGCAGCACAATTTGGGAGTAAAAAAAAAATTGTATACAACCTAAATGCCCATTTTTCAATTGTGCTCAATTTTTTAAATAACATCTATGGACTGAATCAGCAGGGAATGGAAAAGTAAACACGGTACCACCATACAATGAATACTATGCAAGAATTAAAAAGAATAAGGCAATTCTGTAGTAATTTAGGGAAAAGATGTTCAAGACATATTGCTAAGTTGCTAAAAAAGCAAGATACCGAACAGCATGTACAGTGTAAAAATACATCTTTCTCTCTACATTTACAAATGTATGCACATAGAGTATCAGATGTATGTACACTTATATGCAGATGGAGTATGTCTGGAGGGCCACACAGGAGGCTAGAAGTCGGGCTGCCTCTGGGGAGAGGAACTCATCACTGAGGCCCACAGATGAAGGCAGAATTACCTCTCACTGCTTCCCCCTCTTGAAACTTTTCCATTGTAGACCATGTGTCTGCATTACCTATTCCAAAATGTAACCATATGAATCTTAAAACACGCACACGTGAGTGATTAACAACCAAAAAGAACCTAGTAATTAGAAATTGCAAAGCTTGGTAGAGCAGTGCCGGTGCTATGAAGGAGAAAGTGGTTAAGAGGATGCTAAGAGATGGCTCCCCAGCCCCTCCAGCAATCTTTCTGTCATCCCAATGTCTGGGACCGTGACTCTATTTGACAGTAATCCAACTTCCCACAATTCCAGAGTGATGGGGGAGGGAAGGTCTCTCCCACTGTCTCATGATTAGACAGACACACTGGTCAACAAGTTCGCCAAACTCTGTTGACATAAATTCCTCAAGAGAAAACACAGAGAACATATGAAAGTGCCCTAAAAGTACCCACAGACCAGAGAGCCCTGAGGATCCTCACTGCAAAGAAACGTGAGGCCAGAATAGTCCCAGGATACTCAGAGCGTTTAGAACATAGACTCTGTCGGCTATTCCCTCATTTCAGGTGGAGGCACCACAACTTGGTCGGCAAAGTGGGCTGGGGAAGCTGCCCACTTTGTTTATGGAACCGGCTTGAACTCAGATTGAGACCTTGTGCTCTGGCCCTGTCTCCCCCAGCAAGCCGTGGACATCCGGCCTCACTGCTCACTTTTCTGGGTTAAGAACTTCCTCCCCAGCTACTGCTGCTGCTGGCTGTCTGCTGTGAGCTCACCAGAGGAACTGTCCTCAGCAAGTGTTCAAAGCCATGCCCCCTCCCAGGGCAGCCCCCATCTAATGATGGGTCCAAAAGTATAAAGGCCTGGTCCCCTCGCCCCAATGTGGACACCTCAGCCAATATAAAGATATAGAGCCCCAGCTTGGACATCTCAGCTCCCGAGCTCACCATGGCAAGGGTGGGGGCTTCGGCTGGGATGGCATCAGGACCCAACTTCTTCCTCTGCCTAATGCTGCCTTGCTGCCCTCCCTCTCTTCCCCTCCCCTCCCTTCCCTTCCCAGGTGCTGGTCCTGCGTATAAGCCCTAAGACCAAATCCCTCTCCTTCTCAAGGTCCACTTCCCAGGAAATCACCTGCAACGCAAGCTTCGTAGCTAAGAAGGTGTTGTGGGTTGAACTGCATCCCACCAAACCAAGTGTTCAAGTCCCAACCCCTGGCACCTGTGAATGTGGCCTGATTGGAAATGGGGTCTTTGCAGATGTCATCAAGTTAAAGGGCGTTCCTACTAGTTTAGGGGTGACCCTAAATCCAACGACTGATGTCCTCATAAGGAAAGGGAGATGTGGCGCCCAGGAAGACACCTAGAGAAAAGAAGGCCACGTGAAGGCAGAGGCAGAGATGAGGGTGCGGTAGCTACATGCCAGGGGACGCCAAGGATTGCAGGCACCAGAAGCTGGAAGAGACATGGAAGCACCCTCCAGTTGAGCCTTCAGAGGCTCTACCAACACTTTGATTTTGGTCTTCAGGCTTCTAGAAGTAGAAGAGAAGACATTTCTGTTGTGTTAAGTCACCCAGTTTGAGGTCATTTGTTAGGGCAGCCCGAGCCACAGAGAAGAGAAGGGTTGAGGAAGAATCTAGCCAGGGCATACCTCCACATGCTCAACAGGGATAAGGACACCGGCAAGTTGGTTCTCACACACCCAGGGTCACTTCTAGCATCTAATGAGAAAATGCATGGAAGACCCTGAATACACCACAAAGCACTATACCACTGAGCTGGTGTGTAGGAGAAAGGAGAGGCAACAGCTCTCTCCACCTGTCTCCTCGGGTGCCATTCACCCCTCTCCTGCTCTGGTCATCCTAGCAAGCAAGAGCATCTACGTTAGAGAGGGTGAAATTCAATTCAGGTCAGCACTTGAAAGTGTCCAGAGCCCAGGCTGAGCGGAGGAAAAGGTTTCACCAGTTTGCTAAAAATAAGGCTCGGGGATTATCTGTGGGTTTCAATTAGCCAGGGGAGCAAGCAGGTCACTCGGTTATCACGAATAATTAAGACGAGGTGTCCATCCCCAGGTAAATGATACTTCGTGCCCAAACCGCCTTCCCACAGAGCACACCCCGCCTGGCCCTCCCCCCAGGCAGACACCGCTGCCGCCCCCCACACCTTCTGGGACGATAAGCCCTGGGATGGACGACTGCCACGCAGCCGGCGTTGTACGACATGATGCAGTTGAGCCCAGCCTGTGCCGGTGACTCCACACCTGCAGAGAAAATTGAGGGTTGCACTCCTCTTCGTGGGCACCGCTCAGCACTGTTGTGCCGACTCCAAGCGCCCTTTGAAGTCCATGGGACCTGTGTATCAGTGAACACTGAGAAGCCAGCCCTAAGTGCCAATTTCCACCGTTCGCAAGGACTTCAAAAAGATGAGGCCGGGCAGGAAGTTCAAAAAGCTTATGCCTGCAAACTGCAATCTCGGAAATTATAGGCACTGCCTTGTCACACATGACATGCTGAGCAGGTGCTTCTGCCAAACGCCTCTTGCTTGCCAAGAAATCCCTGCTGAGGATTAATAGGAATTTCCAGTTCTCTTAAGTATTTCTTATTCCTCAGAGCTATTACCCCTAAATTTCTAGCTCTTACAAAAAAAAAAAACAAAAAACAAAAAACAGGATTTAGCACCTGTTTGTTTCAGAAATACTCGTTAAAAACAATCTGCCAAAAGGCGATCTCTAAAATTAGTCATATTTCCTGCTCTGAAAAACATAGTGAATTGTATTTTTAGTAACTCCTTCACTCCAGGTATCTGGCACTGTAGGGCCCGAAGTATAATTATTGGCAACTTATTAAGCAGGCAATCCTTTTTTTAAGCCCCAAAATAGCTCCAATGAAAGTGATAAACAGGCTTTTTTTTTTTTAATGGAAGTCCTGGGGATTGAACCCAGGACCTCATGCGTGCTGAATACATGCTCTACCACGGAGCTATACCCTCCCCTCAGGGGTTTTTTTTTTTAAACCAATGGTTAGAACAAGATATTGAAACATCTTAACCAATCATTTTATGTACCCAACTCTGTCTCTTAGGGAGACAATCACAAAAAAGGTAATTGTGGCATCAACTCTCTGCCCGTTTTTGCAGCTTTGCCTGCCTGTGAAACCAGCTCGACACCTGAGATACACCTGTGCTTTTCTCTGTAAGCCTCTGCAGCTACACCTTATCGTTTTTTAAATGCAGTAACAACCTGTGAAGTGCCAGCGATTATGCGCTTTCCAGGTTTTGAGGACCAGCATCAGAGGTCGCAAGCACACCTCTCTCTGGGTCTTTTAAAGTTGTCACTTGATTCTCCTGCTCAGCAACTTTGCTCTTTGTCTCAAAGCTACCGAGAATACTTTTCAAAGTCTGATTTTGTGATCGTTTTTCCTCGTCTAATCATCAACTAGTCCAAGACAGACTGAGAATGCGCCGATTAAGAGTTTCACATGATCGAGTGAATTATTTACTTTTAAAGCCACATTAACGGAGGTCGCACCAACTCAAAGCTAAAGGAGGACAAAATTTGGTCTTGCCCAAAGCCAGCCTTTATTTTCAGGCAGTAAAAGGGCAGTCCTGATTCAAATGACTTTCAAACAACTTCAGTAAGAGGCAGGCAAAAAAAAAAAAAAATACTGTCCTGCAGGAGTGGTGGGGAAAGGAGCCTCGTAATAAGACAGGATTGAAGCCTGAAATGAACGTCAGGGGGCTCCTTCTGTCAGTTGGACTCAGTAATTCCCCGCGAACCATGGGAGAAACCCAAAACGTTTTGGGAATATGTGCCAAGTCAAAAAGCAACTCTCTCTCTCTCACACACACACACACACACACACACTCTAAGTTCCCCCAAACCAGCAATACTCTCAATTGTGGCATAAATCACCCAAAACAATGTATACAGTTTGAGACTTCAACTGTGAAGCAGACCAAATGTGGGGCATCTCCTCTTCCTCCCTTTTTCCATCCCCCCTTTCAGATTTTTAATGAACTGATTCCTCACAACAACTTCCTTGGATCCTTCCACCCAGGGGGTGGCATAAGGGGCTACATCTATTTCTTACTACAGTGTTAATGACTTAATTCCCCTCTTGCAGTGGTCTGTGGCCTTTCGAAAAGGAAAGGAAAAAAAGTGAAGTGCTTTCTCCAGAAAGTACACCCTCCGCCAAGGAGGGAAGTATTGAGGTGAGAGGCCTTCCTTGGACATTAACATCACCCTCTGGGGACACCTGTTACCCTGCCTCGGGTCCTGTCATCTCAAGGTCTCCCCTTGTTTGGCTCACAGGATTACTCCTTTCTCTGGGCAAAAACCCTCTTAATAGCTCACCTTTTAATGAGACCTGAAGGCTGCAAATAGTGTGAGGTTGACTTCACCTTTGTCCTGGCCTTAGTAAGACAATATCCAGAACATGAGTGGGGGCGGGGACTCATGAACTCAGCAATCCTTCCCAGGCAGAGTTGTACACACACACACACATACACACACACACACATCACTTGAATCTCTATGACCTGCCAAAAACTAAATCTATTAGTTAAGCATTAAAGGTGTTGGATTTGGAAGATAAGGGCTATGAATGACACCCAATGTTTCCTTAAAGCTGGCAATTAAGTAAACTAAAATCCAGATTTCTCACGATTCTTACAGTCCCTGGAGTACCGATTCTCCTGGCTGAAGTAGACCACGTCAGAAAAATCTCCCAGCCCCTCCTCCATCCTCAGAACCATCCTCCTTCACTAGATCCAGTCAGTCCAGCAAAATAATTTTACATCCAATTTATAGTTCCTCCTGACGCAGAAATGAAGTGAGATTCACCACTTAAGGAAGAAGAAGAGATAAATGGGCATGAGCACCTCAGGGTGCAGAGGGCTCCTCACTGGACCCTATTCGGGCAGGAGTCTCCCGCATTCCAGTCTGCCCATGGGCCCCGCACAGTGTTCCGGAACCCAAGCACCCGGCTGGGGACTGAGCTCTGAGAGCATCCTCGGGCAGTTCCGCCAAGGCTAACAGCCTGATATTATGGGGCAAAAATGCACCGGGGAGGAACTGGAGCCACAACACCACGCAGGAAACTGTCAACATAAAGCCTGGTCTCTTTTTGTTAAGTTTCAAGAGGAAGCATACACAACCTGACTGAATCCTACACATTTCGAATGAAAATGAAGTCCTGCCACCTGTGCCAAGAGGAATTTACACAGGGACGGAGAATTGAGCACAGTGTAATCAGCGAGCTGGGCCCCGGGCATCCTGGAGCCCGGACGGTTGTGTAAGTTCTCAGCCCACTGAGAACCCAGGAGGAAAGTGCGCGGCGCTCCCTCCAGACGAGAATGAGGCTTGGAGGATTTTTTTTTTTTTCCTTCTTCTTTGAAGGGATCCTCAGTTCAGAAAGTAAATTCTGAACACGTGCCTTTTGCATGGAAATTCAAGCAAGAGGCACTTCCAAAACTACTCACTCTAACCCCACTTACTCAAAACAAAGGAGCACCCCACCCAGAGCAGCTGCAAAACAGAGGACAAATGAGATCTGCACTCAAATGCAAGGGGCTCCAGGACACAGTAGGGAACCAAGGATGGTAACTAAAGATAGGTGAGGCTGGGGACCAGAGGGCAGGCTGCTAGCCCTGTAATCAGAGGTCACTGCAGAGCATTCCCAGGAACTCCCAGGCTGGGCAGAAGATGCCAGGGCAGAGGGTGGGAGGGCAGGTAGGAAGCCAGGGGCTCCTTTGGCCCTCCCATACTGCGGATGCGTCCCTGGTGAATGGGCCACATAAAGGGCGTACTACCTCACCTGTACTAAGCAAGCCCCAGCCTGGGGCAGAGGGGCAAAATGGGGAGCCTTGAGTCTGAGGTGACCATGAGCTTGGGGCAGCCCTAGTCTGAAATAGTTCCAAGCTTGGAGTAACTCCCAGGCTGGGGCATCCTCACCTAAACATAAGTCATCATATTTTTAGTGTCTTCTAAGTTATAACTTAGGTCTATCTGGGCCGTGCCTGGCAAGGGCTCACAACCCAACAACTTCTCACAAGCCTGGAGGGGGTGCTCCTCCACAACTCTGGGGGTCTTCCTCTGCTTTCCCCTCTTCTAGAAAGATAAGAGTCTCCCAGCCTCTGCAGTCTGGGGGTATCAGTGTGTGCTTCTGTACCTGCCAGAGCAGGGTCCTGACTGCAGCTCCCACCCCAGCAACCGGAGTGAGGACCCGGCGGTGGGGGGGGGGGGGTGGAAAGATGGGCGGTGATAGCGGGATGCAGGGGTGGGGAGGGTGGGTGGAGGGAAAGGCAGCGTGTGAAAACTACTCTGAGCACGAAAAAGTTCCCCCTGCCGCCCCAGTACACAGGGGGGAATGCCCCTGGGATCTCGGCCTTTCCCCCACCTCCTCCCCACAGCCTAGGATGGGGATCAGACTACAAGTTCCCCCAAGGGCTGGCTAATCAGCTCTCCCACCCTCAACAGAAGGACCCACACACTCCAGCCCTGGTTCCCGCCTCCGCGCTGATCTACAGCCCCTACCGGCCCCGAGCGCGGCGTCCCCCTACCCTACCCCCCGCGCCGCTGTCCGCCAGGCGGCGCCTTTCGAGGAGCAAAAAGGCTGCGGGCGGCTTCGCGGGTAAACCAGCCGCCCACCGGGGAGAGCGACCCCAGATCACCCCTCGGGGAGGGCTGCGAGGGCCTGCGCGCGCGTTTGGCTCGACCGCTCTTTCAACCCGCGAGCAAAGGCAAGCGGAGAGGCAGGCGCCCGGCCCGGGCTCCGCAGCCGGACTCGCAGCGCGTTTCTCTCCACAGAGGGTCCCGCTGCCCCTCCCGCCCCGAATGCCCAGTCCGAGGGCCAGGGGCCGGCGCCCCGGGCGGCTCACCTTCTCTCCGGTCAGCACGTGCAGCCCCTCGCGCACCTTGGCGAAGGAGCCCTCGCCCAGCTTCCTGCTGCCGATGAGGTAGTTGCCCACGCGCTTGTGGTGCTGGAAGTCGCGGAGCCGCTCGCGGGGCACGCCGCTCACCCAGGCCGGCAGGAAACTTCCCTCGCAGGCTGCCGCCGGCCTGGCCGCGTCCTCAGAGCCGCAGCCGCCCCCCGGCGCCGCCGGCTCGCCCAGGAGCCCGTCCCCCGCCGCCGCCGGCATCGCGCTAGCCCGCGGCCCGCGCCGCTCCGGCTCGCCTCCCGCGCTCGCGGCTACTCCTCCTAGTCTGGCTCCCCGGCTCCCCCGGCTCCTCCTGCCGCCGCCCCGGGCTCGGCCCCGCCCGGCCCGCGGCTCCCGCGCCCCGAGCCGCCGCCGAGCGCTGCGCGCAGACAATAGCGGCCGCCTGGGCCACGGGGTCCCAGGGACCCGCCCCCAAGAAGTTCTTCGGAGGGTCACCCGGGCCCCTTTCGGGACCTAGAGACCCCACTCCGGGTCCCGTCCGGGCGGCTAGTGACAGTCGCCCTGCTCGGGTGTGCAGAGGGCGCGCTGGTCCCGGAGGGGCGGCGGGGGGCGCGGTCCGGTGCCGGGTCCCGGGGCCGGAGTGCCTGGTGCCCGAGCCCAGGCGCCTCCGCAGCCTCCGCCCTCGCCGCCGCCGGCTGGCCCGCACGGGCTCGGGTCCGGCTCGCTGGCTCCTAGCTGCGCGCCAGGCGGCCGCTCCCGCCCGAGAGGAGCGCGCGGCGGGCTGCAGGCGCCCTCTGGAAGGCAGCAGAAGAAAGCCCCATTCAGTTTGAATTTGCAGAAATTTAATCCGGTCGCGGGCGGCGGGAACAGATGCGAGCTCCACTCCGCAGCCTGTGCACTTTCAAATCCCTCGTAGCCCCTCCTTCTCCGAGCGCAACAGCCAAACTCGACCCTCGCCGGAGAGGGGAGGGCCCGGGGAGGGGAGCGGCGAGTGGGCGGCGGAGCCACCTGAGCGCCAGACGGGGAGACCCCGCGCGGCCGCTGAGACGCGCGCTCCCGGGCCGCCCAAGTCGGGCCGCCTCCTGCTGCGCCTCTTGCCCGGATTCTGGGCTTGTGCTTTCTGGTCCTTTCCGCGATGAAATCCCCCACCACTGGCCGCACCCACCAGGGCAGGAGGAAGGGAGGGAGGCGCTCTCGGACCTGGTGGACTGTCGGTTAGGTGCCCTGTGGGTGTACAGCCCAGGGCCTTGCACACAGTAGGGCCCGCTGGACCCTGGATGGGTGGAAAATAGGATGGATGGAAGAAAGGGTGGAGAGGTGGCGGGGCGTCTGCCCGGGCTCACACCAGACGGGAGCACTATGTTGGAGGAGGAGCAGCCGCAACAATAATAGTAGCAGCGGTAACGTAGGAACCAGGGCGCTTGCTGTCGCTGCTTGTACGTTTACACCTTTTCTGCTTTCCATTGAAATGATGCGGGCGATTGCAGGAGGAGGTGGACCAGCGCTCCCTGCTCCTGGAGGCTTTTGTTCTGTGCGCGCCCTGACTCTGCTCATCCCTCGTAAACAAGTGCAGCTGCCCTGACGACTCTGATCTTCTACGGGATCCCCAGTGTCTTCTCAAACCAAAAATGAAGACTCGTGAGGGAGAAGCGGGGGGAGGAAGAAGGTAGTGGGAGGCATTTACAAAATGCTACCTGTTGAACAGCCAGATAAAAGGCGCCAGCGTTTAATGCACACTTAACCCCTGATATTACCACAGCAGAGTTGAAAGGGAGGATTCGGTCCTAAACAAGTTCCTTTCTTTCCTAGGTAAACAATTATGGCACAATCCACGTAAATGCTCGTAGATTGGGGCGGGACTGGGAGGGGGTACAGCTGTCAATAATCCAATGTCTTGGGGGCTTCCTGACCCATCTGAAAAGTGACCCAGACAAATGCCTGTTTTAAGTAGATCTAATATGCTATGATCAACTACTCACGTGTTCTGACTGAGCGTGTTTTTTCCATCAGTCTTCTCATTGTTCCCTTCTGCCAGTATTAAAAATACACTTTCAGATGTTTTTCTTGTGCTTAAGGAGCTTCTTCGCGGCCACTCCACCCCTATCATTTCTGCAAGGCCAATCTAATTGCTATAATGTCTCCTATTCAATCATCAGATTTTAGGACAATAACATGGAGGGAGAAGGGAGCTGTCGGAATAGCATAGTGCCTGCAGAGTGAACGCTCAGCAAACATCTAAGGGATGAGAAGCTCACACTGAGATCAAAACCATTCGGAATCTTCTTTCAAAAAAGGTTTTAGAGTTTTGCAAATTAATAGCGTATGTATTAATAAAGTATGAATTTCTTTCAATTTTAGGACAATTAGCTCTAGATGAAAATTTAGAAATTACTTTATTATAGTAAAGGCAAATAAATGTCAGAGACAGTTCATCAAAGGATCTTTATGGCCAAAAAAAAGTTAGCTTACTTCAAAAATGGTGGAAGACTTACAATGAAAGAGATTTTCTTTCCTTTTAATTATGCTCTCAGGGTGGAGGTCAGGAAAGAGGTGAAGAAGAGAGAAAATCCAGGCCCATTAATTCTTTTTCAAGCCTGATGCCTGGGTTTGATTCAAGTTCACTGCTAATTCCATCAGCTGGGATGGATGCCAAAGAGAAGTCCAAATCCTACTCTGCCTGGGCTTAGTAACTGGTTTTTGAACCACAGGTCCTGTTCCCTGAAACGGCCCTGTTTAATAAGGAATAACCCCAGAAATTCCTTTATGTAAGACAGATTAGGACACAAAACATTGTACTGCCCGCATATTAGATAGATGTGCAGAAAACATCTGGTTGAAAGACAGTGGTCCAGCACTGATTTTCTACCAATTGTCCCAAACTCAATCCCACTCCTGGGGCATCTCCCTGAGCACTACACTTCAGCTGTCTTCATCTGGGATTGACTTCCTCACCTCTGCACCTTTGCATCTGCCACCCCCACCCCGAGTCTGCTGCCTCTGACCCATCTCTACCTAGCACAGAGGTTCCCTTTCCCATGAAGCCCTCCATAATCAATGAACTAGAAGAGACGGGTCACACCTCCATTCTCTCTTACTATATATCACTTACTCTCCTTAAGTCCAATATTACTTCCTGTGAAAGTCCTTCTCTTTTAGACTCATTGAGAACTGGAGCTGCCTTATTTCATATTCGATTTGCTCTAGAGCACGTAGGACAGTGCCTGAGACATAATCATCTTTCAATATATATTTGTCAAATAAATGAATGAAAGTTATCTTTCACTGATTCTCGAGTGAGTGGAGCTTCATTGTTCCAGACAGCCAGACCCCATCTGTCCTGGGGAAAGATATTTCAAATAACTTTCTAAAAGCATTTGCAGTCACATAGTTGGTTACCCTTGGGGGTCAACAAATATAACTGTTTGTCTCGTCAAAGATGGGCCACTCTCTAACTTGGGTGAGTTAACCCTTTAAAAAAAAAATCACCAAATTGCAATGGGCTGGAAAGCCATGAAAAGCTTTCTCAGTTGACTCATACCGGCTGCTTCCTTCCTCCCTGTCTCCTTCCCCATCTCCTTCCTCCGTATGGCTGGGAGACTGTCTCTGTGCTCCCACAGAACGCCAGCTAGGAGACCCAGCTGGAAGCAGTCAAAGACAATTAGAAGTAATCAGGCTGGCACAGCCAGGAAATGAAAGTTGGCTAGAGGGGTTAGGCTGGCAGAAGCTGGCTGGTTACTGGAGAAGGAACGGATAGCAGAGCAAAGACAGCCGGCAGGCATAAACTGCCTGGAAGACATTCTGTGAACTCTGTATGTTAATTCTCCTCCAAACAAAGCTTCCAATAAATCATAGAGGCAGGACTTGAACTCATGCCCCCAGAGTTCTGGTCCACCGTTACTCTTTGCACAGCGCCCAGCTGTTGAATGTTCATGGTGCAAAGGCTGAGGAAGGCAGGGTCTTTCCACCACAGACTGGGGTGTTGGAGACAGCGGAGCCTGGTACTGGCAAGCAGGCAGCCTGCAACACCCTGCAGTGAAGTTCTTCTCTAAAAATGAATCGTGACTCATCACCTCTCTGTGCCTGGGTCTCCTTCATCTGTAAAACTGTGATATTAAGGAAGTGTGAGGATTAAATGAGATTATGCACAGAAAGCTTTCAGCCCAGTACCTGGCACTTATAAGCTTATGGTGAATTTGAGCTCTCATTCCTTCAGTCAATACCATCATCATCAAAACACTGGGAGCAGTCACTCAGGAATGCCCCAGGATTCCACAAACACAACCGTCCTTATTATGGAGGAAACCAAACATTTTCTCCAGGTTGGATCACTTCCCTGAATCCAGAGTCCTGTGACCAGCACTCTTCTTCTCCACCAGGCGGTCTCAAAGGGTCTCAGACTTCACCTGGGCTCAACACACAAACACACATACACACACACACACACACACACACACCCCTCCCCACTCCAATCCTAGGGCTTCACCCAAATTCACCCCAAAATCTGAGTCATCCTTTGCTGCCTCTTCTTCCTGAGTCTCACATCCAATCCCTCAGCAAATGCTATGGGTTCTGCTTTCACAACACACGCATATGTGACCACTGCTCATCCCCCTTCACCTCTGTCACCCTCTTCAAGCCCCCATCATCTCTCTCCTCCTAACTGGTAACCCTTGATGCCTCACTAGAGCCCAAACTATCTCTTAAAAATGGAAATCTGATCACAACATCACTTCCCTTCCCCAAACTATCCAAGAGAACCCCATCACAGAAGAGATACCCCATGTGCCTTGTTGCACAGCCCCTGCCTCCCTCTTCAGCATCCGACCTCCTGAGACTGACTAGCTGCACCTCCCTCTCGCTCTTCCTACAAGCCACCCTCAGGGCTTTTGCCCTTGCTCTTCCCTTTGCCCACAACAAACTTCTCAATCTGCATATGGTCTGTTTCTCCATTCATTCAGGGCTCTGCTCTCTGGATCAGAGAGGCGGGGAGACCTCCCCAGGTCCCTTAATTGCCATCTTTAACCCACACTCCGCTCAGTATTTCCTCAAGCCATTCGTCAGTAGCTGACAGAAGAGTGCACATTGGTTTGTGTATGTGTTTATTGTCTCTCTCTCCCTCAAAACTCTGTGCACGCAGCCAGGGACGTTGTCTGTATCGCAACCCCTGTGCACGGCAGGCATATTGCAGGAGCTCAGCAGCACCCAAAGAACCTCATCTCAACTCCTGGTCTGCTCGTGCGTAGAAAGTGGCTGGTGATACCAAGTCTGCCCTCCCAGGACGGCTTCCCAGCAGCACCCAGCTGATATCAGGAAGAGAAAGGGGCATTCTTCAGACAAGATCCTGATGGCTGCCTCTGGGAGAGTCCAACTCTATCATGGTTGTACCTCCATCAGTCCCCAAGAGTCGGATGCCACGGCTGTTTTGTAAGAAAAATCTATCCCCCACCTCACAGCCACAGGGGAACCTGGGGCTTTAGGAGGCCACTCCTTGGGGTTTGGGCCCTTCTTTCAAATCCCAGATAGAGGCTACTGAGGAGGAATGGAAGTTAAAATACTATATAGTGAGAGGGCGTCACACATACTCCTCCGGACCGTTTCTCCTTGCATGCATTTCTTATTGGCGGTCCACCCCAGCACCATCCCCACGGCCCCTGAGGCCCCTCCCGCTCTGTGACCTACACCCCTTCCCCATCCTTTTACTTCTCTGAACTCACCTCCCCCTGTTCACTCTGCCACAGCCACACTGGCCTGCGTGCTGCTCCCACACATGCCCAGCTCACTCCAGCATGAGCTGGCCCCCTCACCATCTTTGGGTCTTGACTTAAATGCCACCCCTTCTGTGAGACTATGTCTGACCACTTCGTTTACAAGGCAGACTTCCCCCAGACTCCCACCTCCGGGACTCCCTCTTTTCCTTCTCTGCTTGATTTTCCTTCCTGGCACTGAACACCACATGACAAACCCTATAGTTTCCTTATTTATGTTGTTTCCTGTCTGTCTCCCTCCTTAGAATGGAGGCTCCATGAGGGCTGGGATTTTTGTTCAGTGCTCTCTGTGTGGTGCATGCCCCCTAGGAAGGATGCAATACAAATGTGTTGTGATTGAGTGAATTTGTAATTTACAGGTTCTCCCACTGCCAAAGAGGGGACCATAATACATGAGAAAGCAGAAAAAAGAAACCCAGCAAAAGTGAGTTCTGCTGAGGAAAGCATGCCTCATAAAGACAGATTGGGAAAAAAAATCAATATTCATGCCACAAAGATAAACCTCTAGAACAAGACACACATTTGTACTCTGGCAGGAAGGAAAAGGTGGTTATTAGCACTCAGGCTGGAAACTGATGGCCTCCATATATGGGTGCTAATGACTGTCCATTTCTGGCTGCGGACTGGGCAGAACCGAGCAGGATCATTGGGTCTGCAGTGGCACCTGGAGACTGAGCACACAGTGGGACAACTCTAAAATGTGACCAGTGGGTGGAGGGTCAGCAAAAGGAAGGGCATTCTGGAACTGAGCCCACTCACCAGTCATGGGTCTGGCACTCAGACAGTGAGTGACTGCAGAAGCCTGCTCAGGATGGCAGTGGCCAGACCCAGACAACGAGAGTCAGGCGCCCCCTGCTGGTTGACTCCCCTCTGCTTTCCCTCACAGCCTGCCAGGAAGCCCAAAGAACCAGTCTGGAAACCCAGAACCTCCCTCACCAGCTGGCCTGGTGACCCTGAGCAGGGCATTTATCATCTCTGAACATCAGTTTTCTCCATCTGTAAAGGGATTAACTCCTTTCAGTACTTCCTAGTTCCCTGGACTGTTGCCTGGATAAAATGAGGCAAATATATATGAATGTGCTACAAATATAAAAGCTACCTTGGTTATTGTCATCTTAAGTCAAAGTCGAAAGTGTGTGGGACATACATTGGAAAACAATGAATTTAAAATAAAATGGAAGGTGAAGGGTTGAAAAGATGTGGTCATTTAGAGCCTCTTCCTTCTGAGGTAGAGGCTTTCTGGGGGATATTGACATGGGTATAAGCATCATGCTTTGTGCCTACCATCGTAGGACCATCCACATGCCTCCACCTCAGACCTCCTTAACGATGATCTTCCTATGTTTCTCCTTCCAGGTCCCTGGTCAACTGACAAGCCATTTGTTACTGCCGATGAATCTGTGTGTATAGATAATAGAAAGATTGATGGTATATATTCTTCATCTGGACCAGTAGGTGACCAGTTGCACTGAAACTCCACCCATTGGAAGGAACTCCCCTCCCTGTTGTCTTCAAGGCCAATTCTGGGGGCAGCTGTAGTGCAGTTACTGTGTATTTTGGGCTTGTACCCACACACACCAAGCAAGAACAAAGCTCGTGCATTGGCCTCTTCCATAAGTATGTCATCAGGGATCCCCCTTCCAAATGTGGTCATATATACGAGCTGATAGAGAGTTGCTGGTGCAACAAGGATGCAGGTTATGGAGGTCTGAGCTACCTGCTTCAGTAGCTTGCTTGGGCCCTCAGGCCCTCCTCATGTTCCATCCCCGAAGGCATGACTGGAAATATGGATGATACAGTTCCAAGATGCAAGGATGGGAAGTTCATTCTGGCTGTTGGCAGGAGGCCTCAGTTCCTTGACACATGAACTTCTCCAAGTGGTGGTTCGAACATCCTCATGGCAAGGCAGTTGGCTTCCCCCCAATGCAGTAATCTGTAAGAGAAGGCAAGGCAGGAGCCTCAATTATTCTGCTTTCCTGAATTTATTGAGTTTTAATTGACAATTTTGAATTGTGTATATTTAAGGGATACAACTGGATGGTTTGAGACACAGATATAGATATAGCTATACACACACACATGTGAAATATTCTTCATAATCAAGTTAATTAACATATCCTCACAGGGTTACCTTTTTTCATATATGTGGTTTGAATACACTGAAGATGTACTCTTTTAGCAAATTTGAAGCATCCAATGCAATATTGTTAACTATAGTCACATTATTGTACATTAACTCTCCAGAACTTATTTATCTTGTATGACTTTGTACCTGTTGACCAGTATCTCCCCATACTCCCCTCCTCCCAGTCCCATTCTACTTTCCATTTCTATGAGTTTGACAATTTAAGATTCCGCATATAAGTGAGAACATTCAGTATCTGTCTTTCTGTGTTTGGCTTATTTCACTTAGCATAATTTCTTTCAGGTTCATCCATGTTTTCTCAAATGGCTGTATTTCCTTCTTGTTCGTGGCTGAATAATATTCCACTGTATGCATACACCACATTTTCTTTATCTATTCATCCATGGACATTTAGGTTATTTCCATATCTTAACTATGGTGAATACTGCTGACATAAACATGGGAGTACAGATATCTCTTCAAGATACTGATTTCATTTCCCTTAGATATATACTCATAAGTGGAATTGCTGGGTTATATGGTAGTTCTATTTTAAGTTTTTTGAGAAACCTCCATACTGTTTTCCATAGTGACTGCACTAATTTACATTCTTACCAACAGCGCACAAGCGTTCCCTTTTCTCCACATCCTCACCAACATTTGTTATCTTTTGTCTTTGTGACAATAGCCATCCTAACAGATATGCGGTGATACCTCATTGTGGTTTTGATTTGCATTTCCCTGATGATTAGTGAAGATGAGCACCTTGTTATGTATCTGTTGCCCATTTGTATATCTTCTTTTGAGAAATGTCTATTTAGGTCCTTTGCCCATTTTTTAGTAGGGTTATCAGGGTATTTTTGTGTGTGTGTGCTCTTGAGTTGCATGATTTCCTTATAGATTTTGGATATTAATCCTTTATCAGATATGTGGTTTGCAAATATTTTCTCCCATTCTGTAGGTTGCCTTTTCATTTTGTTGATGGTTTCTTTTGCTGTGCAGCTTTTCAGTTTGATGTGATCCCATTTGTCTATTTTTATTCTTTTATTGTCTGTCAGGTCCAAATACATATATTTATTTATTATATGCATATAATTATACATATATTTGCCCAGCTTGTTAGATCCTATATCTCAGGAGAGTACTCCTAAATTGACACGCTGTCCTTTATCCAACTGTATGTTCCACTTCCCTTCATCCAGTACCTGAGAAGCCAGTTCCTTCTGTTCTTTTTGGACTTCTGCCAGTACATGTTGGCTGGGTCCTGCAGCTCCTCCAGCAAATGGTTGTGTTGCTCCCTTATGCACACCAGCACTCCACCAGTTGTATTATGTTGTGACTTAACCCTAGCTATTGGTCTCCTGGCCAGGAGGGGAGGTTGGACCAAGAGACCAAGGCCTCTATACCATGCCCAAGCAAGAGGGAGGTGCTAGCCTTTAACAGGGAGATGAGACTATAATGGTAAAGAAAAGTGCATCCTCCAATGTCAAGATGGGCATGAAAAGTAAAAGAAATGCAAAGGCTAAATGCTATTTTTAGATCAAAAGCATAAAACTTAAAATACAAAGCAATCCCCAAAGAGAATCTAAGAATATGCACATTTTAGCTTATACAAACAAATCTAAACACACAACAGCAAATTCAGAGTCCAGACTTGTACTAAAACTGTAATAAAAGATTTCAATGAGGTCTACCTTAATTAAAGTCAAAATTATAGCCTTGTTAGTGATGTGGTACACTGTGCAAAAGAAAACAGGCAGAAAAACAAAGTTTGGTGAAGGACCAATGGTGTGTCCTCACTTCCAAGAGAATGCTGACGACCACCAAGGAAGAAAAACCCAGGCAGCAAGGTGAAAACAACTTGGTGGAAATATACTGAGAAACCGCTGGGCTTTTTTTTTTTTTTTTTCTTTTCGTATTTAATAGTCAGGAAGAAAAAAATGTGAGGAGGTATCATTCCTGAGTGGAGATAGTGGAGTATTTCTGTTTTGATTTTCTTATGCTGTCAATACATTTCTGGGCTTCCCGGGATTTATTTTCTTCCAATTTTATTGAGATATAACTGACATACTTCACTGTAAAAGTCTAAGGTGTACAGCATAATGATTTGACTTAATTATGAAATGATTATGACAATAGTTTAGTGAACATCCATCACCTCATATAGATGTAAAATGAAAGAAATAGGAAAAAATTCCTTATGATGAGAATTCAGCATTTATTCTCTTAACAACTTTCATATATAACATACAGCAGTGCTTATTATATTTACCATGTTGAGTGTGACAGCTCGAGGGCTTATTTATCTTATAACTGGAAGTTTGTACCTTTTGACTGCCTTCATTCATTTCCCCCTCCCCACCCCCCACCTCTGGAAACCACAAATCTGATCTCTTTTTCTCTGAGTTTGTTTGTTTTGAAGTATAATTGACCTATAACATGATGTTGGTTCCTGTTACACAGCAGAGTGATTTTGGTATTTCTGTACATATCAAAATGATCACCATGATAAGCTTGGTTATGCCACTACACAGATACTACATAGATATTGACTATATTTCCCACACTAAACATGGTAGTATATACACCTATATCTGTATCTCTCTGTCTATGTATTTATCTAGCTAGCTAGCTATCCATTCATGTGTGATTATTTGAAGTTGCTGTTCTCTTAAGTTCAGACTCAATGGTCATGCATTTTCACTCACCCCACCATCCAATGTTTACTGGTTTTGACGTCATATTTTACATCTTTCGGTTTTATGTGTCCCTTAACTGCTTCTCATGGCTATAGATGATTTTACTGCTTTTGTCTTTTAACCTTCGTACTAGCTTTATACGTGTCTGATTTACTACCTTTATTGTATGCTTGACTTTACCAATGAGCTTTTTCCTTCTGTAATTTTCATGTTTCTAGTTATGTCTTTTCTTTTATGCTTAGAGAAGTCCCTTTAACATTTCTGGTAAAGCAGGTTTGGCGATGCTGAACGCTTAGCTCTTGTCTGTAAAGCTTTTGATCTTTCCATCAAATCTGAAGGAGAGCCTTGTTGGGGAGAGCATTCTTGGTTGTAGGCTTTTTCCCTTTTATCTCTTTAAATATATCATGCCACTCCCCTCTGGCCTGGACAATTTCTGCTGAAAAGTCAGCTGACAGCATCTTGGGGGTTTCCTTGTATGTTACTTGTTGCTTTCCCCTTTCTGCTTTTAATATTCTCTCTTTATCTTTAATTGTTGCCATTTTAATTACAATGTGTCTTGGTGTGTTCCTCTTTGGGTTCATCCTGTTTGGGACTCTCTGTGCTTCCTGGACCTGGATGTCTCTTCCTTTCCCAGGTTAGGGAAGTTCTCAGCTATTATGGCCTCAAAAATGTTCTCTGCCCCTTTCTCTCTCTCTTCTTCTGGAACCCCTATAATATGTTAGTACACTTCATGTTGTCCCAAAGGTCTCTTAAACTGCCCTCATTTCTTTTTATTCTTTTTCCTTTTTTTTTTTCTGTTCAGCAGCAGTGATTTCCACCACTCTTCCAGCTCACTGACCCATTCCTCTGTATCATTTAGTCTCCTGTTGATTCCTTCCAGTGCATTTTTCATTTCAGTTGTTGTGTTCTTCATCTCTGTTTAGTTCTTCTTTAGATTTTCTACCCCTTTGTTAAAACTTCTAACTTCTCACTCTGTTCATTCCTCCTTCTCTTGAGCTCTTTGAGCATCTTTCTGATCATTACCTTGAAGTCTCTTTTGGGTAGACTGCCTGTGTCCACTTCACTTAGTTCTTCTTTTGGGGTTTACCTTGTTCCTTTGTTTAGACTATGTACCTCAGTCACCTCATTTTGCCTATTTTGCTGTTTTTATTTCTATGTATCTCACAGGTGGGTGATGTTTCCTGACCCTGGATAAGTGGCCTTTTGTAGGATGCCCTATGCATCCCAATAGTGCACTCCCCTCTGATCGATGTATGCTCTAGAGGTGCCCCCTATGTGGGCTGCATGGGTCCTTCTGTTATAGCAGGCTGACTACTGTGGGTGATCTTGTAGGTACGGCTGGCCCTCAGTCTGGTTGGTTGCCAGGTCCTGCCTTGTGCAGAGGCTGGTTGATGAGGCCAAGTCACAAAGCTGCTGGCTGCAGGGCCCCAGAGGTCCCAGGGCTGGTGCTGGCCCAATGACGGGCAGAGCTGAGTTCTGGGGTGGGTGGTTGTGAGGCCAGGGAGCTCAGATCCAGCAGTATAGGCCTGCTGGAGAGTGGGGCCAGTTCCTGACATAGCTGGCTGTGGGGTCTGGGATGTCCCAAAGCTGGTGTCGGCTTTTTTGGTGAGTAGGGCTGGATCCCGGGCAGCTGGTGGAGGGATCCAAGGTGTCTCAGTGCTGGTATCAGCCTGCAGGTAGACAGGATCAGGGCCCAGGGGATCCCAGGGCTGGTGCCAGCTCATTGGTGCATGGAGCCAGGTCCTAAGGTCTCTGGCTTCAGGACCCTGGGGGTCCTGGGAGCCAGGTCGTGGGGCCTCTGGTGGTCAGGGCCACATCTTGAGGCAGCTGTGGGCTCAGAGGGTCTTAGGTCAGCAGGCCTGCTGGTGGGTGGGGTTGTGTCTCTGCCCGGCTAGTAGGTTGGCCTCCCCTTACTGGTGCAGAAAAGCTGGTGGATGGGGCTGGGTCCGAAAGCCAGAAGGATGATTTCAGAATGGTGCTTGCCAGCACCAGTGCCCACATGTAGAATGAGCTCCCAGAATAGCTGCCGCCACAGTCTCTGTCTCCCGAGTGAGCTCTGGTGGCCTCCTGCCTCTCCAGGAGACTCCAAGATCAGCAGGTGGGTCCCACCCAGGCTCCTTTCAGATGACTGCTCTGCCCTGGGTTCCAGGGTGTGTAAGATTGTGTGTGCACCCTGTAAGAGTGAAGTCTCTATTTCCCACAGCCCTCTAGCTCTCCTGAAAGTAAACCCCATGGGCCTTCGAAGACAAATATTCTGGGATCCCATCTTCCCAGTGCAGGATTTTAAGACCAGGGACCCCAGTGTGGGGCTCAGACCCCTCGCTCCTCAGGGACAACCTCTGCCGTTGTAGTAATCCTCCTGTCTGTGGGTCGCCTACCAGAGAGTGTGGGGCTTGACTACTATACCACGTCTCTGCCCCTCCTACCTGTCTCACTGTGGCTCCTTCTTTATATCTTTAGCTGCAGATCTCTTGTGCTAGGCTTCTGGTTTTACTCACCAGGCATTGGCTTGTAAAGAGCTGTAACCTTGGTGCGGTCGTGGGAGGAAGTAAGCTCAAGGTCTTCCTACTTCACCATCTTGGCCAGTCCTCTTCTTGGAATTTTAATTAAGAATAAAAATATCTTAGGGGTATTTTTCACAACTTCTGCAAACTCTAAATAGGATCAGACAAATCTACTGTAGACCTGAGACCCTGTGTGGGGACTAGGGAAATATCTGGAATTCTTCACCTTCTTGCTCAATGGTGAAAAACTGACAACTTTTCCTCTAAGTTGCAGTGTCTTATGCCATCCATCATGAATTACGAATACAGACCACCAACAACAGGAGTAAACTTCTTTCTGAAGGATGTTCTGGACCTCGTAAAAATGACAAGAAATAATACAGATACTCCTATGTGTCCATTGTTATCTTTTAGGCTTCAGACATCCCTAGAGCCCTGTTAACCTCATCCAACTAGGAGACCCTGCTACAAATGCATAATTCTTGCATAATTCAAGCCCCAAAGCCCTAGCTGATACAGAGTACAAATATAAAAAAAAAATGTTCTTGGTCTAAGAAAAACAAAATGTGGCCTGAATCCATTAAATGAACTTACATGAGCTAATTTCACATCTGAAAATTTTTTGTTCCTTAATTTTTAAAAGAGATCTTAAACGGTTAGTTAGTTCATCTTTTTAAAATTCAATTTATATTCCCTTCATGTACAAATTTTCATCTTCTTCCCAGAACCCAGAGAAGCAACTGGAAGAAAGCGCCAGTATCCCTAAAGAAGAAGCAAGGGTTTGAGTCCATCACCACATACTGAAGCATGTAAAGCTGTGGCTGGACCAAGATTCAAACTATTTCGAAGAATTCCTCGTGATGCTAGAGGTCACTTAATTGACACAGGAAGACAACATGTTAAAAGGGCGAGGACTTAGAAAGACTCAGTAAGAAACCCTTACTGAACAAAGATGTCAGTACTGTTCATTAGAAGCTGGCATCAGTAGTAGTGACAATGTCATTGAAAATGAACTCTGCTGCAGGATAGTAATCTGCTGCTGCTGTGAAACAGCCAAAGAAAATTACTACAGATCATCTCAATAGATGTAGAAAAAGCATTTGACAGAATTCAACATCTGTTCATGTATAAAAGTCTCAACCACCTGGGTATAGAAGGAACATACCTCAACATAATATAGGACATATATGTCCAGCCCACAGATACTGTCATACTCAACAGTGAAAAGCTGAAAACATTTCTTCTAAGATTAGGAACAAGACAAGGATCCCCACTCTCACCACTTTTATTAAACATAGTACTGGAAGTCCAGAGCAATAAGAAAGAAAAAGAAATAAAAGGCATCCAAATCGGAAAGAGAGAAGTAAAACTGTCTCTACTTGCAGATGACATGTATATATAGGAAACACTAAAGGCTCCATTAAAAAAAAAAAAACTGTTAGAACTAATAAACAAATTCAGTAAAGTTGCAGGACATAAAAATCAGTATATAAAAATCAGTTGCATTTCTATACAATAACAATTAAAAAATCAGAAAGATAAATTAAGAAAACAATCCCATTTTCAGTTTCACCAGAATGAATAAAATACCTAGGAATAAATTTAACCAAGAAGTGAAAGATTTGTAGATTGATAACTACAAGACATTGATGAAAGAAATGAAAGAAAACATAAATAAATGGAAAGATATCCCATGCTTGTGGACTGGGAGAATTAATATTGTTAAAATGTCCGTAATACCCAAAGCAATCCATAGATTAAAATGAAATTCCTCTCAAAACTCCATGGCATTTTTTACAGAAATAGAAAAATAATTCTAAAATTTGTATGGAACCACAAAAGACCCTGAATAGCTGAAATAATCTTGAGAAAGAAGAACAAAGCTGGAGGCATCACACTCCCTGATTTCAAACTATCTTACAAAACTATAGTAATCAAAACAGTACAATATTGGCATAAAACAGACACATTGATCAGTGGAACAGAATAGAGAGCCCAGAAACAAATCTGTGCTTGTATGATCAATTTATAACAAACAGCCAAAAATTTACAGCAGAGGAAGGGAAGTCTCTTCAATAAATGGTGCTGGAAAAGCTGGACAGCACATGCAAAGAAAGGAAACTGGACCACTCTCTCACACCACAGACAGCAATCAACTCAAAATGGATTAAAGACTTGAACATAAAACTGGAAACCATAAAGTTCCTAGAAGAAATCATAGGCAGTACCCACCTTAACATCAGTCTTGACAATTTGTTTTTTAGATTTGACATCAAAAGCAAAGGCAACAAAAGCAAAAATAAATGAATGGGACTACATCAAACTACATCCTTTTTAAAGGAAACCATTAAACAAAATGAAAAGACAATCTACAGAATGGGAAAAAAATCTGCAAATCATACTTCAGCTAAGAGGTTAATAACCAAAATACATAAAGAACTCATACAACTGAATAGCCAAAATATGAACAATCTGATTGTAAAATGAGCAGAGGAACTGAGTAGACATTTTTCCAGAGAAGACATATACAAGGCCAACAGGTACATGAAAAGATAGGCAACATCACTAACCATCAGGAAAATGCAAATCAAAACCACAATGAGATATCACCTCACACCTGCTAGGATGGTTGTCATCAAAAAGACAAGAGATCACAAGTGTTGGCAAGGATGTAGAGAAAAGGGAACCCTCCTACACTGTTGGTAGGAATGTAAATTGGTGCAGCAACTACGGAAAGACAGCATGGAGGTTCCTCAAAAAATTTAAAATAGAGCTACCATAGAATCCAGCAATTCCACTTCTGGGTATATATATATCTGAAGGAAATAAAAAGGCTATCTTGAAGAAATATCTGCATCCCCATGTTCATTGCAGCATTATCTATAATTGCCAAGACATGGAAACAATGGAAGTGTCCATCAACAGATGAATGGATAAATTATATATACATGTGTGTATATATATACACACACATATATACATACACACACACACTATATATATATATACACACTATATATATAGTGTGGTTCCTGCGCACATTCACGTTCAAGAAACACGAACTTATAATTTATATATATACACACACACACACACAGAATAGAATATACACACACACATACACACAATGAAATATTAGCCATTAAAAGAAAGAAATCCTGCCATTTGGGACGACACGGATGGAACTTAAGTGAAATAAGTCAGACAGAGAAAGAAAACACTGTATGATCTCATTCGTGCGGACTCTAAAGAAGCCAAATTCATAGAAACATAGAATAGATTGGCAGTTGCTGGTGGGAGGTGGCTAAGGTGGTCAAAAGGTACAAATTCTAGTTATAAGATAAGTCAGTCTGAGGACGTAATGCACAGTATCATGACTGTAGTTAACAATACTGTATTGTATATTTGAAATTTGCTAAGAGACTAGATCCTAAAAATTCTTATTATAAGATAAAAAATTGTAACTATCTAAGGTCATGGATATTAATCAGACTTATTGTGGTAATTATTTAGCAATATATATCCAAGTATCAAATCATGTTGTACAATTTAAACTAATACAATATTATATGTTGATTATATCTCAGTAAAAGTTGGGGGAGAAAATTACTATGAATCATTTTATTTTTAATAAAAAAAACTGGAAGCCTTTAGCATTTTATTCCACTAATAGCATTTGCCCGAAGAGAGACAAACAGATAGATGCATGTTTTTTGCAGGCCAACTTCCCAATACAATGGTAGCAGTTGAACATCACACTGGCTAACCTAAATATTAGGTACCACGAAAGCAACTGATTCCTAGAACGTGCAACTTTTAAGCGTGTGGAACTTACAATACAAGCTTAGGGAGAGCTTGATTATATATTGACAATAAATTATAAATGCAGCTACAGACACATTACATAATATGATAGGATAGCAAGTTTCTTTACTCTGCACCTTTAGCAAGACTATAAAAGTTAGATTATGTGTCAGTATAACACCCATCATTAATATAACTAAAGGTGTGCAAAAAATGAAAGAGACAAGACAGTCCCTAACCAGATGAAAACCCATAGAATACAATCGTGTTCTAAGAGATGAAGTGTCATATCACTATCATAAAACTAAAAACTTAAATTTTCTCTTTGTGGACATCTAGGCTCCAGGGTTTTGTTCAAGCAAGTTTGCAAGCCATGTAGCACAAGTAATGAGCTACAGGCACGCCTCTCACTCTGCAATTTTCTTTGCTACATAGAACTGAGATGAATTGGTTTGCAGGGGGATTCGATTACTAGGGACACATTTCATTTTCAAATCTGAACGTTCCTGTAAAGATGGATATTTTTAGAAAGCCTCCTGATACTTCTTTTCAAAAGCACTACTGACTTGATTGAAATCAAAAAAGCAGAAGTCATTAAGACAAACATGTAGAATAGACAAAAAGACATCTACACTTTGTTGTTTTAAAGAAAAGAAATTGAATTTAAAACATGCAAGAAGGATTTTGCTGAATGTTCAGAAATGAGAAAATCATAATGTATACATAAATGTGAAAGATGTTGAAAATATGTGTATCTTTTGACCCACAATTTTACTTCCAGGAATTTATCCTTAAAAGAATTCTTAGAAAAGTGTGCAAAGACACGTACACAAATATGTTTATTGCTGCATTTACTCACAGCAAAATACTGGGAAATATCCAATTGCCTAATACTAAAGGATCAAATACATAAAATCCGCTACCTCTGAAAATGTGCAACTACACAGCCATATGTGGTGTGGAAGAATATTTGTGGACATGGGGAAGTTTTAATATTAAGTGGAAAATATTATAATGCTAATGGTATAGCATTAATAGTTGAGTAAAAGGGATGTATGTGCATACAGTCCATGCACTGAAAAAATAGAAACATACTTTACTAGTGATTATCTGTAGGTAGTGCAATAAGTGTGATGTGTATTTTGTTTGGCTTGGGCTTTTCTGTTTACGCCATCAACAAACATGTGTTAATTACCTTCTACATGCTAGGAACTGTGTTAGGGGCTGAGCATGTGACATGGTTTGAAAACATTGCCTTAATTTTTTTTTTCAGCTGTATTGAGATATATCTGACATAGAACATTGTGTAAGTTTAAGGTGTACAACATGATGATTTGATATATGTACATATACAGTGGGATGGTTACTGGAATAAGGTTAGTTAGCACATCCATCATCTCACACAGTTATCTTTTGTGTGCTGTGTGTGTTTGGTGAGAACATTTAAGGTGTACCTTCTCGGCAGCTTTCAAGTATACAAGATAGTGTTGTTAACTATGGTCACAACGCTGTGCATTATGTCCTCAGAACTTACTCATTTTATAACTGGAAGTTTGTATGCTCTCGCTACCTTCACACATTTTCCTGCCTCCCTCCCCCTGATAACTGCCAAGTCTTTTCCGCCTGGCTCTCTTAGAAGCTCACGGTCTAAAGACTTCCCTTAAATGCTCCCTTGCTGAACTGAGTTGCTGTGCTGTGAGACACTCAAGTCACAGGCAAGGCACACAGAGGTGCTCCTGTCCACGGTCTCGGTGGAGCCGGCCTTGAGCCAGCCCAGCCAGGCACCAGGCAGGTCGATGGAGAAGCCCTCTCAGAAGTGGGTCTTCCTGCAGCCTCTGCTGTTTCAGCCCCAGCTTTGAGTCTCGCTAGCTGAGACTAAGGCAGCATGGAGTAGAAAATACTCATCCCCCATGTAACCTTTCAAATGATTGATTGCTGTCTAACGTCACTAAATTTGGGGTGCTTTGTTACACAGCAAAGATAACCAGAACTGCATGTGATAGTGTCTATAGTAGCAGGCAAAGTAGACAGCAGAGAAGTTATCAAAGAAGATAGTTACAGATGAATGTAATGAAGGAAATGAACAAGCTTATGGGGGCTTTCTCCAGTGTTTTTTTATTACTATCTGCTGTACTATGTAATCTATTTTACTTATTTATCTTCTCTATCATGTTAATAAATGTTCTTCAGAGAAACATAACCAATGGGAGTATCTATATCTATATGTGTGTGTGTGTGTCTCTCTCTCCTTCCCCTCTTACCTCTCTCTCTCTCTGTATGTACGTAGAGAGAAAGAGAGATTGATTGATTTTTAAAGAATTGAGTCACATGACTGGGAGGCTGGCAAGTCCCAAATCTGCACAGCAGGCCAGCAGGCTGGAGACCCAGGAAAGAAGTGATGCTGTAGTCTCAAGTCGTAAGGCAGGTTGGAGGCAGATTCCTTCTTCTAAGACTTCAGTCTTGTCTCTTAAGGTCTCCCACTGACTGGATAAGGTCTACAGACATGGTGGAGGGTGATCTGCATTACTCGAAGTCTACTATTGTATATGTTAATCCCATCTAAAAAAATACCTTCACAGCAACATCCAGACTGGTGTTGGACCAAACACTGGGTACCAGGACCTAGCCAGGTAGACACACAAAATGAAACATCGTATCTGTTCTCTGATTCTCATCACTGGAAAGTAACCTCCACATGGGCGGGAATTCTCATCTGATTCACGGTTCCAATACACAGAGCAGTGCGTGGCCCATAGCAGTTGTTCATTAAATTTACAGAACCACAAAGTAAGTGTGTGACTGGACTAGATTGGTCGCTTTATTTAAGCAGTCAGGGAAGGCAATATTCGGATGGAGAACTGAAGATTGAGAAGGAGTCATCCACATAAAGCACATTTGAGACAGAGAGACCCACAATGCAGAGGTGGGGAGGAGCAGGTTCGCAGAGGGAGGGAATTCACCATGGCTGGAGCCATGGAAACAAGGGGCTGGGAAATAAGAGATGATGCTGGTGAGAGAGCAGAAGTCGTGCCACTGGAGTATCGTAGTCAAGGCACCTTTGCACAAATTAGAGAAAGGTGGCCTCTCCCCAGAGCAGCAGTTCACTCCCTGGAAGGACCCAGAACTGGGATCAGGCTGGACAGCAGCGTCTTGGCCACGTTGGCCAAGAACCCAGAGCAGGACACAAACTGCACCCAGTGGCTCCGCTTACAGCTCCCTGGAAGGAGCCTGGGCTTCATTCTGGGACCATGAGGATGACAACTGTTGATCTGCATTTTAGTTACACAACTGGCTTCTTGGAAAAGGACGGAAGCAGGAAGACCCTAAAAAAGCTCCCATGCAGATGACTGACAACAGGCCCTTGGGCGAGTGGCATGGCCACAGTGTGGCAGGAGGGGCACAGATTTGATGTCTGTTTTGGAAGTTGGACAGACAGGACCTAATTATGGATTCAGTGTCAGGGTTGGAAGGAAGGAGGAAAGGAGAGTAATGAGAAAACAGTCATCAGTGGCTCCAAGTTTGGGGCTCAGGCAGCTGGGTGGGTGGGTGCCCCGGTCAAGACAAGCCAGCCCGAAGAGGACTGAGTGTCTGCTGTGGGGCAGCAGGGGGGTCGGGCACAGGGAAGCAGGAACTCCATCAGACATCCATGGACACACGAACCTGGGACTCAGAGGAGAAGACTGGATGAGGCTGTAAGTTTCGGCATCCGCAGCATGTCAACGGACTGCAGCTGTGGGCCTGGGTGGGCTTCTCTAGGGACTGGGATGGAACAGACAAAAGCAGAACAGTCAGGCCAAGCCCTCCAACTTTTCTGCATGTGCCTCTAATTTCCACGTTTTCTGCACTAAGCATAAAACAAATTTGGATTAGGGAAAAGAAATAAATATTATCTTCCAAAAGATAAAAAGCCATCATATCAAGGTTCCTTCCATGGGAAACAGATGGCCCACTGGGAAGAGAAATAGAAGCTAATTTAGTGAAGGGAGGATGATCCAGTGTGGGTAGTGCTGAGAAACCAGCAGGGAAGGGAAGCCCTCTGAGGCATGGGAGAGCCGAAGCATCCCTCAGCCCTGGGCCTGGAGGATCAAGAGGAGGCAGGAGTGTGGGGCAGCGAACGGCAGCCGTTCCACAAACAGCGCCCAGCAGGGAGGCAGCTGGGAGGATGTGCTCCCATCTCTGTCTCTTTGTCCACTCTCAACTCTGCTGTGGCCTCCGGATGCCCAAACCCAGTGGGAGTCCACAAGACCAGGAATCGAGTTGGTGCTGATTGGGACTTAGACCTCTGGGATGCTCAGGAGGGTGAAGGATGCTAAGGGCACCTGGAGGGACAGTGGGGGTGCAGAGCAAGGCAACCTCCTCCTCTTGCCTAACAGAGGAGCGAGTAGTTACAGATCCCTGAGCATAAGGGTTTCTGGCATGAGCCAAACACCAGCCTACAGTGTCCCCCCTCTACCTCGCCCTTCAGGACAGCAGAGAAGCTCTCTCAGTGGTCCCACTGGATCCCCTTTCCCTAGACTTAGGAAGAAGAGAAAGCACCCCTACCTCCCTTTTGAGGTGGAGAGACTCCAAATTCAACAATCTTCTCTAAA
Organism: Camelus dromedarius; assembly: GCF_036321535.1. NCBI lineage: Eukaryota > Metazoa > Chordata > Mammalia > Artiodactyla > Camelidae > Camelus > Camelus dromedarius. Next base: position 111,210,088 of record NC_087437.1, on the reverse strand, counting down.
GAAAATCCTCCTCTAGCTTCAACCTTAGTTCTTTTATGCATCCTATTTTTTTAAATTGAAGTACAGTTGATTTACAATGTTGTGTTAGTTTCTGGTGTACAGCATAGTTTTTCAGTTATATATATGTATGTATATTTTTTTTCATTCTTTTCCATGATGGTTTATTACAAGATATTGAATATAGTTCCCTGGGTTATGCAGTAGGGCCTTGTTGTTTATCTATTTTATATATAGTAGTTTATATCTTTTAATACTAAACTCCTAATTTAACCTTCCCCTCACTTTCCCTTTTGGTAACCATAAGTTTGTTTTCTATGACTGTGAGTCTGTTTCTGTTTTTTAAATTAGTTCCTTTGTATCATATTTTAGATTCCACATGTAAGTGATATCATATGGTGTATGTTTTTTCTCTTTCTAACTTACTTCACTTAGTATGATAATCTCTAGGTCCATTCATGTTGCTGCAAATGTCATTATTCCATTCTTTTTTATGGCTGAGTAGTATTCCATTGCGTGTGTTTGTGTGTGTGTGTGTGTGTGTGTATACCACAACTTTTTTATCCAGTCATCTGTCGATGAACATTTGGGTTGCTTCCATGTCTTGGTTATTGTAAATACTGCTGCTGTGAACATTGGGGTATGCACCCTAAATTTTTGAGGGGCTAAGGGTCATAAAACCCTTCTGCCAATCTTTCATGGCGCTCCCACATAGAGTGGGACATGGCATCTCTTGAGGACTCAGCTAAAATAAGACGAAAACAGTTCAGTTCAGTTCTCATTACCTATGTATAGCTGGGAATTTAATATTTGACACAATGGACATTTAAATCAGAAAGGAACCAGACCAGCCATTCAATAAGTTATGATGGGACACATGGTTATCAATAAAGACAAAAATTAAATCCCCATTTCACACCATTAATACAGATAAATTGCATCAGGATTAAGGCACCAGTTTTAAAGTATTAGCTGGAAATAGAGGATAATATGTTCATCCACATCCTTTTTAAGAGACAAAAAACAAAAACCACACACATTAAAAAAGGACCTCACCTGCCAGACTCTGAATTCCATCACTGTGTGACTCTGAGGCCATCCACAGGCTGCTCCTGGCCAGTGATTGAGCATGGTGGGGACACTAGGACAAACCACTCGTGGAAGCAGAGCTGGCTTCACAGGTACAAGACCCAGGTAGTCGCACAGAACCTTGTGCTCAGAAGGGCCTCATGCTTGGTTTAAGACTCTCCTGTTAATAATTTGTTAACAAGAGGTCTTGTGTATTCATTTCACATCAGCCCCACATATTATGTAGCTAGTCCTGCCTGTGAGACAGGTGACCCCCAGGGGGGCTTGAGGACTACCCAGCATCCTTACAGAATCTTCCTTAAATTGCATGTCAGTCTGGGACCATTCCACCCAACGCTTCTTTTCTTCTTCTCTCAAGGATTGCTGGCTCTCCCCAGTTTTTCTGGCCTCCCTCCCCATTTTCTCACAGGCATCTGCCCTAACAAAATCCTTGCACGCTTAAGCCCATTTCATTGTCAACTCCTTGGAGGACCCAGATTAGCTTAAGTGGTGCCAAGGGAGGTCAGACAATACAGGCAGAAAGATGGAAATTTGTGACTTCCTCACCCGCCACCTGGTGGGCAAAGAGGATGCAGTCTGGGTTGGTAGGTCACAAAGTAGCAGCTCCGTTGCTAAAGATGTCACTGGTGGTGGCCTGGGGAAATGTCCCAGTGGGAGGGAGTGCTGTGGCAGGGGTAGGGATGTGGGCATTTGATGTGGGGGGAAAAGCCTACAGAGAGAGCATCGTTGGCTGAGTTATGCTAAGTCACACTGCTGCTCTGCAGAAGGAGAAGAGACAGGTAGCTGGTAACCAGCAGCACATGGCAGAGGGTGAGAGCCAGAGCACCCTAGTGGGAGCCCACTAAGAGATCACCCACCCAGATCAGCTGCAAAGGAAGGACAGACATAGGCCAGCAGCAGGCTAAAGACTTGATTCTGTGGGTAGCTCCAGAGATGTCTGAATACTCAGCCAAGGCAGGTGTGGGATGCAAAGGCCAAGGCCCTGGTGAGGAAAACCTGCATGGATGCAACCCAGCCTGTAGACTAAAACCAAACAGAAACAAGGAGAGAAAGAGACAAAGATGATACAATATGGCATAAGCCCCTGGATCCAGCCATACCTAAAGCCAAATCTATCTCTGGGCTTTTCAGCTTTGAGAACCAGTATTATTCTCTTTTGCTAAAAGTAATTTGAATCTAATTTTTGCCATTTGCACTGCAGAGTCCAATCATAGTTTCCCTTTCTGTATCTTTTTGCACAGATAAGCATCTTTCTTCTATGTAGTCCAGCTACAGCAAAAATAGCTAAATGCTTTCCTTCATTATTTTTGCAGAAAAGGGAGAAATCATAGACTCACATAGAGCATGATTTCGTAAGATAGTCTTGTTTTGATCAAGAAAATCCTCATGGTCATCTGGAATTCATTTCATTCCTTCATTCTCTGCAACCCCCTTTGAGGCTTCCTCTTGGTGGACAATTAGTTTTACATAGGATGGCTCCAGATTGCTTTTTAAGCCCCGTCTTATACAATCTGGCTCTGGAACTAAGCCCCTCAGCTCCTTGGGGTTTACAGCCTGGCTTCCTGCTGATGCAAATTTCTTCTTAATCCTTAGAAGTTCCAGACCTTTTTCCTTCTAATATTTTACAAGGCATTTTGAAAAGACACAATAGATGTGGGGTTGAGGGAATGGATATCGTGGTTTCTTTACCCACAGATGGAGGGGAGTTCTTACTTAGCTGTGGTAATAAAAAATCATGAGATTATTTTAACCTCATTTCAGCTTTTCTCATAATTCAAAGAAGCATACAATCATGGACTTCTACTCAGAGAGAATGGATTGTATGGTTGGGATTTGGGAATGCATTGGTACATGGTTATTTATCGTATGGAATTGTCTAATAGACAAATATTTATTGAGTCCTTTGGCATGTGGCATTATTGTCCTTAAATATTTGCTGCCCCTCCCTATGGAAAGATTGTATTTCTCTGCGCCAATGACATCAGGCGAAGCCATGTACCTTGTTTTAGCCAATGAAAAGTCCATTACAGTGATGTGTAATTTACAAGCAGAAGCTGCAGTGTAAATTTGGCTATGTTTCTGCTTTTACCCCTGCCAGGGGCCAACAAAGTTCCAGATAGAGGCTGCTCCGTCAGCTCACATCCCAAAGTAGGATGCTACGTAAACAGAACCACAAGACGAGCAATGGACATACAATACAAATAGGAAATAAATCTTTTTGCTGTAAGCCACTGAGATTTCAGGATCATTTGTTACAGCATCTTAGTATCAACTACCCTGAATAACACACAGTACCCACTATGGTACTCATCCTTGTGCTGGATGAATAATTTATTTACACATACAACTATAAGGTCATAGTCCCCAAATGGCTTTGCTTAATAGGAGCTTCTTTTAAATAAGGGCATTAGTGTCATAGAAGATTTCAAACTTTCTTTAAGCAGCAAAAACCCCCCACCTTATGCAGAACATCAACTATTAAACTGATACCAGCAGAGTTGCTCTGTTTGAAAGAGAGAGGGCCAGGAACTTGGCAGTTCTATCTCCCCAAAGACCATACTCAAGCCAGTGCCAGACATCTGGCCAGCACTCAGTGAATATTTGTTGAATAAATAAACAGATAGATTATTTCCTGCAGAATTCTTTGAGGACTCTCTGGGGAGCGCTATATAGATCCATAGAGCAGAGTTTAAAATTCCCAGAGCAATGGTATGGTCCTATAGGAGTTTTCAGATTTAGTTGTCAAATTCATATATACAGAATAAGAGAACAAGAGCAGAGATGGTAAAGATTCAGATCTTACTTTAGCTTATTGTTCCTACATCTTTCCAATCACAGTTCCATCTGTGGTGCTAATGATTGTTATTAAATAGTTTTGATAAGGGTTTCCTATGACATCTTTTTTTTTTCTTTCTTTTTTTTTTTTTCTGGACTGGTTTCTTCTGGTCCAGCCAACAGAATAGATACTAATAAATAGAGGGGGGAAAAACAAATAAAAAGATCTAATAATTCACATATTGGATAATTAGTCCTAAAACAATAATTCAACCCCCTGTGTTCAGACTGTGTGTTAGGGAAGATTTTAAAAAACTGATAAACCTAGAGAATTGGCTCAAAATTATATTTCCAATGTAAGAAGAATTTCTTTCCTTACTAAATCTCTCTCTCTCTTCCCATAAGTGTAGCCTGCTAGACATATGTGCCGAATGCTCATATTATTCCATATTATATTAAGAGATCCACAGTGATCTTTTAGCAAAAGACTTTATAAAAACAATAATGGTGGGGTGGTGAGCTGCGCTGGCAAAATGACAGGCTAAAATAAACCTTCCTCAGCAAACTCTTAGATACGCTGCCTAAAATATAGTTTTTAAAAACCCTTTTAAATGTTATAGTTGAGCTCACAAGAAAGAAAGAAGAAATCCCAGGGCCACGAAGAAGGAAGAACTGAAAAACTGCTGTGTGAGCTGACACTATAGGTACTTTTTTTTGGCAGGGGGGAGTGCAGTACTGGTCCAAATGACCAAAGGACTTAGGTTTCAATGTTCATTAGGGAGCTGAGGTCCTGGGAGAGATGAAGAAGGAAGAGTGAAAAATTCCTGCATGGAGCTGACTTGCAACCTCAGCAAGACAGTGGACCAGAAACATTTATCCATCAGCACAGCCAGTGGTTAAGGAAGAAAGCTCATCTGTCTTCTGCTTAGGCTCCGGGTAAAAAAAGAAAAAGAAATTAAAACTTTAAGGCATTGCTTCATGTGTCTGAGATTCTGATTTATACTAATTGTAGAGTCTAGGAAACAGCAAAACTGGAAATTAATACAAAAATTGGTCTTGGACTAGGGGAAAAACCCAGAGGAGAAGAAAATGCAAGATGATTCAGATTCTCTGCAAAGAAAGCCACACTAGACTGACACAAAACAGAAGCCTTACTAAAGATTAACTTACAAATATATTACACCATATATAGTATATATACATATGTTCACATATTTGTATGTGTACACACACACACACACACACACACAAAATCCACAGGTATCATAAGACAAAACCAACAAGAAGATTAGAGACCCTAAGACTTTAAGATTTTAAAAATCAAGAATCTGGAAAATAATATAAATTAAATATGCTAAAATTTAGTAAAGAACTAAATAGGGGATATGAAACTATGAAATCCTATAAAGTGAAGGAATAACTATAAAGAACAAGATTTAAAAAACCAAATAGAAATTCTAAAAATGCAAAATATATGAAATGATATTAAATGTAAATAAACAGAAAAGCAGCAGATTAGACACAGCTAAAAAGAGAATTGGTGAAAATGACAAGGTCCTACTGTTTAACACAGGGAACTATAATCAATGCCTTGTAATAACCTATGATGACAGAGAATGTGGGAAAGAATATATATATGTATTTGTATGACTGGATTAATAGGCTGTACACCAAAAACTAACACAACATTGTAAATCAACTATACTTCATTTGAAAAAAAAAAATCAGCGAAATGGAAGATAGATGTGATGAAATTACTCAGAATGCCATACAAAAAGAAAAACAAGGTACAGCTACTATGGGATACAGTATGCAGGATCCTCAGAAAATTAAAGCTAGAGCTGCCATATGACCCAGCAATTCCACTTCTGGGAATATATTCAAAGGAAATGAAAACACTAACTCCAAAAGATATCTACACTCCCATGTTCATAGCACCACTATTTACAAGAGCCAAGACATGGAAACAACCCGTGTGTCCATCAATGGATGACTGGACAAAGAAATTGGGTAGAGAAATCATATATATATATATATAACAGAATATTATTTAGCCACAAAAATGAGGAACTCCTGCCATTTGAGATAACATGGATGAACCATGACAGCGTTATGCGGAGGGAAATAAGTCAGACGGAGAAAGAGAAATACTGTATGATCTCACTTATATGTGGGATCTAAAACCAACAAACAAGCTCAGGCTTGGGGTTAACAGAGGCAGAGCGGTGGGGGGAGGGGGAACTGGAGGAAGGTGGTCAAAATGTAAAAACTTCGGCTATAATATAAGTAAGTACTAGGGATGTTACATACAACATGAAGACTCCAGCTAACACTGCTGTATGATATACAGGAGAGCTGTTAAGAGAGTAAATTCTAAGGGTTCTCATCACAAAGAGAATTTTTTTTCTTTTTTCTTTTCTTCACTTTTTTATTGTATCTATGTGAGAAGATGGATATTAGGTAAATACATTGTGCTAATCATTTCACAGTATATGTAAATCAAACCATCATGCTGTACACCTTTAACTTATACAGTGATGTATGTCAATTATGTCTCAATAAAACTGGGGGGAAAAGTGAAAAAGAGAAAGAAAAACAGATGGAAGAGTGGTTAAGAGATTTGTAGGGTAAAGTCAGAAGAGCTAACGTAATTCCTCAGAATTTCATGGGAGAGAGGAAATATTGGAATACAGAATAGGTGAAAATTTTCTAGGATCTCAGCATTTTAAATACGACACTAAAAGCACAGCAACTTTTAAAAAATAGGTAAACTGGACTTCATCAAGATGAAAACCTTTTGTGCCTCAAACAATACCATCAAGAAAGGTGAAAAGACAACCCACAAAATGGGAGAAAGTATTTGCAGTTCGTGTATCTCATAAGAGGCTCGCTCCTACAATTAAAAAAAAAACAACCCTACTAAAAAGTGGGGGAAAGATTTGAGTAGATATTTCTCCAAAGAAGACATAAAAATGGGCAATAACCACATGAAAATGTATTCAACAGCATTAGTCATTAGAGAAATGCAAATCAAAAACACAATGAGATACACCCGTTAGGATGACTATAATCAAAGAGAGACAAAAAGTGTTGGTGAGGATGTGGAGAAACTGGAACCCTCATACATTGCTGATGGGAATACGAAATGGTACTGTCACTTTGGAAAACAGTTTGATAATTCCTCAAAAAGTCAAGCACAGAATTACTGTATAATCTAGTAATCCCACTTCCTGGCATACACCCGAAAGAACTGAACCTGGGTGTTCAAACAAAAACATGCGCATGAATACTCATAGCACTGTTATTCGTTATAACCAAAAAGTGGAAATAGCCAAGTTGCCCATCAACTGATGAGTGGATAAACAAAATGTAGTCTATTCATACAACGGAATATTTTTTGGCCGTAAAAAGGAGTGCTAATACATGCTACAACCTGGACGAATGTTGAAAATATTACGCTATGTGAAAGAAGCCGGTCACTAAAGACCACATAATGTATGATTCCATTTATATGAAACACCCCAAATAGGAAAATCCATAGAGACAGAAAGTAAGTTAGTGCTTGCCAGTGGCTGAGGGAAGGGAGGAACGGTGAGTAACTGCTTAATGGCTATGAGGTTTCTTGTTGAAATGATGAAAACATTCTGAAATTAGATAGTGAAGATGATTGCACAATTTTGAAATACGCCTAAAGTCACGGAATTGAACACTTTAAAAGAGTGAATCTTATGTTAATTATATCTAAATTTTTTAAAATTAAAAACTATGAATGGGGAAATAGACAACCCTAAAAACAATAATGCTTTGATTGAAAAATGTTTGCCAAGAAAAGAAAGAGGTTAAAAATTAATTATGACGTTTAAAAAACACACACACACAACTGCAGAGCTTCCAGTGCTCAACTCACACTGATACAGGTTTTTAAAGAGCCAGGACTGCCATTCTGCAGCGTTACTAAACTGGAAAAAAATTATTTGTTTTCAGGGAGGCTACATGGAGCTGAGGCAATAGTAGAGAGAAAGAGCCAGACTGCCGTGCCTGGCAGGGAGGGAGGAACGTGAAAAGAGACCCCAGGTTCACTCTTCTTCTGCCTGTGGCCTCCTGCCAGTGCCTTCCAACAGCCAAACACAGATAGCATCCCGAGGTCAAGGAAGTCTAGAGATGTGCTCTGTAAAGATTAAATTAACAAGACACTGAGCAGGGTGGATGGCTGGAGAATGCTACTGGAGAGACAAACGGAGAAGGCACAGCCCCCATTCTTAATTCATTTTGTGTAAGATTTAAGTCAGAGGAGAATCCAAGTTGCCTGGTTTGGACCCAATTCTTACCTCTTGGGTAGGGAAGGGATGAGCATCTTGACTTGTATCACATTGAGACATTGAGATGCAAATCAAGGTACTTTAAGGAAAGTAATGCAGGCTGGTTAGTAGACAGTGATATATGCACATCTTTTAAAACTTAAAAAAAAAATACTTTAGTGCTTTTGTGATCCCAGACAACTGGCTATAATACAAAAATGAAAATAAAATTTTCATTTCCTTTGTAAAACTGTGATCACTGAGTCCTCCCTAGCTATGAGAGGTTAAAAATCCAGTGAAAGGTTCAAAATTAATCTCTGCAAACAATGATAAAGGAAGTGCTTCCCTCCTCGGCACAGGTCTGTGTTAATGTATGTGTGTGGGAGGAGCGGCGCCTGACAGCTCAAGTCTAGGTCACAGAGTTGTATTTCTTAATGCCATCCCAGGGACACAGACTCCTAGATCCTCTCTATCAAGCATTGGATAAGAAACTGTAGCACACAGTGGTCAAAGTAACTTGTCCAAGATCTCTCAGCTGGTATGTGGTGGATCCAAGATCAAAACAAGAGCCCTTTCCATACTGCCTAGATGTACTCTGTTTAACCGTAAGCTCTGATGTCTAATGAGGCAACTAGGGACTACAGAGAAGAGAGTTGCCCAGTGTCACACAGTAACTGAGAAAGCTAGAATCAGATAGTCCTCTGATTCCGAAATCAGTGCATTTTCCATTACATGATGTAGAATAGAGAGAATTTCATTATCTCACAGTTTCCTGTTCTTCCCATCATGAAAGGGAAGCCAAAGGGATGAATGAGAGAGAAACAGGAGAAAATATCTAACTGAGCTCTGTATTTTATCTAAGTCCCTTTTCTTTCTTTGGGGATATGTGAGCGAAACTGACATGAATAGCTCTCTGTGTTCGTCTAATACCGGAGGGCACCATATAGAGCAGTAAGAGTATACACCGTCAGAAACAGTATGCAAATGTGGGTGTGAGGAAAACTCATTTGATTCTCCATCTGTCTCCGTGTTTAATTACTTAGCCATAAATTAGCACTTTTTACTAGCTACATTCAGCAAATGTGATCAATTCATTGACTTTAATGTCAAATATGGAATATTTTTGACTTTCAAGTATTTAGCCTTTTAATTTACATTCACATTTGGAAATCTAAATTAACTATTGAAATCTACCCAAATACAATGTTGGAAATTTTTCCTATTTGTCTTCTCAGTAAGATATTTCTTTGATTGAATCATTGATGAGCTGCATTTCTGAAACATTGCTTTTTCCCCAAAGGGTAAGAAAAGAAAGAAGTTTTAACATTTAAAGGATATAGTTAGGAAGCATATCATGGATAGGGTGACCTCAGGGCCTTAAAGACACAGAGCCTGTAACTCTGCTTGAATTTGCTTACATCCCAACAAGATGACCACATCCTGCCTTCTCTACACTAACCTTATCAGACTTTGATCATCGGAAGAGGAACAGCACCTTCCAGCCCTCTCTTGCACATATTCTCTTAAAGGAGGGCAGCTTTCTGGGGGAGGGGTATAGCTCAGTGGTAAAGTGCAGGCTTAGCATGCATGAGGTCCTGGGTTCAGTCCCCAGTGCCTCCATTAAAAAAAAAGAGGGCAACTTTGCAGTTTGTCCATTGGTGAGATCATCCCTTATTGTTGTGTATTCACAATGGATCAAACCACTATGTGGCCTAACAGAGAAATATGGAGGATGAGGTTATGTCTGGTATTAGAACATTAGGGATGAGAAAAAGCCCACGTGAGGCAGAAAGTGTTAAGGAAACATGTAATAGAATAACTACAAATATGTATATGCGTACACTTGCTTTTACACTGCCCTGATACCCTACTCCTCCTTATTCCTTGTCCACAGAAGCCCAGTTTTGGTTAGGAAGGTAACATACCCAGCTCCGAGCAATGGGTCAGGATTGGTTGAAGCCAATCATGACAATCCTGCTCCCCAAATTCCCAGTTCTCTTGCAACTGCAGATAGCCATGGGTACAGATAGCCACTCTAGCTGATAAAATTTAGTAGGAAGACTTCTGTGGACTTCTAGAAAGCTTCTGGCTCCTTGATATAAGCTCTGGGCTGCCCCTCTCACCCTTTCCTGTTATGAATGTAGATGTGATATTTGGAGTGGTGAAGCCATCTTGAGATTGTGAGTGAAAGGCAAAAAGAACTTGCCAAGAAATCTCGGAACTAACGCCAGGAACCACCTACTTTTGGACTTTTTATTGTATGATAAAAATGAATCTTCTATTACATGCAACTGAGTGCATTCTTAGCCAATACGTATATGAATTGCCAAAATATATTTAAGTACGAAAGTACTAAAATAGATTCATAACAGGGGAAGAGTTACTGGAAAGCCAAGTGTTAGTTCAATGTCTGCTTCCCAATTAGCCTCAGAACACCCAGCTGGTCCAATTTCAGTTCCTCAGTTGGGTGCTGATTCATCAACCCACTAAGACAGTGGGTTCTGAAGTGTGGTCTCCAGGCTGGAACAAATGTAAGAGAGAGATGTGTTAGTGTTTTGAACGATGCACTCAGCCAGTACTGGGAGGAAAGGCAGGCACTGAACGTTCTGACTGGCTTCACTGCTCCAAACTCACCTACTCACCATGGACAGAGTGCTGGGCAGTTGCTGAGCCTCCTGGATAAGAAGTTCCAAGGTTAGATCCTCTGAAACCAGCTGAGAAGCTTCTCAATAGTCCTAGTAGTCCCAGAAAAAAGCCAGAGCTCGACCCAAAAGTGAGCTACACATTCGATGCAATCTCTATCAAAATTCCAACATTAAAAAAACAAAAAAGCCAATTCTCAAATTTATATGGAATTGCCTGGGTGGGCTGAGAGGCTCTGAATAGCCAAAGCAATCTCGAAAAAAAAAAAAAAAAGAACAAACTCAGGACTCAACATTTCTCAATTTCAAAACTTACCACAAAGCAAAAGTAATCCCAAATATGTGGTACTGGAATAAGGACAGACCTAGAGACCAAAGGAAGACTAGAGAGTTCAGAAGTAATCCCATACTTACATGGGCCAATTGATTTTTGACAAGGGTTCCAAGACCATCCAATGGGAAAAGAACAGTATCTTCAACAGATGGTGCTGAGACAACTGGATTTCCATGCGCAAAAGAATAAAGCTTGACACTTATCTTATACTATATATAAAAATGAACTCAAAATGAATCAATAACCTAAATATAATCATTAAAACCACAGAAGTCTTAAAAGAAAACAGAGGTAAATCTTCATGACCCTCAATTTGGCGATTCTTAGATACAACACCAAAGCACAAGGCACAAAAGAAAACAAACAAACAAAAAGTTTCTTCTGTATAGCACAGGGAACTATATTCAATATCTTGTAATAAACTTTAATGAAAAAGAATATGAAAATGCATATGTGTATGTATATGCATGACTGGGACACTGTGCTGTACACCAGAAACTGACACATTGTAACTGAATATACTTCAAAAATTTTTAATTTTTTGAATTAAAAAAAAAAAAACAAGAAAACAGATAAACTGGACTTGATTAAAATAAAAAATTTTATCCATCAAAGGACAAAAAAAAAAAATCCTACAGAATAAGAGTTAACATTTGCAAATCAGGTTTATGGCAGCAAAATATCCAGAGTATGTGCCCATCCCTCAGCACAGTGCCTTATGTGCATGGAGCACTCACTGGCCTGATGGAGAACATGTGGATCTACAACCTAGCCTTCTGTTGCCCCGGTGAAATTAATCACTTCATTGTGCTGACCCACCACTGATTAAGCTGGCTTGTTCCAACACCTACAACAAAGAGTTGTCGATGTTTGTTGTGGCTGATTTTAACTTCATGTAGTCTCTCTCATTACCCTCTGATAATATTCCTTTGATCTACATATTCCCTGCCACCCTGAAGATCCATTCCACAGAAGGCAGGAGCAAAGCCTTCTCCAATCTGTGGCTTTCATGTGACAGTTTCGTGTGACCATATTCTATGCAACTCTTTTCTTCATGTATCTCAGACCCCGTCAGAAGAGTTCATGGAACAGGGGAAAATGATGGCTGTGTTTTATACCACTGTGGTCTCCATGTGGAATCCCATGATCAACAGTCTGAGGAACAAGGATGTGAAAGAAGCTTTGACCAAAGAACTGTTCAGTAGGAAATTGCTTTCTAAATAAACTTCAGTGCTAATTAAAAAAAATTTGCAGATCATATATCTGATAAGGATTTAATATTCAGAATATATAAAGAACCCTTACAACTCAACAACACAAAAGACAAACAACTCAAATTTAGAGGGGGCAAAAGACTTGAATAGATATTTTTTCCAAAGAAGACATACAAATGGCCAATAAGCACATGAAAAGATGCTCAACATCATTAGTCACTAGGAAAATATAAAACTGCAATGAGATATCACTTCACACTTAATAGGATGACTATAAAAACAAAAATAACAAGTGTTGTTAAGAACACGTGGAGAACCGGGAAAGCCCACACATTGCTGTTGAAAATGTAAACTGGCGCATGGCCACTGTGAGAAACAGTTTAGTTAGCTGTTCCTCAAAAAGCTAAGCATGGAATTACCATGTAGCCCAGCAATTCCACTCTCATATCCCCCAAAACTGAAAATAGGGATTCAAACAGATCCTTGTACACCCATCTTCGCTGCAGCATTATCCACAATAGCCAAAGGGTGGAAACGACCCGAGTGTCCATTAATGCATGAATAAATAAACAAAATATGGTCTATCCATGCAATGGAATACTATTGAGCCATTAAAAAAGAAAGAAGTTCTGACACATGCTACAACATAGTTAAACCTTGAAAACATTATGTTTAGTGAAAGCCAGACACAAAAGGACAAATATCATATAATTCCATTACGTGAGGTGCCCAGAATGGGCAACTTCACTGAGACAGAAGGTGGATTAGAGGTGAATGGGGCTGTTGGAAGGACAGAATGAAAAGTTATTGCTTAATTGCATGGGTTCAAAACCTGGGGAGCCTCCCAGGTAAGACCGGCTCCTGTACACAAAGAGCAAGGAGAGACCAAGGAGGTGGCAGGCCACTCCAGATCAGCAGGCAGCAGTGTCAGTAAGCAGGGTGAGTAGGTCTCCATACCTGCCTGCCAGAATCTCAAAAGTTTATATGAAGGCTTCAACAGGGTTCACTCACATAGAAACCATCCAGATGGTCTCAACAACCCATTGTTCTTTCAAGGCTGCATCCTTCAAAATGGTTCCCATGCTGTATAGCTCAGTGACAGAGTGCATGCTTAGCATGCCTGAGGTCCTGGGTTCAATCCCCAGCACCTCCATTAAAATAAACAAATAAGTCTAATTGCCTCCCCCGCCCCACCCGTTTTTTTTTTTTTAAGTTTCCACTCTGGGAACAGTGGGCAGAGAGCATCCATTCCAACGACAGGGGAGGGGGCTAAGGAGCCCAGGTCTAGCTTATGGGTCAACAGGGGTCACATCCTCTGATGACTTCCTCCAACAAATGGGTACAAAGTTTCTGTTTGGGGTGATGAAAAAGTTTTGGAACCATACAGTAATTATGATTGCACAACATTTTGATTGTACTTCATGCCACCTTAAGTGGTTAAAATGGCAGATTTTATGTTATTGCTACTTTGCCACAATTTTTTAAAATTACGTTAAATTGAAAAAGCCAGAGCTGGGGCCCAGAGCCCTGATGAAGGGTGTCACATCCGACCTGCTCTTGGTTCTCTTGGTTCTATGGGAACCCAATGATTCCTGACCAAAAGCCCTGGAAGACCTGCTCAGCAACCAAGAATTCAGAGTTTCAAGGTCACTGCCCTGAGGAAGTTGGGTTTTTCTGTAACCAAGCAGGACCCTGTGGGACCTTCCCGGGACAGACCCTTCTGTCGTACCCTCTGCTGCAGCTCCTCTCTGAGGTGCTGAGATGATGGTATCTCATGTATATTTCCTGAGTTTTTCAGATGCTAAAAACTGCCACCAAATGGAAGAAATTAACTACCTGATGATCGTGGTCACATAGCCCCCAGATCGTCTGGTGCCTAAGGACTGATCACCATCAACCAGAGAATTGTGCACAAGCTGATCACATACCCTGTGACCCCGCTCCCTCACCTGGCTTTGCTGGAACTCTTCGGGGAGTTCAGGGGTTTTCTTGAGAATGAGCTCCTCGTTCTCCAGTCTTGGCCCTGCAATAAACGCAGTAAACCTTTCTCTGCTCCAAACTCTGACCTTTAGGTATTTTTTTTGGTCTCACTGTGCATCAGTAAAATTTCCACCCTCTTTTCATTCGTGATCACAGCTGGTTCGAATGAAGGTATTTTTCCCATGGGCTTTTCTCTGAGAGAAGAGCTGCAGACCAAAGTCTGAGAAGCACGTCAAGCACCATTCTTTGATCTGAGCGTAGAGATTTGTTTCATTCCATACTCTTCTTCTGTGATTGGGGTAGCGACTGCTAACTAAATAGCCCCCACCCGCAGAGCAGCACGGTCTGTCCTTCCCCTATGTAAAGCTCACCTTCCTTTCAGCCAGGCTTTCCAATATGGAGCCCACCTGGTCTAGGAGCCACACAATCCAGCCCTCGGTGGGGGGCAAGAGTAAATTATTAGAACTCTCGTATTTATTTCCCATCTCTCCCTTTTTTAACCTCGATTTTTACATGTGTTTTGTAATGCTGATAATATATTAGAATAGTGGCACATATACATTATTGACAAAAATAAACATACCTATATATGTGAGGCACACTTACAATTTTTCTTTACTGATAAACATATTTGCTCAAAAAAGGTAGAACACCAGGGCTTTTGGATCTCTCGGGGGAGAATTTGTGGCTCAACCCTTCTGAGTTGGGGCTTACTATGGAAAAATATTTTATGATTCCACTCATATGAGGTACCTACAAAGGCAACTTCACAGAGACAGTAAGTGGATTTTCTACTGCTTCCTGCCTCCTGACTGATGCTCTTGGTCCCCTTCCCAGGCTGGCCCTTCTCCTGGGCCTCCTCTTTATCCACAAATGACCAATGACACAAAACCAGTTTGCACAGCAGAATTACTGAGAGTTTGAGGGCAATAGAAGGGGATTATAACACAGAATAGTCAGCAACTTAAAATTAAATATTTGACATCAATGTTCTGGAATGTTTCTTGTTTATTCTCACCATTGGGAATTTTGCTTGGCCCATCTCCTCCTCAGGCCCTGGCCTCCTACCAAGTCGCTGGGCCCCTCCTCTCTCATGAGAGAAGCCTGCTCCATCTTTCTAGAACCTCCTCCTTTACAGGTCTCCAATAATTTCCAGATTCCTGCTACTTGATTACACAGAACAATGCAATGCCATCACTGCTCACATCTCTTCCAGACTCTCTGCAAAGGCTTTGCCTTTGACAACCAAAATCTGCCTATGGAGGTATTTCCATAAACTAAAAAGCAGTTCCTTCCTTGGGTAGATTCTGCAGTCTTCCCAGATGGTGATTCCCAGAATGTGAGCCTCAAGCGTCTGAATCATGTAAGCACTTATTTTAAACCCAGATCCCCAGGCCCCACCAGCCCAGTGCTGCAGAATCCAACTGCTGGTAGAGGTGGCCTGGGAACCTGCTCCCCCAGGTGATTCTGGTGCACACCCAGGTTTGAGAACCACTGGCCTCGAAAGTAGGTGACTCGCCTGCAGATACAGATGACCTTTGAATAATGCAAGCATTAGGGGCACCCACCCTCCATGCAGTTGCAAATCTGAGTATAATTTACCGTCAACTTTCCGTATACATCATTCTCCATATCCGCGGCCGGGATGTCATGAAGTACTGTAGTATTTACTGTTGAAAAAAAAAAAATCCGTGTATAAGTGACCTGCTCAGCTCAAACTCATGTTGTTCAAGGGTCAATTGTATTTGTTTTTCTTTCTGTCACAGCTGATTTGCTACCAAATGTATTGAGGGCAAATTTATCTTTTGCCCTGTTATCCAACCCACACCTGTGTTCAGACTACTTTTCCAAACCACACACACACCTCTGACAAGTGTTTAAATGTAACCCTCCAGGTAGATGAGTTCCACAGGTTCACCGTTTAGTGACCTGATGGGGGCCCTGTAAAGATTAGACCAAGGCATCCCTTACTCTGGGGACAAAGCCCCACACCAGGGTGAGATGCTTACCAAGTGGATGTGGACTGGGGTTCAGCTGGGAACTCTTGTCAGTAAACAACATACATACCCTTGTCTTTGGAAGAAACCCACCAAAATAATAATCATCTTAGCTCCCTCTCTCAGATGTGGGCTCCCTAGAGGAAAGTGAGCAGGAGCTAGTGCCTAAACTTCCTGGGACCAGGATAGCAAACACCTGAAGCATCTATAGCCAAGCTGCTAGGAAAGGTTTGTCTTCTTGATAAGCGTTAAAGAACAAATTATTCTGACACTTATTAAAATGGTAAGGAAGACTTTATTTAGGACTATTGCAACAGGTGTCAAGACTATCCCAACAGGGGAGAGAACTAGGGCTCAACTTCAAATACAAGGACGGGTTGGAATTTAGAGGCAAGGAACAGGGGGAGGGGACCAGGGATGGGAAATTACTGAAAGGAGACATCAAGGGTAGGGGATTTTTGCTGAAGGTAACCAAGGTGATCAGATATCAAGGGTGGAGGATGAAGAATTTGATGAGATATCAGAATGTTCAGATACCAAGAGTGGAGGATTTCTTTCTAAATTGACTTAGCAGGATTCTTGCTACAACTAGGCCACGCAGACCCCGAAAGGAGCAGAAGCAAGGTGGAGGTCCAGTTGAGAAGAAGACTCAGAGGAGCTCGACTAAAGTTTGGTCAAAGAGAGAATCTTTGTTATTACTCAATTGTATCATAGTTTGTCTTCCTAATTGTTCCACGAAGTAATTCTGGTCTAAAACACAGCAAAGTGCTATCGAGGTACGCTGGGTGGGTTTGTTCCTTCACCAAATGGCCCCAGTAGATGGCTTCCCAAGTTCTTAAGTCAAGTTCTAATACTTTGGCTGTCACTATTCCTACTATTCTGGTAGTTGTCATTTTTGCTATTGTCACTAGACTTGCCTTTCCAACTTGCTGCGTCCAGTCTGCCGAGAACTAGGGAGCCAGACTGCTAGCTTTGTGCGCAGTCTGTCTCATTTGAATGTTGGAACTAGGATGCTAGAATCCTGGTTGATTGCTCCCCCTGGTCAAATTCCTCTTTAAAAGCCTCGGACTACACATCCTTACCATTTATCATTTTTCTCCCTCCTTATGGGAGAAAAGACAATAATCATATCCATAAGTGTTTTATTCAAGAAATAAAAGCCAGGTATATCTCATTCAGAGTTGTAAATTTCACAGCGTTGCAAGAAATTAAATGCATGGAAGCTTGCAAATCTCTTGCGAGAAATCTGTTCCAAAGAAAGGAAAGAGGTGGGCCCATTAGGCTTGCCCCAGTCAGGCAACGGAGAGGTGACTGGGCATGCTTGCTGTCAGTCACATTTGCCTCGCGAGCGAGCGGCCGTGGAGGGTCCCACACTTTCTCGTCCTTCTGAGCAGACCCTGGTTGCAGGCTCCTCTGAGAAGAGGGCTTCTTGGTCTGCTGAGACCCGTGCGAACGTAAATCATCTCACTGGCAGAACTCTGCTTGATTAGATCTAAAGCTGTATTATATTTTTTGAATAGAAAATAAAAGGAAAGCAAAGTGACACTTGGAGGATTCCAGGTGTCCTGAAACATTCACTGACCTCAACACCAAGAATTGGGCTTGAATCAAAGGAGAGAATCCACTCTTGATTCTGGCCAACAAATGCAGTGCCTTTTTAATGTTTTAAAGTTAAAATAATACTTCTTTTTCAACTGTTAGGGTCTAAAATAAAAAGAGAGAGGTCGAATGAGGACCAGAGGAGCTTTCCTGTGAACACAGTTGGTAAACTTCAGGGCATGGATTTTGTGACACAGGGGCTTACTGACTTGTAAAGTTTCCAGCTTTCTTCAAAGCTTCTGGGTTAATTCCAAATAGCTGAGCTCACTGGGTAATGAGTTGCTCCCTTGAAAAAAAAAAACAATATAAATAATTTGCACTTAGAGAGTGCTGCTTTGTCCTAACACACCTTCTTTTGCCATGCTGAACACTGGAGTTCACAGACGGGGTAGGCGGTTGTCCCTCTGCCGAGCCAAGGGCTTTTCTTTCAGGCTCCTGAGAACACAGGTGGCCTTTGCTTTCTCCAGCAGTGGGTCTGTGTCCTGTCGTCACCATCCTCACCTGGATGGCTGCAAATGGCCCCCATGGCTGGCTCCCTGATTATGGAAATGGTGTAGCCTCATTCTAGCTCAACGTTCTTCAGAAAGTTGAGGCTATACATCTATGTTAAGAGAGTGTGAAAGTGTGTGTGTGTCTGATTGAAATTTAAAATTTCACGAAATAATACTTAACCCTTGTTTTAATTTGCTAGGGCTGCCATAACAAAGTTCCACAGCCTAAGTGTTTTAAACAGCAATTTATTTCCTCACAGTTCTGGAGCCTGGAAGCTAAGATCAAGATGTTGACAGGGTTGTTTCCTTCTGAGGCCTCTCTCCTGGCTTGTACATGGCTGGGTCCTCACACAAGAGGGTCTTCCCTCTTCTCCGTCTTATAAGCATTGGATTAGGACACACTCTAATGGCCTCATTTTAACTCAGTTACCACTTTAAAGACCCTACGTCCAAATATAGCCACCATCGGAGGTCCTGGGGGTTGGGACTTGAACGTGTACATTTTGGAGGGACACATTTCAGCCCATAACACCCCCTCTGCTGCATCCAGGTGCAATCTGTTATTTTCTATTCTGTTCTGTTTCAAAAAATACTAGGAGAGATGCTCTAAATTTGACTTCGTGACCCAATGATGGGACACAACCCAGAGTTTGAAAAACACTATGTAGCATCTTGGCCTTACCCTGTGATCTGATGATTGGCAGATAAAACCTTGATAAAGAGTCAGAAAGCACAGCCCTCAGATCATGACTGGGATCCTCGCCCGTCCTCAGGGAGACGTGGTGAAGTGAAAGGAGCAAAAGCTTTGGGTGAGTCACACCCAGCTAGAAACCCCAGCTTTATCACTCACTCCCTGTGTGTTCCTGATCTGTGAGAAGGCCTGGAGCAGAGGGACCACTGGAACATCCTGGCTTCCTTCCTTCCTGATTTTGTACATCCAAGATGGTTCCCTAGGTCCTGATTCCAGAATTAAATGTTGGTCCTGCTATGTCCTTTCATCTCCCCACACAGATTAGGGGCAGAATGGGCCAGTACTTCCCCAAAGGAAATTTTACTTCTCATTCACACAAATTCCCCCATAAATCAGAAACTTCATTCTCTGTGAGTGTGTTTTACAGTCATCCCTCTTCCCCATGCCTCAGAGAACTGAGTTTCATCTTATATAAAGGAGTTCCTATAATTAGTGTTTCTAATTTGAATTATTTTTTAAAAGGATGGTTAACATCCTTACCTTTTTTTCGATTTCATTCCCAGTGAATTAATGCTAAGTGAATTTCTTTTGTGCAAAATTAGATTTTTTTCTTTTGAAAAAAAAAAGCCTTTAAGTATTAAAAAAAAAAGTGAGCTGGTTACTAAATATGAATTTAAATTCTTGCCACCTACATCTCGATGTTCAAGGAAGTTTCTTGGGCCCTCAACATCAAATAATCAGTCCTGATAGCCAAGCAAGGCAGGCAGGTGCTGTGTATGAAGATGAGGATGCTGCTTCCTTCCTGGAAGAGGTGCACAGAGAAAACCTGAATTGGAGATCTGCAGGCTAAGAGAAAAGGAAAATTCAGACACAACTACCCACAAAGAACACTGTACACAAGAGAAACTAAAAGGAAGCATGTGCAATAGGAAAAAATGTGGGCCCTGTGGTACCCTGAGTTTCTAGGATAGCAGACACTTTCATCAAAACCCACGCTGGAGCATTTTCCACTTTCTGGCTGAGAAGATGAGGTGAAAGGTGCATTTGAGGAAAATGATGCCAACACCATTTTTAAGAACAGAAAGGATCCCTGTGGTGGCTGAGTGGGGAAACATTTCTCGACTACTTTTTGATTATATGTCTCTCTTTTGTTCTCCATTTTCACCCACTTCCTTCCATCTCTACAATCTCACCCCCTTCTCTCAACCCACCACCTCGCTTTCAAAGTTATTTTTTCCTTCTCTTTTGAGTTTCCTTTTTCACTCTCCCCTTTTAGAGGCATCTTCAAGCAGTCCCCAATACCATGCATAAGCCCTCACCCCTCATCCATATATCTCTGTCCCACGATGTGGAATTTAAGGCATCAGAGTCTCTTGACATGGATTCTAGATTTTGTAGTACACACACTGCTGTGCTATGCTACCCTTTAGTTCCTGCCGTCTGAGAGCTTACAATCTACAAAAGACAACATATAGTGATCTGCTTGTGCTGGGTAACAAACAATCCCCCAAATTTCAGAGGCTTCCAGTGTCAAACCTTTATTTCTTGCTTCTGTGATAGGAGGACTGCAGGTCAGCAGTGGCTTTGCTCCAGGTGGCAGTATGACTTCAGTTCTGCTTCACAGGTCTCCTCACTCTGGGACCTAGAATGGAGGAACAGCCCCATGCTCATGCTGTTCTCTTGCAGAGGGCAGGAGTACAAGGGGCCAAGCCAAACCACACAATTGCATCTAAAGCTTCTGCTCTGAGGTGGCCTCAGTGATGTTTGCTCACATTCCGTTAGTGACAGCAAGTCGCATGGCTGAGTCTGTCAACATGCCCTATCTACAGGGAAGGAACAAAGAGTTGTGACCAAAACTAAACCTACAACAAACAAGTGTGTGGACATAGGAACAAGCAGGAGACCAGCACCAGACAGGAGCAGACATCTAGTAGCTGATGATTAATGAATTAGCATTTTCATCAATCTGGGTAACTGTCTTTAAAAAAAAAAAAAAGTGTTATTTGCAGGATAAAAAAGTTAATTGTGGTTATTATTTTTAAAAATTGGAAGATACAGGGGTAAAAGAATAAACAGGATAGAAAAAAAAATCCATAATATTGCTACTCAGAGACAAGTTTAGTACATCTTCTTCAGGAATTTTATCTATAAGTGGGTGTGAGGGGGAGAGGATAGTTAAATTGCGATTATATGTCAAGGTTTTATATCTTGTTTTTGTTCATTAACATTGTGTGCCTTTCCCCATGTCAGTAAAAACCCATCACAAATCTCATATTATATAAATGTGTTATTTTTATAATGTAGAAGAACAATTTACATCCTCCTATTATTGAACATTTATTGGCCTCTGAATTTTTATGCTACTGTAAATATTTCTGCAATAAACATCCTTATAAATACATTTTTATGGTATCTATAATTATTTCCTAAAGATGGAATTTATCAAGGTATAATTGACATACAGTACACTACATATATTTAAAGTGTGCAATTTGATAAGTGTTGACACATGTGTGTAGACACACATGAAACCACCACCATAATCAGAAATAGATGGTGAACATACGCATCACCTCTAAAATTTCCCTTCTGCCTCTTTGTAATCCCACCCTTTCACTCCTCCCTACCCTATTCAAACTATTAGGCAGCTGTCACTATAGGTAAATTTGCTTTTTTAGAATTTTATGAAAATTAGAATCATTTAGTATGTACTTTGGGGGGCTGGCTTCAATCCCTCACATAATTATTTAGCGATTCACGCACGTTGTTGCATGTATCAATTCAGTAGTTCCTTCCTTTTTATTGGGCAGTAGTATTTCATCATGTGGACACATTTGACTGTTCATGGATATTTCTATTGTTCGAACAATGAAAACTTGCTTCCAGTTTTTGACCATTACAAATACAGCTCATATGAATATTCATGTCCAAATCTTTGTGTGGACATATGTATCCATTTCTTTTGGGTAAGTGGGTAAGTACAAAGAGTAGAATGGCTGGTTAAGTGAGAAACTGCCAAACTGTTCCAAAGCAGTTGTACCATTTCACATTCACATCAGTGGTGTATGAGAGTTTCAGTTGCTTCGCAGTTCATCAACACTTGACCAGGCCAGTCTTTTTAATTTTAGCCACTGTAATAGGTGTGTAGTAATCTCTCAGTGTGGTTTTAATTTGGTTGTCCCTAATGACTAAAGATGTTCATCTTTTCATATGTTTATTTGCCATCCATAGATCTTTTTGGGTAAAGTATCTGCTCAAATTTTTGGCCCACTTAAAAACTTATATTGTTTATTTTCTTATTATTGAATTTTGAGCATTCTTTATATATCCTGTATACAAGTCCTTTATCGGATATATGATTTGAAAACATTGTCTCCCTGTTTGTGGGTTGTCTTTTTCATTCTTTTATAGGAGATTCTAAAGAGCAAAAATTTATATTTTTTAAAAATTTAATGTGTATATAATTCCCCATTCCTTCCCTCTCTCCAATCCCTGGTAACCACCATTCCACTCAGCTTGAAGGAATTCCCTTCTATTCTAGGTTGCAGAGAGTTTTATTAAGAATTAATGTTGGGCCCTTTTGGGCTCCCTCCTCTTCGGATACAGCCCACAGTCTGTCTATGGGGCGTGTACCTACTTTTGCTTTAACCTGAGCACCCAACTCCCACACCACCTTCCTTGCTTTTCTTCTGCCTTACACTCTAGGCAGTATGTATCTCTCTAAGTAAATCTACCTTTACTCAAAAAAAAAAAATTTAATGCTGCATTTTGTTAAATGTTTTTCTGCATTTATTGAGATGATCATATGGTTTTTCTTTTTTATTCTGTTCATGTAAGTTATTATTTACTTTATTTTGTTTTATTATTATCTTGTTAATATAAATTACATTGATTGATGTTCATATGCTAACTCAACCTTGCATTCCTGGAACAAACCCTATTTAGTCATGACAAATTATTTATTTTACATATTGTTGAATTCAATTTGCCAGATTTTTTTCCTTTTTTTCTTTTCTTTTTTATTAAGTTACAGTTGATTTACAATATTATATTAGTTTCGGGTGTACAACAGAGTAATTCAAAATTTTTATAGGTTATACTCCATTTAAAGTTATTATAAAATATTGGCTATATTCCCTGTGTTGTATAATATATCGTTGTAGCTTATTTATTTTATACATAGTAGTTTGTACCTCTTAATCTCCTACCCCTATCTTGCCCCCACTCTCTTCCTTCTCCCCACTGGTAACCACTAGTTTGTTCTCTAGATCTGCTAGTCTGTTTTTTTGTTGTTGTTATAGTCACTATTTGTTTTATTTTTTAGACTCCACATAAAAGTGATATCATACAGTATTTATCTTTCTCTGTCTGACTTATTTCACTAGTATAATACCCTCCAAGTCCATCCATATTGTTGCAAATAGCAAAATTTCATTCTTTTTTATGGCTGAGTAATATTCCTTTGTAACTAACAGTGTCTGCCCTGGAAAGCTCTTATAATTAGATATCTCAGAACTATATCTTCATTGATAGAAGAGACATCAGTCTATTGCTGAGATTTAGACAAAAAGTATGTGTTGGGTGGGGGAAGGGGCCATAGAGTCTTTACTGAAGATGACTGGTGAGTGCCTTGAAATGCCAGTGCTACAAAAGCCTTTCCCTTTCATTCTTTCTTTCCCTTACTTCAATTGTGTTTGTCATTTTATTTTTACAACTGCCCTCTTCCCCCCTCCAAATTCCTTTATGACATTTCCTGCTTGAGGTCTTTTTTCTTTAAGTTTCTAAATTACCAACCTCCCTCTGGGCACTAAACAAAATGATAAACAAAGCATCTGTGAAAGCCCTCCGGAGCACAATGAAAGCTGTTAGGTCTCTGCCCTCTGCCCTGGAGTGTCTTTGATAGCTTGGAAAAGATACAATGAGAATCAACAAAGGAGAAATTTCTTTATTCCAAACCAATAGTCATGAAGCTGAATGTAGGCTAAAGGAAAGTGGGGGTGGGGAGGAGAGTACACGTGGGAAGGGAAAAAACAGAAAATATTGACTTCAAGACTTACAACACATAAAATAAATAGAAAACAAAGCAATATTCCCACTGATGCCCTACACAACACCCTACACTCCAAATAAGTTATCCTCTTCTTCCTGTTTTCTCCTCGCTGTGTTTATCATGGCAGTTAGCACATAGTCAGCTAGAGGTAATAAAAAATGTAAACTCCTAGGGTATTAATTTTTTCACATATTAAGTCCAGAGGGAAGCCCTTTCTGCCATTAGTTTAGCTGCTCAAGCTCATTAAGAACCCAACTCTTCACTCTGCCACCCTCCATTTGTTGGCTTTTTGTCTTTGTGTCTGTGGCTTCATGGTCACAAGATGGCTGCCACAGCGCCAGGATTCACAGCTGCATTCAAAGTCAGGATGCAGTGAGGCAGCCAGATAGAGAGGGCTGATGCTCTTGCCTTCCATCAGGGGAGTCAGGAATATTTTTCACA
Organism: Camelus dromedarius; assembly: GCF_036321535.1. Taxonomy (NCBI): domain Eukaryota; kingdom Metazoa; phylum Chordata; class Mammalia; order Artiodactyla; family Camelidae; genus Camelus; species Camelus dromedarius. The sequence goes on along the minus strand of NC_087437.1, from coordinate 111,185,490 downwards.
AGCCCTCAACAGACTTTCCCTCTGTCTCACTAACCAACTTGGTCACGTGGCCCTTCACTAGCTGCAGCAAAAGTGAGTACCTAGCAAATGGTATTAGCTTAGCCATGATTGGCTTAAAACAAATCACAATTCATCCCAAAGAGCTGGGCAAATTGGTGTGCACCCCACCCCACCCCACCACAAATAATCAGAACTCTGTTAGCAAGAAAGAAAGCAGAGAAATGACAGGTCACCAGGTCTGCCAAGCTCATCTACACATGCACCTTTCATCCTGTTCACCTATCCTGTAGTGGCCTTGCTGGCCCCCTCCTCTTACTCAGGGTCATTTCATACTTCAAGACCCCAGCTGAACTTGCTGCCTTTAGGACCCACCCAGGACCTCAGCCCCACCTGGAGAAGAGGCTCAGCTGAGCAATGACTCTGACCCAGTAGAGGAGTCTGACTTCCAGGGTTTGAATCCTGGCCAAGCCTCTTTTTGATTATGGCCTTTTAGGAATTGCTTTGATCTTCCAGGAATGAGGATCCTTCAGTTATTGCATCTGTACAAAGAATGTGAATAGAATGACTGGCACGAAGCTGTCTTCAGTTTTAAATAATGGTTTGATGGATGGATGAATGGATGGATGGATGGATGGATGGATGGATGGATGGATGGATGGATGGATGACACCTACCCCCACAGAACTGAGACAGGAGGAAAGGGGGCAGGGCACAGCCATTCAACAAATGACAGCAATTTAACACAAAAATGGTGGAAGATTCAACTCCCAGTTGGCCTTGAAGATTAAGTTGGGAGGTTTGACTTCTAGCAGACCTTGAGCTTCATTATATGCTCATTGTAACAGCATGATAAATAACATGCCCACGGGCACCATGACAGTCCCAAGGCTAATGCCAAAAGGCCAAAGAATGGGTAGTGGCCCAGTTCCTGGGAATCCTAGCCCCTTCCCCAGGGTAGTTGGAATGATCCCACCTGTAGGCGTGTGAAGTTACTGAGACCATAAAAACTGACACCATGCCTTGCCGCCCTTTTTCGCTCCCTCCCCTCCAGAGATGGCCCGCACTCTGTCTATGGAGTGTGTACCTACTTTCACTTCAACCTAAGCACCCAGTTCCCACACTTCTTTCCTTGCCTTTCTCTTGCCTTACACTCTATGCAGTGTGTATCTCTCTAAATACATCTACCTTTACTCAGCTGTGGCTCACACTTGAATTCTTTCCTGTGTGAAGTCAAGGACCCACACTTGGCGGGGCACGTTCCAGGAGCTCAACCGAGACCTGGGACACGGCCCTCCTCATGCTCCGCATCCATTTTCCTGCATCAGCACCACTGTAAAGATTAAATGAGACAACGTATATGAAAAGACTGAACAACTCCTGGCACGCAGTAAATGCTCACTAGACACAGGGAGAACCAAAGCTATCACTGCCCCTGCTTCAAAACCTTCAATAGCTTCAGTCCCCCTTATGGAAAAGGATCAAGTCCAACTGATGCAGGAAAATGGATGTGGGGTACGAGGAGGTCTGTGTCCCAGGTCCCAGTTGAGCCCCTGGAACGTGCCCCACCAAGTGTGGGTCCTTGACTTTGCACAGAAAAGAATTCAAGTGTGAGCCACTGTTGAGTAAAGGTAGATGTATTTAGAGAGATACATAATGCATAGAGTGTAAGGCAAAAGAAAGGCAAGGAAGGAGCTGTGGGAGCTGGGTGCTCAGGTTAAAGTAAAAGTAGGTGCACACTCCATAGACAGAGTGTGGGCTGTCTCCAAAGAGGAGGGAGCAAAAAAAGCCACTGGGCGTGGTGTTGTCAGTTTTTATGGTCTCAGTAGCTTCACACATCTACAGGTGGGACCATTCCAACTGCCCTGGGGAAGGGGCTGAGATTCCCAGGAACTGGGCCACCACCCATTCTTTGGCCTTTTGGCGTTAGCCTTGGGACTGTCATGGCGCCTGCGGGCATGTTATTTGATCCCGCTGTTACAATGAGTATATAATGAAGCTCAAGGTCTACTAGAAGTCAAACCTCTTAATTCTCAAGGCCAAGTAGGAGGTGAATCTTCCACCATTTTGGTGTTAAATTGCTGTCATTCCTTGAGTGGCTGTGCCCTGTCCCCTTCCATCCTGTCTCACAACCTGCTTAAACGATCTGGCCCTTGCCTACGTCTCAGGGCTCAGCTGTCATGCTTGTGGCTCCTGACCCTGTCACTCACCTGCACACCTGCTCCTCCCACTCATTCATCATGCACTAGCCCTCCTGGGACCTTCAACTCTGCTCCTCACAAGCCTAGCCAGGTAAGGTTTCTGGGCAAAAGGAAGTTAGAAAATCTGAAAACTTACTCAGGGAGAATTTTTGGAGCTGGCCAGCAAGAAAGCAACCTCTCGAATCTGTACCGCCAAGACCCCAGGCTAAACCTGGGAGAAGCTGACAGGGCTCATCTTGTTCTGCATCTGGGGAAACTATGGGAGCGAGGACTGCAGATCAGACCACGATACTGCTCAGGATGGACCTACAAAGAGGAGCAGTTTCTCAAGGAACCAGGCCGAAAAAGAACTTGGACAGACTCCACAATTACCCAGGAACCTACATGGTTACAATCTCCTGAACTGTCTCATTTTCTAATAAAGATTTTCTTATACTTCTGCGTGCATGTCTAAAGTTAAACTGTTCATCTTCTCTTTCTTTCAGCCCCTCCTTCCCCACTCTCTCTGCCCACCTCCCAGGCATTTTTCATCCTTGACTCTCACGCCCTGCCTGGTTGGTGGTCCTCACACCCTTCCCAAGGCACCTGCTCCCTCCACGGCCCCACTGCGCATGCTCAGACCCTGTTCTCACTCCTCTGGGGCTCCCCACCTCAGGCCCCTTCCTGCTCCCACCCGTCCTGCGTACAGAGCCCGCAACCCTTCCTAAACCACCGCTCTCATCCCCTCGGCTGCCTGCTCAGACGCCTCCACAGGCTCCCAGGCGTTAGGTGCAGACGTCTCACCTTTGCAGTGAGTCCCCAAGTGCCTTTCTGTCCATCTCTCATCTGGCCTCCTCCTCCCCTTTCTTCTTACTTTATTTTGAAACATGTCATACATTTGTGAGTGTTCATAAGAGATGTACAAATTGTTCTTATAAAGACCACACCTGTGAAACTGCCGCTCACGGTAAGACTCAGATATGTCGACTTATCCTCCCGCTCCTGACTCCAGCCATTGCAGAACCATCCCCTTGATTTATTTACAGTTGTGCCACCCATTCCTAAAGGGCATATTGTTTAGTGTTGCCGGATTCTGAATTCTCTATAGATTCTATCATTCTATGTTTATTGTACTGTGACTAGATTTTCCCTTTTTAATGGCTTTTTTGAGATATAATTAATATACCATGCCATTCACTCATTTAAAATACACAGTTCAGTGGTTTTAGCATATTTAAGCTAACCATCATCTCAATATAATTTTAGAAACCCTTATCACCCCAAAAAGAAGCCCTGCACCCCTCCACCCTGGGCAACCAGTAACCGACTTTCTATCCCTACAGATTGGCCTATTCTATTCTGTTTCATCTGAATGGAACCACCCTCACTTGGCCTTTTGCACACGCTGTGCTGTCACAGAACCAGGCCACTCTTCCCCGTCATGTGCAGGAACACTGGTCATTCTGCCTGGAGAGCCTCCCTGACCATTGCTGCCCAGCCGGGGCTGTCGGTTTCTACAGGACCTGACCCAGTCATCTCTCTTCCATGAAGCCATTCCTCTTTCCCACTCCACCTCGTGTGTTGCTTCCTTCATCAAATTCTTAAAATACGTTGCGTGTCAGTTTGTTTTGGGGGTCTAGTGTCTCCCTACTAGACTGTCAGCTCTGGGAAGGGTCAGGGCCTTGCCTGATTTCGTCCTCTGCTGGTCCCCGGAGCCAGCTCAGAGCCCGGCACATAGCAGGTGTCCAACGGGCATGTGCTGGGAGAGTGAGGGACGGGCAAGTTATTCTGTCTTAGAGCATCATCACGTGCTCATAGAACTAGTCCTCCAATGAGCGGGATCCACTGGTACAATCAGGAGTGATGTTTCCTTTCTCCTGAAGGGGCTTGTCTAAGCTGCTCTGTGGGGCTGGCTCATTCCCTGCTCCCAGATGAAATCTAAGGTGGGCTCTGTGGCTCCCTGCTCACTCTCAGACAATTCATTCCCAACATCCAACCCATATAATGGTCAAATCTCCATTTTAAAGTTGAAGCCCCTCCCTGGGTCAGTTGTGGTCTCCTCCTGGCTGGCCTCTTCCCTTGCCTTGCTGACTGCAGCCTCTGATCTCTCCGTGGTTAGAATCAAGGCAAACAGCCACCGGCCATGTTGCGTGTGTGAAGCCAACTCTTTTTCTGAGCCTCCCTCCTTCCCCCAGAAAATGGTGATACTTCCCACCTGTTGTGCCCTTGACTCAGGCAGAAGCATCCCATCTAGTTGGTCACCTAAGAGCTCTCCCTTGGTCCCTGGTCACCTATCAATGTCTCATGCTTCCTTCTGCTCTCAGAATTCTCCAGGATAATCCCGCAGGACTCTCTCTGACATGGTTCACCTCTGGTCCACCGTGACTTGCATCTTTGACTGTGGTCAGTAGAAGTGCAGGCACACAGATCCTCCTATCTGTGGCCTCAGCCAGCCCCTTGCCTGTGAGAGTTCACATGCCCAAATCAGACTCTGGCCCTTGAGTTACCTAATTTCCTAGGGCACCGAACAACCTCTCCAAATGGCGTCATTGAAGCCTCCTCAGAGACTGTGGAAAGAAGGCAGCACCACGCCCTTCCTCCGTGGAGGGATAAAGCTGACGGCACACGGCCTGCTTCTCTTCAGAGAGATGCTCTCTTTAGTCTCCAGACCCTCGCTCAGCCTGTCTGATGGTTTGTACAGGCTGCAGCTAGGTGATCAGCTGGGGGCCTCAAAGCTGGTTTCCAACGACCTCCTTTGTGGTCCTGCCCGGGAAACCACACACCTCACTTTGGAATGTGACTATTCTGGCCACCTATTGACTTGGGGCCTCGGTCAAAACTGACACAAGCCCCATTTTAACATCCTGTTCTTGTGTTATCCTCTCGTGAGACTCCACACTCCTGGGAGCAGGAACTCTGCCATTCTCACCTGCATTGCCTTCTCTCTGCCCTAGTGCGTAGCAGTGCCGTACTCAGGGTGCTAGAGGTATTTTAGAGGAAAATCTCCATGGCGATGAGCCAGCAGCATGAAGAAGTGTGGAAGAAGAAAAGGCAAGAGAGTTCAGTTCTGGGGTGATGAATCAAAGAGGAGGCTGTAGAAGTTTCCTTCTAAAGTTACTCAGGCTTGGAAGCTATTTTTCAATGAAATCAGACCTCTCCCTGGTCCGAATGCCTCTGGCATTGAGTCAAAAACTACATAACATAACTAATGTCATATAGTCTGGCCTTATAATACTGAGAATGCACAAAATAGGATTAGTGAGATTTAAGAGAAAACAGACAAACAAAAAAAATCACTCTCACTGCACATAGGTCCCTCCAGTCATTTTTCTGGATCACCCTGTTCCCAAAAATCAGACCTGTCATCAACCACTTCTTTTGGGCATTAGGAAACATATTGGTCCATTTGTTTAGACCTGGTCAAGGCATATGCTCAAGGTCTTGGGCACATAGAGAGGCAGAATTTGTAGTAGGATGGAGTTCTGGGATAAGACAAAAGGCATCCAACTCCTGGCTAAGCAACAGATCCTCGGTGCTGCATCGAGAAGGGGATCTCATCCCTTTGCACTCAGGGCCTCTGTTACGTCCTAAACTTACGAGGTTATACTCATTTGTTTGTCAAATATTTCCTGACACTTGGTACGAATTCTGAGTTAAGGGCTCTAAGCCTGTCCCTTCTAAATTCCCTGCCTTTGTGTCAGCCATCAGCCTCCTCTCAAAATGTCCACTTTAAAAATGTCCCAGAGCTATGACCCTCCTTTTGCCCCCATTGTCGATATTGCATCTCCCCACAAATACCATCCCAGTCTACCCACTCCTGTCTGTCCCACCACAGCCCCATCAGGTCTTCCCCATCACTCAACAAGTGGGCTTGTACAAAAGAGCTTTATGCATGGCTCATTTCGCCACCTGCCAGTCTTTTTTATCCAATCTAACTTCAGCAGACATGCCTGGTATGGACTTAGTTGTGTCCTCCCAAAATTTACTTGTAGAAGCCCTAACCCCCAGTACCTCAGAATGTAACCATATTTGGAGATAAGATCTTTAAAGAGTATGTAAGTTAAGGGGGGAGGGTATAGCTCAGTGGTAGAGTGTATGCCTAGCATGCACGAGGTCCTGGATTCAACCCCCAGTACCTCCACTAATATATATATATATATATAAAATAAATTATCTCCCCCAAATAAATAAATAAAAATTGGACATATTTTTTTAAAAAGAGCTTAAAAAAAGCTTTAAAAATAAATTTTAAATAAATAAACCCAATTTCCTCCCCACCAACAAAATTTTAAAAATAAATAAAATTCTTTTTTAAATAAATAAAGAATACATAAGTTAAAAGAAGGTCTTTGGCCAGGGTTGGGAGGAACCTAATCCAGTATGACTGGTTTTCTCATAAGAGGAGGAAATTCAGACACTGACACGCACACATAGAGGAAGATTGTGTGAAGACAGACGGAGAAGATGGGGAGAGGCCTCAGAAGAAATCAAACCTGCCAATGCCTTGATCTCAGACTTCTGGCCTCCAGGATTGTGAGAAAATAAGTGTCTGTTGTCTCAGCCACCTAGTCTGTGGTATTTTGTTACGACAGCAAATTAATACAATGCTCATTAGATTCCTACACATAAATCAGCACGTTGTCCGTTTCCTTTGGGATCAGGTTCGAGGTCCTTAATATGGCACATCTAGTCCCTCTCCCAAGCCCACTAGGCCTCTTTGACATCATCTCCCCCTTACCTGTGCTGGCCTGTGCCACCATCCCCACCCCACAATCCAGCACATCAACACAGACCTCAGAGCACACTGTGCCTTGACCACCTCCCTGACGTGTTGCATCTGTCACCTCTGTCTGGAATCACCCCCTCTGTGCCTCCCTTGTCCTTCAAGGCTTGCTCAAATGTCACCTTCCCATGAAATCTTCTCCCACACAGAGTTTGTCCCTCATCCTCTGTGCATTCCTGGCACTTTCTCTATTACAGCGCTTGCCTCTTTGGGTTGTTACTGTTTGCATTGAGTTCCTTGAGGCAGAGACAGTGTTTTACTCATCAGTACAACTATAGCACACAGTAGGTGCTCAAAAAATATTTGTTGAATAGCTGTGATGTCCTTTTTTTAAATTATTATTTTTCTTTTTTGTGAGGGGGGAGGTAATTAGGTTTATTTATTTATTTTTTTAAGTGGAGGTACTGGGGATTGAACCCAGGACCTTGTGCATGTTAAGCATGTGCTCGACCACTGAGCTATACCCTCCCCACCTTGGTGTTATGTTCTTAATGTTTGTCTTCCCCCCTAAATTCATATGTGAAGCCCTAACTTCCAATGGAATGGTATCTGGAGATGGTGCTTTTGAGAGGAGATTAGGGTTAGATGAGGTCATGAGGATGAGACCCTCATGAAAGGATTAGTGCCCTTATTAGAAGAGACAACAGAGAGCAGTTCCTCCCTCTCTCTCTTTCACCTCCATCCCTCTCCAGGAAAAGAGCTCTCACCAGGAACCAAACTGGTCAGCACCCAACCTCCAGAGCTGTGAGGAAAGTTAATCTCTGTCATTTAAGCCATCTAGTCAATGGTATTTTGGCATGGCGACCTGAGCTGAGTGAAATAGCTGGGTGGCCAAATAATGCAGGGGCTCCCTCTCACTATTTTAACCAAGGACTCTTCCCGGCCCTGGGAATTGCTTCCTTACGTGGTCACTGCCTGACACCTGATCTCAGGCAGGCCCCGTCTGTCTTGTTTCCCTGACCATGATGAGCTATCTTAGACTCTTAGAGCTTTTCCAGGTGTATGGCATTGTCTGTGCTAGATCGCCTTTTTAGCCACTTTCTCCTTTCGGGGCTTAATAATTGCAATTGACTTTTACTAAAAAGTCTGCACTTTATTTTTTCTGCCTTGGACATTCCTTGTCCCTTTCTTTTGCCAGGAACCTGTTTATGTAAGTCAACCCTTCCCAGTCATCTTCCTTATCCCAGGTCTTTGCCAATATCATCTGATTACAGTCAGATTACTCTGTCCTGGAGAGACAGTGCCTTAGTCAGAAGCTTAAACCCAGCTGCTTTCCTCCACGCCAACCCAGGACTCTTCAAATCTCTTCAAATTCTTCTCTGGTTACGTAACTGTAATTCCCACATGCTTTCCCCTAAAACATTTGTAACATTGCACCTTCAAGCATACATAACTCTAAGAACTCACATTAGTTTAAGCATACGTGAAACTGGAATAGAAATATAACCCACCTGGGACTCAGGCCCTTCATTTCAGGGCTGGTCATTGCTTTCCTCTCCACGTAAGCAGATAGACTTGTTGTGTCAACAAAGAAAATGCTTGGCGAAGAACTGAAATTTTCTCACGCGTATCACTAACATTTCAGTAAGCCTCTCCCAACCCACCTTCCCACTCACGGTGTGAAGGAGTCTGAGAGCTTGCAGAGAAATTGCAGGGCAATGAGCTGAGTGTTTGCTTTCCTCCTCTGGTGTCAAGGAGCCTGGAGGGGGGCGATGGAGGGTGCCTGGATCACCTAAGGGAAAAAGAAAAAAACTCAGCTGAACTGAGATTTGGAGGGTGCAGCCAGGGAGGAAAGCCTTGGAGCTACATCCGTGTTCTACAACAGCGCTGTTCAGTACTGTAGCCACTAGCCACCTGCAGCTATTTAAATTTAAATGGTAAAATGAACTAAAAGTTAAAATGCCATTTTTTAGGCGCACTGATCACACTTGGGTGCTCAAGAGCCACATGTAGATAGAGAACATTTCCATCACTGCGGAAAGTCTTGTCAGGCAGCACTAATCTATAACGTAAGCAATGCTTATGAGGAAGACCAAAATGTGAAGTTCCTACGTTTAAAATGAGTGTTGGAAAAATATGAAGTGGACTTAAGATATAATTTTTTCAAAAAGGCATTCCGAGGTTCTCTACGGACAATGGTGAAAAATATTGCAGCAACTGTATGTGGAAGGTAACCTTTAAAAATTGTATAAAAATTGTAAATTTTTTTAAACAAAAAAAAGTTGAAAAATAACAATGATGAAAGAAAGGGATGAAGGGCAGAGGGAAGACAGGAAGCTAGTCAGATGGTTGTCAGCACTATTTTGTCTCACTGCAGATCAAGGGGACCCATCATCTCTACAGCACGGGAAAAGCAGTGGCCAGGGACCAACTTGTTGAAGCCCTGTTGGGGGGAGACAGGCACTTTCTCATCTGAAGGAGTGGCTTCAAATGTGTGATCATGTACACATTGAGTCACGGGCCATTCAGGTATTAGATGTGGCTGTTTAAAGACCTAATATGAGGGAGGAGAGGATGTCACCTTTAATTAGCTCCTAATCCCTATTTACATATCACTTCCTTCTCTTAAGGCCACTTTGGATGATGGGCCAGTTGCGCAATAACCTACGTGAGCGCCACTGCTGGGGAAAAAAAAACACCCACAGGCAAAGGAACTTGTTGCCCTCACCTAAGCCTGCCAAGAGAGAAAGCCCAAGAATCTATGATGCCAAGAAGTCCTGGTTTTCAGACTCTGGGGCTCATGACAGTGAGTGGTGCCCGTGTTCTTGGCTTCTCTAACATCCCATCCGACCTCCCTGGGTTTTTAAAACTTTGCTCTGTTGAGTAACATGCCATCCCTTCCTCCACTGTGAAGTAGTAAATGGCTAGTGTACATTCTACCGCCATCTTGATTTTTCAAGAATCGTTAACAGCGATCTTGCAACATTCTTGACGTTTAGACTCTGAAAGTTTCAAAGAAAATCAGCTTTGCTGACTCCTCATTCCATTCACCCTGTCTGGTGGACTGGCCAAGAATTGGAATTATCCAAACAAGCTCTGGAACTGGGCAGGACCACTCACGTGAGCGTGACCCAGCCAAGGCTGACTTACCAACATCTGTGCTTTTTTATCCATGAAATGCTAGCCAAGTGTGGGGCCACAAAACACAATTCATATTCTATTGCTTAGCAACAATGACCAGGTGAACTGCTTCCAGCAGATCCACAGATTGGCAGGATGTCTAAGACCAGTTATTGTTCATGGCGTAACTCAGCTGTAATCCCCACTGCCTCACACTCTGACCAGGAGAGAGGCGATGACAAGAGGCAAGTCCAGGCATGGAGACAGGCCTCCCACTCAGCCTGGGCTCTGCTCCTGCTACCACCCCCCTCCCCCAGTGCTGTCTCACATACCCGCTCCACAACCAGAACAAGGAGGAGGGGAATGTCTCTGCACCCACATTCGGGGGTTGGCAAGCCTGTTAACCAGCTGAAGTCCAGAACATAACCATCAACTTTCTGTGATCCCTCAAGGCCATGTGCATGTGTGCACATGGACACACACACACCATACACATATATGCATCATTCCCCAAACACATACATAGTCATATACACATGTACACATGCTCATACCCACAGACATGTACATAACATACAAACCAGCACACGTGTGCACATGCAAAACACACACTTAAACACATACAGACCACATGCACACTCACACATAAATACATATACACACATACATCTATATACAGGCATGCTTTTGGGAGTTCAGCCATCCACCAGCGCTGTTTTGCTTGGCTAAGCTTTAAGCTGCCCATGAATAGGAAGCAGGCTCAGGAAGTGGGGCCCCAGCTCGCCCCTCCCCTTCAGCAGCAGCTCCGGAGAGGGCAGGAGCATCTGTGCTGAACCCTTTCCCACTTCTGCCCCATCCCAGAGGCATTGGGAATAGGCCTGAGCTCAGGGGAGAGTGTGGGCTGCTGCTCAGTGTTTTTGGCCGTAATGTCACATTAGCACATTTCTAATAACAAGACAGATGTTATCTATTGACAATGTCATATGGTCTATGATGGTACATGTACGGTATGTGAACGACATATGAGAGATCTGTAAAGGATATCTATGAACAGGCCAACCAGAGGAGAGGCAGGGAGGAGAAAAGCAACAGCTCTCGATCAGGAAGCCCACAGCACACTTCAGAAATTGGCCCAGCTACCCACCAGTAACGCAGTCTGGGCTCTGGGCTGCTTGCATGTAATCCCTTTTACACACAAGTCAGGCACCATGGCCTCTCTATTCTGGTGAGAGGTTCATGCTGACATCTGCAGGGAACCAGCTATTTCAAAGGAATCGAGAAGAAATAAGGGCTGATGGAGGGGCAGAAACGTGAATTTTTGAAGGTGGCTCTAGCTGCTTAATGATATCCGGGTTTCCGGGCTGTGCTGCACATGCTCCGAGGCTCCTGCAAACATGAGCTAATTAGCCTGTACTCGGAGGTGGGTGCGCGTGTGAACTGTTCTCTCTCAAGCTTGCAGAACCACTTAGCTCTGTCACACTTCTTGTAGCAACATGCCAAGTAAGCACTAAAAACACACTGGGTTTTAAATGCCTGGATCTAAACTGATAGTGCCGGGAATCTGTGAAGCCGCTGAAGCATTCGCGTTAGAATTCTCCCCCTCCTCCCCTAGCTCTTGGCGGCTGTAGGTTCTTCTAGACTCTGACGCCCACTCAGTTGTCTCCCTCCTCTACAAAGCCTTCCCCAGCTATGCTTGCTTGTAAATCAGTCCTTCTCTATAGTGACCAACTGTCCTGGGTTGCCCAGGACTGTCTCAGTTTTAACACTGCAAGTCCCATGTCCCAGGAAACCCCTTGGCCGACCGGGATGGTCGGTCACCCTGAGACTCTTCTGACCCTGCAGGATCAGTACCATGTGATTTTGCCATTAACTATGCTGTATACTGTCTAGTAGATAATCTACTGATTCACATGCTAAACTTGTCCTAAGATTATGAACAAGTGTCCTTTCTTCATCTCCTTGGTATACCCAATTTGGGCACCGAGAATTGCACATTGACTTCATCACCTTAAATACTAGGTCTTGGCTATGACACAATACAAAATAAGACCCTCAAAAGGTTTCACCTCTAAGGTTTCACTTCCCACCAAGTGATGTCTTGAGCCCCCATCCTCAAGATTGAAGGTCCAGACCAAGAAGGGATTTTGCCCTGATTGGTACAAGAGCTCTGAGAGGCCAACACTTCTCAGTCAGTCCCAACCGGGGTTTAAATGCAGGTTCCCTGAGCCCATCCTCAGAACTTCCAATTCTGCACTGCAGCTCCCCTGATGATTCTGATTCAACTGGTCCTTGAAAAATAGAGTAGAAGCTCGGTCATCAGTTGGGACTAGTTGCTGGTTGCCAATCAATAAAGACCACTTATAGTGAAAATCCGTTTAAGAAAATAAAAAGATACATACTTACCGTAAACACTTCTTTTTAACTTAAAACATGTAAATGTCCATTTCTTCACCTACCTTCTAGGAATACCCAAAGCCTTTCTTGGGTATGGTTTTGCTGATTGTAAGTCTTCGTTGTTTTTCTTGTATAAATCACATCCATATATTTCTAGTTTTGACTACTTTCAAATAGAACAAGAATTTAAAGATACTTGTGAAGTGTTCTGAGTGTGAAATCCTTCTAGATTCTTGCAATATTTTTTCAAATCTTTTTACAGTTGTCTCCGCCACAACAAATGAAGCATAATTTTTGAGCAGCTCACATTTGTTGAGTCTCACAGAAGCTTTCAGCTTAGTTCTCATAGACACAACTCTATGAGGTAGATTGGTTTTTGCATAGAATATGTTATGTGAAAAAAAAATCTTTGTTTCTTTGTTTACCAATTTATTCCAAGCATGAAGAACAAAAGCTTGGCACTTTGTTGATGTTCAATTTATTTTTTAAAAATGGTTCACATAATATTTAATTTGATTAATTAGTTACAGTAATATGTACAACAAGCATACAAATATTTGGGAACTAAAACCTGGCTTGATAAACACAGCAGCAAAATCTGAAAGTGGATGAGAGTGGTAAGTTAGCATGAAATTCAACTTACCGCCCATCCGTTAGCTTGTGTTTTGGGGGGAATGGAGAGTGTCCATTAAGCTGGGGAGTCAATCAGGTGAAGGTTTGTTATGAGACTTCCCTCTCTCCTGTTAAGATAAGGAACCCGGGTCAACTGAGGAGTGAGAGAGAGTCAGAGGAAAGAGTCAAGCAGAATTTCTCCCATTTCTGGTTTGTGCAGAAGTTCTTCTCCCAAAGAAATCATTTGAAGTCCTTCAACCTGTTCTAAGTAACTAGGGGCTGCTATAAATCACATTGTGGGGTATCTATCCTGCTGCCATTTTAAGAGCAAAATATCCACCAGCTTCTTTTTTTTTTTTTTTTTCATTTGTTTATTGAGGATACAAAGGTAATTAGGTTTATTTATTATTAATAGAGGTACTGAGGATTGAACCCAGGACCTCATGCATGCTAGGCATGCACTGTACCACTGAGATATACCCTCCTCCTACCAGCTTCTTGATGTTCTTTATTCATGTCCTTCTTCGCCAGGAAAGCATCTGATTCAAATCATTTGAGATCACATTTAGAATAACATCAGAGAGTCAGACTGCCCTGTGCAGATTGTGGTGTTAGATCAGCAACGTGAAACCCTGGACAAGGTCTTCACCTTTTCTCTACTTTGGTGATAACACTTCGTAGGGTTACTGTGAAAACTGGATAAGAAAACACATGCAAAGATTTTGAACCCAACGTGTCATATATTTGTATCTGTGTTCTGCTTCTTCACCAAGACCTATGGAGTGTCAAAAAGAAGTAATCAATTAAATAAACAAAAAAAAATTGTTGACTGAATTTCTGCTCCTGATCCATTGTATGTAATTAACCTTTGCTTCTTCAGATCACATTGGTTTCCGGGACAGCCATGACTCATGGCGAGAGGCAAGTAGAGAACATGATACTTTGAGACAGATTTGGAAAAGTTGCAGAAGAGTCAAGGAATGACATGGGCCACCTCATTGTCCAACAGGATCTCTCTCAGACCCCTGCTCTTTAGAAACCTAATACATTCATTGGATGAAATCTTACCTAGCCATTAAAACTGATTGCATAAAGGATTTTCATTGATAATGAAAAATTGCTAAAATACCAACTTAAGCTGTAAAAAGCAGCATTTAGGCAATGATGCCATTGGCAAATAAATGAAATATATGTTCTTGTAAGATGGCTTAAGGTGAAGCATTATAGGATTCTTGGGCTGTGGGCTGCAGCTAATGTTTGGATGACTGGTCATGAACTTGAAAAGAACAACATTGGAGAATTAGTAACAAGGAGGTTTGAGAAGGCACGTGGATGTGCTTCTGGGAAAGTGCCCCAAGTGTATACTCACCTAAACATTCTCACTCCCCAGAAGGAAAGGTACTAAATAAACCAGCAGACAAGACATCCACTCCTGTAACTATTGGTCAACCTTCTCCCCAGCCACCCCAGTGATTGTTCAATGGGCCTGTAAACAAAGTGGCCACGGAAGTGGTAATGGAACATACTGATGAACTCAAAGACACAGATTTCCCTTCACTGAGGCTAATCTGGCTCCCTCCAGCATGAAGTCCAACTTGCAAGCTAAGGTAGCATGAACCATCCTTTATCCTCCTAATATTGTCTTCCCTGGATGGTAGTGAATTGACTGAATTTATTCCTTTCTACCATGAGGCATCAGCATTTGTCCTCATGGATATAAACACTTATTCTGGATTTGGACTTGCTTTCTACACCTGCCATTTTTTTGGTTAGCATCACCATCAACCATCACATTGTGCCTGTCTAAAGAACACACGTTGCAGGGGAAAAAAGTCCATGGGCTGCTGAATTTATAATCCACTGATCCTACATTGCACATTTTCACCCAGAAATAGCTTGTCAAACAGACCAAAAAAAAAGGGTGGAGGGGAGATGTGATGTTGGTTGAGTTTGATTGCTCTTGACTATCAAGGGGGAAATAGGGCTGCTCCTCCAAGCTGAAGGCAACCAGGAGGTAGATGGAACCCACGATCCCTGGGCTGCCTCCTAAAATTGCTGTGTCCAGTGGTAAAGTCAATCAAGGGTTATAGAAATCCTCTTCAGGCAAGACCACCAATATTTCCAAACTCTTGGAATGAAGATTTGTATCATTTCATCAGGTACAGAATTCTGGCAAGGGGAGGTGCTATTTGAGTTCAAAAAACACATGGTGGTAGTGAAGGGAAGATATATTTATCAGCTTTATACTCTTGAACAAATACAGAAATGAGCACCATAACTTTCTTCCTCACTAAAATATACATGTTGGTACTATAATTAATTTTCTTCCTTCTCCCACTATTTTGTATCGGGTGATGGTGATCACTTTTACAACTTTTCCCAGAGGTTACAAAATATCAAAACGGGTTCATTATGGAAAAGATGAGAAATGGTCATGGTCCAGGGAGCCTGAGCTCCAAGCTGGACCCAGAACCAATGAGACTTAGGAGCGGGGAGCATATTTTCAATGGCATGAATGATGGTTGTTAGGTAGAACGTATAAGGATAAGAGTATATGCTGCTGTTGGGCCACCAAAGGGGTGGCAGCTAAAGGACCATTGTCGTTCTCCCTGACTAGCCAGCCTCTCGTTCCCCACACTGAGTCTCCAAGGGATACAAAGGCAACCTGATAGATGCTGAAAATGGCAGGTGTTTTCTTCTCCAGCCTCCTTGAACCCAGATTCCTTACATCAGACACATCCACCTGGACTTCAGATGAGGAGTAAGTACTGCTATGAAGCCAGAATGGCAGGGAATTCTGCATATGTGTGTGTGTGACAGTGGCAGGAAGACTGAGGTAGAGGCAGCAGTGGCAGCAGAAATGGCAGAAGGATGGTGATTCGAGGCATGGAGCTCCTGGATCAGCAACAGAAACCACGGCACTGGGGCAGGCTGTGGCATCAAACTGTCCTCTCCGTGATGTGGTTTTAGGCATTTTTTTTTCCCTTGCTTTCTAGTTCCAGAATCTTCCATGAAATGCCTGTTAGTCTTGCAGCAAATTCCTTTTCTACTTTAATCAGCCAGTCATTTTATCCTGCATACAACTAAGAATACTGGCTGATTCAGTATGTGCAAGAAGGCTAATTAAATATCCTTTCCATAGCCCGCCCCACACATCACTTCTGATAGCCACGACTGGGCTGCTTTCAACTCAACTTCTCTGCCTTCTTTCTGTTTTCACATTTCAGCAACCTGTCTCGATCCTGATTCCTGCCTCCAATATGTACCTTTGCCTAATCTTCCCAGGGGGTCATCCAACTCCAGGGCACCAGTCTCTCTGTTCTGGAAAAACAGGATTTTCAGACTCTGACAACTTGGGTCAAAACAGAGATCATATTTGGTTTGGAGGAAGGCTCACCAGGACTTACTACTGTGTTTCTAAGTTTCTGTTAAATGTCTTCTCTTTTTGGAGGAGCCTCATGGTCTCTCATTTGATGTTTTTGTTCACTTTGTTTTCACTCTTTTTTTTTCATTATTTGATGGTCTAGCTTGATGGATGCAGTTTTTGCTACTGAAAAGTGATTAGCCATCCTCTGCTACCAATGCCAACGTCCAAACACCTCTCCCACTGCTTCTGCAGGGCCCTTAACACCAACACTGTCCTCCCTCAGTGGTGACACATGTCCAGGGCCCCAAAACATAGCCTCACACTTTCTGTTGAAACTAGAGAGCGTTTGAGAGACATTATCTAGTACTATATCAAACATCTTGGTCACTACATCGGAACAGGAACCTCAGGACAATCAGGGCAATCTCAAGCCATTTCCCCCACCTTCCTGAAACACTCAGATGCCTCCTGATAACAGCCACGGTGGGCAGGCTTTGCCTCCCTGATTAGAGCCAAACTGCTCAAGTAGGTATTCTAAGACTCAACCATGAGTCCCAGCAATCTCTTCACCATTTCCAAGGAGATTTGGAATCCCTATGCAAACATAATTTCTGGTTGCCTTATGATATCTCAGTGTCCCCTGGTGGACAGACAGGTTAGGCCGAGATCATGACCCTCATAGGCTATGAGACACCCGGTATAGTCAGCATCTAGGCAAACTGCCCTGGTCTGCCCTGGACTGCGTCGGTTTCAGCACTGACAGTCTTGCATCCCAGGAAAATTCTCAGGCCCAGGAAATCTGGGACAACTGGTCACCTAGCAATCAGCCAAAGTGAGAAAAAGAATGTCTACAGGCTGAGAGCAACCAAAAGTTAAAGTAAAATGATTTGATACCTTAATGTTGGTACAAATTAGGTTTTTTTTTCATTGTGTCTACACACAGTGCGTTTTCTTAGACCTACCAAAATGCTAAAGTAATTATGCCCCCTCTTTGTCGTAGCTTGAAAATATTCATAGAAGTCCTTCCAGCCGGCTGACTGCTTAGTGAAGCAGTCCCTGCTTAGCTGCTTCAATCTTCCCCTCTTTTCATCATTCTAGCTGATCTGTTCTGAACCTCTGCCAATCTGTCTGCATCTTCTTGAAACCACGGTACCCCGGATTGAATGCCAGGCACATTCATGTAGACTTTCACCTCCTCGTCTCATTAGGTGCCTCAGGCAGTCAACGCAGCAAAACCATGTAAGCATCTTATCCAATTATTGCAATTGCTTTCAAGACACATACACAAACAGAAGGATATGCTTTGCTAGTCAAGAGAATTAAATACCTCCGAAGGTCAAAAACCACATCTCTTTCAGTTGGAAAAAAAGGCAGGACAATAATCTAGCAAAATTGATGAGCGTAACAGTCAGAAGAGCAGTGGATGGAGCACCGAGGCTCTTGTTCGAGCTCTGCCCCCACCAGCTGGGAAACCTTGGAGAAGCCGCTTCGCCAGCCTGGCTTTCCATTTCCTCACACATAAAAATGAAGGGCTTGGAGAGGTCACCACAAAGGTCCTGACATGCTGTTTGAGAAAAGACAAATGCTACCTCAGGATAGCATTTCATCCAGTGGATCTCAGTGGGCGTGGAGCTGAATCACTTTTGCTAAATACACCTCCTTCTCTAGCCTGTTGTCTGCCGCCCCCGCCCGCCGAGGCATGTCAACATGGGGAAAACAAGGGGAAAGAGGCTTTACACACTCTTCTAGTGATTATGATGGTGACTGTGGTAGGCATAATAATGATCATGTCCCCCTCCTAACCCCTGAAATCTGAACATGTAAGTTTACCCGTCAAGGGAGAATTGAGGTTGCAGATAGAATAAGATTGCTCATCAGCTGACCTTACAATAAATGACACTGGATTATCCAGGTGGGCTCAGTGCCATCCTGAGGATCCTTAAAAGTAGATGAGGGGGCAGAAGAAGAGGTCAGAGTAAACATTTGAGAAGGACTCTGCCTGCCCTGGCTGGCTTTGGAGATGGAAAACGGCCACAAATCAAGAAACGAGGGTAGCCTGTGGAGGCTGGAAAAGGCAAGATTCTCCCCTAGAGTCTCCAGAAGGAACACAGCCCTGCCGACACCTCAACTGTAGCCCAATGAGAGCCATTTCGGACCTCTGACCTTCAGAAATAGAAGACAATAAATTTGTATTGTTTCAAGCCACTCAGTATGTGACATCTTACAGCTGCAACAGGAAACAAACACAGTGGCTTCTAGGGCCAACATGCAGACAGGCACTCTCC
Organism: Camelus dromedarius; assembly: GCF_036321535.1. Classification (NCBI taxonomy): domain Eukaryota; kingdom Metazoa; phylum Chordata; class Mammalia; order Artiodactyla; family Camelidae; genus Camelus; species Camelus dromedarius. The sequence goes on along the minus strand of NC_087437.1, from coordinate 111,166,812 downwards.
TGTACAAACGCCCACACACTCCCACATTCACACACACTCATGTGCACACTCATGTACACTGACACACACACGTGTTCATGCAGTCACATGCACTCTTCTGGCACTCACACCCAGGCACTCCTCACACACACACTCCCTCACATAAACACACTCACTCACACACACACTCACATGCTTGTCTTTAAGAACGTATCCAGGGAAGAAGGTATAGCTCAGTGGTAGAGCACATGCTTAGCATGCACGAGGTCCTGGGTACAATCCCCAGTACTTCCAATAAAAATAAATAAACCAATAAACAAATAAATAAATAATCTATCTCCCCACCAAAAAAAATTTAAAAATTAAAAAAATAAATTAAAAATTAAAAAAAAAAAGAATGAATCCATTTGACCACCCTGGATTGGATGGAATAATACCTATGGACTTTTCAGCATCCCCAAGAGAAAACTTTAAATTTCTTCTAACCAGATCAAGAAATAATTTGCAGTGAAACAAGCTGTGGAACATGACAGGGGTTCTGGCAACCTCTACTTCTGCCAGGCCTGCTCTTTACATAGCCCCGCCCACGCTTTTCCAGGGGAGAATCTCTCCTTCCTCCCCCCACCCCCCCCACTCTCCATCCCCCTCAACGCCCCCTACACACACCCCACCTTGCCCATCTCCCTCCCTCGGCCTGAAAGGAGCGCCTTACTTTCTCTGCCACACAGTGACACACAGTGACCTCTTAGACCAGGATATTAAAACCATTCTCCCTGTGCCTTTCCTCCCAATTCCTGGCTCCTCCCTCCCCTACGATGCATTTGAAATGCTCTTCCTGATGCCAGGACCTGATTTTTTTTCTTTGCTTATAGCTCCCCCGGCATCTAGTGCACAACTTTACCCTGAAGCTGGGGAGCTGATCTGATGGGAAAAAAACTGGGCAGGGAGTCAAGAGTCCTGGCTGCTCCCGTTATTTCGTGGTCCCTTAATTACAAAATATGTCACTTTCCACAAAATAAATTAGATTGCTGGTCTCTAAACCCCACACAAAATGTTTCATTATGAATGTATTTATGTTCAGTGGGAATTTTCTATGTCCCCCAGAAATTAAAAGCTCCTTCAGGGCATAAGTTGAGCTTCTATTTACTTTTAATTCACCCTCATATCTAGTAAAATGTACCACACCCTGTGGGTGTCCAGTAAATGTGGGTTGATTGACTGCTGCCCTCAAAGGAAGAAAGGTACTCAATTCAAATATTGCAAATCATGAACCCAGTTAGGAAGAGAGACTGCTTTGCTGGTATGCATTTGGATTGTCTTCATATCACCAGTGACCTTCTGGGAATCTATATCTAAATGGAGAAAATCACTTTTAGCATGCTATAAAATAATTACTAGCATCATTATAGCTTCACACTGTAATTATGTTTTTATAGCAGAAAGTGTTCCATGTGAAAACTATTAGACTTTCTTATTTTATTTGGAAGGCAAGCGTTACAGGCTAAATTGTGTTCCCCGCAAATCCAAATGTTGAAGGCCTGACCTCCAGGACCTCAGAATGCAACTGTACTTTGACATAATGTCGTTAAAGAGGTAATTAAGTTAAAATCAGGTCATTAGGGTGGCCCTAATTCACTGCGACCAGTGTCTTTATAGCAGAGGAGATTAGGACACAAACACATACAGAGGGAGGACCATGTGAAGACCCGAGGAGAAGACGGCCGTCTACGAGTCAAGGAGAAAAGACAAAGAAGAAACCAGTCTTGCCGATACCTTGATCTCAGACTTGTAGCCTCTAAGACTGTGAGAAAGTTAATCCCTGTTATTTAGGCAACTAGTCTCTAGTTCATTCTTACGGCAGCCCTAGCAAACTAATATACCAAGTCTATAGACAAATTTTATTTATTTTAGATGTTTGTGGAAAGTATATTCATTTCAAAATTACATTCAATTTAATACATGGTTGTTGTAAAAGAAATTTCTGTAAACAGAAAACAAAAATTCAATGAAATTTAAACCTCCCCCTCCCTCACCACTGGTGCATATCTTTCCAGAACTTTTTTCGAACAAAAATATATGCATATAAATATATACAAGTTTTTGAAATGAATGATACACATACAGCCTATAGTCAACTTTTCCACCAAATATATGTCAGTTTTGTTCTTCTGTTTTAATAAATGTACATATAATTTTAATTTTAATGGCTATCTAGCTCTCCATCGTGTAAGTATATAATAACTCACTTAATCAGTCCTCTATTGTTAACGGCTAGACTTTTTCCTGATTTTTACTTTCATCTGATGCACAATGCATACTTGCTCATCCACCTTTGCACAATTTCCTAGTAATTTCCTTAGGATAAGTACCTAGGCGATCGCTATATCAAAAAGGGATTCAGTTTCCAGACTTTTGATACCTTTTTTAAGGGACCTATTTTGTTCTCCCCCACGTCCCCCGTACCTCAAACAAGGCCCAGCACAAAACAGAGGCCAATCAATACTTTTTTAATTAATCAGTTTTGTCAAATGAGGTAGACATACTCATGACATGTCATTTCTAAATCTATCTTAAGATGCCATAAAATTAAAAGTTATTTGAAGACCCCAAATTCATGGATAGTCAGAGAATGGCAGAAACGAGGGCCAACTGGTGCCCTCAATCTCATGTACATCTGAGAATCTTACCTGGTAACTGAGCCACAGGTGATGTCATTCTCAAAAATCTGGTTTTTGTCAGTGTATGTATGGACTTGGAGGGAGTGGAGGTGGGTTAGCCTAAATCAGTTACCACTATCAGAAAAACAAAAACAAACAAAACACACACACCCACACATACACATGCCACTCAAGCTCAGCATACTAGAAGGCCAGCACATAATGCCTCTGTATTAGTCCATTCTGGCTGCTATAACAAAATACCATAGACTGGGTCACTTACAAGTAACAGACATTAACTTCTCACAGTTCTGGAAGCTGGGAAGTCCAAGATCAAAGTCCTAGCCAAACGTGAAAAGGTGCTTAAAGTCGCTTATTATTAGAGACATGCAAATCAAAACTACAATAAAGTATCACCTCACACCGGTCAGAATGGCCATCATCAAAAAGTCTACAAATAATAAACACTGGAAAGGCTATGGAAAAGGGGGAATCCTCCTACACTGTTAGTGGAAATAAAAATTGGTGCAGCCATTCTGGAGAACAGTATGGAGGTCCCTTAAAAAATGAAAAATAGAGTTACCATATGATCCAGCAATCCCACTCTTGAGCATATACTCAGAAAAGACAAAAACTCTAGTTTGAAAATTCGATACATGCACCTCAATGTTCATAACGGCACCATTTACAACTGCCAAGAAATGGAAGCCACCTAAATGTCCATCAACAGATGAATGGATAAAGAAGATGTGATATACATGTGTGGAATATTACTCAGCCATAAAAAATGCAATATTGCCATTTGCAGCAACATGGATGGACATAGAGATGATCATACTAAGTGAAGTAAATAAGACAGAGAAAGACAAATGCCATATGATATCACTTATATGTTGAATCTTTAAAAATGATACAAATGAGCTTATCAGAAATAGAGTCACAGACATAGAAAAACAAACATGGTTGCCAAAGGGGAAGAGGGGAGAGAAAAACTAGGAGTATGGGATTGACAGATACAAACCACTATATATAAAATAGATAAACAACAAGGTCCTCCTGTATAGCACAGGGAACTATATTACTATATTCAATATCTTATAATAACTTATAATGGAAAAGAAGTTGGAAATATGTGTGTGTGTGTGTGTGTAACTGAATTACTTTGCTAGACACCTGAAACTAAAACATTGTATATCAACTGTACTTCAGTTTTTAAAAGGTGGGGGGAGTGTGAAAAAAGGAGGAGCTAAAAAAAAAAAGTCTCAGCTGATGCAGTGTCTGGTGTGAATCTGCTTCCTAGACAGCCATCTTTCCCCTGTAACCTCACATGACCTAGAGAGTGAGACCCTCTGGGGTCCCTTTTATAAGAACAATAATTCCATCACCAGGGGTCCACACTCATGACCTAATCATCTCCCAAAGGCCCCCACCTTCTAATGCCATTATATGAGGGTTAGGTTTCAACGTACAAACTTTGAGGTGACACACTCAGTTGATTGCAACACCCTCTTCGACAGAGATAAGAAAAGCAACCCTTTGTCTTTAGCAGTGGACTGTCTTTATATTAAGTATTTGAATCATCTATTTTACTGCCCTAAAATGAAATCGGTAGATAGTATGGCCAACCCACACCTGAAGTCATGCTCACACTTGACTACAATGGAAGACATCACTGAGTAGTCAGATGCTTGTGTTCCGTGCAGAACTCCAGGAACAGGACAGCTACGACTGCTGATTAAAATGGGTGTGTCACATTGGCAACTCAAATCCCAGCAGAGTGTTGCCATCAGTGATGATATTTTCAGAAACGGTGACTCCTGGTAACGAGCTCTCACAAACCAGAATGCAACGTTATTTCCATTTATATGGTTGTAACTCAACTAGGATTTATTGCATATTAAAAGTATATAAAAATAATTTGTGTTACATATAAACTAGAGTTCAGGTCTAGGATTCAATCACTATCGGCCAATTTTTCACCTACATGAATGACCAACAAGACATTTGAGAATAATGTAAGCCGAGGGACAATTCTTCATTATGAGGGAAAACCTCACTCATTGTAGGATGACAAGCAACCCATGCTCCAGCCTACTAAGTGCCAAGAATGTCCCTAATCACTGTAACAACAAAAAAGTCCCACAAAGATGTGGAGAATTGGGAATACCTGTGCACTGCCAGTGAGAATGCAGACCAGTGCAGTTGCTAAGGAAAGCACCAGGGAAGTTCCTTAAAAAGAATTAAACATGGAATTACCATAGGATCCAGCAATCCCACCTCTGAATATGTACCCAAAAAGATCTGAAAGGAGAATGTCCAACAGATGCTTGTATGACCATGTTTATATCCGCATCATTCAGAATAGTCAAAAAGCGGAAGCAATCCAAGTGCCCACCAACAGATGAACAGATAAACAAAATACGGTCTATCCCTACAACACGAAGGGAAATAAGTCATTCACAAGATGACAAATACTGTGTGATTCCACTTTAGTGGTATCTAAAGCCGGCAAATTCATAGAAACAGAAAGTAGAATGATGACAAGGAAATGTGGGAGTAGAATGAGGAGTTAATGCTTAACGGGTACAGAGCTTCAGTTTGAGATGATGACAAAGTTCTGGAAATGGACGGTGGTGATGGTTGCACAACACTGTGAATGTACTTAATGCCACTGAACTGTACGCTTAAGAATGTTTAAGATAGTAAATTTTATGGTATGTATATTTTATGTATATTTTAACACACACAGAAAAACCAGAGACATTGATAACATAGAAAAAATAAAATAAACAGGAAAAAAAATTCCCACAGATTTCCAAAACACTCCAAGTGTGGAACTGCCCAATGAACCATCATTGCACCGATATGCTTCTCAAAACAGAAGCCCAAACACTAAAGTTTGAATGGGAAGTGACGGAAGTGTGAAGAACATCTCAGGGATGCCAAATCGGTTTTCTCTCAAGCGCCGGTGGTTGCTGGAAGTTGACTAAAGCTCTGTGTTGAGAAGGCGCCTTAGCACTGCCTTTGAACTCAGCAAGGAAAACCACAATCTATCAGTAATACCTTCCACGGGCAAGAGCATGAGGCCAGGGTGGCCTGCAGGTCGCATGTGTGCAGGCTCAGAAATGTAAACCCTCGTATTCTGAATGTCTTCCACCTATGACTGGAGCCTAAAATCAAAACAGCTTTTTGGCAGGAAAAAACGCAACTGACATATCAAGCTCCGTTTTCCCATATTTTGCAAAACATTTCGGAATTTAGAGCAAAGAAGAAAATACTGGGTTCAAATACTCAAAACTGTATTTATTTCACCCCACAAGAGAAACTCACTGTGACAGAGGAATAGGAAAATAAAAATAGCACTGCTTAGTAGATCTATAAAGCATGGTTTGGGAACCAGTCTGGGGAAATTTACATGCAGGCAGATCCTAAATTCAAAACTCGAGTAAAATTCTTACATTTATTAACTTTGATCACAACTTCCTTCCACAGTCTGCCCTTTGGTGATGTTAATATGTAGAAAATTCATCTGAGATTGAATTTACTAAGGGAAAGGGGGAACGTAAGGAGATAGAAGTCAAGTTTTGCCCTTTTGATGGATGATGGAAGGAAAATGCCATGGCTGCTGCTGGTGATGATGATGGTGGTGATGGTGTTGATAACAATGATGGTAATGATGGTGATAATGATGTGATGGTGATGATGATGGTGGTGATGGTGATGTTGATGATGGTGTTGATAATGATGATGATGTTGATGATGGTAATAATAATGACAGCGGTGACAGTGATGGCAGTAATACCTAATACCTGTGTAGCATTTCTCTCTGTCTGGCTCTATTGCAAATGCTTTACATACATTCCTTAATTTAATCCTCACAACAACCTTATGGGACAGGTACTTTTATGATCCCAACTCACATAGGAGGAAACCGAAGCACAGCGAGGTTATAGCAGTTGTTGAAGTAACACAGCTAGTAAGCAGAAAGAGGTCCCAAACACTGTGCTCTAAAACACTGGTTAAATAAAATTTCCTAACGATTTGTTCCTAATTGGAGTTTCTCTAAAATTCTCTGTCAAAGGAAGAGTATAACCTGGTAACTAAAGGCCATCGGTTATTCACACATCTATGTGAAGCACCTTAATCAAACATTACTCCAAATACTTAGGAGTTTTCACTGAAGGTGGGAAGGGAGGGGTGGCATTGGAGAAGCACCTAAAGAATAGGTTTTGGGGTAGGGGCTGCAGTAGGGGAGGGGCTTGACTCAGGCTGTGGTGACAGCCTCCCAGATAAACAAAACGTGTATTTAAGAACAGGCTTGGGAAGGTTTAAGTATTCATCTATTGTGTTTTAATAAAAGGGAGAGGGAGTGGGGTTGGGAGGGTAGAAAAGATGATGCAGGTAAGTAGCCCTGGGGGATTGGTTTTACTTAGCATAACTCATCTGTGGTCATATTTTGCTTGGATTCCCCTCTAACCCCGATTCTGAAATCACTGAGTCTCTGAGTGGAGTGACAATACTAAGGGGCTGTGGATGGCACCTCCATGACAAAATAGCATGCTTTTGCTTTGATATGGTTCGTGGAATTATGTCAATAGATGGGATTTGAAAGTAAATGTTTTATTAGGGACACGATGTGATTTGTGGTGTGAAATAAAATTCATATTTTATGGCAAGACAAGAAACATATAAACATAAAAAATTCTTCTCTGGCCTTTGGCCTTCTCTCTGCCCGACTGTGCACTGTGTACCCATATTACACGTGGACCAGAACTCCCCCATCAGCAGAAATAGGAACTCAGCCATAAAGAGCAACATTCTCCTAGCAGCAACACATAAAACATTATCCTTAAAAGATAACATTCCTTCTTGATCTTGGAAGGGGTCACGTGACCCACCAGGATGACGCTTAGACCTGGGTTATGTAAACAGTCAATAACACATCATTTGATGTACAGCCCTCGGTCTTGAAAAATTATATAACTGTGCCTGGATTTCTAACGAGCAGAACAGTTCTCAGAGCTTTCTGAGATTGTTCTTCCTGGGTTATAATCCTTAAATTTGGCTCGAATAAAATTTTCCATTTCTTTCTTAGATCAACTGATTATTTTTTCGTCAACAGTAGGTAATATCAGCTGGTGGTTAAGTATTTCATAGATTGCTCAGGTAGGGTGAAAAAGAGTGAAGGGCTTCCCTGAGCAGATGATGCTTAAGCTGAAAACTGGATGCATCAAAGGAGCTGACTGTGAGAAGACAGGGAGCCCATGTGTGCAGTGTCCAAGGCACGGGAAGGAGCATGTTGGGAGACAGTCTGCAAATGTAGGAAGGGTGTGACCAGGTGGACTTTGTAAACCACGGAAAGGATCTTGGCTTTTGTTTTAAGTGCTATGGAGAAGCCTAGGTGGGTGGTGGGTGGATTAAGCAAGGTTGTGGCTGTGATGTGATTGTTTTTAAGAACAGTGTGTTTGAGGAACACTGGCTGTGGTTGAAAAGGACAAGGGAGGGGGCACGGGAAGCAGGATGAAGGTTCTTGGCAGAAGCGCAGGCCAGCAATCCTGGCGGCTCGTGCTTGGCTGGAAGCAGAATGGGCGGAGAGAGGAAGGCAGAGTCGGGATGTGTCTCAGGAGAGTAGGCAGGACCTTTTTGGGATTAGTGAAAGACTGAAAAAGAGCTGAATCAAGGATTTGATGTTTTGGCCTGAGCAGCTGGGTGGATACTGGCGCCATTTATGGAAATGGGAAAGACCCAGGATGGAGTAATTGGTTATTTTTCTTTTGGAAGTGGTGAAGTGAGCACATCAAGAGTTTATTTCAGCCCCATTAATTTTGAAACACCTACTTGACATTGGGGAGGAATTCCAAGCAGGACATTGGAGATGCAGGCCTGAGATTCTAGAGAGAAGCCAGGCCTGGAGAGGCAGTCAAGCATCCCATGTGTGTAGGTAACAAATACGCATTAACACAGCATCTTCCGGCTCACGGAGTACCTTCCGTGGGCCTCAGCTCACTAACCTCACAGCCGTCTTGTGAGGTAGTTACTGCTTCCACAATTTTACTGATTAATAATAACACTTTGTGTGTGTATCTCACTTTAGAGTTACCACACCACTTCCCCAAAGGCTCTTCCTGTCACATTTTGCTCCTTTTAATCACACTGGGAAATAGAAGGCGTGGTGATGATGGCTGTGAGCACAGGATTATACCTGTCAAACTTACACCTGTAGAGGCATGCAGGTAACGACATGGGGTGTGCATACCTGTGCTTATTCTCTTGCGGGAAAAAAAAAAGGCAGTTGATTTTTTTTGTGACGGACATAAGAGCCCTCTGCTGTTCAGACTGGGCGTATCCATTAACTGAGGGTTTTTTTTCAGCTGAATAGTGTAAAAGTATTGAAACAGAGTTCTCTAATTTTTGTAAAATGCTCTTGGGCTAGAAATACTGTGCGATGACCACCAAACATTTTTAGAACAGTTTAGCTTGTCATAACTAACAATAGCTCTATATTATAGAATCCAATATTTTATTTTTCGAGAAAGCAACACTGAGTGAGAAAAACAAAGAGTTTTATGTTTGGGACTAACTTTTTTCCACCGCTAAATACCCAAATCCAGATATGGTCCTCACACAAAAGTAGCAACTGCATGGCTAAAAGAGGAATGAAAAGCACCTAAACCTTTATAATAGCTGTTGCATAGGAACGCCACGTGAAATCAGTAACTGAACAGCTCAAAACATTTTTGAGAAACCTTGTCCTATTTACCAGTGTGCTTTACCAGTTCATAGGTAGAAGGGCATCTAAAGGGTGCTGATTTATAAAGGGAAAGGTATGAAAAAATAAAAATATAAAGGGAAAGGTATGAATTGGTCTTTGATGATGTAGAGGTTGTAGAAACAAGTGGTGAAGGGGATGCCGGACAGAAGAAATACCTTGAAGCCATGAGAATCCTAGGCCCTTGGGCTGGGACAGGAAGATGGAAGAGTGTTCCAGCTGGGCTGACTGAGGGTCTTCAGCACCAGCTGGGTTTGGCCTCCACCGGGTTGACAGTGGGGACCCCAGAATACTCATTCACCGGATGGTGACATACATGATCAGGTCTGAGCTTTACTGGAGGCTTCGGAAGGGGTACGTAGGGCAGTCAGAGCTGGGAAGGGGCAGGATAAATAATGGCCTTTAAGTGGCTCGTACAACCATCCATCAAAGAAATCACAAGGTCCTCAGCTAGGGGTAGTGGTAACGGGAAAGAGAAGCCAGAATAAAACTGAAAGGAAGAAAGCAAAAAGGAGGAAAGATGGTTGGGAGAATGGAAGAACCACTACATTAACTATTACAAAGAAGACTTGGAAAATAATTGCCGTTTAAATCAACAACAAAACAACAAACATTGTGTACTTCTCAGGCCTACCTCTACGCACTGCATCTTCCTATACCTAGAGCTGACTGGCATGATTTCCCCAGGCCCATAGTTGCCCCTAGTCCTAGGACCCATTCTAATCTTAGACTGGTGCCAGTTAAGTATCAGCTGAGAGCATTCCCACCCGTAGGGGGACGTTTGAATATGCATGAGAACATCTTTCATTGCTAAAATGATTAAGGGTGGTTACTGACATTTAGGAACCAGAGATGAAAACATCCTGAAATATTTAGGAAAGGCCACACAATACAGAATTTAACCATGTGTAACCAGTAGACCCATCGCTGAGGAACTCGGCACAATCTCCCTGCCGCAATCCCCTTTGATAAACAGGCATTTGCTGTGTTCTCTGTAGCATCTCCCACAAGACTGGATGTATCCAGAGACCTATGAACACAAAGCTTTAACACTCAATTCCTGCTGCAAACATTTGATATTCTGCCAAGATCACTCGAGTCACACTGCCTGCTTTCTCCATATTTTGAGAAGTTACCAAGTACCTAGTACTGTAGTCACAGCTGGTGGCCTAGAGAGGCAGGAAAGTAACCCCAAGTTTAGTCCCTGCCCACAAGGAATTTAACACCCCTCTGAGGAATAAAAGCCTAGCCCACAAAAGAAACCCTTAAAGCAAACTGGATTGATATGTGTCAGTATATAAATCAGAGTTGAAGTTCTTAATACAAACCAGAAGGATTTTAGTGGTTCAGAGGAGAAGGGAATAATGAAAACTGGAAAAGAGGAGGGGTGACTAGACAAATGCTCATCAATAATTCCCAAAGTGGGTTCCCTGGAGCACTTGTCCAATGGAACAGCAAGTATCATTAGTGGGGTGGGGTGGGGGTCTGGGCTTAAATAAGTTTGGGAATTGCTGGGCTGAGCAGAGTTAATCAGGTTTCTTTATTCCAGGACCTCTTAGATTGTCTAATAACTGATAACTGTTGTCTTCTCTGAGAGTGGGTTTTCATCTTCAAAGTTTGCTCCATTTATTTGAACATGGCACTCTTTCTCTCTCTCTCTCCCCTCCCCTCCCCACCACCTTTTTTTTTTTTTTTCAACCAAGGATTTCATGGTCCTGGGGTTGTATGGCCATAATCTTGGGAAAGACCATTCTAATCAGAACACCAGACACATGGAGGCATTGGGTGGGAGAGGTGGGACCATGCATGAAATAGTGAGAAGACAGGCATAACCAAGGAGGAGGGGAAAGCTGGGGCAGTGGGGGGCAGCAACCAGCAATATTTAAACTCTTCCATCAGACCGTAAAGGTTCAAGTACTACCTCTGCCGTCTACAAGCCACGTGAACTTGAGCACGTGACTTCGCCTTGCTGGGCCTCAGCTTCCTCCTATGTAAAATGTGGTTAATAATAGTATCTGTCTTGTAGCATTGTTACCAGGATTAAGTAGAGTAAAACAATTAAAAAGTACTTAGGACTGGTCCTGACCTAGGATGAAATCATTGTAGGCCAATGTGACGAGGCTGGAGGGGCCAGACTTGAAGGGTCTTTCAGTTGGACAGAGAGATGTAGGTGCTATGGGAAAAAAAATAGTTTCAAAAAGGTTGTTTATTTATACATGTTCCTATTACTAAATATTACATACAAAATAAAGAATATATGTATATACATGTAGGTGTGAGTGCGTGTGAGCAGTAGATGCAAGATTTAAAGAATTATAAAATAAAGACCCATTACCCAGCTAAAGAAATGGAAGCTCACCAACACAACTACCCTCACAAAGCCCTCCCCCGTCTCTCTCCTTCCCTCCCCGTCAAAGGGAACTGCCGGTCTGATCTGGGCAGTCATCATTCCATCTTTTATCTTGGTAGTTTAACTACCTCTGCATTTCCCCTATATACATTAGTCAGTTTGCTGATTCCTGAACACTATATAAAGGCAGTCACACTGTACTTATTTTCCTGTGACTTTCTTTTTTTGTTCAACTTTTCATGACCCTTAGAATGGACCTGACAGTCTGCATGGCTTGCAGAAAAGCAACTAGTTAAAAATTGGAAATTCTAATATATTTCCCTGGATCTGTTAAAAAGCATCTGGACCCAGGCAAGGTAGTTTGCATCTTCAAACCTCATCCTTCTCGTCTCTAAGTTGGGCATTATTATCGGCCCCAGGAGAACTGTTATGTGGCATAACAAGTAGTTAGTGGCAAAGGGCCCATGGCACCTATAAATCCAGATGTCAGCATTCAGTGGTACGAACAGGTGATGCTCACATTAGGGTGGAAGTGGGATCGAACGTGATTGGCGTAAATCGTGCTTCCCTGCTACAGCTTGAATCTCACTAAATTTTAAACCAGTTAGTTCCATATTTTCCCAGACCACTGGTTTCCCTGGCCTCCTGCACAACTAAACAGGACAGCCCCCGGACCAGTAGGAGGGTTTCCTGAGAGGTCACACCTCCCTGGGCAGGACCGGCCAGCATCCCACTGGAAAGCCATGGCCTCATCTTCATCATCCATCAAATCTTGCTTAACCCAGCACAAACAAGACCAAAACTCATCCCTCTGGCTGCCTCCTGCCTTGGGGCAGTGTCAAGTGCATGGAAAGAAGTGCTGATCCCAGCAGGGGGTGACCGAAAGAATTGTTACAATGCCCTCTTCTCATTAAAAATAAAATGTGTTACGAAGCAGGTACAAATCATTAGCGGTCCAAATACAGACAACTGATGCAGGTAGGTGTTCTGATATGGCCTAACTGGGGTGCTTTTGGAATAGCAGTGAGCCTCTAATTTGTGAACCACTGCAGCGCAAAACTGAGGACCAACAAATGGTCTCTGAGAGGGACTGCAGAACCCTCTCACCATATACCCGAGGAGGGCAGGACCAGGAGGCTCCCTGAAGCATGTGGGTATATCCTAAACCACCCAGGAACAATCCAAACATCAAAACATAGTAAAGGAATAGATTAATAAAAATGTGATATATCCATAGGGTAGAATTCTAGGCAGCAATAGAAAGACTAGCTAGATCTCTCTCTTTCTCTCTCTCTCTCTCTCTGTGTTTGTGTGTGCGTTTGGTTGGCTCTCAAAAATACAGTATTGAATGAAAGAAGTAAGTTTCTAAATGAATATTCAGTATAGTATCATGTATTTTATAAACACATAATGTTCACAGAAAATATATTTAAAGGTATGCAATATATATTTTTAATGGGCCAGAAGGATCCTTGGCAAATTTATAGCACAGATTATCTTAGAAGAAGGAGAGGATACTGGAACTGGAGAAGGACTTGCATTCAATCTGCAATGTTTTTTTGTTTGTTTATTTGTTTTGTTTTAATTTTTTTATTTTATCTTGGAGGGAGGAAATTGGGTTTATTGTTTTTAACTGAGGTACTGGGGATTGAACCTAGGACCTCACACAAGCTAAGCATGCACTCTAACACTGAGCTCTACCCTCCCCCCAATCTAAAATGTTTTATTTGTTATATTAAAACAAGAAGACAAAGCACATATCTTACGGTTAACCATTGTTCATCTTGGTGATGAGAGGAGAGACAGGAAGAAGGAGCCAACCACTTTCATTTGGCAGACAGGGCTCTGGACATCCAATCCACAAGGAGCGTCTTCCTGCCCTCCCCGCCACATTGTGAATGGGGAGGAGTCTGTTCCCTCCACTGCACAGGCTCCCAGCATCACGCCCAAACAGGATGCTTAATGTAGCTCCCACTCCATTCCCCCTCCAGCTGAAAGCTTTGCTTCTCCCATCTCCCTCCTCAAGGCCACAGACAACAACCGTGCAGCAGGGACCCCTGTGATGTCAGCCCAGGAGAGTCACAGAAGTGTCTTATAGGCCAATGCCACGCCCCTTCCTGGTAGCATGTTTACCGATAAAGCTGAAATTTACCAACAGAAGAGAAAAGCAACAAACATTAATTATCAGGCCAAGGACAAATCACAGTCCTTGTGGCACCTGCGAGGGTCACTGTCGCTGTGTCCAGTTACCCAGCTTAGAAGAAAGTTCCCTCAGTTCAACCTGACCTTGGTCAGGGGAGACTTGTCCCTTCCCACTCTGCCCATCTCTTTTCACCCAAAGGAGCCTGAGTCCCAAGCGTCTGTCCAGCACATTTGGACCGCTGGAAGCTTCATGCTTCTGCCTCCTCCGCTTGGGGCTAAGGACTCTGCTCCCTCCACACTGTGCCCTTGTCCCTGTCCCCTCGCAGCCCACAAGATCGTCCTACACCCCCTCCTCTACTCCCTGCCCCTTCCCAGCCTCCAGACATCCTTCTTGTTTGGGATCAGAGAGTTTGTCTCTGGGCTTCAGCATCCAGATCTTTCTTTCATCCAGGTCAGTGGTATCCCTTTCTGCTATGAGTCCTTGGGGCAACCTTATCAGGCAGGAAGGAAAATATCCAGAAAACCAACTGTTTCTCTGCTCTGACGGAGACCCTGGCTCCCTGCCAGTTAGCTGGGTTGATCCTTCCACACTCTTGGGAAGTGGATTTTGCTATTATTCCTATTTGGCAGATGAGGAAACTAGGGCTTTGAGTTGACCCCATGCCTGTAATCACTAAGGAAAAGTTCCATCTCTTTCCTTCCTCCTCCCTCCAAGTCTTTTGAGACAGAGAACTGGGAAGGAGAGAAGGAACACAAGAGGCATGCACGGGAGAGAGCAAGGGTCAGGGGGGTATTTTAGGCACTGGAGGTGGTGGTGGTGGTGAAAACAGCACCTGTGTTGTACATTTGCTGTGAATGGGAGCAAGGAAGGGGGATTTTCAGAGCTGCTGTTGGGTGATTATGAGTTCCCTGGAGTTCAAGAAATAGATGAAACAAATCTGAGTTATCTTGAAATGATGTTTGGTTATTTAGCCTGTCTTGTTTTGAAGGCAACAACATACTATAGCTGATCCATGAGGTTCTTACCTTTATAAGCTTCATAGTAGTGAGTAAGGGCCAGGATCTGGCCTGAGACCCCTGGGCTCTGGCACCCTGTCCTTTCCACTGGCCCGAGGTGCCTGTCCCACTGTTCTCACAGCCCGGACCCAGACCTGGGGTGAGTGGGCTCTTGAAGAGCCCATCAGTTAATGCTCAGCCTCTGATGTGCAGTGAGGCCTGTGCAGCTCCTGCTGGGGGCTGGGGGCTCTCCTGCAGGGGTGCAGTGGGCCTTAGCTACAGCATCCTCTCTGCTGGAGAAAATCCACCCTGGGTCCTGAGCCTCTGCCTGCCCCTGCACCACACTACTTCCTCCTCAAGGTCACCACCCGACCAGCGAGGGGCCATGGAAACAGGATGGGACGAGGACGCTTCTCACTGAGACTGTGGGTAAGCAAAAAGCCAGAGAAGAGAGTAGAACTTAGAAATATGGAGAAATAAGAGGCCAGGGACCAAGATGACCAAAGGGGAATCTGAGGAACCAGAAGCAGGTCCCAAAGCGTGCCATTCTGGTAAGCCAGGCATCCCGTCACCCATCCGTCTCTTCATTCATTCACTCACTCGTTCATTCACTCTACAAATGAGTCAGGCACTAAACCATGTGCCGGGAGCACTGTGGAAAAGTTCACCGTGCTCCTAGTCCTTGAAGTGCTCACACAGCAGTGGAGGTCAGACATCAAACAGCCCCATTTATAACATAAGGGCAAACAGTGGTAAGTGCTGCAAAGCAAAACGAGTTTGAGCGAGGGGACAAAGACACCTGGAGTGAGGCTGGCTCCTTCAGCTTGAGTGGTCAGGAAAGGTCTCTGAGAAGGTGATGTGGCCGCTTGGATAAAAAGAGAGGGTGTTCCAGGCAGAGGGAATAGCAGGTGCGAAGGCCCTGAGGCAGGACGTTGCTAAGGAACTCTGAGAAACCAGTGTTGCTGACCCACAGGGAGCAAGGAAAAGAGTGTCAGAAAATGAGAAAAAGGAAACAGCAAAGCTTAGACCATTGGGCCTTTGTCGGCCAATATAAGGACAGATTCTTTTGTTTTTAAGTGAATTGGTAATCCACTGAAGTTTTAAGCAGGAGAGTGTCATGATCTCATTTTTCTTTTAAAAGGTAGTGCTACCCTGGCCACGCTCAAGTCGGCTGGGCCCTCTTTTGAGTCCCAGAGCCAGAGATCTCTGAAACTAATCCATTTCTCAGCCCTCTTCCTAGATTCAAATCTTCTTTCTTCCCTTCCCAGCTGTTTGCCCCATTTTTCTTGTGCATCGATTCACACTTCCAGCCCCCAAGCCTGCCAGCTCCAAGATGTACTCCTACAACACCTCTGTCTCCTATCTGTCAACGTCAGGCCCAGGAGACCCAGCAAAAGTCACAAAAGGCCTATTTGCATCTCCCCCACAACAGGAGAGCAAAAATGGGGCATAGCTGTAATTAAACAAATAATTGGAGGTAGGAAGCTCTAAAGCAAAAAGAGAAGGGAAAATTATACCGACACAACTAAATATAGATTCTGCTGTGGGCCATCTTGCTGAGGTGCAGACTTTTACAGCAGGTGTTCAGTTTTGGTTAAGACCCTTTGCAATCATTCTTAAGCTGTACAGCAAGGGGCCCTGAGGAAGAGAGCCCCACCAGTCACATCACAGATGGGGAGCTTGAGAAGCAGGGGGGTGAAGTAGCTCACCTACGGTCACACACGGCTGCTGAGCGCCAGGGCTCAGCTCCATCCAGGCTCGTGACAACAACCAAGGCCTTTTTCGACAACCCTACGTTGTCTCTCAGCAAAGATTATGAAAGACTGAACAACAATAAAATAAGCTTATGCAACACTTCCCCCGGATGCAAATTAAGAAACTGATTTCAGGAACAGAAACTTTGTTATGGTTTGCCTACCTACAAACAGCACAGCAGAGAAAGTTCAATACTTAAAATAGAAGAAAATAAAAGAAGAAAATGGTCTCTTGTGTGACTGGGAGCATTATTTCTGCTCTGAATACTGTGGG
The DNA here is from genome assembly GCF_036321535.1 of Camelus dromedarius. NCBI lineage: Eukaryota > Metazoa > Chordata > Mammalia > Artiodactyla > Camelidae > Camelus > Camelus dromedarius. The sequence continues at coordinate 111,149,891 of NC_087437.1, read as the reverse complement.
GATTGCCTGAGAAAAATCTTACACTCAAACCTAGAAATGTCGAAGTCTGATGTAAACTTCTCCAATATACCAAAAAATAGCCACTATTTGCGGAGTTTACTAGTTTACAAAACAAAGTCAGCGTAAACATCCGCTCATTTAGTCTTCACAATAATCCTGAGAGGGCCTGAAAATCAGTATTGTTATCTGCATTCCATAGCTGAGGAGACTGAGGCTCAGAGAAGTAAATGACTTCCTAAAATCAGGCAGCTGAGCCTTGAACCTCAGGCTGCTGAATTCTTTTCATTAGGTACAGAAGGAGGAAACACAAGCTTGAAGTTAACAAGATGTGGATTTGAATTCTAACTTTGTTACTCACCACACCGAGGCCTTGGTTGATGCATCCACAAAGCAGGGAGAATAACCCCTACATCGTGTGAATTAAATGAAGAAATGTATAAAAAGCACCCTGCTCAGTGCCTGACACAATGTAGGTCTCTGTTATTAATATTTACAGTTTCTTTTTACGCATCTCAATGTATACCCTTTCCAGCTATTCTTTGCAAGACACGTGACTGAAAGATACAGAAGGGAGATGTCTTTTTTAATGATCTCACTCCTTCATTCATTGGCCTGGTTCCTTATTGAGAAAAATATCGGCGTGGTATAAGCAAAGATTCACCTGTCAAAAGAATCAATCGAAGGGGAGGGCATAGCTCAGTGGCAGAGCGTGTGCTTAGCATCCACAAGGTCCTGGGTTCAATCCTCAGTCCCTCCATTAATATAAACAAACAAACAAACAAACAAACCTAATCATCTCCCTCACCGCTCAAAAAAAAAAAAATCAGTCGATGGGGTCACCAGAAGGTAAACGTGAAGGAGAAGAGGGCCAGCACTTCATTCATTTATACAATAAATATTAATGAAGTGTCTGTGACAAGCTGAGCTTTAGGGGCACCATGGTGAACCAGGTAGGGACAGCCCTGTGCTCAGGGAATTACAGCTACAGGGAAGACAAACATCAAGCAAGTCATTTGAATTACCGACATCATTGTCTTAGTCTCAAGCTGCTATAACAAAATACCACAGACTGAGGGTTAGAAACAACAGAAATTTATTTCTCATACTTCTACAGGCTGGAAGGTCTAAGATCAAGGTGCTGGCAGATTCCGTGTCTGGTGAGAACCTGCTCCCTGGTTCATAGAGGGCTGCTTTCTCACTATGTCCTCACACTGTGGGAGGGGAGAGGGAGCTCTCTAGGGTCTCTTTTGTAAGGATACAATTCCATGACTTAATCACCTCCCAAAGGCCCTACCTTTAATGCCATTACCTTGAGGGTTAGAATTTCAACATACAAATGGTAGGGGGACACCACCATTCAGACCACAGAAATGACTTAGATACCTCTGGTCCCTTGGCAATTTGAGGGTTCAGAAATAGCACACAAATGGAGCTCTTTCCTCCCCTCTGCTTCCTCCACTTATGTGCGAAATCATCTCCAGTTAATGAGCATCAAATCTAAGCAGAGAAAATAATTCAGTCTTTAGTGACTCCCATCACTGCTGCTTGCATTCCACTGCTGAGAACTAATCACATGACTGTATTGGTCTGAGCCGTGACTTTCCACACCAGGGAGGGGGGAGCATGAATTTGTGGTGGTCAACTGACCACCTCTGTCGCTACTAGAAAGAAGGCCAAACATCAGTAATTAATTATAACACCTAATGAAAGTAACATAAAAATCAAATATAAGGATGTGGAAAGAGAAAAAGGCACATGCCAGGTACATATAAATATTCACTTCACACAAAATAAAATTCAGAATGAAAAGCACTAAAAGGAATGTAGCATAGTTATAAAATTACCACCTACCAAATATGCCATAAACTTTTATGAACCTAAAAATCTTGGCCTCAAAATATAGAAAGCAAACCCTGATGGAAATGCGAAGAGACATTGACAAGTTCTCATAATGGGTGACTTTAAACACATGTCTCAGAAGTTGGCTGATCAATTATTACAAAAATGAATAAGGCTTGAGAAATCCTGACTAATAAAATTAGCAATTACAATTTAATAGATATATGGAAAGAAATACTTTTAACATAACAGAGATTATACAATCTTTTCAAAATTTCATGAGACATTCTCCAAGTGTCTTAGGTTACAAAAGAAATCACACCAAAACCCCAAAAGGGAAACTCTGACAGTACATATTCATGAACTATAATGGAATAAATTAGAAAATAATAGCAGAAAGATAACCAACAAAAATCAATCCTCTTAGATATTTTACAGTCCTCTGCTAACTAAGTCACAGTTTTGAAAGGAAATAAAACTGGGAATAACAAGCTATTTAGAATCACAAGAGCACTACATACATATCAAAGCCCATGGGCTTCAATAAAGCAGCATTCAAAGGAAAAAGATAGAGCTTTAAACACATATAGTAGAAAAACAGAAAGGCTGAAAATAAATGAATCAACCAAGTTTCCAACTCAAGAAGCTGGGGGGAGATGGGGAGAAGAGAGAGAAAAAAGAAATCTGAAGAAAGTTGAAGGAAGGAACAATGGGGGAAGATAAAAGTAGAAGTTAATAAAAATTAAAAAACAGAAGACAATAGAATTGAGTAACTAGTTCTTTGAAAGAATTAATGGAAAGACAAATCTTTGCATGCCTATAAAAAGAACAAAAAAAGGTAAAATATCAAGGCAAAAATTGTAAGAATGTTGACCTTCATGGCAAGCATTTTGAAAATCTCTAGATGAAATAACTAACTTCCTAGGAAATATTAAGTGTAACGATTAATCCAAGGAAAGGTAGGAAACTTGAATAGAATCTCAACCATAAGAGAAATTGAAGGGCTATTCAAAGATCTACCTAAAATAGGCATCAAGTCAGAGGGCATTTCAGGTAGATTCTACCAGACCTTTAGAGGAGAGAGAATTCTATATACAGTGTTTTCAGAACCTGGAAAAGACAAAAAGCCTACCTAATCCTTTCACGGGTTTCAAGTAACACTGATCTCTTTCTCTCTCTCTCTCCACATATATGTATATATATGATATATATATATATATATATATCACTAATAAAGATACAAAATTCCATATCCAGCAGTATATTAAAGGAATAATTAAAAAACTGCCATTCTAGGAATGTAAAGATGTTTCAATCTTAAGAATCTATCAAAGAGATGAAAGTAGGAAAACCATATGATTGTATTAACAGACTTTTTACAGGCATTTGCTAAAATTCAGCACCAACTCATGACAGCAAATCAAGAGAAGAAATGTCTAAAAACTGATACAGTATGTTAGTAACTTAAGCAAGAGCCACTTTATGGGTCAAATATCATAAATCCCTCCCATAAAAATCAGAGATAAGACAAGATTCCTATTCAGTATTGTACTGCAGGTACTAGAAAATACACTAAGAACAGAAAAGCTAGTACCATTCATTGACAAGTCTTTCCTTCAGGTCAAAAAATGGAAACAGTCCTCTATATCTGTTTGTACTTTGCAGTGTACAAAAGAGTTCTCTAAGCACTGTCACCTGCGACCCTCACAATGTCCAGGTGAGATGTGGACAGAGATGTCATCTTTGTTCCCAGCTTTAAGGGTGAGGAATCTGAGAGTCATGGCATTTTTAGATTTCCCTAAAGAAAAACAGCTGGTAAGCGTGATGGAGGAATAGCCCCAGGTTTTTCTTAATCTTAATCTTAATGGATGCCACGTAGCCTCAATTAAAACACTACATAACTCATTGCTACCAATCACTGACACTGGCCAGGCCACTGTCCCTCTGAACAAGTTAAGTTGGAGCCTCAGGAGCAAACTGGGGTGAAGACGGGGGACACTACATGGTGAATAAGACAGAAGGAAGACAGAGAGCCCTGAGGACAAATGTTCTCGGTGCTGTGTTAAGTAAGCTGAGATGCTGTTTGACAGAGGAGGCTGGCCAGTGCTCAAGTGTGCACCAGGTGCTCCTCCAAGCACCTGTCTATGTCAGCTTATTTCATCCTCAGAACAATTCTCATGAGGTTGGCACTATGAATATTAGTCCCATTTTACAGGTGACAAAGCTGAGTAACGCACCCCCACTTACAGATTTAGAAAAGATAGTGTCAGGATTTGAACCCAGGAAGCCTAGCTCCAGAGTCTTTGCTCAAAGTCACTACATTATAGTATCTTGAAGGCAAAACCCTGGTTCCGGGGGTGAGACCAGAAACCAACATGCTGTGTGTGTGTGTGTGTGTGTGTGTGTGTGTGTGTGTGTGTGTGTGTGTGTGTGTGTGTGTGTGTGTGTGTGTGTCTCCTTAATGGAGGCACTGACGATAACCCAGGACCTCGTGCACACCAAGCATGCGCTCCACCACTGAGCTATACCCACCATCCCCCAGACTGTCATGTGCATGTTTTAGATATAAAAACAGTATCATCAAAGAACCAATTTGCTCAATTTTTCTGATATTACTGAGGCCAGAAACAGGGGGAAAGTTCTAATGCACACACAATCTACTTAGAAACATCCGTTTTTATTATCTGCTTTGCTGCCTCCTAAAATTAGACTTAGCACACAGAAAGGAAGCTGTTCCCCTCAGCTTGTTCCCTTCAGTCTATAGACCTGTACACTGAGTCTTACTCAGTAAGAGCCATGAAAGAAAATAAGAAAAAAAGTTATGATTGCTCTGTTAGCACCCTAGATAGGGACTATAAAGTGTTATTTAAAGAATGATCCATGTAATTATAATTCATTGCTCAAAACTTATTTTATCTGCAACTATATTCGTTTCTTATGTCAGAGGTCCTTGACTTCTTTCCCATACCCCTAATCTGCTTCTAGACCTTGCTGCATCTCCCAGAGAGAGCCTGATAACACTTCGGTTTTGTTCCCTTAGCACTTACATTTATAAGCGTAGATTTAGATAATCTCAACTTTGTATTCATATAGACCTGCTGGAGATTATCCAAACAGAATTACTTTTTTTTTGCACAACCTGTGCCTTCACCCTGGAAGAATTTCCTCAAACCCTTTAAGACCCAGTTCACCTCTTCCAGGAAGTCCTCCTTGATGACACCATCACATGGGCTCCAGGAAACCCATACAACTCACCCATGACAGTAGCTCCCTTAGCACGTCCCACATTACAATTTTTTTCCTAAACTTCTCAAACTCTCACTTGAAATTGCAAAGTCCATGAAGGCAGGGACTCTGCCCTATTCAGATCTGTGTCTCTACTGTGTTTGGATTAAGGAATACATTAGTATTTCAAGATCAATGCTTTCAAGAATATTAAATATATATTATAGTATTTTTAATAGACTTTAAATTTTATATTTTCATAAAGATTAAGCATCACATAGAGACACCTAAGAAACAATTTATTTCTAGTGAGAGCATTATAAATAATGTGTATAAGGAAATAATAAAACAATGGTCCTTTGTCATTAGCAATATATTTGGAGACTTCCTTAGGAATTTCGTATAAAAAGCCCATGAACTATCTTAATAAATCAGAACGTAGACAGGGATTGGGAAAGCTACTGCCCTTTAGATAATAATATTTCCTTATCAAAGTAATAGAGAAAAATATCCAAGGAAGTAAAAGAAAAAGAAAAATCTTTGAATTTATACTTTGTGTAGGGGGAGGGAAAAGAAAGAGGGAGTTATGATTCTGATAAATGAATGGAGGGAAGATCGGGTATTAAATTTTACCCAGGCTGGGATGGCAATAATGTCACTTTGCAAAAAGAAGTCAATGGAAATGTCATAGATAATAAGTACAAAATCTGTCAATCTGAACAGTAACATACATTAAAGATTAATGATGCAATGTCATTGCATTATAGAGTGACAGGAATTATGTCTAGGGGAGACAGATTCTTAGAGTGGCAGGTATTACAGAAGAATACTGGGATAATTTTAAGACAATTTAAAGACAAATTGACGAAAATGATCTGTGAAAAGCAATTCCACTGAAGGAACTAGATGTGAGATAACTCTCACGCAGCCACTAAGTCATAGATCATTTTAAAACATAAAACATCAGGACATTAAAAAATGATATAGCCACACGTCAGGCACTTAAGCTCGGTCTGTTTATGCAGGAGACACGTGTCATGTACCCTAAACTATTTTTCCAGGTGTGAAATGGATCAAGGAAAGCATTTGTCATTGTTTTTGGCTGAGTATCCTCTGAATCTCCCTCTTATGGTTGGGGTAAGAATCTGGATTTATTTCCCCAGATTATAAATCCTCGTGGAAAGCAGACTCTATCCAAATTCTTCTCCTTGAATCTCTTACAAGCACAGATGTAGAAGACGAATATCCAAGAGTAAGAGGGTGACAGGCAATCATGAAAGAGTGGAAAGCTAGCTGTTATAACTGGGGATCAAACTTGGGAACTGCTCTGGTCCAGGAAGTGTCAGTGAGATGGGGGGGTGGGGACAGCATAAGACGTAGGCCCCTACTCTGCTTTGATCTGATCTCAGGGGGAGATGAATCACTCCTTTGATCTCAAAGGAGTGCCTTAGATCATAAGACATGTTTGAGGAGGGAAATGAGCCTCCTCAAACACAGAAGAGCCAAATCCACAACTTCTTGGCAGGCGTAGGCTAGGCAATGACAATCTGCACTTGATGTAATAATAACAGAATAAGAATAACAATAATAATCGCCCCTTATCTGTGATATAGGAAAGGTAGAAGAACAGTTTTATAGGAATCATTTATATTTGTAATCCAATAGAAGTAAGAGGGAAATATTTAACTTTTTTGAAATTTTTGAATTTAAAAATTTGAGATTTCCTCTCTCTTAAAGACCTTAAAACTTAAAAAGATGTATCTAAAATAAGTCAGCAAGCATTTTGTGTTAAGAGTCAGGTTTTGCAGGCCATATATTCTCCGCTATAATGACACAACCCTGCCGTTGTAGCATGAAAGCAGTCATAGGTGATATGCAAATGAAGGGGCGTGACTGTGTTCCAATAAAACTTTAATTCTAAAAACAGGCGGTGGGCCACATTTGGCCCGCAGTATGCCCACCCCAGTCTAGAACACTGCACAAAAAGTAACAAAGAATGCTCTTTCACTTAAAACATTCTTTCACGCATAGTAGGTGAAGACAAGCCAGATCAAAATGACACTGGTATTTGAGGAGAAATACTTGAAAGTGAGAATTAACGGTGGGGATGATGGGAGTAACGAGGGAAGAAAAAAGCTGGTTTATTGATTATTTAACAAATGCCTACATAATGCTTACTAAAGTTCCAGGCTCTGGTCCAAATACTTCATAAATTTTAGCTCATTTAATTCCCAGAACAACCCTATCACAGACCACCATTATTATCCCCATCTTACAGGTAAGAAAACTAAGATGCGAAAAAGCTGTCACCTGCCCAACATCAAAAAGGTAGTAATCATGGAAGACAAGAAAATCAAATTAGGAGAGACTCTCATAGAAATGTTATCAGAAGACCGAATTACAATTCTCCTTCCACAACTAACTATATAGACAACACAACTAGCTGGTACGCACTCCTCTCTAAGAACTTTGGAAAGTTGTCATCACAGTACTGCCCTCCCTCTTGACTGCACAGAATCCCTGCATCTATCAAATGTGATTATGCATTTGAAAGCGGTTCATTACGTCTGTCTGCTCCCACAAAATGTTAGCTAATATCAGTACTCAGTTATCTAACATATATATATATATATATATATATGTGTGTGTGTGTGTGTGTGTGTGTGTGTGTGTGTATACACACAATACCAATTATGAAGCACTGGGAGATACACCCCAATGGACTTGTTATTTTTTCAAATATGAAAAAGAACAATCAAAATAAGAAATGCAGGATTGATACTAGAACTAAAATTCATGATCAGTGTGACCACCTCATCCTTGTGGAATTCAGATAAACAAAACCTGCCACTACACTGCCCTCAGCTCCATAATGATTTTCATATATATGAATTAATTTGATACTAACAACAATTGTTTTGCAGGCTAGAAATCTAGGATTCAGAGAATCAAATTCATCTGCCTAAGGTTATATTAAAAACCAGTTCCCTGGACTCTTTCCGAGGCTTTACAATAATAAAGAAGCTCAATGTGAGGGAAATGGTGCAGTGAGGCCTAAGTAGGTTTATTATTTTACTTGTATAAGTCTTTCCTAAATGCTTAATAGTGTCTCATTTATTTCTATTACTTAGAATTGAATTATCAATATACTTAAAATGTTTGGCAACTAAAGTGTATCTCTTATTATAAAACTATACATTTCAATCATTCTTTAACTTAATCAATATTTATTTCCTTTCACGACAATACTCACATTTGTTACAGTGCCGTCTTAGTCCAGATTCCAGTCACTCCCATCCTGCAGGACAGTAGTAATTATTATAAAGGAATAACAGTTCTGGGGGATGCCATTAGGAGCTATAAACACAGAAGATCCTATATTGAGTCAGTTAGGATATTTTCAATCACCAATAACAGAAAACCCAATTTAAATTGGCTTCAACAATAAGGAAATGTATTGGCTTTCCTAATTCCAAGCCCAGAAGTAGAGCAGGCTTCAGGGTTGGTTTAATCCAGCAGATCTAGCTCCGCTTTTCTAGGAGTCTCCTGGTTCTGCTCACCATCTAATGGCAACTTCATTCTCAAGCTGGTATCAAGATGGTTGCAGGCATCACGTACAGAAGATGCTACTTTCTTTCTGTCATTCTCTGGAACATGAGAAATTTCCCCCAGAATCTCCCCGACACATCCTCTTGCATCTCATTAGACTAAAATGTGTCAGATACCTATTCCTGAACGAACCTTTGAGGTCAGAGGAACATCCTGTGGAGCTGGCTTAGGTCTGCATTTCTGAACAAATCACTAACAAGGGCGATGACATTATTAAACTTGTCCTGGATAAAGCATGGGCTAGCCTTGGAGTTGAGATTAATCTAAACTTCATAGTTGTTTGACAGTAGAGGGGTGAAGTAGATCAGGGAAAGCATCTGTCATTGTTTTTGGCTGAGTAGCCCCTGAACCTCCTTCATATGCTTAGGATAAGAATCTGGATTTATTTCCCCAGATTGTAAGTCCTGGTAGAAGGCAGACTCTAATCCCCATGATTGAAACTGAAAGATAGATTTACCCCTCCCCAGGTGCTTTTGTAGCTAGGTGTGGGCCAGTGGCTGAAACTTGGTCAACTGGACACCTCCCCTGCCTTACGTCACCCCCAGGGAGTGAACCAGGAGCAACTGACCCAAGGAAGCAGAGTCAGGGTAGAATCGGAACAGTCTGCCTGGCAGGGATCTCTCACCACGGCGAATTGACCATGAAATTTCCAGGACCAAACTCATAAAAAGCCCACTAAAGTGTCTGATAACCAGAGTCACAGTATGAAACGTTTCAACAGAGAGTGTCAAACCCTAGACTTGAATTCGTTCACAGACCCAGAGCCTCTTGAATGAAGGAAAGGCCAGGAACTCCTGATGGAGAACAAACACAGTAAGATCACAAACACGTATTGAAAATCCTCATCCTTATCGTCCTCTAAAACAGTTACCATCATTAATCAGGATAAGTGTGTACTAGAGAAGGGGACATACCTAGATCTTCAGAGGATTATTGGAAACTGGATCCATTACTAATGCTAATTCCTCTGGAACCAGAATGCCACCATTGTCTACCAGTCAGAGAGATTTATGGGGAGTAAGGTAATAAATTGAATTTTGACTTAAGTTTGTCTAGGCTCAAAGAGCCCCCCAAATCTGTGTTTATTTCCTTAGCTTACAAAGGTATGAAATGAATCAACACATACAACAAACAGCAAATCTCAACGTTGGCTCTCTAGTCCATGAAGTAAGGGCCATTATGATAGGAATGGCCAAGTGCAAACTCATGGAGTTTATACATAAAACAGCACACCACAACCGATAACACAACCCTAGGAGAATTTCGGAGATTAAAAGGCCTCAAAGACCCACAGGTGATGATTGCTACCACATTCCCATTTAACTCTCTGGTTTGGCCAGTAAAGAAAACCATATGGGTCTTGGGGAATGACAATAGATTATTATAATCTTAATCAGTTACATCTGCTGTTCCTACAGCCTTTATTTTACAAAAGCAAATATACAAACACCCAGGCATTTAGTATGCATCTGTGGACTTGCCAAAAGCATGTTTTCTCTATCCCAACAGAGAACACCAGAAGCAAGTGTTTGTTTGTCTGTTTTACCTGGCAAGGACAACAGTACACCTTTATCATCTTACCTCTTCGTATTATGTTACTTCTCTGATCCTGTGCCACAGTTTGGTGTGCAGGAACCCCAATCGTCCAAAGGAAACCAAGTTGACAGAATCCAGGGAGCTGAAGTAGCAGACACCCAGGATGACTAGGTGAGACAACTCGCATCAAAGGATGGAAGACAAGTCTCACAAAACTACATCAGATTTGGGGCGGTGGGTTTGGGGCAGAGGTGGGGGAAAGGGCTCCGATAATGGAGAGCATGTTGGGCTCTCTTTCCAAAATGACAAGTAAGTTGTTATACCTTGCAAGCTCTATGACTAGGAATCATACAGTCATATAGTGGGCCTATACAGGGCTTCAGACTTGATTAATACACCGGTTGTGCCATCTGACTCCATGGGTGACACAACTGGCTCTCAGCTTTAGAATGAGAAGGTCCAGAGCAGGTCCAGGCTGTAGTGCCAGCAACTGCCCCTTAGCAACTGGGATCCAGCTGATCCAGTGAGGCCTAGCATGTCTCTGGCCAATTGGGATGCAACAGAGTCTGTGGTGGGCCCTGATAGGAGAACCAAATGGATGACCCTGTGGTTCCAGGAAAAGTCAAGACCTCTCAGCAAATAACAAACCTTTAGAGAACCAGCTCTTGGGTTGCTATGCCACAAGGCAGCATCACGGAGTGATCAGGAGCTCTGGCTGCCTGCATTTGAATCTCATCTCTGCCACTTACTAGCTATGAGGCTGTGGATCATAGCTTCTTTTCCCTTTGTCTCAGTCCCCCACCCATGAAGCTGGCTTAACAGTCAAGACCTGATGGGAGGATGAAATGTGCTCACGCATGAGAAGTACCTGGCGTGGTGTCTGGCACACATGAGAGCTCCATAAATATTAGTTATTGTATTCACTACATTGAACAAGCATGGGTCACGCCACGAACAAAATCTTCATTCTAGTTCCCCTCACCACCTTCAAGCTCTGTTCAGTGGAAGTAATCTCCTCATGAGCCTGGATGAAACTCTAGCAGATCCCACAGCTTTTCTACTAGTTTCCAGGTCATAAATGAGTCACACTAAGTCACAGTTTCAATTTATTAGAGTGTCAGAAAACTCAACCTGACAGTGTTAAATCTTTGCCCTTCCCCGACTTCTTGACTAGAAGCTTCTACTCCTCCTCTCCTTTGTCCACGTCCTCTCTAGCTTGCCAGGTGTTGGTGTGGGGCCACCAGGCTGAAGCAGGAGTGGGGAAAGAGGAGAAGAAGGGTCTAGACCAGTTCTGATTTGGCTGATGGCTTCATGCTGAGTGTCAGAGCCGACAGATGGTGAGTGCTGGCTCTCGCTCATGGGTGCTCTGGTGGGCTCTTTAGAGGTTCCTTCCAGGATCCTTTTCTCCCTCTCTTCCTTTGACCACAGAGATGTACCTATTCTGTCTGGTCTCTTGCAATTCCCTCTTTCATCCCTGGGCATGCAATTCCTGGTCAACCCCAGCCTCTTTCTGCTGAGGTCCCCAGGTGTCTTATCCAATAAGACCCAAAACAAACTGCATCACTGCTTTCTGTCTCCCACTCAATCCTCAGTCACTTCCCCTACCCACCCTGGATCCAGGTGTCATGGCACTCGTTCTCCCACTAGAAAAGGTATTCAGTCCTTTGCTCACCCTTGGGATTTTGTGGGAGTCAGACCTCAGCCTTTGGGCTACCTTAGTTGCCTTAGACATAGTTTATATCTGTCTCCTGCCTCCACAGAACACATTTCAAAACTCTTCCAGTGATCCCTGAGGATCATGATATTCATGAGGCATGAGGTTAGAATAAGGGTCAGCCAACTTTTTCTGAAGAGAGCCAGGTAGTGTATTTTAGGGTTTGTGGGCTCTAGGTCTCTGTGGTAACCACTCAACTCTGCATTATAGCTTGAAACACAATATATAGACAATATAGACAATATGTAAACCAATCAGCATGGCTGTGTCTCAATAAAACTTTATTTATGAAGAGGTGGTGACCAGATTTGGCCTGCAGGCAGAAAGTCTGCCAACCCCGGGGTCAGAGGTAACATTTCCTCCACCTCTCATTTCATGTCCCAAATAGGTGGGGTGGCAGCTGAAGAAAGACAGCCACTTTCTTATTACCAATCTCCTTACACCGATTCCCATCTCTTTGTACCCTGACCACTTTTTTTTTTTTTGATTGAAGTATAGTCAGTTTACTATGTTGTGTCAATTTCTGGTGTACAGCACAATGTTTCAGTCATACATATATATACATGTATTCGTTTCCATATTCTTTCCCATTATATGTTACTACAAGATATTGAATATAGTTCCCCATGCTATACTGAAGCAACTAGTTGTTTATCTATTTTATATATAGTAGTCAGTATCTGCAAATCTCAAACTCCCAATTTATCCCTTCCCATCTCCTTTCCCCTTCTGGTAACCATAAGTTTGTTTTCTAGGTCTGTGAGTCTGTTTCTGTTTAGTAAATAAGTACATTTGTCTTTTTCGTTTGTTTGTTTCAAAGATTCCACATGTAAGTGACATCATGTGGTATTTTCCTTTCTCTTTCTGGCTTACTTCACTTAGAATGACAATCTCCAGTTTCATCCATGTTGCTGCAAATGGTATTATTTTATTCTCTTTTATGCCTGAGTAGTATTCCATTGTATAAATATACCACAATTTCTTTACCCAGTCATCTGTCGGTGGACATTTAGGTTGTTTCCATGTCTTGGTTATTGTAAATAGTGCTGCTATGAACATTGGGGTGCATGTATCTTTTCGAATTAAAGTTCCCTCTGGATATATGCCCAGGAGAGGGATTGCTGGATCACAGGGTAAGTCTATTTTTAGTTTTTTGAGGAATCGCCATACTGTTCTCCATAATAGCTGCACTAAAATACATTCTCACCAACAGTGTAGGAGAGTTACCCTTACCACTTGTATTATCTCAAAGTGGGGATGAGTTGTGCAACACTTTCTCAGACATTTCCCTTGAAAATGCGAATTAGCCTCACAATCAGTTTTGTAGCTGATGACAAACTGGCACCTTCACTGAAAATGAGGCAGGAAATGTTTCAAATGCGTTGAGCTAGAGATGGCTGCGGGCTCCAGCTGGCCCATCCAGTAGAGACATGAAGGCTGTGCCTTTAAAGTCACAGGATGAACTGGCTCTAGTTCCTTTCTCAAAAAAAGACATAGCCATCGCCCTCCATTTTATCAGAGGCTGTCTTGCTTTCTTAAGCAAAGAAGTGGCTCACGCCTTCAATTTCCTTGTCACCTGGGCTCTGACCACACAGCAGCCTTATTGTGACTTGCTGTAAAACAGATGCTACTGGAGGGGCCCAGAACTAGTTTCCTTTAGAATGAACGGGCTGGAGTGGAAGTGGGGGTGGGGGGTATAGCTCAGTGGTGGAGTGCATGATTAGCATGCATGAAGTCCTGGGTTCAATCTCCAGTATCTCCATTAAAAAAAATTAAAATGAAATGAATGGCCCTGACACACCTCCCCTTTGCCTTGATGAGTTCTTGTGTCTGCTTTCTACAGATTTTTCTCTTTCCTAACTGCCAGCCTCTCAGCAGCCACTTCTTGTTGCCCCAGTTAGCCTAGCTCCAGCAGCCTCCTTCCCTATTTTGCTACCTTTAATGTGTTTGGACTTAAAAATCAAAGATTCAAGCTGTTAGATTTGGTGGATAACTGTACTAGGAGTGAGGGCTGAGTAACTGTCTGGTTGGTGGCATGTACCTTTTTAATATGTGGACAATAAGACATCTATTTTGGCTGTTTACTGATTTGTTTTTATTTGTTCATTTAGAGGGAACATCTACTGTGGTTGCTTACAGACATTTATTTAATCATTCACTCATCCTTCACTTATTTGTCTTTTGCTTGAATACAGATACTCAGCCATGCTGCTGCTATTTTGCCTCAAAAGATGACTTTTTAAAAATCTTCTAATTGATTTATGTATTCACAAATGTACAGAATTTGATGTAAATGCATACATGTGATCCATGTATTTTTAGGGCACTTTTTTTTCTTGCCTCCTCTCCTGCCTTCATCCACATTAGGGCCCCTTACCCTACTGTGATGTAGCATGTACCAGCAACTGGGTATATATCCTTCCATATTTTCTGAATGTGTATACAATCATACAACATACACTCACACAGGGGGTGTGTTTTGTTTGGACAACAGTTAATCTTTGTTGTCCACTCAGCAGCCACAGTTTAGCTCCCTCCTCCCCCTTCTATCTTGCTAATAGAATTTATTTGTTTAAATAGTAGGCAAACATCTCTTAATATGAAGAAAGTCACCCACATTCTAGCCCTAGTGAATGAAGCTCGATTGGTTTTAAATAGGGAATCTCATTCTTTTTTTCATTTGTTTAGGGATGAACATATGGCTCAGTTCTGGTAAATAAGAGCTAAGAAGAACTGTGTGGATAAGTTCCTTTCTTCACAAAGGAAATGTAGTGTGAGTGCTGGATTTCGCAGTGGGTTCACTTCAGATTTGTGGTCATGAATATTAACTGAGAATCAAACATTTCAATCAAAATACCAGTAGAGCTTACTCCTTCTCCAAATTGATGAGCTTTAGCTAAAATATATATGGAAATGCAGAAGAACTAGAGTACCAAGATAACCCTGAAGAACAACAAAGTTAAAGGACTTACATTTATTTCAACCATAAACTATAGTAATCAAGATACAATGGTATTAGCAACCAAAGGAACAAAATAATAAGTTAGCTCATAAATACATATGCAGCCATTTATTCACAAAGATGTCAATGCAATTCAGTGAGGGGAAGAAGGCTATTCAATAAATGAGGATGGAACAACATTTTAAAAAATGAAACTTGAACCCTATCTCACACATACACAAAAGTTAACATGAGATGGACCAGAGACCTAATATGAACATTAAAATCATAGAGCTTATAGAAGAAATCATAGCAGATATCTTCATGACCTTAGACATGCAAAGATTTCTTAGCCAGAGTACAAAAAGGATTTAAATATGAAAGGAAGAATTAATAAATTTTACTCCATAAAAATTAAAAGCTTCTAGAAACTTCTGCTTCTAGTGATGAAGTAGTAACAAAGGTTCAGAATTACCCTTCTACCATAACATAAATTTTGAAAACTGGAAAATATATAGGAAACAACAATTTTCAGACAATGGACAAAAGGCAAATTACTGACAGAGGAACAAATACAAGAATTATTGAAGACTTCTTATGAGGAACTATGCACACCAGAAAACAATGGGAGAACATGTATAAAGTGCTGGGGGTTGGGGAACCCTGAAATGTAGTATTTTATACCTACTGAAAAATATCTTTCAAAACTAAAGATGAAGTATAGAATTTTTTCAGATAAACAAAAGCAGAGAGATTTCAGTGACAGCAGACATGCACTAAAAAAATTATTAAAGGAACTTCTGCAGGGAGAAAGAAATTGACACCAGATGGAAACTTGGATCTATACAAAGGAATGAAGAGCACTGGAAATGTTAAATATGTGGGAAATATAAAAAGCATTATCTTGGTTTTTAAAGTCTTTGAAAGAAAAATGACTGCCTAAAGCAAAAACAATACTAATGTATTGTGGACATATGTAGAAGTAAAATATGGGACAGCAATATTGGAGGATTGGAGAGGACGCAAGTTAAAAGAAAAAGGATGAAAAAATATATCATGAAAATACTAATCATAAGAAAGCTAGAGTGGCTGTATCAGTAACTGACAAAATAGATTTCAGTCTCAACAAATTTAAAAGGATTGAAATCAAACAAAGTATAATCTCTGCCTACAGTGTAATTAAATTCTAAATCAATACCAGAAAGATACTTGAGAAATTCCCAAATATTTGGAATTTAAACAGTGCATTTCTAAATAACTCATGGATAAAAAAGAAACCACAAGAGAAATTACAAAATACTTTGAACTAAGTGGAAATGGAGACACAACACAACAAAATTTTGAGAGGGACAAGGGGAGGGTATAGCTCAGTGGCAGAGAGCATGACCAGCATGCATGAGGTCATGGGTTCAATCCCTGGTACCTTCAGCAGAAGTAATAAACAAATAGATAAATCAAATTACCTCAGCCTCAAAAAAAATTAAAATTAAGTTAAAAAAATTTTTTTTAATTTTGAGAGGGAAATTTAAAGTTTTAAGTGCTTATACCACAAAAGAAAACGTCTCAAATCAATGATGTAAGCTCCTACTTTAAAAAATCAGAAAAGGAAGCGCAAATTAAATACAAAGCAAGCAGAATAAAGAGATTAATAAAGATAGGAGTGAAAAATCAATGAACTAGAAAGTACACAAACAATAAAGCTAATCAATGAAACCAAAACCTGTTTCTTTGAAAAGATCAACAAAATAGATAAATCTCTAACTACACTGAACAAGAAAATTCTAAGAACATTCAAATTACCAACATCAGGATTGAAAGAAGAGATATCACAGATATTAAAAGGATAATGAGAGAAAATCATGAAAAACTTTATGCCAATAAATCATCAACCTTTAAATAAAACTGAATTAGTAACTAAAAAAAACCTCCCCAAAAGAAAACTTTAGACCCAGATGGTTACACGGGTGAATTCTAACAAAATCTTAAGGAAGAAATAATATCAGTTCTATACAAACTCAGAAAACAGAGAAGGAAGGAAACACTTCTCAGATCATTTGATGAGGAAAGAGTACTCAGACACCAAAACCATTACAAGAAAAAAAAAAAAAACTACAAACCAATATCACTTATAAACATAGAAGGAAGTGGTCTTGACAGAATATTTGCAAATTGAATCCAGCAATGCATAAAAAGAGTAACACCCCATGTCCTGTGGGGTGTATTCAGGAATGCCAGATTGGTTTAACATTCAAAAACCAATCAATGTAATTTAATTTATCCACTAAAACAGAATAAAATAGAAAAACCATATGAGCCTCTCAATAGACACAGACACAGCATCTGACAAAATACGACACCTACCCATGATTTAAAAGAATTTTTTTTTTAAACTCTCACGAAATTAATAGAAAGGAACTTCAACCTGTTACAGGGCGTCTACGAAAAATCTACAGCTAACGATGTAAGTCATGGTGAAAGAATGTTTACCCCTGGGGTAGGACACAGGATAAAGATGTCCACCTTTCGCTTGTTTTATTTAACATTGCGCTGGAGGGCTAGTCAGTGCAGACAGGAAAAGTAAGTAAAAGACATACACAGTGGCTGGAAAAAATAAAACTTCCTTCTCACAAGACATGATCACGTATAAAGGGCCAATATGCATATGAAAAAATGCTCAACATCAGGGCCAGGTGTTGGACTCTGGAGAAGTAGTTCCATGAGGAAGGAATGTATCTATTTTTGCTCACCAAGAAATCCTAATACCTAGCACAGTGCCCTGCACAGTAGACATTTGTATGTATTTTGTGAATGAATGAATGAATGAATGAATGGGCAAATGTTAGACTGGGGTGGTTCAGTCCTAAAAGGTGACATTTCACTTCAGTCAAGACTTGATTTTAAAACTTCAATTTTGGAAAATGGCTAGGAGAAAGTGTTTTCCTTTAGTAGTTACTTGTGATAGTTAATTTTATGTGTCTTACCAGGGCCACCGAATGAAATGCTGAGATTAGCGGTTTTTAGGTATGTGTGTGAAGGTGTTTTGGATGAGATTAGCATCTGAATTGACAGGATCAGCAAAATCGACTGCCCTCTCCAGTGCAGGTGGGCATCATCCAGTCCACTGAGGGCCTGAACAGAACAGAGGTGGAAAAAGGAGGAATTAGCTCTTTTTATTTCCTGCCTCACAGCAAGCGCTGGGACAGCTCATCTTATCTTCTCCTGCCCTTGGATGGAGATTTACATCATCCATTTCCCTGGTTTTCAGACCTTGGCCTGGGACTGACCACCAGTTTTCTTGATTCTCTAGCCTGCAGATGGCAGATGGTATGCATATATAAATCCATATATATATAAATCTCTATATAGTCATCCTTTGGTATCTGATGGGGATTAGTTGCAGGACCTGCCACACAGATACCAATATCTGGGGAGGCTCAAGTCCCATAGTCCATCCTCTGTATCTGCTGGTTCTGCATCCAAGGATTCAACCAACTGTGGATCATGTATTAACTTTGCTATCCACGGTTGGTTGAATCTGTGGATGCAGAACTCAAAGATATGGAGGGCCAACTGCATATTTATCAAAAAAAAATCTGCATATCTGTCTCAAACCTGTGTTTTTCAAGGATCAACTGTATATAAGATATACATATGGAGGAAATACTATACATACTATATATAATGGTATATGTATGAGAACACATATTTATATAGAGAAAGAGTATATATGTGTGTGTGTATGTGTGTGTGTGTGTATATATATATATGTATATATATATATACACATATATATATATATTCAAAAGGTTCTATTTCTCTAGAGAACACTAATACATTACTTATATGCTCACATGCTCACATGCTCACTGTCATAGCTAAGATTATCTATCCAAAGCATTTCAGGTTTGCTGTACACTTAATCTGCATGATTTCTTTTTTTAAGGAGCTTCCTCTTTCCAATTACAAAAGTAATACATGCCTTCTGTAGGGAGTCTAGAAAGTGCTGAAAAATTAAGAAGAAAGTGAAAATTCCCTAAAGTCCCATCACCTCAACTGCCACTGAGCTCTTCCTTCTTCTGCTTCCTGTTTTCCTCATTGTCTGCTGTGCTATTTCAGCATCAACAACATAAAGGGCATGGAGATAGAGACTGACACAAAAAGAATCAGGTGGGTTGCTTGGGGACAGAAGGGGACAACCATGTGGAAGTTTCCAGCAGGGAGTTGGAAATGCAGTTGTAAACCAGGAGAGATTTCAGATCTGTAAGTGGGGAGGGAGAGGGATCCCAGAGGTGTCAGCTGAAATTTCAGGAAGGTGAGGAAGCTGGCCAGAGAAGGAAAGCAGACCAAGAAGAAAGGAGGAGTCTTGTACAGTGTAATTAGTTTATACTTGCTCCAGAAAGTATAAGGGATAAAGCATTAGAAAGAACTCGCTTTCTCTAGAATTCTTATCTATGAATATTTTCCTGGGCTCTTCAGGAAATGCTCTCTTTCTGTATTCTCCACACCTGTGGACCACAGCCAGCATTCCTCTCAAGAGAATGAGTTGACATGCAAAGGGCACAGAATTAACCAGAATAATACTTTTTGAATGCCATTTTTTCTTTCCTCTGAAGATTGATTTCATCCACCCTCTTTAAAAACACAAGTCTGTTTGGAATGGCTCAGAACTGTCTATTTCCACACCCACATTACGAACACATGAATCTGTTTAAATCTTTGTTCTTTGAGAGAAGGCTAGTTTGCAAGTGAATAAAATGTCTTGCTGATTTTTCTCAGTTGCATGTATTTATGATCCTCCAGCCATCCTTTTAATAGGCTGCATTCCTACTGCTTCAAGGTCTGCTCATGAAGGACAGTCCTCGTGAGTTTTTGTTATCTGACCAAAATGTCCTATTGGAGGATTTGACTTGTCTGCCGGGCAAGATAGAGATGGAAATCTGGTAGCAGCTATGCAGATGGCTGCCAAATGTCCCAAAGCAGACAGAGGTGCTGCCATCTTCTGAACAGAAACATGGTAGAAAATGCAGCCAAGGCACCCAAAGCCTAGCTGATAACACATATGCCCCAACCAACTACCAACATATAAACCAAACAACCCTATCCAGGAAAAGAACTAAATTAATCTAATTTAGATAATCTAAATTATCTATCTCAAACACAAGGATATTAGACATCACATCTTGTTCCTCGTACATTCAAATCTTAACAGGATGGTGCACAGAAAATGTTCTCCTCCAAGCCATCATCCCCTCAGTTCAACAGCCATTACAGAGCTCAACAGCCATAAAGCATTGAGGTCCCAAATGCAAAACGATTAAACCTGAACTCTCCACCTGTCCCCCAAGCCCTTCTTTCCTATCTCTACTCAAGAGTTCAAATTTCCTAAGTCAAATCCATTTCCCTGACTCACAGGAGGAAAGAAGACTGCAAATATGAACTGGGGGACAAGGAATTCCATCAGGCTTTGTGGGCCCATTTTTAAGTTCTGCCACTGTTCATAGAAAGGGAGAGGAAAGGCACAGCAGACTTTTTTCCCCCCTTCTAATAGCAATACAAGGTCATATCTGCTATTAGCAGGATCATGGAAGCATATGCTGGGAGATGTTGAGTCTGGATGGGAGGAGAGTTAGAAAGCTTTTCAGCATAATGCTTAACACAAAGTAGGTGCCTGATAAGTGATTAATGATTGAAAGGAGGTAATATCTGAACATCAACCAGATGTTCAATGGGCCTGCCTACGTGGAGGAACAGGGAGGGATTTTACATGAGAGCAAAGGCCAAGCTGTGACAATTCTCCGACATGCCCAGGGAATGACAAAACTTAGGTTTTGCCCTGGCAGTAGGTTGGAAACATGGTGTGGGGATCTTGGACAGTATTTGGTAGACAACAGATACCCAGAAAAGCCAAGGGGTACATTTACAAAGAATTGTACTTTCCAATGCAGTGCTGGTGGTCCTATGGATGGCTACTACTCTTACAGAAGCAAAATGGGTTTAAAAAACATAATGGTAGTTGATGTAGAGGGTATAACTCAAGCGATAGAATGTATGCTTAGCATGCATGAGGTCCTGGGTTCAATTCCCAGTACCTCCTCCAAAAAAATAAAACACCTAATTACCCACCCCTCCCCCAAAAAACCCAAACATAATGGTAGTTGAGCTGAGATTAAAAGGTAGAGATATGAAATAGATGAGGGATGGGCCCAAAAGAATATTTGGGATCTATTTTGTTTTGTTCCTTCAACAAATAATTACGAGTGTACTTCACATATCGTGAAAGAAACAAGCACACTCTTCCTTCATTATACAGCTTCTGCCTGGAGCACTCACAAACTTGCCTTCACAATCAAGTCTGTGAAGAATCTTCTGCTGCCTTCCCTACTCGAATGCACATCAGTTTGGCTTCTGCCCTCTCCACTCCTGCCAAAGTCCCTGCTGAAGGCCTGGTTGCTACCAGGTACTTTCCAATCTTTACCTTGCTAAGTTCTGGCTTCAGCACCTGGATGAGGCTGACCACTTCTCCCATGCTCTTTCTTGACTTCTTCTCACTCCAGCTTCTTTACTCCTCACACACCTGCGTTCCCAGGCTTGTTTCCCCTGTTTCAGCTCCTCCCACCATGCTGTGCATTAATGACTCGCAGATCTCCACCTCCTCTCAGCCATCTCCCCTGACTCCACATGTGTTTACCCAACTGCCTCCTAGACATCTTCACTTATTTGCCCCAGGGGAAGCTCAGACTCCACAGGCCCCAGAAGGAAGTCCTCTGGCCTTGGGCATGTCAGTTAACCGAATTGGGCCCCACTCCCTGAACTATAAAACAGGGCCATTACCAATAGCCGCCTCATACAGAAGCCCATTATGAAGATTAACTGAAATAACACAGAATAGCATGTCAGTTAGACTCCGGCACATGGTAAACAATCTACAAGTGTGAACCATTATTCTGCCTTCATTTAAACCTATTCCTTCCTACCACATACTTCCGAACTTAGAAACCCACCACCCATGCCCTTCATCCAAGCTAGAACCTCCTAGAGCATCCTCCTTGACACCTCCCTCTTCCTTAACCTCAGTTGTGTCCCAGCCCATCCATTCCACTTAAGTATCTGACCTTGTCTCTCCTCTATTCCATTGCCTTAATCCCGCAGCATCCCCAAGGACTAAGGCTATTCTTTTCCTGACTCCACTCATGCTACTCTACTCCTTTCTGGGTAAAGAGCACATTCCATGACAGCATCCTCCTCTTATAATCTTTCAATGGCTCCCCACGGCCTTGGGGACAAAATCCAAACTTCTAGTAAGGGCACAAACTCTTCAGAGCCTGGTCTCAGTCCACACCACTCCCTGAGCTCCAGCTGGTCCTCCTTGGGTAATGCCACAGTACTCATCAAGCTCAAGTCCGAGTGTCTTCTCCAACCACTCTTGCTTCTTCCAGATGTAGCTCGGGTTCCAGTTCCTCTGAGAAGCCTTCTTGGACTTCCAGTCAGATGATTATCTTTCTTCTTTTTTCCCCAGGGTCTCTGCCCTAACATTTGCCACGCTTTAGTTATTATGCGCTCATCTGCCTGTCCTTCCCCACTAAACCGAGCTGTCTGCAGGAAGAAAAATTTAAAAATTATCTTCTAATTTCCATATTGCCAGAACTCAGCACAGTGGCCGGCAGACAGTAGGTACTCAGGGGAAGTGAATCAGGGCAAAGTGTTACCACTGAAAAGGAAACAACGTGGTCTGGGGAATCGAAATCAGGGTTTAGCGAATCCACTCCTCCTGCAGCACAGGGCTGCACAGGCGTTCTTTAGGCCTGCGTGGATATCCAGTGTCTGCACGTCCTTCTTGTGGCTTCAGCTCACGCAGAATTAACTCGCACAATTGGGGCAGACACAGGGCTGCATCGGCACACGCAGCACAAGGGCTTGCAAATGCACGCCCAGCGGGCTGAGGTCAAATTCTAAACCCTTTGTTCCAGGCAGCGGAGAGCAAGTGGCTCCGAGCCCGCCAGCCCCGGCCTGCCTGGGCGGAATGGCACACAAAAAGCCATTGGGAAACACAGCGTCGGGCAGGGACGCGCGTAGTGCGGGCCCTCTCAGTGCCAGCCTCCCGACCCTGGGATCCCGCGCTCTCCGGCGCCCCTCGCGGGAACCTAGACTCGGAGCCAAGTAGTCTCCCCGGCCCGCTGCCCCAGCAGGCGGGAAAGCGCTCGGCGTCCCGGCGTCACGTGCCAGTGGTTGGGCGGGTGGCGCGCGCGCGCGCGACCGGGGCGGGGCGGAGGCGGGGCCACCACGGCCGGGGCGGGGGCGGGGCCGGGCGGGGCGGGAGCCGGGCACAGGAAGCTCTTGGAGGCCCGAGCCATCCCAGGGTGCCTCGCGCGGCGTGGACTCGGGCCGCTGCCGCCATCCCGCTGGCTAGAGGGAGAGAGAGGCCCGCCCGCTTGCCGGTCGGGCCAGTGTGGGCCAGTGCGTGAGGGCGCGGGGGGCCGTGTCAGCGAGACGCAGAGCGCAGCCGCCACCACTAAACGGACATGTTGGAGCCCAGCGCCGCCGCTGCCTCTTTTTCCTCATCCTCCGGACGGGACTGAGAGGGGGCCCGCCACCCCTCCGCCTCTGCCTCTGCCTCGCCCGCCCGCTCTGCTGCCTCGGCCGCAGCCTCTTCCTGCCCGGCCTTCAGCTCCGCAGCTTATCGCCGCCTCCGGCCCCCCCAGGCCCGGCCGGTTCCCCGGCCCCGCTTCGCCGCGGCGCGAGGTCTATGTGACCGGCGGGCCCGGAGCAGCCGCCGCCGCAGCGCGAACATGGACGCCGTCAACGCCTTCAACCAAGAGGTGAGGGGTGCTTAGGACAGGGGGCGCCGGGCCTGCCGCGGGAGTCTGGGCGTCGTTTCTCCCGCCACCGGAGGTTTAAAGCTTAGGTCGGGGTGGGGACGCTTCCTGCCCCGGTTCCGGGGCGACGGGGCCTGCGCGGAGCGGCCTGTGGCCCCGGGGAGGTAGCGGCCGCCGCGGGAGCGGACCCCACACCCCTCCCCCACCGCCCACCCCTGGGCGGCGACCTCGGTCTGCCCCTCTCGCCCCCTTCCGGTCTTCTCCAGCCCGCGTAGGCGCCGGTGCCTCTAAGTTCGCCCCCTTCCAGGTCCGGGCGCTCTCGCTCTCTGCTTCCAGCCCCGTTACTGGCTTCCCAGTGCCGGGAGCCCTCAGGAGGGTAAGAAAGAAGCGCGGGCGGGCGTGGGGGGTGGGGGACGGGAGAGCGGGAGCATCTGCCGGTCGCCGGTCTGCGGGAGCAGCGGCCTCGGCTTTCCTGTTGCTCGGGCCGCGCCGCGCAACGGTGGCCGGACTCTGATTCCAGGTCGGAGAGGAGTTGGAGAGGGTGTTCATCCCCTTCCCCCGGAATTCCTACATTTGGGAAGTAGGATTAATAAACGGAGTGGAGGTGGCTCCTTATCATACCCAGTCGTGAACACAAGCCCGTTACGGGCTCTGTGGCCCCAACGTGACACCTAAAAAGTTAAATGGGAGTGAAGTGTTTGCTCTGCCTTAGTCCGCTAGAGATCCGGCTTTGGCCTCCAGTCCCCCACCCTCGCACCCTTCCCGCGGTAGTTAATCCTCAGCTCCCTTCTTTAGAAACATTTACATGTGAAAACGTCCCAAAACCGGGAACAAAGCTGCCTGCCTCCCTAAAGCTCTATGGTTTTATCTCAAATCATTCCAGGTGCTGTTTTTGAGGCTAGAGCCCACACATTCTGTTTTTTAGAATCGATTTGGGGAGAGGGGTCTTGACCATTGATGAGTAAAATGTAGTTAATGAGTGGAAACAATTGTCATGGGTTGAGTTGGATTATATTGTTTTTCCAAATACTAAAGATAAATCCAGCATTGACAAACTCAGATGTAGTAGTGCTAGATGTCCCGGGACAGTGTTAGAAACTTGCTGCATCTCACAGTCAGACTTAGTAGTTTTACTTGTGTCAGAATTAGAGTGCTATAACTTCCAATTTACAGTGCCATAGTATCGTACTCTCCAGTAGCACTGCAGTTAGGACCGTTTATTGCCTTATTAATTATCCTAGAAATGATTTGTCTTCAACTAATACATAAAATGTATTAACTGCAGAAGTTGGACAGTGTCTTGCAAAGTTCAGTAGTGATTATTTTCGGAATGGTGAAATAATATTTCCTGATTTTTGATGGCTAGAGAATTTGTAATAGTGCCCCAAAGATTTCAGGGCTGGAAGTTGACTTTGTTTCCTGAAGGCAGAATACACTGAAATGTTGACTCCATGAAGGCAGGGAGTTTCTGTTCTTTGCTTCCTCCCGACAGCATAGCAGATGCTTCCCAAATACTTGTTGAATGAATGAGAATTTATACAATTGGTACAATTTGTAAAATATAAGTATATTTCTTTCTCCAGATAAAGACTTTTAAAATATTTTTAATGGCAACTTAATAAACGAAGAGAAGGATTTTTAGTGTATTCTTAAGATCAGAAGTATTTAGTTCTGATTTAGGCATTATGAAAGTAGACATTAAGCACATTATTAAGCAAAATGTCTTATGTTAATTCCAGAAAAATATGATCAGTAGTTTTTACGTTGAAAAGCCAAAATTAGGAATGATATTGACTCCTGGAAAAAGGAAAATGGTAATGTACAAACTGAGAATTTTCTTATCATTGATTATTTTCCTCGAATAATTTTCATTTCCATTTCTAGTCTTTATCAAGTGCAAATTGCGTTATGTTAGGTTTATGTTACCAATTTCAACTCTCTTCTGCCAGACTTTCTTCTGAAAAAACTTTCTGGAGAATTTAGTCTGACTTCAAAATCCCTCTCCTTGTGCCTGCCTGATTGTAGTGATTTGATTCTCAGTTAATTGTCCCCATTCAGGAAATGTTATTGATTAGTTCGTTTCCTGTAAGCTCAAATCTCCCAAATCTTATCTTCATTTTACAAACTGTTGAGTGCCTGCTCAGCTGCAAACCCCTGTTCTGAATACAATGGCATTACTACTGAGGATCTCTGTCTCCTAGGAACCTAAACTAATAAAGGACACAAAACTTTGACAGGTAACTAATATGTGATGGAACAGCTTCCTTTGGGGCCCTTATAAACTGCTGTAAGATGGCCTTTGGGAGGGGTCAGACTTGAGAGAAGAAGTGTCAGTTTCAGGATTTCCAAAGATGTAGGAGAAGTGATTCAAGGGCAACAGTGGTGAGAAATAAGGAACATTAGTTTGACTCCAGAGGCTGCTGGGAAGTAAGGATGGTTAAAGTAGTTTGGGGACCTGACAAGTTTCATGTCTGTCTAATGTGTTTGAAATCTTTTTTTTTTTTAAGGCTATGGATAAAGTTTTAAGTAGTGGAGTGATATAATCAAAATGCTGCTTGATTTGTAGTATGTTTTATAGAAGGCAGAGATTTGGGGAAATTTGACAGATTGGGGACTGAGATAGGAGAAAAGTAGAATCTGAACTTGGCATGTCCATAGAGGGAATAGAGAGGAGGGGAAGGATGTAGACCGGAAGGATATATAGTCCTGACATCTGCTAGGTTTTTTGCCCTTTTGCCCCTACATTCTAAGTGCTGGGAGAGTGATGATGCCATTAACATGTCAAGCAGTTGTCAAAAGTATATTTAGTAAAGGGGAAAATGTTTGGTTTTTGAACAGGTTGATTGGAGTGAAACAGTAATGCAGAAGTTTTTGGCAAGCAGCTGGTCATGTAGGACTCAAACTTGGACACAAGCAAGAGATGGAGGAGACATGGGGAGTCACTCTCAGATGTGTGGTGGAGAAAATTGAGAGGGGGAGAGAAAAGGAATTAATATTTAATAAGCATCGATAGCATGACAGGCACTTTATGTATACATATCTAATATAATACTGCCACAGCCTTGCAGAGACATCCATTTATAGATGAGGAAACTGATTTTCAAAGAAGTTAGATAAAAATTCGCCCAAGGGCATACTACTAGCAGAACTGAGATTTTAATGCAGATGATTCCATCTTAATTACTGCCTGAAGACAATATTCTTTATAATACCAGAGGAGTGGTCATGGGTTAAGACTTAAGAAAAAGGCCACTAACTTTTTTGAGGGTAATGGGATCTGTAGTTTAAGATTGAATAGTGCTGGGAGAGATAAGAAAATAAGTAGCAAATGTAGATGTTTTTTGTTGTGTGGTTTGGGATTTTTTGGTTTGTTTGTTTGCTTTTTTTAAGAAGTTTGCTTGTGAGAAATTGAAAGGAAAAGTTGCTTCAAGGATGAATGGAAGGAAGACCAATTAATGGTGTACTAAGCACTGGTGGTAGGCCTTTCGTATGTTTATATAGTGTATATATAAGGTCTTAACCTAAATAGTGTTCAAGCTCTAGTCTCTATTAGGTGTAGAAGTTTGAGCATGTTGAAGGAGTTGTGCAGAAAAACAAAGTTTAAAGCAGTAACAGGCAAAATTGTGGATGAGAGGAAAGGAACAGATCAGAAGCATAGTTGTAAAAGGTCAGTATATTCTTGATACAGAAAGGAAGGAAGATTAAAATAGGTGAGGTTATTAAAGACATTTTGATAGGACTTTTATGGCAAGACACTGTGTTCAGTGTTGTAAAAGATGAAAAGATGAGTGAAAAAAATCAGTGCTTACTTAATTGTGTTCCATGTTTATACACAACCTAATGTGAAGAGTTTAGTATTTCATGTGTTGAATGGATAAAGGTTATAGATTGGGGTTTTTTTTAATCCAGTGATTGCAGTGTTAGCCTCTAAATCAGTCCTCTAAATCCAAAAGAATCTCTCTCCCACCTTTTTTTGCAACATCTATGATTTTAAGACTTTTAATTAAAGTACAAGAAAAGTGCAAAGAAAATATAACAAGAATTGACAGTTGTTATTATTTTGTTTTTATTTTAAAAAATAAAATATTATAAAGTCCTCCTTCCCTCTTTTCTCCAGTTCTTTTCCCACCCCTCCACCTACCCCAGTCAGAAACAATCAAATCATGAATTTAGTATCAATCTTTGTGGTCTATATACTATATATATAATAGTCTGTTTTGATACACGTGTGTATATTGTACATATTCTGCAATGTGGTTTTTTGCTTAAACATTATTAATACTATATATTATGTTTTAGTTCTTTCTGACTGCTGTGTAGTTATGTTATCATTTGAATAAATCTTATTTATGTGGTTCCCTAGCTGATGAACATTTGTTTCTCACTTGTTGCTGACAAACACTGCAGTGAACTTTCTCAAACATGTCTCTGTGTAAGTTTCTCTAGGACAGCTGTTCTCAAACTTTTTGAATTTTGACTCCTTTAAACTCTTAAAGACCACAGAGAGCTTTTGTGTCCATAGGTTATATCTATTGATACTTAGCATATCAGAAATTTAAACTGAGAAATGTATTTATTAAAAGTAATAAATCCATTACATGTTAACATAAATAAGATTTTTAATGAAAAACAGCATTTCCAAAACAAAAACTAGAAGAATGACATGATTTTATATTTTTGCAAATCTCATTTAAACTTTGGTTTAATAAAACCTGGATTCTTGTACTTCCTTCTTCATTCAGTCTTTTGTATTTACACACATCAGGTAGCCTCTAGAAAAGTCTGCTGTATACTTGTGAGAAAATGAATGAAAAGGGCAAGAAATGTCTTTATGAAAACAGTTTTTACCTCACAGACCACTAAAAGGAACTCAGGCCCCCCAGGGATCCTGGAATTATTTTTTGAGAGCCACAGCTTTGAGGTGGTGTGCTTATGGATAAGCTAGTTTGAGGGGAAGGAAGGAAGAAAATGTAAGTACTTTTATATTTGTCTTTATCTTTAAAATCAGGCAGAAATTAAGCTTTATGAGTACTTTGTATGAATTGATGTTGCTACTCTTACCCACTTGGGCTGTCAACCTTGAACCTTGTTATCCTGAAGGAAGAATTGAGTTCCACATCTTATTGGGGAGCTTGCCACCCTTCCTATTCCCACTGGAATTGTGCTGTATGGACTATTGCATATTTCACTTATTGATTACTAGGTGTAATTGTCTTCTAGAATTTAGATCATATGATGAGGGTAATTTTTTTTTTTTAGCCTGTAATGTTAATCTCGTTATTTTTGATCATTCCTTCCTTTGAGAGGTCTATCGAAATAAGTGGACAAAGAGTTGAAACAAGGTTCTCACTATGTGGAAGAGATGTAGAGGACCAGGGCAACAGTTGAAGTAAAATTGGCCATGTTACACTATTAATCACAGAAGTTCAGAATATTAAAAGTTAGTTATAGTTTTATTCCTTTGCTTTTGACTCTCAGAGAATTGCTTATTTCCAAAAACAGCAGAGAGCTGGCTTTATGGTGAGTGGAATAAAGCTGACTTTTCAAGGGTTTCTTTAGCAGGATTTATCACTGATGTTCTTGTTGAAAGTATCCCTCTTCCTGGTCTATCATTTTGTTTAGTTTTTTTTTTTTTTTTTCTCAGAAAAAGTTACATACACGTATAATAAGGAATGATTCAGAGAAAAACTAGAATAATGGAAAAGTTGGCTTGTAAATTTTTGTGAAACAATTCAGGAGACAAAAGTACCTAATAAACAGCTGACCCAAAAAAGTTGACAAAGTGGTAGTTGGTTTTTGTATATGTGTGTTTTTGTGGGAGTGTTTTGTTGGTGGCAGTGGTTTTTACCAGGTACAAGTTATAGGTTGCTCTGCTCTACCATGGATCTCGAGTGAATATAATTTACCTAGCATTTCAGGAAATTTTTTTTTTAAGTATAGTTGATTTACAATATTGTGTTAGTTCAGTTGTACAGCATAGTGATTTCAGGGTTTTTTTTGCAGGTTATATTCCATTTTATGTTATTACAATATACTGGATATAATTCCCTGTGCTATATAGTGAAACCTTGTTGCTTATGTTTTATGTATAGTAGTCTGTATCTGTTAATCCTTTATTCCTCAGTTGTTCACCACCCCCTACCCCCTTGGTAATTATAAGTTTGTTTTCTATATCTGAGTCTGTTTCTGTTTTGTATATAGATTCATTTGTATTTTAGATTTCACATAAGTGGTATCATATGATATCTTTCTCTGATTTGTTTCACTAAACATTCGTTAGGTTCACCCGTGTTGCTGCAAAGGGCAATATTTCATTTGTTATGGCTGATTAACATTCCATTGTGTGTGTGTGTGTGTGTGTATAAATATATGTGTGTGTGTGTGTGTGTGTCACATTCTTAAGTGAGTCATCTGTTGATAGGCACTTGGGTTGTTTCCATGTCTTGGCTATTGTAAACAGTGCTGCTAGGAACACTGGGGTGCATGTATCTTTTCAAATTAAAATTTTCATTTTTTCTGGATATATACCCAGGAGTGGAGTTGCTGGATCATTTGGTGGTTCTATTTTAGATTTTTAAGGAACCTTTATACTGTTTTCCATAGTGGCTCCACCACTTTACGTTCCCACCAACAGTGTGCGGGGGGTCCCATTTGTCCATATTCTTTCCAGCATTTATTATTTGTAGACTTGTTGATGATAGCCATTCTGACCAGTGTGAGGTAATATCTCATTGTAGTTTTGATTTGCATTTCTCTAATAATTAGTGTTGTTGAGCATCTTTTCATGTGCCTGTTAGACATCTGTATGTCTTTGGAAAAATGTCTATTTAGGTTTCTGCCATTTTTTGATTGGGATGTTTGTTTTTTTAATATTGAGTTGTATATCAAGTAACTTTTCTATGCATGTCTGTACATATTCAGAACATTTAAAAGGTCCCTTGATAACATGATAGGGAAAAGGTTGTTACATAAATGATGAACCTCTAGTGTTATTGATAACATTTTTTGAAATAATATGCCGAATCTTTTTTTTTTAAGCATACCTCAGAGCAACAGCATACAACTTTAATGATAAGCTAAAAACACGTGTACTGTGTTATCAGGTAGTGTATAGAATAAGCTTACCTATTAACAGTTGAAGTTTTGGTAGAGTTGGTAATTGTTAAATTTGTATTAATCAGGCTTTATCAAGATCTGTTGAGGAACTTAATCTAGAAGAGACACGTCTACCTTTCTGTGTTAATATTAAGTGTAATTAACAATGTATTGTCATGATTTTTTTTTGAGAACTAGATTTTCCAAGCAATATTATAATTTATTATGCTCCTGTCACCTTCATTCTTTTCAGTATTTGCATGGTTTAATGATTACATTTCATTGCTTTATAGTTAGCTCTTTATTGGTGCTTGTGAAGTCATAGATTAAATACTTAGAAACTTTGAATACAAATGAAGTATTGTACAGGTTAGCAGTGAATTCAGCAAGAAATTCAGTGTAACTCTAGAGTGGAGTTAAGAATTAGAAGCCAAGGCTTAGAGGAAGAAAAGTAGCAGAGCTCAGTGAAAGGTGAAAGGCCATCCGAGTACCTCTTGAAAGTGATAATTTCTGTTTGGATAATTTGTGATTTTTGGTATAAATCCATGTGGGTCAGTTGGAAGAGACCATAGAGCAGTAGTGTACCTAGCATATTCGACACCCAGAACAGAACGGTTTCTTTCCTTTTTTAAACACACTCCTTATTCTACAACAAAATTATTTTCAGAAATAATCATGAAATTGACCAAGAAAGAAATTTGAACTTTATACCATTTACACATAAATATTACAACAGAGAGTAGAAGTTGGTTAATATATTTAAATTTCATAAATACTTTTTAAAATAAAAGTAGAAAATCTTATCTATGTACTGGTCTGTCACAATAATGAATAGTAATATTCTGGTTTCTTTTTAAGCCTTAACTTCTGCATATTTGTCAATGACTGTCACAGTTGATTTTCACGTATTTGAGTTCAGTAGACAGTTATGGTCAGATTTAACAATCTTATCTTCCCCCATAATTGATTGAAAAACACTTCTCATTAATTCTAATTACAAAAAGTTGTACATAAAGCAGCAGATATACAGATAGTTGGAAAGTCTTAAACATAAGGTTACTTCGGCAGAAATTTAGAAAAAGTTCACTTCACAGTAAATTCTAGAAATCACAATGCTATCCATGTCTTTTCAGGATTGATTCTAGTGACTTTCAAATGTCCTCTGGGACAAAAAAAATTTCACTAAAGTGTTTTCACTCGAAATTTCAATATAGGTTTCTATTATATTTGATAAACATTTTTGAAATTATGTGTAAATGTTCACTTCCTTATATTTTGTTGAACAGTAATGGCAATCTCCGTAATTTTTGTTCATGGATCTTCAAGCTTCGTGTTCCTTTGTTAAAGGCTGATTCTGGCTGTTTGTAAATATTTATACCAGAAAAAAGATATGTCAGGAAAGAAGAATTGCACACAGCTATCATACTTTAAGTGCACTGTTTAAAAATGTGTGTGTGTGTGTGTGTGTGAGAACCACAGAATTGGAGACATAAACTGAGCCTGAGGAGGGTGCAGGCTATCCTGAACCTCTTTGTAGTGATTCTCCAAATGAACAGGTGTAGTGAATTTGCATGTTTTGCACATTGACCACATAACTGGAGGGTTTTCTAATGAATTTCCACTTAGAATAGATTGCTTATTAAAAGATACATGATAAAAATATACAGATTTGATGCTTATATATTAAAACTCATCAATAACCACAGCAGTAGTTTAAAACTTAAGAATCTTGGTCAACAAAATATTTTAGGGGAAGGAATGTTTTATCCCTGATACTTAGAATTGATGGTGTTTGATGATAAAAGAATTCTCAGTTTTATTATTGTATGTAGAGTTTTTAGAGACCCACTTTTTGCTTTCCGCTGGGTGGACTTCCATTGCCCCACTCTAGGTGTGTTATTACGTTGAAGAGCAATGGTTAAGCAACCCCATAATCTGTAAATCTCCCTCTGCAATATCTCCGTTATATCTTTATGTACATTATCATGACTGTTCCACTTTATTTTCTCCTTTTGTCAGAGCTTAGTTTTAGCTGATGTCGAATTATAATGCCCTGCTTAAAGGAAACCTATAATATGGAAATTTTTGGTAATATGGCTTTTAAGCCTTTAGGAAATGGTAAAATACTCTTTAAATTTTTATGGTCATATATTACCTAGTTCACCTTAATTAAGAGAGAGACGCTAAATGATAAATCACTTTGGAAAGAACAGCCAAGTTTGGAGTTCAATTGGAGATACGTTCAAATCCATAAAGACCTTAACCATTGTTTAATAAATCTAAGAGCATATTTTATAAGTTAGAGGTGGGTTTTGGATATATGAAATACCCAAAATAGGCACATCCATAGAGATAGAAAGTAGATTATTAGTTGAGGGATGGGGAAGGAATGGGAAGTGACTGCTAATGGATATGGAATTTCTTTGAGATGTGATGAAAATTTTCTAAAATTAGTGTTTATGGTTGTATAACTATATGAATATAGTAAAAACCACTAAACTGTACACTTTAAATGAGTGAGTTTTATGGTATAGGAATTACAGCTCAAAGCTGTTTAAAGAAAAAGGCAAAAAAGTCTGGTTTTAACACCAATTTTATTGTTTTGTTGCTTGATCTGATTTTTCTGTCAGTTTGGAAACAATATCTATTAGCTGCTGAGTGGCTCTGTAAATTATTTTGTTGATCCTGAATCCTAAGTTTGTTCAAAGGATATCTTTAGTTTTTACATGCTATTTTAAGAAGTAATCCAGGGGAGACAGTTCAAGGGAAGGACAGGAAAGGAATCCTGCATTTGCTCATTAAATACTAACCAGATACCAGGTTAAGGGTTAGGTGTTTTATATATGTCTTTACATAAACTGGAGGGGTGTTGTCATTTGTCCAAGGTCACACGGTGTAGAAATGGCAGTTCTGAGATTTGGCTGAGTACTGTCAGAGGCTGCCTAAGCCCAGTCCACACCCCCATGTGGCTGTAATGAAGTTTTGTGAGCAGCCAGTCTTTGTCTACTATACTGCTTATGAAGGGAGAGTGCTCCCTAAACAACTTTTGTATATTTGAAGCATGGTGGCAGGTGCACTATAATGTGTACTTGGGAATGAATTTGCCACAGTTTAAGAATAATAAAGTTTGGTAAGTTTGTGACTCATCCCTAGTAGTAGAATAGATGCAATCAGTGTTTAAAACTTAAGATACGCTTTTATAGGCATTTATATTTCATTTGCTAATTAATATTCACACTTAAAATTTTAAAATTGATTAGAGACTTTATAAATGTTGACATTTTCCATTTTAATCCCATGCTTGTGTATAGATCTAGTCATTACAACTTTGTGGGGAGAAAAATAGATATAGATAAAATACACAATGTATGGGATAATTTTTTTTCTTCTAATCAAATGATTTTATATCCTGGAACCAGTTTTTATTTCTTCAGTTAAAGTCTAGGAGGAACTATTTAATTCATGAAAATTTTTTATGGCCAACTTTGGGCAGACACAAAGTTTACTTAAATGAGACATAATAAAAGCATTTCTGAAACCTGTGTCCTATGCTAGTAAAGTAGAGCAATGGCATGGATAAAATATTTGGCATTTCCTAAAATCACATCCTGCCCTATTTCTTGAGCAAGGGAAAACGAAAGAATTGAAGGTTGATTGTAGTTGTTAACCAAAAGGGAGGTGAGGAATAGAAAATGACCTGTTGTAATAAGTGGAACTGAAGGATTTAAAAGCCCTGATGAGAGAGGCAGCCTGGCTTCTAAAGTGAAAAGTTTTGAGTGAAGGATAGACCTCTGGAAAT
Source organism: Camelus dromedarius (assembly GCF_036321535.1). Classification (NCBI taxonomy): domain Eukaryota; kingdom Metazoa; phylum Chordata; class Mammalia; order Artiodactyla; family Camelidae; genus Camelus; species Camelus dromedarius. The sequence goes on along the minus strand of NC_087437.1, from coordinate 111,115,320 downwards.
TGTAAGGGAGTTAGTCTTAGGTGAAGAATAAATTAGGGCATACTTTATAGAGTGAGTCGTCAGAAATTAGAAAAGTAGTTCTGCTGGCAGCAAATGGTAACAGAACTAGGGGCTGGTGACATAAATAAAAAGTGTGAAATAATGCAGATGACGTTTAAACTACTGTTTGCTGTATTATTATATTCTGTTTTCTTAATTTTCTTAATGCACATAGAAACATAAGTAGTTAATTTGAAAGTAATTTCATCCATAATAGTAACAGTTCATATTTGCACTTAAGTGTTTTGTAAAGCATTTTCTAGAACTAGGAGGAAAGTTGGCACATTTGTGGGAAAATGTAGTAAGGTAAAGAAATGTAGGAAGAAGTAGGTATGAAAATTTTAAAAACTCCTGTCTTAGGGATATTTTGTATTAATGCCAGGTCTGTCTTGTCTCTATAAATTCCTCTAAGCAAGTGGAAAATTGTTTAAACATTTGGGTTTCAAAGGATTTGACTCTCTGGAAAGTTAACAGAATTAACATGGGAGTAAATTATATATCAGTAGTTAAAGGGATGCTTTCTTTAATGCACAGATGTCAAAAAATATATTTAAGACTGTAATTTCTTAAGATTTGGATTTTATATGCACAAAGGCTTCAGTTATAAAGATTTTAAAGGGCAAAATTTTATATTTTTAAAATTTTGTTGTAGTAATTTTGAAAAGGTGTATTAAAGATTTACAAGCCATTGATTTAAACGTAACTATTAACTTCAAAGACAAGATTTACTCCATGGACAAATTGTGTCTGATAATAACGATTCTACTTATTTATTATATTTAAAATCAAGTTGGAGAAATGCATTTTTGTGTCTCAGACACAAAGTTTTCCATTTTTAATCCATGAATTTTATTTTTTTCGTTTTAAAATCAATGCAAATTAGGTAAATTTAAATTAAAAAACAAAGAAAATATCCCACCTAATACCATTAACATTTTAGAGTGTTTCAGTCTTTTTTTCCCCTCCACTTGTGTTTGAAAATTTTATATGTGGTTACCAGATCTTTTCAGTAACTTATTAACGTATTAATATAACATATTAAATGCCCAGTATTAAGAAATTAGTTGAAACAAACCTTATGTAAAGTATATGTAGAGGTGTAAAACGGAATGTCAGGTAAAAAGGGACTGTAAACTATCCCTTATCTAATTGTTCTAGCAGTAAGCATTTTATGGAGCTGTCCTCAGTCTATATAATTAGATGGACAAAGCATCTTTGCAGAGAAAATAATTTTAAAAGTTTTTTTCTAATTATTATTAAACTTAACATGTATTCTTATAAAGTATATGTTACCAATAAACATTTAAGTTACGTTGGCTTTAACTCTTGATTTGTTTGAAGCCAGTGTATCAGATTTGTTGAATCAAATGAATGAAAGAGGAGGAAAGCTTGTAGAATTAAACAATTTTGTATCTGAGTCTGTCAGAACAGAGATTTGAGTACCAGCCTGTCACTGTGAGTGTATTTCCTTTTGGAAGCATCCATATTTTTTTCTTTATATTAAACTTTACAATTTTTAACAGGCACTTAAGATAAAATTTGTCATTTTGGGCATCATAATAGCAAAGGAAGGAATACTGGATGTGATCAATTTAATTCATTATGAAATAAATTTAAAGAAAGCAAATACTTAAAAGTTTAAGTTTAAGGGGAAAAGGTGGGGGATAATAAGTATCCCATTGAAAGAGATTCTGTCGAAAGATTTCTAGTCACTAGAAGCCAGAAGAGATTCACTAATAATTAATAACAGATCAGATTAAACTTTTTTCTTCTGTGAAGTGTACTTCCTCTAGTGAGGACTCTAAACCAAGTATTTCAGAAAGATATTTACCATGATTTCGTCATGAATAAATTAGAAAACTGTAGACAGGATGAGAGTATTGTTAAGTGATTGTTAGCCGACTGGTAGGGCTCAAGAAATAGCAGATAAGGTCATCCTACAAGTGGGTCCTGTTTTTTTTAATTTTTAAGAAAACCATTGTATTGGAGGAAGCCATATAAAGTAGGTTTATGAAATTTACAAGCTGACTGGAGTAGCTGCTACCTCAAATAGCAGAAAATGATTTCCAGACTACCTACGCAGATTGAAAAGACTGTCAGAAACAAATGTAAAGTCAACATAAAGATCTAGTTTTGATAGAGATTCCAGTGCGGGTCTCAGTTGATTATAAATGTGAGTTAATAATGAATTAAGCACTATTTTTTTTAAATAATGAATGATCTCCCACCCACCCATGTCCATCGTCTGAATCCTAGAACGTGTTATTAAGTTAAGGGTCTTGATTTGGGTTAATTATCCTAAATTATCCAGATGAACCCAATATAACCTGCAGGGTCCTTATATGAGAGAGGCAGGAGAGGAAGTGATATGACAGTTTAAGCAGAGGTTAGGAAAAAGATGCTGTGCTGCCAGCTTTGAAGATGGAAGAGGCAGCCATGAGCCAAAGGAATTTAGGCACCCTGTAGAAGCTGGGAAAGGCAAGAAATAGATTTTTGACTTAGAGCACCCAGAAGGAAGGCAGTCCTACCAACACTTTGATTTCATACTAGTGAGATTCTAACCTCCAAAAGTGTTGTTTTAAGCTACTGAGTTTGTGGTAATGTGTTCCTGCAGAAATAGGAAACTGATGCAAAAGACAATCCACTAGATTTCCACAGGAGCACATCTGGACCCTGTTTATTTTGAGATATCATACTTAAAAGGTTTTAGCCAGGATAGTCAGATCTAGAAACCATATCATTTGGCTAATATTCTAATATTGAAGAGAGAGGGAAACATGCTTAGTTATCTTTAAATATTATAAATATTTTATCACATGAGAAAGATCACTATTGTTATGTGCTCCAGAGGCAGAACTGGAATAGGAGAGGGAAGGTTATCAGAAGGGAGATTGGGGGTCAGTACAGAGAAGACTGCTGGTAACCAGTGGAGCTGATTAGTTGTGAGTTACTAAGCCTGTGTGACTGCATGGAATCTGGCAGATATATTGTGAAAGCAGTTCCGAATTTAGTAGAATACTGGTTTTGATACTAAGGTGCTATATAGCTTTAAAACTCTTTGATACTACTGTGTTTTCAATACAGAGAAGATTTCTGTACATGCAGCACTTGAATAATAAATGTAATACAAAAAAGATAATTATGGTAAGCTGGCACAAATAATTAAAAACTCGGGGGGGTGGTATGTGTGTCAGAATTCCCAGGGCATTATATACCTCTGAGCCATTTGTATGTTATCACGTACCAGGCTAAGAGATTTATATACATTCCTAATAACCTTATGAGGCGAAGTGAGTACGATTAATCCTCTTTCACAGATTTGAAAACTCCTTGAAATTTAGAAAACGTGAACTAAACATCAAAGTTTATACTGTTAGTAAATAGCAGAGTATCATGTTACTTTGACTAACTACCAAACACTATGAATTCTACAGGTGTCACGGGCCAGATATGCTCATTCCTTATGTTGTCTTGAAGCTGTTCTTTATTGATGTAAGGGATCATGATGAGCAATTCTTCATAATTTTTAGAATACTTTGTGTATGAGGCATCCAGCAGAATAGTGTTCGTATTTAGACTTTCTAAAGTGACAGCAAAAAGACAAACTCAGGTCTGCTGCTGGCAAGTATGTTTTTCTTACTAAGACTTTCTAAGAAGGTTTTGTACCTTTTGAGGCCTACTGCTGCTATTATTTTCAGTAAGAGAATTGCATGGTTTCTCCGGCTGCTTTGACACGTTTGTTTTCATTGACAGATTACATTAATTGTGAATACAGAGCTGGAGTAGCGCAGAATACTGCAGCTAGTGACGTTTATGGAGCGCTTGTCCTGTTGCAGATGACTAGTATATCATGCCATATACAAAAACTAGCAGTAGCATTTGACCCTTTCAGATACCTTTAATTTCCAGCATTTATCCTCATGTTCATTTGTCCATCCCCTTTCTCTGTACCACGCTGAAGTTTCTAGTATGCCCTAGTTAATTATATATTCTTGGTTCTCTTCTTACTCATCCTCATGGCTGTGATCCTGTGACCTTTCAGTTTCTAGCCCAGACACAGATCCATAGTCCACTGTCTGCTGAAATCTCTGCCTGGATTTTCAGTAGGCATCCCAAATTAAATTCAGTATGTCTCATCATTATCCCTGAATCAGTACAATATAAATACAGACAGACACAGATGCCTGCTTGATATTTTGTCTGTATTCTCTGTCATAGTTAATGGTCTCTGCATGTGTTTAGTCAGTAATCAGCATTGTATAAGGAGATGAGTATGCTGTTAAGGATTGTGAGCTAATTTAAAATCAACAAATTCTAGTCCAGACCTATCCCTGAGCATCATCCAAAACAGATATAACCCTTTTGAGTATCATCTCAAAAGAGGTGTAACAATCTGTTATTTATTAGTATGATTAAAGTAATGCACCAGCAAACTTAATTCTTCCGTATTCATAAGTGCTCAGTATAGGTTTTCTTCTCTTTTCCGAAGTTGTACTTTCTTTAATAGAATAAACACCCTTCCTCTGTCTCTTAGGTGATCAGTTGAAGGCTTTCTTGCTGGTCTATTTCTTGAATGATGGTTATACTGCTATATGGTATAGTCTTTATTTTAATTTTTTAAGTAGATTATGATTTAAATATAGACTGGAGTGTTTCATCAGAAGTTGCATTGGTCTGTCTGATGTTGCTCAGTTGACTTTGTTGTTGTTGTTGTTGTTGTTGTTGTTGTTGTTGTTGTTTAATACAGCAAGTTCATTACTGCTGAGATAATCAAGAAGTGCTATTTGGGACATTAAGTGAATATTAGCTCTGGCTTAGGCTTCATTAAAACACGATTCTCTAATGTTTTAATGGCCAGAGAAGTAGTCTTACTGTTGCTCATTCTTAAGATCATGTATAAACCTTTTTGCATCTCCTTTCTCTGCTTTTAGGTCCAGAGAAGGAAATAGAACAACAGTAATAAACAGCCATCTTAATAACTGTTATAACTGAGAAGTGGGCAGAATAAACCCTTTCATAAAATGTGTGCTGTATATTTCATGCAGTGTTGATTTTTTTTTTAATTTGTATTGAAGTTGAAATATTTTAAATTTTCTTAGTTTCTCATTGGTTTGTATAATTTCAAAGATTACTATCTCCTCTCTAATAGTTTTTCAATTTCTGAGCATTTATTCTCAAGGAGAATTTTTATTATGTTGGTAAATTAAAGAATCATGACCATATTTATTTATATAATCCGTTTAAATTTTTTTTGAGAAGGGGAGATAATTAGGTTTATCTATTACTTATTTATTTTAATAGAGGTACTGGGGATTAAACCCAGGACCCTGTGCATGCTAAGCACTCTACCACTGAGCTATATACCCTGCGCCCTAGATAATCCCTTTTTAAAAAATGAATTCCTATGCTAATATCTTTGTGTTTCTCTTGTTTTCTGTATCTTGGTATTATTTATAGGAAAATTCTACCTTTATCCACTTAAACAGAGTACATAACTAGTTCATATGTTGATTATATCTGGCATTGCATACTTTTTCTAAACTTACAGTTACCATTACCTATAGTCCCATTGTGTCTGTAGTTCTGAAAAGCTGTGAAAATTCTCTGTTGCTAGAGAATTTAAGATATGTTCCCAGGTAGGGCTATTTACATGGAAAAAAAGACTTTAATTCTTTAGGCTCACCTCTTAGTAAAGGTGATCTATGTCTTAGGGATTCCATATTTGAAATATCAGCATTAATTGGAAAGAAATGGAAATATGATTCATGTAATATGAGTGTTGGTATGATTGAAAGTGCTCAGGAAGCCTTGAAATTTATTTCAAAATATATTTTTAGAAGTGTGTGTATATGTGCCTATGATTAAAACAAAACAAAATTAAGAATTTTTAAGAAATTAGATACAAGCTTAGTAATGTCAGAATTTTATCTTTTTAACTCTGTGAGCTCTCATGTTTTGGTTGGATTTAAAATTTAGGGGGAAGGATTATTATTATGCATGTGTGGTTAAGTCTCATGGGAGCATCTGATTATTGGATTTACTGTGGTGAGATTTGTTAAATATGGTGTCATTTTTATTCCTGACTAAATCAAGAAATTGTGAATTCAAGCTTTATAATTGCATGTTAAATTTCTTGCCTGATTTAATACCTGTGCTTCTCCAAATGAAGCTTAGAATTATTTGAAGTTCTTTAAAATCTCAGTGAGGCTTGGATTGAAATATTAAATACTGAGTCACACTGTTGCCACTTTTGCCCAGGACCATGGTATGTTTGTTTCCATTCAGATCATTTTTGAGTTCTTCAGTAAAGTTTTGTAATTTTTTTCTGTTACAGATTTTAAAGATTTCTTACCTTTTACCTCCTCCCCCCCCCCCCCCATTTTGCTGCTTTTAACAATCTTTTCCCATTATATTTTCAAAGTGATGGTGCTGGTATGTAGGAACACTCTTGGCTTTTCTTTACTACACAAATTGTTAAACTTTCCAAAAATTTATCATTTTTTTAGTTAGTGTATTATAAATATATTTGTAGAACTGAAGGATTAACCGCTAATTTTACTTTTAGTTAAATTTTTTTTTGTTTGTTTTTTGCTTTTTAAGCTCTTTTCACTTATGGATATGAAGCCTCCCATCTCTCGAGCCAAGATGATTCTCATCACGAAAGCTGCTATTAAAGCTATTAAGGTAAGAGTAAAATAAATATATTTAATTTGAAAAGTGTTTTTGAAATTTTGAAATGTTTTTATTAAATGTGGCTTCATCTTGTGAATTAGTTCAGGCCTGAATCAAAGAGCACTAACCAGGTTTTACTGAAGATACATAATAGTACAGTATGGTGCATTTGCATTGTAACATATTGTTTTAAAACCTTATTGAGTTTTTTGTTGTTAGTATTTCCCATTTATATTTTTTAGCTATAAGAAGTATAATTGACAAATAAATTTAGTCATATAATTTAATAAAATATGATTTGATACACGTGTACATTGTGGAATGATCACCTCAATCAAGCTAATTAATACATCCATCACTTCACGTAATTACCTTTTGATTATCTTTTATGTGTGTGGGGTGCTAAAAAAGTTGAACTCACTGAAGTAGAAAGTAGAATGGCAGGGTTTTTTTTTCCATTCAATTCTTACAAATCGTCAGCATATTAGCTTCATTTTTATTTTAAAAAACCCTCAGGCTTCATGAAATTAAATGTCTTACCCAAGATCACTCCTAAATAATTGAGTCACTTTAAAAACTGCATTATTTAGTCCCAATTCCATTGATCTTATTCCTGTCATAAAGTTCTCTGATAAATTGCTTTATGAGATTTACTGATTAAAAGTCTAAGAAAAGGGCCTGCTGTTTCGGGGGATTTTTTTTTATAGTTTTCTGTTTCAGTTAGTTTTTTCCTGATTTGTTAAGATTTCTTAAGTTGTTGACTGTGTGTTGAGTATGAATTATTTCTCATTGTCATTCAGTGGGGAATTAATCTGATTCTGCAAATTTCAAGGTTTTGAGTATTTTCTGATTACAGGAAATGTAGAAATAATGTAAACTGGATAATGATTTTCTTTTAATTCTTTTCAGCTTTATAAGCATGTAGTTCAAATAGTAGAAAAGTTCATCAAAAAGGTAACTATCCATTTCATTACTACTTCATTTTAGTTATGATCAGTAATTGTGATTTACTTTGTAATTTGTAATTTGGATGCTTGCTTCTAAAGCCACTCTACAAAAAAGTTGTCACTAGGAGTTCGTTTTAATCATTAGAGATTTTGGGGGGTTTTTTCTTTAACAGAACAAAAATTTATAGCAGTACTGTTGATTGAACAATTACTGTGAGATAGCCATTCAACAACAGAATTTCTTGTCTGCTGACAAGACTCTCTTCCTTGAGCCTGATAGGTCTCCTCTCCCCTTTGCTGTGTCTACTCTGTTGACATTTAACTCATCTTGGAGTACTTGAAATGAAATCACTGTAAAGTTTTCCAACTTTTCCCTGCTCCCATCATAATTGAACCATTTTTCACTTCCACAATTATATATTGCTTTACAACTGTGTGATTAGCACGTCTGTCTCAGTAGAGGACCGAGAGCAGAGATTTAGACATCTTTGTCTGCTTCCCCAACCTGGAATTGTGTCATGTAGTACACACTGATAAATGTGTATGGACTCCAAAAAAAAAAAAAAAGTTGTGTGTGGAAATGTCTCTGGCCCATGGCCTTTTAATACTGGCTGAGAGATAGGAGTTAGAGCTCCAACAGACCAAAAAAGGATAGTCAGTAGAGGTTTTTATAGTAGCAAATCCAAGTACAAATAAATAAAATAGAAAAAAATTTAAATTACCTATATGCCATCACCCCAGATACTATGAATGTCTTTATTTCATTTGGATCTACTCAGGTTTTAGTATGTACATGTACATTTATAAAAGGAAAAATGAAGACATACTGATTGATAATCTGCTTTCCCACTGAATTTATCATAAACATCTGTGAAGTATTTCATCGTGATTGTTTTCACAATTTATTTTTTCTCCTTTTTTTATTGAATGAAAGATTCTTAAATTCTGTAGTGGTTTAAAAAAAATCTATAATGCTTTGTAATTTTCAAAAGTTTCACACACATGAATTCATGTAATCCGATAATAACCTTTTTCCTCATCCCTGTATTGCCCCTCTCCGTTCCCTTTCCTTACTGATAACCACTAGTTTGTTCTCTATATCTGAGTCTACTTTTTTGTTTCATTCACATTTGTTGTATTTTTTAGATTTCACATGTAAGTGATATCATAGAGTATTTGTCTTTCTCTGTCTTATTTCACTTAGCATAATGCCTTCCAAGTCCATCCATGTTTCTGCAAATGGCAAAATTCTATTCTGTTTCACGGTTGAGTAGAATTTTGTTGTGTATATATATATATACATATACGCACACCCTATCTTTATACACTTCTGTTGATGGATATGTTTTCATTATCTACTCAACCAGTTCCTTACTGCTGGGCATTTCACTTCAGGGGCTAGCTTTATGGGGAAAATTAGAGACATCTTAATTGTTTTCCTTGGAATAAATTTCTAGATGTAGACTTGTTGAATCAAATAAGGCTTTGCTTTTATTGCTAAATCATCTTTCATAAAGATTGTACCACCAGAGATGTATGTGGGTGTCTTTTTCTCTGTTCTTTCTATCTTGCCAATTTGGTAGGCCAACAATGGCCTCTCCTTTTTTGTTTCTCTGGTACTGTAATAGAATTAAAATTAATATGTTGTTAAAATTATCTTTTTGATAATTTTAAAAGGTTAAAATTATATTTTTGAGCAGGATGAATTGGAATAGAGACTTATTATAATAAGTGGATTTGTATGGAAGTGGCTTTGGGATTGGTAAAGTAATGTTGATTCTGTGGAGTTGTGTGTGCGGAGATAGAGGGATCAGAGAAAAGTAAAATATTGGGGATCTGAAGTTTCAAGAGAATGGCAGTTCTCTACAGACTTGTAGGAAATTTGACAAACTAGCCAATAAGAGAACTAAACATTCGGGTAGTTTCTAAATAAAAATAAATGTTGGATATATAGAGTTTCATAAAAGTGAGGTTAATGGGTATCAGATTGTGATTTGCTTTTCTTGTATTGACTTTACATCTTTATCTTTGTAGTGTAAACCAGAGTACAAGGTTCCGGGATTGTATGTAATCGACTCAATTGTGCGACAGTCTCGTCATCAGTTTGGAACTGATAAAGATGTTTTTGGGCCAAGATTCTCTAAAAACATAACTGCCACATTCCAATATTTATATCTTTGTCCATCTGAAGATAAGGTATAGTTTATAATTTTATTATTTAAGTCTGTTTAAATGTATACTAGATATTTGGTACTAGAAAGATAATTATGTAGCGATCTCTGTGAACTTGAAACAAAACCCAGTTTTTTCTGTAGTAGTCATCTCGTATTTATCCATTTTTTTTGTGAAGTCCTTCAGGAATGTTGTATTGTTAAAATTTAAAAGGAGCACCATCTTGCTTTAAAGAAGATGTTGTTGGAAAGATTTCTTGTGTTGAGTGGTAAAGAAATTCTGCAGTAGAGGAAGGCAGTGCTCACCTCAGATTGTTGCTTATTCCAGAAGGGACTAAGAATTGATGGCTTTCCCCAGTATATAGAGATGCTAGAGTGTAAATGGTTTTCATTAGCAATCAGACTATAGTATCTAATTCCTCTCATATATAGCTGGCTTTACAATGTACTATAAAAATATTTTTAAAAAAATTATAGACATGAAAACTAGACTCCAGTATGTGGAAGAAATACACCGGTAAGGTAAACTCAGTGAAGGCTAGAGACTTACAATAAACGGCGCATAAATTTTGAGTATTATGGATTCTGTATTTATACTCTTGGAGGAATGCTCTTCTTGGGAAAGTATACAAGAGAAAAAGGTGATTTCCTTAAGTAGGAGATAAGAATTATACCCATGAATAGCACATTTTCTCTGGATTGCCTTCATATTTACTGGTCCACAAAACAACTTACATAACACTTGCTGGCCAGTTTCTTAATATTTTTAACTGTTACGGTCATCCTGAAAATTTTTTTACTTCAGTTCTCTCGGATAACTATTTTTGTTTCTTTGTAACTATGAATATAATGAAAACTTCAAATGCATTATTATAGTAAATTTCTTTTTATCTAGATTATATTCCTTTTTTTTTTCCCTCCTGTTTCTTAGACCAAATTATACTACTGAAGAAAGGTCAATTAGAGGAGTTTAATCAGGTTGTAATTCAGATGATTTAATTCTTTTTATGAAACAGATCTAATTTGAAGATACTAGCTTAGAGTATTTTTTTTCTCTTTGTAAGAAGTATAATAAATTATTTAAGCAAATATTTATTGTATATTCATGTTTTCTCACACATAACAGAGTAAAATAGTTCGTGTGCTGAACCTTTGGCAAAAAAATGGGGTATTCAAAATTGAAATTATTCAGCCTCTTTTGGACATGGCAGCAGGAACCAGTAATGCAGCCCCAATAGCAGAAAATGTTACTAATAATGAAGGTATGGCCAAGTGTATCTGTAAACTTAGAAATGATATAATTTTTTGTGCATGAAATATTTGGAGTCTATTTATGGTGATGGACTTTTTCCATAAGAAGGAAACTTGAGTTTACATCTTGGAATGTATGGTTTTCTTTCCATAGTTCTTATTTCTAATAAAAGTTTTCAATGCTAGTATAAACTGTAATACTATAATCTATATTTTTACTATGTGTTTAACTGAATGGAGTGTTTTGTATAGAAACTTAATGGAGTTTAAAAAAAATTTATAGGTTAAAGTTTTCTTAGGCCTTAATGACCTTTTCTTTTTTAGGTTCACCTCCACCTCCAGTCAAGGTTGCTTCTGAACTTCCACAGGCCACTACAAACTCTGTACCAACTGTACCACAGTTGCCCAGCTCTGATGCTTTTGCTGCTGTGGCCCAACTGTTTCAGACAACTCAAGGTCAACAGGTAAACCACTTATCCGAAGAAACATTAAATTGTTTATTTAAGATACTGTTGTCAGTTCTTATTTTTCATTCCTAATTATCAAGCACATTTTAGGGAGGAAATATTTCTACTTTTCAACTAGAAAAGCCTTCACCAGGAAGGTAAATGCATAGGGCTAATAGGAAAACTGTGGGAAAGGGTGAGAAACAGGGTAACAGCACACTGAGAAATAGCAGTACCCCTTTGGAGAGAACTTAAGAACTGCCAAATGGCTGGTATGGCTACTCGCAGTTCCAGAATTTCCAGTTGATTTCAAAATTATTTGAATTGGAGATAGTTTTTTACACTTTTCTAGAGTATATATTTACCTTGTTCACAATTTGGTGTATTTTCTTTTCTCTTTGACCATCATTTTCTACTGTTGGGGTTGTTGGCATACATTTTTAACCTTAAGTGACATTGTTCCCTGACATTCACAACAAATGTAACCATTACCAAAAAGTGGATTCTTTTTCCCAGTGTACTCTGTGCCTATGCTATTTTGAGCCACCTGTAAGATTTTCTTTAGTAAATTAACTTTTGATACTATGGTTATACTTTGTTATGTGGTTTATCAGTTTTCCCATTCTTTAAGCTTCAGCAGATCCTTCAGACTTTTCAGCAGCCTCCAAAACCACAGTCTCCCGCCATTGACAATGCTGTGATGGCTCAGGTTCAGGCTATCACAGCTCAATTAAAGACAGCTCCTACACAACCACCTGAACAAAAAGCTGCTTTCCCCCCACCTGAGCAAAAAACTGCATTTGACAAGGTACGCTTCTCTCACATATCCCACTCTATTGTCTATATCACTCAGGTCGGAATGTGGAAGGTTCTCCCTTCTCTAGCTTCTCTGGATTGTCATTTCGTTGCGTTGTGGTTTGAGGGATTTTCCCCCTTATATCAAAACATGGATTATTATTTCTGGTTATAAATGTAATATATACTTGTTGCAAAATTTACAGTGTAACGGAAACAGGAGAACATTCACCATTAACATACTTGAAGATAACATTTTGATGTATATCTTTTCAGAATTAATTTCCTGGGGTTATATACTTTTTCTTTCATTTTATATATGTGTGTACATACATATACATATTAAAAATATATGTATGTCTTTAGTATATATAAACACTGTTTCTGACTTGCGTGTTTTGATCTTAATCTTGTCTCTTTGTTGTTGTTGAGGTTAATAGATGTAGATACACATTTTTACTGAGTGATCATTTAGGAGTATTTCATTCCATGGGCACATCACAATTTAGCCATTCCCCCTATTGATAGACATTGAAGTTGCTTTCTGTTTTTTTGCTGTTAAAAACGTTAATTATATCTATATGAGGGTTTGGATTGGTTCAGTGTCTTCCAACTGTTCTCTTGGGTCTTATATATGTTGAAGGAGCTGCCACTGAGGATATAGATGTGCTGAATATACACAGCTCAGAGCTTCCTGTTGAGATGTTAACCCAGACAACTCCACTTTTATCTTGTCTATGTATTGGATTTATGGCCATACAAAATTTCATTTCATTCTACAGATTTCGCTGCAAAAAACAATAAAAGTTTGAAGATCCTGGAATGATATATCTTTCAGTTTAATCTCTAGAATTTTGATTCTTTCTAGCATTTATATTTATATTTATAATTACAAGATACAATGACTTTATTGCTGGTAGTCCATGTTAAGAATCCATATATAAACAAATACTGGTTATATTGTAGTGATTTATGAATGAATATTGGTTAAAAAAAGGTTGAATGAAATTTTTAAGTAGAAAGGAATACATGTTTATTATAGGGAAAAAAAAGCAAGTAATACAGAAAGTTCCAAAGTAAAAAGGGAATCAGTTCCACTCTGCTTTGAACAGATTTGTTTCTTCTTTTCAGACCTGTTTTCAAGCATATGTGAACATAAATTGTTACGTATTGTGGTTTTGTTTATTAGTCTTCTGTTTTGTGTTATAATTAGGAAAACTCTTCCCACTGGTATTAAAAATTCTGTAGTTCTCCTAGTAGTTTTATATTTTTGTTTTTTATGTTTGTCTCTCAGTCCATCCATCCAGAACCATATTTTAGAATATCTTCATATTTTGGAAACTGCTGATTCTCCCTCACAATTTTTGTCATACACTTAATTCTCGTTTGTTTCTGTGTCTATCTCTAGACACTATTCTGTCCCACTAATATATTTGCTTATTTCTGCATCATAACAATTTAAATACTTGCAACTTGTATTTTATTTCCAGATGTGTTTCTGCCCTTATTCTCTTTCAGACTTTCTTTGGCTATTCTTGAGCATATGTATTAGGGTTCTCCAGAGAAACGGAAGCAGTTACACACGCACACTCTCACGCTCATGCTCACGCAGTTGTCCAGGCTGGCAAATTTGAAATTTGTATGTCAGAATGGCAGGCTGGAAATTCAGATAAGACTTAATGTTGCAGTCTTCAGTCTGAATTCTGCATGGCAAGGTTTCCATATTGCCATCTTGAGAATTCCTTCTCCAGGAAACCTAAATTCTTGGTCTTAAGGCCTTCGACTGATTGGATGAGGCATACCCATATTATGGAGAATATTTATTCAAAATCTACTGATTTAAATGTTTAATCACATTTTTAAAATACCTTTCACAGCAACATCTAGATTAATATTCAACCAAACCACTGGGCACCATAATGTAGCCAAGTTACATACGATTAACCATCATAATATACTTTTGCAGATGAACTTTAAGAAATTTTAGAATTTATGGATTTATATGTTAATTTAAGAAGTACTGATAGTCTCTGTTGCAGAATCTCCATTTATTAGGTTTTTAATGTAAGTTGTATACATTTTTTGTTCCATTTATCCATTCTTAGGTATTTATTCATTTTCCATGTTTAATTTTTTATAACACTTCTATTTAGTTAGTGATGCCATAGATGAAAACTTAATTTTTATTTTATCTTGTAAATGGTCTTGGTATTAAATGCTGTTTTCTAATTGGTTCTCTCAGATTTTCTAGGCTACTAAACTTGAATTTTCCTCTCAACATCAACATAGGCATTTCTTTTTCTTTTCTTATTATACTGGTGGCTAGGACTTCCAGGAAAAAGATGTTGAGTAATAGCAGTGCTACTGGCATTCTTACTTTGTTATTAACTTGAATTGTAATTCTCTAGTGTTTTACCTTAAGTGGGTTAATCAGTGTTTTTTAGTTATATAAAGTTTAGAAGAAGGAATTCTTTGCTTTTGACAAAAAAAGGCCTATTTTAAGCTAGTCAAACAGCTTGACTGGGAACATTTTGTCTGTTTCAGCTGCTTCATAGATCTTCAGTTTCCTAAAAAAGCAACAGAAATGCCTTTTTGGATATAAAAGTTTAATTTTTTAATTGCTTCAAATCTTTTTCCAAAGCAATAGTTATAAATCTCAAATTTTAACACACCTGTATGTGATAAACTGCGAAGATCATAGGGTTTGAGTTTTCTGTAGGCAGTTTAGACTCGAGTTTTAATTTTGGCTCCTGTTATTGACTCTTTCTTAATGTTGGGTTACTTAAATACTCACTGTATACCAGTGTAATAAAATAAAAAAGTTTCTTCTGTGTAGCACAGGGAACTATGTTTAGTATCTTACAATAACTTCTAATTAAAAGAAAATGAAAACGAATATATGTATGTATATGCATGACTGGGACATTGTGCTGTACACCAGAAATTGACACGTCATAACTGTACTTCAGTAAAAAATTTTAAAATAAATTTTAAAAAATACCTATATTTTCTTATTGCCATGAGGGTTAAGTAAGCTAATGTGCGTAAAGCAGCAGGATGCCTCAGCCATATTAGATTGCTCAGTTATAAGAACTTTTAATCACATGGCCTAGAATTACAAAGAAAGGAAGAAAGACAAATGTTGTCCAAGAAGGGGACTTCTTGTCCTAATTTAGAAATCTGTTCAATAGAGTAGAATCAGAATTTCTAGGCAGAACTATCACAGAACAATAGAAATACAGGAATCTGAGGTTGGAAATCCATGAGCAGGAAGGGTACAGCTTGAGAGAGATGACTGCTTGTTTGACACCAGAGACAGGGCTTTGAAGTAGTAAAGACCATTGTCTACATCCTGATTCTATCATTTATTAACTGTATGGTCTTGGTTTTTGGTTCTTAATTCCTGAGCCTTAGTTTCCTTGTCTGTAAAAAGAAGAAATTATATCTACATTGTATGCTTCTTGTGATGATGAAGTATTGTATGTAACCTACCAAAACACGCAGTGGGTGTTCCTATGGAATTAGGTGTATTACTTTCCTTCCTTCCTACCTTTCTAAATAAATGTGATAATATTTTTGAGTGGCTCTTCTTGATGTGATTTTGTGAAGTGCCCTGATTGGCTTTCTTGATTTTTTTTTTTTAAATGAGCGTTTCTGGTAATCTAAGGTGAGCTGCGAAGTTTTAAGAAAGAAGCAAGTAATCAGGTAGACTGTGTGGCCCTGTCTGTGCCATTCTCTTTCTTCTTTGTCGTATTACTAGTATATTCTTGAGCAAGCAGCATATGGACATTTTTCTGTAGGCATTTAAAATGATTAGATGAGATGGTCTTTCTTTTTGTACATTTTACAAAGCTGACTGAAAATGTATACCCATTTTCACATGTGCAAAGTTCCAGAAGTTTTTAGTCTAGTAAAAATCTGTCACTAAATTAGCTATAAAATCATGTAGAAAATACTCAAAAAGAGAACACTACTTAGAATTGGGGAAGAAAAGCAGAATGTAAATAATTATGTCTTTTCAAAATGACATTTGTATAAAAATTGTCTATGAACCAAGGTCCTAAGAGACATAAGGGAAAACGAGATTATACTTGAAAGCATGGTGGGGTTATGCATGATGGTGAATATCTGTTGTTTGTGTAAAGATTTTTGTGCAGTGAAGCATAGTCTAAATTTTAAAATGGAATATTGACATGCCTATTTCAGAAGCTACTTGATAGATTTGATTACGATGATGAGCCAGAAGCTGTGGAGGAATCAAAGAAAGAAGATGCTGCTGCCGCCGCCGCCGCCGCCGCCGCCGCTGCCGCTGCTGCTGCCGCCGCCACTGCTACTGCTGCCAGTGCCGCCACGGCACCTCCTGCTGCTGCCGCACCCCCAGCTCCTGCTGCTGCCGTGCCTTCTGCTGCCCCGGCTGCGGCTTCTCCTCCACAGGCCCCCTTGTGAGTTTCTTTTGATTTCTCAGCAGATACGGATTTAGTAATCATTGTAAGGCATGATGCAGGTAACAATAACATAATCATTTTTCAAAAAAAAATAATCATTTTTCATACAGTCTTTTAAAGAAAATTTTTTTATTGTGATATTACAGGTTTTCTTCTAAATGGAGAGGGTCCTATCAGATTTACAGTAGAAAAATGGCTTTTATGTTAGGAATAATGCTGAATGTGTAAATTAATATAGACAAATGTGTGATTCAGTCAAATGCTGATAATTAATGACTCCTGAGCAGCATTCTTTTAAGTTTCTGTAATATACATGTGGCTAAGAGGCATGTGTTTTTGAATGGGTAAAAAGATTACTCATTTTTTAGTGGATTTCCTGGAGATGGCATGCAGCAGCCGGCATATACCCAGCATCAAAACATGGATCAGTTTCAACCTCGAATGATGCCAATACAGCAGGAGCCAGCGCATCATCAGGTAGGGACATTTTTCTTACAGCTAAGTTTTAGTAACTGAAGATTTATTCATTAGAGCATATGGATTGGACTTCTTAGGTCACTATTGCTAGCTGGTGTGAGTGGCTAAATAGTACTAGAGCTGCAATAAAAGCTGTTGAGCACATAACTGATTTGAGTTGCCTTTTGCTTTAATTAAAACAAGGATGCTAATAAATATTGCATGCTAATAATTTAATACTAGGTATTTTTATTAAAATAGTTTAGAGAGAGATTTTGGTTCTATTTCAGGGAACTGGCTTGTTTAGTTATATAGCTCTTTTCTTATTTCCTCCCTTCCTTCCTTTCTTTTTCTTCTCTGCTTATCTCTCTTCTTTCATTATATTGTGTGATTCAGTGCTTTAGAGGGCTTTCAAGCTCACAGCATTCAGGAATATAGTTTGAAATCTGCAGTAAAAGGAGCATGGTGTACTTAGAGGATTACAGGAAGTTAGTAGAGCTTTGTTCATTGGGTTTATTTTTTAAAATAAATTTTTTTTATTTATTTAAATTGGGTTTATTTTTTAAAATAAATAAAATAAAATAAATTCTCTAATTCAGAGTTTCCTAAACTTGACTGTGCATCTAAATTATGGGGGCAGGGGAAGGATGTTTTAAAAAAATACAAATTTGGCGCCTCTAGTGCTATAGTCACTCTAAAGAATCTGTTGTGGGGTTTTTTTGTTTGTTTATTTGTTTCTAATTGTGTAGTGATTCTGTTTTACAACCAGCCTTGGGAAATACTACTTTATAGACTTAGTTTAGAAAGTGTTCTAAGAAATCTCTTTAGAATATATTCATTTTCTTATCTGTATCATGTTCAGTCCCTACTATAAACTTTCCTTGTTTTAATGTGCTTCACGGATTCTTTGGGGTTTTCTTTTTTCTTTTTCTTTTTTTTTTTAAACAAATTGAAGGTTTGTAGCAACCATGCATTGTCAGATGATTGTTAGCATTTTTTAGCAATAAAGTATTTTTAAATTAAAGTATATACTTTTTTTTAGACTTAATGTTATTGCACACTTAATAGACTGCAGTATAATGTAAACATAACTTCTGTATGTACTAGAAAACCAAAAAATTATTCTGATATTCACTTTATTTTAGTGGTCTGGAACTGAACCCACAATATCTCTGAGGTGTGCCTGCATTTGGTCATATGAAATTGATGCTGTGATTTTAATGACTTGTTGATAAATGACATTTGAAAGATATTTTATGAGCCTGTTTAAAATATGAAGAAAACCTATGAGTTTATTTCCAAATGTTTAACAATTACTTAAAGTTTATAAATAATTTAGAAAGAGTGCTTTTTTTGTGATATTGTAATTACATATTTATGCTTTTAATTCTATTGGTATTGAAATGACACCTGTAGAAATATGTTAGATTGTGGCTTACTCTAGTTACTGTGATATTTGAAACCTTAGAAGTAGGCATATTGGTTGAAACTCCCCCTTGGAGTAGATTTTTTTTAAAAATCATCCCAGAAGTCAATGCTTCTAGCCACTCTTCCTGTTCAAAAGCTTGATTGCCTTTAAAGTTGTAGAGAGTTTGCAGTAGAGTACCTCTGAGCTTCTTTAGTCTGTCTCATTGCTTCCTTGCATAAATGAAGTTATGTTTTTAAATTATAAAACCAAATTTGTGTATTCACAATTATAAACTGAGTTACAGGATTTTTAACCTGTGTGGTTAGATATGTAACAGTTCTTTGGATAAAGATTGTACCTGTAGAAATGTTAATTGTTGTTGCATGTCATAGTTTTTCGTTGGTCAAAATTTATTGAAGATATTTTAGTTATATATAAAGTAACTAAGATTTTTTCGTATTATTTTTGGTAGCTATTACTTAAAATCTGTTCATACAATTTTTTGAAAACCAAAGGTTCCACTTCCTCCTAATGGACAGATGCCAGGATTTGGCCTTCTTCCTACACCTCCATTTCCTCCCATGGCTCAGTCCGTGATTCCTCCAACTCCACCTGTGCAGCAGCCTTTCCAAACTTCCTTTCAGACACAAAATGAACCACTTACACAAAAGACACATCAGGTAAAACTTCATTCTCAAGATTGTTGATTATCTTTTTGGTTCCCTTGACTTCTAGCAGATACCTGCTTGTTGGCTTGTTATCTTCAGTTTTGAATATGAGGAAACACTGTTACCTTAGGTACATATTAACCCTCTCTGTGACCTAGATTTTCATTCGGAAAGTGGATGAATTAATACTACCAGTTTCCATTGGGTTCTCTGAGGATTGAGATGGAGTATGGAAAGCTTAACCAGGGCCTAATTCACTAATTTATTTAGGTGATGGTTTATTGTAACAGTATGTAACTGACATGAAATAATTTCTAGCAGTAGACAAGTATTTCTTCTAATCTTGTAAACCATATAAGACAAAGACTTTTCCCACTTGTGACTGGTCATTGTTAAACTAGTAATACGATCTTAGGTAAGTCCCAAAGAAAACTGCTTCAGAGCAAGGGATTTGTAATTTAGCATTTTTTAGATGTTGTCCTCTTGCCTTTATTTATAATTTCTACTTTCCAGTTTAATGATGGCTTTTGGTTTTGTTTTTAAAGGAAATGGAAGTAGAGCAGCCTTGTATTCAAGAAGTGAAGCGGCACATACCTGATAACAGAAAATCAAGATCTAGATCAGCATCCAGGTAATTTAAAATGTTATTCCAAATCTGTATGTCTTAGGAGATGTAGAATTTAAAATCAAGTTGGATTATTTTTAGATGTGCAAAGTTAATAAACTAACACTTGGTATATTTGTATGTATGTGTGAAGTGGGGGCAGGAGAAGTATTAATAAAAAAAAACTAAGTCAGTCATCTTTAACCCACATTTATTCCCTTTTGAGCTGCTCTAATGCCTGCTTACGGTGTTACATGGAATTATAATATTTATATATTCCAAGTTTCATTACCAATTTACCAACCAAAAAATGGAAATATAATAAGTAATACTATTACCAGATTATGTTTTTAAAATTACTACAGAAAAGGTTTTACTGAGCAGATAGAGAATAGTAGTCACAATATATCTCAATAACATTAAGCTTCTGCACTACAAAGATGTCATTTAGTATAGTACAAATTTTGAAAAATGAGAGATGCAAAGTTAGCAGCCTTATTTATCTTGTTTGTAATATATGCATGCTTTCTAATTTTGAACGTATTAAAAATCTTTAAAATGAATTCCCTACTGTCAGATTCTTACATATCCAAACATTAAATTACCTAGTTGTGTTTTTTCTTTTTTACGTTAACAAACACATGCTTACAATTTCTTTTTCTCTCCACGTGTTATCCATTCTCTCTCCTTGTGAAAATATTAGGTCACCAAAAAGGAGACGATCTCGATCTGGTTCTAGATCTCGAAGGTCTCGTCATCGACGTTCTCGATCTCGATCCAGAGATAGACGCCGACATTCTCCTCGATCTCGATCCCAAGAAAGACGAGATCGAGAAAAAGAAAGAGAACGCCGACAAAAAGGCCTTCCTCAAATCAAATCAGAAACTGCTAGTGGTAAATGAACACTTACATTCAACCTTCCTACGTTATTTTTCATGGGATGGGTGTAAAGTGTTTTATAACTGTTAGCAAAATACTGCTTTATCGTGTTTTGTTTGTACTTTGGCATATACCCTTGGATTTGCTTCTGTACGTTAAGCCAGTTGTAAAGCAGTGAGTGAATCAAACCAACGGTAATGAGTAATAGGTTGTCTTTGATTGAATGTATGAAATATGAAGCCATTAACTAGCTTCCCTGTACTACACAGAGTAGAAAGGTGGTTTGGTCTTTATTTTCCTCAAGAATAACTAATGCCCTCTAATTTTTATAAAGATGCACAGTTTAGAGAATGTATTAACTTGCATTATCTCCTGAATTTCATCATGTATTTAGAATATGTTTAGTAAGATGGGCCAGGCACATCTTATTAAACAAAATTAGTGAAATTTTAATTTATAATATGACTGAAGCATATATAAAACTTCTGACTCTAAGGCTTATCAGCTAGGACACAACATAAGAGAAAAATCATATACATGTGATGGTTAGATAGGGACAGCTACATACAGTGAACCAAACACCGAATTGGTTGGTGATCAAGAGAGTTGGAATCAAATTTTAGCTCTTCCTTTCACTTGCCAAGGGTGATTCTGAGCAAGATACTGCTTCCCTGACCCTGGTTTACATAGATGAAATCTTCAGATGTCTATAAAAGCCATTTTTTTCCCATCTCAAAGGTGTACCTTTCACTATCCTGGTTCCATTTCTGGAAGTACTACCACAGTTTACTAGAATTTTTAAAATGTATGTGGGCTTTTCTACTTAAACTTGATGGAATCATAATGTGACTCATGCATATTTTCTGTAAAGTACAGTGCTGCTCATTATCAAATATGTATATTTTTATGATTATAATTTTATTTTAAGTTTGTAGTACTACACTCTGGGTGGGACAACTGGACAAAAGGACTACTCAGCAAGATGTTGCCAGTCTCTTAGAAGAGTTTGGGCCAATTGAATCAATTAATGTGAGTGTTAAATTATTTAATGACAGTAGATTGATGTGATTAATCTTATTTTATGAAATCAAGGACTTGAGACCTAAGTTAAAATTTGCCCAGATTTGTAGAAGATACAACTAGAGTTTAGGTATTATGATTTCATGTTTAGCATTCTCTGCATTTAACCACATTTCTTGGATAACCAAGTTTAATTTAAAACCTTTTTCTAAAGAAACCTTTATATAACAAAGCTTGGGGGACCGTAGGTTTGTTGATAACTGGCAGTTGAGACTGAACTGGAACTGCCAGTTACAAATTCATTTAATCTCAGATTATAGAACACTGGCTAGAGGGTGCAGGGGGTTGGAGTTAGAGTTGTTAACTGATCAATTACTATTATATCTTGTTGCTCTTTGATTTCTTTATCATATTTTATAATATTAAAATCTTTTGGAGCAGATGATTCCTCCCAGAGGTTGTGCCTATATTGTTATGGTTCATAGGCAAGATGCTTATCGTGCCCTGCAGAAACTGAGCCGAGGAAACTATAAAGTGAACCAGAAATCCATAAAGGTACTGTTTTATATTGTATAATTCATTTCTTTAAAAGTTTAATACATAATACTACACAACTTTTTAAAAACCAGTTTTAGACACCAGAGTGTTATTACATACGCATCTTCTTTTAAAGAGGTTATCTCTTAAGAGTTAACAAAATTTTAAGTCCTACATGCATGGTAGAATTTTGCGGGATTTTTTTTTCAAGATGGATAGATTCATCAGGGTATTTAATTGGTGCTTCAAATATAATGTCAAATTTTGTAAAATATTTTATCTTGTCATTCAAAAAATTGTGATTTTTTTACATTTTAATTTTGAAGTTTGCCATCTCATCTTAGAATTTACTATGAAAAATACTTACTGAAGATAGAGGAAAAGATGTAGGTACATGAGTATTTCCCCCCCCAAAGGGGCCAGAGTCAGTGTTTCCTCAATGTCACAATACCCTGTTATACCCTTAGATTGCACTGCAAAGGACTTTATCTCATGTTGAGTAATCCTGAGGTACCTGAGACTTAAAAGTGTTCCTCACTTTTCTATTCTTAGTTGTATGGGGAACTTCACCCTGTCTCTGGTAACTTTTTCCTTTTCTCTTAAGTTTTATGCTGCCCGAGTTAGGGGGTGGTGAGTTGGTAAGGACATGATTACCAGTCAAATTTACATCCTAGGACAAAGTGGGATAAAGGGGTAACCAGTTTCCTAGTGCCAAATATACCTTTGAGTGAGATCCAGGGATAACCAGGCCAGGTTTCTGCCTTGTTGACCAAGTCTTGGTGATTAGGATGGTGGGAAACAGTTAACGCTCAAAATTTTTGACGTTTTTCTCCCTTATCTTTTTATATTTTAACTAATGGTGAAATAGATTGCCTGGGCCTTAAACAAAGGAATAAAGGCAGATTATAAGCAGTATTGGGATGTAGAACTTGGTGTTACTTATATTCCATGGGACAAAGTCAAGCCTGAAGAACTGGAGAGTTTTTGTGAAGGAGGAATGTTGGACAGTGATACACTTAATCCAGGTAAAGCAGTATTAATTTTTTAAAAAATTTATCTATTTTCTTGGTAGTGCTATGACAAATGTTCTTTGCATTAGGAGTCGATTTTTGAGATAATTTCAAATATTATGTGGGTGCCTGTCTCTCCATTATAAACTGAAGAAACAACAGTGAATAAGACAATTGTGGTCCTTGCCCTCGTGCAACTTATATTTAGTGGGAGAGATGCAGACACAACAAATGAAATAATTACTGATTGTGGGGTTAATTATTAATTATGGTATTAAGTAGATCTTAAGTAGGATTTTTCACTGTGAAAACCTAACAGATCAAGTGAGTCTTAAACTGAACATTGTTGTAGTAAAAATCTACTGCTTCATAATAATTTCTTTGAAAAATGTTTAAATGTTCACAGAGGCTATCAAAAGTAAATGTGTAAGACGAGGAGGTGCAATTATTTGTAGCCTGAATATTAAATGCTGGATGGACAGTGGGATTGGGGAAAATGGCATTGGGAAAATTTGCAGCTTATGGGGGCATGACCTGAAGACTGATACATAGCAGGACAAAGAGGAGCACCGGATGGCATGGCAAAATAGAGTAAATGTTCGAGGGAAGCTTCAGACAGGAGTGATGGTTTGAGAGCCAAAGGGTGGTGAAACAGTGCTGGACTATTCTCATATCCATCCCCCTTCCCTACACGGTGCGTGTTGCCTTCACTTAAGGTTGCCTTTCAATTAAGGCAAACAGGTATCTAGGGTCTACTATGTACCAGGTGTTCTGAGAGGTTCTGGTCCAAGGTAAGAAGAATCCTGCTTCCTTCCCAGGATCTTTAATCCAAACAGTACACTGTTGTGGTTAAGAACATAGACGTTAGAGCCAGATATGTCGGGGTTGAGTCCCGTCTCTGCCAGCTTACTAGATATGTGACTTTGGACAAATTGTCTTTGTTTACCTCATTTATAAAATGAGGATAATAATAGGACCTACTTATAGATGGATGCCTGTGAGAATGAAGGTATGAAGGTATTAAATGAAGGTATATGTAATATATATAATGCTTAGAACTGTGCCTGGCACATAGTAAGCATTCTTTTTGCATGTTTGCTGTTGTTATTCATTAATTTAAATAATTTATATAAAATTAGCATAGGCATTTAATAATCATACTGCTGTCTGATTTTAATATCAGCATTTAAAAAATTACTTTAAAGTTTAAAGTTTGTACTGAAAGTTAAAAGAGTTTAAAGTTACAAACTAAAAGTGTAAGCTTTTGTTACATTTCTCTAACTCTCATAGATTGGAAGGGAATTCCCAAGAAGCATGAAAATGAAGTTGCTCAAAATGGAGGGGCAGAAACCTCACACACAGAACCAGTATCACCCATCCCTAAGCCTTTACCTGTGCCTGTCCCTCCCATTCCTGTTCCTGCACCTATAACAGTACCACCTCCACAGGTAAGAATATTTGGGGCATTATTTAATCTTTTAAATGTGTAGAACATACCTTTCTAATCGTACTGTAGATGTGTGTCTAGATTCATAGTCAAAGACGAGTATGTAAATGAGCATATTACTTTTTTGTGTGTTGGCGTATTATTTATAAACTCTTAAAAACCAGAATAAGTTCATATTGCCTTATATCTGTCTGGATTATTCCATGTTTTACCACATAAGCTTTTTGACTTGAGGTGTGACTTTTCTGTTACATAACAAGAGCTAAGTAAGTAACATTTTGGTAAAAATTATGAATACTTGACCCATACGTCTATGCGTGATCCACTAGATTTTTCTTTTCTTTCAATACCTTCCTTCCTCAGTTTCTCACCATAAAATTGAATCAGATAAATCTGAGTTGTCACCAGAGTAGGTGGCCTAGCTTCTTGATTTTCTCAATGTAAGAAAATTACATGCTTTGATACCTAATTTAGCTGTGGTATTTTATAAATGGATTCCCCAAATCGGCACTCTTCAGTTGACCTTTTGAATATGCTGTTCCAGATACGGAAGGATATGCCTTCTAGATAAGATTCAGTGTTATGTCATGACTCATTTAAAGAAACTTGACTAATCTATAAAAGTTGATCATACTTTTTTTAAAACATAATACCTGACATATGTTGGGTGTTCATTAAGTGCCAGGCACTTAACATTTATTTACTCTTTAATCTCCCTAATTATGTCAGGTTGGCAGTTTTCCATTTTATAAATGAGTAAACTGAGATCGTAATGTAAGTAGCTTGCTCAGTGTCACAAACTGCTTAAAAGGGGGGGCCAGGCAGTTTGACCCTAGGACCTGTGATCTTAATCCTGTGCAAATTACCAGGTAGCTTTTCTTAGTGTTAATTTCTCAAAATTACTGTCCTGACCATAAGACATTTTTAAACATTATATTCTAGCAGAATACCAGTATAGGTGCTAGTGAAATATAGTGTGAATTTGCTGTCATAAAGTAGAGAGCAAATAAATAAGTGATTTCTATTATTTAAAAATGTTTCTATAAGGTAAACATATATCATATAAAATGTATGATTTCTATCACTTGGGGTAGGTACAGGTTTCCACCTATTATCTAATAAGTTTATCATATAGCAGGAACAATTTAGAGAGAACTATTTTTTCAACAAGGTATTTTCTTTGTCTCTACACAGTAAAAGGCTGGGAGGGTGGCTAGATACGTGGCTCCATTTTTCTTTCTTTCTAGGTCCCACCACATCAGCCAGGACCTCCTGTAGTTGGTACTCTCCAGCCACCTACTTTCACACCTCCTTTGGGAATTCCGCCTCCCGGCTTTGGTCCTGGTGTTCCTCCTCCTCCACCTCCTCCACCGTTTTTGCGCCCAGGATTCAACCCAATGCATTTACCACCAGGTACACTGAATTATGTGAGAAGACATTCTTTTTTTAGAGCCTGAAATAAAATGACACAGCTTGAATTGACATTTTTTTTTCTTATTCTAGGTTTTCTTCCTCCTGGACCCCCACCTCCTATAACTCCACCAGTATCCATTCCTCCTCCTCACACTCCACCAATAAGCATCCCAAACTGTAAGCATGTTTTTCCTTTGTGTTCACTTGTCCTCTTGGAGCTGGGAGTAGGAGGGAGAATGGACCAGTAATAGGATCTGTAGTATGGCAAAAGAATGTTGACCGGGGAGATAATTAATTATTCAGCTTCACATGTTGATGTAATTATATTCCTTAGCTACTATCGCTGGTATAAATGAAGACACTACAAAAGACTTATCTATTGGAAATCCCATTCCAACAGTGGTGTCTGGGGCTAGAGGAAATGCCGAGTCTGGTGACAGTGTGAAAATGTATGGCTCTGCTGTGCCACCTGCTGCACCCACGAATCTGCCCACCCCTCCTGTAACCCAGCCTGTTTCACTTCTTGGTAAGTTAACTTTTTTATCATTACTTTTCTTTCCCCTGCCCAAGTTTGTTTTTTTAATAAACAGTGCTAATGTTGGTAAAATATTCTCTGAGGCTAATATTTTTCTTTGAAGATTTTCTTCTTAAATATATGCACTTGGTTTTTACCAAGAATACCCTCCCTCAAGAGACCGCCTCAAAAATCAAATCATGTTTATTTGTCTTGAATTAAAGTTTGGATTTGCACATTTTAATTTGGTATAGAAAAGTGATGAAGCTAATCTCTGTAAAAAAGGAACTGGTACAAAGTTCATGATTGACATAACCCCAGACATCCCAGCTTAATAAGAGATAGCATTTCTTTGACAACATAGATTTTTTTTCCTGTCTGGATTAATTTTTATAATATTTAAATTCCCTGGACTTTGGTAGCTTTCTCTCTGGGTTAGTAAAGAAATCATCTTTGATACATTGCAATAAAATGGCTTTGTTACCTGAGTGACAGTTGCACCACCTAAGGTGTGCGTTTCCACTGACCCCTCAGTTTTCTCCTGCAAGAGTTCATCTGTTGTATTCTTTACCTGCAACTTTACTACTGCGATCAAGGGAAGCATGATTTAGATTGTTTACATCTTTAAGAGGCCTTACCCTTATTTGCTTGAATTCTAAATGAATATGTCATATACTTGTTATAGTGACCAACCTTTCAATAATAAATTGTTGTATTTGAAGTGGAATTGCCAAGTGTAATTAGCACTTGATTCTCCTAATGAATAGTTAATTCGTCCTTAGTATTTAAATGTTCTAGTCCTGTGTGCCCATTGTATTTTTCGGAGGTATATGTGTGTGTGTGCAAATGTTTGCTTTCATAATCTTTGATTTTTTTGGAAAGAGCACATTGGTTACCTTTGCGATACAGAACTGTGGGACATTGGTTTGTGATGTAGGACTTTTACTTTTCACCTACAGCATTCGGCACTGTTGGAAATTTTCACTTTGTTCCATGTACGACATTTATAATAAAAATCAATTTGTTTTTAAATGGCATGCTGTCTTCTGCCCGCTCCAAGACTGAGTTTAGGCTAATAATAAATTTGATTTTTATTTCCTTTAGTATGTGGACTGGGTAATGGTAAAAGGATTTAGGGTTAAAATTTTTCGCAGGTAATGTAGCAGTAGTCTCAATGATGGAAAATGGTTTGTTTAATGAGGAAGTTGCTCAAGAGGTCTATGCCATAATGGAAATCATAGTAGAAGGAAAATTGGAGTAGGATCCAGGAAACCTGAACATCTTTGGAGATCAGTTTTGTTATGCTCCCCCCCCCCCCATATTTGTAGAAAGATGGTTATACAAGAATCATAGAATCTAAGTTGGGTAGAATTTTCTGATCCACCCCTTTCCTCCACCCAACACCCACCCTTGATAATGAATTCTCTTTGAAATAAAATTTCCTGGTCTAGTGTCCTTAGATACTAGGCCACCTGAGACTGTTAACAAAATTGCATGCTTTGGGCTTTTTTTTCTGAGCTTAGTTAGCTCATTGAGTGAGTGAAGAGATTTCATCATCACCAGGAGTCTAATAACCACTACTTTCAAACAACTTTGAAGAATAAATAAACTGCCTCTGATTTAACATTTAAGTCTTGGAGACTCTGCCCTTTATGTCTTACCACGAGTGAAATATATATAAAGTCTCAGCCAACATGTGAAACAAAACAAATCAAAAGTTGATAAGCTTAAAAAATCAGCTTAGTAATAAGCTGAGCGCTGCTAGAAAAATAATTAAATTTTTGACATTTATCATTACCCAACATACCTGTTTGGATGTCCGGCTCCTCCCATCCCCCAGAATGGACGCTCCATGAGAGAGGAACATCTGTTACGTGAGTAAGTGGATAGGTGGATGGTTCTCAGTGTAGGGCTGTTTTACTTCTACCTCTGGTGATGATCTTGGTCTGTAACTTTTTAAACAAAATTTAGAAACTGAAGAATGTTCCAAATATGGAATGGTTAGAATATGACATAACATAAAAATGAAACTGTTTTATTAAAGTAAACACTTTTAGCTAAAATGCAGTAGTTTAGTTCCAATCATGAGAAAGAAGCTTTCCCTGTTCCTTCAGTTGGAAATCTTGAAAAGAATATCCCATGAATTTTGACTTTTTATTGAAATGAGACTTTTTAAATGTGTATCCAGATGAAGAATATTTATCCAAAGGATTAATGACAATTCCATCATACTGATCAAGGAATATAGTAATCACAGGCAGTGTTGCAGCACTGCAGAACTAGTAATCAGGGCTGGGCATTGTTGACGTTAACCAAGTCATGGAAAATTAGAACTAAGATGCTTTCAAGTTTTGTCTTGGTGCTCTAATGTTTTCTCTTATGATAATAAAAAAGCAGTGTTATACTATGCCAGAAAACTTTAAGCCTAGAAGGTGACACTAAACTTCAGTTTTTCAACTGTGTTTCCCGGAAAAGAAATAAAAATGCCACTCCGGGGTGTTGTGATGATTCAGTGAGCTAACATATATAAAACAACTAACATGGGGCCTGCCACAGGGTAAGCGCTCAGTTAATGGTGGGTGCAATATTACAGGTAAGGAATATCCTAGGTGATATTTAGAATACCTAGAGAAGAATATACTTTGAAACTTTGAAATATTACTTTATCTCTGATTTATTTTAAACTGTTCTAATTATTGGCAGACAAAGGGTGCAGTCTTTTCAGGAAAGTATGTGTCTTGGCATAGTCACCTCAGATATTTTCATGGCTTATTAGACCAGATCATAAATCCACACATATTAAAGTTCCATCAGTTGGCTTGCTGAGAAAATGTGTGTTAGTCATAGTGGCATTTCATTTAAATAGCACACTCTAATATCTGTGTTATTCCCATTAATGATACTCAAATCATTTTCTTACAGTGGAAGGTAAATGTATCCTTGAGACTTAACTGAGTGTTTGGATCTTAATTTCTGAAATGTGGCAATATTTTTAAAGTAGAGGGGCCAAAGTTTCAACAGATCTTCGAAAGTTCTGTAGTGAGTCCTGGTTATGAAGGAGGCAGTGGGGTGCTTTAAGATTGGTTTGGCTTAAATAATTTTCTCTTAGTTTGGGAGGGATGAGTATGTATTTCTGGAGCTGAGCTGAGGGTAGCCCACAGTACCAAGTTTGTAGAGACTTAAGCCTCTGGTCTTTCATAGATTTTTATTGTTTTAGTAACTGATAATCTGAAAACATGAAATTATTTGATGCACAGCAGTGATTCATTATCACTTGATTTTAAAGGAATCTGTTCTTAGTACCTCACACTCCAAGATAGCTAGTTAGAGCATTGGTGGTTTCATAAAAGCTAGAGGACACAGTTACAGTTGTTGATCATTTAGGAGAAAAGGAATATTAAAGATGATAGCAATTCAGTGCATTCTCTTTACTGTATAAGTGTATGTGTTTACTTTTCCAAACTTTTTGTATAACATGTATTTATTAATATGTACAGCATATTTTTTTTAAAGTTCATTGTAAATGTGAAATTTGGGTTATTTTGGTGTTCCAAACAATAAAAAAATACACAAAAAAGTTTGTTTGTGTTACATATCTCTATTGTGTTACCAGCATATCCAGGATATCTTTTCAAGGAAAAATTAAGCTAAGTTGGACTCATTCCTCTTGTGGAAAATTAAAGTCTCTTCTCTTGCCAGATACATTTATTCATTATAATTATTAAAATACAGACATTTTATCACACTGCTGTAAGGTGGTGGTGAAATTTATAAATAAGAATTGGCTATGTGTAAGATTGCTTCTTACTGATAATTTTTGTTACCAAAGATTTAAAGTAAAAGTCATGAATTGGTGGCCTCCAGGCTGAATTGCTAGAGAGTGGGATGTACTTCATGCTTGATTTCCACACATCGTTGCCTGGCCTCAGTAGGCATTTGAGTTGATGTTCCAAAATTGAGACACTTCAGGAATTATGTAGACAGAATTGGCTTTTGAATTAAACAGGTGTGTTTGCTTTTATGCAGTAGCTATGATCCTTAAGACTTCCATGAAGGTGAATAATTTCACCATCAAATTCTGTAATTACAGTTGACTCTTGAACAGTGTGGAGATTAGGGGCTCTGACTCCCACACAGTCCAAAATCCACATGTAACTTTGTAATTGGCCCTTCATACCCGCAGTTCCACACCTGCAAGTTACCCAGCTGTGGACTGTGTAGGACATATTTACTGGACACAGTCTGTATATGAGTAGATGATGGAGTTCAAACCCATGTTATTTAGGAGTCAGCAGTACTTTAAAATTGGTAACTGAGTTGTGGTGATTTCACCTAAGCTTTGGATTTTTCT
Source organism: Camelus dromedarius (assembly GCF_036321535.1). Taxonomy (NCBI): domain Eukaryota; kingdom Metazoa; phylum Chordata; class Mammalia; order Artiodactyla; family Camelidae; genus Camelus; species Camelus dromedarius. Next base: position 111,084,247 of record NC_087437.1, on the reverse strand, counting down.
GCCTAGAATTTTGATACATTTATAATTAGCAATTTTTAACATTTTAAATTAGAACATTAGAGCACCAAAATACTGGTATAAATAGCACTCAAAAGAAACGTGAAGAAACTTTTAAAATATTTTTTCTTGTTGTGAACTTTGCTATAATATTGGTTATATTAAATTATAAGCCAGAAGGATCTACCAAGGTGTTTGTTTACCCTATAAAAGTGTTCTTCAAAGCTTTTAAGATATTTGAGTTGATAACTCGAAATACTGCATTATATTATTCCACTAGAGTTAGGTAGTTAGAAAAAGTTCCCAATTACTCATCACAGTGCCTGCAACTTAGTATATAACATTGTTCAGTGAATGACTAATAGTGATTAATCCACAAAAAATATTTACCTTGGATATGAATTTATGCATGAATACACTATTTTCTCAGAAGGTAAAGCACTTCAAACAAAACATGGGGAAGGTCTCGCACAGAAACTTGAAAGCTGCTTATCACATTGTCTGCATCTCCTCCTGCACTTCCTAGACTGCAGAACTCCAGCCTAAAGAGTCTATTTTAAGTTTAAAGCCCTCTCACATATTTTTGGGCTTGAGGAAGGTGGGAGGGGCAGACACTCTGGGCTCTAGATTAATTGTGATAGACAAAGATAATGCTGTGAAGAATTTCAGGTAAGATTTTTTTCCAGCTAACATTGGAAATAAAATACCCTGTGGATAATCTCATTATGTGATGGGTTAACTGTATATCCCAAACATCTTGACTTTTTAATAGTACAACTCTTAACTCAAAGTCACAACTGTTACACTTTGCCAGTTATAGTAAAATAGCAATTCATATACAAACTGAAATTCTTAAAGACAACCATAAATAACCGTAGGGAAATTGATCAAACCTTATTGTACGTTATTTTGCAAAACACCAAGGAGTCATTTCAAAGAGATAATAATAGTCTCTTATTTTTCATTTGAAATTATGGTTTTATGTATTAGATTTTATCAAAACACAATGTACTCTATGCTCAAAATAGATACACATCTTATATATTATTGAAAATTTAAATTTCTCTTATTTATTGCTAACATTCTAAGAATGATTTTTTGGTATAATTATAATGTAATCTAAATATGCCTTTTCTCTTTCTTTGAAAACTAGCTCCTCATTTTTCCAAACTCCCCAGCTCCCAACACAGTGCCTACTATAAGAGTCGCCTGAGAATCTGTTCAAAATAATTAAGCTCTAAATATTATTAATCGGTGAATCTAGGCAAAGGAAATACATGTATGGATTGTACTGTTATTTCAATTTTCTGAAGGTCTGGAGTAAAAACAACAAACATTTTTATGATTAAAATATATGTTTTTTATATAATGTACACATACGAATCTCAGGGTATTGGTAGGAGAGACGACAGTGGTTGATAAATCTTTTTCCTTATGTGAACAAATTTTGTGTTAGGTTCATGCAAGAATGCCACAGAAATTCATTCTGTTGGAATCAAGTAAGGTGGAACTGCGACTAGGAACAGAAAAGAAGGTTGTGAGAGAACACTGCTGCTTTGCTTAAAATAAATTTCAGATCTTCATAGGTTTACAGTGGACTCACTGCCCTGGGGAGAGACCTGGACCTTGTAGGCAGCCACTGCTCTTGCCCCATGAGAGGTATCTTTTGATGAGTTGGTCGTCACTTATGGTGCCATCATTTATTCATTCATACATTCAACATGTATTTACTCAATACCTACTGTGTGCCAGGCACCCTTTTGGGTACTAAAGATACCCGAATGACAAGATACGAGCTGTTTTCCTGGGGCTTACATTCTAGTGGGGGCTTAGATCGTAAGCCAATAATTTTGCATGGAGATGCTCCAATGAAGAGAGTAAAGCAGAGACTGGGATCGGAGGAATGTTGCATGATATGTGCTATTATAAATGGGTTGGCCAGGGAGGGCAGCTAAGGAGATAATACGGAGATAAAAGAGGAAAGAGCCATGTAAATGCAGAGGGAAAACATTTCAGGAGGAATAACAGAAGGGAAGCTTGGACTGAGAACAAACTTGGCTTGTTGGAGGGACTCCAGTGGGCTGTTAGGGCTGGAGCAGGGGTGATCAAAGGGAAGAGCAGCAAGTGATGAGTTCAGAGCTGGTTGTTGGGCTGGTCATGAGTCCAGCAGGAGTTGGTGTAAGACTTGAGCAAAGTGTTGTAATCTGGTTCACATTTCTTAAAGGATTACATATGGGTATTCTGTAGAAACCAAACTATAGGAGTTGGTAAGAGTAGAAAGAGGAGACCAGTATGGATGCCATTGGAATAGATGAGGTTAGAGAGCTAGCAGTGTGCACTGGGATGGTATAGTGAAAGTAGTAGGCAGTCGGATTCGGAATGTATTTTAAAGATAGAGCCTCAGAATGGCCTTATTACTTAAATATGGGAGGGAAAGGAGTCAAGAATGATTAAGTATTTGACCTGAGCAATTGGTAGAGTGTAACTGCCACTCCTGAGATGGGCAGATCTCAAAGAAGAGCAGGCTTAGGAGAAGGATGTTGAGTTAAAATGTTGGATGTTTTAATATTCAGGGGCAACTAAATATTCAGGTCAACTAAACAACTGGTAAATAAAGTCTAAAGATGTAAATTCTGGTATCATCAGCCAATATAGATACTATTTACAGCCACCAGAGCCTGTAAGATTACCTAAGGAAGAAATAAATGTAGGGAAGTAGTGAGAGGGATGAGCCCAGGAACACTTCAGAATTTAGCAGTTGAGAATCTGATATGGAGAACTAAGACATGTTGGGAACTCTTCTAAGTGTTATTTAAGCCTTACAGTCCTTTGAAGTTGACACAGTTACTCCCATTTTGTGGATGGGAAGTCTGAAGCATCAAGAGGTGAAGTAACTTGCCCAAGCTCACAGCACCAAGTGGCAGAGTCTAGAATTCAACACCTACACTTTTAACCACTATCCTGTATTGTTCCATCCAGCAAAGTATACTGACAGGGCACAGCCAGTGGGCAAGGAAGCAAAAATCCTTTAAGCCCAGGAAAGAGAGTTCCTAGGAATGAGGGAGAGATCAACTATCAGATGCCTTTGTTGGGGCAAAGAAGATTGCTGAGACTTGCCAACTGGATTATAGGAATATGAAGGCTTCTGGGTGACCTTGAGAAATGTGGTTTCATTGGCGTGATAAGTTCAAAAGCCTATATAAGTAAATGCAGGATCAGGAGATAATGAGAGGAAGAAATGGATAGTGATTTTGGACATCTCTTTGAGGAGGTGTGCTATACAGGTAACCAGTAAAATGGTGATAGCTGAAGGGAGATGCAAGGTGAAGGAGGGGGTTTTTGTTCATTTTTATTTCTAAAAGACTGACAAAGACTAGAAATTTTTATTGGAAAGCCCAGTAGAGGGGTAATTTCTGATGTAAGAAAGGAGATACTTGCTAGGTTGATAGCCTTATGAAGGTGAGAGGGCACGTACTTAGGATTTGAATAAGAGGCTTCTTCAGCCTTTGGAACACAGTTCACAGACAGGCGGAGTGACACAGATACAGGTGCGGGTAAATTGGTAGATTTGGTGGTAGGCAGGTGGATAAAGTCTTTATAAATGCCTTTTTAAAATGATAAACCAACTAGGATAAGTAAAATCTGGTATTTCTGTATAATGGAATATTCACTGGTAATACAAAGAAATGAAAGACTTACACCAGCTACAACATGGATGGGCCTTGAGAAGATATGCTGAGTGAAAGAAGCCTGTCACAAAGGATCACACATTGTATGGTTCCACTTATATTAAATGTCCAGAATAGGCAAGTCCATAGAGATGAAAAAAATAGAATATGTGGTTGCCTGGGGATTGAGGTGGAGTTAGAGGGAAATGGAGAATGATGGTTAATGGATACAGGGTTTCCTTTTGAGGTTGTGGAAATGTTCTAATATTTACTGTGATGGTTGCCCAACTCTGGATATATTAAAAACCATTGAATTTTACCCTTTACGTGGATGAATTACAGGCTCTGAATTTTATCTCTGAAGCTGTACACAGCAAACCAGCCAAGAGTAGTGGAATTAAGGAGAAACAGGAACAAATGAAACACATTATCTAGAAACATGAGAATGTGAATCAACTAGGAAAATTAGAATTGCTCGCCAGATTTAAGGGAGCACTTGTATTTGTAGTTATAAATTTTAAATAAGACCAGTCAGCATGTTGGGGGTGGTGCGCAGCCGTGTTCATGTGCAGATCAGGTAGAAGAGTTGCATTTAAAACCAACGATGAGGTTTTTCCGGGCAACATGGTGAGGGAGAACCATGGACTCCAAGGCAGGTAAGGAGGAAAGTAAAGATGTGAAGGGCATTGGGGACATGATCCTAGTGGGAATGACAGTTGCTCTGGGAAGGGGGTTAGAGTCGGGTATTTGAAAAACAGAACTCGGCAGTGATAAAGTTATTTGTAATGAAAGGTCCAGGACTTCGTAGAGGCAGTGGCTGTGATAGGATGGAAGCCGAGAGCATGGTGCAGAATAGGTAGAATGAGCACCTTGCCTTTTCTACTAACTTGCCTTTTCAGATATTCCTTCTGCTCGTCCTCCTCCTCCCTTCCTTTCCTTTTTCACATAGCAAATCCTTGCTTTTTTTGAAAGATCCAAATTAAATCCTCCATGAAAGTGTCCAACTAATGTGCTCAGTTGATCACTCCTATAGTGTTTAATTCAAGCCTTTGTAACTTTCTGTATGTCTCTCTAACTACGCAACTGTGGCCATCCTTGGCGGGAAGTGCCCTATTCATTTATGTACATTTGTATCCCTTATTTATAAATATCTTCTAGATTTCAAGGTCCACACTGGTCTCAAGCCATATCAACCTACTCATCCCTGGCCACCCCTTTAGCCTTTTAACATACTTGTTCTTTTTCCCCCATAATTACCAACATCTTTGCTAGAGATAGCAATGGCACCTCCCCTTTAATCTTGACTTAAATTTTTAAATTGTGAAACTGTCAGGTGTTTTTTTTTGGCTTATTGTAAGAAATAACTAGTTAAATGCCTGTGTATTTCTTATACTTCTCTAATTTGAATGCAGACATTTGAGACTGTCACTTTTTTCATCTGCCCTAAAATCCTACTGTATTAGAAAATTTGGAAATTTCTGTCTAGAGTGATATTTCCCTAGGTCTGAACTCTTCCCTTTTTTGTTTTGCCCATATTCTGGATAAGTTAACACCATGACTCTTCTGTGCTCTACCTATATGCATTTAATCAGTTTCTTCAGCGCATTTCCACTGGATGTTGCCCAGGCCCCTCCAACTCTCAGTATTACCATGTAAAATTTATCATGTCTTCAAAAATTGCATCTCTTCCTAAATTTCTGCATTGCGTTGATGTCTCCATCCACTTGTTCATTCAAAGCAGAGAGCTATGTTCCTTCTCTTAAATTCTCAGTTCTGCCTGCTAATGGTCTTAAATCTGCTTCTCAGCTCCAGTACCTCTTTAGTTCAGTCTTTTTCCTGGATTCTTAGATTAAGAGCCTAGCTGCTCTCCAGCTTCCTCCCCCTTGCTTTCCTGTATACAGCTTGCTAGAGGGATCTTTCAAAATGAACATGGGGTCATCCTTGCTAAAAATTCCTCCATAGTTTTCCCATCACTCTAAAATCAGGGTCCAAGTTCCTTGTCATGGCATACAAGATTGAATTGCCCCAGCCTACCTGTTCAGCCTCACAAAACTCAACTTTTTTCTTTTAATTGATAGCTGTTTTTATTTATACAGATTTCTTTCTAGCTGCTTCAGTAATAAACCTCATCTTCTCTCCTTGATTTTCCTCAAATGTTCTATGGCAAGTCTTAAAACAGCACACTTTACTGCTTCACCTTCCTGTTGATAAGCCTTTCAGAAGCTGCTGTTCTCTTGACCAGTAATAACCTTTCTTACTCGTATTGACCTTGTATGTTTTCCCCTTCGAGACCCAATTCAGACATCCCCTGGGATTCCCACTCAGATTCACATACACCAGCTTTATCAGTTCCACCCTTGTCAGCATACTATAGTATGTGCCATCTCCTACAGCAGTTGACATTTGTCTGTTTCTACGAGGCGCTCTCCTGTTTGAAGGGAAGGACTAAATTTTTTTAATCTTTAATCCCTAGCACATTAAATGAGTTAATGTAAACCTCAGATGTTCAACACATGTATGAGTGAATTTTTTTGAGTTTGTAACTCGTGAGTGATACTGCATGTCATACTTCCAAATAAAATGAATAACTGCTTTGAATGCCATTTAGACATGGGTAACCCACTATATATTCTGTCGGCATGTGCATAGTGTCAGCTTTCCTAATAAAAATAAAAGTTAATTTCAGCTACTATGCCTACCAAGAGCTTGTGCCGCCTGATGTATTTTTAAATATAACTTCTATTATAAAAGCTGTACTTTTTTATTTGAATGCAAAACAACAGATAAGCAAAAACAGTCCATAATTTCACCACTTCTGTGGTCTGAAGGCCAACATTTGGAACAATGGGAATATTCTAACAGGGAAATCTATAAACTTTGATGGTCTATGAAGTGTTAGAAGGAAATGGACTTATCTATGAAAAGGGGAAGGGATTTGAGTATATAGTATTTTAAGCAAATCCCAAATACAAATATCCACTTTTATGGACTAGATGAATTAGGCACTAGTTTTTCTAGGCGGTTTAAACATAAAAGTTAACCCTGTCAAATCAATCTGTATACACCTTCAAATGCATATGATAAAGGACTTAGAGATGTGTTCCTAGAGACAGGGTTATATTTTATAAAGAATCATTGCCCATTTGATCTCTTCTGTACAAGGTTGAGGTTGGCCTTGCTTCTTTTGGCAGCTGTCAGATGGGTAGTTGAGGAAGCCAGTCATCATGGAGAAATTAGGAATAGGACCTTCCCATCATTCTGTAAATCAGTGTTTCCTGTTAAAGACTCATCTGAACCTAAAACTTTTGTTATAAGAAGATGCTTTGAACCTCTTCCCCGTTTTTCTAGTGTTATTTTAAAACTTGCTTTTGGCCCTTTGATCCTATAGTTGGGTACTGGAATGTGCTACAGTAACTTTTTAATAGTAAACATTGATCGTTTTAGTCCTTGAACAAAAGCTGGTAGGGGGCATTATAGCTCATGGGTAGAGTGTGTGCTTAAATTAACGTGCATGAGGTCCTGGGTTCAATCCCCAGTACTGCCATTAAAATAAATAAATAAACCTAATCCCCCCCCCAAAATGTTTTTTAGAAAGCTAGTGGGAAAGTAGAGTTTGACTTTTTAAAGTATTTCCATATATACCTCTATTAAAAGAGGTTGTCCCTGGGTACATACTTTTTTGCTGCCTGTTTTGAGTTGAAGTCCACAAATACTGGGACTGCACGATGCATTTAGAAAGTGGGAGAAAGGTGGGGAGGGTGTAGTATAGCTCAGTGGTAGAGTGCCGTGCTAACCACGCACAAGGTCCTGGGTTCAGTCCCCAGTGCCTCCATTAAAATGAATGAATGAACAAACCAACCTAATTACCTCCCCTCCCCACCCCCCCAAAAAAAGTTTTTTAAAAAAAGTGGGAGAAAGGACCTATCTTGGGTGCCTTGTTGTCCTGCTGTATGGTATACGCTCAGATGTTCACTAAATGATATGAAGAATGTTTGTCTGCTGTGGATTTCATGTCAGTCTGATATGGTATAGGTGGTGGTTCTATATATGTTCATTGGAATTTTCCTAAGGACAGTCTGAAGAATCTGTGGACGGGTGAGGTCTTTGCCTTATCCATCTATTTCATCATTTCACCTTTTCACCATGGTAATTAGTATTTCTAAACTTTGGGCCTGGCATATAGAAGCTCAGTGTATTCATATCTTTCCCAACTACCAGAGTGCTTGACTGTAAACTATGGTGGTTTTGGGGGGACCAGGAGAGGCTAGTAAGATCTTAACAGTCAGAAATGAAAAATGCTGTTTTTGCAAAGTGAAATATTTATCATCTGTCAGAATACATGTGTGAATAATAACAAGCACCCAACTGTGTGCCAAGCTCTAAGCTGACTTAGATGTTCATCTCATTTTATCTCAAAATGAGGCAGGTAAGTTGTCCGCATTTCTGAGGCATGTGTCCAAGGTCACCTCTGTGTTAAAACTTGTTTCACCAAACATAGTTCTCTTTAAGCATTTGAAAGAAGATACTCTGTTAAAGTAAATACCAAAGTGGTGAGTCTTCAGTGTTAAGAGAGTTATAGACTGATACACGTATATTTTCCAGTCTGCTCTGTTTAGTGCCTAAGTCTAGCAGAATAGTATTGGAGCACCTGTTTTGAGGAGTGCAAACTAAAGTAGAAATTCTTACCTGTCGTATTAGTATTAACTGTTTATACAAAAAATCTAGGAGCAAACAGGACTTGTTAAATGTTTGCTAAAGTGAGTAGGAGGAAGTGTCTTAAACCGAAACTTATGAGCAAACCCTCCTGTAAATGGGACATAAAACCAGTAAGTCATTGTCACTTTCAGTAGCACTAACTTTATCAGTTTTGCCACCTTTGGGCAAAAAGTGAATGGCTGAACACTCAGCATGGTTTAGCAGTCATTTCAGCCCAGCAGCATACATGTTATGCTGTGCTTTGGAAAGGGGCCTGTTTGTGCACGGGTCATTTGATAAGCATTAGTGTTTAAGTAATGCTTACTGCATAATAACTACGTGAAGCATTTTAGTGACAAAGAGCCCTCTCTCTTTACTGGATTTTCTGGGTCATTGGCCACATTTTCTTCTAGTAATAAATTAAGACTTGGAGTATAAAATTTTCCAAGAGTATACCTGAAATAACCTTCAATTGGTTCAGTTCGGTTCTTTATTTCATTAGGGCACAGCACGTGTTTCTTGAGTATTTTGAATGGTAAAACAGCTACTAATCAAGGCTATGAAAGGAGATTTTCACATACTCTTTCCAAAAATTGATATAATTTCCTTTTGCAGCTTATTTTGACTTCTACTTATATTAGGTACTAATGTTTTTATGTATGTTAGTAATAGATAGCTTTATCTAATTTAAGTGTGTAACATATCTTTAGAACTGCTTGCCATGGGTTGTTACTGGGCCCTCGCATTGAGTTTCTCCCAGGTAGACTGGCAAACAATACAAAGTTTGAAGATTTTGGTCTGAATTTCATTTTACTTCAAGCTCCACAGGAAATAGTTGAAAGTAGTGTGACGTCTTCTATGTTATTTACATTTTAATTTTTATTGCCTCTCAGGTACTCAAGGAGTTGCACCTGGTCCTGTAATTGGGCTCCAAGCCCCATCCACTGGTCTTCTTGGTGCCCGACCTGGCCTAATCCCACTCCAGCGCCCGCCAGGAATGCCTCCACCCCATTTACAGCGATTTCCTCTGATGCCACCTCGTCCCATGCCACCTCACATGATGCATAGAGGTCCGCCACCAGGCCCAGGGGGCTTTGGAATGCCTCCGCCTCACGGAATGAAAGGCCCCTTTCCACCCCATGGCCCCTTTGTTCGGCCTGGTGGAATGCCGGGGCTCGGGGCCCCAGGACCAGGCCCAGGCGCTCCTGAAGACAGAGACGGAAGGCAGCCGCAGCAGCCACCACCAACTCAGCAGCCGCCACCGACTCAGCAGCCGCCACCGACTCAGCAGCCGCCACCGACTCAGCACCAGCCACAGCCGTTTAGAAACGATAACAGGCAGCAGTTCAATGCAGGTAGAGACCAAGAAAGGTTTGGAAGAAGATCTTTCGGAAGTAGGGTGGAGAATGACCGGGAACGGTATGGGAACCGTAATGATGATAGAGATAATTGTAATCGTGAAAGGAGAGAGTGGGGAAGAAGGAGCCCTGACCGGGACAGGCACCGAGACTTGGAAGAGAGGAATAGACGCTCTAGTGGGCACCGAGACAGAGAGAGAGATTCTAGAGATAGAGAGTCTCGTAGGGAGAAGGAAGAAAACCGAGGGAAGGAAAAGCCCGAGGTGGCAGACAGGGCCAGTGGGAACAAAGCCGCTGAACCTCCCCTTAGCCAAGTGGGAACCGTAGACACTGTTTCAGAACTTGGCAAGGGGGAGTCTGAGTCTGCAGTCGTAAGACCTTCTGAAGAGTTGCCTGCTGAGGCTACCTCATCCGTTGAACCTGACAAGGATTCCGGCTCAGCAGCAGAGGCTCCTCGTTAGAGACTGGAATTTGTCAAAATGTGACAGTGACGCTTCCGGAGTGTAGAGCTTGAGGTGTACAGATGCTGTATCATATTTGCTCCTGCTTATCAGCCCCGCAGTAGTTGGCGGGGAATTGTAAGCAATTTGATTGCTTCCCTTCTATTTAAAAATAGCCACAAAATAACAAAAAATACTGAAAATATGAATAAATATTACCCTTTTTGCTGTAACTTTTTAAAAGTTTTGACTTTAAAAAGTTTACAAATCGTAATTAGAAGTGCTATTTTTTTTTTTAATTTAAGACAAGGTAACGGTGAAAGCTCCTCAAAAACAATAGGGATGTTTTTAATAAACTCTATTTTCGTAACAAACTTTAATGTGTGTTATTCTTCCTACACTGCATTAAGGTGGAAAAGGATTGTTCACTATCAAAGTTTGAGCTGTTAATACTGTATTGGAGTCTAAATTAGACTTGTTTATTTGATGGAAATAGACGTCTTTATGTAGTTACTCTCAAACACTTTTCATTTGTAATATTTTTGATTTTTAGCATTTCAGTCATAAGGTAAAGGTTAGTGGTTTTAATGTTAACTGAAAAGCTTGTTTTGCAACTCAGTCAAGGTTTTCTTTTTTTGCCGTTGTCTTTGTGGTAAGTGTTGCCCTAATTACTCTGTAAAGAAAAATTTTGCTGGCGGAAAAATTGGATCCCGACGTTTCCCTACCTGTTGTACTATACATTATCTGATTGGGTATTACTTATTTAGAAGGCTGGGTGTTTTTTCTGCCATCCCGTTAACTTTTTCAAAAGGATGAAAGAAATCAAGGTTAACATTTGCAAAAGCTTTTTGTCTTATATCTGTTCAAGGGCTTGAATGCAACCTATTCTACAGCCTTGCCTGTTGCCTTTCCTTATCATTTTTTAAACTCCCTGCTGGGCATAGGTAAACTGAACCTTTTGCCACATATACTTTTATCTCTTCTGTAAAATTGTTGGGTTAACTAGGAAAAATAGTTGTAGGTATCCAAGAACTATTACATGAAGACATCCAAAGCCAAATCAAACCCATACCTGAAATAGTACAGAAAAGCAGTTACATAAAACCGCTTACCCAGTGCCAAGGAAAAGGCTGCCGTTACACAATCCAAATATTTATGTCCTTGTTGAAGGTTTTTTCTCACATTTCTTAACTGTCCTAGTTTCAGGGTGCTGAGCAATTAACTTTTTCTTTGCCCTCATCCCCAGGTGAAGCTGCTTTATTACTTTGGTTTTAGTTTTCTACAGCAAGATCTTTGTTTTGATGGGGAGAATGTATCTACAGCTATTTTTTTTTTTTGTCCTTGCTTTTGGAAAATAAGAGAATACGTCATTTCATATTTGCAGACTTGAGTTACAAAATTTTTCCTTAATTTTATGTTGGCCCACCAGGAAGTTTAAAAGTCCTAGCTGAAACTGCTTCTAGAAAGAGACATTTAATTAGTGTCCAGATTTCCAAGACTTGCAGCCCTGTATTGCCAATATAAAGTATTTACAGCACTCTATTTGCACGTGGCAAAACCCCAAACTACCAAGTGGTAGTAATTACACTTGAGGCTTTAAAGGACACAAGCAAGTCCTGTACTTGAGCCTTGTCCCATGTATGTAACAAACTACATTAGTGAAGGCCAGTAGTGATTGCTTTTAAACTCCCTGATGATGCGTTTAACAATTTATTGTGAGCAAATTATCACCAATTTAAAAACTTTGAAAACACTAGTCTTTTTCTAAATTAGCTTTCCCTACATTTGATAAAGCCCAAATGATGATACATTTGATAAAGCCCAATATACATTTGTGACCAGTCAAAATTACTTCTGGCTTCTCTATCAGAAATAATATTCTGCAATTTTTCAATTAATAAACTAGCTCACAGTCAAACCTGAGATTAACATTTAAAACCATTCTCTTACAGGTATATATTTACATTAACACGTTGATCACTGACTTGAGGATCAGGTGCCCTTGAGGAAATACAAATGTCACCCAAGTTTGGGTGACATGGCAATCAATGTGTTGAGAAAATAGACTGGAATTCACTACTTGGATATATAAATTCTTATATTTAAATAGAACACATTTCCTTGCTTCCACCTTACAATAGTATAATGCATTTAAGGAGGCTTATCTGAAAGCAGATTGTTCCAACCTCCACTTTTATTATAAACTAAATGTTCGCAGGTCTACAAAAATGGAACATGTGCCATTTTGGCAGGTAGGTAAATTAATCTTACTAGCTAACTGAGGCTCTAACCTGCTGTTCACAATTTCACCACAAGCTATCAAAGGGCTCTCTTAAACCGTAAGATCTACTTTTTAAAAACTTACATACTTTTTGAATCAAAATACCGAAGTGGCTTAAGCAGGAAAAGTAACTTCCCTAAAATTTAACAAAGGATAGCCTATTTGTCCAAGATTAAAGTTCAACTTAGTCTTAGCTAAATTTACCAGTTGCTAAAACTAAACATTTTGGTGACCTCAGTTAAAACACCTTAAAAACAGGGCTCCATGAAATAGTTAATACCTATCAACATAATAATCTGTTCCATTCAAGCTCTGAGTATCAGCTAATTTAGAATTTCAATTTAAATACTTTAACAGGCTCAAAATACAGTGTCAGAGAAAGTATCTGTTTATTGCAGGCTTAAGTGAGAACTGAAGACAGACAATTAAGTTTAATATCCACATGTGATTAAGTGTGGCAAAATACAGAGATCAATGAAACACATTTTAACTGAATATGACTTTTACAAAGATACAAATCTTCCAAATGATCACAAATCAGTTCTCATTACAGGAACGTAAAGCAATTTTTAAAAGTCACACAAATTACACATTTAAGGTTACAGTGTTTAACATTTCTCAAGTTAAATTTCTACAACTAGCAAGACAACAGATGAGTTACTAGGACTCAGACCACGTCCTAGGGAATGCTTATTGGGCGATCCCAATCACGCCGCAGGCCAGACGACTTCCAGCATTTCCCGTCTTTGTACTTTCTTCATTTCCACCTTTGCCCAAGTCATCTGGTTTTTCATGGACCTTTAAAAAATTTTAAGAACATTAACTTAGGGTTATCAAGCAATTACCATCTCTTCTTGCAATACCCAGAAGACTTTTAAGAAACAACATTATAAAGTGGCATGGTAAAATAATCCTACTAGCAGGAAAATATATTCATATTTAATCTAGTAGTAAAAAGTAGAAACTACTACTCAAAGGTTTTTCTTGATAATGCAAAGGCATGTGTTACCCCTAAACATAAACACTAGGTAAGCATTGCTGTCTCTAAATGAAGTACTAAAAGCACACAATTAGGTTAAAAGGCCGCCACATGCTGAATCCCCCATGGGAAACTTTAGTAAGCTCAGTTACAGTAGTCATTCTTTGAGTATAAATTGCTGTGGGGAAAAAAAGTGAACCAGAAAGAAACTTATCAAAATCGTGCCTAATGAACTACAGGTCCATAAATAAGAGGTAATCCTAAAAATGTCTCAAATATTCACACAATAATATTTAAATTTTTGCTCATCAAACACTGATAAATGATTTTTCTGCTTCATAACTATAGCTGAAGAAAATTCTAAGGATAAAGGATCAACTGAAAATAAGTGTCTACTGAATATTAACGGCCCTCTGGAGCAAGCCAAAGGGAGCCGAGACGGCGTGCTTTGTCTGAACCAGCTGCAGCTCCCTACATAGCTTGGGCAGCTGCTTCCCACGCGTGAAACAGGTGATGATAACCTGCAGACAGGAGTGAATACAGTGCTGAGGTCCACCCCAGGTTTTAGACTAAAAATGTTCCGGTTAACTGCAAGGGGAAAACCAAATGGCGAGAAAACAGCCATTTTAAAACTAGACGGGGCAGGGTACAGCTCAAGTGGCAGAGTGCGTGCTCAGCACGCGTGAGGTCCAGGGTTCAATCCCCAGTACCTCCATTAAATAAATAAACCTAATTCCCTCCCCCTCCCCCACACAAAAAAATACAAATAAGACTAGATAAAGACCAATTCTGTTTCTGTAACACAGATCTAATATCAGATATAATCTGCCTTATTACTGCATCTTCCTTATTTAGCACAACAGTGTTCTAACCAATCTAGATCATTAACTCATCTTTACTATAACCATCCAATAAAATAATTGCTTTTCCTAATCTGAACTAAAGGTACAATTTATGTGGATCCTTAGAAACCAGGATTAATAATCATGAAATCATGAAAGGATACATGACCATGTGTTAGAAGAAATTTTATGCATATCCTTACTATACAAAAACTTACCACCATTGTGCGGCCAATGATGGAATGGTCTCCTGAGAGTGAGATCACAGGATCTTCAATAGACACAATGGCCACACCATCTTTGCCAGCAGTCACATTGCCCAGGTCTCCAACATGCCTAACATTGAAAAAGCATTAGAGGAATTAGGACTGATTTACATTTAACTTCAGCTCATGAGCTAAATTAAAAACAGACTGAATCAGAAACGTTAACAGTGGGCTAAGAGGTGGATATAGTCTATGTACCAAACAGGACCCACTTTCCAGGCTGACAAAATTTTGTTTGAAAACATACAAGTTTAAAAACAAGTAACTAGATGTTCTAGATACAAGGCTCTTCAAACAAGGCTTCAAGTTTATAAAGCAAAGCTCTGGGAAGTCGTGGGATGGGGGTGCACTTCTAATTTCAGAGGTAAAGTACCAAAGGGTAAACCTTAAGTTATTGATGCCTGTTCAGTGTTGGCATGGCTAAGACAGCTATGCCCCCAGGCCTCTGACAGAAAAATAAATTAATCCTTGTCCTTATATTTAGTATTTTCCTGAAAGGCTCTCAGAAAACAAACACATACAAATGAAGTCTCAATGAATTTTCAGTATCAATTTTTTATCTACAAATCTTCCAATGTTTCACACGATGATGGTTTATTTTGCTAGTGGCTGACAATACTGTTACTCATGACATTTCCTGTATTAGTTCCCTTTGGCTCTTGTATTAGTTCTATGTTCAATAAATGCTACAAAACCAAATCGTTTCTAAGTGTCCCCATTTGTCAATTCCTTAGCCTAGGGAGTAAGGCATTCTAGCACCTGGGGGCAAAAGGTTACATGGGGGCAACAAGTTCAAGAGCAGAGGTGCAATTATCTTAGCATGCACTCTGCAAGTAGTATACCCATACTGACCCCCAAAAGTCATCCCTGTTAATTTCAAAAAGAGTTAAGGTCACTCACCTCTCTTGATCCTTTGGCCCACCATGTTTTTTGGACAGAGGATTAAAGTGAGGACCTGCACTGGTACAGCCTATTTACCAAGAAAAGTAGCTAAATTATGAATCAAAATTCCAAAATAAATTCTAGAAAGAAACTGATTATTGCTAAAACCTCAAATGGAAAAAGTACTGACCCACATTGTGACTTGTAGGCTAATAAAAACAGAAAGGAACACCTTAAAATGGGCAGGGAGTAGAGGCAATTTCTAACCACTGTGTGGTACTGGTAAAGTTAATAACCTTCTCTGGGCTTTGGTTTCTTCACTGCTTTGTAAAATAAGAAGGCCAAAAATTGACCTTCAATGGTGGTTCTACTATTAAAATCCCATGATGATGATTCTACTTCATAAGATGACAGCATACCCTAACTACAAAAAACTTATCTCCCTAGCAACATGCTACCAAGCAGCTCTCCCATTTGTGGCCTTTACTTGGGGGCATCCAGGATATAATATGGCACCTTACGCCCAAGGGCTGTTGCCTCACACAGCTCTAGGGGATGGCACTCAGGTTATATTCTGTAAAAATGGCACTCCTGTGCACCAGGGAACACCATTCACACAGAACACAACCACAACAATGCAGGTTCTTTTATGACATGGTTCTTCATCCAAAAGCTGATGGAAAGTTTCCCCTGTTTACAGCTTTTATCCATACTCCACTGCCCCCTCAAGCCCTCCCACCCCAGGGAGAAGGCATGCAGGTTACAGGGTGTGGCACACTTAAGTCAAAGCCACAGAGCAATCACCCCCCAAAGCAGAAGCAGTAAAACCAAGAAACCACTGGAGGAATTTTTATAATTGTTAAAATGGATCAAATCTGATCATTAAATCACTATAGGAACAAAATTATGGAACATTAAAAACAAGTTTTCCAGCAAAATGAATCAAGTTCTCATCATTAAAAGTCTAAACATTGTTTAGATTACTCAAATATGGCAAAAGGTCACTAAAAGCAATTTAACCCATAAGCTTTTAACTTGCTTCTAATCCTAAATTGAGAAAGTGAAACTCAGTCCAACAGTTTACAATCATCCTATCATCAGTTTGTATCTTACTTCCCCCCCCACTGAGGATCCCGAGTCGGAGGTGTGGAGCTATTCTTAACGGGAACGCAAATACACGCACCCTGTGCTCGCCACACCTGCCCTCGCCACACCTGCCCTCGGCCTGCAACTCACAAACGTGCAATCACTGATAATCAAACCATAATCAAGATAAAAAAAAATCAACTCCTTTCCCTTTCATTCCACACGTTAAGAGTCAAAAACCACTTCTGTGACTAATACATCCCTGAGGTAGTCACATAACTTGACTTTTGTTTTTTTCATGCTGAGTTTTTAATGCCTGGGGGTAACTCTACCCAGTTTCCCTCACTAGATTAAATCAGCGCAAGTCACCAGACCAGCACAACACCCACCTTGTGTGTTATCTCCAAACTGATGGACATGGAATCCATGATCGCCTTCGGCCAATCCTGAAATGGACCCCGATACCATGACTGGCCCATTTTCCTTTATTCAAAGAAAAGGGCGAGAAGTTTGAGAGAGCAAAGGCTTCTGAACAAAGAAAACAGCCGAATTATCTTTACCGTTCACAGGAAAATGGAAAACAACGAACATGGACTTGGGAGTTGAAAAATCTGTGTTCAAATTCCAGGCCCACCACTTTCTAGCACTGAACCTCCAGGAAGCTGCCTAACTATTCATTTAAGTACGTTCTTGTTTATTCTGTAAATAGTACAAACAGGTTGTACTTGCGCATGGTGAGTGTGTATGTACATATCAAATGTTTTAATCCAAATGTCAGCACATCATACTTCTTTTTTTAGCACCTTGCTTTCTTTATGCAGACACTCTTCCATACTAGCAAACATACAGATCTGCCTGGAAGGAAGGAAGGAAGGAAGGAAGGGAGAAAGAGAAAAGAAAAGAAGCACCCCGGGAGTGACCAACTTGTTACCCAAGGATCCCTGTTCTCCACTCTCCACAAGAGGAGTGTTTACCAGTTTCCAGCATAGAATATTTTTGATTCACAGCCAGAAAATACCCTACCCCACTGCTCCTGGAGGACTGATTCTAGTCTAACCAGAAGTACTGTTTTCTCTAGTCTTATTAGGCACTGAAACCTAGATAACCTTTCCACTCTAGGAACTGAAATAAAACATACACATCATCCCCACCATACAGTAATACGTGATGGTGTCTTTGCCTTTAAAAAGCCAGGACCAAAAATTACAGGAGGTGTTAACCTTGAAGATCTGACTTTTCACTGGCTGGATACCACTGCTCAAACAAAACAGCATGGTGACCACTGCCTTTTGTGTTTCTTTTTGAGAATAGATATTATTCTTCCAGGTACAACCTTTAATTTTGGAAAAACCCAAATGTGAATGTTATCCCCCCAAACACACCATGTTATCAAAAGCAGAGAGAGAAACATGACAGGTTCTGCCAACCCCCCATCTAACAGGTAATGCACAGAGCACACGGAAGTAGTCCGCCAGTAAGCTGCCCGGGTGCAAGCCCACAGGGGCCAAGCCACTATCTCAAATGAGTAGAACAGTTCAGGGAAGGAGGAGGAATGGAAACCGGTCCCGCACAGTTTTGCCCCGGACTACTGAAGCCTCAGTACAGGCAGATCACCAAGTTTTTCAAGAGAAGCTAGGAATTTGGACTTACGGGTGAAAGTTTCTGATTTGTAAAAATTGGAAACTAATCCAAAATGTTAAAACACCCAATAGGCCGAGAAATAGTTTATTGCTAATTTAATACATCTGCATTAAAGGAGGGTCTTTATCAGGTACAAACAGCACCATCAAAATGAATTTCAGAACATGAAAGAGGGAGCCACACACGCCACTCAGGGAAGGTGGAAAAACTAAGGGAACCTCAGTTATGAATGGATTCACAGCCTGGCTTCTGAATGTAATGCCAAGAGCTGTTTCTCAGCGTTTAGAGGGAAGGGATTCCTCAGAGGCTTCTAAGATTCTCTAGTGGGAGGAAGGAAGGTGGACAAAACAAAGTCTAGCAAATAAAAACAGCAAAATTTAGTCAAATGCCAAAGAGCCTTTTCCAGAAAATTTCAAAATCACTTAAAGGAAAAAATTAAGCTCAAATTAAGTTCTCCCTCATATAAATTTATAGTTGGGAAAGTTACCTAGATGACTTTTCCTGTCCTCTCACATTCTAATAAACCATTTTAGAGACTAAATCTCATACATACGTTGAACAGTCCCTCATGATTAACAAGCCATGCACAACATAAACAATCTTCCACTGGTCACCTAAGATTTGGGGAGACAATCTTAACACAAGCACCTCCCTTACAACACCTGTGTTTTGCAACATTACTGACGAGTGTTTCTTTAGTTTTATTTTACAAGGTTTGTTGGGACGCTTACCCTTTACCATCTCATTACCAGGCCTACTGGTAGAGAATTTTCAAAGCCACTTTACAAAGCATTTGGCTAAACAAATGCTCCAAGAGCAGAGTTAAGTAACAATTCCATGCAATGGAAATACTCCAGGTCTCCCAAAGTTGGAATCCCAAACCCCATCCACCATTCTCTACCAACAGGAATTCTCAATCCTCCATGCACTGTTAAAAACCACTTGGGAAACCTTAAATATAGCAAAGTGCAGAATGCACCCTAACAGACTCTGATGTAACTGGTCCAGAGCTGGGTCCTGGTAGGTGCATGTTAAAAAGCTCCCCAAATGAGTCTACTGTGCACTCGGAGTTAAAAATCACTCCTCTGGAAAATCCCCTCCAAGGCAGTCTGCTAGATCTCTGGCTTTTGGAGCTTTGATCAAGGCCATTTCCTTTACCCTTATAGCCTGACGATGACCTAGAGCAGGGGTCAGTAAACTTCTGTAAGGGGTCTCCGTCGCATACTCTTTTCCACATGTTTAAACATAAACATAGAAAAACATATAAAAACCACTCTTAGCTCAAGGGCTGTACAAACACCGCCCCCGGGACAGATCAGGCCCGCAGGCCGTAGTTTTCTGACCCCTGAATTAGCTCAAGCTGGAAAGGAAGCCCCAAAGGGATAACGGATGCTACAATTCCCAGGTCTCCCGACCGCACCCGCCACCCCCGGATCTCAAGGGCGGCCGGCGCCTCGGACTGCGCAACTCAGAATCTGCAGGATCTCAGGACCCAGAAAACGACCCCGCAAGAAAGGGCCACAGCCCTGGAGAACACCAGGGAGGCCTCCGCCCTAGGCCGCCGAAGGGGCCCCGGGAGGGGCATCCGGCCTTCCTCCCTCGCTTCCTCGCCTTTCTCTGGGGCCCGCGCTTGCTGGCACCCACGGGGTCGGCCGGGCGTTCCCTCCCTGCACCCTCGCCCAGGCCTCGCCACGCGCTGCCGCCGCCGCCGCCGCCAGGTTCGCCCGCCCGGTGACTCAGCACTTCGCGGCCGCGCGCGGGTGACGGCTCCGGCGAACCGCGCGACTGCAGGGCAGGCCGGCCGCACCGACCCGCCGACCCGCGCGCCGGGGGCGTGGCAAGGGCTGCCCGAGGCCCCGGCGGCCGGCCGCTCCAAGGCGCAGGTGCGCAGGCACAGCTCGCCGCCGGCCTCCCTCCCCTGCCCTTGCCTTCTGCTCGAAGTGGATGGTGCCCTGAACCTGGCCGTCGCCCTTCAGCACGCACACAGCCTTCAACGCCATGACTATCGGGGACGCGCGCCGCTCAGGGCTACGAGGACAACTCAGGCAACGGGAGACGCTGCAGAAGACGCCGACGCAAAAAGCTACCTCCGCCGCGCGAGACTTTTATAGGCCGGCCGCCGAGCCCCGCCCACCCTGGCCCGGAACCAATCACCGCCCTCGTGCTCAGCCCGCTCCCCACGGGGGCCCTCGGGACGCGAGTGGCCTGGAATGACCGGGGCGGGGCCACGGGGCCGCGTGGGGAGCCCAATGCTCCCCGTCGCCGGCTTTTTCCGCCCCGCGGCTGTAAAACGCCCAGGAACCTGGAACAGTGGAAAAACCAGCCTTTCTCCTCCAAAGGGTGTAACTCGTGGATTGCAGTACACGAAATTGGGAACATGAGGTATACATGGCACGCCTTGAAGATCTGAAGCCTATTTGTCTGGAAATGTCATTAGTTATAACTGACTTTGGTCATAATGTTGTCGCGTTTGTTATTTAGGGATGTATCAATCTGGTTCCGTTGGATAGTTCTGTTATTGTCTTGTGTTTTGGGTTTCTGTGAGCATGTAAAGTCGATACATCTCAATCCTTGGCCTCACCTTTTCTTCCCTGTAGTTTTCTTAGTCCTTGGCACATAGAGTGACTTGTTTGGTTACCCGAATTGTGTATTCTTTTCAAATATTTCCTGTTTGGCAAGGCCACAACCCTAAAAATACCAACAATGTCAACTGATTGATTTCTACATACCTCTGTGTTTTGTCTGACTCTGCCACAACAGATTACAAAAACATATGAAATGAGCAAACAGTACAAACTACTTTTGTGGGGTTTTATTTAAAAGTATAAACGTCTTTGCTTGTGTGCTCAGAAACCTTGAGAAAGATGTATAGGAGACTGCAGGTGGGTACCCTTGGGGAGTGCGAACTTTCACTAATGTTCTCTTAAAACTTTTTTTTTCTTTTTTGCGGTGAACATGCATTTGTCTGCAACAGTTTGGCTTAGAATGAGAATCCTCTTGCACCAGATACACATACTAGTGTTGGGGGAATAGTTTAGTAAGCTGAGGGCTCCAGAGGGGGCATTGAGGAGAGAAAAAAAATCCATCTTCCCTCCCCATGGTGCTGCCTGCATAACAAAGATGAGTGAACCGTTTTCGGAGCAGGCAAGGTTAACTTAACCTGGAAGCATGTCTTGGACTCACCCAGAGAGCTCATTAAACTGCAGGTTGCTGTGTTTCTGACTCACTGAGTCTGGAATGGGAACATGGAATTGGCATTCCAACTGTGTTCCCAGGTAGTGCTGATAATTCTGGTCTGGGATCACACTTCGAGGAACTCTGACTTGCAGGTGTTTTTCACGCTCAGTGAAGTATACAAGTTGGGGGCAAGAGCTGGACCCACTTGACTCAGAAGAGGAGATGGGGAAAGCGTCCTGAAAAGAAATGGGGAGTCAAGGAGACCCGGGCAGGGGCCAGTCAGGGACCTAAGGGAGAAGAGCTCGGGCTGCTGGGGATTTCTTTTGCCTTTGTTTTGTGGGATTGAAATCCTTCCCATCTCCCCTAGAACTCCAACAAAATCCACGTAATGCTCCGTAAGAAGGATTTTATTGTGAGGAGGATGTTGAAACACTGAGGCATAATTCAAGGCCAGAGTGAAACAAAGCAGAGTCTTGCTTCAGCCCCACATCTTGGCTTACAGTACTTATTTATTTAATTATACTCTTGGTCTCTAAGTCATCTTCTGTCAGAGGTACACAATCTACATTTTTCTTTATCATCCTCTAGAAAGTATATATTTGTAATTTTGCTTATTGTACTTACTAGCATTTTCCAGATAATTGGCATAGGCTAGGCAGTTGCATAAATGTGCCAATATCAGCCAAAGGGCCTTTGCCCAAGGCTGAAGTTTCTTTGGGTTCTTGGAAGTTGGAATCAGATTTCAGTTCACTTGCCAACAAAGCAGCCCACGAATACAAAAAGGGGCCCTGGGATCATGAGTCCCTCCTCTTTTGAGATAGGTAGACAAAGCCTGGGTCGGTGCCAGGGCTTGTGTTGCACAGGATTAGAGGACCCGTGAGGTTCATTCCTAGTACTGCCCTCACACCTGCGCATGGGGGTCCCACACTTTAGAGGGCCCTTTTCTGTCCCTGTTCAGTCCACTTCTCCCATGGGGGAAAGAGTGTGGAGCCAAGAAGGTGGTCCCACCCAGAATCTTACCCCTCTTTCTAGA
The DNA here is from genome assembly GCF_036321535.1 of Camelus dromedarius. NCBI lineage: Eukaryota > Metazoa > Chordata > Mammalia > Artiodactyla > Camelidae > Camelus > Camelus dromedarius. The sequence continues at coordinate 111,061,902 of NC_087437.1, read as the reverse complement.
GCAGGGTTAAGGAATTTAAATATGTGATCCTGAATAGCATTATTGTCCTCCTAAATTAAAGCAGGGTATCTCAACCTCGGCACTGCTAATATTTGGGGCCAGATACACCTTTTTTGCAGGGGGCTGTCCTGTGCATTGCAGTATATTTAGTATCATCCCCGGCTTCTTACTTCTAGATGCTCTAATCACCCCCCTCGCCGAGCTGTGACAACCAAAATTTCTCCAGACATTGCCAAATGTTCCCTGGGAGGCAAAATTGCCCTCAGTTGAGAACCACTGTTCAAGAACAAGCATTAAGTATCCAGGACCCTGGCCCTAATAGCCTTCAGTCTGTTTCTAGGACCTGGACAGGCTACTGATGGACTGTACCACCATGGGTACACACCTAAACTTGACCATAGGCCCCTCTCAGTGCAACCTGGAGCCCTCCATGGGGAAAGAAGGAGGAAAGACCAGGGTGGGGGCATCCGGCTCTCATTCTACTGCCACTTTCCTACAGAGACGTCCAAGAATTCCAAATCTGAACCTGCCTTCCAGGTCTTCGTAAAGCTATATTTGTGAAGGCAGGAGGATAAATTACATTTTATTTAGCTGTGTTATTTTGATTTAAAATATTTAAACATACAGCATATGATAGGAGGGCCTCCATTTGTGCCCTTGCCCATGCCCTGTAAATGTTAGGGCGGCCCTGTTCATTTTGACCTTGAGATTCCATGATCCAATGGCTTTGGGGTGCTCCTGCCCAATAATCTAGTCATGGAGTTCATGTGTGTGACCAGAGAACCCAGGCAATTTTGAAAAGTTCAAATCCCATTGAGAGTCATTATCTCCAAGAGATCAAGCGAATCTGAAAGCAGCCTGAGTTGTCTTGAGCCCAGGAATGAGGCTGGAATCTGATAGTCAGAATTGGGCACAGGTATTCCAGGGAGTCTCTGATTTTGTGGGGAATGATGAGGGCTGGCGGCTTCAGATCAGACTGCAGCTCATGCAGATGACTAAGCAATTGTCAGTGTGTCATTCTGACCCCTGAGGATGAAAATCAGTCTTTGAGGACCTCTGTGATTAGGAGGGTAACAAGAAGGTAGACCAGAAGCTCAGTCTTGCATTTCCGTCATTTTCATCTTCTTCCTCTTTTCTTAGAACCCATTCTTCTCTTCTCTCCTTTATCTCACCTCTCTCTTCCCATAAATCATTTTTCCTTCTGTAATTCCAGGTAACCCCCCTCAACATCTTCATCATTCTCAGTAAATAAGCAATTTTCTATTAATCTCCTCCATGTCCAGCATCACAGAGGCGTTATCACCAAGGCCTTTGCTGATGAAAAAGTGTATATTATGCAAATCGTAGGACAGTGTCAGAACTAGAGGAAATCCAAAAGAAGCAAAGTACAAAAAGAGAGGCTTATTCTAATGCTAAGAAATAAATGCACTAATAACTAGGGAGCAAATTAGAAACCGTTAAAGGCAGTTTTAGCTAGTCCTACCAGCAGACATTTAGTGTTAGTAAATCCCTAAAACAGAAAGCTATTACCAGTAAGCACTGTAAGAAGATTATATCACAGAATCATGAAGTAGCTGAGGCATTTTTAAAAGTTGGAGAGGAGAAAAAGTATAAAAATAAATTTAGATTGTTAGTAAGCAGGACTGAACAGCCTGCAATTAGAAATTTATGAACTGTAATTGACAGCTGTATATTTAATTATCTTGGCAGTAGCCTATTTCATATGATCTCTGTTTAGCAGTTTCAGCCTGGGCTCTAGCCCACTCTGGCCCACTCTTTCATCTTGGATAATTCTCTGTAGAGCTCAGCTGTAAATCAAAGATACCTGGGTTTGGTACAGGGGTTATCAACCCTGACTGCACCTTAGAATCCACCTGGGAGCTTTTTGAAAACAGTGCTTGGGCCCAAGTATAGTCACATCTTCAAACGGTATGTAATGAAACTGTAAGTGCACATTATATTACTGTAAGATACATAAGAAACAACAATGATTTTCACTGGAAAGGGGCTACTTACCTTGTGCTTTCTATCCCACAAGGAAAATAAACCTTTATTTGGCTACACAAGGATAACCAGGTTTCTGTTACATGTGGTCGAAAGCAATTTCTAACTGACAGAGATGAGAAGCCACCAAAGGAGTTTTAGCAGGAATTGACATGATTATGCTCATGTGCAATAAGGACTTCAGTGGGTAGATTGAAAGGGGTGGGGTGAGACTGGAGGCAGAGAAGCCCTTTGGGAGAAGTGATAAGGCCTTGGCCTGAGGCCATTGCAAGAAAAAGGGAGCGATAATAGAAAAGGAACCTCCAGTCTCAGGCACTAACTAGACCTGCAGGTTGATGGGCGGAGAAGGCAAAGGTTTGGGGGCTTGGGTGACGGAAGCGGGGGGGTTGTGCACCTGGGTGCCTGAGGAACCTCGAAGTGCCGAGCTGGAAGCGGCCATTTGGACACAGATGTGAACCTCAGGGTCACCCCCCAAGTGTGGACCCTGCCTCAGACTCAACCCCCATGCTATTCAGATTTGTAACAAAAAAGTAGTTACTCACTTCCTTCAGGGATATCATTCTCTTCGTGATTCTCTACCAATCTGGGTGGGCAGGAAACTGGTGAGATTTAGGCACCAATTATATTATCTCAAGTTCACCTGGTTTAAACAATCTCTTTAAAGCAGTGATTCTCAGACGTTAATATACCTTAGAATCAGCTGGAAGACTTGTTAATACACAAATTGCTGGTCCCCACCTCCAGAGGTTTTTTCTTTAAAAAATAAAAACAGCTTTAATAATATATAATTTATGTATGATAGAAATTTCACGCATTGTAAGTGTACACTTCAGTTATATTTTTAGTAAATTTATGTAGTTGGCAACCATTACCAAAATGCAGTTTTAAAACATTCAAACCAGCCCAGCAAGTTTCTTCATGCTGGTTTTTGCTTAAGCTCTCTCCTACTCCAAGCACTAGGCGACAATTGGCCTGCTTTTTTCTCTATGAACTAGCTTTTTATGGACATTTCTTGTAAAGAGAGTCATACGGTATGTAGTCTTGCATCTGGTTTCTTTCACTTAGCATAATGTTTCAGAGCTTAATTTTGTTGTAGTAGATAATGGCAGTTTTCTCCTTTTTATGTCTAAAAAGCATTCCGTTGCATGGACCATACCATAAATTGTTTTTCCAATCACAAGTTGTGGTGGACATTTGGATTTGTTATGGGTTGAATTGCGTCCCCTCCAAAATTCTTATGTTGAAGTCCTAACCATCCCCCTCACAAAGTGACCTTGTTTGGAAATACTATTTCCAAAGGTGAGACACTGGAGTAGGATGGACCCCTTATCCAATATGACTAGTGTTCTTACAAAAAGAGGAAATTTGGACACAGGCAGGCAGATAGGGAGAACGCCACGTGGAGATGCAGGTAGAGATCGGGGTGATGCTTCTACAAGCCAAGGACCACCACACACTGCCAGCAGAGCCCAAGATGGGAGGGGCGAGGGACAAACTCTCCCTCCAAGCCTCAGAAGGGACCAACCCTGCTGACACATTGGTCTCAGATTTCTAACCACCAGAACTATGAGCCAGTTTCTGAATTTAAGCCACTATGTTAGATTAGCCCTCACAGACAAATACAGGATTATGTCTGGGTTTTGACTGTTACAAATAATGCTGCCAAGAATATTGGTATTCATGTCTGTGTGGACATATGCTTTCATTTCTCTTTGGTTTGCTAGTTTTTTTTGTTTTTTGTTTTTTTATAATATCTGGGGTTTTTTTTAGTATTCCTCATAATTTTCTTTTCTTTCTTTCTTTCTTTTTCTTTTTTTTTTTTCTGTTGTTGTTGAGGGGGGAGGTAATTAGGTTTATTTATTTATTTATTTATTTATTTATTTAGAGGAGGTACTGGGAATTGAACCGAGGACCTTGTGCATGCTAGGCATGTGCTCTACCACTTGAGCGATATCCTCCCCCTTGGTTTTTTGTTTTTTTTTAAAGAACTGCCAAACAATATTTCAAAGTGGCTACATCATTTTGCATTCCCATCAGCAACACAAAGGTTCCACTTTCTCCACATCCTTGCCGACACTTGCTATTCTCTCTCTCTTTTTTAATTACAGCCATTTCAGTGAGTGTGTGGTGGGATTTTCATTGTAGTTTTCATTTGCATTTCCCTAGTGACTAATGATGTTGAGTATCTTTTCATGTGCTTATTGGCTATTTATGTATCTTCTTTGATGAAGTGTCTATGCAAGTCTTCCCCCATTTTTGGTCTTATAACACTGGCTGGAATCTCCAGTGCAATGCTAACTAAAAGTGGAAAGAGCTGAGATCTTTGGGCTGTTCCCAACAGTTTAGGGAAGCAGTCAGTCTTTTACCATTAAGTATGACGTTAGCTGTAGGTTTTTCATAGATGCCCTTTATTCAGCTTGAGGAAGTTCCCAGCTATTCCTAGTTTGCTGAGTTTTTGACCTGAAAGGGCATTCGCTTTTGTCAAATGGTGTTTCTGCATCTATTAAGATGATCATGTGGTTTTTGTCCTTTGTTCTATTAATATAGTGTATTACGTTGTTAGTTTCGGATGTTTAACCGGTCATGTATTCCTGTAATAAGTCCCATTTGAACAGAGTATATAATCCTTTCTATATGTTGACAAATTTGATTTGTTAATATTTATTAGGGGATATTGTTCTATAATTTTATTTTCTTGTGATGTCTTTATTTGATATCAGGATAGTACTGCTGTCACTGAATGAGTTGAGAAGCATTTCCTCCTCATCTATTTTCTGAAAACGTTTGTGAAGAATGAGTGCTATCTGTCTTTAAAGATTTTTATAGAATTCACCAGCAAAGCTCAAGCTTTTTATTTGTGAGAAGAAGATTAATTACTAATTCAATTCCTTATTAGAAGTCATGTCAAATATTCTGTTTCTTCTTGAGTTATTTTTGATAATTTATGTCTGCTAAGGAATCTGCCTACTTCATCTAAATTGTCTAGTTTGTTGATATAGGGTTTTTCCTAGTATTTTCTTATAAACTTTAAATGTCTATAGAATTGGTAGTAGCACCCCCCTGTTTCGTTCCTGATTTTGGTAATCTGTGTGCTGCTCTTGTTTTGTTGGTCAGTCTAACTAAGCCACTGTCAATTTTGTTAACTTGTCAATTTTGTTAACTTCAAAGAACCAACTTTTGGCTTTATTGATTTTCTCTATTGTCCTTCTATTTTCTATTTCACTGTTTCCAATTTGATCTTTATCATGTCTTTTCTTCTGCTTGTCTTGGGTTTATTTTGCTTTTCTTTTGTCTAGTTTCTTAAGGTGGAAGCATAGTTTACTGATTTGAGATCTTCTTTTCTAGTGTAGGTATTTAAAACTATAAATTTCTTTCTAAGCATTATATTAGCTACATCCATAACATGATATGTTACATTTTAATTTTAATTTAGTTTGAAATATTCTCTAATTTCTCTCATGATTTCTTTTTTCTCCTATGCATTCCTTAAAAGTGCAGTGCTCAACTTACCAATATTTAGGGATTCCCCAAATTTCCTTCTGTTGTTGATTTCTAATTTAATTCTATGGTGAATTAAAAGAATGTGTTGCTGAAAAATCAGCCTCCTTACTCTGAAAAGTGAATTCAAACTCAGAGGCAGAGTTTTGGAAGCAAGGAAAAGAGCAGCTTTACTGCTTTGCTGGGCAAAGGCGAGTCACAGCAGACTAATGCCTTAGTGACGGTGAATCCATCCTGGGGTTGGGGTCTTGAGATTTTATAGAAAAACTGGATGGAAAAGAAAAGGTGACAATCAGGGTGTTTTACAGGGTGTTGCATTCTCTTCATCTTGACAAAAACTTGCTGTTGTTATGGAGGAACTTAGGAAAGTCTGCCCATTTTCTTGAGGTTCGTCCATGACCTTCTCTCAAGACCTTTAGGGTAAAAAGGATTAAGTTATTCTAAGAAAAGAGTGCGCAGGGAGGGGAGCCTGTTGGTCATAAGATCAGTTTAGCTGAAAGTATGGGCCTGAATAACTCAATAGCCATCTTGTTAGTTTTCTACTCTTTCAAATGTCCTTTGTCTGATTTCATTCCTTTTAAATGTATTAAGACTTGCTTTATGGCGTAGCATTTGACCTGTTCTGGAGAATGTTCCATTTGCTCTTGAGATGAATGAGTCTTCTGCAGTTGTTTGGGTGAAGCATTCTACATATATTATTAGGCTGCATAGATGGATAGTGTTTTTTAAGTCCTCTGTACCTTTGCTGATTTTCTGTCTAGTTTGTCTATCAATCACTGAGAGTGGGATAGTGAAATCTCCAACATCTGTTACTGCATTGCCTACATTTCTTTTTAATTCTGTCTATTTTGTTTCATGTTTTTGAGGCTCTGGTAGTAGAGGCATATACATTTATAATTGTTATACATTCCTGATATAGTGGCCTTTTATCATTTTGGAACACACCTCTTTGTTTCCAGTAATATTTCTTATCTCAACATTTATTTTAGCTGACAGCCATATAGCTACTCCAGCTCTCTTACGGTAACTGTTGTCATGGCGTATCTTTTCTCATCTTTTTACTTTCAACCTATTTATGTCTCTGAATCTAAGGTGTTCTCCTGCCGACAGCATATAGTTAAATCATGTCCTTGTTGTTGATATATTTTATATATGGCAGTGTATATTTGTTAATCCTAAACTCCTAATTTCTCTTTTCCCCCTTCCCTTTGATAACCTTAAGTTTGTTTTCTATGTTTGTGAGTCTGTTTCTATTTTGTAAAGAAATTCATTTGTATCATTTTTTTAGATTCCATGTGTTAAGTGATATCATACAGTATTTGTCTTTCTCTGACTTACTTCACTTAATATGATAATCTCTAGGTCCATCCATATTGCTGCAAATGGCACAATTTCATTCTTATTTATAGCTGAGTAATATTCCAGTGTGTGTGTGTGTGTGTGTGTGTGTGTGTGTGTGTGTGTATGTATACAACTTCTTTATAAAGTCATCTATTGATGGACATTTAGGTTGTCTCCAGATCTTGGCTGTGTGAATAGTGCTGCTATGAATGTTGGGTGCATATATCTTTTTGAATTAGAGTTTTCTCTGGACATATGCCCAGGAGTGGGATTGCTGGATCATATGGTAAGTCTGTTTCTACTTTTTTTAAGGAGCAATACTCCATACTGTTCTCCATAGTGGCTGCACCAATTTACATTCCCACCAACAGTGTAGGAAGGTTCTTTAATATTTTAAAATTTATTTTATTAGTGGTTGCTCTGTAGATTGCAACTTATCAAAATCCAGTTGAGATTAATACTAATTTAATTCTGATAAAATACAGAAACTTGGGGGTAGGGTATAGCTCAGTGGCAGAGTGCATGCCTATCATGTACGACGTCTTGGGTTCAATTCTCCAGTACCTACATTAAAAAACAAACAAACAAACAAACAAGCCTAATTAACTCCCTCCCCCAAATTAAAAAAAAAAATATATATATATAGAAACTTTGCTCCAGTGTAACTCCATTCTCTCCCCTCACCTTTGTATTATTATAGTTACATGTATTACATTTGTATGTGGTATAAATGCAACAGTACAGTGTTATGATTATTGTTTTACACAATCTTATGTCTTTTAAAGAAATCAGGAGAAGAAATCAGGAAAATACATTTATAAAGTCTTTTATATTAACTCACATATTTACTATTACCAGTGCTTTTTATTTCTTCCTGTGCACTCAAGTGTGATCTGATGTCACTTCCTTTCAGTCTGAAGGACTTAAAAGCAGGGCTGTCGTCACTTCCATTAACTTTGTATGCTAACAAGTGGGAGGATTATTCCAACTACTTTGGGGAAAGGGCTGGGATTCCCAGGAATTGGGCCACCACCCACTTTTTGACCTTTTACGGTCAGCCTCGGAACTGTCATGGCGCCTGTGGGAGTGCCATTTAGCATGCTAATACATTACAGTGAGTGTATAATGAAGCTCAAGGTCTACTGGAAGTCAGATCTCCCACTATCTTGGCTCTTAAGGCCTCCTGGGAGATGAATCTCCCACCATTTTGGTGTTAATTGCTGTGTCATTCCTTGAATGGCTGTGCCCTGCCCCCTTCCTTCATGTCTCATTTCCACACTCCCTGTTCTACTTTTGTATTCACAAGCACCTGTTGGGAGGCCAGGCAGGTATCATGATCCCCATGAGAATTAAGACTCAGGGAGGTGATCACACTCTAGAAACGGCAAAACCCCAGATTGAACTCAGACACTCTGGATTCCAGGCCAGCACTCTTTGAACCATACCATGGAATCTGTTTTAAAGTCTAAAATGACACCTTATCCTTCTTCTGACCTGTTATTCTAATTTGGCATATTAAGCACGATTAACATAACTAAACATCATAAGACTCCCAAGTGTCTGATTCAAACAAAATGCAAGCTAATTACCTCAGGTCTCCAGAGTATGTTTGGTTTTCTGTTTCTAAAAGTAACAATAATTTTCCTTCATATGTCTCTTGATGAGGAATTTTTCCCCCTTACAATTTTCTTACAAATGTGCTTCAAGTTAACCGTTTAGTGCCTTATAGAACAAGGTTCAGAATCACATAGATTCTAGAAGTGATCTTTTTATTACACTTGACAATGAACAGGTCTTTAAATGTATAGCAGTCCTGTTGCATATGCATTTGTTGTTTGTGAATTGGCGTGGAATGTTTTTCTTCTTGTGAAGCTCTTCATTTGCATGGGATTAAAAACTCTGAATTGGTTTGAAGTGAGAAATTTAGTCCAGTTTTACTAAGGAAGACAAGTCAAACCAGTTTGGCTGGGTGAAAAAGTTGTTTTCTTTTGTTTTGTTGTATTAAGAGCCAGTTATTTTACCAGGAAAATGAGTTTATTTGGGAAGAGTAGAGGAATTACAATTCACAACAAGCAAACTATGGTGAACCATCCTGAAAAAGTGGTTCTTAATAAGTTGGTTTGAGAGTGAATATAGAATGTGGGGTTTTTTTGTTGTTTGTTTTTAAGATGAGAAATGTTCCAGAAATATAAATAAACTGAAGTTTTCAAAGAGCAAATCATTTTTTAAAATGTTCAGGGAAGTCTGATCATGACAAAATGTGTTTGAGATTGAAAGGAGGCTTCTCCTCTAATTATTCGTGTGCACATTAATAGTGAAAACACCGTTATTAACCAGGAGCTCTTGTGTGGAGTGTTGATTCTTCTATCTGGTGTTCTTGGATCTCAGTTCCTTATCCTGCAAAATGAGCGGTTGACAAGATGTATAAGTTCCTATTACTATTGTAATGTATTACCACAAACTTGGTGGTTTAAAACAACACAGATATATTCTCTTACATTTCTGGAGATCAAGAGTCTGATGGGGGTCTCACTGAGCTAAAATCATGGTATAGGCAGATCCATGTTCCTTTTTGGAGTCTCTTGAGATGAATCCATTTCTTTGCCTTCTCCAGTACCTAGAGGCTGCCTGCATTCCTTGGCTGAAGACTACTTCCTCCATTTTCAAAGCCAAAGCCAGCGATGGCCAGTTGAGTCTTTTCTCCCATTGCATCCCTTTGACCCTGACTTTTCTGCCTCCCTCTCCCTCTTTTAAGGATCTTTGTAATTACATTGATCCAGCCCATCCAGAATCATCTTTTTATTTTAAGGACAGCTGATTAACAACCTAAATTCCATCTGTGACCTTAATTCTTCTTTGCCACGTAACCTAACATCGATACAGGTTCTGGGAATTAGGATGTGGACATGTTTGGGAGACATTATTCTGCCTATGATATTAGGCAGTCTCTGAGATCTTTCCAATTCAAAATTTTGTGATAAAAAAATCAACATAATTGCCCTCTATTATTTTGGTTTTAAAGTGCAATATGTGAAACCCAAACAACTAAATTATAGGGAAAGAAATAAAATGATATTTTCATTTGTGGTTTAAATTTTATTTTATTTTTATAAAAGGAATTATATCTGTGTAGTTCAAAAACCAAAACATAGTAAGAAATAGATTGAGGGTCTTGACTCATCCCTAGTCATGTGTATGTACCATTATTTATTGAATCAACCTCCACTGTATTACTTTCCTAGAGCTGCCATGACAAATGATAATTAACTGCATAGGTTAAAATAACAGAAATGTATTCTCCCACAGTTCTGGAGGGCAGAGGTCCAAAATCAAGGTGTCAACAGAGTGTTGATCCCTCTGAAGGCTCTAAGGAAGTATTCTTCCTTGCCTCTTGTAGCTTCTGGTAGCTACAGGCATACCTTGGCTTGTGGCCCCATCACTCCAATCTCTGCCTCCATGGTGGCATGGCCTTCTTTCCTGTGTGCATGTCTGTGTGCCCTCTCCTCTTCTTCTAAGGACACGAGTCATTGCATTTAGGGTCCACCCAAATCCAGTATGACCTCATCTTAACTAATAATATCTACAAAGATCCTATTTCCAAATAAGGTCATGTTCATAGGTGCTAATGGTTAGGACTTGACCTTATCTTTTGGGGGACATAATTCAACCCATTACACTATGGACGGACATGTGGCTGTTTTCAGTTATTTGCTATTAGAACAGATGCTTCATGGTTTCTTACAGACCTGTGCATATACTCCCATGGACTTGTGAAATGCCTCTGAAATACAAATTCCTAAAAGTGTACATGTTGAGTCATGGGTTTCTGCCAAATTGTGCTTCAAAAGGCTGCACTTATTTCCATTCCCATCCTCAATGTTTATCTCCCTACAGCTTCACCAAACCCCCATAATACCAGTCTGTCTATCTGCCAGTCTGAGAGGTGAAAAATAAACCTCATTTTTCATTTCCACTTCTTCGATTACTCATCAGATGAGCACACTTTCGTGTCTTTATTGAATTTGTAAGTATGTGAATTGTTGGTTGTCTCCTAGTCCCTCCTGAGCTCCTGGTCTATTTTTAAATTTGATCCATTTAAGACGCTTTAAGTCCTTATTTTTTTTAGGTCACTGTTTTTCCTTTGATCTTTCACTTGAATGGAACTTGATCTTTTACGTAAACCTAAGACCAGAGACTATGTGAAAGTACATATCTATAGCAGAGGAGTGTTAGCTTCTCACTGTTGAATTTCTATGAGGCAGCTGTGATGTGAGTTTGGAAAGTACTGAATAAGCCTCTGGTATCTGCAGTGGGTGCAATTTCTGTACAGAGAGAGCAGTTTTATCAGAAATGAGATATGATTGAAAGTATGTCAGTGAGTGGGACTTTATATAAATCTGTGGGAAGGTAAAATCCCTTTTTCTCTTTTTTTAAATGATGGGGCTTCAGTTAGGTTATCAAATTGGTGGTAACCATCCAACAGACTGCATGTCCATCCTGGCTTTCTCTTCCCAACATACAGTCATTCAGTTTGTAATTAAGAAAAGTGAGGAGGGCAACTCCAAAAAGAACTGAAAGCAAGGCATGATCAGGTCGGGTATTTGTACACCCGTGTTCATAGCAGCATTATTCACAACAGCCAAAAGGTGGACGCAACCCACAGACAGATGAACTGATAAAAGAATTGTGGTCTATCCATAAAATGGCATATTATTCAGCCTTGAAAAGGAAAGAAATTCTGACCCGGGCTTCAACACGTGAACCTTGAGGACATCGTGCTGTACTTTTGAGTTAGACACAAAAGGACAAATACTGCTTGATTTCACTTATTTTGGTACCTAGAGCAGTCAGATCCATAGACACTGAAAGTAGAAAGGTGGTTGCCAGGGACTGGAAGGAGGAGGGAGAGGGAAGCTGTTGTTTAATGGGGACAGAGTGTCAGTTTTACAAGGTGGGAAGAGTTCTGGAGGTGGATGGTGGTGATGGTTGCCCAATAACGTGAATGTACCAAATGCCACTGAACTGGACACTTAAAAATGGTTAAGATGATAAATTCTATGTGTACTTTACCAAAATTAAAAATTAAAAAATTTTAAAATGTAACATTTATGTTAGATATATTTTACCACAATTAAAATAAAGGAAAGAAGGAAGGAAGGGAGGATGAAGAGGGGCTGCTTATGCCTTGTTTCGCAGCAGGTAACTCCTAACACATGGGGCAGCCCCAGGACAGTGGGCCCTGTCACTGGTTTCTGCTCACGTTCCTTTATCCCCAGGCTCCACCTCCAACCCGCGGGCTGTAAGATGTCATCCTAGAAATCAGAAATGGCTCCTTGTTTAGAACTGGCAGTGTGGAGCACTGCTTAAGTATGAAAATTAGGTAGTTCATCGGGATTCCTGTGTCGGGAAACCTGTCTTTGTTGAAGAAAGGCATAGTGTAACAGCCTTTGGGAATCCTTTGCCCATGGAAGAGGCCTCAGTGGTGGACACAAAGCCCTTGCCTTGTAGGTCATTTAAGGAAGGAGGGATTTTCGCACCCCAACATGAGGCTGTTTAGATTGTAGTTAAGAATAGGGAGGTAGGGTATGTTTTTGCCTTGGTTCTTACACTGGGCACTTATCCACCCACCCCTTCCCAGCTCTTCACCTCCAAGAAAAAAAAAAGTTGTGTTTTTTTTTAATTGAAGCATAGTCAGTTTACAATGTTGTGTCAATTTCTGGTGTACAGCATAATGTCTCAGTCATACATGTACATACATATATTCATTTTCATATTCTTTTTCTTTGTAGGTTATGACAAGATACTAAATATAGTTCCCTGTGCTATACAGAAGAAACTTGTTTATCTGTTTTATATATAGTAGTGTATGTCTGCAAATCTCAAACTCCCAATTTATCCCTTAAGAGTTACTCATCCTTTTTTTTTTTGTATTTTTAAAAATTGAAGCATAGTTAATTTACAGTGTTGTGTCAATTTCTGGTGTACAGCACAATGCTTCAGTCATGCATGAATATACATATATTCCTTTTCATATTTTTTCAGCATAAGCTACTACAGGATATTGAATATAGTTCCCTGTGCCATACAGTATAAACTTGTTTATTTATTTTATATATACCAGTCAAGTTGCTCATTCTTATAATTTACTTACCATATTTATTTTTCACCTTGCTCCGCACGTTGGTATGTGCACTCTCTCGAGGACAGAGACTTTTGTCTGTTTAACCCACTGATGTGTCCCAGATGTCTAGATCAGTGTCCAGCAGCCGTAAGCATTTGAGAATGAACGACTTTCGTCCCTACTCCCAACAGCTGGTTGGATATGTGAACCCAAGGCGTTTCTTGGGGATTGGGGACTTGTCCCACCCCCACCCCTCAGTCCAGCAAGTCAGAGCCCCTGGTCCAAGGGTCTAGAATAGGCCTGAGGAGGAGGGAGGGCTGGCTAGGAGGCCTCCCTAGGCCCTAAGCCTAAACTTCCCCTACCAGCTGTGGGGGAGGGAACCAGAGGTGGGGTTGGGAGGGAGGGAGGGCCTGACTTACCTGTATAGCCTTTTGGGCCATTTGACTTTACCATGCTCATGTCCTGTGCTACCTTTTCCAAAAATATTTTATTCTACATTTTACAAATGCTTAGCTATTAAAAATACGCCTAAGTCAAATTTTACAAGATATAAGATTCACCTCTGGTTGAGATGGTTAAAAACAAGACAACTGGCCCCAAATGGAGTCACTTATGCTAAGCCCCATGTCACCACACCAAGTAAACTTAATGGCAGTGTCGGCTTTCCCAGAAATGGAATCTTTAACCAGTCAATCAGAAATTGCCTGATTCCTAGCACTAGTGAGGTCATCTGCCAGACAGAACCTTTTCCCCTAAAGGAAAGTAACCCACTTTAACCAACCCACTTTTTTAGCTTAGTGTAACTTCCTTCTCTCCACTCCCTTCTGCCCTTCAAGTCTTTCATTTTGTGCAGCTCCTCAGAGCTCATTTCCATCTCCTAGATTGGATGCTGCCTGATTCAAATCAGTTTGTGCTCAAAAATTCTTAAAACTTTTAATATACCTCAGTTTATCTTTTGACACGACTGAGCTAAAGTTTTCAGTCCTCAGAGAGTTTTTTTTCCTCTAGAGTTAAAAATAACTGAAAGCTGTCTCAGAGTGGTGCCTTTCTTCAACTTCGATCTTGCCTGTCCTGTTCATCATTAAACCTCCCCAGCCAGCATAGCGCCAGGCACAGAGTAAACCGTTAATAAGTATTTGACGAGTAAATCAATTGGTATCAAAACAAAATGCAGGCTGCTTTCATGTTCCTCGATTCTGCATTTTCCTAAAGAAAGGATATACGCGTCAGAGTATGATAATGTAATTAAATATATATTTGGTCTTTGTCCATTTCTGGCACTGAGCACCCTAAACCCTTGCAGTTTCCTAAGTGATGAGAGGAGACGGGTGTCTTTTGTTATGTTAATGAAGTGACTTTTGGATCCATCTAAGAATGGGGACTGGTTGCCTGGAGAACCAACCATGTGATTAGAGGGTTGGAGTTTTCTCTCCCATTCCCTGACCTCCTGGGAGGGAAGGGAGCTGCAGATTTTGTCAGTCACCAATGGCCAGTGATTGAATCAATCATGTCTATGTAATGAGGACTCCATCAACCCCCAAGGGGATAAGGTTTGGAGAACTTCTGAGCTGGTGAACACATGGTGATGTGGGGAGAGTGGAGCGCCTAGGGAGGGCGTGGAAGCTCTGCCCCCCTCCCCCCGTACCTTTCCTTACATCTCCTCCACCTGGCTGTTCTTGAGCCATGTCCTTTTATAATAAACCAGTAATCTAGTAAATAAAATGTTTCTCTGAGTGCTGCGAGCCACTTCAGTCAATTAATTGAAACCAAGGAAGGGGTCGTTAGAACCTCCAATCTATAGCTGGTCAGTCAGAAGCATAGGTGATAAACTGGCCTGGTGACTACCTTCTGAAGTTGGGGAGGGGGGCAGTCTTCTGAGACTGAGCCCTTAACCTGGGGGTTCTGATGCTATCTCTGAGTAGATGATGTCCAAATTGAGTTGAATTATAGGACACTGAGCTGGTGTCTGGAGATTTGTTGGAGGATACGGGGAGCCCCTCCCCTCCCCACTGTGGAGGTGGGGCGCCCCAGGGTATGTGATCAGCTTTGCACAGTTCTCTGGTTGATGGTGATCAATCCTTAGGCGCCAGAATGTCTGGGGACTATGCGCTCGTGATCATTGACCATCAAGTATTTCGTTTCTTCCACACGTACATGTTGGAATTGGTGCTAGAAACATTTTACATAGAAATCACCCCGTCTGAGAATGTCAGCTGAAGCCCCGAACCAAGAATATAAATGACAGGTGACAAGTCCCTGACATTCCAGAGGGATGTAAGGACATGCCCTCATAACTTGCTAAGAGGTGGCTGGACCAATCTTTTGACCTGGAACCATCCCCCTTGTGTGACGGATAAGTCAGCCACGTGAGAGTGAGATTACTTTGAAGAGGATGGTTGGCTTGGGGAGAAGGGGTGATTTTCACTCTTACACCCTAAACCGAAGGCAAGTGACAGGGCTTCAAAAGAAGCCTTCCTAGAGTGTGGGTGGACTACCAGGAAGAGAGAAAGACTAAATGCCGGGCCGAGCTTGAGGATGGTCAGGCAGTGGGTAGTGGAGGGCAAGAGTTGTGGGATACTGTGGGATGAAGAGTTCTGGGATGGAAGAGGACTTTGCTTTTTATTTTTACTCTCTGTTCTCTTTAGTTTTTTTTTTTCTTTATGTATTTTTTATTTTTTAAAAAGCTAGCTATACCTGTGTTCAAATTACATAAAAGCCACTTTGGCTTCTCATTTAGGAGAGAAAGGCTCAGAATATTAAATCAGTGCTTCTCCAACATTAATGTGCATAAAATCCCCTGGAAATCTGGTTAACAGTGCAGGCTCTGATTCAGTAAATCTGGGGTGTACCCTGAGACTCTGCATTTCCAACAAGCTCCCAGGTGATGCCCAGACTGCTAGTGTGTGGATCACACTTTGAGTAGCAAGAGTTAAGTGACTTGCCCAAGTTCACCCAACTAGGACTAGAATTCTGATCTCCTGCCTTCCAAAGCAAGATGGCCTTACTCTTGCTTTTTTTTTTTTTTTTTTTTCCCAGTTTATGTTGACCACCACTGGAAATCAGGACCTCAGAGATGGTAGTGACTGTTAGGCTGGCTCTTTCCATGTTGGTGTGGGAAAATGGTGTATTTTAAAACAGTTATGGATAATTCTGTTAAATCTCAGGCTTTAATAGAGTTACGCTCCCCTTCAAGCAGTTATATAAGCACTTATGCAACAGCAGATGAGAAAGGGACATTTTTCTTTTGCTAAAATGAATTTGTTGGAAAAGAGCCCTTCACATAGTGAAAGTGTGCCTTCCTCCTTTCTGAGACCTGGGACCACCAAAGGGAACCTTGCTTATCCCACTGAGCTATCCCTTGGGCCATCAAGAACCTTTGATGGGTGGCTGTGCACCATCCTTTGGGGTCCTTTGTGCCTGACTCTGTGACAAAACTCTCAGTGAGTCATCACATCTGACCTGAATGGGAAGGTTCAGTGGACCCCTTTTACAGATGAGGAAACCGAGGCTCCAACACATTATTGGCCTGAAGTCATACACCTGGAACTCAAAGTTCTGTCCCTCTTATACCAGAGTCCCCACTTGTCACCACTCCACTGTGCTGAAAATGATGCAGGTCACCACAGGGGCAAGTCTTGGATGAAGCCCCTGGAATCATTTTGGTGGGTTTTCTTGGAACAGCCCAAGCCTGGCTCTTTTCCCAGCCTTTGCTGCACATGGTGATAATTGTAGCTTTCTTAATTTTCCTATACCTGCAACTAAATTTCTGCTTCAAACACTCATTCCATGAGGTACAGAAGCTACATCTCAGCCAGTTCAGTTCTTCTTAGTTAATGCCACATTTTGGGGGCAAATCAGGGCTTCCATAGTCAAGTCAAGGTTCTTTTTCCCTCTTCTTTGCCCACAGAATCTCTTAGCATTGCCGGCTCCTTGTCTTTCAAACCTTTATTTCAGTGTCACTTTCTTAAAGAGATCATTCTTACTGTCAATGAAAAATTAATCAGTCGATCTAACAAAGAAATGGAAAATTTTATTTGAGCCAAATTTGAGGATTATAACCCAGGAAGAGCATCACAGAAAACTCTTGAGAAGTGTTCCACTAGTTAGAAGCAAGGCACAGTTATATAAGGTTTTCGATGTACAGAGGGCTGTACATCAAATGACATAATATTGAAAGTTTACATAATCCAGATCTAAGCTTCATCCTGGTGGGTCATGTGACCCCTTACAAGCTCAAGAAGGAATGTTATCTTCTAAGGAGTTGTCTTGATGCTAAAAGAATGTTGCTTTTTATGGTTGAGCAGGTATTCTGCTGATGAGGGAGGTCTGGTTGAGGCATAATGCAGATACACAGTGCACAGTCAGGCAGGGGAGGAGGCCAAACTGTAGCAAGAAACATGGGGCACGAGAAGATGGTCATGTCCCAGGTCTCAGGCGAGTCCCTGGAGCGCGCCCCACCAAGTCCTTAGCTTCACACAGGAAAGAAGTCAAGAATGAACCATAGTTGAGTGAAAGTAGATTTATTTAGAGAGACACACACTCCATAGACAGAATGTGGTCCATCTCAGAAGGGAGAGCGGCCATGAGGTGTGGGGGTGGTTAGTTTTTGTGGACTGGGCAATTTCATATGCTTACCAGTGGGAGGGTTGTTCCAACTATGTTGGGGAAGGGGTAGGGATTTCCAGGAATGGGACCCCCACCCGCTTTTTGTCCTTTTATGGCCAGCCTGGGAACTGTCCTGGCGCCTGTGGGTATGCCAAGAGGCTGGAGGTCTACTGGAAGTCGGATCTTCTGCCATCTTGGTTCTAACCAGTTAATCTGTCCTCACTGCTGTGTCATTCTTTTAATAGTTGTGCCCTGCCTGCTTCCCTCCTGTCTCAAAAGGGCAGAGAAGAATTTTTTAAGTTTAAATTTTTCTTATCTTGCCATAAAATATGAATTTTATTTCACACTGTTCAAACAAAAATCACCCACCCAGTCATTCTGAGACAGGAGGGAAGGGGGCAGGCCACAGCCACTCAAGGAACGACAGCAATTTAACACCAAAATGGGGGAAGATTCACCTCCTAGTGGACCTTAAGGATTAAGAGGTTTAACTTCTAGTGGACCTTGAGCTTCATTATATGCTCATTGTAACAGCGGGATCAAATAACATGCCCGCAGGCGCCATGACAGCCCCAAGGCTGACCGCAAAAGGCCAAAGAATGGGCGGTGGTCCAATTCCTGGTAGTCCCAGCCCCTTCCCCAGGGCAGTTGGACTGATCCCACCTGCAGGCGTGTGAAGCTACTGAGCCCATAAAAAGTGACAACATCACACTTAGAGGCCCTTTTTTGCTCTCTCCCCTTTGGAGATGGCCCGCACTCTGTCTATGGAGCGTGTACCTACTTTAACTTTAACCTGAGCACCCGATTCCCACACCTCTTCCCTTGCCTTTCTCTTGCCTTACACTCTATGCAGTGTGTATCTCTATAAATAAATCTACCTTAATTCAATGGTGCCTCACACTTGAATTCTTTCCTGCGCGAAGCCAAGCACCCACACTTGGCGGGGCACATCCCAGTGACTCAGCCAAGACCTGGGACTCGGCCCCCTCACGCCCCACATCTGTTTTCCTGCATCAATTCAAACTCTTTGGATTCTTTGTCTGTTTATTTTTATTGTCTGTGTCTCCCCATCATCGCTCCCACCAACGCTTGGCCCTAATAGGTGCTCAGTAAATATGTTCTAATGAATAATTAAGATGTCCCTGGGAGGAGCCTTCTGGTTCCTCTGTGGGAATGAAACGGGGGGGGGGGGAGGGGGCAGGAGCAAAATTTCACTCTTATGCCCAAAACAAGCGCCCACCAAGGCTTTGGGAACCCAAGTGTTGGGTTTGGGTCTTTTTTACCTTCTGTCATGAAGAAACAGAACATCTGCCTGTGGGCCCGGCTGCCTATCTGAGGAAGGCTGGAGGAGATGGAAATCCTGAACAGGACCTCGGGTGGGCTGGGGGAACTCGAGAGGAAAGAAACTCTCTCCCCCTCATTTGAGGCAGTCCAGGGTGTGTGGAGAAAGACTGGGGTACAGTGCAAAGCTTTTCTCCTCACTCCCAGCTCCTCTCGCTGACAGCCCTTTCTCCCCATCCCCCGTCCCCCCCAGGCCGGAATTTGTCTTCCTTTCCTCTCCCCTCCCCCATCCCTAAATAGTAAGGCTCGGCCTCATCTCCGTTGAACTTTGTCCCATTTGGAGGAGGCAGATTTTTTCCAACTGTCATTAACAGTCCCACGGTGAATAAGGAGGTGTACGAACTTACATCTTTTGTACAAATTGAAGGGCAATTTTCATTGTAACATCACCCTACTGCAAAATGTAATTTGATAGAAGAAAGAGGTTTGTTAATCTTTCAGATTCCTTTTTTTTTTTTTTTTGGCTTTTAAAAATTATTTGTTGCCCAAACCGAAAATCGGTGCCACCTATGGGTCCTGGATGCAATCAAATCAGAGAATGATAGTGAGGCCAGCAGGGCCTGACTCAACAGACTAGAGGGCTTTCCTTCCATAACTGATGGATGGAGGAAAACACTGGATGTGAATTCTTTTTAATTGAAGCATAGCCAGTGTACGGTGTTGTGTCAAGTTCTTGTGTACAGCATTATGTTTCAGTCATACATACACATACATGCATGTATTCCTTTTCATATTCTTTTTCATTACAGGTTACTACAAGATATTGAATATAGTTCCCTGTGCTATACAGTAGAAACTTGTTGTTTATCTATTTTCTATTATAGTAGTTAGTATCTGCAAATCTCAGACTCCCAGTTTATCCCTTCCCACCCTCTTCCTCCCCAGTAACCATAGGTTTATTTTCTATGTCTATGAGTCTGTTTCTATTTTGTAAATAAGTTGATTTGTGTCTTTTTTTTTTTTAGATTCCACATATAAGTGATATCATATAGTATTTTTCTTTCTCTTTCTGACTTCACTTAGAATGATGATTTCCAGCTCCATTCATGTGCTGCAAATGGCATTATTTTATTCCTTTTATGGCTGAGTAGTATTCCATTGTGTGTGTGTGTGTGTGTGTGTGTGTGTGTGTTTGTATGTGTACACATATATATACACACCACAACTTCTTTTGGATGAGAATTCTTAATAACCAGACTCTACTGGATTTTTTTTTTTTGCAGACTGGCTGTCGGTTTCTGTGTTCCAGCCCTGCTGTTTTATCCAGGTGGGATTCCTCTTCATTCCAGGTACGTGGGTGTGCAAGCTGGGCTCTTCCTCCAAGGTCATGAGCAGGTACTTGCACTGCCATGAATGTATTACAAGGAAAGGGCTGTCGACAAAAAATTAATCAGTTAATCTAAGAAAGAAATGGAAAAATTCTATTCAAGCCAAATTTGAGGATTATAACCCAGGAAGAGCATCTCTGAATATTCAGAGAACTGTCCCACCAGTTAGAAAACAAGGCACAGGCTTGTAAGTTTTTTGATGTACAGAGGTACATCAAATGACATGTTATTGACAGTTTATACTGTGGGCACAGCGTGGTGGCCGGTCGGTGTCATGGTGACACACAGGTTGGTAAAAGAATTTGCCAGAGATAAAGTATGAGAATAGAAAAGGAATGTATTAGGTGACCCTGCCATAGACAACAGCAGGCCACTCAGATGAGTGGTGCCTGTGTGAGCACCGAGGGCCAGTTACTGGGGTCTCTTATAAGGTAGGGTCACAAGGTGCCGGATCGGCTTGTGCTCAAATCCCTGATTGGTTGTAGATGAGGTAAGAGGTTTAGGGTGGGGTTTATGGCTCTAATAAGCTGGGCTGAAACGAGCCAGCCTGAGCTATTGTGAGATTAGACATTACCTGGGGCTCTTAGTTTGTTAAGGGAAAGACGCCCAGTAAATAATGTACTTAATCTGTTGAGGGACCACAGGCAGATATCGGAGAGCCTGGACATGGGGGTCGTTGGACACTGAAGGACCTCAGCTGGCCTACCAGTTTACACAATCCAGATCTAAGTGGGTCGTCCTGGTGGGTCATGTGACCCCTTATAAGACCAAGAAGGAATGTTATCTTTGAGGAGTGGTCTTGCTGTGGGGAGAATGCTGCTCTTTATGGTTGAGCGGGTGTCTCTGCTGATGGGGGGGGGTCTGGTCCACACGTAATGCAGATACACGGCGCACAGTGGGGGAGAGAGGAGGCCAAAGGGCAGAGAGGAATGTTTTATGTTTAAGTTTTTCCCTTCTTGCCATAAAGTGTGAATGTCATTTCAGAGGGCACTGTATGATAAAGAATCTAACCTTGCCGAGAGAGAGCTCTGGTCTTTGCCCCCGTCTCCCGGGAGGTGATCACTAAGCCCTTAGACTCTCCTGCCTGATCAAAGTGCCTTTGTGTTACTGAAAACTTGGGTCTGCTCATCCACACGCAGTAAAGCCAATCTACTGACACCGGGTTGTGGTGACGGGAAGTGCAGCGTTTATTGCGAGGCATGAGCTGAGGAGTTCAGGGCAGCTAGTGCTCCAAACCGCTTGGGTTTCAGGGAGGCATTTTTAAAGGCCAGGTGAGGGAGTGGAGCCCCAGTTATGTGATCAGCTTGTGCACAGTTCCCTGATTGGTTGATGGTGAGGGCACAGGGCAGTGTCACAGGGGTTACATTTTCAATCCTCAGACCCAGTAGGGCTGGGGAGTACATGCTCGTGGTTATCCAGTAGTTAACTTCTTCTGTTTGGTGGGGGTTTTAGCATCTATGAAATAGCTCAGAAAATGTGCACCAGATATTGTTATGTGGGTACTTCAGGGAGGAACTAAAGCAGGGCACGTGGTGGGGAGGGGGTCTGTCCCAGGAAGGGTCCTGTTCAGTGACATTTGTTTACCTGGACGTCAAGGATGGACCTCTCCTGACTCTACCCTGTGTGTCTCTTCTCTTGGCTGATTTTCATCTGTATCTTTTTGCTGTAATAAACCATAATTGTGAGTGTAATAGCTTTCAGCGAGTTCGGAGAGTCCTTCTAGTGACTTACTGAATTTGACAGTGGTTGTGGGGACCCCCGGACCGGCCGTTGGTGTCAGAAGTGAAGGTAGTCTTAGGGACTGTGCCTTAACTTTGAACACATGGTCTCTGGTCCTGGACTCTCCTATTGGGCTGAGTGAACCACTTCATCTCTTTGATGAAGGTGCCTTTGCCTCAGTGCTCAGTGAGGAGAGTGTTATCTGTGTGCCCTCTGGAGGAGGTTGCTGTGGGGACTGGGATGGGACAGGGCTGTGTAAGTTGTCCAGCTCCATGCAAATGCCCCCTCTTGGCACCAGTGGACTGAGTGCATCCTCACGTAAACATGAGACACATTTGACAGTGATGGTGACAGTGAGGACCCCATGCCTACAGTCTGACTAACCTCATCTGTCTATACAGGGAGGTGAGAGGTGTTGGGGCCAAAGAATAGGTACCTGAAGCTGAGTCAAAGCCATTTCTCTAAAATAAGATCTTCACAGCCACTTACTGGGTGGAAGAATGCAAACTCTACGCACATGAGGAGACAAACCCAAGTTACAATGCACCTGTCATTCATCAGAATGGCAAAAACTCAAAATCTTGACAAACCACTCTGTGGTGAGGCTGTGAGGAAGTGGGCACTCACATAACATGACTGGTGGGAGTACAAAATGCCTCATCCCCTGTTGAGGGGAAGTGAGCAATAACTAAGAAAATGACACAGCATTTACTCTTTGACCTAGAGATATCACTTCTCAGTACTATCCTGAATTACCTCTAACAATACAAACAATTGTAATGGTTATTTATTACAGCATAAATGGTAATTCAGAATATTAAAAACAACCTAAATGTCCATATATAAGAAATTGTTTGACTAAATTATAGCACAATGAAATACCACATTGCTATAAAAACTGACAAGGAGGAACTCCATGAACTGATACAGAGGGAAAGCCAGCTATATGGTTGCATGAAGAAAGCAAAACAAAACAAGAACAGAGTTCACTAAAATGATTATAGATGTCATAGCACATTGAGTAAAAAAGAATCTGTGAATCAGAATGATACCAAAGAACACATAAACAGGAAAAGTAAAGAAAGCTCTTCTTTCATCATAAGGGACAGTAAAATGCCAACTAATAAATGTAGGGAGACTAATACAAGTAGAAAATCAAGTCACCACTTTTCACACATCATAGCAAATCATTGATATCATCACTGACTCAGGCTTGACATAATGGATGCTAAACCTACTGAGTTAAAGTTTGTTGGGGAAGGGGATATTTATAATATGTATACAACCTGAAAGCTGTTCCCCCAGATTACTTCTCAGTTACATACTTACCGGACTTACCATACTTACTTAGTCAAGAGATTAAAATCAACATCTCAATAATAGGACAAAGTGGTGACATGCCTCCTGATGGACGCACTGAAAAGACCACAAGATCCCAGATATAGTATTCCTGCCAAAAACGCACAACCTGAACTAAATCATGAGGAACAATTATATAAACCCAAGTTGAAGGCATTCTACAAAATAGTGGCCTGTCCTCTCCAAAAATGTCAATGTCATGAAAGGTAAAGAAAGGCCAGGGAATCTGTTTCAGATTTTAAAAGACTAACGACTACATCAAAATTTAAAGCTTTTGTGCACCAAAGGATACTATCAAGCGAGTGAAAAGGCAGCCCATAGAATGGGAGAACATATTTACAATTTATCTATCTTTTATTTTTTAATGGAGGTACTGGGGATTGAACCCAGGACCGTGTGCATGCTAAGCATGTGCTTTACCACTGAGCTACACCCGCCTGCTTATATATCTTATAAGGGGTTGATATACAGAACATATAAAGAACTCCTAAACTCAACAACATCAAAAACAAGACCATTAAAAAATGAGCGAAGGTCTTGAATAGACATTTCTCCAAAGAAGTTATAGAAATGGCCAATGAGCACATG
Source organism: Camelus dromedarius (assembly GCF_036321535.1). NCBI lineage: Eukaryota > Metazoa > Chordata > Mammalia > Artiodactyla > Camelidae > Camelus > Camelus dromedarius. The sequence continues at coordinate 111,037,998 of NC_087437.1, read as the reverse complement.
AAAAGATACCCAGCATCACTAATTGTTAGGGAAACTTGAATCAAAACCACAGCACATAACACACAACACAGGTGAATCTCAGAAACATTGCACTGAAAGAAGTCAGACACAAAAGTTTACCTCTGGACATGATTCCATTCAGAGGAAATGCTAGAAAAGGCAAAGCCATAGGGACAGAGAGCAGATCAGTAGTACCTTGTGGTCCAGATGAGGGCAGCAATGAGAGCAAAGATGCAGGTTGGAACTTCTCCGGGGGACGGAAGAGCTCTAAACAAATACAGTGGTTGCAGGACTGTATATTTACCAAATGCATAGAACCCTAAAGTATACCCCAATAAAGCTATAAAATAATAATATGAGGAGAAGGAGGAAGTCTGGAAAAAAACCGTATCTCAGACTGAAATCTGCCACACATACTCATGAGCAGGCCGACCCAGTAACCCTCGGCACCTCGCCTAGCAGCTCCAGGGTGTCCGGCTCAGGGTCTCAGCCTCCAAGCTTCCTTCCCTGAAAGGTTCGCTCAGGGCAGATGCAGTGCTCAGGCCTCGGGACTCGGGAACAGACGCCTCCCATGAACGTCTGCACATGTGCGTGGTCCCGAATCTTCAACCCCAGGTGCTGCTCAGAGGGGCTCAGGCCACAGGACTGGCCGGATTCTTATCCCCTGCTCATGCCTGGGGGGCCTTCCTGGTAACCCCAGCCAACCCCCCTGTCTGAGCCCTGTGATTCCACAGTGAAAACTGACTTCTAACGTGCGTCAGCTAATTAACGAAGCCTCTGTTGTTGATCGGAATGAGGGTGGCTGAAGCCTTTGTAGTAGCTGACTCCGGGTGGTGGGCTTTCCTTCCCTTTAGCTTTATATTTGGAAAACATTCCAACCCACAAAAAAGTTGGAACAACGGGACAACGAACCTCTTTATGCCTTTCATCTAGATTCACCAATTGTTAACATTTTTGTCTCATTTGCTCAGACCCTTCTCTCTCTCTTTCCATTCCACATACGTACATATGTGTACGTGTGTCTATAGAAATATATGGATATATGCACACAATATCTATACCTGTGTATCTAATATGTATAGAGACTGACTTTTGCTGAACCATTAAGTCTAATATGTCCCCTTTACACCCAAATAATCTAGAATATAGCTCCTAAGAACAAAGGCGTTCTCTTACATAATCTCAGGGAAATCGTCAACTTCAAGAAATTAATATTAATACAATATTATTGCATAACATATTTTGCCAGTTGTCCCAATAATATCATTTATAACCCTTTGTTTTCAAGTTGGGCTCCAGTCCTGGATTAAGCAAGACATTTAATTGTCAACCTCATTAGTCTCCCCTAATCTGGAACAGTTCCCTCAGCCTTTCTTTGTCATGACATGGACATTTTTGAAGAGAACAGGTAGGGGGCCCCTCAGTTTGGGCTTGTCTGATTGTATACTTGAGATTATTCTGGTTCGGTTATACATTTTGGGTCTGGAGTGACGTGATCTCGGTGTGTCCTCCTACTGATGCGTTTGAACGTTGGACACTTGCGGTGGTCGTTCACATTATGATGTCTGGGATAGTTCTCCACTACAAAGGTGCTTTTTCCTCTGTACCATTAATAACTCAGCTGTAGGGAGATACTAGGAGCCTAGGTGAATCTCCTGCTCCCAAACTCATTCACCCCAAAGAATCAATAAACTCGGACTTCTCAAAGAAAATGCGTCTCCCCTGAACTCGGCAAGATTCTAAAATTCATCCATCAATGCTGGACCTGTTTTCAGAATAAGCTGGACAGCTTCGTGCTCAGAAGTGCCTAACTGGTGTCCTCAAGGTGTCCTTGGATAGAATTCAGGGGGTCTTAAACGTAGCTGGGAAGGCAGCTAGGTGATTATTTTCACCAACCTCCAGCTGAAACTGAACACCCTCTTCAACTACGAGTCAGAGAACAAACCACAGCAACACCAATGGCTATGCTACCGATGGGAATTCCAGGTGTTTTACATCACATTACATCTGGTGCAGAGTACTATTTACATTCATCACTCCCTCAAAATCATAGAAGTTATTAGATTCATCGCTAGAGCTTGTTATTTAATGCGTTCATCAAAAAGCAGATATATTACATATCACAGATTTTAAATGCATTTTGGCGTTCAGCAATGTTCCCTTCGTAATCCTGTGTGTTCTGTTTTATGCACCTGTCTTAGTCTGATTGGGCTGCAATTACAAAATACCACTGGTGTCTCTTTCAGTTCTGAGTAATCTTTTCTGTGCTTTGATTGTCTATGTTTCTAGCCCAGATCAGCGCCTGGCTGGCTTGGCTACTACTGTCTGTCCTGCTGCCTTTCTGTCTGTTTTTCCTACTGAATGATTAGCTCTGTAGGACCCCCCCTTCATCCTGTCAGCACCTGACCCAGTGCTGGGACACTGTACCTGGTTGAGAAATGCTTGCGGAGTTGAATAGATGCAGCTCCCCACTTTGGAGTAAGAACACTCAGGTTCAGGTGAGAAGTAACAATTGGAACCTCAGGGCTAGAACCCAAGGCTCTCAGTCCCTGGCCTGATCCACTCCAGCACACCAAGGGCCTGGCCAGTTTGCTTTCCTGACGCAGAATTTCAAACAACTGTTAGTTACATTGTCTTCCTGGATTGAGTAAACAGTCTCCCCACCCCCACCCCCTGCCATTTTGTTTTATTTATTTATTTTTAAAATTTTGTAACCAGTCTTTTTGTGACAGGCTTAATGCAAAGATAAATGCATCAGTGAGAATTATACCCATCAATTTCTGTTTGGATGTGATTTTTAAGATGTTAAACGATTCCTAAAACCCCTGAATTTCTTCTTCCCAGGGGGCCTCTCAGACCCTTTTTAACTTTTGTATACAAAGATTTTCAAATATTCAGAAAAGTATAGAGAATGACTTAATGAACCCATCACTTAGATTTAACAGGGATCATTTTGCCCCTTTTTTTGCTTCCTGTTTTGTTTTATATAATTTCCTGAAGCATCTTAAAGTAAATTACAAACATCATAGCATCTCAACCCTAAATAAAGAAGACAGTGTCTTTCAGAACCGTAATTCCTTTGTCACGCATAAGGAAATTAATTCCCTAATACCATTTTACACACAGCACATATTCAAATTTTCCCAGTTGTCCTTGAACAAACCACTTTATTATTGCTGGTTGGTTTGAGTTCATGTTGAACAATCCCCTGCTTTTCCTTTGTTTAATTCCATTGTCTTCTTGAGAAAGCCAAATCAGTTTTTCTGCAAAATGTCCCACATTCTAGATTTGGTGGGTTGCTCTCTCATGGAGTCATTTAACCTGTCTTCCTGTCACATGGAATTTAGATCTAAAATACTGCTCAGACTTAACAAAAATATTAAACATTTTTGGTAAGGCTGTTTCAAAGATGACGTCTCATGCTTTGTATTTCAACACACCAAGATGCTTGAAATATCGGATTGCCCCGTTACTAGTGATGCTAAGATTTGGCGAGTTCCGGTGATGAGACCTGATACCTTCTGGTAGAATTGTATTTCCCTCTTTAACCAGCAAGTAATCTCTGGCCTGACACTTGTCACTCTGCTTCCCTACCAGTCTTTCACCCAAAGGTTTTCTCTTCTATTTATCACTGTGGCCTGTTTTAATGATTTTATTACAGTTTGCAAAATGGTGATTTCATGCTATGATTTTTTCTACAATTATGAGCTGGCATTCTCCTGTAAAGAAGAGGCTTTTCACATCACTCTGGCCTATTTTGGTCACCCTGAAATATAGTTTCTAAAGGGAAGGTAAGAAGAATGTTCAGTTATTTCCCGTCAATGGTCAATTTTCAGAGTAAGGCGTTGGAGCCATAGCTACCTCCAGTGGTGAGAGACACATTGTTCCCAGGGGAGGAACTTTCTCTTCTGGCTGAGTACCCTAATGAGTTCGTGGTTTGGGAGGGTGGGTACTTTAGGTCTCATTCTAGGGTCTCAGATAAAATAGGATTACAGTCGGTCTTCCATGTCCTCGAGTTCTGCATCTGTGGATTCAAACAACCATGGATTGAAAATATTCCAGAAAAAAAATTCCAGAAAGCAAAACTTGAATTTACTGCAAGGCAGCACCTATTTATATAGCATTTACGTTGTATTTACAACTCTTTACGGAGTGTTTACATTGTATGAAGTATTCCATTGATCATGTAGGTTGGCCCAGACTAGGTGGGAGGAGAGAACAGAAAAGCGTAAACACAAGGAGGCAAGGATCATAGGGGCCATCTTAGAAGCTGGCTACACATTTTCATAGCCTATAAAAACAGAGGTCTAATTTACCTCTGGAACTACTTAAAAAAGAGAGAGAGAGAGAAAAGAAAAAAAAAGATAAATTAGCTTAATTTATCTAAAGACGTCGGAGAAGAAAAATAACAAGACATTAATCAGAATTTTCCAGCCTCCTTTGGTATGCACAAAACTACACTTGAAATTTTTCAGAGACCCTGAGAAGAATGAAGCTGCCTTTTTCCAGTGAATACAGGTGTTGTATTATATGTATATTTTATGTCTCATGAGATGTACGTGCCATAAAAACTAGCTGGCTATTAGGAATCATAACTAAACCTTTTACCAGTATTATGAAAAGAAACAGTAGGGTATTATTTTTTAGTGTAAGCATAATTGCTTTTCCATCTCTGTAAATGTCATTTATATGCTAAAAGTAGATTACATTTGTGATTTTACAGTAGTCTATGAAGTTGTAGGGCTTTCTGTTCACCGGGAAGTCAATGGTTTCACTTCTTTATTCTTTGGAAGCATTTGGACTTAGACTGATGGTTACAGAGTCCACTCTGCTATTCGTAGGACAGACTTCCCATGAGTCTACCTATGCTGGCATTTTTGTGCCAAGATCAGAGAGGTCTCTTTCACATTTCTACCCAGCTCAAATGATTGATGGCTCCTTTGGGGACGTTTATGAAGGGGTGTTTCAATGCAAAATCAGGCCACTTTAATAGCACACTATAGTCTCAGGAAATTTATTTAGTAAATCTGACAGCAGCCCAGGCCATCACTCTTTGTTTTTAGTTGAAGTATAGTTGATTTACAATATTGTGTTAGTTTCAGGTGTACAGCAAAGTGATTTGGAGAGATATATATATATATATATATACATATATATATATATATATATATTCTTTTTTCCAGTTCTTTTCCATTATAGTTTATTACAAGATATTGAATATAGTTCTCTGTACTATACAGTAAATCTTTGTTTTTTTTTAATATCTTTTATATATGGTAGTGTGTATCTAATAACCCCATACCCTCCAGATTTATACCCACCACCCCCACTTTTCCCCACCTTTGGTAACCATAAGTTTGTTTTCTATGTCTGTGAATCTGTTTCTGTTTTATAAATAAGTTCATTTGTCTCATTTTTTTTTGAGACAAACATACAAGTGATATCACGTGGTATTTGTCTTTCTCTGTCTGACTTACTTCACTTAGTGTGATAACCTCTAGGTCCATCCTTGTTGCTGTGAATGGCATTGTTTCATTCTTTTTACAGCTGAGTAATATTCCACTGTGTGTGTGTGTGTGTGTGTGTGTGTGTGTATGTACAATGGATATATATAATATATATATTTTATACAGACACACACACTGCATCTTCTTTATCCAGTCATCTGTTGATGGACACTTAGGTTGCTTCCATGTCTTGGCTATTGTAAATAGTGCTGCTGTGAACACTGGGGTGCAGGTGTCTTTTTGAAGTAGAGCTTTCATCTTTTCTGGTTATATGCCAGGGAGTGGGATGGCTAGATCATATGGTAATTCTTTTTTTATTTTTTTAAAGAACCTCCATTCTATTTTCCATGGTAGCTATACCACTTTATATTCCCACCAACAGTGTAGGAGGGTTCCCTTTTCTCCACACTCTCTCAGTCTTAATGTATACACCATTACTCTTAATATGTAGTAGAGTCACATCCAACATACATTTACATATAACTCGCTGGAAATCAATTATATATGTGCATTAGGGGGAGGGGCAAACAGAGACTGAGAGTCAGAGAGAATATGAATTTACATAATGAAGGAGGTTTTTGCCTGTTATTCCCATCAATAAGTTTACAGCCTGGAGAAGGGGAAGATTGGAGATTTGAATCAAATATTCTTTCACAAGCTCTCAGTTTCTAGGTAACTCTCATGGTGTGATCATCTCACCTTGTGAGTGTGATTCTACTATTTTAAGTATATATTGCTTTCTTCTGTAACAAGGCCCTGAATACCCAAGCAATTACTTCAGCTGATGCTCAGTTGAAAACACACACAGTCATCAATCTGCTCATCTCTGGGGTCAAGGCAAAGGACTGTTTTGGACAGCTGACATATCACTCATCAACATACTCTGTTAAGACGGCCCCTCGTTGAGAACTTAAGGTTCATGGGAGTAATTTTGGCAATACTAAATTCCAGCCTTTTATATAGTTCTTAAAACTAAGTTCCTGCGAAAGCAGACTACTGTTTTTATCCTGCAAAATGGCTCTATCTGTCAAGGATCTCCAGAGAAACAATATCAATAGGATGTATGTATATGTATGTATGTATTTCTGTGTGTGTGTGTGTGTGTGTGTGTGTGTTGTGCATAAGGGAGATTGACTTCAAGGAATTGGCTCATTTGATTATGGGGGCTGGCAAGTCCTAAACATGTAGGGCAGGCTGGTAGGCAGGAGACCCAGGGAAGAGTTAATTTTGCAGTCTTGAGTTTGAAGGCAGGCTGATGACAGAATTCCTTTTTCTTCTAGGGACCTCAGTCTTTTCTCTTAAGGTCTTCAACTGATTGGGTGAGGCTCACCCAATTACGCAGGGTAGTCTACTTTACTCAAGTCTACTCATTTAAATATTAACCACATCTACAAAAAATACCTTGACAGCAACATCTAGACTGGTGGTTGACCAAACAACTGGTACCATAGCCTAGCCAAGTTGACATATGAAATTAACCATCACAATGCTTCAGTGGGAATCCACTGAATGAACAAAAGCCCAATTAATTCCTTCACTGACTTCATTCCATGTCTTTGTCATCAAAAGCAATAATTCCCATTTGACATACAAAACTGACATCCAAATGATGGAGGAAAAATGCCAACTTCTTTCCCTTAGAGTCATCAAGACATAGTCCTTGGGACATTGCATGGGCAACAGCTGTACCTTTAGAAGTGGACCATAACTGGAGCTGGAAGGCCCTAGGAGAATTCTAGACAGCTAGAACCAAAGGACATGATCTCTGCTGACACTTCCTTCAGTTTACAGAACTGAAGTTTCTGGACTTCGGAAAGCTCTGAAAACTGTTCTCCTGGTTAGAAATCAAGGCACAGTTATATAAGTTTTTTGAGACAGAGAGCTGTACATCAAATGACATGTTATTGATAGTTTACATAATCCAGATCTAAGTGTCATCTTGGTGGATCATGCGACCCCTTTTAAGATCAAGAAGGAATGTTATCTTTAAGGAGCGGGCTTGTTGCTGCAGGAGAATGCTGCTCTTTATGGTTGAGCGGGTGTTTCTGCTGATGGGGAGGTCTGGTCGATGCGTAATGCAGGCACACAGCGCACAGTGAGGGAGAGAGAAGGGCAAAGGGCAGGGAAGAAGTTTTTATGTTTAAATTTTTCTTGTCTTGCCATAAAAATATGAATTTTATTTCACAAGATTAATGACTAATAAAAGGCAGAGAAATCAGACCACAATTCTGTGACCCTTTCCTGCCCTTGCCCTGGGGCATAGCTTTCTCACGTGGCTGTAAGTCTGGGTGTCTGTATAGTCAAGAGTCCCAGCTGGAAACTGAAGTTGCACTCAGATGGAATTCTAGAAAGAACTTAGCAAAGCATTCACTTTCAGAATAGGGTGTAGGGTTAACGGATACAAAGGAAGATGGAGAAACCCTTAGAGACCAGTAACAATAGTAGAGACAAGGGAAAGAAACTTACCTAGCCTGGTGAGAGCTGGAGCCAGAGAGGAGCCAGACTTGCCGCACGAAGCGGGAAGTCTAGGGAAGAAATACCCTGGCCCCTCTCTCCTCCCGTTCTCTGACCTCTTCTTAGTACCTCTCTCTCTTCAAGCCCAAAAGGAGGCCAAAGGAGAGGGAAACTCCAATAATTCATCTATGGGGCTCAGCCCCCCTGAGGCACAGAGCAGGGCTGAGAAGGGCAGGGAATGGGATGGGTTTGGAGGGGCAAATGGAGAATAACTCACACAGCGTTGTAATGTGTTTCAGGTGCTTCACAGATGCTCAAAGCCCTTTCAACTAGTGTCTTAGGAAGCATTGCCTACCCCCAACAAATCTGGTTAAAGTGAGTTGTCACCTGCACTTGTGAACCTAGAAATGCTGATACCTAAGGAGGCGTTAACCTCCCAGTGGCAGTGTCCTTGAGGAGACAGGTTTGTGGGGGGTGGGGTTGTGCCTTGGGGCCACTAAGAGGGGCTGTGGTGGTGCTTCTTCATTCTACCTACACACCAAAATCACTCCTGCAGGTTCTATGAGGGGGGCTCTCAGGAGAAGGGAAGGGAGGAAGCAAGGTGAGGAAAGAGAGAGAGTAACTAGGTAAGGAATTCACCACTGTCAGTTCTGATTCTGAGACAGGAGGTAAGGGGGACACAACCATGAAAAGAATGACACAGCCATTGAGGATAGGACATAAACTGGTTAGAACCAACTAGGCCCAAGATGGCAGGAGATTTGAGCTCCAGTAGACCTTGAGCTCGTGTGCTCACTGTAATACATTGGCTGCTAAACGGCACCCCCACAGGTGCCATGACAGTTCTGAGGCTGCCCATAAAAGGCCTCAAAGTAGCTGGTGGCCCAGTTCCAGGAAATCCCTGCCCCATCCCCCAGATAGTTGGAATAATCCTTCCACTTGTTAGCCTATGAAATTACCCAGCACATAGAAACTAACAGCCCTTTACCCTGGGGCCTCTTGCCTTCTGAGATGCCCACACTCTGTCTATGGAGTGTTTAACTCCCTGAATAAACCTGCTTTCACTTTACTGTGGTTTGCTCTTGAATTCCTTCCTGGAGAAGCCAAGGACCCTCACTTGGTGGGGTGCGTCCCAGGGACTCGCCTGAGACTTGGGACACGACCATCTTCTCAAGCCCTATTTTCTTGCAACAGTTCCGCCCCCTTGAAGTGCAGGCTGGCACGTGCAGCTCAAAACTCTCCCCACAGAAAAGCGCGAGTGCTGTTGAGGAGGTGGAGAACCTGGAAGACTTGTGCGTTGCCAGTAGGAGGGTAAAATGGTGCAGCCACTGTGGGAAACAGTTTAACACAGAATTACTGTATGATCCAGCAGTTCCACTCCTGGGTGTTCCCGAAGGAACTGAAAGCAGAGTCTCAAACAGATCAATGTACCCCTGTGTTCATAGCGATACCTGAAGCTGGAAACAACCCAAATGTCCATCTGCAGATGAATGGATAAACAAAAGGTGATATAGATCCATGCAACGGAATATTATTCAGCTTAAAAAAATACAATTTTGATACCTGCTGTGCTGTGTCAGTCCCAGCCTATTGATGGTCATGCTCTGGGCTAGGAACACAAGCAGGAGCTTCCCACCAGGGCCAAGAGCAAGGTTCATCACTCCCAGGTCCTGGAGGTTCACGGCGCACTGAGGCTCACACAGTGAGCACATGGGTTGAGAGAACGTGAGTGCAGATCTGGGGCTCTGCCTTTATTGGGGTCTGAGGGTGAGGTGTCTAGGGTTTTGGCTGTTGGCTAGGGTCATCACTGTCTGCTGGCTACTCTGAAGCATCAGAGGGGGAATCAGGGCCCAGGAACATGGAGGCAGGTCACTGAAGTGGTCGGTTTCCTAGGTTGTCCAGGGCTTTCTAAAAGGGGACCTGCATCGGTAGGGCAGACCTACTTCCTCATCTGGTGGTTTTCCCAGTAGCTGTGTTGCAGTGGGCAATGTGCTTTTTCAAAACAATGTCTTTTAAAACGGATGCCTCAACAATCAAAAGCTTAATGTCAGGTGTTTACACTACATGCTACCACATGGACGAACCTTGAAGGCATTATGCTGAGCGAAATGAGCCGGTCACAAAAGGACCAATACTGTGTGATTCCACTTATATGTGGTGCCTAGAACGGGCAAGTTCATAGACACAGAAAGTAAAACAGAGATTACCTAGAGCTGAGGGGACAGGAGACTGGGAGTTACTGTTTAATGGGTATAGAGTTTCCATCTGGGATGATGAAAAGTTCTAGAGATGGATGGTGGTGATGGTTGTACAACCAGATGAATGTACCTAAAGTCATTAAGCTGTACATTAAAAAATAGCTAAAATGGCAAATTTTATAAAGTGGATATTTTACCACAATAAAAAAGAATGAAAACAAAATGGAAACCTCCCAGCTGCTTCCAAAGTAGATGTGCAGCCAAGTCCTGTCTCTGCTCCATCGCCCTCCCTTCCACGTGGGGCCTCTACCTGGGTCCTCTGGGCCTAACCGTTGAACCTGGCTTCCCTCTCTGGTCCCCAGCAGCGTCAGGGGCACTGAACTGGTCCAGTCTGGTTCAGACTGGTCAGGGGCCCAGGCTGAGTACACTGGGAAATCATTTGATCACCACTCCCCTGAAGCCCTTTCCCTCTTGCATTCCTGGCCCCAGGCTTTTCCTTCTTCCCAAGCCCTGTCTTCCTAGCTCTCCCTCCGCCCTCTCCTCCGCTCAGGTTCCCACCCTGCCAACCCAGTTCCCCAGCTGGCGGTTCATCCCTCAGGCTGGAGCAGGGCTGCAGAAGACTTAGGCTGAGGTTTGGGCAATGCCTGTCCCCTGCCCAGGTGGGGCTGCCTTCCTGCTCACTCTGATGCTGTCTTCCCCAGACTCAGTGGCCACCCAGCCTGGGCTATGCTGCTCTTCCAATGCCCCCGCCGTCATCAAGGTGGGGAGTTCAGCATGGAGGATCCAAGTGCCAACTTAGAACCAGATGGCCTGAGTGCCACTACTTACCAGCTGTACAACTTTGGGCAAAAGCTTAACCTCTCTGTGCCTCAGTATTCTCATCTGTGACTCAGTGATGACAAATGTGTCGCTCCAAGGATCACTGTCAGGAAGTTGAGGGTGACTGTGTCACGTGATCCTCTCTGCCTACCCGGAGACCCTCCTTTCTACTCACTGAAATCTTGCGTATGCATGGACCTACCTGGCCCCCATCCATCTCCTGTCAGAGGTCCACCAATTGAGTATAAGCTGCTGGAAAGCACTGATTCCATCAGTCATCTTGCTTCCTCTCTTCTCCCAATCATCCAGAGCTTTCTCAGCCCTTGGAGTGACAGCTCAAGTTCCATTTTTTCTAGACCCTTCTCCGAGCCCTCTAGCTGACCTGCTGGGCTCTCCTCCTCTGAGATCCCTCTCCATTGACGGTCAGGAGCACTCCAGAGGGACACTTTTTCTCCTTCCATTTTGCTTAAGTGAAAATGGACTTCCTACATGGAACACAAAACCTCGTCCTCATTTACCTTTGCTTCTGCTCCCTCAGCACAAATAAAGGCAGGGGCTGCAGCAGACGCTGTTGATGGCTTGCCCAGATTCCCTGCTAGGTCGGTTGTGCCATGAGCGTCGGCCACGGTTCGCAGCTACCCCTTCTTCAGAGAATTGCCCCCTAGGCACAGGAGCACAGGGCACGGGACGTTGGGCTCCCCCAGCCCACAGCTGGTGGCCCCCTGACACAGGTGGACCAAAGGCCAGCCCCCCGCTCCAAGTGGAACCAGCTCTGAGGTGCCACTCATACCAGAGCTTCCTGCGGGATCAGCCTGCCGTGTCCTCCCTCCCCTCCCCCTGAGAGCCTCCCCTCAATAAATCCTAGAGCAAGAATCTCAGGCTCTGCTCCTGGGCAGCCTGACCCAGGACACTCGTTAACCAGTACTTGCTTTGTCCTAGGCACTATTCTCAGCACTTTATATTAATTCATTCAAAACATACTTTAATAACGAACCAGATCCATGACTTTTATATGTCTGTGACCCCTAAAATGCAGTGAGTTTCTACTGATAGATGGTACAGAAGTTCTGTCTGTCTCTCTGGCTCCTCCACTGTCCATTCTCTCTTCTGGTAGAATTCTTGATCTTCCTCCACTCCTTCACTCTCAGTGCCTGGGGTCTGAGTGGGGCTGGCCCATTCCCCAGCTTCAGGGGTGGGCACATGACCCAGAGTGAGCCAATCAGGGCACTCCATTTCTAGGGCCACGGTCATTGGCTCAGGGATGGGTACATGATCCAAAGCCAGACCAGTAAAACTCAATTCCTATAATTTCATTGGACCTTTTGGGGAAGGGAAGCTTTCATCCCACCGCAGTTGCCTAATTGGGAGGATGGGAGACCAAGGCTACCCTGCCCCTGCGTGAAACCATCAGGGAAGAAAGTAGAGCTGGAGCAGCTGAAGAGAAATGGATTCCTGAATTTACCAACCAAGCATATGGATCAAGCCACACCAGCCTTTTAGTTTTTAGGCCAATAAATTCTCTTTTCTGCTTAATCCAGTGAGTCAGATTTTGGTTACTCCCACTGAAATTATCCCAACTAGTACAGACTGATTTCTTAACAGGATACCAGTGAACATTTATGGGAAAACTGTTAGGTAACAGGGCCACCTGATTTATGTTACATTCATTTCATTACCTCATAGATGTCCAAAATCACTTTGCCAAAACCATTTGATAGTGGTGACAACGAATGTCACATATATCCTAAAAGAATTTTGAAAAAAAATTGTGTTCCCCCATATGCTTTTTAAAGTTTTAATATTTAAAAAATCATTTTTCATGTTAAGTTTAAGTTATTGCAAAAGATGTAATTTCTCCCATACTGTAGATGTTGACATTTTCAAATAAAATTCATACCACTTTTTCAGGTATGAATTTCCACTTATGCAAGATGGGTAAGTTCTAGAGGTCTGCCTGCTGCATGACACTGTGCTTATAGTTAGCTGTTCTGTATTGTACACATAAAAATTTGTTAAAACAGTAGATCTCATGTTAAGTGTTTTTACCCACACAAACAAACAAAATCTCTCAGATCACTTTTAAATGTGTCTAGTGGAACCTTAATATCACATTGATTTAATAATCATCATTATTTGAACCATTTACAGAATAGTGAACAAACTCTTTTAAGAGTTAGAAATTTTGCATCATTCCTTTCCTCCTTCAACTTGTATTTCTGTTCTACATCCCCCACAGAATTCTATCCTAATAGAATACATGCTGGAAGATCTTTTGTTGATCACCCATTATTTCTCTGCAGTGAAATTGTATAAATTTAAATATTTTCCACCTCCTATAATCACAAGGTCATAAGATTTACTCTTTCCTTAATTTGGATCAATTTATAGTGACAATAATTAGTAGTGTACAATCTATTAAAACAACAAAAATATTGACAATTAGGAAGCAAAAAGTAATTGTATTAGAAATACATATCTTAAAAAGATGGATAATTTTTTGGTGACAATGAGTTTATCTAGTTGGTAATTAAAATTACTTACTGCTAGAATGAATCAGACTTTGGCACCAATTCTATCCCCACTTTTCATGTATAAAACTACTGTGGAAAACTACTCAGCAGTAAAAAAAAATTGACTCATGCCACAACTTGGATGAATTTCAAGGGCATTATGATGACTGAAATAAATCAATCTCAAAAAGTCAGATACTGTATAATTCCGTCTCTCTGGAAGTGACATTGTGCAGAGATGGAGAACAAATGAGTGGTTGGTGGGGGTTAGCAATGGTGGCGGGCGGGGAGGTGTACGTGGCAATGAAGGAGCAGCACAAGGAAGATCTTCATGGCGATGGCGTGGTTCTGTGCCGTGACTGTGGTGGTGGTGATGTGAATCTGCACACGTGATAAACGGCACAGAACTACCCACATACATCGCACCGGTGTCAGTTTCCTGGCTTTGGTGTTGCACTGCAGCAGCAGAAGGTTAACCATCGGGGGAAGCTGGCAAAGGATACATCAGACCTCTCTGTATTATCGTTGTAACTTCCTGTGAATCTAAAATTAGTTAATAATTTTTTTTAAAAAGATGGATGCTCTGAGAAACTGGCTTCATATAAATCAGAAGATGGTCTAGAAGGAGTTTTGTGACAGCCATGCCATTCAATTCTTTAAATTCCTTCAGCATAATATGCCGGGAATCATTAAGTGGTCTTTCATCAAAATTAATTTTAATGCTCTATTAATGGGCAATTCAGTTAGGTCCTCCTCTAATTCTGTTTAAGACAACGAATGGGAAATGCCCTCACTCATCAGGACTCCGTCATCAGTCATTTCTATCGGGCCGCACAGATACTGCTGTTTCCCCTTTGGTGCCTGGAGGGTCCCCTGCTCCCAGGTCAGGGCACTTTAGTGAGAGCGAGGGTAGGTAACAGGGATGCCTTCCTCTGTAAAGTGGGAGAAGAGCAATTACAAAGGGGGAGGGAGGCTGAAAACCAACCTGACACTTTATCCACACTAGCTGTCGACAGATCAACCTGAGAAGGAGAGTAAATGGAAGTTGAGGCTCTGGAAACTGTTTTTCCCTTTGAAAGTTATCAAGACATGCCATCACCGCCAGGTGAAGCCAGACCCTATTCAAAGAGCCTTTTTATTGTTTTTTTTAATTTCTACTGAACTGTATTCGATTTACAATGTTAGTTTCAGGTGTACAGCAAAGTGAATCAATTATACATATACATGTGTATATATTTTTCAGATTCTTCTCCATTACAGCCCATTACAAGAAACTGAATATAGTTCCCTGTGCTATACAGTAGGTCCTTGTTGTTTATCTATTTTATATATAGTAATGTGTGTCAAAGACCCTATTAATAGCTCCATTTTTATATCAGAGGAAAGGAAGCTAAGAGCACTTAAGTCATTCACCCAACACCACCCAGCCAGCTGATGAACTGGAATTAAAACTTTAGTGATTAACTCCATTTTCTTTCAACCACACTGTCCTGTGAAAACAAGGTTCTTGTGTTTCCCCACATTTTCATAAGGGCAAGTGCAAAATATAACATTGGTGGGCATCAGAAATTGCCTTGTGCGAACACTGTTAATACTCCACTGGGCACACAAGTACTGGAGAAGACTGGTTGTAGGGAAATGCAAAGAAAAACATTAATCATTAATTTTTTCCTTACCACAGCCCTGCCCCAGAAATCCAGCATCACTTGTCACAGAATTGCTGCTTTGTGACCAGCAGGTGGCACCACCACCTCACAGTTGTCTCAGTGACCTAGTCATTGCTGACTCATTGATTTGGGGGAAATTCCATTTCCTCCTCAACTAAAGATTAAGGTGAAATGGAAACAACGTGTGCAGCTCTTTCCTTCTCTCTCACTCTGGCGTCTTCATATGAGTGTTTTCCCCTCAAAGATGGGCAGCCTCAGTATCCAGCTCTGATTTGTTTCCTTAAATTTTCTTCTTTGATAGCAAAGAGGATTTTAGCTTGTAGTTTTGGCTACGAGTAGATGAAGAAAAAATATACTACTGTAAGAACTCACTGGCACTTGGCTTGGATCACTTCATTTAATCCTTTCAGTAAGACAAGGAGGCCAGTTATATTTTGATAACAGTGGTTCAGACCTGGGGCACCGGGATCCTGTTTTATTATTTTACTCCTTAATAACTAACCAGTGTGTTTTGGGAAATGTTGATAAAATGTTCCAACATCGATTTTTCTCATTAGAAGTTTTTTTTTTTATTGAGGTATATTCAGTTTACAATTTTGTGTCAATTTCTGGTGTACAGCACAATGTTTCTGTTATACATGAATATACATATATTCATTTTCATATTCTTTTTCACCATAAGCTACTACAAGATATCAAATATATTTGGAAGTTTATTATTTACAAACTTTTATTGGATAATGTGGTCTATTCTGGGTGACTACAGTAAAATGGGATGAAAAGCAAATGATTCATAAATATTATATATGATATTTTCATTTATAATCATTACATACACATATAATATTTATGTTTACTATATAAATGTATACTTGTGTGCGTGTGTGGTATACACTGTGGGCAAGGCCAGTGGTACCAGTCCTCACCAGCTCACCTGGTGCCATTTCGACTTTAGGCTTTAAAGATTTGTGTACAGATGAAATGTTATTACCAAAAATCACTATATGGCAAAAGATTACCAAACCCAATCATTAGATTAATCCAGTATTACCCAGCTAAACCCCTTACCATGCAGATGAAGATACTGTGATCCGAAGAAGTGGTGATTTACTGAAGACACAGTAGTAGCAGCGGCAAAGCCCCGATCCCCTGACCCTACAGCAGAGTTCCTTCCAGATGTCCAGCTGACCTTGTGCATTTAAAAAAATAATTCTAAATAGAGGGCTTCTCATTTATCTCTTGATAAATGTCATCATCCTGATTTGGGCTTCTTGACGATTTAGATTTCAAACATTCCTGAAATTACCCGCCATCAGTAAGCTGAGTGTTGGGAGAATCCCAGAAACCCACCGTGTGTCTCTCCTAAGAGGAATCCCCTCCATCCCCTGTGGGGAACCGCTGTCCTGGCTTTAGTGGAATTCACCCCCCTGCTTTCTTCATAGTTCTAGTAATTTTCTGTTGTATTTCTAAGTCACATAGTTGAGCTATTGAGCATTCTATGAATGGAACCAGAGTGTATGGAAAATTGGGGGGGTGGGGATGGTAGTGGCTCAGTGGTAGAGCACATGCTTAGCACGCACGAGGTCCTGGGTTCAATCCCCAGTACCTCCATTAAAAAATAAATACAATAAAATAAAAGGTCAGAAAATCCCTTTAACAAATAAAAATAAAATAAAGTAATCCTTGAAAAAAAAGAAAATTGGGACAAACTTTGCCCAACTCTAACCTTTAGGTGTTTCTCTTATTTTGGTTTTGGAGGCGGGAGGTAATTAGGGGTTTTTTGTTTATATCTTTCTTTCTCCACAATTTATCAAAGATTAACGAGACTGATTTCACAATCATAATTGTAAAACCTTTCAGAAAATTTTAGGCCCAAATCATCTAAGTCAGTGATGCGCTGTCATGAGATTTCATCAGTATTCATCAACATGTTTACTTCTCAGGAAATGAGAGACTGAAAATTTAAATACGGTTTCTGCTGAGCTGGATCTTGGGTTTCTTATTCATCTATAAAATCTACTTAGAGAAAAGAAAAATAGTAGTTACAAATATTAGAACATATAAAAACCTTATAAATAATGTGTAAAATATTATACAGGGTTACAGATATTACACAACACTGTTTATATTTGCATTCAGCCCATATTTAGCCCTCTAGTTCCTGCCCTGTGTTTTAAAGTGCTAATCGGTGGAACTGTGTTGATAAAATGTTCTCCTTGACCAAACTTCCGTCGGGTTCCTCTGAGCTCCCTTCTCAACTAGGCGTCAGCCTCGGGCACCCCAGCCTCTCAGTTTCAGCAAGAATCCTACTAAGTCACGTTAAGGAGAATCCCAAACCCTCATCCCCAAACCTTGATGTACAAGTCCTTGGTTTGCCTGTAGCTAGGATTCCATCGGGTCAGTTTAGCAAGAATCCCCTTAACGCTGTTTCCTCTTAGTAATTTTCCACGCATGGGCCTGGTCACCCTGCTCCGTGGCTGTCAATCCCCGCTGGTTTTTGTTGTACTTAGAGTTGAGCCCTCTCTCTCCCCATGGCAATAGTCTTTTCTTTTTTTTAATTGAAGTATAGTCAGTTTACAATGTCATGTCAATTTCTGATGTAAAGCACAGTACTTCAGTCGTATAGGAATATGCATATATTCATTTTCATATTCTTTTTCACCATAGGTTACTACAAGATATTGAATATGGTTCCTATGGCGATAGTCTTGAATAAAGCCTTCCTTGCAGTTTTAACAAGTATCAGAATAATTTTTTCTTTAACAGGCTCTGAAATCCAGGTACCATACCTGGTGTGAGCTGAGCTCTACTTCCCTTCTTTTCATGCTGCCAAGCATTGAAATTCCAGGTTTTCTTCTTTAGGCTCCTTAAGACCCACTGCTTATTAAATTCAGTGTCTTTTTTTAAAAAATCCTAGGGTTTGTCAGCCTATTTTAGCCAGTCTCGTACCTGGAAACCTATAAGCGCCCTGAAGGAGGGAGGGAGAAATTAGCTTCCCACCCCAGGCCAGCCATCTGTCCACCCGCCTCTTCGCTCACAGCCTTGTTAGACTCACAAGGGCGTGCACAAACGTACACACGCACACACACCCCCACCCACCCATTCTCCTGGTAGATGTGCTGCACCGCGGGGTGAGACGTGGGCCACCCCAGCTGCCCGATTCCCTCCCAGACCAAGCTTCTACTTAACTGCAAAGCAGTTGGAGACCCTACAACGTCTTCCCCCACCCATGGTCACTTCCTTTAATTCTGTTAAGGTTCACAGCTATAAATGAGGCCCTATTCAGTATGAGGGACTAGGGGTGGGTGCCCTGGAGAATGAAAAAGGACGATGACACAGGAAGATAATTCATCCTGTAGTAGGTGGAAGAGCAGCAAAGCTCCCTTCAAACAACCGTGTGAAACGTTCAGCGGCGAACAAGCAGCTCACGATCTAGTGGGGGTGGGGGAATCCTTCTGCCCGAAAATGGGAGTCCCAGGGAGAATGAGGTCTCTTAGAGAGTACAGTGTGATTGGCGGGTCGGGTCGGGGACGGAAGAGCACCCCCCTCTACCCCTGCTGATGAGTGAACAAACAGCTCGAGCCAACGTGCAGAGGCCTGGCTCCCACTCCCTCTCACCCACCCCCGCCTCTTCTTCCCCCGCACTCCACCTTATGTTCATCTGCTGGGGGGTTGACATAACAAAATGCCACAGGCTGGATGACTTCAACACAGGCATTTATTTTCTCACTGTTCTGGAGGCTGGAAGTCCAAGATCAAGGTGTCGGCAGGTTTGGTTTCTTCTGAGACGCCTCTCCTTGGCTTGCCTGTATACGGCAGCCTTCTCACTGCGTCCTCACTTGGTCTTTTTCCTGTGTGCCTGCGTCCCCGGTGTGTCTCTGTGTGCACCTGCAGCCCAACCTCCTCTTCTTATAAGGACACTAGTCAGATTGGATTAGGGCCACTCATATGACTCATTTTACTTTAATGGCCTCTTTAAAGACCCTATCTCCCAAAACAGTCACATTCTGAGGCCCTAGAGTTTAGGACTTCAACATATGAGTGTTGAGGCGACACAATTCAGCCTGTAACACTCATCTTGGTCAGTGGTGTCACCATTCAAGACCATGAAACAACAAACATGAGAAGAGTTGAAAAAACCTGGATCCTTGAAGACACCAGTGTCCCATCTCCCTCCAGACTCCTTGTGAAATGAACAATACCTGTACCTGTTACCGAGTCCAAACTCGTTCTGCTCGCCCCATGACAGGCCAGTAAATTGGAAGACGAGATGCTGGGTCAAAGAATAACGACTTTATTTGGAAAGCTAGCAGACCGAGAAGATGACAGACTAACGTCCTGGAGACCCGTCTTCCCCAAGTCAGAATTCAGACTCCGTTTATACTAAAAAGGGGAGGGGGTGTGGTTGTTGCAAACTTCTTGGGGTTGGAATCCTTTGTTCTTGCAGATTTCCACATAGATCAGGTCACGGTGTCCCTGTAAACCTCCGACAAGACAAATGTTATTTTCTATTCTGCAACTTTTTATCTCTGTGTGAATGGGAAAGTATTATATCCTTTAAGATCTGAGCCTTGAGAATGGGCTGTCCTGTGTATGTCAGGCTATAGGCAACGTTCTTTTGCAAAAGGTGCAGAACCAGCATGGCTAAGCACAGGAAACAGAGCACAGGGTTAGAGTTAAAGGAACAGGTCTAACATGGAGTCAGATTTGTTCTTCCCTATTACATACTTGTGGTTTAAGTCACTGTCAGTCAGGTGACCTGCCACTTGAATGAAAGTATTCCTACCTGATACATTTCTCCTGCATCTAACACAGTACCTCGCATACAGCAGGCACTCAATAAATGTGTGGAAACAAAAGACCGCTCCTGCTTCAAAGCCTTCAGTGGCTTCCCATCCCCACTGTTATGAGACGGAAACTCCTTAGCAGGTCATGTAAGACTTTCTCCCTGTTTAATGTCTGGTCTTGCCCCACGTCTCTGGGTTCCACTCGCTCTACATCCCTCCCTTGGGCAGAGTCAATCCTTTTGCTGCGTACAATTAATCCACAGGGATACAGGGAGAACCAACAAGAGAGCAGGGGCTGAATGTGTATTTCAGGGGCTTGGGGAGGCAGAGGTACGTGGGGATGACCTGGAGGAGAGGCAGCCCTAGACGCCCTCAGCAGACAAGTGTGAGGAGCTTTTCAAAGCAGAGCTGGAAGAACCAAAGCTTGGGTGAGAGGTTAGGAGGAGCTCAAAGGACACAGGAAGGATGCGGATCACAAGGTTAAGGAAAGTTTACTTTCTTCTCACAAAACCAGGAGCCATGGTGACGTGGGCTGCCATAGCAAAGTACCACAAACTGGGAGGATTAAAACAACCAGCACTGGTTCTTTCCCAGTTCTGGAGGCCAGAAGTCCAGAATCAAGGTGTCGCTTGGCAGAGTTGGTTCCTTCTTGGGGCTCAAGGGAGAACCTGTCCCATGTCTCTCTCATCACTTATGGTGGTTTCCAGAAAGCCTTAGCATTTCTTGGCGTTTAGCTGCATAATTCCAATCTCTCTCCACCGTCACATGCTGTCTTCCTTCTGTGTGTTTCTGTCTCTTTCTCTCTTCCGTCTTCTCACAAAGACATTAGTCATATTGTTTTAAAGATCAGCCCTACTCTAGTGTGACCTCATCTTAGGTTACATAGTAATTACATATGCAATGACTGTATTTCCAAAAAGTTCACATTCAGCATCCGTGCCAAAATCTACGCTGATTTGCTAGCGTCTCCCTAACAGAGCACCATCTATTGTGTGGCTTCAACAGCAGAAATTGATTGTCTCACAGCTCTGGAGGCTAGAAATCCAAGGTCGAGACGCTGGCAGGGTTGGTTCCCCTCGAGGGCTATGAGGGAGATGTCCTGTGCCCCTTCCTTGGCTTGTAGGTGGCCGTCTTCTCCATCTGTCTCTCCACATCATCTTCCGTCCTTGCGTGTCAGGATTTGGTACAGCCTCTTGTGGGGCACGGCTCAGCCCTCGGCGGCCCCCTGGCGTGTTCTTTCCTGCTCCGGGGACGTCCTGAGTGGCTTTAGTTGGCACCTGCCTGAGCGCCCTGTGATGGCAGAGCTGGGATTTCTTCTTCTTGTATCTTAGTTATTGCTTGTTCCCCATAGCGCCTGACACGGCGCATCCTATAGAATAGGGTCTCAGTAAAAGCCCAGGGAGTTTAGGGGCTTTATTTCCTGTGTGCCCCCAGCAGCAGGGCCAGTGCCTGCCGTTTATAGGAGAGGCTGTGCTGCAGGCCAGCAGCTGGGAGGTTAGACTTTCATGTTGGGCAGACTGGCTTCAGATCCCAGCTTGGTCTTGTTTTGGCTCTGTGGCCCTGGATTAATCCCCTAAGCCTCTATTTGCTCATCTGTAGAATGGGAACCCTCAGGGTATTCACCCTATGTTGCTGTTTCGAGGGAAAAATCCCTTAGTGCAGATAGAACGTTCAGCACTGGGCCTGGCTCGTGGCAAGTACCGAATAGGTGCTACCCTCTGAGGGGCACACATGAAAGTGTACTGACTTGAGCTGTGTGGCAACATGAGACCCAGGTCTAGAAATGCGTTCGCCTCTCAGCCTCCCAGTGTGGACCACGGCACGTGGGGCAGTGCCTGGCTTTTCCTTTGCCAAGTCCAGCCCTAACATCCCTGTCTAGCCAGAATGGTCACTGGATGACTTTCCCATGACCAAGGCCGTCAGCAGCAACGTCAGAGGAAGCTGGCTTTTGTTCACCTGCAGGCAATGATCATCTGATGCAATGATCATCTGATGCAATAATTCATTTCCATGGTTATGAACTTTGCTTTGGTTTGTTTGATCTGGGACTCCAGGTCTTTGTTACTGCATCCGTTTCACAATTCAGTTTAAAGAGAAAAAGCAGCAGAGGGAGGGAGAGCCGCTTGGCAGGAGACCCACAGGAGGGAGTAGGTGGGGCCTGGTTTACCTAACAGCCCCAAAGAGAGGGCGGAGAACCTTTGTTCTGCATCCCTGGCAAGTTGGAACACAGAGGAATGCTGTGTTTTGGTGGCAGGATTCCACTGGCTGCAGCCAACTAGGGGGAGAGGGAGTTAACGAGTAAGCCATTTACAGCCCCAACAAAGGCCCAGAGGATTCCTCATCTACCCCGCCCCTTCCCCCTCACTTTGCAGGACTCTGGTGGGCCTGGGTAGACAGAGAGCTTGCAGAGGAATTTTAGGGTCAACCCTAAATCAAGGTGGAGCTTGGCTTCCCAAAGGCAAAAGTTAAAAGAGGCAGGCAAAAGGGCTTACCTTGCAAAAGGGTGCTGATTTCATCAACTCCAGATGGAGGAAAGTGGTTGGAGCTTGTGGAGGAAGATCTCTGCTTCACGCGGAGATGCTGAGATATCCTGGTAGTGTGGGGGGCAAGGCAGAGGGGTAAAGATTGATGGGGCAAAATGCAGCTGGTTGGCTACAGTCCTCTCACTTTTTAAATAATGATGATAAGAGTTACCACCTCTGACATTTGTTGTATGTCAGGCTTCAAATTAGGTGATTTCCATATGTTGAGGTCCTCTCGACTCTCAAGGTGGACAACACAGGTCCTTTATCTATGACTGTGAAATAAACCAACCCAAGGTAAGTGACATAAAGCCACAGCTACTTTATTATGCTCGCAGATTCTCTGGGTCAGGATTTGGAAAAAGCACCCCGGGGACTGCTTGTCTCTGTTCTGTGATGTCTGGAGCCTCGGCCGATGTGTTCCAACACCGACTCTCTGATACTCACTGATGTCCTAAACTACAATTCAGTTCTGGCACTAACTACCTAGGGTGAGCACAGACACCACAAGTTAAGAGCCAAGTCCTTTACCAGACTGTCCCCACTTCATCAGGCACCAATGCCAAGTTTTAGTTGTCTCTAAGCCACCTGCATGTATGTTCAGCCAGCTACAAATTTGATGCTTCCCACAACCCCTACAAGTTTGATAATTAATGAGAATGATTCATGGGACTCAGGAAAGTGCTGTATTTACAATGACCACTTTAGTATAAAAGATACAGATAAACAGCCAAAAGAAGAGGCACCCAGGGCAAGGTCCGGGAGGGTCCTGAGCACAAGGAACGTCTGTCCACATGGAGTCGGGGTGCACCACCCTAACATTAGATGGATATGTTCACCACCCCGGATGCTTTCCCCGGCCTCAATGTCCAGAGTTTGATCCGGGTTTCTTTATGTAGGCGTGGTTGATGACGTCATGGGCCCTGCAACTGAGCTCAGTCTCCGGCCCCCTCACTCCCTGGAGGATGGTGGGTGGGCCTGAAAGTTCCAACCCTCTAAACACTCAGTCTTTCTGGTGATCAGCCACTCTAGGGATTTAGGAACTCTGGGCCAAGAGCTGGGGACAAAGACCAAATGTATGTCTAAGTACACCACGGAGTTCTTGAACCTCTGAGTCTGGGTCACCTTCTATTTGAGTAAGTGTTGTGGCAGAAGAATTTTCCAAAGATGACCTCAATAATTTCTCCCAGTCCACACACTCTTCTTACAATGAGAGTTTAACCCTCTTCTCATCAAGAGGTGAACTTGAATCTTGGCAAGGGCAGAAGGGATATGATGTGACTTCCGTGTCTATAAAAGGCAGTGAAGCGGGGAAGGTATAGCTCAGGTGGTAGAGCGCAAGCTCAGCACGCGCGAGGTCCTAGGTTTAATCCCCAGCATTGCCTCTTAAAAATTTAGAAGAAAAAGAGAAAAAAGGCAATACAGTTTCCACCTAGCTCACTCTCTTGGGACGCTCGCCGGTGGAACTCGCCAGGCTGCATGAGGAGGTCTCACAGGGGTGTCCTGTTGACAACCCAGCCGAGGTCCCTCGACAGCATCAGCCACTGGGCACGAGAGTGGTGGGTCTCCAGATGATTCTGGCCCCTGCCATCGAATCTTCCTGGTACTTCGAGTCTTCCCAGTTGTTGTATAAGAAGAACTCTGAATAGTCTTTGTCCCCATTCCTGGCACAGAACTTCAGAAACCCTTGGAATTTCCTGAGTGACAGGAGTGTCATTGTTATGCTAATTGGGTGACTTCCGGTGGCCCCTAGGTAGCTTTGGGATAGGGGCTGGTCACCAGAAAGACCAGTCGCACCATTAGAGGGGTGAAACCTTTAGCTGCCCCTGTCCAGAGAGAGAAGAGCTCTATCAAAGACTCAGTTTCCAGGTTGCCAAATGCACCCCTGTGCCAGGCGGGGGGGGCACACTCCAGCTCCGCGGGGACAGAGGCTCCTGCACTTGGGCCCTTCTGGATTCTCCCTGTGTTCCTCTTCATCTAGCTGTTCACTTGTCTCCTTTAGAATAAACCAGTAAACGTAAGCAAAGTGTTTTCTTGAGTTCTCTGAGTCAACCTAGCAAATTACCAAACTTGAGGGGTGTCATCCACACAAAAGAGGGGGTAGCCTGGGCTTCCCATTAGCAGCTGGATCTGAAGTGGGGGCAGTTTTAGGGACTGAACATTTTAACTTGAGGGTGAATAGTGTCAGCCCTTTAGCTCCAAGGAGACAATCTCAGCATGAATTGAATTGTTGGACACCCAGCTGATGCCAATGAATTGGTTGTTGATGTGGAAAAAGCTGCACACAGACTCCCCTGGACCCTAAGCTCCTAAGTTTCAGCTCTGAGATCTGAACCCAGTCTCCCTGGGCTCAGGGCCCTCTCCCCACATTATGGCACCGTGATAACAAAACCCCTAAAGCTCTTGGGTTCCCCTTACACTCCATCTTCCTCTCTCCTCTAGCTGCCAGCTAACCATCATCTGACGTGACACCTTGATACTCCTCCATCTGCTTTTATTTTCCTTTAAACCATTTATTCTCAAATTTTATTTCTGCCAAGAAACAGAGGGCAGATGTGTTCCATGCACAGCACACTCCCTTTGGGGCCCCAGATCGCAGGCTGTGGCCCAGATGAGGGACCTCCAGGGAAGTACCACGGGAGCTAATGTGAATCCCACACTTTGTCCTTCACTCTCTAAAGCACATGACGCCAGTGGGGAGAGGGGACGCATCATTGGGATAGCTTTGCAATCCACCATAAAACATATAAAAAGTGAGTCCTTTGCCACGTGGGGTACTTAAATATTTTTTCTTTTTATTTATTTACTTGGAGGGGGAGGTAATTAGGTTTTATTTATTTGTTTATTTTTTAAATGGAAGTATAAGGGGTTGAACCCAGGACCTCATGCATGGTAGGCAAGTGCTCTACCACTGAGCTATACCCTCCCCTGCCAATATTTTTCCTAATAATCAACAAGCAGCCAGCTTTGCCCCTAGTGGGGGTACTATGGCTTGAGTCCACAGCTTCAGACACTTGGACGTGGTGGACCCACCATGTCAACAGGTAAATAAATGTTCTTTCTATAAATCCAGCTTGCAACCATCCCTATATTGGTTGTTTTATTGTTCATCCATTTTGCATATGTTCCTCTTTAAAACCTGAGGATCTCCAACCTCCTTCTGGTTACTGGTTTTCAGCCCAGCATTCCTGTCCCCTCCCCGCTGGGCCACTCCCTCATCCCCTTCCACCTGAAATCTCTGCATCCTCGTTTATTGATTCCTCCCAGCTCGTTCACATCCTCCAAGGCTAAAGCCTCTTCGGTAGGCGCCTAACATGGGAAGAGTGCTCAAGATGTGCTGCCTCAGGTGCGGTGACTCAACTCGGGGGTCCAGTTGTCTCAGTCTTCTAGGGCCACCATAGCAAAGTACCATACTCAGAGAGGCTTAAGGCACAGAAACTGATTTCCCCACAGTTCTGGAGGCTGGGAGCCTGTTCGAATTCTTGGTGAGGCCCTCTTCCTGGCCTGCAGACAGCTGCCGTCCAGCTGTGTGCTCACACGGGGGCAGAGAGGGCACACTCTCCACTATCTCTTCTTAGAAGGACACGAATCCCCTCATGGGGCCCCACCCTTTCATCTAAATCTAATCAACCCCCAAAGGCCCTGCCTCCAAATACTGCCACACTGGGGGTTAGGGCTTCAAATATAAATTCTAGGTAGACATAATGCAGTCCATAGCACTGATTAATGCATTTTAGAAGCTTTCAAGCTTCGATGACATCCTCCCCAGGGCTAGCTGGCAGTGCAGATGGGAAAACGCCACTCACTGTTCCAAAGAGCTTTCCATTCAGATTTCCAGTTTCCTGTTTCTCTTACGCAGCGTAGAGCAGAAGGGCTTGGAAGATAGGCATCCTGGGTTTTGAATCCTACTTTCTCTGTTTACTGGCTGTGTGACCTTGGGCATGTAGCTTAACCTTTCTGTGCCAATAATGATTCCTACCTATATTATATGACATTATATGACATAAGACGGTAAAGTGCTTGGCACTTAGTGAGCCTCTTAAAAAATGTTGGCTACTATTCTTCTCATCTAATAGTAGAAGTAAGCTTGTTGAAAAAGTGTAAAATGTAGTCCCTTGTTGAAAGAGTGTAAAATGCAGAAAAAGAAAGAGAAAGGGAGATATTGGAGGAGGAGGGGAAAATTGGGATGGAGGTGGGGTTAGGACAAGTCTCCAGAAGGACTTACTCACTGCCCTAAAGCAGTGCTATCCAATAGAAATACGCTGCAATCCACACATGTGACTGCAAATGAAGCCACTCGTGTAATTTTAACTTCTCTGGTAGCTGCATTTAAAAAGTAAAAAGAGACTGGTGAAATTAATTTTAGTATATTTTATTAAACCCCATTTATTTAACCCAAGATGTGATAATATATTTTATGCAATCCAATATTTAACCCAATATATTGACTGCTGTATGAAATCAATCTAAAAATACTACTGGGATAGTTTATATTCTTTATTCATACACAGTCTTTGAAATCCAGTGTGCATTTTATGCTTACGGTACATCTTTTTTTCTTTTTTTTTATGATTGTACCATAGCGTATTTGCAAATTTTAGGCTGCTTCAGTAATTTTGTCCTTATGGATAGTGAACATATGGACATCCTTGCACATAAATTGGCCTGCTAATTTCCACAGAAGTTGAATTCCCAGGTCAAAGAGTAGAACATTTTTAGAATCTTTTAGACTCAGTGTATTTTGCAAGCTGCTTTCCAGAAAGTTTTTCCCTGTTTACATTTGCATCAGCCACAAATGATTATCATCAAAAAATAGAACTTTGTTGACTTGAATTGTAATAAGCAAGTTTTTTGATTTGCCTTAATGTAATTCAATTTTTAAAACTTTTCATTATGGTTTTAATTTGCTTCCCTTTGATTACTAGTGAGAATGAACACTTTAGTGTTTATTAGCCATTGTATTTCTTCTGGGAATTGCTCCTTCTATTATTAGGGTATTAGAATATTATCAGTTTTTTTGTGTACTTTCCCATTTTATGTGGTTCTAAATTTTATTTGTGTCTATGATTTTTTAAAAGCTAAAGCTTTTTACAAACCTGCAACTAGTAGATAAATCAGCCCTGAAGATCTAACCCACAGCATAGGGATCAGAGCCAGCAATACTGTATTACATGTAAGCTTCAAAGTTGCTAAGAGAGTAGATCTTAATTGTTCTCACTGTAAAAAAGAAGTAATTATGTGACGTGATAGAAGTGTTAGCTAACACTAGGGTGGTAATAATATTGCAGTATATGAATGTATCAAATCAACACTTTGTACACCTTAAATCTGCACAATATTATATGTCAATTACATCTAAATAAAAATTCATTTTTCTAGGGGAGGGTATAGCTCAATGGTAGAGTGCATGCTTAGCATGCACAAGGTCCTGGGTTCAATCCCCAGTACCTCTGGTTAAAAAAAAAAAAAAAAAGAATTAAAAAGTTTAAAAAGAGAGAAAAAAGGAGATTTTTTCCCCCAAAAAAGAATGTTTGTAAAAGTACCTAGCAGAGTACCAAGCATGAAGATAATTTCTTTTCCTTTTTAAAATTAATATTTGTTTAAAAAAAAAAAGCTAAAGCTTAAAAAACTTTTTGTGTCATCAAATCTCTCATTTCCTTACAATTCCTTCTGTTGTTCATATTCTTAGACCCTCGGGAGTCATCCAGAGGTCACCTAGGTTTTCTCTGTTTGAAGAAGCTTCATCTTTCAGGAATTAATTTTGATACATGAGGTGAGGTATCAATGTTTACACCCCTCCCCACCCGGTATAGCTGTTTTCCTTGCAGCACATCCTCGTTCAGAACCCCTTTCCAACTACTTGTGACCACGTGTGGCCAGCGACCGGACTGGATGGCACAAGTCTCATATTTCAGACCTTTATTCTCATGTCCCTGAGTATTTGTCTGAGTGACTTGCAAGCGCCACGCAGAGAGGATATTTTTAGCTGCTGCTGACAAATCAAAGCTCTAGGCAGTGACCGTCCAGCTCGCTGCTGCCGCAGCCCCGTCCCTTGCCATGACATCAGCTGATTTCCTTTAAGGTGCTGGAGCACTTCTTTTAGCATCCCACTCGAGGGCTGAGATTTAAGGGCCTGTCTTGGTTCCATCCTTAGTTTTGAATTCATGTAACCCATGGCAACAGTGAGGCTCCTGGAGCTGACTGCTGTGTTCAGTTTCCACCAGGCTGAATTGAGAAGTGGAAAGGAACAGTTGGCCACAGCGTGCAAAGTGGCAGCAGGGCCGCAGGGGGACAATGCTTTGGCCAACTTGATGGCCTGTTGGCCACGCGCCCGCTGAGAGGCTTGTGACTCCTTCTCAAAGCTTTCATTAGTGGGATGAAGTCCTGAGAGCAAAGTTAGTGAGGCCAGGATACTGGCCCCATGAGTCACCTGTTTGCATATGGATAGACAATGTTTTCTGTCACAGCCAAAGTCACCCACCTGGGTCAATCTCTCAAAACCGTGCGCTTATGATTATGCCCAGGGGAAGGTTTGAACACTGCGTTTGAGTACAGGGCCACTACCTCCCTCCAAGAGGTCCCATTTCCACTGCATTTTATAGAGGTTAGTGCCCCATGGACTGTGTATCTTCTCGGAATATAATGAGGAATGTGCCCCACCCCCATTTGTACAGCCTGCACCCCTATTTGAGGAGGCAATTTGGGAAAGGTGTCAAGAGATCTGGTTCTGATCCCGGCTCCGTCATTGACTAGCCTTGGGACTTCTCTCTGAGGCCATTTTCTCATCATGAAGGGTGATTTGACTGGTTGATTTGTATTTTGCGGGCTTCTTCCAGCTCCCATTCTCCATGTTTGTGTTTTGGGGAGTAAATGACCACCCCTGGGGAAACAGTGGAAAAGAAAATGAACTGGCAGTTAGCATCATCTTCCTGTCCCTCCTTACAGACACCAACCCTGTGCCTCCATGATTAACCCCACATCTCTTTGAACATCGGTAAGATCCTTCACCATCTCCAAACTTGTGCCCCACTTCTCCACCTCCTCATCCTGTGCTCTAATTTTAACATCTCCTCAAGGTCTCAGTACCACCCACTCTATGTCTTTCCTCCAGCTCTTTCCTCTTTGTGGAATCCCCTCTCCCCCTCCTGATTAGGGAAACCCTAGTACAGAGAAAGCTTTGATGTTGCCTCCTCCAGGGAGTCCTCTCTGACGCACTCTGGCTGAATCAGGGCTCCTGAGACACATGACTTGAACATGATTCACTCCATTCCTGAGGGTGGCCAGGCGGAATGTGTTCTGTTCCCAGGCTTCCTAGCACAACCCCTGCCCATAGTGAAGCTCCTGTGAATTCCAAGTTTTCTGTATCAACTCTGCACACCTTTGTATTAAACAGAAAAAAAAAAGAGTAAGAATAACTAAACAAATGCTACGACTCAGTGTAGATTATACTCAGCAATGAACATCTGAATGCCCAATCTCAACAGCTCTTTGCGTTTTGGGGCCAGAGCACAGAAAATATGCTACAAGCTGCCTGGTCCTTCACCTTAATCGCTCACTCTATCAGTTTGTTTAAGCAAAAGGAGAATGCTAAAATTTCTTTTGGGGTTGGGGAGGAAGGTATAGCTCGAGTGGTACAGCGCACGCTTACCATGCACGAGGTCCTGGACTCAATCCCCTGTACTCTGTACTCCATTTAAAAAAAAAAAAAACTAATAAAAAATAGACTTAATGACCTCCCCCCCAATAAAAAATAAAATAAAATTTCTTTTGAATTTACACTTTTGAACATGGATAAAACCTCCCCCTCTTATATAAAAATAACATATCAGATTAGTTAGGGGTCTTAGAAATAGGGCTGCCACATAAAATGCAAGCCAATCAGTGAAATCAGAATTTCAGATAAATGACAAATAAATTTTTTAGTATAATTATGTCCCAGTGTATAAGGTCCTCATCACAGGATATGCTCACATTAAAAACTAATTTATTGTTCATCTGAAATTCAGATGTAACTGGTGTCCTCTGTTTTTATTTGCTAAACCTGGCCACCCTACTTAGAAATCATCTGCCCTAAGTCCCCTCCAGCACGGGACCCCCTTTGACACCATCACTGACCTGTGACCATCTTGCCTTTCTTAAATCATCCTATGAGCCAGTCCATTTAATTTGAGACAATTTTCATTGTCAGAAAGTGCTTTGTTATAGTGAGGCAAATTCTGATTTCTGTATTTTTCATCTCGTGTTCTTCTAGTCTTGAAAAATGCCTCACCACTCTTTAACAATTTTAAAAACCATGTATTTTGTTGGCAACGAAGTTTACACTGAAAACAGCATTTTGCTGTTCCATCCCTTCTCAGTCCTGAATGTTTCTTTCTAAACTTGTCATTCTTTCTTCTGGTAGAGGATTAATACTGCTATTTATTTTTTCATTATTATTTAATTATTTTTATACAATTTTACTATGAAAAAATTAAAAAAAAACAGGGAGGACATGATAATAAGTCACACATACCCATCACCCTGTTTCAATCATGATCAGCTCGTAAACAATCTTGTTTCATTAGACTCTCATACCCTGCCCCTCCCCTTTCTCCCCCTGCTGGTTCCAAAACATCATGTCATTTCATCTATAAATGCTTCAAATACAGCTACTTCTTTATTCAGCACTTTGGTCCTTGTCTGTTGGGTCTATCTTAGTCCTTTATGGCTGCTATAACAAAATAGCACTGACTGGGTGGATTATAAACAACAGAAATTTATTTCTCAAAATTCTGGAAGCTGGGAAGTCCAAGATCAAGGCACCAGAAGATTCAGAACCACTGCTTGGTTCATAGACAGCTTCCTAAAACGGCTCATGGCAGGAGGGCTATGGGAGCTCTCTGAGTTCTCTTATATAAGGGCTCTAATCCTACTCATGAAGGCTCCACCCTCATAACCCAATCACCTTCCAATACCATCCCAATGGGACTAGGATGTCAGCATATGAATGTGGAGAGGGACACAAACATTCGGTCTATAGCAGAGTCCTAATGTATAAGCAGATCATTTGGCACCTTGAAGCGTCCGTTGTCCCTCATTTACTTCCTCTCATCCTCCCGAACACATATGATACTTTTTCGGTAAACCAACGTGTCAGAGTTACTTATTATGATTAAATGGAATATCAGCCATTGGTGAGCCAGCTGGTATATATATACCATGGCTCCGTTTCCTTGTACACATTTTTTGCTCTTCCTGGAGTTGGTAAGCACTTCTTTTTTCCTAATAATCCCCCAATATCCATCCTTCCCTTCTTCCTTGTCACAATAGAAGTCGCCCACCCAGTGTGCCAGTTTGTGACATGGCACCCAGAGAAACAGAGCTGATAGGAACTAGTTGGATGGGTACACAGAGAGAGGGAGAGGGAGAGAGACTCAAGATGCAATCCCAGGAGCCAGAGGACAATGAAGAAATACCTTTAGAGATCTGCAGGAGAATTATTATTGACCCAACAATCTACATATGGTCAAACTGTACAAACTGGTTCACATTCTTTTTTTTTTTGGTATATTGACTTCTGTCTCTCAACATCTCTCTTGTCTCTCTCTGTCTCTATCTCTCCCTCTCCCTCTCTTCCTTTGGGATCTAGCTTTGCAGCATTCTAGAATGCCATAGTGACATGCCTTGGGGCTTTTTCCTCTTCCTGCTGGAATCAGGAAACTCACATCTCTCAATTATGGAGCATTTTCTTGAATTATTTCTATAATAATTTCCTCTCTGGTTTCTCATTTCTTTCTACAATTTACCTACGATTTGGATGGTTACACCTCATGTCCTTATCCTTTAAATTTTAAAGTCTTATCTCTTCTATTTTATTTGCTTTGTTTTTTTTTGGGGGGGTGTGATTTCCTCAGTTTTATCTCCCCACCCATTGGTTAAATTTTTATTTCAGCTAGAAAATACTTTTAACAGTATGTTATTCTTGTCCTGGAGATACAGTATTGTCGTCTGAGATATTGTCCAATGAATTATGGGTTAAAATTTTTGTTATGTTATTCTCTGGATTACTTCTGCCTCCGTCAGAACAAACTTCTGTTTGGTCTTGGTCTTTGCTTTCATATTTGACAATAGCTAGCTGTGATCGCATGGCAGTTCTGGCCAGGGAGCTGGAGGGAGGTTGGCTAAGAACTCCTGAGAAAGCCTTTTCTTTCTTGATGAGAGGGCGATACGGCTTGCTTACCTCTTCCTCCCATCTTCCTGCTCCTGGTTTAAATGTAATACCTAAAGCCAGAGAAGCCATAAGGTGGTGGTTCTCAAAATGTGGTTTGGGATCTGCGAAGATCCGAGGAACTGTCAGGGGTCAAACTGTTTTAATGATAATAGTAAGACATGATTTCCCTCGTCCTCCTTCTCTCGTGAGTGTGCAGTGGAGTTTCCCAGGGGCTGCTGACCTGCAATGCCGTTTTCATTCTGACAACCAGTGAATGTGTATTTATGTGTCCTTGGGTTTTCACATTTGCTCAGTCCTAGTTTCTCATGAAACAGATATCAATAGGTATAACTCATATGAACAAAAGCGCTGTAGGGTCCTCAATCATTTTCTTTTGAGTGTCTATATTTATTCACTTATTTATTTTGCATATATATATATATATTTTATTGAAGTATAGTCAGTTTACAGTATTGTGTCAACCTCTGGTGTACTCAGTCATTTTTAAAAGTCTCGAGGGGTGCAGAGACCAAAGAGATTGAAAACCATGAAAAAAAAAAAGCTCCCTGACATGGCTAACGAGTTGAACTTATGGCAGCCTTCCACTACGCCCTGTTTTGTTGTTGTTTGTTGTTTTTATGTTAGAATAAGCCCATATTTATTTAAGCTGCTGTTGGTTGGATTCTCTTACCTACAACCAAATATATCTTAACCAAGAAAAGTCAGGAAACCCACCATTCTGTTTGTTTGCTGAAAACATCAAATACTGGTACCTACGGGTCTTTTCTCTGGGGCATTTTGGTTTCTCCAAAAAGTCGCATCAGGCTCTTGCCTAGAGTTTGAGTAGGAGGCTGGGAACTGGGAGTCTCGCCAACTGGTTTGTGAACTTCCACTGAGTGACTCTGGCGCCACCACCCCACTCCCCCACCAGCACCTCTGACCTGGGGCTTCTTCAGGCTTCTGGTCTCCTCAGGGCAAGGCTGGTGGGCACCATATCATGTAAAATGAGGCTGGGACACCAGGACCTCCCTGCTCCTTATGCTGTCTTCAATAATCTTTCCCTTCCCTTCTTTCTGTCCCACCGCATCTCACTCCCACCTTCTCTGCTTCCTGTGCCTGACCTCATGAAACTTTTCCAGGTTCTGGGGAATACAGTACTTACTTCTGCCTGGCCTCCCCGTCTGCAGGCATGTTCTCAGCTCTTACAGCTTCTCCATCTACTTCCCATTTTAAAATATTTTGTGACGTACCTTGTCTGCTGTTGCATACTCTCATTGTCTTTAACCTTTGTACCGTGTCTAGTATGAAACTGCCAGACTTCATTTTTCTGACTTAAGAAGCAAAGCCTCCCAAGAGGTGACTTAACAACTGTCGAACAAATGAAACTTCTAATAGTGAATTCCCTTAAAGAGACCAATCAGTTATCAAATTAATCAATTGCCCCTCATTCATTTTAATTAGGTCTTTGAGAAAAAGAAAGATAAAATGTTCAATCTACCATGTTTTATCAGAGCCCTTCTAAGGTTGCAACCGTCACACATCTGAAGACAGCTTCGCCTGAGTCTCCTCCATCCTTCTCTAGCTCCACGTGTCTGCTTCCTTGAGTGGCTCTCCGTGGCACGTGGTTATTACAGCCTCATCAGTGGTGTCACCTGCGGGGCACTCTTCAGATGAACTCCTCAGGATTCCTGTTTCATAAATATCCTGCCCAGATCTGCACCCAGTCCTCCAGAGTGATGAGGAAGTTTTTAGATGTCCTTGAGATGGGCATCTTGGACACAGAGAAGACAGCATTTCAAATTTCAAATTAAGGTTCCACTTGTAAAATTTGCAACAATCTTAGAGGTGGTAGCTTTCCATAAGCCTTTCAGATTAGCTGACAAATATTATTTCCACTTATAAATCTAGTAAATTTTAACAGCCGCTTTCAAAGGGCCTCATGTGTATTTATCAACTCCAACTGAGCAAACATAGGTACCTTAAACAGTCAGTCCCGTTCATGAATTCAGTGAGTTAAATTCCCTTAAGCAATTCAAACTGAATTTATGACGTGACTAGATTTGATTTTCTAAACTAGAAAGCAAAACCTCCCCAGGTGTCTCAAAAATCGAATAAATCAAACTTTTTAGTAGTGAATTTCCTTAGAAACTAATATGCTTTGCCAGCTTAACCCAGTTCTTTAATAACTTTCCACTCAAAATCACAAATGTAAAATCAATGACCAAAGTATGCATCCTCACTTGGAATCACAGGCTATTCTATTATATACCCTAACATGCAAATACCCTTAAATATCTCAAACCTTTGAATGCTTAATGTATACAGATCATCTTAATGAATACAAACCCTTCCTTCTCCTGACCTTAATAAATATGTATGATCATTAATGATGTGATTTATTTCATGTCTATATTTAATTAGAAATTTTTCTAGGAGTGGAATTGCCAGTGATAGGGTGTGTGCATGACCCAGTAATTTCACCCCTTGTTATAAACATAACAGTAATGTACGCATATGCCCACCAAAAGCCACGACCTGGAAGCTCAGAGTGGTATTATCCGTAACAGCCCTCGACTGGAAACTGCACAAATGCCCATCGACAGTGGATAAGTAATTCGTGGCGTGTTCACCCCACGGAATCCTACCCAGCAGTGAGGTGAGTGCTCTACCACCACACATGGTATGGATGCCTCCCATGCGAGGACCTACTGCATGATTCCATTTATATCGGGGGTGGGGGGGAACAAACCTGTGCCGTCCCAAGTTAGGACAGAAGTTGCCCTGGGGGAGAGGTAGTGATGAGAATGGAGTGTGACGGGGCTTCTGTCCTGCTTCTGTTCTGTTTCTGAATCTAGGTTCTGGTTCCACGGGCTTGCTCATCTTGTGAAAATTCTTCAAACCCTACATTTAAATATGTGCATGTTTCTGCATGTAGGTTATACTTTAGTAAATAGTGTTTTTGGGTTTTTTTTTTAACTTGGGCTGAAGGGAGTATTTTCATCATCCCGAGGAAATTAGGTTACCTGCTTAAGGGCAATAATGTTTCACGTCAGACAGATTTTTACTGAGACAGGGGGCCAGACTGCACGCATTCTGGGCAAGTCTTCTCAAATGTCAGGAGAATTCACTGAACCCTTTCAGTTGCCATCATAGCAAGGGGGCCTCGACCCCATGCCCTCAGTGTAACTGGATCACGTCGGTGTCCTGGGTCTCAGTCACTCCACTCTGATTCTCGTCCTGCCCCGGGTGACTCCCAGCCTCCGTTCCTGCCCTTTTCTGCTCAGCTGCCTTTCTTGTAGCTCACGGTATCTTGATGTCTTGCCATCTGGCCTTTCCATTCCATCAACTCTTTTACATTCTTAGGTGATTCTCTCTCGACCTCTTTTTTATTTTATCACCTGCTTTGGCTGGTTGGGATCCTGTGATATGGTGACTCATCATTGTAGGCCCTGGCTACGTTCTGGATTCTTTCTTGGCCTTCCTGCCCTGCAAGGCCACAGCTCACCCGGCTGGAGTCTGTCTTTTTCTCTTGTGCTTGTCTGTTTTCCTATCACTTGAGTCACACTGACGACACGGACATGGCCCGATGGGAGGAGAGTGCACATTTTTCTTCCCTTGCTTGATTGAACTTTATTCAAGTAACCGCGCTTACTCTGGTTAGGGGTTGGGGGTGGTGTGCCGAGTCATGCTGCTGATCCCGTTGGCACAGACTCTAGGCCTCCCGCCCACCCCACACAGATCAGCTCTCTCTGTGCACTTGGTATTCGGAACCTGTGGGCCAGGCTTTCCATTTATCCCAATCACCTTTCAAATGTTAGATTCTATCCATTATTCCAGCCTGTCAAGATATTTTCCAATCTTAATTCAATCGCCCAGGATTGCGTTTATCCCTCCGAGCTCCTGATAAGTCTCCATCTCCGCATTCAGTGATGACAATGCGGACAGAGAGGACGTGCGCTGTGCGTGGTGCTGACCGCGGCTGCTCTGTCCAGATAAAGAAAGAACAGAGGATGGAGGGCAGCCCAATCAAGGATTGGGTATTTCAAGGATAAACTCTCGGATCCTTTTTTCTTACACCTCTGGCTTCCAATTCAATAACTCAATTCCTTGGAGCTGCTCCCCAAAGTCTGAGGACCAGAGATGGGGGTGTAAGGGGAAGTTTCAAATGTAGGTTCCTGAGAGAGCCCGGAGAGAGTCAACATGGAAGAGGTGGCTTTCTGGCTACTTTCTGGGGACTCCTTTTTCTACCCCCGAAGTCCACAGCAGAGATACCAGAATGGTGGGCTTTCCTGACTGCGTTAGAGAGTGTGCAGAAACCAGCCACCCACTGGCCAAATGGGGAAACTAAGGTGCAGCAGACTTAAGTTCCTGGTCTGGTCCTGGATGATGGAGCCAAGACGGGACACCCAGTCCCTTTGCTCCTCACTGGACCATCTCAGTCAGGTGACCACGGCCTATGCCTGCCCGCAGTGTGCCTCCAGAGTTTGGGGGGATGGGAACAGTTTCTTTTTTGGGGGTACTTAAAATTTTTTTTAAATTTTTATTACTTATCTTTTTAATGAGATATAGTTGATGTAATATTACATAAGTTTTAGGGGTGCAACATAGTGATTCACTACTTTTAAAGGCTATGCTCCATTTATAGTTATTATAAAATATTGGCTATATTCCCTCTGTTGTAATACAAATCCTTGTTGCTTATCTATTTTATACATAGTAATTTGTATGCCTTTTTTTAGGTTTATTCATTTATTTATATTTGGAGGAGGCACTGGGGATTGAAGCAGGACCTCCTGCAGGCTAAGCATGCGCTCTACCACTCGAGCTGTACCCTCCCCCCATAATTTGTACTTAATAATCCCCTACTCCCCTTCGCTTCCCCCCTGGTAACCACTAATTTGTTCTCCTTAGCTGTGAGTCTTTTTCTTTTCTGTTATATTCACTAGTCTGAAAAACATTAGTTTCTTATTAAAATATGCAAGCACAGATTATGGCACAGAAAGCAAAAACCACTTGGATTTTAAAGACGAAACAAGAGGGTCAAAGAAATGTGCATTTACTAGTTACTTGGACCGTGGGTGCTAGATTTCCTCCAACAGTACAAAAATAAGTTATTTAACCTCATGGAACAATTTTAAAACAGAGAAATAGGACTTCATAATGACTGTAACAGCACTGCTTGTAGAGATACATGAATGGGAAGTGTCTGTGGGGAGGAGGAACCATCATTTTTTCCTTCATGTTGTTGTTGTTGTTGTTGTTGTTGTTGTTGTTGTTAGCTATTTGTAGAGTGTAGCCAGTGCCCAGAGCATGAAAGAAAATGTTTTCTTCCAGCTAAGAACCTTTGTCAGTTTACTGGTATCTCACGTAGCCCTTGCTGAGACATTCAGGTTCATTTATTTAGCTTTAAGAGGACATCAGTCAGTCCTTGCAAAATGCCAAGGAAAGCAGAAGGACTGCATGGCTGAGGCTCATTTCTCCTGGCTGTGGACTGACTTTATTTTGCATAATTAATGGTGAATAACTCAGGACAGCATCCCTTTGTAGGCATGAATTTCCAACCCAAGAACATCTTTCAGCTCTGAGCATTGTTGAACTGAATGTTGCTATGAAACTGTGGCTATTTATTCCTCCACGATGTTTTCCTAAAGAACTGTGATGGGGCTCTGGTAACAGAGCTTATTTTTTCATAGCTACACAATCATTTTTATTCTCTCTTCTTTAAAAGAAGAAGAAGGAAAAATACCCCCACCATTTTATAACATTTCCCGTGAACACATTAGAATGTTAGACGGGTGATGCACGCCAGAAGTCTTGGCAGCATAGGAGCCCTTTCCACTGTTTAATCTGTTTTAGTCTGATGTGGTAGAAAGTAGATTTGCCTTGAAGACCCAGAGACCATCAAGATTTCACTGAATGCTCCAGTTGTGTGATAAAGGGTTAACCCCCCCCCCCCGCCTTAAACTCTTGGAAACTTCTTGGAAGAATAGATGCAGATACGTGGTTTTAGAGTAAATATGTTAACAATATCATCTTCAGCCAATACCTTGGTGCATGTCTATTTCACAACAGAGATGTGTATAGGGAACTTCTCTTGGTTTTGCTTGCCTGTGATCCATTCCTTCTTTTTCAACTGAAATAATTCAGTTTTCCTTGGGGACCCACGCTTCTCCAGAGGTGACAGTCAAAACAACTAGAATGATGTGGGTACTACCATGCCTGACCAATCAGGATCCATGTTGACTGTAACAGCCCCTGAGCCCAGCCTTCCTCAATGGATACACTTTCAGTGAGTCTTGAAATCAAGATGCCCTGCCCTTCCTTCTCCAGGAGCCAGGCATGAACCGAGAGAGGCTACATGGAGTCTCTGTCCTGAGAATTTGCATGTTGATCAGTGACACGGGCAGGGCTGGGAACAGTTGGCACACATGTGTCCTGAAGATGTTACCCTGGAAACATCAGTTTTCCTAAGCTTTTTCTTTGATTCTATAACCTACCACCATGTCCATCCAATTTTTTTTTTTTTTTTTGCTTATATTTCCCGGAATTCATTTCTGTTGCTTGCAACCAAGGAACTCTAAGATAGTTCAGAAAATAAACTAGTAAAACAAATTTTCTGTAATGGAAGGAATCCTGTTTCTCTGGGTAATTGTATTGTAAAATTGTAGAAATAATTCTGTGGAAGAAGTAAAAGCCTTTATAAGAATACATAGGAAATACAATGAAAATGAAGTTAAGGAAAGCTGAGTTTGGGGTAAAACACTCAGTTTACTTACTGGTGTGACAAAGGACTTGAAACATGGACAGTAGAGTTGCTAAGCTTTCTGTGGGTTGCTGTCCTGACGGGGGTTGTTGTTGTTGTTATTGTTGTTTTAATTTCCTTAAAATAGCTTCCTACTTGGAGAATTCCCCTTTGACCTTAAGTCAGTAGATTAAATCCTCCAGAACATGTTTCTTGAACTACAATGCACATATAAATCGCCTGGAGGATCTTATTAAAATGTAGCCTGATTCTACATTTCCATCAAGCTCCCAGTGATGACAATCAATCCTGCTGGCCATAGGACCGCAATTTGAACAGCGAGGCTCCAGGTCAGAAGATTTTGCTCCAGCCCAGATTTCTCAGATTCCCTGTTTAGGGGTGCCAGACTCTTTTCGTCTGTGTAGAGCACAGGTGTCATACCGCTCCAAGCCAGCAGGTGGCACCAGCGCACTCTGAGAGTCCCCGCTGAAGTCACTCCTCCCTAAGAACCAGTAAGATACATTTCAGGAGGGTTCCTGTAATGGGAGCTTTAAGAATCTCCAAAGTACGCATATTTCATAGCATTTAGTTATAGTTTGAATCTCCAACAAAATGACGACTGAGGGGGGAATTTTTGCTAAGTATTTTCTTACCCTTTTTTTTCCCTTTAAAACTCATCTGTCCATGCCTCACTGCAAATTTGGCTCCTTTCATTTGTACCTGGAAAGTAAGAGGTGCTTTAGGAGAGCCTGCTGCAGTTCGGCTTTCAGAGGGCTTTCTCATGCATTATCTTACTGCTAGAAGAATCTTTACTACCATTATGGTTCCCATTTTACAGATGAGAAAACAAAGGCACAGAGAAGAGAATTTCCTGACTTACCTGGTAGAACACAGATAGAGAGGGACAGAAATGAGATCCAACCTTGAGTTCATCTGCTCAGAAACCTCAGTCTTTACCCCACTGAATATGGAGAGACAAAAAACAAACAAACAAAAACTGCACCTGAGTTCTCTTCTGCATTAAGCCTTGGTCTTCTCAACATTGAAAGTTAATTAATCTTTGTCAAGGATAGTGGTTTAACTTTTAGGAATTCCGGGGTTCTTAATCAAAGGTGCTGGAATACAGAGAGTTCTGGGCATAACTTCTCCCAAAATGCAATGATACACTTTGGATACAATCACCTGAGATTGCAAGGCTTCTACAAACATTGTATTCATTTACCATAGCCAAGGAGTCCCTGTCCTACATGCGGTATCAATGTTCCCTTTGAAAAATTTCTAGGGAGATTAGGCATTGATGCAGAGGTAACATTCTGAGTACATTTGGATTCAGGAAAAGGCTTTTTTGTACCTGAGAGGAGGAGTGTTTAGGGGAGTTGATGTCTCATTTTGGAGAAACTCCCACAGGTTTTGCAGCCACAGTCAACTCTGGGGGCTACTGGCAGCCCTCTACCCCACCCCTCTCCCACCATCAAATCTGGCACAAGGAAGTTGCTGTCACCTCAAGGCCAAGCCCAGCAGATTCTTGAGCATCATGTCTCAGGGTGGGAAGGGCTCCTGTGGGTGACCTCAAGGAACCGCAATCTCACCCACCACTTAAAGCATTTTGCAAAATGGGTTCTGTGAGATGCTGACATAGAGTATTAGGGGGGAAATGTTTCGATAGTCAAGCAAAAATAAGAAATGCTGGTTTAAACAGTCATAGAAGTTTCTTTTCCAAAGGGCTTCTTGGGGTGTTCTTGTTGGGGGCAGAGATCTGTAAGAATGGGGCTTGTGCTCCTTCCCAGTCGGGAGGGTGAGGAGCCTTTTGTTCCTGGAACATCTGACACTTACAGAAAACCCTGTGAAAACCCTGATCTAGTTCCTCTCTCCCTGCAGATGGGCCAACTTCATGGCAAGTGGCCGGCGCAAGACACAGGGCCCCAGATTGCGTTAGTGATCTGCCATCACCGTCTTAAAATTCTCAGTAAGTTTTGAACAAGGGGCTCTGCATTTGGTTTTGCACCCAAATGATGTAGCTGGCCTGGCCCATGGAGGCCCCAGAGGAGGAGAGGGAGGCCAGAGAGGAGCCGGGTCTTGGTCCATACAGTTCCTATTCTTTCTGCCTCTTTCTCTCTGCACTTTTCTTAGCTCCCTCTTCCCACCTCTGCCCTCTCCTCCCATTTTCCTTCTTTCTGCATCTTCTGTCCTCCTCTTCCTCCCCTCCTTTTGCCCTCTGTCTCTACTCATGGGCATGTGATCTTTTCTCCAGCCCAATTTTATAAATCACTAGAATAAAGCTTTCTAATGTTTCCTTATTTCCCTTTGCACTTGTCATTATGGGATGTGCTGTATACTTGAGTGAACATGCATGCTCTGCAGGATGGTCAGTTACACTGAGTGGTGCTGCTGAAATAATGCTGGATGTTACCACTCTGCTCCGGGCACTGCTGCCTTCGCTAGTTTGTATCTGGGAATTCAGAGAGAGAAGCAGAGAACAGAGAAGAAAGCAGAAATAGAACACATTTCAGTGATAATTAAAATAGCCCTTTCTGAGACTAACAGCATCTTTTGTCTAAACTGATTACATTAATTGTTTGAAGTGAAATGTTGTTAGCATCTTCTTACAGTTAATGGAAAGGATCAGTGCGGTGCCCCTGGCGCATCAGGGGAAGAATCAGAACTGAAGATGGGTTACAGCATAGCTCACTGACAACTAGAGAAGACCTACTTACCATATACAAGGCAAACTTGCCTGCTGGCTTTCAGAGTCCTCAAAGACCACCCGTCCTGCCCAAACCTCTTTCTCCCTTTCTCCCTTACCTTCCATTGTTGTCAAAACTCTTTTTTTCTTTTTCTTTCCTTTTGTGTGTGTGTGTGTGTGTGTGTGCAAATAATATACATTTAAATCAATGGGATAGGTGGGTGGGCATAGCTCACTAGTAGAGTGTTTACCTAGCACGCATGAGGTCCTGGGTTCAATCCCCAGTACCACCATTAAAATCAGTTAATCAAACAAACCGCTATAAGCTAAAAAGGAGATATATTGGTTCCTTCTAATTATGCAATGTAAGGATTGGGAACGGCTTCAGGTATAGCTGGATTCAGGAGTTCAAATGAGGTCATCTAAACTCCTTTCTGGCCCCCTCCTTCTCTATGATCCCTGCTTTCCTTTGGGACATATTCTCTGTCCAGCTCTCTCCACATAGAGGCCAAGAGTGCCCCGGACATCTCACAGAGTACATGCTTCATGGCTTATGATCTAGAGAAAATGGCATTCCCCAAAGGGTTCCTAGGAAAACTGGAGGGGAGATTCAGATTGGCCCAGCCAGGTTACGAGTCATAGGTGATGAGCTCACCCCTCAGCCAATCACAGTGACCTGGAGAATGCAGTGCACTAGGATTGGCCAGTGAGGGTCATGTGCCCACCCACGTGCTGGGCTGGTGCTGGCCCTGCTGGCACCAGGAGGAAGAATGAACTGTTGCCCAGTACAGAGAATGGGTTCTCCCTAGGAAAGAGGGTCCCCAGTACTAGAAGGAGAGGGGATATATGTTCCACAGACAAGCTGACAGCTCTGGGTGACTAGCCCTTCTAGGTCTGTCCCGTAACTCCTCGGCTTCCCCACACTTTACTGATATGTGCCTCGGAGCCTTTGTGTGGCTCCCTTCCTCCATTTCCTGGGGTCCACCCAGGCCCCCACCGGGCCGAACCTGCGATGAGCACTCAGACAGTGCTTCGTGGGCTCTTGTGGGAGCCAGCGGAATGCTGGAGAGGTTTCACAAGGGAGGCAGATCTTTTGCTGAATGGAAATAGTTGGTTCTAGTCTAGCGACTGATTTCCATCAG
The DNA here is from genome assembly GCF_036321535.1 of Camelus dromedarius. Taxonomy (NCBI): domain Eukaryota; kingdom Metazoa; phylum Chordata; class Mammalia; order Artiodactyla; family Camelidae; genus Camelus; species Camelus dromedarius. The sequence goes on along the minus strand of NC_087437.1, from coordinate 110,994,778 downwards.
GCTTAGGTGAGACTCTATGCTGGTCAAGGCTTTTTAGTTGAAAGGACTGGATAGACAATGAATTAGTCCAAACAGAGGGGAGTGGACTGAAAGGAGGCGAGGACGTCTCCTAGAACCAGTGAACAGCTGAACCCCAGGGGCTCTGGATGCTGTGCGTGCTGGGAGGAGACGCAGTCCTGCTGGCGCTCTGGGGAGAGAGGGTCTCCCGTCCTCGGGTCTGTCGGTCTGGACGGGGCTCCCACTTCCCTCAGCAGCTGCTGCTGTCCGACTGCTCATCACTGTGCTCTGTGGGAAAGGCGACTGCCCGGCCTGGCGCCTGCACCTTTTAATTCCCATGCCCACCCGGGGCTCTTTGCTCAGGTTTTTGAGAAAGAGAGAATACATTTGATCACTGACCAGCCAGTGCATCCGCACTCCTTGGGCATCCCCCGTTAGTCCAGTAATCTGTTCACTGAGGTCATGCAGCACACACAGGGAGAGGGGCTCGGACGAGGGGGCGGGGGCTGGGCAGGCACCCCAAAACATGCCTCTTATGAATACATGGGGCAGCTGTTTCATGCTGTGTGGGTTAAAGCTGAGAGAAGTTGAATGACTCACACCAGGCCGCCCAGCCAGGGAGAGGCGACCCAGGTGTCTGACGGCTGCTTTTTGGCCACGTCTAGTGAAGAAGGGATGCCCCAAGCCCTAAGCATGGATCAGCCCTCGGAAGCCGGGAGGCTGTGGGAAGGGAGTCCAGGAAAGAGGTGGGGCTTCGGTGGGCCCCACGATGTACACTGAATGCAGACACTGGAGTGGAGAGGAGTTAAGACCTTGGGATTTGACTGGGAGGGTCTTGGTGGCCTTCAGGGAAGCAGGTTCTGATGGCAGAGTTAAGGGGGAGGTGAAGAAAGGATGGAAAGAAAGTGAATAAAAGGCAGATGCAGATTATCAGAAACAACAAATGGTGAAGCCTTGGTCCATGTTCTGGCATCATGGACTGTGGTCTCTGCTCTGCTGTATTATAAGAAATTCCAGAATCGTGCCCTGTCCAATAGTTAAGTGACAAATGAGTGGAAGGAAGTCCTCAACTTGGTACCCAAATAAGCATTAGGTCTAAGATTCTGATCTACTTCAGAGAAACCAGAAACTATTTGCTCAGTAGGATTTGGGTTGATAAGGTGTCCATCATTATAAACTGACTATGCTTCAATTAAAAAATTAAAAAATTAAAAACAGAAAATATGCCCATAATAGAACAAAGTTTAATAATAACCAGACAGCTCTGTTGAAGAGGTTATTGTTGACACAGGCAAGGTCTTTTTCTAAGTTACAGGGAAGCCACTTATTTTTTGTGATATTAAATGCATTTTGCTAAGATTCTTCTTCAGTTAGCACTATTTTCAACTGCTCATAAGAGAAAATCTAAATAATAAATATAATAAAACATAAATTTAATAAACCAGATAATACATACCTGTCTCGGTATTTTTACTGAGTAGGCATTTACAGGGACGGCTCAGGTGACCAACCATGTCGTCCAGTATCCAGACTCTGTTTTTCATTTCATCCTCAGTGGTTGACTTTTCATTTGTATAACAGTCACCTCACGGTTGCAGGATGGCTGCTACAGCCCTGGAAGAAAGGGAAATTGTGGCACTGGCAGGCCCTCTCCTTGCATTTGTCCCTTTTTATCAAGAAACCAATTATCATTTTCAGAAGCACTCCAGCAGATTTCCTAAAGTGTCAGTAAAGAGACTGGGATACTTGGCCAGTGTAGCTGCAAGAGAAGCTGGAAGTGTAGACATCCATCAAAATGGAACGTGGTATCCTTGGCATGTTCAGCTCAATCAGGATCCCCCCCAAGGGATATGCCAGGGTGGGACCCATTTCATCTGAGCAGAATCTATGATCTGTGAACAAGGAGGAAAGCATGAAGAACACCAAGAGCATCTTCACAATCACAGCTAACCTCCACTGGCAATGCCATTTTCAAGGCAGGCCTCCTCACCGGGGACATGAATGATGCTAAAGGCTTTGCACCAACGGTAGCTCATGTGCCTGGATCAAAATGACTCTAAGACGTGACATAAGTCACATGACAACACAGATCACCGGGGATGTGTCAAAACTCCTACTTGCCACTTAACTTGGAGTCCCTTGGGTTTGCATAGAGTGCTCGCTAGCAAAAGAGTAATTATTTCCAAGTGACATTTTTTACTGTTGGTTCATGCTAAGAGTTTTGGGTTATAACAGCGTGCAATTACTCTGTAACATGTCACAAATGTCACTGATGTTGGTTTCTTTAAGAATGAAGGTGTTACTCACACCCCCGGCACCATCTGCTGGGGGCTTGTTCTGGCTGGGGTGTGTTGCACTGGGCTTGACTTCTTTTCTCCTCATTTTCAAATTCATACTCACTACTTAGCAAAGTAGTAATTGAGAGATTTGTTCATTTGGAGTTTAATAAAAGGTTATTGGATTTGTTGTTGTTAAAAACAAAAGAGAGTTAACTTGGAAGCCACGTTCAAATAACTGAATGTTTTTCAAAATCTAGTGTTGCCCAAACATGTGCACCCAGGGGCTGGGGGCCTGGTGAGGATCTTGGCACTTTGGTGGGTTTGTGACATGTCCAGTGACTGTGGCCTTGAAGGGATTCAGGCCGAGTGTGGCTGGACCTTCTGCTTTTTCAAAAAAAAAAAAAAAAAATACGGAAACCTGAAATTTTGGGAACATCTCTCAATTTCCTGATTATTGGTAACAAAGTCTCAAAATTTTAAAATACAGACTAAACCAGATTTATAGGTCTGATTCAGTGAGAGGGTTGTCACTTTCCCACCTTAATGCAAGCCCCTCATTTGAATGGTAAGATCATGAAATCCTGGGGCGGAAAGGGAGCTGGTGCAGAAGGACAGACATTTCCCGGGGGTCCTCTCCAGGCCAGGCAGGTGCTCCCCTTCACTGAGAGGTTAGTGGTTTGCCCAGGTGAGCAGAGGCTCATGCAGACCCAGAGACTGGAGAATTTTCTCCCCCAGCTGCTGGAAAGGTTGTCCACTGACTGCTCTCAGCCAATAGCCTTCTTTGGAAACTGGTTTCACTTAAGAAAGTTGCCTCTGCAAGACACCCATTTCTCAAGGCAGCCGGCCTGGCATGAGGCCCCCTGGTCCTGAAGGGCCAGCCCAAGTCTGAACATCCCTCTTCCTCTGTGCCATCCAGCCCTTCTCTTCCCCATGCGCTCCTGATCCCAAGGACACTGTCTACAGGCTAATCTCTAACTCAGCTCCTGCCTTCCCTGGAACATGACCTGTGGCCTTTAGCTCCTCTCTCTGTCTCCTTTCTATGTCCCAAGTAAGTGTATTTAATGAGCAAGACCAGTTTAAGATAGTAGCCATCTTTGATGAAGACATTTTCCTCATAAAGTCAGATTTTTCAAGAGATCTAATTTGGAAAAAAAAAAAAAACCTTCACACACACCTATTAGAAATATAGCAGAATAAGGAATGTGTGTAAGAGCTACATAGGAACTTTTTTACCCCCAGGCCAACATAATCTTTTTCTTATATCTTGTGATATAACTGACATGTAACATTATATTTGTTTCAGGTATACAACACAGTGATGTGACATTTGTACATATTGTGAGATGATCACAAGTCCAGGTAACATCCATCACCGCACATAGTTACAAAATATTTCTTTTCCTTATCATGAGAACTTCGCGGGTGGGACACACTAGGGGCGTGGGGATTAACAGATGCAAACTACTATGCATAAAATAGATAAGCAACAAGGATATGCTATATATGCTATATACCACCATCTTGTAATCTTGGAGTATAATCTGCAAAAATACTAAATTGCTATGCTGTACACCTGAAACTAACACAGTATTGTAAATCAGCTCTACTGCAATTAAAAAAGAGAACTACTGTCTTTGCAACTGTCAAGTGTGCAGTACAGTATCATTAGCTCTTGTCATCTTGCTGTACATTACATCCTCAGGACTTATTGATTTTATAGTTTATTTATTTTATAAGTCGAAGTTTGTACCTTTTGACCCTCTTTACCCATTTCCCAGACCCCACCCCTACCCCAGGCAACCACCAGTCTGTTCTCTGTGTCGATGAACTTGGTTTTGTTTGTTTCTTTGTTTTAGTTTCTGCTTATAAGCAAGATCGTACAGTATTTGTCTTTCTTGACTCATTTATTTCACTTAGCATAATGCCCTCAAGGTCTGTCCATGTTGTCTCAAATGGCAAGATTTCATTCTTTTTATGCCTGAATAATATTCCATTGTGTATCTGTAACACGTTTTCTTTATCCATTCATCCATAGATGGACATTTAGGTTGGTTCCATGTGTTGGCTCTTGTAAATATTGCTGCAATGAACATGGAGGTACAGATATCTTTTTGAGTTAGTATTTTCATTTTCTGCGGATAAATACTCAGAAGAGGAATTGCTGGATGGTACAGTAGTTCTATTTTTAATTTTTTGAGAAACTTCCACACTGTTTTCCTTAAGGGCTGCACCAATTTACATCCCCACCAGCAGTGTACAAGGGTTCCCTTTTCTCCACATCTTTGTCAACATTTGTTATTTCTTGCCTTTTTGATGATAGCCATCCTGACAGGTGTGAGGTGATGCTATCTCTTTGTGGTTTGGATTTGCAGAGGAGCCTTCTCTGATGCCTGCTCAGCAGATGAACTGCCTCTTCCTCCAATATCAAGCCTGAGTGAGTTCGCAGTCCGTGTCACAAGCATCTGGTGAAACAATATTCCAGTGGCCTTGGTAAGACTGGAGGCGAAGACCTGGGTCAGAATGTCTCCACCTGTGTTAGCCACCAGGATTCTCTATAGCCCAGTCCTTAGAATCAACTCAAGAGTTGATAAGAATGATTTAAATAAACCAGGTGGAGGAAGAAAAGGCAGTGGTTGGGGATGCTGGGGATTTTGCTTCTCTCCCTAATGACTTTGTGAATAAAGGTCACTCAGTTGAGCCTTTCTTTTCTAAGTCTAAACAACCCCACTTGGAAGGGTTTATTTTATAGCACATGTTTGGAAAGGGGCTACTCATTTTTATGCATGGTGATAACAATACTGGGGTGGAGATAATAGGAGACAGGGTCCCAGCAGATAAGAATAAAAAGAAAAATCATCATCTTCCTCTATTACATTTGCAGATTCAAGCGAAAAGATAAATATCAACTGAGATTAGAATGAGAGATAATACGTATTTTCCCAGTACTGCTAGCCAGAAATATGGTTCCCTCCTCAGCTCCAGTCACTACCTCTTGAGAATGTCTTTCGGCGGGGGGGGGGGGGGGTAGGAGGGACGGACGGGAGGTAATTAAGTTTGTTTGTTTATTTATTTATTGGTATTTTTTCTTAATGGAGGTACTGGGGATTGAACCCAGGACCTTGTGCATGCTAAGCAGGCACTCTACCACTTGAGCTATACCCTACCCCCCCAAAATTTTTTGGGTTTTTTTGAGGTGGGGGGGTTAGGTTTGTTTACGTATTTATTTATCTTTTGATGGGGGTACTGGAAAGTGAACCCAGGACCTCGTGCATGCTAAGCAGGCACTCTACCACTGAGCTATACCCTCCCCGACTACCTCTTTTACAGTATCTCTACCTAACTGTGAACCCAAACTCAGGAAAAAGAAATTAAAGAGTAACATAAATTCTGGATGTACTTCAAACAATATTGTAATATATCATCATTTCAGGACCAGAGTTTTCCGGTCTTGGTCTGCGTGTGTTTTCATGCAGACAAGAACAAGAAGAGGAACGTTTGCCATTTTCCCACTTAATGACCTCAAAAGTAAACATTTACCCTTTTCAGAATCTCTTACTACAAAACAAACTGACTCTCTGTCCTCTCCAAGTCATAATGGAAAGTGCAAGAGGTTTAAAGATGAGGTTTGACTTTTGCAAATAAGAAATATTGATGAAAGCAAAGCTAAGTCAGGTCTAGAGTAAGACTGATTTGTCCGAAGCTAAGAACAATTAACTCCAAAAATTTATTACATTTTTTCTTGAATAAGGGAGCCCTCAGTCCAAAAGAAGAATTTGAACTGGTAGACAGGTTTCTTGGAAAGGCTGATACTCAAACTCCTCTTAGCAGCAAAGGGGAAAAAGGGAATTTTAGCAAGGGAAGGAAAGAAATGGTATATACTGTTTTGATTATGGTACATGTGTCTAGATTGTTTGAGTCCAGTTCAGACCTAAGAAGATATGATTCTGTAACTGGGATGGAAACATCCTGAAACCATGGCATCTGATAAATTTTGTCTCCCTTCCAAAAGGGTTACAGCCCAGGAAAGAGTTTTTTTATTCTAGAAGTTTGGCCTGTTTCTTCGTGAAACTGAGTTTTAAGAGTAATAGGAAAAAATAAAATCTAATAATTCTAAATTTTTTAAATGAATAAAAATAAACACACAACTCCTAAAATGCACCTTATTTTCATTATTTCTCATAAAGTGGGTGTGGTAGGAAGAATACTGGCCCCCAAAGATGTCCACTTTCTAATGCCTAGAATTTGTGAATATGTTATGTTTTACATGACGAGGGATTAAGACTGTGGATAGAACTAAGGCTGCCAATCAGCTGACTTTGAAATGGGGAGATTATCCTGGATTATCCTGGTGGGCATGATACAATCACAAGGGTCCTTCAAAGTGGAAGCAGGAGGCAGTGCAGCCTCAATGTCAGACTTACTGTTGGTGAAGCAGCAAGAGAAAGATGCCATTGACCGTTGCTGGCTTTGAAGATGGAAGGGACCCACGAACCCAGGAATGTGGGCAGCCTCTAGAAGCTGGAAAAGGGGAGAGAACAAATTCTCCACGAGATCCTCAAGAAAGGAACACAGCCCTGCTGACACCTGGATTTTAGTCCTATGAGCCCCATTTCAGACTTCAGACCTTCAGAGCTGTAAGATAACCCATCTGTGTTGTTTCACTAAGTTTGTGGTAATTTGTTACCCCAGCAATGGGAAACTAATGTAGCAGGTCAGTCAAGTAGAAACAAAATTCATTTATGAAACAAGTTCTTCTTTAGTTTTTAAAATGATGCTGATACAATCAAGGTAAGCATACTGTTTTATGCACAGATATTTCATTCCATGTGACCCACTTCTGCAAAGCACCTGGTAGTCCTGTTTTGTACACAGTTTCTCTTTGGGATAAGAGCCAGTGTTTATTACATGAAACAGTTTTTTTGTTTTGTTTTGTTTTTTGAGCAGGAGGCATTATTTTGTCTTTTACTAGCTGGCTATTAGAAGCAACTTACAATAATAGTCAAGCTCTTTATTTCCAATCAGGAACTATCTTGGAGTGGCGAATGGGGGAAAAATAGTTGTGAGCCTTTTATCTTTCCATCACCTAGCCAAAGAAAAATATATGGGGGAAAATGTCTGGGTATCTACAATTTGTGATTTTTTTTTCAGTTACTAATCTGTATGTTAGGAAATTGGGGTTTGACCTCCCCCCATCAAAAAAAAAAAAAGGAAAATCATTTGCAGTAACAGGGATTCCAAGAGCCTGGAATGTTGCTTCCTGCAAGTTTTGAGATGATAAAAGCAACACTTGTTTTAGAAGGAAAAAAAGATACAAATAATAATATGAATGCTGGGAAGAATGAATAACGCAGCTATTGAAAGGCACCTGTAGGCAGAGCTGAGTTACAGACATGGAATACTTTGGAATATTCAGAATGCTGTGAGAAAAGGGCTCTTTTCCCAAGCTGGGGTGTCTCCACCTCATACCCTGGACATGGCACCCCCCACCCCCTTCCCAGAGCTCCTACAATTTTTTGATCCTAAAGCTCCCTAATCAGTATTGTCCTTCGCTCTCAGGCTTTTAAAAGAAGCACTTAGACATCTCAATAACACATTTCCCCACCTCATTTTCAAAAGGAAGAGAAGAAACATTTCTGAGGAGAGAGGACACCTTTTCAGTGACCCTTCTTTGGTTGTAACCAACCAAAGAATTCAGTTCTATCCAACAAAGAGTTACGCCGCTAGGAAAACTGACCCAAACACGATGGGAAAGGCTGATTCCAAGTACTCAGCTGTTGTGTGTTCCTTCTGCACCGTGTGGAAGACGTGGTGGGGAGGCAGTACTTGCTATGGGCTGAGTTGTGCCCCCACCCCAACTTCCCGTGTTGAAGTCCTAACCCTCAGTCCCTCAGAATGTGACTGTTGGGAGATGGGGCCTTTCAAGAGGTGGTTACACTAAAATCGGGTCCTTAGCATGGGCCCTAATCCAGTCTGACTGGTGTCCTGACAAGAAGGGATCAGGTCAGAGAGGGAACATCGGGGATGCTTGCACCCAGAGGAAAACCTGTGTGAGGATGAAGTAAGAAGGTGGCCATCTGCAAGCCAGGGAGAGCGATCTCAGAGGAAACCAACCCTGCCTGCACCTTGATCTCAGAGTTCCAGCCTCCAGAACAGGGAGAGGATCCGATTCCGTTGTGTAAGCCAGCCCACCGGCAATGCCTCGTTAGAGCAGCTCGAGCAAAGTCAGATGCTAATACCCCCATCGAAGACACGCTGGTTGTGGCTTAGCAGCAGCCCAAATGGACACTCTCGGTTTGCAGCATGGAAGCCTGGGCCTGGCTCCTGCCTCACACTCAGCGTTGCTCTTCCAGGCCTGGCGGTCAGTTTTCAATTCCTTCTCCCCACCTTGGCCTCCCTCACTCTGCACCTTGAAGCCTGGGGAAGCCATGGTTTCTCTGTCTTTGCATTTCTCCCTTCCTTCAGCCCCAGATGTTACAGAGCACAGAGCAGGCAGTTTTCAACGCTGGTTAAATCAGGGCTTGTCTCTAATCAGTGCACATTCTTAAACCTCCCAAAAAAGTAAAGATGACTATCCTGGCCCCACCTGAGAAGGTAGGATGGCGGATCAGGAGAGGGAATGAGATTCCTGCAGACGCTCAATCCTATATTTGATTCCTCCAAAACTGACTGATCTTCCGCCTCTGGGAAGACGCTGGGCTGGGCCATGGGAAGTGAGGATAATGGAGCTATCATCGCGAGGAGCAGTGTGAGCTGCCCGGTTCCCTCTAATACAACGTGATGAGCATGATACACCTGGGAAGATGGAGTGACGGATTCTGTCTGGGAGGCTGGGGAACCCGCGGCGTGGGAAGTAACCGGAGATTCCATCTGGGGGAATGACGCATTAGCTCTCCGACCTCAGCGAATCTCTCAACCTCTTTACCGCTTAAATGGAGATTATAGAACATGTTTTGGGAAGTTGACTGATGTGATTATTAAATGAAAAATTGAATTAGAAACTACATGATGCAATGCCTCACACCTTGTGGGTGACCAGTAACCACCAGGAAGAAGAGAGTCCCTCAGAGGAGATGATGGCCCAGCCTGAATTTGAACGGTGAGCAGGAGGACACTGGACAGAGGAGAACTGGAACAGAAAGAGGTATTCCGGCAGAGGGCCAGGCAGAAAAAAGATGCTGTTTCAGGGGAGCCCTGGGTTACCCCACGTAGATGTTAGGAGTATTGTGGGAAATCAGAAGGGTGGGATGGGTCTTCAGGGCCAGGTGAAATAAGTGGTCTTTATTCTTAGCAGAGAGACGTCTCCAGAAAGTGAGTGGTGGAGGGGTAGAAACTGGAGATGGAGGAGGAAGGGTTAGGGTCACTCCAAGGGGTAGGGTGACTCCAAGCTGCCTCCCATTTTTCCAGCCTGGGCATTGCCTCTGCAGATGGTAAGGCCAGAAACTGACCTGGGAAACAAGAGAGAAGTTTAGTGGGACTTGTTTGCTGTTGTTTGGTGAAGGTGATGGAGTAGTTACAGTGAGATGGTGGACATGTGAAGTCCATGAGGCTTCCTTTGGTCTCTAGGGAGAGATGCTTAGTAACCTTGTCCAAAAAGAGTCTAGCTTTTTGTAAGTGAGTCAGGGATGCATGTGTGTCTAACGTGGGATGAGTACTGTTCTAAGGTTTCACGCCATCAACTCGTCCAGTCCTCATCGCACCCCTGTGAGATGGGCAGTATCATGAGCCTCCTTTTACAGATGAGAGCTGTGATGGACTCACTTGTGTCTGTCCATCACCCCCCGCACCCCTCCCCCCAAATTCATATGTTGAAGCCCTAACCCTCAGTGTGACTGTTTGGAGATAGGGCCTTTTAGGAGGTTACATGAGGTCATCAGGGTAGGGGCCTAATCTAACAGGGCTGGTGTCCTCATAAGAAGAGACACAAGACATCTCTCTCAGCATGTGCACAGGGGAAAGACCATGCAAGGTCGCAGCAAGAAGGCAGCTGTCTGCGAGCGGGCAAGAGAATTCTCACTAGAAACCAACCCAGATGGCACCATGATCTTGAACTTCTAGTCTCCAGAACTGTAAGAAAATGAATTTCTGTAATTTATTTTAAAGTAAAATAAATGTTTAAGTTAGTCTGTAGTATTTTGTTATGGCAGCCAAAGATGACGAATACGATGCCAATTCAGCACATAGACATGAAGTCACCTGCCCAAGGTCACACAGCTGGGAAGGAACAGAGGCAAAATTTGATTTAGGGCAGAATCTTTGCTTTTAACCACTAGCCTCTTTGCCTTTAACTACTGCCTCTCTAGGCAGTGTATGTGTGTGTGTGTGTATGTGTGTAAGGGCAACATCTCCACGTGGATGGAGAGAAAATGGAGCTGTCACCTTATTCTGAGAGGAGAGGTTGATTTCTGGGGCTCCACCGCACCAGTTTGCCTTCCTGGGAGGCCTAGTGACTTTCACTGAGGCAGCATGGCCATGTTCCAAGCTTCTCCATCCTATTCTGTTCAACTGGGGAGGATGACACTTCTGTAGAATGGAGACTAAACGTGTGGTATGAGGCAGGTGGGGATGCAGACACAGGCTCTGGCATGCCCTGTCTGTCACACCTGGCCCAGGGGCCAAAGGAGGGGGGAAGAGTGGGGGAGACTGAGTGGTCCTCACCCTCACTGGGCCGGCAGGAAGGGTGGAAGTTGCGTGTAAGTGAAGAGAGAATCCAACAGGATATGATCTGGTAAGTCATCCAGAGACATACGATCTGGTAAGTCATCCAGAGACCTGCTATCTTACGGTGGTTATAGTTAGAGATGAATTGAAGATCAAACTGGGGCAGGTGGAGGCAGAAAAAAAGGGAATCAAACCTGTTTTCCCTTGGAGACCCACGAGTGTGTTCCTGGTCATCATTTGTGATTACTAGCTCTTTCCCCTCAAAACACATTTTGAGGAGGGTTTTTTCTTTTTTTCCTTTTTTTTTTTTTTCCGGTTGTTTGTTTGTCCCCTTGCCTTGAAGTTTCTGAAATATTCCACAGCTCTGTCCCTGCCAATTCTGCAGAAGTGTTGCTGTTGCTCAGAGCCTGTTCGCAGCCAAGTGGGAGAGTTTCTCCACAAACTGCCATTTCAGTGAAAACACAGAAAATAAAATGCAACCAAGCACATTGCAAAGAGGAGGCAGTGCTGGGCTCCTTGGCTGTGGTGTGACCTGGTCTGCCAGCCCTGCCTCTCTGACCTTGTCTTTGTATTGCTGGGCATGTTAGTTTGCATACTGAGGCTTCCTTGGTCTTTTCTCTGTAATTGAAGGCTTGTCATGACTGCAAAAATGTCCAAGGTTCCTCAGCCCCCTTCTGAGCCCTCTTTCACCCCACCCCCAACATCTGTCCTCAGGGAAGAAAGCCTTGGTTAAACTAACTCTCTTCCTAAGAAGTTGTCTTTAGGATTGTCATTCCTCCCTGGTGACTTTGCATTTTCCAAGAGGGCTGATGTGCTTCTCAGACACTGTGTGCCGATGAATCACCTGAAGCTTTTACCGTGATGGAGATCCAGGTTCAGTGTGTCTGGGTTGGGGCCGCCCTGAGACCCTGCATTTCTGACACTGGGCAGTGGTGTTGCTGCTGGTCTGTGGACTGTGCTTTGAGTAGCCTGGCTGTAGAGGAACACTGAATAGTTGAATGGTTGTAAGAAACACTATCGGAATGGATGTAGTCAGGATTCTGCAAAGAAACCAACTGATAGAAGATACCTATATTTATGTAGATAGAGATAGAAATAGATACATGAAGAGATTTATTATAAGAAACTGGTTCATGTGACTATGGAGGCTGAGGGGTCCCAAGATCTGTAATTGGCAAGCTGGAGACCCAGGAGAGCCGATGGTGTAAGTTTCAGTCTGAAGTTCCAGCAGGCTTGGACCCAAGAAGGGCCGATATTTCAGTTTGAGTCTGAAGGCAGGAAAAGACCGATGTCCCAGCTCACATCCTCAGGCACGAGGAACAGGAGGGTCAACCTTTTGGTTTTATCCAGGCCTTCAACTGATTGAGTAAGGCCCACCTGCATTAGTATGGGCTATCTACTTTACTCAGTCCACTGATTCAAACATTAATCTCATCCAAAAACACCCTTACAGACACACCTAGAATAATGTTTAACCAAATGTCTGGGCACCCCATGGCCTAGCTAAGTTGGCACATAAATTGAACCCTCACAGGATGGGAGTGTGAATCCTCCTCTGGGGTCTTCATAGCCCCTGCGTTGTCCTTACTCGTCCTAGAACTCTCTAGTGAGAATACCCAGGTGTGTCCTATCACAAGGTCAGTGTTCACTGCCGCACTGCATGTCCAAGATCTCAAGGGCTTCCCTCTACAGAACACCTGGCCTCACCCCATCTTTTCTGGTATGTAAAGGACAAATACTATTTTACCTTTATTAGGTAACCCCTTAATTTAGTTGTACTGAGTGCCTGCTGTGTGAAAGGTACAAACTAGAGGGCCAGGAGGACCAAGGATGAGACACCAGAGTCGAAAGGGTGTGGTAGGGACAGGCTAATTTGTGAGGCCCAGAGCCAAATGAAATTTTCAGGATCCTTTTTCAAAAATTAGGAGTTTTAAAGACAGCGATATCAGAGCAATAAACCCAGTATGGGGCCCTTCTGAGTGTGAGACCCTGTGGGATTTCATGGGTCAGATGCTCTTGAAGCTGGTCCTGGGTGTTGGGAAAGGAGGAAGGAAAGTAGGCAGAGCTGGAAACAATATGGTGGAAGGAAGGGAAGGAGAGTCAGCTCAGGAGCCAAATGGAAATGCTGGGGTATTGATTTGTGCCTCTTTTTGTCCCCTTCCTTCCTTCCTTCCTTCCTCCCTCACTTCCTTTCTTCCTTTCTTCCTTCCTTCCTTCCTTTCTTCCTTTCCTTCCTTCCTTCTTTTTTCTTTCTTTCCTTCCTACAAGGCATTTTACCACTGTTCATGAAATAATGTGTTCATAATCCACTATGTGTGTCATTCCACAGATACTTATAAATTATACCAGTTTGTATCACTTTATTTTTTCCTTTTAATTTTTTAATTGAAGTATAGTTGATATACAATATTATATTAATTTCAGGTGTGTACATAGTGATTCAGCATTTATATACAATACAAATTGATCAGCAGGTAAGTCTAGTAACCATCTGTCACCATACAAAATTATTACAATATTATTGACTATTTTCCCTTACATTACATCCCCATGATTTGTTTAGTTTTTAATTGGAAGTTTGTATATCTTAATCCTCTTTACCTACTTCGCCCAGCCTATTTTCTTTGGCAACCACATGTTTGCTCTCTGTATCTATGAGTCTGCTTCTGTTTTGTTTTGTTTGTTCATTTGTTTTGTGTTTTAGACATAGAGGTCAAAGTATTTGTCTTTGTCTGACTTATTTCACTTAGCATAATACTCTCAAGGTCCATTCATGTTGTCCCTCATGGCAAGATTTCATTCTTTTTATTGCTGAATAATATTCTATTGTCTATCTTTACCACCTTTTCTTTATCCATTTATCCATTGATGGACACTTAGGTTGTTTCCATTTCTTGGCTATGGTAAATAATGCTGCAATGAACATGGGGGTGCAGGTATCTTTTTGAGTTAGTGTTTTTGTTTTCTTATGTCTTTTTTCATTCCTGTTGCAGTGGTGGCTAGAGTCAGAATCCTGTTACTAAGGCTGTCCTCTGTGGTTGAGGGTGGGGTGGTAGTCCAAAGTTGGGGGCGGGTAGTGGTTATGAATACCCAGGCCAGGTTTGGTTTAAAAGTGGTCTTCTAGCTGTTTCTCAGAATACACAGGAAAGTTCTAGAGGAGTGAACCTCAGACGAAAACCATCCCAGGAATGGCCTCCTGGAACTAGAAGGCAGAGTTTCCACTTTCCCTGAACCTCTGTCAGGGTCTTGGTATTCATTTGTGATGTGGCCAAGTGGTTAGAGAAAAGCCCAGGAAGGTAAAAAACAGAGGTCTCTGCCGGTAAGATCTGACTAACTAGAATTTTCTCATTCTAGGTTTTAACTCACACATCGACTAACCCTTGAGGTGAGTAATGGGATTGAAGGGTCTTGGCAAGAGATCGGGGATGAATCAGAGTCATCTCATCAACTCATCAACAACCGCTTTGGAAAATCGCTCTCATCTCTCTCCTGGTGGGTCCGGAGTAAATGATAACTCAACCACTGAGTGCTTTTGCTGTAAATATTTCTGGAACACATACAGTGTGTAAGGTCCTGGAGAGTAAAGTGTCTCCTTAAGGAGCTTAAATTTAGATGGAGACAAAGTGCACTAGTGCTTCCCTCTCTGCATGAGTGAAGCCCTGATGGAGATGTGTGTGTGTGTTTAATTGAAGTACCGTCAGTTACAATGCATCAATTTCTGGTGTGCAGCACAATGTCCCAGTCATTCATATACATACATATATTCGTTTTCATATTTTTTTACTAAAGGTTATTACAAGATATTGAACATAGTTCCCTGTGCTATACAGCAGAAACTTTTTAAAAATCTATGTCTATATATAGTGGCTAACATTTGTAAATTTCCAACTCCCAAATTTATCCCTTCCCACCCCCTTTCCCTGTAACCATAAGATTGTTTACTATGTTTGCAAGTCTGCTTCTGTTTTGTAGATGAGGATAGGTGTATTTTTAATAAGCTGCCTCACGTCCTTTCTTAAAAGAGGACACCCACAAATAAATGACAGAAAAGAAAATAAGCGGTGGGGAACACACGAGGCTGATTCATTCATCCTGTAAATTTTTACCGAATACTTACTATGTGCTAAGCATGGTTCTGGACAGCAGGATTAACGCTGGAAACCAAACAGACCACCGCCCTGCCCTCAGGGGGCATCTGTCCCTATAGAAGACCAGGTAGGAACAGAAGCTGCACAGGGTGAGAGAGGAAGGTGTGGGCTCATCCCTCGTAGGAGGAGAAAGTGAGGAGAGCCGTTTGCTGTGACTTAGCTATGATGGTGTTTAGTGAGGCTTTCAGTAATTGATGGGGAATAAAATGTTGATTCATAGTTGAAGTTGGGGCCATGAACTAGAAATATAATTTCTGCTGGTTCTCCTATCCTAAACCCTTATTTCTGCCTTTAACCACTCGATTTTTTCCTTTCATGCCAATGCATGTTCTTTTTAGATGTCAACAGTGCCCTCAGGAGATGGGACGCCAGATGGCATTTGTCTGTGTTTTAATCAAAATGCCCTGTTCTCTTTGCCACGCGTGAAGCAGCAGCATTCCGTGCTGAGCAGAGATGAGAAACAGCACAGAAACCTGTAGAACCTTTTCAGGATTTCGAGGGCAAGAAATGTACCCAAAGGCTAGGTCAGCCTAATTCCATTAACTTCAGTGGCAGCACCTTGATTATGGGAACAAAGCCTCCCTCAGTCAGCCCTGGGCGGATTCTATGAGGTAAAGTCCAGATGGGTTGAGGTAGGTGGGGCTCAGGGAGAGAATGATTGACAGGGTTGGACCACACGGGGGTGGGGGTGGGGTTGAGGTTGTGGGTATTTCCTATATTCCCATTTCCCTTTCATGGGCAGGGCTAAGCATTTCTCTTCTATCATCTCATTCAGGGTTTTCAACCACTTAATGAAATGTTATTGTCCCATTCTAAAGATGAGGCAACTGTGGTTCAGAGAGTTTAGCTAACTTAGCTAAACCCAATAGCTAACTTTTATGAGTGCACATTATGTGCTGTGCGGTACCTCTTTTTAATCCTCTCAACATCCTTATGGATTAGGTGGTATTACTCTTGTTTTACAGAATGAGAAAGTGAGGCTTATGCAAGATTAAGTAACCTGCACAAGGCTGTGGAGCTGGAAAGCAGTAGAGTTTGGATTCAGCCCAGCCAGTCTAACTCCAGGGTTCTGCGCTTTTTGGATTTCTTAGAAGCAGAAAGAGCTATGCCCAAGGCAATCAGATGGCCACTCTGAGGACTCATCTGAAGCTCACCTTGCAACAATGTTACCACCTTAAAAGGAGGGCCATGATGGCAGTAGCCCTCAGAGAGCGAGAGAAAGAATAATTTTTTTTGGGGGGGGTGGTTTGCAAGCAACAGAAACTCACTATATTATTTAAATATATTTTCAGCTGCTGTATCAGAGACCCAAGTATAAGAGGCATAATAAAACAAAGATTTATTTCTCTGACATGCAACAGTCTTAGTGTTAGGATACAAGGGTGTGTGTGTGTGTGTGTATTTTTTTTTCGTATATATTCCCCTTCCAAGATGGTGGCTTGTAATAGGTTAAGAAATTGCTCTTTCTCCTGGGATGAAAAGCTTCACAAAGGAATGGCTCTCCATTGAGAAGCATGGGCAAGGTCTCGGCTGAGATGAGGTCATTTTTTGAAAGAGTGTCTTTTGGAAAATCTCTCAAACTTCACTCAACATTCCTGCCATACCCATTATGGAACTTGGTGGACACATCACCCAGAGGTCTACAATCCTAACCATTCTTCTCAAACTGATGTTTTAGAAACACTTCAGATGTTCAAAGCTCTTACTTCTCTTTTTGCTCCTCTATAATTCATTGCTTAAATATTTTTGAGTGCCCCAAATGTACCAAGTACTGTGCTAGGTGCTGGGATACAGGAGAGAACAAGATAGCTAAGGATCTGGATCCAGTGGAGTGCTGTGCTGGTGGTGGAGACCATAATTAACTGGGATTGCAGCCTCCTTTAATACAGGAGTTGGTGGGATCATGGTGGGGAGGAGATATGGGTATATAACCTTAACTGGATACAGGAGGTTTTCAGCATCTACAGGACTGTCTGCTGCAGTTGGAGTTTGGCAAGAGTCTATTGCACAAATGCGTTGGTTGCTAAGCTGTAATCTGGAGAATGGGTGGGAATTAGTCAAGTGAGGGGAAAGTTTGGGGGTGGGATGGAGGACTGGGGTGGGTTCTGGGCCAAAGGAGGAGACCCAGAAGTGAGAGAGCAAAATGAGATTTTTCTGTTTAGAAGGATGATTCCACAAAGTGGAGAGCAGGTTTCAGGAGGTGAGGCCTGGGATAGAAAGAGATGAGGCCTTTGATGTGGCCTGGGGAGAGAGGACTGGGAGGAGGGCATGGATTTGGGAGTTAGGCTAGAACAGATGGGAGAAGGAGGAGGGAGAAGTCAAGGGTGACTTTCCGTTTTCCAGTTTAGTTTCACCCTCTTTGACACAGGCAATTCTTTTTGCAGTTTCCTTTTGTTTTCAACTAGATAACTCTGGGATGGCTCAGGCCTCCCCAGCCCCTCAGGATGAAAGGGTCCACCAGGTCAGGCTGTAATGCATATTCACCCCAGCCTTTGTTCTTAAAGGTGGTGTCCAAAGCTCGTAAGGTGAGGGGGACTCACTGGCGGGTGTGGGGAAGAGATTTCATTAGTCTCTCCTGTCAGCGTCCCTTGTCCCTCACAACCTTGCGAAAGGTAAATCCGTTTCCAGATTTTACAGAAGAAACCGGGAGGTCTACGTGAACCTAGCACGAGTCGCGTACTGCCCAGTAGGTGAATGTGAGACTGTGATTTCAAGTGTACTTGCTGTACAAGGTGAGTCAGCCCGGTGAGTCTTGCACTCCCCAGGATCCGGTTAAGGCCACCGTGCCCGACCTGGAGCTTGGTTAGCGCCTAACACAGTCCCCACTCCCGCCTCCTCCCCAGCAGCATCCATAGGAAGGGATTACGTTAGCGTTTTTTTTTCCTAGTAAAAGTTCCTGTCTCCCCTTAGAGTCAGGCACACGCCTCCAAAGCCAGACCACGTGTCTCAGGTACAACTTTTTTTTTTTTTTTTTTCGGTCTTCCCCTCCCCCGTTCCGTTCCCCTTTCCTCTCTGCCTTAGGTGGCAGGAAAATCCTTTACCTCCGACCAATCCCACTGATGCCGAGCCGCGCGCGCGCGCCAACTCAAGCTCCTTCTCTCTACGTCATTGGCCACCTCCACCTATGCACAGTGACAGGCAGTTTCGCGGGCCTATTGCGGGAGGAGGCGGAGGCCGCTCGGCCCTCCCAGAGCTGCTTTGTTAGGGGCTTCCTCGCTGTTCCCCAGTCTGTCGCGCCTCAGCTGCCTGCCCCTGCTCTCCTCAGCCCGCTCCGCCGGAGCCTCGTGGGAAAGCAGTCCCGGCGAGCGTGGTGCAGGCATCTCTTCAGCCGCGCGCCCAGGGTCGGGATGCAGCCCGTGTACCCAGCGTGCGCCTGTTGTCACTTTTGAGCCCAACTCTGAACGCCCCGCTCCTGTATCCGCCACCTCTGATTGGTCGATCGGAGGCGGAGCGATTGTCAGGTGGCCCAATCAGAGCTCGGTTTCCCACGGGCTCCCTAGGCCCCGCCCCCGAGGCCGCCGGCCGAGGCACCCTGACAGCTCCCATTGGCAGACGGCGAGCGGGCCGGAGCGCTGCCGGGCCGAGCAGCGCCGCCGCCGTCGGGCGCTCAGCTCTGCAGCGCCGCGAACGCTTCGGCGCCCGCAGCCCCTGGAGCCCGGCGGCCCCGCATTGTTTCTGGCCCCGTGGAGGAGATCCGGGACTAGCGTCGGGGGTGAGTACGGGTGGCCTAGGGAGCGCAGGCCGGCTGGTCGGAGCCGCCCCGAGGGACGGCGGTGAGGACGCCCGGAACCCTTCTGTCCGTGACGGGCACGTCCTGACCCCCGTCTCCCGCACACTGGGGCTCCCGGTGGGTCCTAGCTCCCCCCGATTGGGTTTTACTCGTATTGTTTTCTCGTTTCCACACTTGGGAGGTGGGGAGCTGGCGGGGGGAGGCAAGGGGACACATCTCTCGCTCGAGGGAGCAGTCGGGGAAGAGGAGAGCCAGTGGCGCCCGGGTGCCCGGCGCCGAATGGAAGTGACAGTGTCCAGGCGTTGGCATTTGGTCTTCCCGGCAGCAGGAGGTCAGCCGTGACCCGCGCGCGGTAGCCACGATACTTTGTATTTGTCGGCTGATTTTTTATCAACTTCGGGGAGGGCGTGCATGTGCTTGCATGTGTGTCTGTGTGTCTCCATCCCTGACTTGGGCACCTCCAGGCCTGGGTTTTCGGCGATGCTGCCTGGGCGCTCACCTTGGCGATCGGTACCACGCTCGGGACAGGACACACGGAGGGGAGAGCCCGGGGGTCGGCACACAGGGCCAGAGACCCGCGGCAGACCTGGGAGAGGGCATTTAAAGCGGCCTCCTGCGCGCGCGCAGACAATGACTGGTCCCGGCTCGGGGTCCTGAGGGCCGTGTGTTGGGTCCCGCACCGGATCTGAATCCCGCCTCCCTTTCTCGTGGGCTCCGCGGCTCGGATGCTGCAGGGCCGAGCTGTTCATCGCCCCGCGGGAGACCCGCGTGGGGCCCGCTTTTGTTTACAGACCTAGCCATTGGGCGAGAGCTGCGCGTTGCGCTCCCCCAGCCCCGGCCGCGGCCGCGCGCCCCCTCCAATCTGGGAGAAGTTGGTGCGTGCTGTCAGGTGACGCCCCCTCCCCGGGCCTCCTGGCGTGATGCTGCAGGGAAAAGACGCCCAGACGGCGCCTTCGCGCCCAGTCTCCGCTGCCCTCGGTGCCTCCAGGCCCCCTCCACTCAGAGGCCCTCTCAGATTGGCGGCCGTCGGGGTGCTGACTGAGCCACTCTCACCTCCCTTCCAGTAACATCCTCTGGCCTTGTCCCCAGTCAGCCCAGGTTGATTCTGAGTCTGCCTTTTCCTGTGTTGGTAAGTCTTGGAGGACGTGCGCGAGCCCTTGGGGATGCTGGCCAGTCTCTGCCTGTTTCAGTGGTACCCACGCGGCCCCGCAGAGCAGCTGTGGGACATTCTTGAGTCAGAGCGATCAGGATCGGGTTACCCACGCGTGCTGACTTGGCGCCCACTTTGTTTGAGCTGGAGCAGAGGTTGAGAGCCTGGGCGCTAAGGTCAAACAAACCTGGCTTCCAGTGCCTGCTCAGCTTCACTCACGAGCTGGGTGATCTCTTCTGGGCCGAGCTGCTTAATCTCCCTGCGTCTCAGTTTCCGCATCTGTAAAGTGGGGATAACGAGTATCCCCATTTGTGGGGGTGCCGATGGGAGTAAGGGTGAAAGGACAATATAAATCAACTGCTTAGCATAGTAACAGCCGCATATGAAACACTGGAATGTTTCCCTGTTAGAGAGACTCTGTTCCAGAGGATGGCCCCAACGTCTCTTCCCCTTTCTGCGGTTTTTCATTCTCCCAGCTCCAGTTTTATTTTAAAAAGCCTGAAGGTTTGCTGTTTTCAGCTGCAAACAGGGCTTGTTTTACTTGGCCTTAGGTTTGACTATACTTATCTAATCGCTTACAGCTCCTTTTTATGCATTTGAATTTCCACTAGGTTTTAGTTGTTTCTTCTTCCTTCCTTATTCCTTAAGGCTATGCTGAGACCGGGGCCTGGGTTTGGAGGAGGAAACCTCGTCCAGGTGGGAGGCGGTTGCCGGTGAACCAATGGCCGCTGTGCAAAGTGAATAATACCCGGATGGAGGGAGGTTTGAACAAAGAGTTACCTGGAGGCAAGGAGGGAACACTTCCTGGTAGAAGTGAAATTTGAGCTGTGCCTTGTAGCAGAAGTTTGGTAAATCGCTGGTTTCTAGAATATGATCTTTCGAACCCCACCGCCAGGGAGGTTGTCTTGGAGTGGTAAGCACCGAAGTTGCTAAGTAATTATCTTTGAATAGAAGAGAAATATACCTAAAGAGGAGGCTGTTGACTAACAAGGGAAGGTAGAAGAGGAGAATTGATTTCACTGAATATCTTCAAAATGCCATCAATGTGTTTTGACTTGTTTTTCCTTTGCTGCACCAGCTCAGTGCTGCTAATTTCCTTCAGGCAAAGGGAGAAACCAATTTTCTATAGGAAAAACAAAAACAAAAACAAGAAAAGCTCCTCAATAACCCATAATCAGAAGAATGAATAGTTTGGAAAAGACAATCTCAGGCTTGGCTACAGAATAAGATATTGGAAAACAAATGCTTACTGCTTCGACACCCTTTTGCCTGCAGGGGCAAATTACTGAGCTGGGTCCACTAACACATCCTTTGAATGTAGACCCCAGGGGACTTTACTGACCACTGCAAGCAAGCAAGGAAACAAATAAACACATGAAAACTAGGTGAGGGATTTGTAGTCTGTCCAGTGGGGGCAGAAGCCCACAGGGAGTGTTCCCCATATCCTCTGTTCCCCTGAGACTGCCTGGGTCACCCCAAGTGGAGGCTGACTCCTGAGGGCTATGGGGCGGATAGCATTACTGCTAGATGCCAATGAATAAATGTGATAACCTATTTAAAATTCCACTCCCAGAATGGATTCCGATCCTTCCTGCACTTGTTCTGGGAATTCTCTGGCCCTTAGGGATGCTTGAAGGCAGCTTTGCCCCCTGCTGCTGTCTGGGGATCAAATCAGTTGGGGGCCTAGACTTGAAAGGGAGCACGTGGTTAGGAAATCTCATTAGCTGACAATTTAACTCCACTCTAATGCGCATCTAAAGAGCCAGGACAAAGACTGCCCCCCCCCCACCCCACAGTTGTCTCTCCCCACTCCTCCCCTCCCCCTCTAAAGCCAGAAAGAAGTGGTACTGGCCCTGTCCCCTGACCCCCGTTCCCGCAGATTGGGCCAGCAGACGGAACCCCAGGCATTCTGGAGCGCCTGGGCAGGAGTTCCTCCCCCAAGGCTTTGCTGGGGTCTGCTAGGTTTGCATGTTAACACCTCCTTTCCTTTCCGCGAGGAGCTTGCTTACTTAAGCCTGAAAGGGAAGCATTTTGTGAGAAAGAACTTTAATGGATGCAGGTTCAAGTCTCTGCTTTCCCAAATGAGGAATGCAGGTAAGAGCCCAGGAATCATGTCCAGGCCTCACTTAGAAGTCAGTGATGGCAGGGAGCTTCTGCCTGAGACTACAGGAGGTGTGAGGGTGAGAAGGCAGAAAGAGAACTGGGGTTCCTGTGGGCCTTGTACCGGGAGTCCTGTGGGATTCCTGAATACTGCAGATTCAGGCTGTGGTTGAGCAAAATCCTTATTTTCACTGTGTCCAGGCATTTGGACTCCTGTATCTAAAGTATTGTTTCCCTGGGGATGTGTGTGTGTGTGTGTGTACATACATGCATATACACTATTTATTTTCCTTTCTAAATTAAGCAAATAGAGTGTATATTTATGAGTATGTCCCCCTCATTTTTTCCCCCTCAACATAGGACCAGAGAAAACAGATTTGCAAGGCCCCCAGCAAAGTTTTTCCACTTTTCAAAATTCTAAACTTCAGATCATTTCATCTTTAAATATTCAGTTTTATATAAGTCATAATTCCTGTGTTAAAAATAATTCTCTGTCTTCATTGTAGGCCAAATCTCTTATTAAATTTTTTTTAATTAAATAAAGGAGGTACTTAAAAATAAAGCAGTATTCAGCCAGGAACAGAGTTTTTTTGAAAATGAAACAATGCTCTAGTGTAAAAGGTACAAAATATTAATAGTTAGGAGAGTTTTCCCCTTCCATCCCCTTCCCAACCTCCACACCCCTCCAGCATAAGACTTTCACTGTTCCGTGGTCTCCAGGGACCTCATTAAGAAATTCATAAAGGCCTGGACTGTGGATATGGAGAGTCCTCCTGGACTCGGGAGGTTCTTCTGGGAGGCCTTGGAGCTCTTTTGCTCGGTGGAGAGAGATTCCTCTCTCGCTGAGCTGAGGCTGAGCTCGGAGGCTTGCATTTGGCTGTAAGTGGGGTCTCAGTTCATTGAAACGACAGCAAAAAATAGCGGCATGATCTAAGAGCCGATCAATTGTGTGCATCCAGAGGATGTTGAACAAAGAGCGATGATTCAGTGCGGACCTCTGTGGGAGGAAGGCGCCTTCAGTTGAGCGCATCCTCAGTTTCCGAGGATGCCAAGGCCCTTTGAGTCTCGGTGCTGTCACAGAGTTTCCTTCTGTAAATAGAGACCTGGGTGTAGTTGCGGGGAGGGGGGTCTAGCGTTTTGGAGCCCAGCAAGACCGGTATAATATGAAAGGTACCACACGTGTTCTGGCTGGGCCACTTTCAATTCAGGAAGGAGGAGAAATGAAAGGGAGAGGGAAGTGTCTTTGGTTAAAAACCAAAACAAACCAACCCCCCCACCCCTACATTATTTAATTCCAGCTTCCGCCCCCTAGAGCAAGATTTTATTAAAGACCAAAGGATGAGGGTATAGGTATACAGGGGTGTGAGGAGATACGTGATTGGCAGACAGTGGACCTGGGACCAAGCTTGGCTTGGGATGGGCAGGGAGTGGATGGGAGATTAGACAAAGAAGAGTCAGTTGTTTTTCCTTAAAAATCCCAGACTTCTCTGTGGTCAAGGAGGAGACAGGATACCCTGCCTTAGTAATGGCTGGTCTCCTGCTTAGCCAACCGCTGTGCTCCTGGGTTGGGAGATGCTAACCTTGTAAACAGATCAACTCCAGTTCCTGCTCCTGGTTTCCTCTACCGAGGTGATCATGAGCCCTGGAAAGTCACCAGCTCAGCCTGGGGGAAGGGCACTCAAGGTGAGTCACAGACCTAGGGATCCTTGCTTTGGAGTTGCCAGGACCACGGAAATGGAGTGGATGAGATTTTTCACCCACTGATCGCTTTTCAGACAAGGGGCTGATAGTGAGCCTGAGGTCTGCAGGTTGAGTCTGTGGGACCCTCAAGAGGTGGTCTGCTTTGCCTCCCCTTTCTCGCAACCACCTTGGAGCCCCGCACCCAGGTCTGTGAGGGAGGGATGCCAGCCCCAAAGCCTGACCATCCCAGGGCTTCTCAGATTCTGAGGACAAGATCTCTTTGACCAAACTGTATCTCCTGTGGTGAGCGGGGAGTGTTTGGCTGAATTCCGGGCAAAAGATTTCTAGCAGGAAAGTCTAGGCAAGTCAAGAACTCATTAGCTAGTTCCCAGTTGACTTGAGGGCAGCGTTTTAGAGGCTCAGAACTGTGGGTTTGGCCTCGACATGACCTTCTGATGTGCATTTTGGCTTTTTTTGGACTTACTAGGAGCCTGACCCAACTAATATGTTAACTTTGGTCTTCTTATTTCTTTTTTTTTTTTTCCAAAATATGCATCTCAACCTCTTCACACAAGGATGTCCTTGGAAAGTGGGAACCTGGGGTGGTGGCAAGTTCTTTATCATGACACTGTAGCTCCTCAGATTCTGATAACCATGGGGTCCCTTTCCATGCCTGTAAGGCCCTTGGATCTCTGGGGTACCCTGGTTACTCCTGCTCATGCCTCTTTCCTAATTCTATCACTTGACATTCTCAAAGGTGCCCCAGTTTGCCTCCCTGGAATCCTGAGTCCCAAGGATCAACACTGTCACCCTGATTATGTCTTAAATAACTGTGTATAGTACTTTCCTGATGGCAAATCCTGTTGTGTTCTGGGGGTGAGCAGCCTCTATCTTCACCTTTTTTTTTTTTTTTTGAATGTTATTTTATTAAAAAATTATTTTTCTTTTTCTTTGTGGGGAGGTAATTAGGTTCACTTTTTTATGTTTTAGAGGAGGTACTGGGTGATTGAACCCAGGACCTTGTGTATGCTAAGCATGCACTCTACCTCCCCACCCACCCTCTCCGGCTTTTGGTTTTTAAAGTGTGTTCAAGCTGTGCAGAGATTGCCACATGTGCCTTCTTTCATCTAAGATGTCTTAGGATCCCAAAGTTGTTAGGACTTTTGAATATTCTTGCCATGGTGAAGCTTTGACCTATGACACTTCTTAACTGTCTGCCACAGAGAGGGTAGGAGGTCTGTCCGCATTTCTTGTTCTCTTGAGCATCTAACCTGCATTTCCAAGCTATCTTATGAGGGATGCAGTCTTTGGCCATAAAACTTGCATCAGCTTTGTGTAATATATTTAAATCACTGTTTCGCTCAGTGGTGATGATCCACTTTAATATTTTTCCTGACATAAAGTATATTCTTATTTCACATGAATTCTGCAACTCCAGCAGTGCCATGTTTGATTTGTGTCTAAAAACAAAGTGCAAAGTAATAATTCCATGTAGTATTAACACACTGACAGAATGGATGGGCTTATCGAGAGAAACACGTTCTGTCCTTGTTTTGTTTTCTTCCCGCCCACTCCTGTACTCTCCAGAAATAATCACTTTTGTTCATTTTTGTTTTTAGTTCTTCTGGTGATTGCCTTTATATCTCTAAATAAGATGCTTATGCCACTTTTATTTATTGGCTTTCTATTATGACAAATGATAATTTACCTTACTTGTTGCTTCTTCCTTCCTTCCTTCCTTCCAGATTTTTGATGATCATATTTATAGTGCAAACTTTCTGTTGCTTATATAGACTAACTTAGTTCCATCAACCATTGACAGTGACTTTGACCCCCCTCCTCCTTTGGAAAATGAGCATATCAGTGTCCTTAGCTGTCTTTCCTTTCAACTTTCCTTCATCTTATGCCTCCTGCTTCTGTCACCTGTCAGGGTTGTGGAGATGGTGCTCTGTAAGCATGATGAAGTCTTGCTTCTGTGCCTTGTTTGTGTTTTGATAGCAGGTTTATTAAGATATTATTTACATACTGTACAATTCAGCTCTTGAAAGTGTACAATTCAGTGGTTTTCGGTAGATTTACAGAGTTGTGCAGCCATTGTCCTAATCAATTTTAGAATATTTTCATCACCTCCGAAAGAAACCCATACCCATATCACCCACTTCCCTTCGCCATCCATCCTGCCAGCCTCCAGAAACCACTAGTCTGTTTTCTGTCTCTACAGATTGACCTGTTTTGGGCATTAAATGCGAATGGAATCGTATAACATGTGGTCTTCTCTGACTGTCTTCTTTCAGTTAGCATAATGTTTTCAAGGATCATCTGTGTTATAGCATGTCAGTACTTTTTTTTTATTGCTGAATAATATTTCATTGTATGGATAGACCACATTTTATTTATATCCATTCATCAGTTGTTGGGCATTTGGGTTGTTTCCACCTGTTGACTATTGTGAACGGTTACAGCTTAAACATTAGTGTATAGAGGGGAGAGTATAGCTCAGTGGTAGAATGTGTGCTTGCATGCTTGAGGTCCTGGGTTCAATCCCTAGTACCTCTATCAAAATAAATAAATAAACCTAATTACATCCCTCACCTCCCCCCCAAAATAAAAAAGGGATCATCTCAGTCCCTTAAAAAAAATAGTGTATAAATACCTATTTGAATTCTTGTTTTAAATTTGTTTTGGTATCTACCTTGGAGTGGAATTGCTGGAATTGCTGGGTCGTGTGGCAATTCTGTGTTTAATCTTCTGAGGACCTGCCAGAGTGTTTTCTAAAGTGGCTGCATCATTTTACATTCCCACCAGCAGTGAATGATGGTTCCAGTTCCCCCATAGCCCTGCCGGCATTTGTTACTACCTGTCTTTTTGGTTATAGCCATTCTGGTGGGTGAGAGAAGGTATCTCCTTTTGGTTTTGATTTGCATTTCCCATATACATAAAGATGCTGAGCATCTTTTCAAGTGTTCCTTGGCTAATTGTGTATTTTCTTTGGAGAACTGTCTATTCAGACCCTTTGCTCACTATTAAGTTGGGTTTCTGTCTCTTTATTAAATTATAAGGATGATTCTTTGTGTGTTCTAGATGTAAGCCCTTTATCAGATATATGATTTGCAAACATTTTCTCCACTCTGTGGGTCATATTTCACTTTCCTGATGGCATCCTTTACCTATCATTTGCTTTTGAAAAGCTGAAGATCAATTATTATGACTGTCAATAACTAAGTCCACTTTTCACTCCAAAGCCAGGTGGGATACTAGTTTTATGACTGCATGACTTAAGTTATAGACTAAGAAAAGAAGCACTGGAGACATTTTCTTTTAACTAATTAATTAATTAAATACTACAACTTAAAAAAAAATATTGAAGTGTAGTTAATTTACAGTGTCAATTTCTGGTGTACAGCATAATGTTTCAGTCATACATATATGTACATATATTCATTTTCATATTCTTTTTTATTATAGGTTACTACAAGACATTGAATATAGTACCCTATGTTATACAGAAGAAACCTGTTTATCTATTTTATATATACTGGTTAATGTTTGGAAATCTAGAACTCCCAATTTATTCCTTCTCACCTCCTTTCCCCCCCAGTAATTATAAGATTGCTTACTATGTTTGTGAGTCTATTTCTGTTTTGTAAATAAGTTCATTGTTGTCTTCTTTTCTCTTTTTTTAGATTCCACATGTGAGTGGTATCAAATGGTATTTTTCTTTCTCTTTCTGGCTTCCTTCAGTTAGAATGATGATTACCAGGTCCATCTGTGTTGCTGCAAATGGCATTATTTTATTATTTTTATGGCTGAATAGTATTCCATTGTATAAATACCACAGCTTCTTTCTCCAGACACCTGTTGATGGACATTTAGGATGGTTCCATGTCTTGGTTGCTGTATATAGTGCTGCTGTGAACATTGGGGTGCATGTATCTTTTTGAATTAAGAGTTCCCTCTGGATATATACCCAGGAGTGGGATTGCCAAATCATATGGTAAGTCTACTTTTAGTTTTTTGAGGAATCTCCATACTGTTTTCCACAGTGGCTGCACCAAACTGCATTCCCACCAACGGTGTAGGAGGGTTCCCTTGTCTCCACACCCTCTCCAGCGTTTATAGTTTGTAGACTTTTTAATGATGGCCATTCTGACTGGGGTGAAGTGATACCTCATCGTAGTTTTGATTTGTGTTTCTCTGATAATTAGCGATATTGAGCATTTTTTTCATGCTTATTGGCTATTTGTATGTCTTTATTGGAGAATGCTTGTTTAGGTCTTCTGCCTATTTTTGGATTTTTTTTTTTGTTGTTGTTATTAAGTTGTATAAACTGTTTATATATTTTGGAAATTAAACCTTTGTCAGTCTCATCATTTGCAAATGTTTTCTCCCATTCTGTAGGCTATGGAGACATTTTATTTTAAAGCTCTGATTTCACATTAAAAAAAAAGAGCAATATTTCTTTTACTTTAAAAATGCTGCATGAAAGACTCTATTTATTTACCAAAGCTGCAGAAGAGTGTATTTGCAAAGTAAGTTGAAAGGGAGCTATCTTTGGGTATCAGCTTTTGGGTGATACATTTTTGCTGATTGATGTATTATTTCTTTATTTATTTTTAAAATTTTGTTTTTTGATTGAAGTGTTGTTGATTTACAGTGTTAGCTTCAGGACAGAGATTCTTAACTGGGACCAATTTTGGTCACCAGGTGACATCTGGAAATGTCTGGAGATATTTTTGGTTGTTACACTGGAGAAGTATCTAGCACGTACCTGGATACAGGGAGATATCTGGCATCTGGCTGGTAAGGCCAGGGATGTTGCTAAGATCCTGCAAGGCGCAGGGCAGTCCCCCAGACAAAGAATTATCTGGTCCATAGTCAGTAATGCTGAGTTTGAGAAACCCTGCATTCAGAAGACACAAACACTACTAGAGATCACATATTTGAGTTTCTTTACTTAGGAAAGGAGCTTATGTTTTCTAGATATTTGGAAATGAACTATCTGGAGGCATCAGATTATTTTGGGTATTTAAAACATTTTGGTTATTATTTTAGTAGGAATTAGATTAATAAAGTATCTTTCTTTTTTAGGATAGAGAGTTAAAAAAAACTGGATAATAATTTCAGGCATTTTGGGCTTCTCAGTGCTTAAGCAAGTTCACCTAGTTAATGACTTCTGGATATTGCTAATAACTGTGTCATGAATTCTTCTGTGGTTCATACTATGGTAGGGAAAATATTTGCAAGCTGATCATTACAATGTTACTCCTCTTAAGCAGTTTATTGAGCATGAAAAATTTTTTAGAAGAAATGTTTCAAGTGCAGTGCAAGATCTACTGTGAGGTTTTAGAAAAGTTTTATGAATGTTAGACTAATTATCTCACCTTGAAATCTCTGATTAGAAATTATTTCGATTCTGCAATTATGTCAATTGAACTTTAACATTTCATTGTGATTAAAAGAATTAAAACCTCATAACTATGGTTTTCACTTAACTACACAGTTTAACAATCTAATTATTTTAAAATAGATTTAAAAAATTCACCCGGTGGTTTCTTTCCTTTTTTTTTTTCTTTTCTCTAAAAGTTAATTGCTTTAATTTGGGGATTGAATGCTTTAAATGCCTGCAACCTTGGTGCTGTGAACTCTGTACCAATTATAGCAAACTAGTTAAATTACCTTAAAAAAAAAGGTTTGTGGGAGCCTGTTGCCTGATTTCAACTCACTTTGAATAAGAAAGCCAAGTGACCTTCTCTTTCTTCGAGGAAATGGGGTCAAAACCAGATGGACTTCTTTTGTAGACGTTGCAGGTTAGTCTTATGAAACCTGGAGTCTTCTTGACAAAGACTTCAGAGATCCAAATGAACGGCCCATTCTTTAAACCAGGACTAGTTAACGTGGCTTATTTGAGTAAGGAGGGCCAAGATGATTTCTCTTCATTTTAATTGCAGTAATCCGTGTCTTCTGGGCCTATGACACAGCAGTTCTGAATCCCATCCAAGTCAGGAAAAGTGAATTTGTGGGCCTGCTAACAACTAGCAACTAGCAATGTAGAGTGTCTGGACTTTGTCACAGCACACAGGGCCAGCTCCTCCAACATTCTGGGGCCTGGCCGCAGCCAAGACAGCCTCGAGTTACACCTGCAGGCCTATACATACAGGTCTTTGGGGAGGCAGGTACCAAGGACATAAGATGTGGTCTTGGTTGCTGTGTTATGGTTGCTAGAAAACTATAATTTGCAAAAAGAAAAAAAAAAGTAAAATGGAACTCTCTCAGGGAAATATTAAGGTACGGTTTTTCCATCTTGGAAAAGTTATTTGGTGGAATTCTCAAATGGAGAGCTTAATTAGGACGTGAGTCAAATTTGATAGTTTGATATACCCTGAGTGTTATAACTGACTTGAGGATGCTGTGAGAGTCATATTTTGAATTTCTTCCTTTAATTTGAATAAAATCTCTCTGACCTCTAGCAATGTTAAAATGGTTAATGGCCTTTGATTACCTGGACTCATTCTTCTCCATTTTTCTCAGACATTCTGTGTGTTCCCCCCACCCCCCGTGTGTGTGTCTGTGTGTGTCTGTGTGTGTGTGTGTCTATCTGAATTGTGTGTGTGTGTCTATCTGAATGATTCTTCCCAAATAGCTCATCTTTAAAGTTTTTTTCTTTAATCATAAAGTATTTCTCTTAATTACATCAGGTACCAGTAGTAAATACAGCCAGATACCAACAATGAATATCTTTTAGTGTTGAAGTTAAGGGGAAAATTTTATTTTCTCATGCATAATTTTCTTTAACTGAAGGATTTTTACTATGAGTAGGGGTTACTTTTATAATCGGAAAAATTTTATTAATTAAATACACATTCATCCTTGGGTAGGTGGTGACTAGTGGAAACTTAATCTCGCAAGTCATATTTTTTTGTTTGTTTGTTTTGCAATCCACTTACACATGGGGATTAATAGCAAAGTGTCCTCTCAAACAATAAGGACCACAGGAAGAATAAAGACTGTGTGGATTCTGGCCCTGGAATGAACAAAGATGAGAAAGCCCAAGGGGGCAGCCCAGAGGCCCAGGGATTAAATATCAATGGAAAAATTAGGCCCTTTGTTGACTGATCCTTTCTGATAAGATTGAACCTAGACCCTCAGTCATCAGAAAGTCGTTGACCTTGGAGGGCTGACTGCATTCCTTTCTTTTGCTTCTTTCCCTGTAGATAGTGGTCTTACATCCATAGTTCCAATCATGATCCGTGCCTCAGGACCTCAAGGTCGCCTCCTTGTTCGTGAACCATCCCATCTTCTCTGAAGGTCCTAAAACATTGATGAGTTTCAACTCATGCTTAATTCATGTCTATGTTCTTTTTCTAGGGCTGCTTCTAAAAGGTACCTCCCACTGGATGACCTAAGACAATAGAAATTTATTCTCCCATGGTTCCCAAAATCAAAATGTTGGCAGGGCCATGTTCCCTCTGAAGGCTGTAAGGTAGAATCTTTTCTTGCCTCTTTCAGCTTCTGTTTCTGCTGGCCCTCAGCATTCCTGGTCTTGCGACACTATCAATCCAGCCTCTGCCTCCTTCTTCCCGTGGCTGTCTTCTCTTGTGACTGTGAGTCTGTTTCCAAATCTCCTCCTCTCTCTTATCAAGACACCAGCTATTGGATGTAGGGCCCAGCCTAATTTTACATGACCTCATCTTGACTTTATATCTGCAAAGATTCAGTTTCCAAATAAGTTCAGATTCATAGTTCCTAGAGTTTAGGGCTAAAGCATATCTTTTTGGGGGACACAGTTCAACCTACAAGTGTGTCTAACCACTCCTGTGCAGACTGCCTGTTTGAATCACTTGAGAACTTACAATATGGATGTGTACTTACTGCTAAGAAATCTGACTTTCCTAAAGCTTAGCTCTGATATGCCCCTATTTGTTTTTGTTCTTTTAATGAGGGGAGGTAATGAGGTTTATTTATTTATTTACATTTGGAGGAGGTACTGGGGATTGAACCCAGGACCTTGTATGTGCTGAGCACGTGCTCTACCGCTTGACCTATACCCTCCCGCCATATCCTCCCGCACCCCGATATGTCACTATTTGTTTTAAACTTTAAAATGCTCTTTCCAGCCCTTTGGTCCCAGCCCTGCTTCCCCATTTCATC
Source organism: Camelus dromedarius (assembly GCF_036321535.1). Classification (NCBI taxonomy): domain Eukaryota; kingdom Metazoa; phylum Chordata; class Mammalia; order Artiodactyla; family Camelidae; genus Camelus; species Camelus dromedarius. Next base: position 110,962,888 of record NC_087437.1, on the reverse strand, counting down.
TCTCAGGACTCCTTTCTCAAATACTTAGAGCCAGTGAAGCGGGAGTCCCATTTACTCTGGAGTATATCTCATTTTCTCTCTTATTTTTTTGGCTAACACTGTCTCTAGATATGGACTGTACCCATTTTTTCTTGCCCTTCTTGGAGGTCTGGTTGAAATCAGCAATCCTTATGCAGTTTCCTTGATGTCCCAATGTTTAATGGCTCTTTTAGATGTGTTATCATAGTCAGCCTGTGTCTCTGTGAACTCTTTTCCTAGGATTGCAAACTCTTTTTTTTTTTCCTCCTGGGAAGTCTTGAGAAATTTAATGTTATTTTTGATCTCAGAGTCACTTCAAGAAGAGTCCTACTAAGGGCACTCTAGTCAAGAAAAATTGTGGCTTGGAAAGTTTCATGCTTAGCCCAAAGACACCAAGTGGAGAGGCCCAGCTGGAAATCTCATTAAGTCTTCAGGCACCAAATGGCAAGCAGTTGCCATGGTACTGGGGACTGGAAGTTATCACATACTCCCAATAGCAACTGGAGAGAAGCCCCAAAGACAGAACAGTTACCACGTTTTCCTGGGAAAATTTATGGATCCTGGGATCTACTGAGAGGACATGAGTTTGGGGTTGACCCTCGATGGCAAGCCCTTTGAGGGTAGCGTCTCAGCCAAATTTATCTTGGTTTTGCCCATGGTTACCCCTGTGGGGAGGGGAGCTCGAAATATGTTAGGATAAGCCTTCCCCCAGCTTCCAAATCAGCAGGCAGTATGTAAGCATGGTGCCCTGGCCATTGCCGAGACGGTGGGCTATGGAGGGTGGCAGCTAGGGGATGAGAAGCCTAAGGTACAGAAGGTCTGTACTCCGGAGAGACGAGGGGCAGGCATATTCCCTAAGGGCCCACTGGCCAGAGGAAGGTGTCCTGGTCGCTGGTGAGCAGCCTTTAGCCAGGATGAATGTGATACAATAGCAGAAGCCAAAATTAGGCATCACGCACTCTGAGGGCGAGGATGGGTGGGTGGTGGAGCTCTTACTTCAAGTTGCTGTAAGGAAATAGCATGGACTGGGTGGAGTAAACAGCAAACATTTACTTCTCATGGTTCTGAAGCCTGGAAGTCCTGAGATCAAATTGCCTGAAAGGCCAGGGTAGAGCCCTCTTCCAGGCTGTGGCTTCACACGGCCTTTCCTCGGTGCATGCACACACACACACTGACAGCTCGCATCTTGTCCTCTTCTGATAAGGTCATTAATTTCATCATGGGGGCTCCACCATCTTGACCTCATCTAATTGCCTCCCCAGGCCCTTCCCCTCATCACATTGGGGATTAGGGCTTCACCATATGAGTTTTTGGAGGATACAAACATTTAGTCCATGGTGGTGAGCAAGTAGCCAGGCACAGAGTTGGGAACCAGCAGATAAACAGGAACCAGGAAACAAAGAAAGGGTCAAAGAGCTTTGACCAATATGCTTTCTTTTGAGGGGGGTGATGGTGAGGTAATTCGGTTTATTTATTCATTTTTATTAAAGGTGCTAGAGCTTGAACTCAGGGCCTCCTGCATGCTGAATTTGCACTCTACCACTCGAGCTGTACGCTCCCCGGCCTCCCCCTAGTATGTCTTTAATTCCAAAGCGAGCTATTCTGTACCTGGGCTTTGTTGAGGATCACAGGGGCTTGGTGCTAGGCAGCCCAGGACCTAGCCTGCAGATGGATGGGGGAGGAATTTGTACCTGGATACTGAGAGTCTCTGGGTAGAAAATAAAGGAAGAGCCTGAGGGTGGTAGTGAGAGGTGGGGGCAGGTCATCCCACAATATAAACAGAGAGACAGAATAGGAAAGGGGATCTTCATGGAGGGTGGTCCCTTGATGGATGGTTTGTAGCATGTGGTGGGTGCAGGGTTGGGAGCAGAGCACATCACCGCAGAGAGAGGGATGATGGCCACTGACTCTAAGGAAAGTGAAATCTCAAATTGCTGACTGAGATCAGATAAGGTCCAGGCGTTCCCAGTCTGTTTGCTAGTCTGGGCAGCAGGTAGAGCTGGATAAGCACAGGGCTTGTGCTGCAGCTTAGTCTTTACAAATGTATTTTTATTTACTGTATGTTTGTTGGGAGAACGATCAAGTGCATTTAAAAGAAGACATTCTCCATATCTACTCTATTTGCTTTTGGGTTTTCTCTGTTCTTTCTTATCTATATTTTCATGCCTTTTTTACACATTTGTAACTCTTGCATAGATACAGCTTTGTAGTTTGTTTCTTTTCACGTAACATTGCATCATCAATGCCCATGAAGTAGCCACATGGACTAATCTGGAAAGAAGAACCGTACTTACACACGGGTGTAAACTTGTAGGTCAGATGAACTGAGGATGACGTTTGTTGTCTGCAGTGAGTGTGGAGATGGATGGAAGTTCTGTTGAGCTGGAAGAACTGGCAAAATGTCCGGACCATTAAGAAAATGGATTTTGTGATTAGCTTTAAAACTAGGACAACCATCTAGTACTCCTGCAGATCAGAGTTTTAAAGTAACATATATCCCTTGGGTTGGATAGTCTTTGTTTTTGACGTCACATCCCTTCCTTAAATGCCTTTAAGTTCCAAATCAGTAGGGAGACCACATAAGAATTTGTATGGTATCTGTTTCAAAACATTAAAAAATTTTTTTTTATAAGTCAGTTGATATTAAGCTTTTGTCAACTAAAAAAAACAAACTTGTGATGGTCACATGTTCCAGTGAGCTGATCATTTACTTAACCATTCTCCTGTAATGTAATTGAATATTTATTGTTTCTTTTTCAGTCACTATTTTAAGATTCTTTTGAAGTTCTTGATATATATTTTGCCTTTCCTCTTTCTTTTAAAACTTGTTTTTTTCAGGATAAATTCTTAATGTGGTATCTATATTAAATACGACATTAAAAAATCTCTTGATGTGAATCGCCGAATTGCATTAAAAATTCTTGATCAGTTCATATATATGAGTGTATTGGCTTCACCACAGCCTAACCTGCGCTAGGTTTTAATTATTTAATTTTATTTTGTTACTGTTCATATAATAATAAAGAATGTCCCTTTCTTTGCTTTTCAGGTAGACTGAACTTTTGGGGTTTACTATCTTGAACATTTTTTCAAGCTTTCAGAAAACCCTGTTATTGGCTGTCTCTTAAATCCTTTACATTCCTTGGAGCAAAATAAGTTAACTAAAACAAGGAGCAACTTTCTTTGGATTTGTCATCTGTGAGATGATGAGGTTGAAGCAAGTTGTTCTGAGGGCCTTTCTAAAAGCTTCTCAGGTCCGTGTCTTTGGGTTTATGAACTCAAAGTTTAAAAGGCGAATGGGAGGCAGCATTAAGCGTTCTGATGTACAGGCTGGTGAAATGATCGTAGGTGACCTGTTGCAGCTGTTTTTGGTTTTTGTTTGTCTTTTGTTAATATATTTTAGTTTATAAAGCAGTTTGAGTTCCTTGCAAAATTGAGCAGAAAGTTCAGAGAGGTCCCATCTACTCCCTGTCCACACACAAACACAGCCTCCCCCACGATCAGCAACACCCCCCTCCTTCCACCCGCCAGAGTGGTACCTTGGTTACAATCTATGCACCTGCACTGACACATCACCACCCAGAGTACATAGTTTACATTAGGGCTCACTCTTGGTTATTGTACATTCTCTGTGTTTGGATAAACATACAGTGACATGTATCTACCATTATAGTGCCATATAGTAGTTCCAGTGCCCTAAAAATCCTCTGTGCTCTGCCTGTTCATCTCTGTTTTCCCCCAACGCCTGGCAACCATAGATCTTTTTGGCATCTCTGTAGATTTGCCTTTTCCAGTGTGTCACATAGTTGAATTGTGCCTGGTTTTGAGGAGGCTGACATCACTGTTCCCTCAAGAGTCTTTCCCCACCATTCCCTGCCCTTCTACTGTGATTGCCTCTAGCTTGGTATTTTAGAGCTGGAGGGATAGATAAGCCCCTCCCAGTCTAGGAATCTTCTCTGTGACACCTTGGCTGAGGAATGAGTCTTTGCTCAGTTCTCAAGGTGGAGCCGAGGGATGAACAGAAGACCCAGAGGCAGAGGGTCTGGGTTCCAGTCCTGGTGCTCACTTGGGTTAGCCAAGTCACTGGACCTTTCTGAGGCTGGCCCTCCCGACCCTCTGGGGAGTGATGATAGAGCAGTGCCTGTTCCCAGGTTGTAGGGGTGACACGAGATAAGTGTGGGCTTTGTTAACACCAAAGGAGGGTATGAAAGGCAGCTTGAAGAGGCTGACGCTGGACAGCCTGGTCCTTGGTTGAGCAAGTGAATTGTTACAAAGTTGTTCCTTGCAGGGAATAGAGGTCTTCCTGAAACTTCCTCCCATCGTGCTGACTCTGTCCTGTGGGGGCATCAAGTCAACCCCCTTTGCCCCACAACCACTTGCTGCTGGCTGTCACACCTCTGCCCCCCTCATCCCAGCAACTCCTTCCAAGCCAAGCTTCTCCGCTCCTTCATCTGTTCTTTGTATCACACGGATTCTTTCCTTTCTTTTTTTTTCAGACTCTAATACATTTTAATAGGAAGGTGGCAATTTAACTTAAAAAGCATGAAAACCCTTGCTTTCTTTTTGCAATTCATTTTGCTTTTTTAAAAATTGAAGTATAGTTGGTTTACAATATTGTGTTAGTTACAGGTATGTAGCAAAATGACTCAGTTTTATGTATACATATATTGTGTTCTCAGATCTTTTTCCATTATAGGTTATTATAAGATGTTGAATATAGTATCCTCTGCTATACAGCAAACCCTTATTGCTTGTCTATTTTATGTATAAGAGTTTGTATTTAGTCCCATATTCCTACTTTATCTGCCTCCCCCCACTTTGGTAACCATAAGTTTGTTTTCTATGTCTGTGGGTCTGTTCTGTTTTGTGTATAGATTCATTTGTATTATTTTTAAATTTCCATATGTAAATGATATCGTATAATATTTGTCTTTCCCTGTCTGACTCACTTCACTAAGTATAATATTCTCTAGGTCCATCCGTGTTTTTCTGCAAATGGTAATATTTCATTCTTTTTTACGGCCGAGTAATATTCCATTATGTATCTATACCACATCTTCTTAAACCAGTTGTCTGTTGATGGGCACTTGGGTTGTTTCCATCATGTGGATTCTTTAGTTCTATGAGTACCCAATTCAGCATTTCAAATTTTGCTGTAGGGAGGTTTTGTGGGCTGAATTCTGTCCCCCCAAATTCATATACTGAGGCCCTAATCCCAGAACCTCAGAATGTATTTGGAGATGGGGCCTTTAAAGAAGTGAGTGAGAAAGAGCTCATTAGGGTAGGCTTTGATCCAATCTGACCGGTGTCCTTATAAGAAGAGGAAATTTGGACACACAGAGGGCCACCAGACAGAGGGAAGGACATGTGAAGACACAGTAAGAAGGCAGCCATCTCCAGGCTGGGGAGAGAGGCCTCGGGAGAAAGCCACCCGTCAGCACCTTGATGACAGACTTCCCAGCCTCCAGAGCTGTGGGGAAACACATTTCTGTGGTTTCAGCCGCCAGTACCAGTCTGTGGTACTTTGTTATGGCTGCCCTAGCAAACCAGGATTAAATTCAGTTTTATCTCCCTCTTCCCACCTCTTTTCATCCTCAGTGTCTTCTTGCAGCCTCTGCTACACTTTTCTTATTGAACTGTTTTGGAGAATTAATGAGACTTGCAGGCAAATGCTGTCCTTCATCTTGTACTTTCTTCTGGGCAAAGAACGAGGAGTCCCTTTTTCACAAGTACACAATGAATAGTTTTATAAGTGGTGTTCATGACCATGACCATTAGACTGGCTCCCTTTTATAGATTCTTGTGCTGGGCCTTTTTCCTACTTTATCCGTCCCCATTAAGAAATCCTTGCAAGGTGGGGATTGTCATCCCATTTGACAGATGAGAAAGTGGGGAAGCAGGGAGAGTAGATGGCACGAGCAAGGCCATGCAGAGTGGGTTTTGTGGACCCACAAAAGCCACGCTTATCAGCTGATGACAGCGCTTGGGCAGTTATGGGGGCTGGGAGAGGCTGATTCCATTCCCCATCCCAGTAGTCACCCCCTTTCAAGGCTGCTGCATTCCCCAGCCCCCTTCTCATTTCATTCCCCTCCTCGGAGCAGCCCAGGGTGTCCACGTGACCCTGCTCCGCGGAGCAGACTGTTTATTGTGGCTTAACCCGCCCATGCTCGTTTCTCCTGTCGTTTAAAGCAATCCAATATCTCAGAGCACTCCGTCCGAGGGATTTTATTCAGGCAAGACCATTTAAGAATGGAAGAAATTTCCTGTTGAGCGATTTTATATATGTGGTGTGTGTGCGCTCATGAAGGCAGATGGATGTTTAAGTGTGTGTGAGGCGAAGGACGGCAGACTCCGGAAGTCTGGGGACCACTTAGGGCTGTAACCCTCACTCCTGCACCAGCTGTCCAGCTCCTCCGGGCCTTCTGCCTTTCCCATTTACGGGGCCCTTTTACTGTTATGACACCTGTTTAAATCTGGTGTTTCCATTACGCGGAGGCATGGTAGGTGGCTGGAGCCGGCGGCCGGGCAGGGACCGTGTGTGCAGCTCTTGAGCTCAGGCAGCCGCCCCTCCTCCCTTCACTTCTTGTGCAAAATCCATTTTTGGTGTTTTGTTTCAGTGTGAAAACTGTAAAAATATTTTCAGGGACCGCCCCCCCCCAACCTTCTTCCTTATAGCTAAAATTTCAGCCTTTGATAATGGGGACATCTTTTGAAACAAAGAAAGCACTCATCCAAACATTTTGTAGTCACATTTCTTTTGGGGGAAAAAAAAGATGATTTTTGAAGCATAGTGTGTGGACGGTGTTCCATGAAATTCCATGACATTAAATTTGCATGGAGACAGCACTCTGTGTCACCTCCCTTAGGATTATTGACATCATCAGGCCAGGAGAGCTTTGCTGTAGACCGAGCGGCATCATCTCCAGTTAGCAGATAGGAAGCTATTTCCCAACATTTGTGTGTATAAGTGCTTATTTAAAAAAATATCAAAATTGGAAGGTAACGTACATGAAGCATACATTAAGTGTATAGCTTGATAAATTCTTTTTTTTTTTTTTCAAATGGAGATACTGGGGATTGAACCCAGGACCTTGTGCATGGTAGGCACGTACTCTATCACTGAGCTATACCCTCCCCCAGCTTGATGAATTCTTACAAACAACACACCCTTGTAACCAGTGTTCAGATCCGGAATCAGAACGTGCTGAAACCTTCCTTGCGCCCCTTCCTGTCAGCACCCCTGTTAAGAGCAGCCCCAATCCTGATTTCTGACGCCGCAGAATATAATAAAGTATGCCCGAAGAAGTCTTGCTTTCACTCTATCCCTGTTTACTCCATTTTTTCTTCACCCTCAGATAACTCTTGTTTTTTTTTTGGTGAATTCTTGCAGATTTATATGCTTATGTAAATAAAGCTGTGTTTCTAATTTTTGCACTTTTCTAGAAGACGTCACCCCATCCTCACTGTTCTACACAGTTTAAAAAAAACTTTTTTGAAATTATTAAAAATTTTTTTTCTAGTTTATAATTTTTTTCTTTTTTTAGAGGAAGCAGTTGGGTTCATTCATTTATTTTTTTTAGTGGAGGTACTGGGCATTGAACCCGTGACCTCGTGCATGCTAAGCAGGCACTCTACCACTGAGCTATACCTACTCCCCCTGTTTTCTATCTTGCTGTGTCTCTTCCCTCTGTCTCCCCACTGAATCCGGTTCCCCTGCCATGGCTCAGGCCCTGCATATTGGATTGAGTAGTGTCCCCCCAAAGCTCATGTCCACTGGAAACTCAGAATGTGTCCTTATTCGGAAACAGGGTCCTCACAGATGTAATTACTTAAGAGAAGGTCATACAGGAGTAGAGCGAGCCCTAACTTCAGTGTTTTCAGATTCAGAGACACAGACACAACGGGAGAAGGCTGGGACAGTGGAGGAAATTGGACTGATGTAACGACAAGGTGTGGATTGCCAGGCGCCACCAGAAGCTGGAAGAGACAAAGAAGGATCCTTTCCTAAAGCCTCCCAGGGGATCCCTTCACTGTGGACCTCTAACCTCAGAGCTGGGACAATTGGCCTCTATTATGTTAAGCCACCCGGTTTGTAGTACTTTGTTTTGGAAGCCCTCAGAAACTAATACATGCTCCTTGCCCTCTCTCCTGAACGCTTGCCTTCCCCTCCCTACCGTCTCATCTTTACACCCCAATGCATTTTCCCCGTGGAGTCAGCCACCCCCTTGATAACCTGTGGGATCATGTCACTCCTGGCTTAGAACCCGTCAGAGTCCCCATTGTCTACTGGATAAAGTCTAGGCTTCTTGGCCTGGTGTCTGTCCCCTGTGCTGTCCCTTCTACCCCACATCTTGCTCAGCCCAGTCTTGTCCACTCAACCTTGAGGTGGACGCAGATTGGCAGCTGCCAGTGAGATGGCTATGTTTGGATTGAAGGGCACTGGGATGACATTGAACTTGATGCATGTAGATGGCTCTTCTGGGCTCCAGTGGTCCATCACTGTCCGCATGACTCCCTTCATCAAAAGGTTCTTGCATTTAAATTACTCTCCTGCCTTCCAATGTGGTCCAGGTTTCAGCTTTTGCTGAGAAATTGACAAACACAGCTTACTCTTGTGTATGCAGACACTGGGGCCCCTTGGGAAGGGCAGTAACCCAGAGTGGGACAGTTTGGTTCACACTGTCTGCTTGGCCACTTACTAACAGAATGACCTTGAGTAATCTATTATCTTGCTCCATGCCTCAGTTTTCTCATCTGTCAAGTGGGGAGGGTAATAGTACCTGCCTCGTAGGGCTGTTGTGAGGAGTAGATAAGTTAATTCCTGTAGATGTTTCCACAGGGCCTGGCACCTGGTAAGAGCTCAAGAAGCTCTTTGCTTAGCCGAATGTCTCCCTTTCTGCTCTAGTCTTGGTTACTTTTTTAACCAACACAGGCACCGTCTTCTCTAGAAAGTCTTCTGGGACCTTCTCTGCTGGCGTAATGACCTGTTGTCTTCTATTTACCCATTTGTGTGCCTCCCTGTCGAGGCCCTGAAGTTCTTGAGGGCAGGACCATTCTAGGCCTCCGTCACCCCCATTCCTAGCACTGGGGCTGGCACCCTGGTAGGCCTTCAGTTGGGTGCTTGCTCGGGATAAGAAGGAATAATGAGTTGACTGTTCCCCCCCCTCCCCTTCCACCCCGCCAAGTGTCACACAGTGGATTGTGCCAGGGCTGGACCTCAGCCTCTCCTGTCAGCTGAGAACCCTTGTCTGGGGGCTTTTCTGTGCCCACAGGAGGGGTGAGGAATAGCTGAGCTCTGTGGAGAAATCAAGGTGATGGGAAGGAGGAAAAGATCTGGATAGAGAACCAGCCTGTCTTAACAGTGAAAGGGACTTGCCACCATCCAGAGCTCCAGTGGGATCTGAGAGACCCGGGCCTTTTGATGTGCGAGCCACGCTCATTCCCAACCCCACAGGGCCTCAATGGGGCCGTCCTCCCACTGTAAAGCTCGAGGTCCATACCTTTCATGAATTTTAAGGAATCAGAGCTGAGTTTTTAAAATTGTGCCTTCCTTTCTTTCCTTCCTTCCTTCCTTCCTTGTTACTTTTTGATACAGGTACTGGGGATTGAACCCAGGGCCTCGTGCATGCTAAGCCCACACTCTACCACTGAGCTTTACTCTCTGCCCTGGGCTCATTTAGATATGCTTCCATTTTAAGGTGATATAAAAAAAAAATTGGGTCAACAAGAACTTCCTAGGTCAACTTAGGGCAACAAGGACCCTGAGGAAAGAAAACCTCAAGAACTGCAAATACTCTGACAGCCAGTGTTCTTTTAGGATTCTTTGGGTGGTGAAGACTCAGTGACGGGCAGGCAGAAATTAAGATTGATGCTTAAGTGATGACTCTGGAAGCTTTGATTTGTCCTGGAACTTAGAACAGGCTGTTAGCGCAGGGGGCTCAGTTTCCTGTCGTTAGAGACACTTGCTTTCTCAATGCAGGCACTGAGACGCAGTGACTTTTTAAGGCCTGGCGATCCACAAAAGAAGCCCCACCCCGGCCAGTCTCTTGGGCTTAGAAGTTAATTGTGAGTTTGGACAGGTTTTGTTTCGGCCCCTACTGTGGTTTCTTGCAGCTAGGAGGTACTCAATAAACATCCTGTATTTTCTATTCTATTGAGGGGTGTTTGTTAGAATTTTGGATCTGAGGCTCAGGACCCTGGAGAGGTTCTCCTGATTCTAGGCAGCTATTTCTGACAGACCAAAGGGCACTTTTGCCTCTTGAAGGAAGGCTCTATGAAAGAAAAGTTCAGCGTGTCCTGTGATTAGGCATTTAAGAGATCAAGAATCCTTCATGCTTCAGAAATCCTTTATCTAACCTCATTTCTTCCTGGGCACACATTACAACCAGAGCAACTGTAGGTGTAATGCCCACTACAGTGGCCACTAGCCACGTGGGGCTACTGAGCCTTTGAGATGTGGCTGGTCTGAATTAGACTGTGCTATAAGCATAAGCTATACCCAAATTTCAAAACTTAGTGAAAAAGAGAAGCTAAGACACCTCATTAACAATTTTTTTGTATTGATTACATGTTGAAATAATATTGGTGATATACCAGGTTGAATAAACTGGGTTACTAATTTAACCTTTTCACTTTTTAAAAAATGCAGCTACTAGAAAACTTAGAGTTATGTTTTTTTATTGGATAGCCCTGTTCAAGAGACTGGCTGCTCACTTATCTTCCCAGGATAACCTGCTAGAGTGGGTGGAGTCTCTCTTATTTCAGGAATCTCTTCATTCTGACAGGCCCTCCAAAGCATGTTGGAAGCCAGAGTGTGGGCAAAATGACACATGGATGGGAGAGTGAGTTACGCACAGTGCATTTTCTTCACCAGCTCCCTGGAAGGACAGAGGAATTTTCTCTGCAGCAAATTTAATTTAAGCAGATTTCGATGATCAGGTAGACATGATCCCAGCACTTATTATGAGTAATAATAGCACTGCATATTTAATTGCCTGACTTCCTTTTAAAAGCTTAAGAATAAAGCAGAGTAGTCACAAACCCTAAAATAGTTTAAGACAAATTAATGAAGAGCGTAAGGAGGGGAGGTGCGGCTTTTCATGGTGAGATCTCGCACGTGGCTTTGCTGTATAAGTGATGGTCCATCAGTGTGGGGCTGTTTGGGTATGGGCATTCAGGACTGTGCCTGGTTTTTGCTGGTCCAGAGGGCTGTTTCTTCGTCATCTCCACTCCTGCTCCGTAGCCAGAATGATTTGTGAGTCCTTGCATCATTAAACTGCTTGTAGAAGAATGAACTTCATGCCTGTTTGCATGGCTTGCCAGTTTCATATTTATTTCCTTTGCTGTTGGTTGCTGATTTGTTTTCCCTGACAGATGCCAACCAGAGTCCTTGCGATGAGAGATATTTTTAATTCCTGTCTGGTTGAACATAAAATGCATGTTCAGTTTGTGTGTGTTAATGGATAGAGTTAGTGGCTCATTAAAAAAAGTGGATTGTGCACTTTGCTTCTCTCCTGCCCTCTTCCCTCTGGGCCCGTCCTCTTCATTTCTTTCACCACCTCTCTTCCCATTTTCATCCCCCTCCCCTTTTTCCTGGTAATATATAGGTCACGTGAGAAGTCCTAAAAAAATGTGTTCAGCAGGCCTGTCTGCACCACCCTCCTTTTTTTTTTTTTTGAAACCAATAAAGCCTTGCCTTAACTGAGTGTCGCTTTATTTTATTTTATTTTACTTTTTATTTGACCACCTTTGCCCTTCCTCCTGCATGGCCTCCTCTCACTCGGGCAGCCCCAGGGCTGGAAGGCCCTCACGTCGTACCCAGCGGCTGGCTCGCAGCACAGACTTGCCTTGGACAAGGGCCAGACTCAGGGTTGGAGCTGGGCAAACACGCCTGCACCAGGGAGCTGATTGGAAGGAGGCCCAGGGTGGAGTACCCATGGGCTCAGTGGAAACCTGGTTTTACTTAAGATATTCCAAACAGTGAAGGGGGAGTAAACAGTCTGCTAATTAAATCTGGAGGTGGCAGTAAATTTGGAGGTGTTGCAAAGCCTTCTGCACACAGAGGACGTTGGGAAAACACAAAGCGCTGTAGAAAGGTGAGGCAAGGCTTGGGGAGATGAGATTTTGCCTGGAAAAGTACAAGCCGCCATCTGGAGAGAAATTAGCCATGGTAGCGTGCTCTGTGGGGCGTAAGTCAGTGGTGCTGGGATTGACTTGGATCCAGAACCGTTCAGTTCTGTTTCTTGTTCCTGATAGTCAGTAGTCATTGTTTATTTTTTTAACCCCTAAATTTATTACTCAGGAGTAAGCCAGATCCACTGGGTTTGTAAGGCTCAGCCTTAAAGGTGAACTGATTAGAAGTGTGTCCCTCCAAAATCATTTGTCCGTTTGCTCACATTTTCTTCGGCTCTGGACCCCAAGGGTGGCCAAGGGTCCCAGGATCTTAGAGGTTGGTTCTGGAAACTAGAGATGTGGCCAGCCAGCTGGTGCGGGCAGCTGCCTGCTCAGTGTGGACCAGGAGGCGCCCTGCTTCTGGGTGTGCGTCCACCAGGAGGGCTCCTGCCGTCGGTCTCTGGGGTAGCCTACAGTTTATAGGTTTAGAGCTCTCCAGCCTTTGTGGCCCTGCTGCCTCTTTGAGCCCCATAATCACACAAAGATGCTTCAGTGCTCTGAGCCCGCTTCCATTTGCCAGTTTGAGAACCTACACTCTTATGATGGGAAACAGGATGGCCTCGAGGCTGAAGAGCAGCGATTTTTGGAGTTAGATGTCTGTTCAAGTCTCTGGGCAACCTTGGTCAAGTTGCTTCATTTCTCAGCCTCAGCTTTGTCTGTAACATGGCTCAGTAAAGCTAAAGAGATCTAGATAGGGAACTCTGCTTGGGAGTGAACTTCAGCTGCATGAACGTTAACTCTCCCTGAAATAAGTGTAGATCATATTCAGAACCTTTTCACTGTGAGTTCAGAGGGGACCCTCCCAGATGAGGTTGCCCTGGGAGGTGGCATTGACACTAGACAAGAACTTGGAGGAAAATGATGGTATCAGCCCCCGCAGAGCTGACCAGGGACAGAAGTTCACGTTTGAGTTTCCCGACTTGGTTGTTTGAATGCCGCATTCTCTTCTTGCCTTCTGACATGCTAGAGTAAATAAACATTTGTAGGGGGTTTACAGAAGCAATGATACGTCCTTACTTAAGCAAAGACGGTGACTGGTAAATGATGTGACGTTCTTGACCCAGGTGAGAGAAACTGACAGGGGCCACAGAGGGTCGAATCTTCCTGCTGACAGCATCTTGCATTGTCTCCTGTGGACACTCCCCTGCGGAGGAAGGGGCATGAGAGAGGCTTTCCGCGGAATTGAAGGAGGAAAGATGACTAGGTTGGAGGTGACAGACTTTAAGTTTATAAACACACATCTGTGCAGCTGCTTTGCAACGCCTGTCACTCTCTGTATTTGAGGAGGAACTGTTCAGGGGAGAAGAGCATTGCTGGATGGGTGACCTGATTTGTTTCCTTTGTTTCCTTCTGGCCCAAACTGGGCAGGTAGCCCTGACCCACAAGGTCTTAAACTGCCTGAAAGGAAATCCATTTGCTGATAGAGAAGATACACTTAGAGATAAAGAAGAGAATGTTTTGTTTACTGCTTCCCCTGCTGCTGGGCCCTGGCTTAGTCAGAGTATTAAAGAGCTGGTGACTGGACCACACTCCTCCTGTGTCTGAAATCTTACCCTTGGAACTCAAACCGGACCATAATTAGAGTGGTTATTGTTTTCTAATTGTTTTATCTGCATTCATTTTTCTCTCCCCAATCCAATGGGACTGAATTTTACTCATTGAGGACAGAGTTCATGACTCCCCTTTCCACCACAATTGGACTCAATAAATATCTGGCTGAAAGAGAAAGAAAAGTACCATATGATATCACTTTTATAGGGGATCTTAGAAAAAGACAAATGAACTTATTTACAAAACAGAAACAGACTCACAGACATAGAGAAAAAATTTATGGTTACCAGGGGGTAAAGGGGGTAGGAAGGGATAAATTGAAAGTTTGAAGTTTGTGGATACTAACTACTACATTATAAAATAGATATACTGTATAGCACAGGGAACTATGTTCAATATCTCCTGGTAACCTATAATGAAAAAGAATCTGAAAACGAATATATGTATGTATGTGTATGACTGAAACATTATGTTGTACACCAGAAATCGACACAACATTGCAAACTGGCTGTATTTCAATAAAAAAATGCAAAAAAACCCCCATAAAAATTAAATATCTGGCTGAAGGATTAAAGAGGGATTTCATTTCCATAATTTATATTCTTCCTCTTTCTTAAAAGGATGTGATGAATATAACTGAATTTTTATTTTGAGAAATATTTTAAATAAAAGTCATACACCTAGTGCATTGGTATTCCTGCTTACTCTGGAAGAAATATCTGTATCAATTGTCACTCTTCTCATCCCCCTTCAGTCCCTACTCTCATCTATTTCTCTCTGTGAATGAATGCCTGTTGGTGTTTAAGTACTGAGGTCTCATCCACCTCCTTGTGAGCTGGGATGTTTAGAATCATCCGTCTGGGGCTTCCCATCTCAGATGTATTAACACTGTAGTGTGTGTATCAGCAACAGCCTGCCAGACTGTTGAAGGAACAGACACGGAGCTTCCACTCTTGTTTCTGTTTGTGTAGGTAGAGGAGACATTTCCTTGGGGGAGACTTGACAACTTAAGAGGGTGGAGACTGGGACTTGGAAGTTATTGAGGAGATTCCAGTTCTGGGTTGGACTTGGTGACCTCTAAGATCCTTTCTGTATCTTCAGATTTTGTGGTAAGTGGCAGGGTGGGGCGTGGTGGGGGTCTGTGGCTGACATGGATGATTTCAGCCCCATCCCTTACCTCTGGGAGTGTCAACACCTGGCCAGGAGTAGGTGGGAGAGTCAGCTCTGAGATACATCAGGGTGAAGGGGGAACTGGCAAAAGTGCCTCCTTGTTTCCCCTTGGACCTTCATGCTCTTTGAATGTCTTATTCATCTTTGTCTTGATCTTAGTAGATACTCAGTGTTTGTTATTTGAATAATAAATTGTCTGTAGCTTAAATTCCCTCTGCTGGGAGTCTTTAAGACCCTTTATTTTTAGAACTTTCCACTGCGCTTTATAAGTATGGCACAAACTTTCTAGAAAGTTGAGAGGCGGGAAACCTTCCCGAAGAGTCTAATAACCTGGGTTTCCCCCACCCTCCCTCTCCCCAACCTTGCTTTCTAGAAAATGCCTGTGTCAGCATGAATACGTTCCAGTGGGTGTGAGGAGTTTCAGTTCAAGGTGAGGCCAGGAAGCCTAGGCTGCTGGGTTAATAGGCAGGAAGTGTGAGGAATCTGGGGGGAGCTTATGGGTGTGTGGAGCTAGAGGCAGCTGCTGCTGGGGTGACTGTATCTGAGCAGGAGTGTGTCAGATGGATCCTCTGTGCCGGAGCCTCAGGGGTCTAGTCCTGAGTGGGTGACCTGGAGAGCTTTGGAAGTTCTTGAAAGCTTGACAGAAGATTAGGATCAAGAAACATCGAGACGACAAGCTTTTGAGACTCTCACAGGGATACTGTGAAGGTCAAGTACATGATGAGCTATGTGACCCCAAACTCGCTGGAAGGATTCCCTTGTATGGAGCTCGAGGTCTGTGTGAGAGTTGGGAAGTTATCATATCATCTTAGAAGGAAGGGGAGTCATGGGACATTCCCCGGGGAACCTCCTCTCCAGGTGATATGCCTGGATTTCTCTATTCAGATTGACCTAAAAGGTTTAGAAGGTCATTAATTTGCCAATTGAACTCAGTGTATACAGCCCCTGACCAGAGACAAAATAGCTGCATGTAAACTGGCCTAGGAGTTTCCAGAAGTTTCTGCTGTGCAGTGTGCATTCATCAGAGCCAGTTGAAACAGGTGATTGGGCCTTTGGCCTCATTTGGTTGCGCCGTCCGCTCTCCAGGCCTCCACCTGCTTCCCATCTTTCCCCTCAGTCTGCAGCTGTAGGTCTGCAGATCTAAGCCTGTTTGCTAACTCATCTACCCAGGCCCCGGGGTGCTGTGTGGGCATCACCTCTGCCAGCCAGGCCTTAAAGCTTGCATAGCACGGTGGGAAGTGCCCAGGTGATGAGGTCAGGCGGACCAGGTTCTGAGTTACCAGGTGAGAAGGTCAGGTAGGCAGGATCCAGTGTTCCTAGGGGATGAGGTCAGGTTAAGCAGGTTCAAACTGATCAAGTGATGAGACCAGGCAGACCAGGTTCCCTGGGAGAGCTACTTAACATCTTGCCTCCTCAGTTTCTGTCTTCACATGGAAGATGGGTGGTGATACGTGTCCCTGGTGTAGGGGTTAATAGCACAGCTCTGACTTCAAACTGCCTGGGTTTGAATTCTGGCCCCATCAACTACTAGTGGTGTGACTTCAGGCAGGTCACTTCATTCTGCCTCAGTTTGTTCATCTGTAAAATAGGCTTAAATAGTGTGTGTCTCACCAGAATGTTGGGGGAAATAAATGGCTTCTCCCATCTATGATAAAAGCCTAGTAGTGCAAGGTGGACACCAAGTGCCATGTAAGTTTTGGCTCTAATGAATGATCTAAAGGGGCATTACACAAATAAAATTAATATAAAACACTTGGGCAGAGTTTGGGCTCAGTACGCTTTACCTCATTTGCTGATTAACCTTGGCAGAGAGTAAACTCTGATTATATTTCCTGACTTCCCATTGGATCTTCCATTTTCTTGTTTCAAAGCTCTCGGGATCAAAATCATCATCAGCAACTGAAGGGAAATCTTGGTGCTCGTTGCCACCTAGCAAGGGAAGAGCACTGAGCTTCTGAGTTAGACAGGATGGACTTCTGGGTCCTGGTTCTGGTATTGGCTAGCCATGGAATTTGACCCTGAGTCTTAGTGTTTTTTCATCTGAGCAATGGGAATTAGGATGCTGGGAGGTGAATCCTGGCATATATTATTATCTCCACTTTATTAATGAGCACACAGGTTCAAAGATTTGCCCACAGTCACACAGTTAGTCTAGAAGCTCTTCACATTGTCCAGGATTGTCATAGAGTTTTTCATGCGATTGCTCTGAAATGATGGTCTTTTTTCCTTCATTTTCAAAGTCCAGACATCCTCCTTAAAAGAGTCTTAATTGAGTGGTTCATGTGACTTGTCCTCCATTGAGAAGAATTTTCTGTTGCTTATAGAAATCCATTGTGTTCCTGTAGATCTCTCTTAATTGCACTATCTGGGATTTTTTCTGCAAAAGCATTTAACTATTTAGTTCATTAAGCTATATTTAACAAAAATTGCATCTAATAAAGTTTCAGGGCACCCTTTTTATGTCTTGGTGCTGTATCTCTGTTGTTTGGTAACATTTGTAGAGAGGAATTAAATATAACTTAGATTGTTTTATTTGATTTACTTCCCTTTGTAGGTACCTTTTGTAAGGTGTGAAAAGTTGCAAAGAGAAATCTCATTTTGCAGAGGAATTACTGCTGTTTAAAAACATGGTATTGGGTGCCGGGACAAAGCTGTTTAAAGCCTTGAATGATGACAGTCCATTCAAAATGATTGAGGATGTGCTAAGATTTGTTTTACAGATGGATGGTGAATTATAGCAGTTGCTCCTAAATTTAAACAATGGATTTTGTGGTTGTAGCTTAAAAATGTGTCACATTAATATACTGGGTAGTATTAATTTCTAGGATAGGGAAGCAAAATCTTAATTTGTTATTTAAATTGTTTGAAGTGAAAGAAACGTTCTAGTTATCACTATTTTCAGCTCTTGCTATGTTATTTCCAGTCATCCCATTTGGATAAAACTATTTGCAAAGGACTACTTTGGTTGAAAAAATGGGCTTTTCAGATGTTGCCGAACACTTGTCCTAGAAACATCCTTTTAGAGGACTGGTGGTCCAGTTCACTCACTGCCGATGGGGAGCCTGAGGCTCAGTAACCATGGCTTCTCTAGAATATGAACAAGTATGTTTAATAATTTCATAGTAGGGATATGTTTAATAATTTCTTAACATTGGGAGTTCTTGCTCACCTTTACTTTTTCTTTTTCTTTTTTTTGTAAACAACAGAAATTTATTTCTTACAGTTCTGGATTTGGAAATCCAAGGTCAGGGTGCCAGCATGGTCAGGTTAGAGTGAGGGTCCTCTTCCAGGATGCAGACTTCTCAGTGAGTTTTCACCCTCACCCTGCAGAAGCAGGTGAGGAATCTGGAGTGCTTCACCTTTACTTCTTAGAGGATCAATTGTGAATGTGTGTTTCACATCACATTTGTGATGTGAAAACCAAGGCTCAGAGAGGTTAAGTAATTTGCTCAAGGTAACACAGCTAGTGAGTGCTGAAGCCTTAGGTTTTCTGAAATTCTAGAATCTGATCTTTAAGAAAAATCCCAGAACCTTTTAATTTTTGGTAATTTAAACTAAGACATCCAGCTTGATATTTTGTCAACTTTTTGTTATTTCCAGTTATCTGACCATAAAATAGAAAGTCTAGTTCGTACAGGGAACTATATTCAACATCTTATAGTAACCTATATGAAAAAGAATATGAAAATGAATATATGTATGTATATGTATGACTGAGACATTATGCTGTACACCAGAAATTGACACATTGTAAACTGACTATACTTAAATAATTTAATAAAAATTACATAAGAAAAAAAAAAAAAGAAAGCCATCCTCATTAAGAATTTTAGGAGGAGGGATTCTTTTTAGAGAAAGTGGCAGAGTTGAGGTAATTAAGAGTAAATCTAGCAATCTATCCCTTCTTAAGAAGTTCAGGAAAAAGCAATCACAAAGCCACGTGATGTGTGAGCTCACGCACTTAGGGAAGGAGAGAAATTGAGCATGGATCATTTATTAAGCACCTGCTCTGTGGCAAGCTGTGTTCTTTCACTCATGCTGTGTATAAACCCCTGACATTAGTAAGGCATGGGTCCTTTCCAGGATTTACTGTCTCGTTATGAAGCAGGTGTTCCTTCACCTGTGGAAAAGGCGGCAGAAGCCTGGAGAGTTTTTAATTGGTCCAGTGCGGGGAGTTGGTGGGCGAAGCCAGTCTTGAATTCAGCTTCTGATGCCAAGAGCAGGGTTCTTTCTCCTGCCCCACAGCTTATGTTACACAATGTTTCTTTATGTTTATATGCCATATAAATCTCCAATCGGATGGCTGGGAAGTGCTTTTGGCTGGCTTTGTTGCTTCAGCTGTCTGGAAGGAATGGCTTTCATAAACACGGAGAGCGAACTGGATTTTCACTTTGGGATAATTCATATTACAGAAGTGGGAAAGGTCATTACCACGGGAATTCCATTAATCCCTGAAGCAGTGGGTCCTAAATGAGTTGGCCTGCCCTAGGATGGTCACATTTTTTTCACTGTTGGTATTAAATACCACAGACACTTTTTTAAAAGAAAAGTTCAATGAACGTAAATTTAAACTCAAAAAGAAGGGAAAAATAAAACGTTACCCATAAACTCATTATTCTTAAACAGCTATTGCTAGTGTTTCTGTTTTTAAAAAAAATTTTTGTGGTATTACACATAGCATAAAATTGACCATTTTACACATTTTTAAGTGTCCAGTTCAGTGATATTAAGTACATTCGCATTGCTGTACAGCTGTCACCAATATCCATCTCCAGAACTTTTTCATCTTCCCAAACTGAACTTCCATACCCATTAAACAACCACTCCCCCTTTCTCCCTTCCCCAATCCCTGACAACTGTTATTTTATTTTGTTTATGAGTTTGACTATTCTAGATACTTCATATAAGTAGAATCATAAACAGTATTGGTCCTTTTGTGACGGGCTAATTTCTTAGCATCATGTCCCCAAGTTTCATCTATGTTGTAGCAGGTCATAATTTCCTTCCTTGCTGAGGCTAAGTAATATTCCATTGTATGTGTATGCTATATTTTGTTTATCTCGTCATCTGATGATGGACACTTTCATCGTTTCCCTGTCTTGGCTGTTGTGAATAATGCTGGTATGAACTTAGGTGTACAAATATCTATCTGAGTCCCTGCTTTCTGTTCTTTTGAGTGTGTACCCGGGAGTGAATTAGTGGATCATTCATGATAATTCTGTATTTAAGTTTTTGAGGAACTGCCACACCGTTTTCCACAGTGGCTGCACCAGTGTACGTGCCCACCAGCAACGCACAAGGGTTCTGATTTCTCCCCATCCTTGCCATTACACGCTATTTTCTGTATTTTGATAATGGCCATCCTAATGGGTGTGAAGTGATACCTCATTGTAGCTTTGATGTGCATTTCCCTAGTGGTTAGTGATGTTGAGCATCTTTTCATGTGCTTGTTGTTCGTGTTCTACAATACTATTGTTATTATTTAACCATGTTATTGTTAGTATTTTCCTTCTGGTGTTTACCTTGGCGTCTGTTTTTCTTTTTTCTTTCCTGAATGTAATCATGGTGAACACAAAACTATGTTCAGAATATTCTATATTTTCCACCAACTATCTTCATCAACAGGTTTCATGTGGCAGCAATGTGCGAAGGTATATCTCAAACCTACCCAATTGGTGCTATTTTTAGTGGTAATTTTCGCCACTGCAAATTCTTCTCCTTAGGAAACCCAGGAACACTGGGATGTTAGCAGCCATCTGTTGGTAATATCGCAGGGCCAGGCACACTGTGGATTTCAAATAGAAGGCTCTGGGGTTTATTATGAAGTGAAAGGAGTCTTAGGACCAGTTATAACTTTTCTGATGCCTGGAGGTTTGGAGACAGCCTGTCCATGATATGTATGATACGTAACTTGGACCCTCAATGAATGGGTTAATTGCATTGCTTTGATTCCTAAACAGAAAATAGTGTTTGTGGGATGAGCAGACCTTTCTCTCCCAAGGTGGTGTTCTAAACTTCCTTTTGTCTTTTATTTGGAATCTGGAGTGTTTTTCATAGAAACAATGACTTTCCCAGGCTGTCCCTGAGGACCACAGAACCCACATGTCTATTCACTGGAGCTGGCAAGGCATGCTGGGAAGATCAGACTGATGGAGTTTGCACTTGGCTTTGTCCCATGCCTCTGACTGCCCGTCCCGCTGAGCCCAAGTTTCCTAGTCCATACCATGGAAATAGGACCTGTCAGCATGTGTTGTTGTTCAAAAAAGAAGTGAACTGATTAATGAGTGTATTAGTTTCCTAAGCCACAAATTTGATGGCTTAAAATAGTGCTAATTTCCTTCCAGTTCTGGAAGCCAGAAGTCCAAAATCAGCCTCACTGGCTCAAAATCAAGATTGTCGGCAGGGGTACACTTCCTCCAAGACTCCAGGGGAGAATCTGTACTCTACCTCTTCCAGCTTCGGGTGGCTGCCCGCGTTCCTTGGCTTGTGGCCGCATCACTCCCGTCTGCCTCTGTGTGCCTTCTCCTCTTATATCTTTGAAATCTCCCTCTGCTTCCATTTTATTAGGATACTGGTGATTGCATTTTGATTAAGATCCTTAACTTATATCTTTTCCCATGTAGAGTAGTATTCATAGGTTTTGGGAATTAGGGTTTGGGAACATCTTGGGGGGGGGGACCTTTTTTAGCCTTCCACAACGAGGAAAAATCGTAAGAGTATTCTCCACCAGAGGCTGTATGTGATTGTGATTGTCTTAGCTCCTTACACAGGTCACCTGCGATCACGTGGTGGAGCAGGGAAGAGTTACGGCCTTAACCCCTTCACTGTGAGTATGTGGACGCCTGGCACGGTGCCTAGCAGAAGACAGGAGCCCAGTACATACCAATTTTTTATGTTTCTAAGAAGTTTCTGCTACACTGCCCTGACTTTCATTCAGTTTTATTTTAATGTCCTTTTGTCCATTTCTTCTTCTCCTTCTCCTTCATCTCCTCCTCCTCCCCCCTCTTCTCCCCCTCCCCCCCTTCTTCTTCTTAATGCTGGATGAGCTTAGTTGGGTAGGCACCAAGAGCATACTGAGTTTTACACGGCTGGGACTTGGGATCAGGAGGTGAGAGGACAGGGTGCCACATATTGTGGGTTAATCACACGAGGGTGGTTTCTTCCCTTTGGGAGCCCATGGGGATGGTTCCCGTGGAGCCAGTGAAGACCCCTTGTGAGACACAAACCCCTGTCATTCCCAACATTTCTGAGTATGTTTTCACTGCCCAAGGGATCTTACGTTGGACCATGGTCATGACCGGGAGCCCTGCATTCTTTTCTGTTAATCACTTGCTCCATGGAAATCGTGACCAGCTCCAGTTTCGTCCTGTAGGAATGGGTGTTGCTGTCACTGTGTGCCTGAAAGTATGTGGTGGTGGACAGCTGATAGCCTGTGAAGCTGCTGATTTCACACTGCCCTCTCTGATTCTAAAAGAGGTTCCTTAGGTTAATTCAACAAGCATGTGTTTATCGGATACCAGACTCTGAAGGGCTTGTAGGACAGAGGGCCTAAGCTTAGTGGGTAGAGGTGGAATAAGGTATTGACTTAAAGCTACGGCAGTGGGTGCCAAGCTTGAAGGGACGTCAGAATTTGCTTTAACAAGAAGTCTTGTTACTTTCCCTCCAAGAAGGGGGTGGCAGCAACTTGTACAGCCATGACCAAGATTAAGGCTCGAGACCTTTGCATCAAGAAGAGGGAGCTGCTGAAACCCGTGGAGGACCTGAAGGTGTAGCTGTCCCAGCTGCGTGACACTAAAGTGACAGGCGGTGTGGCTTCTGAGCTCTCCAAGATCCGAGTTGTTCACAAATCCATTGCCTGTGTTCTCACCGTTATTAACCAGATTCAGAAAGAGAACCTCAGGAAGTTCTATGAAGACAAGAAGTACAAGCCCCTGGATCTGCAGCCCCGGGAAACGCGCGCCACGCGCCGCCAGTTCAGCAAGCAGCAAGAGAACCCGAAGACCCAAGGCTGAGAAGCAGCAGTGGAAGGAGCAGCTGGACCCACCGCCACGGTCTGCGGTCAAGGCCTGAGCATCCAGGCGCCAATAAAACAGACTGGGTGGGGGTGGGGTGGGGTGGGGTGGGGTGGGGTGGGGGAGGTGGGAGGAAGCCCTGTTAAAGCCCAGAGTTTCTGATTTAGCAGGTCTGCGGTGGAGGGCAAGGATTTTGATGTTGGTGCTGCTGGTCCAGGGACCACACTTTGAGAAGCGCTGTACCCGGGGCCTGGAGGACAGAGTATGTAACCCGACCTAGAGGTCAGAAGGGCTTCACAGAGGTGGGGGTGGTTCCAGCTGGCCTCGGAAGGATGGGTCGGATTTTCCTAGACGGGCAAAGGAAGATGGGGGCGTTTCAGGGAAATGAGGTGTGTCTGGCGGGGCGGGGGTTGGTGGTGGGTTGTGATTTTGGAGGGCTGGCCTGTAAGTGGAGAGTGAAGAAAGGGGCAAAGGTGGAGAATAAACTCTCCTGTGCCCATGGAGCCAGTGTCCACCCCTTGGAGGGTCTTTTGGTCTCGGGTTTCTGTAAAAGTGCCATCGCGTCTACGGAAATCTCAGGGTGCTCTTTGGCCAAGAGTTGCCAAACCCCGTGAGGCTGTTCCACCCACTTCTGTGTCGGAATCTCGAAATGGGTTTGGAAGCTGCTGTACGTGTGTGATAGGAGTAAAGAGGGTTGGAAGCAAGAAGAAATGTGGCAGCGTCTCGCTTTCCATCTCTCCCAACTTAGAACACAGGCTTTCCGGTGGAACAAAGTCGGCTTTGTCCTGGGGCCCCACCGGCTTCGGGCGCCAGGAGGCCTGCTTTTTGCGGAGAGAGGGCAGCTCAGCCACATGGGCAGGGACCACACCCAGACCTACGGGCGTGGGCTCTGCAGTTCAAATCCTGAAGGATTTTAGGGCTGTGGTTGGATCAAGATTGAAATCAAAATGAATTTTTTACTTTCTTTCCACCTTGTAGCTTAACATTTTTAGCAGCCGTATTCCTGACCCTGAGCGTGGGTGGCTCACCTTTAGACTCCTAGAAACAGGAACCTAGAATTTGCATTCTCTCGTTCAACCAGTTTGGTTGGATAATTGCCTTTTCAGTTGAAAACAGTTTTTACTTTTAGTCCTGGGTTTGTATTACATTTTGAGGCAAACATCTTTGATTTTACAGTCAGTGAATCTATTCTTAATTTCAAGTCTTAGATCATGAGGTGGAGGGAATTTGGGATAAGGTGGGGGGGGGCGGTCAGAGCAGAAGTACAAGGGGATTTTTTTCTCCCGAGTAATGCCCCTTTGTTGCAGTCCTTTGGAGAAATGTGCTGGAACATTGGTTTTGCAAGTAAATTTGGTTTGATGTAAAGACAGCAACTGACAGGAGTGATTCCTATATGAGAGACTTCTTTAAAACAAATTCAGTTTCAGTTTTTTGACAAGGGTGTGTTCTAGTTTCCAAGGAGCTTATTTTGACAGTCTTGATTCTTTGCTAAAGAACACGGAAGAATGACTAGTGCTGAGAGGGTGGGAGTTTGGGTTATCGACCCTCCTGGTGGCTACACTGTAGTGATTAAGAGTCTATATTGTGGTGATGGATGCTAACCAGACTTATTGTGGTGAGCATTTGCAATGTATACATATATTGAATTAATATGTTATATATTTAACTAATATAATAATGTTATGTTCAATTAAATCTCAATTAAAAAATGATTATGAATGTTTGCATTTTGCAAGATGGTAGCACTGAAACTCAAAAGGAATTTTGCTTAATGATGAACACAGGCATCTGAAATACTGAGAAAATTGACTAAGAGATTAATTCTCAGCTGCACGGTCTAGTGGGGGAAGAGCACAGAGCTCAGTTGCCTGAGCTTGAATACCAGCTCTAAGACCCTGAGAAGCCACTTGTCCAATGTTAAGTGACTTCTCAGGGTCTTAGTGTCCTCACCTGTAAAATGGGCATATTATATAGTTCATCTGTCTTACAGGGTCATTGTGAAGATTAAATGAGTTAATATCTGTGAGGAGCTTAAAGCAGTGCCTGGTGCATGGTACATGAGTATGTATGGAACATATATGTGTGCATGTGTGTAAATGTTTATTAAAATAAATCGCTTTCCACAGACTCACAGACATAGAGAACAAACTTATGATTACCAGAGGGGAAGGCGGTGGGAAGGGGTAAGTTGGGAGTTGGAGATTTGTAGATACTAACTACTGTATATAAAATAGATAAACAACAAGTTTATGCTGTACCAAGCACAGGGAACTATATTCAATATCTTATAGTAACCTATAATGAAAAGGGATATGAAAATGAAAAACAATCACTTTTTAGATAAGAATGATGTTGAAAAAAAATGTTAAACTTTACTGACTTTTTAGCACAGAGCTATTAGCCCTCTTGAAACCCTACATAGTCTTTAATGTTCAATTTCTAGTTCTAGAATGTTCTCATTTTCTCTGTGTTTAGAGAAGATTATCTTAGACTTTGGAAAAGAGAAGAAGGCACTGGGGGTTTTCCTCAGAATTTAGTCCCTGACTGAAGTTAAATAGTTTGAGGGAAAAAAAGAGCAGGAAGAGTCTTCTAGAGGGTTGGTTCTGTGGTTTATAACTGTTGGTTGTAAGGCATTTGCTGGTTTATTAAGGGCTGTCTTGATAACATTTAAAAATTGCAGTAAATGTATATAAAATAGATAAACAACTAGTTTATAATGTATAGCACAGGGAACTATATTCAATATCTTGTAATAACCTATAATGAAAAAGAATATGAAAATGAATATATGTATGTATATGTGTGACTGAAATATTATGCTGTACACCAGAATTTGACATAACATTGCAAACTGACTATACGTTAATAAAAAAAAAAGAAAGGAAAAAAATTGCAGTAGAATAAAAAATTTCAGTGCACCTCACCTGATAAAGGTAGGTGTCATGTAGGACATTGTGTTACATACTTGTGGGCTAGGTTTATCATTGGACCGTAACTCACTGCCCTCCTTTGTATCACCTGCCAGGATAGTGTCTCTTGTCTGCCTCTGCCAGTCAGTTCCAAATATTTATCAGTTTCACATGGGCTCTCGAATTAGATTTTCTAAAAAATATTTTCCCCCTTGCCCTAGCAACCAGGTGTAAGCTTGGGGTTTTAATACTTTTGGAATTTTTTTTTAATATTAAACTTTTCCTCATGGCACTTTGGTGAATTTTGAGGTTGCACATGATCAGTCCAGGGTCGGGGAGGCCTGATCCAAGAGTTTTAGGGATGTCATGCACAACTGAGAGAAGCATGCTTTGGTGTCATAACTCTTTGTTAGGATCAATCAAACAGTTTTATAACTTTGACTCTATGCCAGACATACGGTCTTTATAAATATTACCTCATTTGATTTTTATAATAGTATGAACTAGATGATGCCATCATCATCACCCCCCATTTTACAGATAAGGAAAGCTGAGGCCCCGAGGGCATGACTTGGCCAAGGCTGGGTGACTGGTAACTGACAGAGCTGGGATCTGAGTTCAGGCATTCTGGCTATAGAGACAGTGTTGACAGTCACTCTGCTGCATTATAAAATAAAACTTTTGAATTTTATTTAAAGCTAGTAATTAAAAAAATTGAAGTATAGTTGATTTACAAAGCTAATAATTTTGATTGAGGCTTTCTACTCATTGCTAAGTGGCTTCAGAGTTCAAACCTTCAGTGCCATCCACCTGCTCAAGCCGGGGTCCTAAGGTTGGTTCTTAGGGTTGCACTAACAAAGTCCTACAAACTGGATGACTTCAAAGAACTCAGATTTATTCTGTCACAGTTCTGGAGGCTACAAATCCAAAATCAAGGTGTTGGCAGGGCCTGGCTCCTTCTGAAGGCTCTGGGTGGTAGTCTGTTCCTTTCCTCTCTCCTAGATTCAAGGTCGCTGAAAATCCTTGGTCTTCCTTGGCTTGTTGGCTTGTCACTCCAGTCTTTGCCTCTGTCAGGACACCAGTCATATTGGAGTAGGGGCCCACTCTGTTCCAGTGTATCCTCATTTTAACTGGTTACAGCTGCAATGACCCAAGTGTAAAATGTACACGTTTGCCAGATAAGGTCACTGTTATGGGCTGGACTGCTTATCTGCGTCCCCCACCTTCACATGTTGAAGCCTCAGCCCTCAGTAGTACAGAATGTGACTGTATTTAGAGGTGGGACCTTTAAAGAAGTAATGAAATTAAAAATGAGGCCCTTAGAATGGGCCCTAATCCAGTCTGACTGTTGTCTTTATGAGAAGAGGAAATTTGAACATGCACAGTGACATGCATGAACGTAGAGGGACCACATGAGGACACAGTGAGAAGGTGGCCGTCTCCCAGTCAAGGAGAGAGGTCTCAGGAGAATCCAGCCCTGCCAAAGCCTTGATGCCAGACTTCCAGCCTCCAGAGCTGTGGGACAATAAATGCAACTTGTTGAAGCCACCCAGTCTGTGGTACTTGGCTATGACAGCCCTAGCCGACAAATACAGTCACACCCACAGGAAACAGGCTTAGGACTTCAGCATAACCTTTCTAGGGGACACAACTGAACCCATAGCGTCAGGGTTTGATTTCACCTTTCAGGTTAGGAGGGCCTTCAATGACCATCCTCAAAGAATGCTGGTTCTGGTCTCGGGGTATATGGAAGGGCAGCTTTTCACATCGTTCCAGCCTGGGTACTAATAAACATGCCTCCTGCGGCTTGGGGAGGCCCCTAGAGGCGGAGCTCAGCGGCTGACTCATCCTCCAAGTCTGCGGCTTTGAGAAGCACATGGGAACTTGCTGGTAGCAAGGGTTGTCATTTTAGGTAGTGCGCCGCCTAGAGGAGAACAGCGCCACCTTCACCACCAGGGAAGGGCCGCTGACTTCATCCCTTTTAGAGATGATCTTCCTCTGACAGCCCGGCCAAAGCACTGGGGGTGGGTCTGGCGAGCACTCCTCGCCCCTCCCCTCCTGCGGGCCTCCCCTCCTGCTGGCCACGCCCCTCCTGCTGGCCCCTCCCCTCATATGGCCCCGCCCCTCCTCTTCCCCTACCTCTCTGGACTCTCAGGTCCTCCAGGGGAATGGGAGAGGCACAGCTCCCCTGGGGAAAGGGATGAGGCATCGCTATGAGGCGCCAGGTTATTTTTGCTTCCTTCCTGGGTGTGGGTGTTTGTGTTGACAGCGGCGGAGGAGGCGCGGTGACGGGCGCTGGAACACTTGGGTGCTGGCGGAGCGGGTGGGAGGTGGCGCCTGTGCCAGGCAGGTGACTTGGCGTTCACGTGGCCCCGGGGGCTTTGCAGGGCTCTGGGCGAACCGGATTTGCTCCTCTGTGCTGGGGATCCCATTCGGTCCTCCATGTCATATGTGGGGGCGCTGCCTGACTGTGGAGTGGTGGCCCCTTAATGGTCCCTGCGGGGGACCCCCATCTCAGCAGGCAAACTTTGGTGGCAGTTCTGAGGAATCGTTGTTCGGGGTGCTTTCCATCCCCCCTAATCTCCATCAAATATCCCCCTGGTGTGTTTAAACAAGAAAATCTTGGGGAAGACAGTGTGCTCGCTCCCACATCTCTGGGGTCCAGTCTCAACTCGGCGCTCACTCCGCTAGAAGTACGTGTATGCATTATGTTGGAGGGGGCAGGGTGAGTTATTAGCAGTTAGCCCAGTTTGCTAACTGTTCTGTGATGTGTCATACCCCGAATGCCGGTGGTGTCCCCGTTGCCCTTCTATTGGGACAATCTGGAACTGTCCCGGCGGGGGCAGTTGGAAAAGCCCCCGTGGGATATTGAAACCCAGGCGCTTGTTTATCCAGCCCAAGAAAAGATGCACAAGATTGCTAGTCTAGGGCTTTTCCCACATTCAGCCCTGTGTTAGTTTCCTGGGCTTCAGTAACAAAGTCCTCCAAGCTGGGTGGCTTAAACAGCTTACAGATTTATTCTCATAGTTCAGGAGGCTAGGAGTCTGAAATCAAGATGTTGGCAGAGTCCTCTCTTCTGAAGGCCCTAAGGAAGACTCCTTCCTTGCTTCTTCCTAGCTCCTGGTGGCTCTCAGCAATTCTTAGATTTCCTCTGCTTGCAGCTGCATTGTTCCAGACTCTGCCTCCTTTTTCACATGCCCTTTCTTTGGGTCTGTCTCTGTCCCCAAATTTCCCTCTGCTTGTAAAGATATGAGCCATTGGAATAGGGCCCACCCTAATCCAGTGTGACCTTATCTTAATTCAATCATCCACAAAACCCCAATTTCCAAATAAAGTCACATTCCCAGGTTACTGGGGTTAGGACTTCAGCATATCTGGGGGGCCTATTTGACGGACACAGTTGGGCCTACAACACCCCCCGCCATGCCATTGCGTTGCCACTCTAAAATGCCTTCCTGTAGTATGATTAATGTTACAGGCACTGCTGCCGGCATCAATTTTATTATTGTCTTTCTGTTTCTTTCCCTCTTATTTGAGCTCAGAGTCATTCTTTTTATTAAGTGTTCCCTTCTGCCCTCCCCTGATAAATCTTTTTAGTCATTATTTTCTTTGTCAGCCTCTGATGACAGCACACTTCTATCTGGACATTTCTGTGCCTTTCCAGGGAGGTGCACACTCTCCTTCAATCCTGCAGAGCACTCACCATGGAGACAAACAGATATTTGCCTGTGATCCGATTCCTGTCTCTCTGTCTCACTAAACTGCAAACCCCAACAAGACGGGGGATCATGACTTTAGCTCATAATTGATTGTGCCCCTGGTACCTAGCCCGAGGCTGAGCATATAGCTAGTGTTTTTAAATATTAGTCAAATGAAAAAGAAAACTTGCTTTTCTATTAATTATGGTTAGGGAGAAGTGTGAAGTAATTTTAAAGAGATACACGTGCCTCCCCCCAAAATTAAAAATAGGATTACCATATGATCCAGCAATTCCACTTCTGATATATATCCAAAAGTATTGAAAGCAGGGACTTGAAGAGGTATTTGTACACCCATGTTCATTGCAGCATCATTCACAATGGCCAAAAAAGTAGAAGCAACTCAAGTTAACATTGATGGATGAATGGATAAATGAAATGTGGCATATATATGCAATGGAATATTATTTAACTTTAAAAAAGGAAGAAAATTCTGACACATGGATGAACCTTGAAGACATTACATTAAGTGAGATAATTCAATTACAAAGAGGAATTCTGTATGATCCCACTTATATGTGGTACCCAGAATACTCACATTCACAGACATAGAAAGTTGAGTGGTGGTGGCCAGGGGCTGGGAGGAGAGGAGAATGGGGAGCTCTTGTTTAATGGGGACAGAGTTTCAGTTTTACAAAAAGGAAAGAGTTCTGGAGATGGATGGGGTGATGGTTGCACAGCAATGTGAATGTACTTAATATCTCTGAGCTCTGCACTTAAAATTGGTTAAGATGATAAATGTTATATTCTGTGTAGTTCCACCCTCCTCCCCGAGACCAAGTGATATGGAAGGATGCAAAAAAAAAAAAGCCCCAAAAAACCCCCAAAACAAAAAACCAAACCCACATTTCTGTGCATGTGCTATGTGTGTGAAAGAGAGTGAGTGGGTTTGGAGAGTGTTACAGAGGAAAGGAGGGGAGAGGTGAAAGGGGAGGCAGCCTGGGGAGGGGAGAGGGGAAAGCATCTGAGTGGTTACCAGTGCATCTGAGTGGTTACCAGTGCCTAGGGCAGTAATCTGAGCTCTGTCTCCAGCTAGCTGTGGGATCTTGAACAAATCAGTCATTGCCTGTTGTGGGCATCAGCTTTGAAAGGGAGTGGGGATAGTAACCTGGGAAGATCTTTCCAGCTCAAAAGACTTCAGAGGTTTTTAGCATCTGACCAGGTAACGCTGATGCACTGATTTTTTTCCCTCCACGGTTCTCTGCAGTGTCTGTCCTCGGTGGGGACTCTCCCAATCCTGCTGGCTCCAGAGGGTCCCAGTTTGCAGGAATTATCTTCCAGTCAAGAATTCCCAGTCTTTTTAATGGCACCCGTTAATTTGGTTTAAAAAGAACACATGTATTTTTTTTTTTCTCTCAACCTCTCTGCTTCTATCCAGTTGCCAGGTCTCCTAGTTTTAAAATTTCCTTGGCCCCTTATCTTTCTTTTAACATTTATATTTGGTCTTCTTGGCTTCTAATTATTCATGCTACTCATAGTAAATTGTGTGTATAGCTAAGCTTTTTTGCATGACTTAGATCATCAAATCCTTATGTCAACACTGAGGTAGATTCATGATCTCTGTTTTATGGACAAGGAAACTGAGTGGTTAAGTAGCTTGCTTGGCCTTGAGGTCACCCAGCTAGTCAGTGGTCTAGTTGTGTTTGAACCTGGTTTGTTCTGAGCTATGTACGCACTGTGGATACTGCTCTAGGCAAATGCAGTCCTTCTGTGTCCTAGGTCCCTTCATGGTAGGGACAATATCTTTTTTATTTTTGGTACTTCTGAGATCTCCAGTACCGGCCTGTCAGGGACTAATACAATTTTTTCGAAGGTACTCGCTCATTTGAGTGATGGTTCCTGTCTCTCTGTGTCAGGGAAGTCATATCTCTAGTGCTGAGCAGACACAGTAGTCAAGTTCTTAGCTTCTGGGGAGAAGAATTAGTTCCTCTACAAGTTTCCTTTATGGACTAAAGGGCAGTTATTAGCAAGTGTGGTGTCCTGTGAAAAATGCAGGCTAATTTAACATCTGAAAGGATGACTCCGGAGCTGAGCCTAGGAAAGCCCAACGGGGCTCCCGCGTTTCCCCTCCACCGCAGAACCTCCCAGCAGCCTTTTTCTGCACCCGGAGACCCACACATGCAGAACTAGCCTTAGGTCCACTGCTTTGAGCTAACAGGGAAGTAGGAGGTTTCCCAGCTCTGGAAGCTTACATGTTGCAGTCTTCTCAAAACTAGCAGAGAGAGGCTCTCGATCCTAGCTGTACATATTACTTCCATTTCTTAAGCCAGCATTTGGGAGCTTGGAGGGATGGGGTTTGCTCTCAGGGTGGCCTCCAGTAGGGAACTCGCATCATCAGAGCCACCTTCTTTTTGATAAAGTGGTAACCCATCCCTGGAAAGTATAAGGAGAGTGAGTTACCCCAAAGGAGTGGATTCTTTGCTCTCCGCTGACATACCCACTCTTCTGGATGTGCCTTTGCGTGTCCATGAAGATTAAATCAATCTGCTCCTTTGCCAGCAAATGTGGCTAATCTCAGGCTGATCAGTTTCCCCAGCAGGGCTGTTGTTCCTGTAGTTCTGGGTTGCCCCATAGTGCAATTGTAGGCAAGTGAGAACCTGTAACTCCCCTAGCAAGTCAAGACAGACAGCAGATCAACCATCAGCGTGCTCATACGTTGCTTGGAAAAGGGTCACACTTCCTTTGGAAGATTCAGGCTCTTGTTTGCTGTTGGATTGGGCACAGGTCAAGAGGAGAGATGGTGAATCTTTTATCCATTTGCAAGGGATACCGGGTAAGCATTCGAGATCTGCTCTGGGAAAGTGGATGGGCTGATCCCAACTCTTCCATTGGAACACCTGCAGTACTTAGTGTACTGAGTCATCCTGAGAACTGTAAAGTTGGCAGGGGCCATAGTTCGCCCTCCCATTTGATAGTTGAGAAGACATCAGCTCTCTAGCAATTTGGCAATAAGTTCTTCCATGGAGTGGGCTGGAGTAAGATCTCTCCAAAGTTGTGCGCCACCTTTGCTAGAATGTCCTGGTCTGTAGTGGTCATGTCCTCAGCTGTGAGGTGACTGAGATGGAAAAATGGCCTTCTAGAAACTCGGGGCGGGGGACAAAGAAGAGGCATGTACATGAGATTCAAATAATACAGAAAGGACTAAGCTAGAAGTTCTTACACAGAGAGACCCTTGAGTCACCCTTTCACGTTGGCTTCATGCTCAGTGAATCTTGGTTTCTTGCGCGGAGTCTGGGTCCCTCCAGGGTGGTGTGTGGAGTTGCTCATCCAGAGGGTGTATTCACACCACCCGCACTCAGAGCAGGTGGTGCAGACGATGGGGGTGAGGGCAGGCCCTTGTGGTGTGAGCACTGGGAACAGGGGCTGCCTCTCTGTGGGGTGGGGTGGTGGGAGTTGGTCTGCCCCATCTTTGAAAGCTGAGTGGTAGACTTTGCCGTGTAATTGATTTCATTGTTTCCCTCCCGGAATGCATTTGATTAGGACCCAACTCTTGTACTCTGAGTGGACCACCGCTAGCAAAGCCTTTTGCGATGTTCATTTTGTCTTTTGAAGACTCAACTTGCAGGAGTTTGGTCCTGAGTTGTGAGCAGGTCTCCTGCCTTACAGGTGTTCATCGTTGTGGGTGGAACAGTGTACGGAGTGCCCTGTGGGGGCAGAAGGCCTGGTCAGTCCATTAACAGGAACAATTTTTGTGATTTGGGGTCATTCTCAGTGCCAGTTTTCTTGTCTATAAAACAGGTCGAGCACCCAGATGATCTCTAGCAATGAACAGTTGTGACTGTAAGATTCCTGGACTTTCCTCTCTGAGATCTTCCTTTTCCTCTTCTACAATTTTCCCTGTCCCATTTTTCAATTGTTTCTTGCCAAGGCAAATTCAGCATCCTAACTCAGCGAAGAGGTTCGAATGTGAGGATTCCTCGCTTGACTGATTGCCTTTCCTTAAACTTCCTTTGCTCTCCCTCAACAGGAGAGGCTCCTGAATAGAAAAATGGCAGGCAGCCAAAGCTGGAGATTTCCGCCACCTGGATTAGAAATCCTTGAATAATTAAGATCCGAGTGTTAAGAGAAACTTTGAAATGCATTAGAGGGTGCACTCCAGGGTGAACCAGGAAACCAAAGACAGATGATGTAGGCAAAAACCATCTTAAGACAGCTTCTTGAATTGAGCAGAAGCTCCTCTCACCTGATCCATTATCTCAGTGTCACAGTTTTCCTCTTTCCTCCAGATGGAATCCTATCCCTAATTCTGTCTTCTGCCCTAGTGCTCGGTGCTGCCCCGGATGGGTGGTGGTGGTGATGGTGGCAGAGGAAGAAATCAGTGCCTTTTTATTGCTTCCTGGCAGTGATAGTAGGTCCCGGAGTGTCTGTCTGGTATTTCTCCCTTTACTGTTCTCTTAAGACATGTCACCTGGTGGACTGGTTTGGTGACCTTATTAGAACCAGCACTATGGAGTCATTAATTCCGCAATTACATTCCTTGACACTGGAAATTTCCCATGAGCTCTCAATACAGCTAGGTGAAAGCTAGAAAATCTGGTGGAATGGGGAAGAGAGGGGAATAAAAACAGTGGTCGAAGCTGTGCCCACTCTTAGTGAGTCTTACTCCAGTTGAATTTTATCAGATAGCTGATAACCAGGGCACACCTATCCAAACAAGTGGCTTTTTTGTTACTGGTTCAAACCACTTAATGGATTTTGTGGATTCCAGTGAGAATGCTCTTTGTGTTGATGGAAAAACAGGTTGTCTTAGTCCATTTGGACTGCTCTGACGAAACACCAGAGACTGGGTGGCTTCAAAACAACAGAAATGTATTTGGAAGCTGGAAGTCCAAGTTTAGGGGCTGGCATGGTGCGGTGCTGGTGAGGGCCCTCTTCTGGGTTGGAGGCTGCCAGTGTCTTGCTGTGTTCTTTCCTGGTGGAAGGGCTGAGGGGGCTCTGTGGGGTCTCTCTTACAAGGGCACTAATCCCATTCATGAGAGCTCCACCCTTGTGACCTAAGCACCTTCCCAAGACCTCACCTCTCAATACCATCATCTTAGGCATTAGGAGGATTTCAACGTATGAATTTTGAGGGGACAGAAACATTCAGACCATAGCGCAGGTAGAGATGGAAGACCAAAGAAAGGTCTGGGTTCGGGCGACTTTGGCTGGGTAAAGTCAGACCCGGGTTTCATTTCCATTCCTTCTAGCTACAGAGTCACCTCGAAAGTGATTTTCTATTTCGATTTGACTCTTTTCATCCTGATTGACCTGTGCTCAGCTGCTAGCAGATTGTATTAAAAAAGATCAGGGCACCCTCCCGACCCCCAACAAGAAGTAGCCACCAAGCTTTTTTTTAAAGTACAGTTGATGTATAATATTATATAAATTACAGGTGTGTGATATTTGCAGTTATCAAAGTTTATACTCCATTTAAAGTTATTAAAAATACTGGCTGTATTCCCTGTGTGCAATGTATCCTTGTAGCTCATTTTATACCTAATAGTCTGTACCTCTTAACCCCCTCCCCCTATCCTTCCCCCTCCCCCTTCCCTTTCCCCACTGGTAACCACTAGTTTGTTCTCTGTATCTGTGAGTCTGCTTCTTTTTTGTTATATTCACAAGTTTGTTGTATTTTTTAGATATCACATATACGTGATATCATAGAGTATTTGTCTTTCTCTGTCTGACTTATTGCACTTAGCATAATGCCCTCCAAGGCCATCCATGTTGCTGCAAATGGCAAAATTTCATTTTTTATGGCTGAGTATTATTCTACTCTCTCTCTCTCTACACACACACACACACACACACACACACACACACACACACACACACACACACAATGAATCTTCTTTATCCATTCATCTGTTGATGGACACTTAGGTTGCTTCCATATTTTTACAATTATAAATAATGCTGCTATGAACATTGGGGAACTTGTATCTTTTCGAATCGGTGTTTTTGTTTTTTTCAGATACATACCCAGGAGTGGAATTGCTGGATCTATTTTTAGTTTTTTGAGAAACCTCCATACTGTTTTCCATAGTAAATGGCCAGCACTCTTACGGAGGGGGCATGTTTCAGGGTCTCCAGGGGAAGCAGACTGTGTGTGGGGTGTGAGCCTGTCTCTGCCATGGTGGGGTTTGTGGTCCTGACCTTCGGGACTATATTAGAAGATCTTTCTTTAGCTGTGTCTTCCTCCTTCTGGGAAGAATGAAGAATGCGCATGGTGGCTGCTTCCAGCAGGAAGAGGGCAGGGAGGAAAAGGAGGCAAAAGAGAAAAAAACCTGAGAGATACCTGTGTATTTCTCACGTTTCTCCGTCTTCTGCAAAGGCTTATTACTGGAGCTCACCTTTCCTGGGATGTTATTTATTACTTATATTTGTAAAAGTGTCCTACATCCTCAGGCGAGTCAGGAATTTCAGTTTTCATTACAAGAGGGAGTGGAAGGAGGATGTGTTAGTTCTCCAGGGCCGCCGCAACAAAGTACCAAAACCAGATGGCTTAAAGCAACATTTATTCTCGCAGTCTGGAGGCTAGAATTCCAAAGTCGAGGTGTCAGTGGGGTTGGTTCCCTCTGGAGATTCTGTGGGAAAGTCTGTTCCATGCCTCTTCCCAGCTTTCGGTGGTTGCCAGCAATCCTGGGTGTTCTTGGGTCGTAGGCGCGCCACTCCAGCCTCTGCCTCCAACGTACATTTTTGGCACGTTCAACCCATAACCGAGGCTTTATGTGCTGAGTGTGATGTCAGCAGATGAAGCAGGAGGGCTTTGCTGGCCGAGGGTCCGTTACATGGCAGGCGCTGTGCTAGGTACTTCGGTTTCACCTGCTGCTTTGTGAGGGCAGCTCTGAAGGTAGGTGGTGTTTTTTCCATTTTGTAGATGAGGAAACTCTCAGAAGATCAGTCACTGGCCCGATCACTTAGAGCCCGGCAGGGAGAGCTGGGCTGGAATCCAGGTTTCTGACAGCAAGATGCTCTTTCCGTGTACTGTGCCCTTTCTTCTCTGCCGCTGCCTGTCTGTTAACGTACGTCACCCACACATGGACGCACCTTCTTAGGACACTGGAGTAGCACTCGGGGCAGAAGGGAAGAGTGCATCTTTTGTTATTTGTAATTGATGTTCATCTTCCTCCACTAGTCTGAGAGTTCCTTAGTCTGTTACCTTTACGTCCTGGGAGAGAAAGATGCTTTTTCACTCAACTTATACTCTGCTTTCTTACTATCCCCCTACCCCTATTCAAATGCAAATGTCAATTAAATTTCTGATTACAGTTATGTGACAGTTTTAGACACAAACACACACACAGGTGTGGCCACCCAACTACTCCCCCAAAGCACTAGAGACTGAGTAATGGAGCCAAGATCTTGGCCCTTAGAGCAGCTATGGGTTTCCTTAAGGGAGAGAAAGGTGTCTTGGGGTCCTCTGCCTGGTGTTCTGACAGCCAGAAAGCCAGATGAGCTCTGTCCCCCAAATACCCTATCCCACCTACAGAGATGCTCCCTACTCTCTCTGGCTTCCTCAGAGCTGGTATCTTCTTATCTTCCTGTTGTTGTCTGAGAACTTGCTCAGTCCCCATGAAGTTTAACAGAGGGTGAGTCTAGACAGGTAAGAAGGTCCATTTCCCTATTCTGAATTGCCCTTCACTGAAATCCTGTATGATCATCTCAGAAACTCTTAAAAATGTTGCATAATCATTTACAATAGCCAAGACATGGAAGCAACCTAAATATCCATTGAATGATGAGTGGATAAAGAAGATGTGGTGTAGAAATACACTGGAATATTACTCAACCATAAAAAAGAAAACATAATGCTATTTGCAGCAATATGGATGGACCTGGAGATTGTCATACTAAGTGAAGTAAGCTAGAAAGAGAAAGAAAAATACCATATGATATCACTTACATGTGGAATCTAAAAAATGAGACAAATGAAGTTATTTACAAAACAAAAACAGACTCAGACGTAGAAAACAAACTTATGATTACGGGGGGAGCAAGGGAAGAGGGTAGGGAGGGATAAATTGGGAGTTTGAGATTTGCAGATAAATACTACTATAAATAAAACAGATAAACAAGGTCCTACCATATAGCACAGGGAACTATATTCAGTACCTTGTAATAGCCTATAATGAAAAAGAATATGAAAAGGAATATCCACACACACGTTTATGTGTACAACTGAATCACTATGCTGTACACCAGAAATTAACACAGCATTGTAAATCAACTATATTTCAATTAAAAAAAATTGTGTAGATTCAAGACTGGCTTTCCTTCAGTGACACAACCACTGAATTGGCTTGAAGGCATGATCTCCAAGGGCGGGCAGCTGCTGCTGAGGGCAGTTGGACTTTGTTTATATTTGGGTCTGCGCTGTTGAGGGGTGGGTTTCCACCAGCCCCCAGAGCTGTTCACCAGGGCTTCACAGGCTGTCCTGGTCAGACGCAGGGCAGATGGACTGTGTGCCAGATGATTAAATCTTAGAATCACATCACACCAACGTGGAGAACAGGGCTATGGGGAATGGTCTGTTGTAAGTAGATTACACAGTTTATTTTAGGGGAAATTTCTATCCAATTTAGGTTGAAACTTGATAGCACATACTTTCCAAGCCCCCAGCTCTGCTTGTCTGGATCGCGCCCTTTCTAAACAGGCAGCTCTCCAAGCACAGCGGCCCGTGGGGTCACATCTGGACAGCACCCTGCCAGGTGGCTTTAATTCTGTTTTCTGTGTTTCTTTGGGCTGAGCTACCCCAAAGCAGACCCTTGCACCATCATTTTCCTTAAACATTGTTTTCAAGGTAATTTTCTTTTGTTTATGTATATATTTGAATAGGTAATATATTCACGTAGTTCAAAATTAAAAATATACGAGTTTATAATAAAAAGTTTCTCTTCCATCTCTGTCCCCCAACTACCCTATTCCTCTACAGACAAGCTACTAATGTTTCCAGGTTCTTATGTGTCATTACAGATATATTACACAGAAATTACTACATATCTATGTGTGTATAACTATCAATATATGCCTATGTAGCTATATATCTTTTTTCCCCTTTTCCTTGCTGCCTTTTACACAAATGGTAACACTCCATACTTCCCATTCTGCATCTTTTTTCCCCTCGTTTAACACTGGATTTTAAAGATCTTATCAATACATAGCTTCTGCCTTCTTGCAGCTATTTGTTTTGATATTATTTCAAACTTACAGAAAAGTTGCAAAAATCATATAAGCTTTCATTATACCTTTTACCCAAATAGCCCAGTTATCTGCATTTTGCCCCATTTGCTTTTATAATTCTCTCACCATGTGTATAAATATACATCCACACATTTATCCATATATAGATGGAAAAGTATATATACATTTGTCCATGTATATGGATAGTCTGTTCACATTTATCTATATATCTATCTCTCTGTATATACACACACACACACCTGTTTTTCCTGATCCGTATGCGAGTAGAGTGCATTGGAAACATCGTGTCCCTTTGCTTTGAAAGTACTTCAGTGTGTCGTCTCTAAGAACACAGACACCCTCTTACATAAGCAGAGAACCTTTAATCACGTTTAACTGCTCTTTTCTCCAAGTCTGATTTTATGTTGATTGTGTGGGTAAGTGTTCTTGTTAATTTGGGGACCAACATGCTGTAACTTCTCTGTTGTAGGAGAGTAGGGGGGTAAAGCATGTCATTTCATACTGAGCCTAGGAGATGTTCTTTCTTGGACCTGTAGCCCTTCCCCGCTCTGGCCTTTCTGGTGGTTTTTGCTGGTCAGCCCTCCCTCTCTGCGGGCTCCGTATCTGTGGGTTCTGCACCCGCTGATTGAACCACTTTGAGCTGCAACGGATGTGGATCGCGCGGATATGGAGGATTGACGATACTACGCCATTATACATAAAGGACTTGAGCACCGTGGATTTTGGTATCTGTAGGGGTTCCTAGGACCAGTCCGCCATGGCTATCGAGGGACAGCAGTACTTTCCTCGTCTTTGCTCCGGGACAACGAGCAGCCTTTATTGGGACCAGGAGGATGGAATGTCCCTCTTAAAGATGTGCCCCATCTCTCTCCTTCTTGGATCACTTGTAGCAGAAGATGGAGGCAGGAGGAGCGTCCTGGGGACGTTTTACGTTATTATTTAGTTGCGGTGTGCATTAGGAGCCTGTCAAAAGTACAGAAAAAATTAGACCTGCCCAATCTCTTCGAACAAGAAGTGTAATTCAGTTTAACAGGTGTTTGTGGAGCTGGCCACTCCGTGCCAGCTGAGCTGTCAGCCCTGGGTCCATACACCGGGCTCCTGCCCCCAGCTGGTGCAAAGGTCTCCACTGTCCCTTCTCCAGCTCCAGACCTTCACGCCCACGGCTGCTGGATTCGTTTTTCTAAAGCGCAGCTCCAGTGTGTCACTGCAAAATCACACTTCACTTAACCTTCCCTCGCCTGTCAGCCAAGGCAGGTGCCTCAGACTGGCATCAAGTCTCACCAGGTCTCACTGTTTAGTTTTCTTTTTTTTTGGTTGTTGTTTGTTTGTTTAACTCATGGGTTACCTGTACATACTCTGCCTTTCAGCCCAAATGGATACTAAACACTATTCCCAGAATTATTCTTACAGTTTTCTGTTTCTTTGCCTTTGCTTAAGCTGTTCCAGCTCTCTGAAAATGCCAATCCACCTAATTCTTCATCCGTCAAGAGCCGTTTCCAGTAGCAGCTCTCTCTTGACCCCTTTCTTGAAATTCTCAACTCAAGCTCTCTTCCTCTTTTAACGCCTTCTATTATTTCGTGTCTTTTTTAAATCATTGGTTGGTTGTGTGCCTTAGATGTTTGCGTATTTAGCTCTCTCACACCCCTGTCCCTCTGATTAGATTACAGTTCTTCAAAAGGCTGAAATTCACCCTCCTTCCCACTCTCTGTCACTACCCCTGTTCCAGAAAGAACTCAAGGCTGTTGAATTTTCCACAGACCTGCACTGCACCTGGCATGTAGTTGGCGCTCAGATATTTGCAGGATTCAGCTTAATGAAAGGAAGAAGGTCACTGAGCGGTTTTGGTAAATTTACACTTGTAAATACTGGGGTTGTCTGGGAGTGTGCATATATCCATTGCCAAACAACTTCGTTTAAAAATGTATACATATTAACTATTGACTTCATTAAAAACCTAACTTCATCTAAACACACCTTAAGGATCTTTATCTAGCCAAATTCAATTTTTTTTTTTTTTTTTGGCTGAGGGGTTAATTAGATTTATTTATTTATTTTTGGAGGAGGTACTGGGGTTTGGACCGAGGACCTTGTGCCTGTTAAGCATGCCCTCTGCCACTTGAGCTATACCCTCCCCTCCTCTAAAGCCAAATTTAATTCTTGTCTTCTCACTGAGCACATGTGCACTTATTTTAGAATCGGTATATATGTAATGTGACACATGGATATTTTTTCACTTAACATTTCATATATACACATATTAATTATTTTAAATGCTTGAGTAGTCTCAGGAAGCTAGTTCCTGAAGAATAAATCTACAGGCATATAGAAGAGATGTCTTCTGTCTTGTCAGATGGTGTTATCATTTGTTACATGTCTATTTTCTGAGGCTAGAAAGCCTTACGTGAAATTCATATCTTTAAGAAGATGATTTATGTACTATTATCTACTGCTTGTGCTTCTCACTCAGCTCCATTCCTGAAAAAATTGCCCTGAAATTTTTCCTTTCTCCAAGTCTTATAGATTCATGAGTCAGTTTATTTAAAGTCTAAATTCAGAGAAGACTTTCAGCAGCTGGTAGTCTATGAATTGCTAAAGCTGAAGAGAGAAATGTATAAGATCTTTCAAATCCTCGCTTTCATTGTGCTTCCCATGTGGCCTCAGAGCACCCATTTTCTACCTCTTGAATGTGTCTTGAAGGGTATCAGCTGCTTCACCTTCTGTTTGGATTTAGCTACAATCAGGGCACAGAGGAGGCAGAGTTGGGAAACAGATTGGTAATTGACAGGAAGACATTATGAAGGTTCTAGTCACGTGTCCTGTCACTGCCTTGCTGGGGATCTAGTCCCTACCATCTGACACATTCTCTTCCAGCATTAAGGAGTTGGTAGGATCTCAAACACTTAGTAGTGAACCTTGGTATAGGATTCTATCAGTGAGGATGTTTTTGATTGCTAGAAACAAAAGACCTAACTAAAAGTATCTTAAAACAATATGAGGGATAGTATCTTACATTGATGGTTCCAAGGTTAATTTGACAATTCATGGATGGCATCAGAATTGAGTTCTTTGGTCCCATTTTCTTGCTCCACTATCCTCAGTGTATCTGCTTGATCCTGGGGTGATTTCTACACAGTGGCAAGGATGGCATCTGGAGTTGGAACATTGTAAGTAAGTGCAACAGTACTTGGTAAAAAAAATGGCAGACATTTCCTCCAGCTTGCCTTTTTTCCCCCATAGGCAATGAAAACTCTTCCCAGAGCCACCAGGTGACGTCTCCTCTTGTTCTATTGGCTAGTGCTGGGTCACATGGCTGGCTGTAACCCAATCACAGGCAAGAATGCCCCTGATTGGTTCATGTAAGGCCTAATGCGGGTTGGGGGAGGCAGTTCTCCAGTCCACTTGGCCTTGAGAATGTGCACCTGAACAGTGAGTATTCTGTTGGTAAGGAGGGCGGCACCCAGAAGTGGCTCTTGGGATGACAACTGTTGACATATTGTTAATTTTTAAAGATCGGTCTAGGCCTGCTGATGGCCTTCAAAAATTTCTTTTGTACACCAGAAACTAGCACAACATGGTAAATAACTATACTTCAATTAAAAAAAATTTTTATTCCTTGCCTTACCCAAGGGTGATGCTTGGATATTTTGAATTTCTGCATTACTGGGTATGATATCTTCCTGAAACTTTAGGCTATCTGTAAGAATTTTTTATGGCTATCAAACTACTTAATCATTTTACATGAGGTAGAGTTAGAGGGGCCCTCACAGTGACCCCACGTCATGCTAAGAGGGGGAGAATGACCTGCCTTTTTTTAGTTAACAGGAAGGATGACAAAAAAGGTGCATCAGATAATGGGCATCTGTGCACTGTGTAGGTTTTTTGTGCTTTTTGTTTTGTTTTGTTTTGTTTTCAATGGTGGGAAGAGACTTTAAAATAATGCAGATACAAATTCTTTGGGAAAAAATAGGAAAAGCAAACTTTTCTGTGTCCCTTAGAATTCTTTCCCTTTTTTCCCCCCATTAAGACAAACATTCACACAAGGCCCTGGATTAAAAAAAGTCTTCTTTTTCCCCTCAATCCTATTGGTTAATAAAATTGTTGAAAGGAAATTTCAGTGATCTGGAAACCTGATTTTTCTGGAAGCCGTCTTTGAGCCATTCCAGCATGGAAACAGCCATGCGTGCCGGGGGGCTGACCTCACAGCCCGTGGCTCTTCCCCTCTGAGCACTTTCCGCTGTGAGATGGATGAGGAGCTGACAGGCCGTCTCCGACTCAGGGCAGCATCTGTACTCAGGAGCAGATCCCTTGCAGGTGTGCGGTGTGCGTGGCCTCTTGGGGATGGCTTCCCCACACCGGCTGTCATCGAACCAGGATGTCCCCTCAAGTCTGGCAAGCGGGGTCACCGCCTCTTTCCTCGGCACAGTTATTATTACCTTAGAGATGGATACGTACCCGGCGCCAACGGCAGTCTTGAAATCTGTGCTTGGCAGGAACTCTTTTTTGTTTATTATTTCTTTCCTGTCCATAAAAGGTATTTTTGCTGGTGAGGATGTAGAAATACAGGAGGGTGCAGGGAAGGAAACAAAAGTTGCCCAAATTCCACCACTCGCGAATAACTGCTGTTAACATTTCTGTCTTTTTACCATCTTTTACCTCCTGCATCTCTGTCCTTCCTCCTTTCTTTCTCCCTTTTTCTTTCTCTGTCAGCACTTAATGAGGATCGCACAGAATATGGATATAATTTTGTATTTTTACCCTAGTTAATACACTGTCTGGAGTCAGATTGGTTGGATTCAAGATCTCCTCTAAGCAATGTGTGACCTCTATGTGCCTCAGTTTGCTAATCTGTGAAAGGGGGCGAACGCTGTTGAGGGTGCATTGTGAAGATATCCATGGAGTGGTCAGTCTGGTGCCAGCGTTAATGTCACCTTATGTCTTGGTGACCAAACCCCTCACAGCTTTCCGCAGCCCCGACCCCTGATGCTGTACAGTAGGACTGAAAACCCTGGCTTCTGGCAAAGGGAAGCAGGACATCCTGGGCAGCTTAGAGCAGGGTTTCTCAACCTTGGTACTGTTGACCTTGCAGGTCCCAGGCCTTGCAAGGCTCTTCCCACTAGAGGCATTAGCACCCCTCCTCCAACTCCAGACATTGTCAAAATCGCCGTGGGTTGAGAACCACTTGACTACTAGACTACTCAGAATTTATTGCCCGTGGCCACCCGGAACAAAAGTGATGGGCGCCTTTGAGGGTCAGACACTGGCTTCTCCCACCTGCTTTCCCAGTCTCTGAATATCTGTCATGCATTTGGTTTGAAGGGTTGAAGCTGCAGGACCCAGCTGTCCTAGAACCCAAGGAAAGACCTGCCTGTGGCTGAGACACCATGTCACAGCCAGGGCCACTGCCTGTCCTTTCCTGCCCCAGATTGAGATGCCCATCAGGTGAAGGGGCCGCACCACAGGAAGGTCCCTGAGCAGCGATGTGACTCTCGTTCTGTCTCAGGCTGTGGGCAAGGCAGCGTCTCACAGTGTGCTTCTGCTCCAAGACTCCTCTAAATCAAAGACCACTGGGCTCTAATGGGCCTCAGGCCCCCCATGAGGAAGCACAGCCCAGCCCCTTCCCTTTTCCACCGAGAGCACGGGAACAGGAGCCCTCTGTGGGGCCAGGCTGCTGAGCTCAGTCACGAG
The DNA here is from genome assembly GCF_036321535.1 of Camelus dromedarius. Taxonomy (NCBI): domain Eukaryota; kingdom Metazoa; phylum Chordata; class Mammalia; order Artiodactyla; family Camelidae; genus Camelus; species Camelus dromedarius. The sequence continues at coordinate 110,918,428 of NC_087437.1, read as the reverse complement.
GAGCAGTCAACTGTAACCTGCATGGTTCAAACACCGCCCCCAAGCCCTGGGCTGCAGTGAGGACACAGAGCATTTGTCAAACGTAAATGAGGTGCTTCGTAAATCTCGCAGCGGATGCTCCCTTGGCCCCTCTTGTCCTGACTCTGAAGGATGTCCTGGCCCAGCAGGACAGTCTTTTCACCTGCCTGTGGTTCTCCTCGGACTTAGTGGCAGGATGATGGTGGCACCGCTGGCCTCCAGGGGGCGGTGGGGAGTTTTCTGAGGCCACCGACCAGCTGGCAGAGGGCAAGGGTTTTCATTCTTTCCCAGAATGATTCAAAGTGGAAAATGGTGATGATCCAGTCTGGATGGCCAAGAGGCTCCCCATCCTCTTGTGTTGGCAGTGCAGCCAGGCACCTCTCCACGCGCAGCCCAGGTGGTCCGGGGGTGAGACTCGTCCTGAGGTGTGGATCATCCGCGGGTAGAGGACTGGAGCTGATTTCCACGCGTTGATGCGCAGCTTATCCTGATGGCGTGACGAGGACGGCCCCTCAGGGTAAGCGAGTGAGAGCACCTGGAACCTACGTGTGCTTAGGCGGCAGCGCAGAGCTCAGAGGACTGGCTCTGGAGTGGGCTGTGACTTCCCCTCCCCGACGGTGTGACCTTGCATGGGGAGACTCACTCTCTTTGTGCCTCAGTTTCCTCATCTGCAAAATGGGGGTGATAGTAGCTCCTTCCCCTCAGGAGTGTTCTGAGAATTGAATGTGCTTAGATCCATATCTGGCCCATGGTTAGCAGTCAACTGTTGTTGAACTCTTGGCTCTGTGCTACCTCCCTGGGACACAAAATGTGCATCGTGTGCACTGGATAAAGGGCAGGCTGTCTTTGGGGCTGTGGGAGCTGCACAGGCCGACCTCAGCTTTGGCTCCAGACCACCGCAATAAAGCGAATATTGCAATACAGTGAGTCACGTGAATGTTTTTGTTTCCCAGGGACTAAAAAGAATGGTTATGCTCTACTGTAATCTAAGTGTGCAAGGTACATACCTTACGTCAAGAGTGCTTTTTTTGCTAAAAAATGCTAACCATCACCTGAGCCTTCAGTCGGATGTGTTGCACTAGTAACATCAAAGATCCATGATCACAGGTCACCATGATAAATATAAAAATGAAAAAGTTTGAAATATTGCAAGAATTACCAAAACGTGCTGCAGGGATGTGAAGTGAGCAAATGCTGTTGGAGTAACGCTGCCGATAGACTTGCTCGACCCGGGGTTGCCACAACGCTTCCATTTGTAAGAAATGCAGTGTCCGTTCAATGAAGCAAAGCACGGTAATACGGGGCGTTATTATAAAACGTCTGCACTGAGGCTCCTGGTGCAGCAGCGGCTGCTCGTCCAGTACAGAGAATAATGTCCTTAGAAGTTTGCGGCTCGAGGTGTGGAGAAAAGGGAACCCTCCTACACTGTTGGTGGGAACGTAATATAGTGCAGCTGCTATGGAAAACAGTATGGAGGTTCCTTAAAAAAATTAAAATAGAGTTGCCAAATGATCCAGCAATCCCACTCGTGGACGTGTATCTGGAGAAAACTGCAAGTTGAAAAGATACATGTAATGCAGTATTCACAGCAGAGCTATTTATAATAGCCAAGGCAGGGAAGCAACCTAAATGTCCATCAACAGATGAATGGAAAAGGAAGATGAGAGATATATACACAATGGAATCCTACTCAGCCATAAGAAGAATGAAATAATGCAATTTGTAGCAACGTGGGTGGACCTGGAGATTATCATACTAAGTGAAGTAAATCAGACAGAGAAAGACAAATACCATATGATATCACTTATATGTAGAATCTTAAAAAAAATGACAGAAATGAACTTATTTACAAAACAGAAACAGACTCACAGACATAGAAAACAAATTTACGGTTACCGAAGAGGAAAGGGGGTGAGGGAGGGGTAAATTAGGCATGTGGGATTAGCAGATACAAACTACTATATACAAAATGATAAATAACAAGGTCCTGCTGTATAGCACACGAAACTATATTCAATAACCCGTAGTAAACCATAATGGAAAAGAATATGTATGTATATAGATGTGTAACTGAATCACTATGCTGTATATCAGAAACTAACACAACATTGTAAATCAACTGTGCTTCAAGAAAAAACAAAAAGAACTGTCAAAAAAAAAAAAAAAAAAAAAAAAGAAGTTTGCAGCTCGAGGTCTAAATTTTGACTTGTAATTCCAGAGTTAGCCTTTTGGCTTCTCTCTGTCTCCCATCTCCACACTCTCAGGCCAGAGTGATATTAAACATTTCCACTTTTTTGTCTCGAGATTGCCACCTGACTTTTATAGGCTCCTAGAAAATGCCTCAATGACTTGTACAGTGTTCACCCAACAGTTCAGCCTCTTGATATCTGCATCCCTGTCCGGTCTCTACCGTAAAGACGTGAGGATGAGGACAGCAGGGTCAGAGAACCACTTCCTGGGACCGGTTGGAATATGCATGGACTATGGAGTAAGGAGGGGGAAGCTTGGTGCCCTCGACTTGTTCCTAATTCTCTGTTCCTCTGTGGCTTTATTATCTCAAAGGAGGCCTTCATGGCACACAGCCTGCCTGGCCACTGTGGCCCCTTCTCTGTCTTAGAGATGTGGTGTTACCTGCAGGCTCTGCCCCTGGGCCACCATCCATGGCAGAAGAATGGAGTGTCATTGACCTGGCTGTGCCTGGGGAGGCCTTGGATCCTGAGGATGCCATGGCTGGGGGCAGGGTCTTCCAAGTTCCGTAGAGTCCCCATCCTGGGTGAGTGGGAATCTGACATGTCAGGACGCACAGTGCTGTGGGCCTCGGGGCCTGGCTGGTAGCTCGGCCTTGAGTGGGTTTACCCATGAAGAAACTGGTGGATGAAGGATTTGGAACCCACATAGTATTTTGCTTCCCAGACTTTGGCAGATTCTTTCTCTCCGTTCCTCTCCTTGTTCACACTGGTTAGAAGAGCTGATACGCAAGTGAGATCCTTGTTCGGGCAGCTGGATTTGGAGACCACCCACAATGCTCACTGCATGGTGTTAATTCAGTAATCGGATACTGAAGTCTGCATGTCTTGGGCTCATACCTGTTGGGTACGTGCCCTTAGACGGAGCAGGGAGCAAAGCAGACACAGCCCCCCACCCCCCGCAGCCTCCCGCTCGAGTCCGTGGGGGTGATGGAGACTGACAGGTGGTTGGAGTTCAGCGTGCTCAGTGGGTTTCCCGACTCTTTTCTCAGCAATGATCAGGGGTCTGGAGCTCCTGGTTCACTTCCATTTTCCAAGACTGCCCTAGTTCTGCTTAGGAGTTCCCCGCCTGGACTCTGTGTTCCCACCTGCTGGGGACAAGGGACATTGTCTCTGGTTCTCTGTGCAGATCTGTCACGCTGCTCCTCGGTGGCGTGTGCAGACTCTCACAGCATTGACTAGAGTCACAGTTACCTCTCTGGTTCTTGACTGTGCAGTTCTCTGGAGTGCTGGTAGGGCCAGCCATGCTGCCGCCCTGGATGTCACATGAATCTTGGCCCCTCGAGATTCTGATTGTCCCAAAATGAATGGAAGAGGCTGTCACAGAGCAGCTGCTTCTGCACTGAGGCATCCACAAAGCGAGAAATGAGTCTCACCATGTTGAAACTGTGACATGTGTTTGAAAATAAAGTTTTAATTAGAAGGAGCATTTCTCAGCCTCAACCTGGTGCTGGCTGTTTTAACACTGAGCCTAAAATAAACCAGCTCCAACTTCTTGGCACAAGACCCACTCTGCCATTTACACACTGACTCTTTTGGGCGGAAGCATGTGGTGTAGTTGTGTGTGTGTCTTTTCAAGACCTCAGATTTCATAAAACAGAAGAGAGGAATGGTGTTTGCTCCCAGAGTGGTGGGGTCTGCAGCAGCATTTGGTTTGGACTTGATGGTTTTGGTCTACTTATCTTCACTTACGTTTATAAAACACCTCCTTCTCTCTAAACATAAGTCTAAGGACATGATAGAAGGAGCCAGCACGAGAGGCAGCGTGGCGTGGTGTGAGGCCAGGACCACAGCCTTGGAGTCAGATAGACCTGGGTTCACATCCTTCTTCCTTGACCAACGGCATGGCTTTGGGCAGGCCACTTAATCTCTGAACTTTGGACCCTCATTTTAATATTTGTATGACACCATCGTTACCAGTTTGACAGTGATGCTCATAGATAATATATGCACAGAGCCTGGTGCAGTAGTAGCTTGTTAAAAGGTATCCATTATTATTATAATTTAATGGTTGGCACCATCCTTACTTGCTCTGAGTCACTGCCAAGGTCTCCCACGATGTTTTCTGCATTAGGGTGGCCTCGCCTGGGGTGCTTCTGGTTGAGTTAAGGACTGACAAGCCTGCAATTAACTTGGCCAGATGCACTCAGGCTGGCAGGTGGGTGTGTCCCCGAATGTCAGCTTGCATGTTGCGTCACCCTTCTGTTGCATTTCTGTGCTCCCGCCTTGCGTTCTCTCCTCCCACCTCCCAGCAAAGCCATCACCAGACGGAAACAAAGCAGAATGGGTACAGCCTAAGGACTGAAAAACAAGCCCTTTCTGGATTTCCTCGTGCCAGGTGCATCCCAGGTGACTAGAAGGGTGGACCTTTTGGTTCATATGCAAGTCGAGGGGTGTGATTAGTGAGAAGTGCCCCATGGCTCTAGTTGGAGGTATCGACTGTGCCCTTCGGGTCTGGGTCGGAATTTATTGTTGAGCTGAGGAGGACACTGACGGTCATCCAAATTCCCTTTCTTCTTATGCAGAAACCCCTTCATGCAGGAACACCTGTGACCTACGGGCCTCTATCTGTCCCTCCAAATACCACTGGAGATCAAAATTCTGTCACTAAGCAGCCTCGTTCCATTTTGGCAGGGGTGTGTCTCTAATTTTAATTATATCCTCTTCCAATGCCTTCACCAGTCGGCACCTCAAGTATCTGAAGATCGTTGCTGTGTCTTCCCTTTCTCTCTCTCTTTCCAGGTTAAACCTTACTGTTTCCTGTAGCTCATTCCTGGGGCTTTGTTCTTAGACCACGCAGAGTTCTTCTGCTTTCTTTTCCGAGTCGTTCTGCAGACTGTCAACGACCTCCTTGGAGTAGGTTGTGTTTCCTAGAACTGATCCCATTATTCCAGCTGTGTTTTGATCACAACCTTCATTTTTCTAGATCCCTTCTTAGCTTTTACAGCATGTAGTTTTTTTTTTTTTTCTTTCTTCTGCAGCCACATGACCCAGTCGTCTCCTTGACCTTTCAGTTATCTAGATGGTGTGGAACCACATGTGTACCCGTCTTCCCCACCAGTTCCTGTCTTGCTGATTGTATTTAAACTTAGGTTTCTTTACTTTCTTTCTTTCTTTCTTTCTTTTTTTTTATTGAAGTACAGTCAGTTACAATGTGTCAATTTCTGATGTACAGCAGAATGTCCCTGTCATGCATATACATATGTATTCATTTTCATATTCTTTTTCATTAAAGGTTATTATAAGATATTGAATATAATTCCCCATGTTATACAGAAGACATTTTTTTAAAATCTATTTTTATACATAAACTGGGATTTCTAATAGAAGTTTGTATGGACCTAGATTAAATTTTATCTTTAGTGTGTCTGGATCTTTCCATTGCCTCTGTCAGGTCAGTTAGTGAGGCGACAGCAAAGGTGTTCTTCTGTCCTTTAGTTGGGACATAGGACGGTTTCTTAAGAAGCCAGCCATTTCAAAGTACTCCCACCTCTTTAACTCTGATGTTCAGTGATACCAGCCACCACCAGCAAGTCTAGATTATTGGAAAGTACAAGGAAAGAAGAGACGAAGAGAAAAATTGGGTCTATCATGGGAAGTCGTGAGTTCCCAGAATTTTGTTTTGTTTTGTTTTATTCTATTCTATTCTAGTGGCAGCTCATTGGAGTCTACAGGTCAACAGACATTGCAGTAGATGTTGTGTCCACTTTCAAGTGGTTCTGCCTTGATACTTAAGTAGGCCTGTACTTCAGCCAGCCCTATGAATAAGCCTAAAATTGTCAGTTTCCCCCCAGCGTGGAAGAGCTGTTCCTCTTGGGCAGTTCGGTAGGTGACTAAGTGCTGTTTGGCTTGGAGGAGCCCAGGCCTCATCACTTTTACTGGCTCTCACTGGTAACCAACTGGGTTTTCTCTTCTACTTCACTTAAGATCTTCAACAAAGACTTTTACCTTATTTTTTCTTCTTCTTGTTGGATGCTTGACTTGCTATGAGAAATCAGAAGAGTGATTTTTATTGAAAGAAGGTAGGATTTGCTGTCACAAAATGTGGGTTGGACTCCTGGCTCCCCACCCAGTAGTCCTGGGAGTGTGGCCAAGAGACAAAACCTTCTTGAGTCTCAGTAGCTCCCCTTGTACATGGAGAGCACAGGGGTGTCATGAGAATTCAATGGTGGAACTCTGTGAAGGGCACTTTCGTGGTTTGAAAGGTGATAATTAATCACCCCCTTCTCTTCCCAGATTTCAGCGCCAATTGATGACTATAACCGAGAATTCAGACAGATGGGAGGTCAGGATACCAGCCTTATTACAGAAGGAGCCGGTGGGAGAACAGGCTTAGAGGTGAGGGCCAAATGGGCTTGCTCACCACCCTTCCCCATGCGCAGGGCTGGCCAACCCTGGGAACAGGGCAGAGGAGGAAAAGGTAAGTCTTGAAGGTGGTCGGCTCCAGAAGACAGAATCCAGAAGGCAACAGGCATCACGTGTTCAGTATCTTCTTCCAATTCACCAACCAGGGAAGCCCTTGTCTTTCCTGCGAGGAATGAGTTAGGGGTGTTGAAAGAGAAGTGGTGTTAGTTTCCTGGGGTAGCCATAACAAAGTGTCACAGACTGGGGAGCTTAAACAGCAGAAATGCCTTGTCTCACAGTTCTGGAGGCTGGAAGTCCAAGGTCAAGTTTCCTCCTGATGCTTGGAGGGACAATCTGTTCTATGCTTCCCCCCACCCCTCCCAGCTTCTGACAGCTGGCTGGCAATCTTCAGCCTTTCTTGGCTTGGGGAATTGCCACCCCAATCTCTGCCTTCATCTTCACATGGTGTTCTCCCAGTGTGCTTCTCTGTGTCCAAATTTCCTGTTTATGAGGACACTGGTCATATTGGATTGGGGGCCACCCTCCTCTGGTATGACTTTATCCTAACTAATAACATCTGCAGTGACCCCATTCCAAATAAGACCACATTATGAGGTTTGGGGGGTTGAGACAGTGACATGTGAATTTGGGTGGGGGACATAATTCAACCCAGAGTTAGAGGTCTGCTTTTTTTCCTTCCAGGAGGATGGAAAAAGATTCTTCCCACCGTGAGGAGTAGTAGGTGTTAGTACACAGTAGGTGCTCAGTAGTTTTCTGTAATGGACTAAACTGTGGTCCCCCACCCCCAAATTCGTATGTTGAACCTGTGAATTCACCCCCACCCCGGCACCACCCCCGGTGACTACATTTGAATATAGGGCCTTTAAGGTGATAATTAAGGTTAAATGAGGTCAAAGAATAGGGCCCTGATCCCATAGGGAGAGTGTCCTTCTAAGAAGGGCAAGGGACACCAGAGTGCCTTCTCTCTTCTTTCACGCAGAGGAAAGGCCTTATGAGGACACAGTGAGAAGGTAGTTGGGCTACAAGCCCAGGAAGAAAGGTCTCCCCAGAAAGCAACCCTGCCAACACCTTGATCTTGGACTTCAGCCTCCAGAGCTGTGGGACAATAAATTCCTGTTGTTTAAGCCACCCAGTAGGTGGTGCTTTGTTACGGCCACCCAAGTGGACTAAGACATTCTCCTTCCTTCCTAAGATGCCAGCTGTGTGTAGTTCTGTTCACGGTAACGTTGGCCATTAAAAAAAAAAATATATATATATATATGTATATATATATATATATATATATATATATTTTTTTTTTATTTTTAAATTTTTCTGATGGAGGTTCTTGGGATGGAACCCAGGACCTTGCACATGCTAAGCATGCGCTCTATCACTGAGCTATACCCCCATCCACCCCTGCATTGGCCATCGTTGAGGTCAGGGTTGGTGAGCCTGCCTTTACTCTGACACAGAACAGGGTGGTAGCTTCTGGTCTGTGTTATTTCCAGTCTTCTGTCTTCACTTAGTGGATTGGATCGTGAAGGATGAGAAAGCTGAAGCAGTTTGCTCAAAGCCACTTTAGTAGATTAGGCAATGGAACCCGAGGGCGAATCCCAAGGCTGTCAGAGCTCGCTTGGGTAAATCCAGAGCAAATATACTTAATTCTTTATTTAAAAATGCAATTCACAGTGACATGGGAATGTCATTGAGTAGCAAAGAAATGAAATAAAGTGGGTCAGTGACACACTGCACTGTTTTATGATAAATGTAGGTTAACTGATTTAATGGAAAACCACAATCTAAGGGAAAGTGGACTTGAAAAGCTTAAGCCCTTGAAAAATCTCCAATTACCCAATTATGACTGGGAGAGAGTAAGTGCAGCTCTTTGAGGCTAAACCTTTTATCCACAAACACTTTTGCTCTGCCTTGCAGTTGAAACTGCTGCTTTAATTCAAAGTATTCTTATTGGATGGTGACTGTGTACCTGGGTTTGTGCTAGGCATTAAGCACTGAGAGATAAAATGTGTAGGTGCTGTTCTGAATTAGCAGAACGTTTAGTGGACAACAGCCACTAACTAAATGGACAGTGGCCACACAGCATTGCAGATGTTGCCTGAGAGGGCAGAGAGAGGTCATCACAGCACCCTGTGGGGGAACACTGGGGGCAGGGGAGCATCTCACATAGACCAAGGGCAGACATCAGGGATGGCTTTCCTAAAAGAGGCAGTTCTTGATCTGAGTTTTGGGTTACTCAGGCAAAGCTGAGTAATGGTGTCTCAGGCAGAGAAAAAAGTAAGTGTACCAACATGGACATAATGGGGGGGATAGCCTCCTGGAGGACTGTGTACACACAGATACTGCCTCTTTGTCTCCTTCTCCCCCTTCTTTTCCTTCCTCCTTCTATTACATCGTGGTGTTTTGGTAAAAAGACTTTAGGGGCGGATAAAAAGTCCTGATTTGTAGTGTTTGCCAATTTCCATGGTGTAAATATTCCCACTGTGGTAGATTCCAAGTTACCTAGATAATGTTGACTGGCTCAGAACATTTAAAAAACTTTAGCAATTGGTCATAAACCTGTACAATCTCACTCAGTAGACTACTGTCTCCCATCTATCCTCCATCATTCATACATCATCCACCCACTCACCCATCCATCCATCCATCCATCCATCACTCATCCATCATCCATTGATCCACCTATTCATCTATCACCCATTCATCTATCTACTCATTTATTCATGCGTCTATCCTTTCATGATCTACTTATTATACATCCATCCACCTATCCATCCAGCATCCATCCATCCACCCATCTGTCCATCCATTTATCCAGTCTGTCCATCCATCCATCCATCCATCCACAAGCATAGTTTTAACCAAACAGCATCATAGGAATAAATCATGTTAAAGATTTTAGAGTTCCTTTAGTCAATTCCTCTCATTTTATTTTATTTTTTTTTCTCTCATTTTATAGGCAAGAAAACATATCTAGAGAGAGGAAGTGACTTTCTTAAAGTCTATTTGTAGAACTGAGATTAGGAGTGTTGGCTTCAGAATTTAAGTCTGCAGCTGCCTCCCTTAAGGAAAGAAAACACAACCTCAAATATGGCTTGGTAATTCCTGAGTTGGAACAATGTGGAATTCATGTTGCACACACCACAGTTCTGTCAGTCTCTGCTTTTCTGTGACAGTCCTAATGCTTATGAAAGTGTTTTTGTTGTTCCTTGTCTCAATAGTTGCTGCTCCCAGCAGGCTCACAGTTTCCCTCGCAGGGGGTTGAAACTGTCCCTGTTGAAGTAACATTCTTCTCCCAGCTTGTAGCAGTGGGCTTCAGAATTTAATTTAGCAGTTGGCCCTTGATATTTGTTCAGCCTTGGATGTTTCTGGATTTCATTTCTCTCTCTCTCTTTCTCACTTTTGTGATACAGACATCTCTCCTTTGGGACTCCAGCTCAAGCCACTCACTAGTGGTGCTAACCAGCTGCTTCTTGGAAGCCCCATTTGTGTTGGGATGAGCTTCCTTGGAAGTAACTACAGATTTAAAATTTTCTTTTCTTCTTCCAGGACTTCTAGAGTGTGTCTCAGAGCTTTGGGGAGATGAATAATTGATACTGCTTTTGATGGTCTTTGTTTTTTTTTTTTTTAACTGAAGTACAGTCAGTTTACAATGTTCTGTCAATTTCTGGTGTACAGCATAATGTTTCAGTTATAATATATGTACACATACTCACTTTCATATTCTTTTTCATTATAGGTTACTACCAGATATTGAATATAGTTCCCTGTGCTCTACAGTATAAACTTATTGTTTTGATGGTCTTTGTTTTTATCTATCTGTTTATTTATTCTTTACTGAAGTATAGTTGATGTACAATATTATATAAGTTTCAGGTGTACAACATAGTGATTCACAATTTTTAAAAGTTATATTCCATTTCTAGTTACTATAAAATTTGGGTGTATTCCTTGTTGGTCTTTAAATTGATGTCAACTCTGGGAGAGTGGGGGTGGCTCTTAATATCTGAGAAGCTTTATTTTGAGACTGCGGACAAATTAGCTGATGAATCAGATGTGCCAGAGGACTCTGTTTAAAACTAGCTTAAATGTTGTGATGCTGAGTGACAAGAGCAAGTTGCTGGGAGATGCCTTAGGGTGCTACTTCTGTTAAAAGTAAGTGCGCAAATTGGAGGTTACCCCTGGGGAATGAAAATGAGGGTAGTAATGACTTGAAGAGAAAACGTTCCACCTTTTAACTTCGTATGTTTCTGTATTGTTTACTTATTTTTTCTTTTTAATTATAAGCATGTAAGAAAGCAGCCTAAACAGAAAGCCTGGTTACATTTTAATAGGACTCATCTGGGTATGGGCAATCAACTTTCTAGTATCTTCTTAAGATAATTTGACATTTGCCAAATGTAAAGTCTATGTGTGTCTAGTTTATAAATTGTAATTTAGCAATTTTAGATATAGTTAATTTTGGCTGCTAGAAAATCATAAGATGTATTCAAACTTGCTCAGTAAGGGCAGAAATTTAAACTTAAACTTCACCGTGAATTCTCCCTTCACCTGATAATTTTTACCAATTGTTGCTTAATGAGATTAATCATCTCCTCGGTTGCACTGCCTGAGCTGGTCATTTTTCAGGACTTCTTACAGAGATTCTAAACTCTCCTGGTGATAACTCTGCGTGCTGACATGGGGCCATTACGTTTTTCCAGTGCTCCTTGACCGTGGTGCTCTCGGCTGCCTTGGATGAGGGGAGTCACTTGATTTCACTGTTTTTGCAGAAGATCATCATGTTCTGTGATCCCAGCAATCCTGCCTTCCCTCCTCTTTCCCCTGAAATGAACTTTTCCCTGTACTTGACAATTCTGTCTTCATCTTTAGGATGTCCTCTGGTGTTCTGATCTCAAATTAGGAAAAATAAATTGAGTCCCATTCCTGGTGGCTCTGAACATTTGAAAAGGCAGGGAATGTCTGCATATTGTACAAGAAGTAGTCAGATCAGTTTGTCATAGGCTAAAATGGAAAAATAAATGTGACTGCTTATTCAGACATTTGCAAAACGATGCAGGCTGCCTCTCCCAACTGTTTTTTTTTATTAAAACCATTTTCAGGAATGTGTGGAGTAGGTAAGTGATATGTTACTGGTACAAAGCACAATTGTGATTATATTAGCAGGGGATTGTGGTTCCTCTGTCTTCCAGTCTCTGCAAACCTCTTCTGAGTTATTAAGTTGGACTATATGAATCACCAAACTGAGCTACCAAAAGGGCAGTTTCATCCAATTCGACCTAAGGGAGCTTATTTTCTGAGTTGTAAGACATGGGAAATACGTGTCTACATACATGAGATGGACATGTTTTTAGGAAGCGCACATTTTTTTTTTTTTTTCAGTTGAACCTGTCTCTAATGGTTAGTGTTCACTTGGTTGACACTTGTTGTTTCCTCACTACCTTTCAGAAAGTATCTGGAGCAAAATTGGTTGCCTGGCAACATGTTCTAGCCCAGGCGGGTTGGAGAATGGGTCAGTGATTAACAATTATGTACAATCAAGTTTAAAAATGTGTAGCAGCCTGCAGCATTAATGCTCTGACCACCAGGAAGCATCAGCGTTCTGCTGGCCTGGGTTTATGACTATTGTATATGGATTTATTGCAGTTGTGATCTGGACCTCATGGTTGCAATTCAGAAAAATGTTGCTGTGGACCGAAATAGGCTTCTGGTGCCCCTCTGTCCATTGGTCCATTTTGCAGAAGCATCTGACACCCATCATTTGGTTGGCTGCTTCTCTAGACACTCATCCCTTTGAAAAGTGAAAAGAGAAAATGAAGAATTTGGATCTTTATGATTGTTGTCATCTCAACAAATTGGCCCCTATTAGTGAATCTGTAATTTGCCAGAGAACAAGTACACACGAAATGCGTGCTGACGGCTCCCTCACTCAACCCAAATCATTCTTTCAAGAGTTACGAATGCTGGGCAGACATTCTTCCTGAAGTGGCCCAAGCCCTTAATTGTTTCTTTTCCTTCCGTTCCAGCAAAAGAGAAGACACACTTTGTATAATCTGGTCCTCACTTAAATCTTTCTGTCAGCACAAATATCAGTGGGGTAAATCCTGCAAACAGCAGTAAAGCTAGGAGGTTTTTTTTTTCTTTTTTTTTAAATAACTCTGGTAAAGCTAATAAAAGCACATTTCATTGTGGAGAATCATTGAGTTTAATTGGCCAATCAATTTTTAGGCCTTTTCCATTTGTATTTTGTTTAATCAACAAAAATAAATCGCCCTGCCAACCTTGAAAGCTCCAAGTCGGAGAACAGTGGCAAATATTTTGTTGGCCCTGCCAAAAGTGCTTTCCAACAGAAATGTCTTAATTGAAGATGATTTATATTCAGAAGCAGGGACGTTTTATCATTTGTCTGAAGAAGGAAAAAGCTGTGTAAGCAAGTAGTATGCAACTGGTTTTTTTTTTTTTGGCATTGTTTTTGACATTTATCTACACTCTTTATCTTTCAGATGTTTATAGAAAAGTGACCTTCCCTGCCCTCCGTGTCGGTGATTCGGGCTCCATGTCCTCGTGTAGCTGTCAGATAGCCCCTGTACTCTTTGATGGGAGGTTTTTTGTTTTTTTTGTTTGGCTAAGGAGGGCTTCTAAAGCCTTTTCCCTGCTTCTGCAGGGTTTTGCTGACCCTGAACCCTGCTCTCTGGGCCTTTGGTGGGAAATGGCTGACATCTTAGTTGGGAGGCAGGCCCCACGAGCGTGCCCCAGGGATGTAGTTCCATCTTGCTTTGTTGGTAGGAAGACCTCCTTAGCCACACGGACCACGAGGTCTCAGGGGACACTAGACTGCTGTGATCTGGGCGGGTGATGACCTTCCCTGAGGGCTGCGGGAATCCACTTTTGGCTTTTGCTGCCTTCTCTGCACTCCAGGGAAGGGGGAGAGATGACAAGAAGTAACATTTACTTCCTGCCTCCACGGCGTGTTTTTGTTTCTCAGGACAACCCTGTGAGTGAGGTCGCTCGACCCCATGTGTCTGGTGAGGAAGCTGAGGTTCCAAGAACATCAGTAATGGTTTGTCTGGGGAGTGGCTGTGGTCGGAATCCTGTTCCGTCTGTGTCTGACTGTCTTCCATTTCACTGGTGCTGGAAGTCAGAAAAGATACCCCCCACCCCTCAATACACCAGTTTCACTGACCCGGGTTTCCCCTGCAGGGCTCCTGGGACGCAGGTGCTGTAGGGTGATGGTGGCCGATGGTCTGTGAGTGCCTGTTGTGTGCCTGGCATGTTTCCAAGAGCTTGTGGCATCCTCACTGTCCTATTAGCTGCAGCTGTTCTCATCTTACCAATGAGGAAACTGGGGCCCTCAGTGGTTGGGGGACTGGCAGGGCTCTGTGTGGGATGGAGGCTTTTGTCCCTGTTAGGTGACCTTGCTCAGGTGGCTGTCACTCCCTTTTGGCATCTGCCCTGGTGTGGAATTGGAGATTGATTTTATAGGCTTCTGTTTGTGCCTGAGATCTCTGCATTAGTGGAGGAGGTGGAGAAGAGCTCTGATGTCAATTCTAAAACAGACCCGGGAAGGCATTTACTGGGTCTTAGAAACACTTTCTCAATGACAACCCACACAATGCTATGAGGTTCATACTGAATGGTATAGGGGGAAACTGTAACTCAGAGAGGGTGAACCACCTATCCTGGGTCACACAGCAGGTGAAGGGCAGGGCTGGGCTCAGGCCACGTGTCTGTAAGGTAAGAGCTGACTCCTCGGTAGGGGCTCGCACCTGCCCCCTCCCACCTGACCCCGGACGGGGCACCTGCTGACTTTCTTGTGGGATCAGCTCTGCTAGCCTGCTGCTCCCCGCTCCCCCGAAACCCCCCCGCTCGGCTGCCTGCACACTCTGCCTTGCCTCTGAGCCCCAAGCTTTTCAGAACAACAGGACGAGATTTTCCACGTCCCGGAACTGTTTTTGCTATTGCTTGTGGATCCGAGCACCTGCTGAGCTGATGAGCTTTTGCAATGTCACTTGACTGTTGGGAGGGAGCTGTGAGCGACTTGCAGGAACACACCGTCCCAGCTGCCTCCCTCGGGCAGGCGGTGGTGGGCGGCACGGAGGCGGTGGTTCCTCCCCCGGCCCCGCCCCCGGGAGAGGGCAGGAGGCGGTGTTCCTGGGCTGCGGGCGGTGGCGGGCGAGGCTGGCATGGGGTACCCATCGTCAGCCCAGCCGTCTCTCTTCCCCTGGGCAGATGGTGGCTGTTTTTGTGCTGTGTTTCTCTGACGGCTTTGGCTCTCCATTTTGGGGTCCACTTTTGAGAACACAAGTCTATTTTTGACCTTTTTCTTTCTAGATTTCTCTTTTTAGAGAATAGCCCATGTATACCAAATTCTGTATACAAATTCTGGATTTTCATGGGAACCTTTACACTTAGAGCCTCCTCGAACATATGCCTCATTCCCTGTACAAATGCCATGAAATCTCGCTTAAAAATTGCGTCTGCTCGCCCCCACCCCAATCTCACTGCCCAAATGAGAGTAAATATGGAAAATTAAATTTGTGATTCTCTGTCCCTCCTCTCTTTTCATTGCTGTCAGAGGCTGGGCAGGGACATATATGACACGCTCAAAGAAGTGGCAGAAGAGAGTTTAATGAAGGTTGTCATGGAGCGGAGAAACAGAAAGGGGAGTGAGGCAGACTGGTGCAAAGGGAGGGGCCCTCTGTCTTAGTGCATTCAGACTGCTAGACGGGGTGACTTATACACAGGGTACATCTCTCACAGTTCTCAAGGCTGAGAAGGCCAAGGCCAAGGTGACGGTGGATTCAGTGTCTAAGGAGTGCTCACGTCTTGGTTTGTAAGATGGCTGTCTTCTCTGGTGTTGTCACATGGTGGACCCTGTGAGGGAGCTCTCCGGGGTCTCTTTTATAAGGGCACTAATGCCACTTGTGAGGGCCCCACCCTCGTGACCTGATCACCTCCTAAAGGCTACCTCCTGAGACTATCACCTTGGGGATTAGAGTCCAACATACAAATTTGAGGGGACATAGTCTATGACACCCTCCAACCCCCAGAAGTAAGCGTAGAGGGAGAGGGTCGCCCGGAGAAGCTGGGACCTGTGGTGGAGAGACCCCCCCAGGTGACCCTGCAGGCAGGAAGCAGAGGGATTCATGTTCCTTCCTCCCCTCCTCTCCTTCTACTCTCCTGGCTTCTACTGGTACTTCCCAAGGGGCCAGAGGGCAAAAGAGCCCAGCTGACACCGGCCTCAGAGGTCAGCCTCCCAGGACACAGATTCCAGTGAAAGAAGATGGGAAGTAGTCTGAAGGGCAGAGAATATTTTTTGCATCGCACTTCTGATTCTTAAATCATTTTTATCCTGTAGGTGGTGCTTTCAAGAGTGCAAGAAGTCACTCTGTCATCCTAAAAGACTCTCCCTGGGGATTGAGCATCACGGGAAATTATGTAGCCAGAGCTGTGGAGGTTTTGTAATCCTGCTAGTGATTGGAAGCATCCTGTTCTTTTCAGATGCTTTTAAACTCAGTCTTTTATTTTTTTTCTATTTTATTTGTACGCCTGTTATTACAAAACCACTTTAAAAGGCTTCGTTATACCTCATGATGATGACTCAGTCTGCCTCAGTATCACAGGGGATTGCACATAAATTACTTCCATGGCATTGTGTTCAGAGATAGTTTTCCCCTATCTCATGATAGCTTGATGTATGGAAATGGGAATTTCTGGATTGTGCAAACAGAAAATTGTGTGGGGAAGCAATGGAGAAATGAAAAAGTGTTACGTAGTGTAAGGTGTTAGGAGGCAGTGGGTGTAACTGACATCACTGAGCTTGGATCCGGGAGGTCTGGAATCTGTTGCTGGCACCAGCTCACACTGGCTCTGTGACCTTGGACAGCACCTCTAGGCAAAAGCATTTCTCTTTGTAAGGTGGAATTCTCATTTACTAAAAAAGACCTCTCTCCTTAAGCAAGCTTTAGTCAGGCTCCTCTGAGTCCTGTTTTTGTCTTGACCTGGACCTTGGTCCCTGTCCTGTTTCTGGTGTCTGCCTAGCCCAATTGTAGCAGGAATCCTGCTAAGCCAGTTTAGAGAGAATCCCCCACCCTTGATATGTGATTGTCCCTGACATCCGATCACTTCACTAGGAATCCTGTTGTCTGTGTAATGACTCCTCTACCCTCAGTGTCTCCTCTTAGTAATTTTCTGTCCACTGATCATCTCATTCTGCTTGTTCGCTGTAAATGCCCAGGTGTCTTGGCTATATTTGGAGTTGAGCCCCATCTCTCTCCATTTTTGCAGTAGCTCTGAAAAAAAGTCTTTCTTACCATTAAAAAACACATTTATTTATTTATTTACGTTATTTATTTTTATTTTTATTTTCTTTCTTACCATTTGAACAAGCATCAGAATAAATTTTTCTGTAACTTTACCCATCAGAAAACCTTGGAATTGTTTAGGATTCTCAAGGACCTCTGATCCAACCTCACCCAATGCCGAGAGCCATGTGGAGCCCCCCGTGAGGGGTCCAGCATCTCAGGGTAGCAAACGAAAAGCCCATTCACTCCCTCAGGGGCTGGTTCTCCGCCTTCATTTCAAGCTCAAATCTCCCCTCCCTTTTACGCACTGATCTCAATTCTGATCTCCCTTTCCTTGAAACCTGTTTCCTCCTTCATTAAGCAAATAATTGAGCTTCGTAAACTGTAGCCATTTTAATGAGGATAATTTTAAGCAGTGTCTACATTGCTCTTCTTGCGTTAACAGGACTCTGA
Source organism: Camelus dromedarius (assembly GCF_036321535.1). Lineage (NCBI taxonomy): Eukaryota > Metazoa > Chordata > Mammalia > Artiodactyla > Camelidae > Camelus > Camelus dromedarius. Next base: position 110,901,045 of record NC_087437.1, on the reverse strand, counting down.
GCATGCTTGAACTTATGTTGCCTTTACTCTGGGATATGGTGTCCAAGGCTGCATTAGGGTGGTGCTCTGGGGGTCTACTCTGTGTGGACTGTGTCTTTATTTTATAAACTCTTGGACTGCCCTGCTCCTTTGCTTCTAGTAAGTCCTTTGTTTTTTTCCTTTGCTCTTAGCTCTTGCTGAGATACAGTTGTTTGATACAATTTTATAAATGACGTGAAGTGCTTCTTTTTCTTTCATGGAGTAAAGTGCATCATGGGCTTTGTGAAAGCTGTGTATCACTCAGAAGTCTTTTTCTTTTCTCTTTTTCAAATTTCCAGATTGATGGCTATTTTTCAGATGTTAACATTATCAGAAGCCTGACCTCCACGTGGTATGTATGCTTTGAAGGACTTTCGAGGTGCATCAAGGGTATATAAATACATTACCTTTTTCATTTATTTGTTTATCATTTAGCCCTAAACCTCTGCCTGGTTTTTGTTGATTTTCAGCCCCATTCTTTCTGCGTCACCTCATTCATGGGTATATTTGGAAAGCAGTGACTTCCATAGCATCAAAACAACCAAAGTCATTTTCTTGGGGAAAGAATTTTAGGATGAGGGTTTAAAAAGAAAATCAGATTTAGTTATAAATCTTTCAGTGTGACTCTCTGAAAAGATAAGGATTCTTTTTGTTAAAACATCAACACAATACTATTATAACATGTAGAAAATGGGCACTAATTAATTTCTTAATATTACTGAATGTTCATGTCCAGATTTCCCTGATGATTTAAGAAACAGTTTTTCACAGTTAGTTAAAAATACTTCAGGGGAATCAAAGAATTTAAATAAAGTTCACACATTGCATTTGATTAATATGGTTCTTAGGTCTCTTTTAATATACAGGTTTCCTGTCCCTCTCCTGTTCTCTCTTGTGATATATTTGATGAAGAAGCTGGATCTTTTGTCCTGTGCAGTCCCCCAAAATGTAGATTTTCCTACCAACATTCCAGTATTGTCATTTAACATGTTTCATTGTCCCCCAAATGTCCTATAAACTAAAGGCTTAATCAGATTTAGGTTTAGATTTGGGGGCAAGAATATTTCATACGTGATAGCGTAACTTCCTTCGGGTGATCTATTCTGTCTTTTTCTGAAACATTAGTACTGACAGGTGCTGTTAGTCTGACCATCTGTTACTAGGGTCACCATCAGCTTTTCCCCTCATGGTGGTAGGAGCCACTCATGACCAATAATGGGAACCTAGATTCATTCTTGATTTCAGGGTTACAAAAATGTCATAGTCTCATTCTGTCATTTCTTCTGCATGTACTAGCTGGAAAATTTCTGTAAAGAGGAACTTTATTTCAACCTTTTTTAAAAACAATTACCTTGAGGTATAGTTTGTATATAAAAGGCAGATTAGTGACCTGATTCTCTCCTTTTCTTTACCAGAATAATGATTTGGTTCTTATCTTTCAAAGATGATCAGTGAGTTTTTTTTTTTTTTTTAAGATACTACGAACTCTTGAATTCCTAACATATTTGACATGGGGGTAAGGATTTGGTAAAAACACTAATAAAAAATAGCCTCTTTTTTAAAATGTCTAAATTCTACTTAATAAATACCTCTAGATAATAAGAGAAAGGAGGGAAGGAAAGATGTGGAATGAAAAAGAAGAGACTAAGAATCTCTAAGTATAATTGAAGGAGGTTGGAAGTAGGATAAAAAATAAAGATGCTAAAAGAAAGAGATGGAAGGAAAGGAAGAAGGAACCACCTCAGATGCAGACAAATAGGAAGGAATTAATTGACTCAACAGATGCTTTTTAACTTCCTACTCCCTGCCTGTCTCTGCTCTGGGCACTGAGGACAAAATTCCTGCCCTTGCAGAGCTTACATTCAAGCATGTGTGAAGTCTGAAGTAAATACCTATGTAGTATGTACAGCGTGTCAGATGGTGATTCATGCTGTGAGGAGAAACAGGGCAAGGAAAGGCGCTGGAGCATCCTGGGGGCAGGGTTAGGGGATAGGGCTGTGATTTCACAGGATGATCAGGGAGGCTCTCTCCCAGGAGACATCTGAGTAAGAGAGGAAGGAGGTGAGGGAGTGTTCTAGGTGCCTTTCTGGAGTGTTCCAGGCCAAGGGGAGAGACTTGCAGAGGCCCCGAGTTTCAGAGTGTCCAGATGGGTCCGGTGTGTTTGAAGAACGACAAGGAGGCCATTGTGGCTGTTGCAGTGGGAATGAGCAGGAAAGGACTGAAGGTCAGTGGCGGAGCGCATGGGGATCCAGACTGCATGGGGCTTCACAGGCCATCACAAGGACTTAGGGGACCATCGAATGGAAATGACCTTACTTATTTTTTAACACGAGAATATACCGTTGGAGGTGGCAAGGGGAAACGGCGATCAAGGGCAGAATCAGTGAGAACAGTTAGGAAGTGACTGGAGTCTGGGTGATGGAACTGGTGAGAAACAGCCAACTTCTTGGTACATTTTGAAGGTGGAGCTTTGGAGATTGGCTGATGGCCAGGGTGTGAGGTGTGAAGGAGAAGGGGGTTCCAGGAAAGGGAAGAACCACGTGTATTTGGGGGATGTGAGCTGACAGTGGTGGACCCTGGCTGTTCCAGGCTCCCTGGACCCTTCCTTGTGCTTCAGCCCGTAGGAGGAGTCCAGTTTGGCGAGTGGGAAGGCTTGTCCACTGAGCGATTCATTCTCTCTCTCTTTTTTTTATTTTCAGTTTTAATATATTTTTCTTGAAGTATAGTCAGTTTACAATGTTGTGTCAATTTCTGGTGTACAGCACAATACTTCAGCCACATAGGAACATACATTCGTTCTCATACTCTTCTTCACCATAAGTTACCATAAAATATTGCATATGGTTCCCTGTGCTATAGAGTATAAACTTGTTTATCTATTTTATACATAATAGTTAGTATCTGCAAATCTCAAACTCCTAATTTATCCCTTCCTCTCCCTTCCCCCTACCCCATAACCATAAGTTTGTTTCCTATGTCTGTGAGTCTGTTTCTGTTTTGTAAATAAGTTCGTTTGTCTCTCTCTCTTTTTCTTTTTCTTCTTTTTTCTTTTCTTTTCTTTTTTTTTTTGAGCGCTTCATTCTTGAGTGGTGTGTGAGTTGCTGGGCAGGTTCATTCCCTTGTAAACCCATCACTGCTTTCAATTTGGGGACCACAGCCTGCAGTCCTAGCCCTGGCCGAATGCCTGATACAAAAATGGCCAAGCAGCTTGGGGAGGTCACACCAAACCTCTAATGGACAGAAGAACAGACCCACCATAGAGTAGAAGCTGCTTCTGTGAGGGAGACAGACTTGTCTCCTTGAGAACAAAGGGTGTTGAGAACTGATTCCTACCCCGTGGATCTAGACTGGATTTTGGTCTTGGGTGTGAAGGACTGGGCTCGGTGTCTGGTGGGTGGTTTGGGGTCTCCCAGTTCCCTTTGCTTGTTCCTGCCGTTTCTTACAGGAGAGTCTTCCACTTGCCCTGCTGCACCCCTCCTCTCTGGCCCTCTGAGGACCAGAACAGGGGTAGGCAGATTACAGACCGTGGTTCTGTTTTCGTAAATAAATTTTTATGGGAACACAGCCACACCTGTTTGTTGACATATCATCTGCAGTTGCCGTAGTGTTGAAGCAGCAGAGTTCAGTAGTTGCCTGAACAAAGCCTGAAATATATACCCTTGGGCCCTTTACAGCAAGGAAGTTTGCTGACGTCTGGTCTGGAAGGCAAGGGGAGGATGGATAAGGCTTTAGCGTGTGGAGCAAACAAAAATATTCCTCGGCACTAAATGCCACTCAGCCTTGGTACCTGTGAATGTGAAATTCTGTGGCTCACAAATTGTGGCTTAAATCATTAAAATAATTTCATCTTTCTCTGTTCATTTTTCTACCTGTTGGTGACATCATCCTCATACTTGAATGGAAATAGAATTCAGCATGGATAGGTTCACATTAAATAATGGCTTCATTTTATGGGGCAGATAATAGACTATTCGTAATCCCCAAATTCAGCATTTGGGTCCTGATTTATATATACCCTCTTCCGTAGATAGTGTAAACTTTTCTCTTCCATCCGTGTATTGCTATGTGGTTCGTTCTGCCTCTGTATGATGAAGAGTTCTCCATCCTTTCAGTGAGTGTCTCGTGCTAAGGGTTTTCATAATAAGTTTTCCCCCTAAATGGAACTCAGCTAGTTTCATCTAAGCTGTTCATTCTGTCTGTTGGCTATATTGTGTGCTACATTATTACAGATAGCTTTGGAATTCTTTATGTAAAAAAAAAATAAAATAGATTTAAAATATAAAGGATTTTTCTTTTTTAATTACATCTTAATGTAATAAAAGCCAGAGTGTAATTATTAAGAATGATGGAAGGAAAGAATTAAAATAATAAAATTGCTTAGCAAAGATCCTGGTTCGTAATGCATTCGGCAATAATTGGAATCATAATGTGTAATTAACAATCTTTCTTTGAAGTGTGAAGCTTAAGCTTGGGTGCGCAGGGGACCTCTTCAGATGTGGTGATGTCTGAATTGGTTCCTACAGTAGCACTTCTGCATCTGTGCACAGGTTGAGCATATTGCTACCTGCCTCATTAAGTGTTTTTTTTTCGTGGTAGAGAGAGATACTGTAAGAAGGGTAGGACAGAGATTCCTCTGATGATTTACCAGACACCTACTGCTGCCCTGTTGATTAGGGAAGAGAGGAGAGGAGAAATGTCCTTAATCTGGGCAGTGGCTTTAGCTCAGACCACAGGTTAATTTCCTGTGAGTTTCCTGGAGTTGATGTAGACCAGGGGGAGGACTTTTTTGCCCAGCATCAAGTGCGCCTGGGACTTACGCTTCAAACGGGCTGAGCAGCCTCCTTGGCTCATTTTCTAGACCCACCCCCTCATCTGGCCCCGAGGATCTTATTGCTGAGATGGCCAGGGATGATGAGTCCAAGAAAAATCACCACCAGGAAAAAGAGGGGAAGGGAACGGACTCCCAGGCTCGGAACCTGAGCCTCAGTTTCTCCCTGGCCACCTTGGGGCCTGTCGGTTCGAGAGGTCTGGGAGACCAGAACACACAAGGACTCAGATAAGAGCACTGGGAGAGAACCTTCCAGGCAGACTTCTTTGATTCGCTGCTCCTTTGGTTCAAGTGTTTCTTGCACGTGCCTGCTCCTTCTCAGAGAGGTGGTGATGGGAGGGGTGGGGGGCGCTGTTCATCTTCCCCTCGTGCTGAGTGCCTGTTGGGGGCAGTTTGCTCTGTCTGCAAAGAGGCTGAGGTCAAAACAGTTACACCCCAGCTTATCTTCTGAGAGTTGTGTTGGGGGCGGGGGTCTGGGAAGGCAGCACTGCCCAGTACAGTTATTTGAAAGGCTACTGCTGTTCAGGAATTTTGGGCCTATTCTTTGAAAATAGCTTTCAGTGTCTTGAGTGTTTTCTTTGGAATAGCTTCATTGACAGCCGGTCTTCCTCTTTTTGGATGGCTTTGGTTTTTGGTAGAATTCTTTAAAAAATTTTTTTAAATTTATTATTGTATTATTTAGTTATTTTATTTGGGGGGGGCAAGATAATTGGGTTTATTCATTTTTAGAGGAGGTACTGGGGATTGAACCCATGACCTTGTGCATGCTAAGCATGCGCTCTACCACTTGAGATATACCAACCCCTTCTAGAATTCTTTTTTTTTTTAATTTAATTTTAGTTTTTTTGGGGGGAGGGGTAAAATTCAAATGTCACCTTTCCAGGCAAGCCTTCCCGAGAATTGAATACGAAATGGCAGTCCTTCACACACACCCTCCCTACCCCTTCATCACCTCCCGTTACACTACTCTGGTCTCATCCTAGAACGGGGGCCCTTGAAAATTTCTTACTCACTGGTATGTTCATTGCTTGTCCTTCTCAGGGTCACCCGTGGCCCGTGGCCTCCATCAGAGGTGCTTTCATTCAGAGACAAGTTTGCTAGGCAGGGTAGTTCTTCAGTTGGATAGCATTTTAAAAATAGTTTTCCAGGATGACTACATTGAGGGAGCAGTCGAGATTCAGAAATGTGTATTCTGATCTGCCTCGGTAATAAAAGCAAACCAAGACAGTTTTCCTAATCAAATCTTATGTGTTGGCGTGGTCTGGAGTGTGGTGTCTTAGATAGGGTGCAGGGTGTCTATCTAACGTGGCTTTAGACCTTCGTGGCCCCCCCACCTCCAACACCCCCAGCACAGTTTCACTTGGGTAACTAGGAGATTCACCTAGATTAGAGTCTCTCTACCTCACAGACACTTAGGACTGGGTACTTCCTGTGATGTAGGCTGACCTGAGCTTTGTGGGATGTTTAGCAGCATCCTCTGCCACCCAGATGCCCCACTTGTGACAACCGAAGTGTCTGCAGACATTGCCAGTTGTCCCTGAGGAAGCGGAGTAAAACTGCCCTGGTTGAGAACCACTGGTCTAGTGATACACTCTCGCACCCAAGATTCTATCATTAACCTTTTACCCCATCCTTTATCATTTATCCATTTGTGTGGATCAAATTTGCCAATGTGTAAGAAAGCGCTTTGAAACAATGGCATATTGTTCAAATTTGGATTGTGTTGATGACTGAAGTTTTGTTTTGTAATCCACATTTTTGGTCTCAGTTTCTCTGTCATCATTGTCTCGAGTTTTTCACTTTTCTCCTTTGTCATTTATGAAATACTCTCCTCCACTCCCACTCCCTCCTTCCTTTACCCAACCAAGAAGGATGTCGTCCTTTGCTAATGCGTTGTGTGAGTTAGATACCAAAGATCACAGTTATGGCTGGAAGGAATCTTTAAAGATCTTTAGGCAAGAAATGTCCGATTAATGTCAACACCATCGTTGTCATCTTGTTCATTCCCGTTATTCTAAAGATGAAGAAAGGGACAGAGAGGGACAGGGATTCATGCAAGTTGTGGTTGCTGGCAGAGCGATGACTGTCTGGATGTTTCTGGGGAATTTTCTTACACTTTGTTGTTTTCTGTGTGGTTGATGCAGTGTTCGGCAGAGTCCTCTGCGGGTTCTTACATCTCCTGTGACCTCCCTGCCGGAGCTTGAACATAAAGTGTTTCCGTTATAGGCTCGTGGAGGAACTGCTAACAAAAAGATGCTTTTAAAAAGATGATCAGGGAGGAGATTAGGGGAGTCAGAGGAAGGGAGGGACGTAGGAGTACAGAGCATAGACATTTAACGGAAATGGGGAAACTGTGCAAAACAATGCAAAGAAAATAAAAAGAGAAGAAAGGCGAAATCCCTGATTAAGAACCAAAGAATTCAATCAACAAATGCAATGTGTGGATCTTGTTTAGATGTTGATTTGAAGGGACCAACTCTGGAGTCATTGTGTGTGTGTGTTGAAACAGGGTTGAATAGTTGAATTGGATTATGGGTACATGGTGATTATGTCCTCATAATACAAACTTCCATAGTAAAAAAGAAATGGAAAAATGATCAATTTCAGTAAATTGTAAACTTCTTTGTAATGACAAAAAATATAAATGAACAGTGTGAGATACTTGTTCATTTTAAAATCTTATCTTAAAGAGGCTCTTCTGAGCCCAGCAGACACTCTCCATGTTTGCCTGCCAAAGTCCCTTTGCCTGGAGTGACGGGCAGATGTAGGAAGAGGAGCTGGAGGAAACTTGTCCTCATCAGGAGGACAGGGAGGCTGCCTCTCTGGGTACCACTGGGTACCCCTCTCTGTGTGGACAGAGAACCTGCAGTGTCCCTGCAGGGGAGTTGCGATGCCCTTGGAAACGAAACACGAGGGCCTCCCTCCCTGACCATCCCTCCATCCTTTCTGCCCCCTCCCTGAAATGGTCTGTAGACCAACTTCTTTTTCCCACATATATTTTACTATTTAAATATTATATAAATAAGATATATTTTGTTGTAAAAACCATTTGGAGTGAAAATGAACGTTCCTGTCTTCCTTTCTTTCCCTCCCATGGATTTCATAGCCCTTTCCAAAAATACATAAATATTTATAATAAAGTGATGGTATCTTTTTATCTTCTTTTTTTGTTCTTACCACCATGTCAGAGTTTTATTTTATTTCTTTTATTTTTAATAATGCAAATAAAATGTTTAGGTAGTCACAGAAAGTTGAGAGTCCAGCCCAAAAGAGCTTCCTTTCCTCCACCCTAACTGCCTAATCAAATTTTGCCTATGTTCTCATAATGTCCTTGATAAGCAAAAGAAGCTAGTTCCGAATGATACATTGCATTTAGGTGTCATGTCTCTGAGCACCTGTTATGAGTGATGCCTTGTTCTAAACCCTGGGAATTTATCAGCAAAAATTATAGACCAAAATCTGTCTTTGTGGAGCTTGCATTCTAGCAAGGGAGACAGAAAAACAATAAACATAACAAATACTCAATCTTGTAGGATGGTAGAAGAGGATAAATGCTGTAGATGAAAGTTTAGCACAGCGCAAGTTCCCTGTGGTGCGAGTTGAAATACGTTGGTCAGGAATGGCCTGATGAGAAGGGGCTTTAGGGCAAATACTGAAATGAAGTGTGGATATCAAGGAAGAACATTCAGGAAGAGATGGTAAGAGTCAGTGCCAAGGCTTTGGGGTGGGACTGTCCCAGTGTGTTTGAACAAGAAGGCCAGGCGGCCAGGTCATTCAGTTTTTGTAGGCCTGTTAATCTTGCCCCCATTTTTTGGACTTACTCCTTTTTTTTTTTAAACTGCTATTATTTACTTATTTATTTTTTAATGGAGGCCCTGGGGATTGAGCCCAGGACCTCACGCATGCTAAGCATGCGCTCCAGCACTGAGCTCTACCCTCCCCACCACCCTTCCGATTGCTTTTTCACTCATGGAAATGTCTTCATTCTACTGCTGCCCTTCCAGCTCATGACTTTTCCTAAGCTCCAACTTTTCTTATCTTTCCTGACATCCTTCTGCTGAGGTTCTCTCTTGCCGTGCTGTGTGAGATCTTGGACTCTGATTTTGTTTGTTCTCCTGGCCACTTCCTGTCTACTTCTTCCCTTCACCCTGGCCCATCTTCTTTCCTCCCTTACTTGTGGCTTTGCCTTTCTAGGAATCATTTGATGCGCTTAACAGTTAATTTAATCATGGGGAGCAACTTTGGGCAATAGGTACTGTTGTGTTCTCTGTTTTATGAATGAAGAAATTGAGGCCGGGAGAGAATACGGAATTTGGCCGTAGTCACACAGCTGGGAAGCGCTGGGGCTCAGCTCCTGGCCCCTTGCTTCTAGCATGTGCGCTCTCACCCACCACGTGATGGACACATGTCCACACCTGACCTCTCTACTGAGATTTAGCCCAGCCACTCTGGTTTCTGAGGGACTTGGAACAAATAACCACAGTCTTAGGGTCTTAAAACAACACAAGCTCACGATCTCACAGTCCGGTGAGTCAGGAGTCTGGGTGCACTTGAGTGGGTCTTACAAGGCTGTCATCAAGATGTTGGCCAGGCAGCATCCTCATCTGGAAGCTGGACTGAGGCAGAAACTGCCTCCAAGCTCATTCACGTTGTAGGCAGAATTCATTTACTTTCAGGTGTGGGACAGAGAAACCTGGATTCCTGCCGACTGCCAGCTGGAGGGCACTCTCAGTTCCTAGGGGCTGCCCATAGTCCTGGCCACATGGCCCCCTCCACAGGCAGTTCACAGCCTGGCAGTTTGCTTTTTAAAGGCCCAGCCTGCTGAGATGGACTCTTACATAATGAGATGTAGCCAGCGCAGTGACATCCCATCACCTTTGCTCTATTCCACTGGTTAAAGTCAAGTCACAGGTCCGACCCACAACTGAGGGGAGGGGGCTTGAACAAAGGCCAGGATCCTTGGCCCCCCTGAAGATGTCCCCTCCACCACAGGGCTCACTGATCTGCGAAATTCAGCCTGAAACCAGAACTCACCATTTTCCCTTCTTTAACTTCTGACATCTATGAGTGTTACCACTTTTGGTCTGAGTGTTAGCATTGATGCCTCTTTTTCTTCGTCATTTTCATTTCACTTGTTTTACCTTATTTTACATTCCACCTTTCACTTTTTAAGTCCTCTCCAATTTTCTTTGAAGTGTCCTTTGAAATCTGTCTTCTTATACACTGACTTGTGTCTCTGGGTCTCTGGGTCTCTCTGTCTGTCTATCTCTCTCTCTCTCTCTCACTCACACACACACACGCACACACACACACACGCTCTCTCTCTCTCTCTCTCTCTCTCTGGTATTGTGTTTCCCCTAGAGTCTGGTGTTAGTCTAATTGTCCAATCTTTTCTTGATGAGTAAGTTGCTTCACTACTTCGTTTTCGTCCTGTTGGCTCAGAGCATGTCTGTCCCTCCTGGACTGTCCCCAGCATCCCTCTTCCATTCTTCTCCAGCAGATTCCACCTCACCCCTCACCTCTCAGCCCTGAGCCTCCTCCATCACTCCTTTCTCTGAACCCCACTTAATGCCTGGTGCTTTCCACCCAGGCTTCCTGTTAGAATCAAGGTCACTTGAATTGGATTACTCAACCATGTATAGACTTGGCTGACTTCCCTATACAAGGTACATATATATTTTTTATTAAAGTAATGTTGGATGGATTATCTGAATTTAAAAATGCATGAAAAAAAGTATGATCTATTAAATCAAGCATGCGGTCTGTTTGGCAGTCTGAATCACCCGGTCGGCCCATCCCCTCGGCTGGCTCTGCCCGGGCTTGGGTACCCCGGATATCAGCAGGCGTGATTGATGGCCAGCGCCAGGATGCCTGTGGCCCAGGCGACTGGCCGCTCTTGCTGCTTGAGGCCTGATTAATGCTCACCTCAGAGCTACAAATCACCTCGTGGTATAACACAGATGACAAGGCCTGTCTTAGCTTGTGGGGCCCCAGCCCCATCCATCTTGCGTGAACTTTTTTCCTCTTAAATTCTCAGTTTGGCTTCTTAGCTTAATTGGCTTCTGGATGGATGAGGTGCTATTAAATGATGTCTGAGGCCCACAAGGACTGTTTTGATGGACTCTCAAAGAGGAAGAGGCCGTTGCCTCCCCCTGGCTTCTCTGTGGGTCAGCACTGTTCTTTGTTGGGGTCTTTTGGGTGCACGCTGTGTGCTCTGCACGGTCCTGCGCCCTGGGAAGCAAGATGCAGAGAGAAAGTACTGATTCTGCCTTGAAGAAATTTAGATCCGGGTGGGAAGCCGGGCACCCTTGAGAAAAAGCAGACTTCCTAACAGCAGAGTCAGAGGGAGAACTGTGGTGGTGACGTAGAACCTGCTTCCTGCAGGGTCAAGGAAACATTGGAGAAGTATCTTGGACTTGCTTCCGTGGAGGAGGAGAGAGGCTCTGTTGTTTGTGATGGGGAGGTTGGGAGAGGCCCCTTTGAAAGGACGTGATTTGGAGGCATTCCAGTTCTTCTGGGGGGTATGGAGTTACCTTTATATTCCGAGAAGAAGGGAGTTGAGTCCTGCTTCTGTCTAATAACAGTCACTGGGCTGAAGGGCAGCCGTGCTCCCCAGGGACCAGGGGGCCCTGCTTTCTGCAGCTGCAGTGTCCGTGGGCAGCTCCTTCCTTCATCCTGTAGATTTTGTGGGGAGGGAAGAGGCTGGGTGTGTGGTTGCTGCCTGATACCAGATTGGTTGCCCAAAGGGAGTCCCCAGGCTCCATGCACTTCCCTTCCTTTTCATAGCCTGCCAGATGCTTGCTTTTCTGCCTAATCCAATTATGCCTAGGCATGGGCATTTTTTGCTTAGTCTTGGTCAATTTCCAGGAAGCTTTTCCGGTGCTTTATCTAGCAGAGTGCCCTGATGCCAACCAAACCCAGTCTTACCCAAGAAAGAAAAGGGAGGCCCATCTACCTGCCTGTGATGATTGCCAGGCAGGTTCCTCTGTGGAAGTAGCTGGTGTTTTCTGCGCGGAAACTTTATGGAGGGAACTAGTAGTTAATTAAAAAGCAAAACAAAACAATAGCTACTATTATTTTTGAGTACTTACTATGTCTGGTTAATGATGTTGGAGTAACTCTTAACATCATTGCTTTGTTAACTCTTCAGGACAGTCTGAATGGGAGGATGCTTTTAGCACATTTGCTATTGTAGATGGGGAAACTGAGGCTGGGAGAGGTCCAGTGCCTTGGTCACTGGGATTTTTAGGAGTGGAAGTCAGGGGGCTCAGCTGAGTAGAGCTCTGGACTCTCTGACTCAAGAACTCAGACCCAGAATTTGGGTATCTGCCAGCCTGTCTGGTAGAGGTTGTCCATGCCTTCTGAGAGCTGCCACGGTTCTGAATGTGGAATCCTGAGCGATTCCACAGAGAAGCCTGTATCCTGAGTTCAGAAGTGGACTTGAGAATGAATGTTTGCAAACAGCTCGTTCTTTCTTCCTCCTTTTCCAATTATTTTCCAATGAAGTTAAGAAAAATTCTTCCCTCTTTCTCTACTTTCTCCATTTTTTCTGCCTTTTTTTTTTTTTTTTGATCATTTTCTCTCCCTATCCACCTTGCTTTTCTTTCTTACTATTATCCTGTTTAGGATCCAAAATGGCCTGAATATTTGTAGTTCATAAGGTTCAAGGTAGTATTGGTATCTTTAGTTTCTACATGAAATTCTTTTTTTAAAAATGTATTTCTATTGAAGTACAGTCAGTTTACAATGTTGTGTCAATTTCTGGTATACAGCACAATACTTCGGTCACACAGGAACATACATACATTCGTTCTCATATTCTTCACCATGGGTTACTACAAAATACTGCAAGATATTGAATATGGTTCCCTGTGCTATATAGTATAAATTTGTTGTTTATCTGTTTTATATATATATATATATATATATTAGTTAGTATCTGCAAATCTCAAACTCCCAGTTTATCCTTTCCCACCTCCTTCTCCCCCTGGTAACTGTAAGTTTATTTTCTATGTCCTTACATGAAATTCTTAATAATTAAACAAGACCACCAGTCTTCCAAGAATGTCTCCAGCCACCCTGTTTTCTTCTGGTTCAATCTACTTTCTATTTAAGTACCATCTTTTATGCTGAATAAATGGCTTTCTTTCGAACTTTATTGTTTTGCTTTAATTTTACTGCAAAAATTGCAACTTTTCTGTTTTTGGCATTTGTTCATGTTGAAGATGTGCAGCAAACATCAGTTTGCAAAATCAGTGCAACATCAGTTACATTTTGGATTGAAAGGGCCTTGTGGGCTGGCTGAGCGTGGCCGGGCTGCTGCCACGGGGCCTGTTACTGTAACGTGAGACCTTCCTTGGCTCATTTCCTGATTGTGGTGAACGAATATCTCCCGTTGGTATGCTGGGGATGCTCTATATTTCTCTTCTATTTCCTTTGCCTTCTCTGCATTTTCCTTATTATACTTCACCATTGCCTGGTCTGCACTCGGTGATACACAGAAACTTTTCCTTGATCGCGCGGTCTTTGTCCACCATGAAAGCTAGTGTGTAAGTTTCCACTGGAGGCCCAGTGAGCTCGCTGGAAGTGAGCATTGGTGAGTCTTAGCACGGGACACGAGGAATTGCGCTTGGTTCCTCTGCCCTTGGAATGGGCGTCAGGGTCGTGAGGTGTGGTATAGCCAGAACTCACATACCAGTCTGCAGTGGATAACAGCACAAGAGGTTACTTATAATTTTCAGCTGCAGAAATTTTGGCTAAAGGCATAGTTAGTTTAGACAACATCCCCTGCCCCCAAACCACCCTCTCCAAAACCCAAACCAAAAAATGCAACTAACAAAACCCCAGTCTTTCCTTCATTTCTCTTTTCTCTGACTGCAGTCATTTCTCTGTGTCAGGTAGGGCTAACTAATAAAGTCAGTGATATATTCCAACTCGGGAAGGAATGGATGGTCATCTTAAATTAAGTCCTGGATTTTACAAGGATTTGGGATAGCCTAGGTCTCCTGTGACGAGAACATGCTTTGGATGTTGCCAGGAGTTTGAGTTCCTGAGATCTTTGCCGGGTAGGCTGCGGTGGGGCAGCGTTTGTGACAATAGCCAGAATTCCATGCAGTTGCTAAAGGTCTGAGTCTCTTTTGATTGAAATTATGGACAATTTCCAGAATGGCAAAGGGAAGCTTAACATCTCCTTGATCTTCCACATTATGTTCCACAACATTTGCATCTTAAATAAAGGAGTCTTTTGCAGTGAGCACTGCCTCTCCTTCAGCAAAACCAAAATGTAACATGAAAGAACTGTGGTTAAAGAACATTCTAGAAGACCCTTGTACTAACCAGAATGAGGCCTGTCATGGCATTACTGAATGTTAAAGCCGGCAGGAGCATAGTAATAAAATGAATTCAAATCTTTCATGTTGCAGATTAAGAAATGGAAGACCTGGATTAAGGGTTTTGCTCAAAGTCAAGATTCACTCATCACCATAGACCGTTTCTCACATTGACCTGTGACATTTGGTGTTGCATTCCATATGCCAGGTGACGTTTCCCACAGAAACATAACCTACATAGAATTGTCTGTAGCAAAAGCAGTAGTTGTGTCTGCCTTCTCTCATTCTTGGAAAGGGTTGCTGATATATATATTTTTAATTGTTAAACAACATTTAATTGAAGACTCCAGTTAATTTGGATATTAGATCATTATTTGAGATCCTGCTAAACAGTCCAGCTTCTTTTTCCTCAAGCTGAAAAATTTCACTTCAGTGCTTGTGGGGGATATAAATATGAAATTAATATTGTAGCAATTAGTCGTGTATTCTGAATTTTTTCCTTGTAAATTCCCAGAGCGTACGCGTGAAATTTCATTAGTCCAGATCCCTTATGCTTTCAAACCATCGTGGCGTTGTGGATATTTCTACCCCTCCTTTGAAATTTAATGCAACAAGGAATTTAGTAGAAATCTGCCTTTATTAATTTATTATTTGTAAGTCAGGAAGCTGTAAATTCCTCAGTTGCTGTTTTCCTGAGCTGATACAGGCTGACTCAGCGCCACACTTTTCAGTGACAGGAAAGCCGGTGCAAATTCTAAACGGTAGTGCCTCGACTTCAAAGAGCATATTCAAGTTGTTTGATAACTGCTGTTGTAATTTCCCTGGGGTAGCTTATCATTAATACTGTCCTTATAAATACAGGTCCCACTGCTGGGCGCTAAAGATGTTAGAATTGATTTTCATGAAGTTTTTCACTTAATGAAATCTCATCAATCTCTCTCCTCCCGGCTGCTTTAATTTGAGACCGAGGAGGGTCTAGGCATGAACAGTTTACAGACTGTGGCTTTTACCTTTTGGGAGGCTACACTGCATGAAGTCCTGTTCTTATGAAATATGTTCTAAATGACATGCATGGCAACCAGGTCCGTCTGATGTTTTATATTACATAACAGGTCAGATTTATGTTGCCTGTCGTGAATTCCAGATCCCAATTTTTAGGGATTTGCAAGAGGGGTAGGCATACTGTTGGCCTATTGGAGAATGAAGACTTGGAAAGCCATAATAATTCAAAGGTCGTAAAAACCACGGCTGTAAAATATGATTCTTTTTGTCCCTAATCGGCATATCAGAAATGATAACTTCAAAAGCTGAAAGAGATTCATGACTCGGACCATAGGCATCTCAGATCTGGGGATTTTATTCCAACGGTGATGGAGGGGAAATGAGATTATTTTATAAGACGGAATTTAAACTGGTCAAACAGGGCTTGATGGTCAACTAGGGCTTCAACACCAGATTTGCAAGGCGAGACAAGAGGGGCTAGAAGCAGGAGAGTGCGCTGGGGGAATGTTAACACTTAACTCTGCATGATTATTTTCTTAAAACCATTTTCCAAATAATCTGGCCCTTTATTAACGGATTAATAGACTCTGCCCAATTCTGAAAAGTGTTTTGAGCCATGGGAACATCTTTGTATCTCAAAGGTAATTGTCTTGTGGGAAACTTGCCCTCCCCTGCTCCCCATAGTTTTATAATGTCTGAGGAGCTGGCCCTGATATGTCTGCTCATTTTCTTGCATGTTACTAACTAGAGGGTCTAATGATTTCTAATGACTGCAAGCCACTGGGGGATCTGACAGGCCTGGCCATGTCCCACATTGGGCTTTTGGTAACCCATTCCTTCCCGTCCTGCCTTTCTTTGTCTTTCAGAGCTAGAGCTGTGAAATGAAAGGTAAGCGCTCACTTTTTCTATTTTTTTAGGCAGGGATGCTTTCTGCCTAGATTGCTCCAAGGTTGTTAAAAGTTACTTTTAATCCTGGATAACATGTATGTATAGAGATATATTTGAATTTGGTATTTAATTATTGGCTTATTGAAACACTGGTAAAAAAAAACCTGACCGATCTCTGGGGACTTCTAGTCCTGGCTGTTTTCAGTATTTGCCTGGATGGCCTGGCATAGGGTGCCTCTCCTCTGGCCTGTTTTCCTGCATAACTCTTAATGAGGTTGTTACAGTGCAGAACTCCGGGGCCCTACCTTGACAAAGTCTCTCTCCTTGACCAAACTTTAGTCAAGCTCCTCTGAGCCCTGTTTTCAACTAGGCCTTAATCTTGGCCTTGTTGGTTCTCCTTTTGGCCCGCCCAACCCAGTCTTAGCAAAGAATCCTGCTACAGTATTTCCCATCCTTGATATCTGATCACTCTTGATATCTGGTCAGGTTCCTTATCCTCTACCTTTGATGTCTATATCCTGGGCCTGTCTTTAGCAAGAATCCTACTAGGCAAGTTTAGCAAGAATCCCCCTACTCTGATCTATCTATCTATCTATCTATCTATCTATCTATCTATCTATCTGTCTATCTATGAATTTTAACCCCCCTACTCTTGACGTTTTCCCTTAGTAATTTTATATCCACTGTGACCCCCTCACCCTGCTCCTTGGCTGTACATCCCCACTTGTCGTTGTACTCAGAGTTGAGCTTAATCTCTGTCCTCTATTACAATACCCTTATTACAATAGTCTTGAGTAAAGTCTTCCTTACTGCTGTAACAAGTGTCAGAATAACTTTCTTTAACAAGACTCTAGATTCTTACTTGTTAATGTCTGAGTTGGGACTCTGTGCATTAGCTTGGACCCAGTCTCCTTCCATACTGTGGCTCTGCCATCTGTAACATGTGCCTTCCACGGTCACCATCAAGTCAAGTCATGGAAAAGGAAAGAGTCTGAAGGCTTGTATGAAGGAGGGCACGTCTCTTCCTCTCATATTCCATTGGCTAGAATCAAGTCACATGGTCACATTTCTCTTCAAAGGAGCCTGGGAAATATAGGCCAGAGGAAAAGGGTTGGTTTTCAATAAATTGAAATAAATTGAAAACCAACCCATGAACCTGCATTTTAAACAGATATCACATGTCATTCTGATGTAGGGAGATACTTGGATCACACTTTGAGAAGTGCTGTACATAATTATTGCCAAGTGTTTTCCACTCCCTATGTTCCATGCTTCTGTGGTGCTGGGACTTTTTACATGGGAAAAAATGCAAGCAGGTCCTTCCAAAGTAAAAATGGAAGCTGAACAAACAAAATCATACTAGATTTTTCTGTCCATATTCTAGGTTTGGAATTGCATGTTGACCTGTTCGGATCAGCTGATTAAAAGGTCAGTGTTACCATCTCTCCTTCCCATTGCCCATGGTCATCTTGCTGCAGCTCTTCTGCTTTGGGAACACATCAGGATATTACTTACGGTGGTGCCTCATTACCTAATGAGGTGCTGGGTACCAGAGTGAAGAGCACAGGAAATAGGCTTATTTCCCTTAGCAACCAACTATAGTGGATGGTTTGCATCTTTTATTTGTCTCTGTAAACTCACTGAAGACATGAGGATTTTCCTGATCTCTTCTGCTTAGAATCACTGATCTGGGACCATGAAACCTCTGATCGTATCTGACTTGGTCATTTATGTTGTGATCTTTAAAAAGACCAACGATTTTGGTTTATTTTGTGTCAGGAGTGATGCTAAAAGCAGACATGTGGCTGGGGAAGCTCAGCGTAGTGGTCAGTTTTCCTGAACTCCATCAAGTTAGTGGAGTAAGAAGAAATATGTGGATCTGTGATCTGCATGAGATACGGTTTGAGCAAATTGCAGTTGTAAGGCGAAACTGGATTGTGAATACAGAAGCTCTGAATGAGACTTTTTTGGGTTTCCAGTTTCTGAAAACCATCAGTTGCTAAGCTACTGGCAGATGTGACAGAGGCTAGTGGCTACTTTTCTAGAATGAGTGAGTATAGTACTGACGCTGAATAATATTAACTAAAGTAGGATACTTACTGTATGAGGCCTTTGTTATTAGCTTGTTTCCTCATCCTGACCACAGAAGGTTTTCTCACCAGATGAAGGAAACTGAGGCTGAGGCCCCCAGAGGTTTGGTGATCGTGTGAGGTTAGATTGTGGGTCATCAAGACCTTGTTGATAATCAGAAGCATAAGTAACCCATGGCTTTGTTCCTTCTCAGTCTGATTTGTTTTACATTAACCATCATATTCTCGGACAACCAGTGGTTTTTGGAGAGCGCCGTCTCTTTCTTTTTACATATAGATTACATGGTATAGAAGACAGTGGTTCCATTTCCGTTCATGAAAATTATGGTTTCTGGGTTAGTATTCAATACTGCCAGCTTTTGGAGGCTGTGGGTAAAGTCAGCTCTATTTTTTACCAGCCTTTGATGGTGTACAGCATGCTCAGATACTATAGGAAGCTTATAAATATTAATGACTGGCCAACTATATGTTCTTTCAGGGGTCATTTTATAGAATGTTACCAGTCAGATGCACTTGAAAGCCAAGAATGCTTTTAAGGTTTCTGTTGTTCTTATGGAGTCAATGGAAGATGGCATTGCAGCCAAGTCCAGTTTTAAGGGTTGTGCTGACCCCTTCTTGTCCAGCGGCTTCTGATGGGTTAGTGGAGATGGCAAACTACCCTTTCCTAATCCACAGCAGACATCACTAACCATCTACAGGTGAACACTACCAGCTGATCACAGTTAGCATGTTAGCTGTAACTCAGTTCTCAACCCCGCTTGACAGTTTACCTGCCTTTATTATCAAATAACTAAATGATTAATTTAGATCAGTAGTTCTCAACTGGGGATAAAGTTGCCCTCCAGGAGACATCTGGCAACAACTGGGGTTATTCTTGGTTGTCACAGCTACAGGGGTTGCTACCAGCATCCAGTGAGTAGGGGCAAGGGATGCTGCTAAACATCCCAGCAGTGCAATGAACCCCTCATGACAGAGAAGTAGCTAGCTTCAAGTGCCAACAGTGCCAGGGTGACAAAGCCCTGAGTTGACTTTCAGAGGGCTTCTGAATGGCTAATCAGGAGTAAGGAGTTGGATACAGAAGAGGGCTTGGGAGAGAGACCAGGATGTCTGGAAGAAAGGAGAGAAAGCATTTATAGCTCCATGCATAAGCTGAAGGTAGGTCTGTGCACAGATCTGTTCATTCCTGCAGTGCCCTGTTTGAGAAACACAACTTAGAGTGTCAACTCATGTATGCGTCGTTTGGTAACATGGTCACTTCTTGGACCCTTTGGTTGTCTGGTGTTAAAGGAGTTAGTAAAGAGTAGCTGGTGAGGGAAACTGATCGACTCATAAGCACCTGCGTATTCACTTTCAAAAGGCTGATCATTTATTAACAAAGCAGCCTGAGATCTGGACAAAGATCTATCCACATAAGGTCCATTCCAAGCTATTGGAAGCAATCTAACTGTCCCCAAACCAAGAAATGGTTACATGATGGCATATCCATATAACGTAATTTGAGTATTTAAAAAATGACATGGGAACATTTTTAGGACACATTGCATCAAATATGTTAGATAAATAACTGTATATATAATATGATCTTGTCTGTTCACTAAAACTGGACTAGCAGGCTTACAGTTTCAACAGTGAAGGAATGTTTTCTCTATACTTTGATATGTTTTCCAGATTTTCTTTAAAGAAGACAGGTTGCTGTTGAGGTGAGAAAAAAGTAAATATTTTAGAGATAGCTACAAGTGATGATGTCTCTGTGTTTAAAAGAAATGCATTTATCTTTTGGGACAAGAGTCATTTATCAGGTGGCGGCTATCTGCCAGAGACAGTGCTGGATACATCACAGGCTGATAAATGAATGGATACAGCCCACTAGGGGAGTAGGGGCTGAGGTAGGGATGGGAATCAAGTTATGTGGGACGACAGAGGGCAGAGTAGGCAAGTTTCTTTATGGATATGAAGGAAGGCTTCACTGGAGGTGGCATGTGAGAAGGATCTTGACGGCAGGGTAGGAGTTTATGAGCCAAAGGTGGGCTGAGAAACAACAGGCCAGTTTTAAAATTGCTTCCTGAAAGGTGAATGGGAGTTGTTGGTCAGTTCTGTCCTGTAATCTGTAAATTGTGATGTGAATGAAAGTTATTATTATGCTTTGTAATAACATCATTATACATAGAAAATAAATTCTGGGTACCAAGGGGGAACAGGGTGATGGTGGAGGGAGAGATAGATTAGGAGTTTGGGATTAATAGATACAATTACTATACATAAAATAGATACACAACAAAGACCTACTATATAGCACAGGAAACTATTTAGTTTCTTGTAATGAGCTGTAATGGAAAAGAATCTGAAAAAGATATGTATGTATATGTATCACTGAATTGCTTTGCTATACACCTGAAATTAATGTTGTAAGTTGACTACACTTCAATAAAAAGTAAGAATTAAAAAAAAAAAGTCATTATAATGCTACAGGTAGCAGAAGTGTGTGACTCAGGGCTTTTTTTTTTTTCCCTTCCTACTGGTCCTTTTTATATGATAGTCAGATCGATCATTTTCCATAAATTAATTACAATTTTGTTTTTATTACTTGGAAAGGCATTTTGTGGCTTAGAGGCACATATCTTCAGAGTAACTTTATATTCCTAGGTCCATAAAACAAGCCTTTTCAAACCTTGTTGTGTTACCGTGTTGCTTTAAACTCTAGGACTAAGAGCCTTTCAAAGGCTAACTTGAATGAAGTTGGGTATTGGTTTTAGACATTAAGACTGTTTGAAGTCTGAAATTGCTGCTGTGGAACATAGATTCCATTGTTCCTCTAAAAATAGCTTCAGTACAGGTAGTGGGGCCCAAAAGTTCTTGGTGTGAACCTTGGGGCTCGCTCTCAGTGAGGAAGTGAAGAGTTCATCTGCTCAGTCCCAAAGATCGTCTTACTGGTCTGTTTAGGTTGATCCAAACGTGAATAGATTATGAATTTAGAAAAAGAGGTAGATACATGCTGCCTGAGATTTTAACCATATATGTTATTCATTCCCCAACTGATGAATTAATGAATTTAGTAGTTGTTCATCTCATGCCTACTGTGTGCCCGACAAACTCTACTCCCCAGAAGAACTCAGACATTCTGAGAGGTCAAGCTGTTAACACAGATGCCTCAACAGCCCTGGCACCAGTGCTCTTGGCTTCATTCTGGAGAGTCGCTGCGGATCTGAAACAAGCCTACCCTGCCGTCTCCCCCGGATGCTGTGGAGTTTGGGAATCGGAAGAATGGAGACACTGTAACCACGATGGAAGTACATCATCTGAGGGCTGATGTTAGGGGTGGTAACCACCTGTTAGGAAGAGAGGAAATCCAAAGTCATTATAAGCACACGCCTGAATTGAAAGACTTTAGCAGTGTTGAGAAGAAATCTTTCCAGCTCCCAACTGTGGTCTTCACAGTATTAGAGCATAACAGAAAAACAGGTCACCATTTGTCATCAGGAAATGAATGGTTCTGCATTCAGTGAATTCTTTGCCATGTTCGTTTCAAATGGCAGGGCAGCATGTAATCTGTTTCAGCTCCCCTCCTCCTCCCTGGGAGACCTCAGGGCTCCTTTTGGGTTCCCTCTGCTGGCCATCGTAGGGCTCACCTCCTTTGTATCCAGTCTGTTAGAGGTCACTGTCCTGTGTTTCTGCTGTTCAGTGTCTGAGAACCATTGTTTCGTGTATTTTGTCCGTTTCTAAAAATTGTTTCAGTTGGGTGTATAAATCTGGCTCCTGTTACTTCATCTTGGCTGGATATCGAAGTTCCGCAATATATTTAACAGTGTGTTACGTTCCCTTTCAAAATAGACTTTAAGAAATTAAAAAAAAATTTGAACCTTCAGAAATACTAAGCTTCAGTTACACAGTAAATTCACGTGAAATACCGTGTTACCTGACAGTCTTTTTGATAATTGTTTCTGTGTATGAGCTTGGAGTTATGATAGATCAGCATATAAGTCAATTATCACCTTCATCTCAAAGCATAATTAAAACCTCTCTTCTCAGCCATCAGGAGATTGATCCCATTTTTCAAATTTGCTGCCTCTTCTTCATATGTTTAAAGAAATTGTTCTTAAAGAAAGGCTTGCGTTTCCCAGGTTTGGTGGGTATTGCCGCCACCTTGGACTAAAAGTGTGGATTGTACAACATAATTGCAGTTGAAACAGATACTGAAGTACGTGATCTGTTTGCAGAGGTTGTATTCACAAATGACATAACCGATGTGTGTGTTTTCTTTCTCTTTCTACCCGGTTTGCCCAGTCTAATCACCGGAATGCTGTTAATTTGGGATTAAAGTGCATTTTGGAAGATTGTGGCTTTTGAAGAGCACGGTGGTAAACTGAACTCTTCTGCAAAGCCCCTCGTGGTACCAGTAGCTATAAATGGCACCGTTCATCCCGGTGAAGTCTTTCCTACCTTTTAAAGGTCAGGATCAAATCTCCGAACCCTTGCCTGACTCCCTTGCTCTGAAGAGGTCTGGCTTCCATTTTCGCTGGTACTTATTGCTTCAATTACTTATTTACCTGCCTGAAGTCGTTTTTGAAATGAGGTGAGAGAGAGAATGGAAGGAGAACATAGAAGGCCTTTACTTCACTGTTGGATCGAGATGCCCACATGAATTTTGGTTTGTTTCATGTTTCCTTTGCGGGTTCACCTGGCATTTCTCTGAGTATCAGTAAAACAGAGCACGTCTCCCCCAGCGCCTCCTTATCGTCCATTCTGCCACCAGTGTCCCTTCCCAGCATGTTGGGCTGATCACTGTTGCTCCCTTTTGACAGGAGTTACTGCCTGCGCATTACAGACCAATCTCGGTGATGTGGTGTTCAAGGCCCCGAATTCTCTCCCACTTCTGTCTCCATCCCACGGGCGTTATGTTTGGCAGTTAGGGCCCTTGCCGTTGCTGGGACATGCTGTGTGTTGTAACACCACCGTGTATTTGCCTCCGTTGTTTCCCTGGAGGATCCTCCTCCCAGTCCCCGCCCCTCCCAGAACGTGCATGTTGGGACATCTTCCCAGTCTGCTTCTTCTCTGATCTGAATTCCTCTAACTCTCTCACAACCTGGCTTGAGGCTGTGTCTGGGAAGGTGACGGTCACTGTTACCAGGAAGGTCATGTCTAAACCTGAAGGTCAGATTCCCCGGGTCCTGCTCCTGGGTTTAGTACTGCCAGTCCTCCTTGTCATTGTGCAGGTGGGAGAGGAGGGGTGGCAGTAACCACGCTGAAGGGCAAAGTGGGGAGGGTACAGCTCAAGTGGTAGAGAGCATGCTTAGCATGCACGAGGCCCCAGGTTCAATCCCCAGTACCTCCTCTAAATGATAATAAACCTAATTACCCCCCCATTAAAACAAACAAGCAAACCAACAAAACAAAACAAAACAACCCTGAAGGGCATTTGGGAAAATAAAATGATGTAGGCTTTTACCACTGAGAAGTTGGGAGCAAAAGAGCAGCCAAGTATTCTCTGTCCGTCTCCTCCTGTTTCTGGCTTTATTTCTTGTTGCCTGGAGCAACAGAGAAATGACAATGATTATGTAAAATGTGGAGAGCTTTTCACAAAGAGTGTGTGTGTGTGCGTGTGCGTGTGCGTGCGCGTGCTCGTGCGTGTGCGTGTGTGTGTGGCAGGGGATCTTGGATTTTTGACATTTTCACCCCATGTTTATGAAGGTTTCCAGATTTCACAGAGGTATAAACAAGAAAATAGTTGTCAGATTCCAGGTAACTCTGCACATCATGTTTCACTGCATTCTAGGGAGGTTAGCCACATGTGGGGGAAAGGACTTTCTTTATTTAAAAAGTAAAATAAATAAAAATATATCTAAGCAATCCTGAACACCTGTTAAGTGCCAGGCACCGTTCTTGGGCCTTTGAGATGCAAGAATGAATAAAACATAGCTTGCACCCCCAAAGGTCTCCGTCCCAGCTCAGCCGTTCTCACACTGTTGTTCCCAGACCACCAACATCAACACCAGCTGGGAAACTGTTAGGATGCACATTCCTGGGTCCTATCCCAGACCTACTGAATTGGGCACTCTGAGGGTTGGGCCTACAATGTGAATTTTAACAAGCCCTCCAGCGGGAGAGAGACTCTTTCAATACAGTCTGGTCGGAGCCACTGAACGCATGTTGAGTCTGTCGTGGGGAGGTGAGGTTGATGCCTTCGAAGAGTCAGGGAGGTCGTCAGATGAGTGAAGTTCAAGTTAAGTCTTAATTGGTGAGTGGTTTTTCTTCAGGTGAATATGGACGAGAAGGAGAGCATTTTTAAGTCAAGAGAACCACGTGCAAAGTACAGAGCAATCAAAGGACTTGGTCACCTCTGGGGGTCATGATCATTATTGTCATTACGTTGTGATTTTTACTATTATTCCTATCGCGGGGTCACAAGAGGAGCTAAGCTGGCAAGATCAATGGCCAGATCCTGCTGAGAAGTTTGGCTTTTCTCCTGGAAAAAAACTGAATGGTTTTTCAGCAGTGAAGTGAAATAATATTGAATTTGCAATTCTGTTGGATGTACACAAAAAAACAGAGGCTTTCTTAAATTAGCAAAAAGTCTTTGTGATGTATTGAAAACCTAAGCTGAGAGTGAAGGAGGAAAAATAAAGAATTCAGAGTTTAATTTTTACTATTTATAATAATTTTTAAAGAATTAAAACAATTTAATAGACTATTTTTTTACAGCAGTTTTAGGTTTACCATGATATTGAGCAGAAGGTGTAGAGATTTCCCATCTACCCCTTGCCTCCACACGTGCATACCCTCCCCCTTCATCAACATTCACAACCAGAGTGGTAATATTTGTTGGAGTTGGTGACCCTGCACTGACACATCATTATCCTCTAAAGCCCATAGTTTACATTGGGGTTCACTCTTGGTCTTGTACATTTTATGGGTTTTGACAAATTTATAATGACATGTATTTACCATTGTAATTATCATACAGTATAGTTTCGCTGCCCTAAAAATCCTCTGTGCTCCACCTGATTATCCAGCTCCCTCCAGCAAACTCCTGGCCACCAATGATTCTTTTACTTTCTCCATAATGTCTCTTTTTCCAGAATGTCATCTAGTTGGAACCGTATGGAATGTAGCCTTCTCAGATTGGCTTCTTTGATTTAGTGATGTGCATTTGAGGTTCCTCTATGTCATTTTGTGGCTTGATAGCTCGTTTCTTTATAGCATTGAGTAATATTCCATTGTCTAAGGTACCACAGTTTATTTATCGATTCACCTACTTGGATAGGATATCTTGGTTGCTTCTTAGCTTTGGCAGTTATGTATGAAACTGTTATTGATATCTGAGTACAGGCTTTTGTGCGAATGTTAAGTTTTCAGCTCCTTTGGGTAAATACAAAGGAGTGTGGTTGCTGGGTTGTATGGTAAGAACACATTTAGTTTTGTAAGAAACCACCAAAATGTCTTCTAAAGTGGTTGTACCATTTTGCATTCCCTGTAGCAACACATGAGCATTCCTGTTGCTCCACATCTTTGTCAGCATTTGGTGTTGTCAGTGTTCTGGATTTTGGCCATTCAGATAGGTAGTGGTATCTCATTGTTTTAGTTTGCCTTTCTCTGCTTACTTACCATCTGCGTGTCTTCTTTGGTGAGGTGTCTATGAAGGTCTTTGATGAAATTTTTTAACTGGGTTGTTTGTGTTCTTGTCATTGAGTTTTAAGAGTTCTTTGTGTATTTTAGATAACAGTCCTTTATCAGGTGTCTTCTAGCTTGTGACTTGTCTTCTCATTCCCTTCAGATTGTCTTTGCAGAGCAGAAGTTGTAAATTTTAATGAAGTCCAGCTTATCAATTATATCTTTCATGGATCATGCTTCTGATGTTATATCTAAAAAGTCCTTGCCACATCCCAGGTCATCTAGGTTTTCTTCTACGTTATCTTTTATAGTTTTGTTTGTTAGTTTTCTGTTTTTACATTTTACATGCAGGTCTATGATCCATGTTGAGTCTATTTTTATAAAGGGCCTAAAGTCTGTGTCTAGATTCTTCTTTTTACATGTGGATGTCCAGTTGTTCCAGCACCATTTGTTGAAAAGACTATAGTTCTAATTTTAAACAATTTTAATTCTTAAAAAGATACAGAAAACATATAGAAAATTTAAAAATTAGAAAATACTGGAAGAAACAAATACTAACTCCTAGATCAAACTGTTGTAATTTGATGTCGTCTTTTCCCCCTCTTCGTCTTGTGTTTATTTTATATAGAATGAATAAAAGATAAATTTAAATTCTAGCTTGACATTTCCCCCCATTTCATGGGAAAAATGGTTGTGTTACAAATGTCCTTAAGTACTTTGTAAACATCTGTTTTAACAAGTGTTTAACATTCCATGGAGTGGTGTACTGGGATTTACTTGAATCTTATTTACATGTATTGATTATGTCTCAGTTAGGGTTTGGTGAGTGTATTAGTCAGGGTTCTCCTGAGAAACAGAACAAACCAATAGAATATCTTTATCCATCTATCCATCTATCTACCTATCTACCCATCCATATGGGGGGAAGAGAGAGAGGAGGAAAGAGAAAGAAAGAAGAAAGAAAGAAAGAGTGGGAGAGAAACATTCAGGTTTATTATGGGAATTGGTTCCTGCAGTTGTGATTGCTGAGAAGTCCCATGATCTGCCCGCTACCTGCACACCAGAGACCAGGAAAGCCAGTCGTGTGGCTCAGTCTGAATCCGAAAGCCTGAGAACCAGGACTGCCAATGTCCTGGGGCAGAAGAAGATGAATGTCCCCGCCCAGAGAGAGAGAATTCATGCTCCCTCCACTTTTCTGTTCTCTTCGGTCCCTCAGTGAATTGGATGACACCCGCCCACTTTAGTGAAAGCTAATCTCATCTATAGACACCTCACGGACTCACCCAGAAATACTGTTTTACCAATTGTCTAGGCATCTTAGCTAGTCATGGAGACGCGTAAAGTGAAGCACCACAGTGGGAGGTGAGGAAGAGGGATTTCTCATGGGAAGTTGAGCCCAGGCCCTTGTGGGAGCCGGGAGAAGTCTGTGGAAGGCTCTTGTCTCTGCCTCTGGCTGCACATGTCGGGCCGAACAGCCGCAGGTTGGTGCTGGGAGAGCCAGGGCACACTGAAGCCCGAGTCTCTCCTCCCGCCTCCTGCCTCCATGACTCGGGGTGACTTGCAGAGAACCGCTCTGCCTCTGCCTTTGGAGCTGCACACGAGTCTGGCTCAGGAGCTAAAGGGGCTGTGGCCCCCATGCGGCACCGAATGGACTCACGACCCTGACCCCCACCCGCTTCTCCACTTGTGCTTCCAAATCCTGGGCCGGCTCCCCTCGTGGCCAATCCTAAACCAGTACCGCCCGGGAGAGGGGATTCTGGGAAATGTAGTTCCCGCTTCGCTACAATGACAGGGTGCAGACCCCCAGGGCTCATTTCACATTCTTATTCTATCGTGACTAAATACTGCAGAGGATGTCTTTATTTCCAAAACTTCCAAATTTTGGATCATGTCTTTAGAATAGATCCTCAGAAGAGGAAGCATTAGATCAAAGAGTCTAAACATTGTAAAAAGTTTATATGTTGCCTATTTACTTTACACTAAAAAGATTTTACCAGTGACACCACCAGGGCAGAATATGAAAATTCTTATTTTGTTGCACTGTGGTTAGTACTAAGCACTGTATTCGTTCTCCTTTAACATCTTGAGGTTTTCATTTGAATTGTTGATGCCTGTCCTTTAAGGTGAAGGTTGTGTTTTGTTTTGTTTTGTTTTGTTTTGTTTTGTTTTGTTTTTAATTAAGTTGGCTTGGCAGCAAGGAAACACTGGTAAAGTTTGTGAGCTTTGAACCTTGAGAGAATCGCTTAATGGATATTATGAGTAACAGGTAAACCACCGTCTCCTATGGGGGAGTTGCTAATTGCAATAGCAATAAAATGAGGGCTAATCAGTTGTCACAGATACGGGAACAGGTATTAGCAATTGCTGTGAAAGTGAGAAGCTCATTTGGTGCAAAGTTCTCTGTAGTCGCACTCAGTTTCTATAGAGTATTTTGGATTAGTTTTTGCTTGCAAAGATCCAATTATTTGCTTTCTCTTTTTAAAAGTAACTGCCCCCATATGATTACTTTTTTTTTTAACATTTTTTATTGATTTATAATCATTTTACAATGTTGTGTCAAATTCCAGTGTTCAGCACAATTTTTCAGTTATTCATGGACATATACACACTCACTGTCACATTTTTTTCTCTGAGTTATCATAACATTTTGTGTATATTTCCCTGTGCTATACAGTGTAGTCTATTCTACAATTTTGAAATCCCAGTCTTTCCCTTCCCACCCTCCACCCCCCTGGTAACCACAAGTCTGTATTCTCTGTCTGTGAGTCTATTTCTGTCCTTTATTTACGCTTTGTTTTTGTTTGTTTGTTTGTTTTTGTTTTTGTTTTTTAGATTCCACATATGAGCGATCTCATATGGTATTTTTCTTTCTCTTTCTGGCTTACTTCACTTAGAATGACATTCTCCAGGAGCATCCACGTTGCTGCAAATGGCATTATGTTGTCGGTTTTTATGGCTGAGTAGTATTCCATTGTATAAATATACCACCTCTTCTTTATCCAGTCACCTGTTGATGGACATTTAGGCTGTTTCCATGTTTTGGCTATTGTAAATAGTGCTGCTATGAACATTGGGGTGCAGGTGTCATCCTGAAGTAGATTTCCTTCTGGATACAAGCCCAGGAGTGGGATTCCTGGGTCATACGGTAAGTCTATTCCTAGTCTTTTGAGGAATCTCCACACTGTTTTCCATAGTGGCTGCACCAAACTGCATTCCCACCAGCAGTGTAGGAGGGTTCCCCTTTCTCCACAGCCTCTCCAGCATTTGTCATTTGTGGATTTTTGAATGACGGCCATTCTGACTGGTGTGAGGTGATACCTCATTGTAGTTTTGATTTGCATTTCTCTGATAATTAGTGATATTGAGCATTTTTTCATGTGCTTTTTGATCATTTGTATGTCTTCCTTGGAGAATTGCTTGTTTAGGTCTTCTGCCCATTTTTGGATTGGATTGTTTATTTTTTTCTCCCATATGATTACTTTTAATTTTAATTCGTGACCTCTAATCCTAAAGATATAACCTGTCATTTTTGCTTCTCTCAGTGCTTGTCTTTTCCTGTAGAGTATCTGTCCCGTTGACCGCAGGCTCAAGCCATTACAAACCTCTCTTAACTTTGCAGACGACTTTTCTTCCTAGCTAATTTTCACTAGGGACTGGCATGAAAACCAAAACTTCATGAAAATCAAGGTGCAAAAAACACGTCGTCTATGACTCTTTGTAAAGCAGGATGTGTGGGCTCTCTGTGTTGTGGCTTTTGCCAAGATGGTTTCTCAAGGGATCTGAACAAGTGTCTGAATCAGATTATTAGACCAGATTCTACCGACTGCTGAGTTTTAAGTCCTATTTAGTGCTCCCTTTAAAGAATGGGACCACAGTTGTTTTTTCCTCCCCCCAAATCCCCCAATCAAGCAGTCAATCCACTGACCCAGTTTTAATATAAATCAAACTTCCGTTTTCATAAAGCATAAAATCTGAATATGTATGTTTTCTAACGCCAGCTAAAATGAGCTGAGATATGTCGACTTGTGATGGTGTGCTTAGTTCCATTGCAAACTGAATGATTCCGTGGAGTTCCCAGCCCGTGAAGGTAGCTGCTCATCTGGGGAGAGGAATGTGGTGTGGAGTTTCATCTCGACCCTGGCTGCCCAAAGCAGTCAAGAGTGGTCCCTGGGACCAGCATTGCACCTGTGTCATCTGGGAGCCTGTTAGAAATGCAGGATCTCAGGCCTCACCCAGGTGAACCAGAATCTGCATTTTCTGAAGATCCCTGGCTGCTTCTGGACCCAGTTCGGTCTGAGACGCTCTGTCCTGGAGAAAGCTGTCTGTCCTGCTGTGAGCCCATTGCCGGCTACCTTTGCAGCCTCCCACTTTCCTTCTGGCAGGGCTTTGTTCCAGGAACACTCAGACATGTGGCGTGGCTTCTACTTTATTGATCTGTATACTGATCAGGGCTGCTGAGATTTGTTAAAATTCTTGGAATTCCCTAGAAGCAGTCTCTTGGAGGGACTGACTGATTTCTCTATGAGTGAAGTCTGAGTGTGTCTCCTTTTTATCTGGGTCTGGGAGGGCCATGCAGGAGATTGTGGCTAGGGTAGGAGTTAGGAGGCTTGAGCTTGGATCTCTTTAAAAAAAATTATTATATTGCTGTACACCTGAAACTAACAACATTGTAAATCAACTATACTTCAATGAAAAAATTAAAAACATTTATAGTAAATTGTGATAAAATACACAGGACACAAAATTCATCATTTTAACCATTTCTAAGTGTACCGTTCAGTAGTGAGTACATTCACATTGCTGTGTAATCCATTTGTAGAATTATTTATATGTTGCAAAACTGAAACTGTACCCATTAAACAACAATTCCCCATTCTCCCCTCCCCCAGTCCCTGGCAACCACCAGTCTGTTTTCTGTTTCTATGGATTTAATAGAGTCTAGGTCCCTCATATAAGTGGAATCCTATAGTATTTGTCCTTTAGTGACTGGCTTCTTTCACTTAACATAATGTCTTGAGGTTCATCTTAGAGGGTTCCCTTCCTTTTTAAGGCTGAATAATACTCTCTTTTGTATATATGTCCCATTTTCATTAACCAGTCGTCCGTCCATGGATGCCTGGGTTGCTTCCATCTTCTGACTGTTGTGAATAACGTTGCCGTGATTGAGTTTGGACCTTAAGCTGCTACCAACTGGATATGAGATCTTAAATCACTAAATTTCTCTGTCCCAGTTTCCAATACTTTATTAATAAGAAACTCAAAGCAGATGCTTTCAAGCATTCTTTTAAGTTCTGGTTATAAGATACAAAATGAGATCAAATCTGTATCTATTAAAAATTTATCTGTTTTCTGAAGATTTCCATGGTTTCTGCTAAGGATACCATTTACCTTTGAGCAGACTTAGTTTTTGAATATCCTTGACAGCAGAACTTACACAACTTTTTCTTGGAGAACAGCTTTATTAAGATACAATTCACATACCATGTGGTTCACCATTTCAAGTGTACAAGCCAGTGATTTTTTTAGTATATTTTCAGGGTTGTGCAGTTATCACCACAATCAATTATAGAAGATATTTATCACCCCCAGAAGAAACCCTGTACCCAGCAGTCACTACCCCTTTCCCTCCAGATGTTGCCCTCACTCTACCCTAGACAGTCACTAATCTACTTTCTGCCTCTATAGATTTGCCTATTCTGGACATTTCATATAAATGGAATAAAAAATTTGTGGCCTTTTATGACTGGCTTCTTTCACTCAGCATAATCTTTGCGAAGTTTGCGTGTAACTTTCTAAGGTGTCAACTCATCTCACTGGTAAGGGATTTGTTTATCACCATCTGATTGCTCCTATTGCCAAGGGCCAGATGTAGGGCTGGGACCCAGAGATACGGCGGTAAATACCAGACACATCCCCTGGCTCTAAAGAGCTATTGATTTTGTGGGGAAGATGGGCATTGAGTGAATTTCTACATAGATATTAATCACAAAGTACTAATTTCTGTAATGGAGACATCTTGGTTGCTTTGAAAGTGTCTAACGAGCAGAAGATGAGGGAGCCCCCTCTGGCTTAATGCTCACATTTTCAGGATGGTTGCTGTCCACAGATCTCACAGTGGGATAGCCTCCAATCAGCGTCTATTAAGTGACTCTGTTGGCGATGATGATGTGGTAAAAAGTGAGACTCAGTTTGTGTCCTTGAGGAGCTCACCCTGTCATAGGACAGAGAGCCATCCATACTGATGGATGGTCCAGAGTCTGGACCATGGTGGTGGAGCATGGGTGGTTCTCCTTGAAGTATTCAAGGGAATCTTTAGGGAGTGACGATGATGCCTGATTGGGATTTTGATAGGTGAGTAAAAGTCTTAGGAAGCCACCATGCACATGGAGGGAAAGCAGTTTCTGGGTTGAGGTCCCGAGCAAAAGTGCAAAGGTCTCAGTTTGTTCATGGGGATGGGGATTCAAGGAGGCTGCTGTGACCACGGTGGGAGGAGCGGCTACAGGAACCAGGTGGGGAGGGCAGGTTACTTCCATTTGTAAAGCATCTTAAAGCAAAGGTTGGAAGCTTTATCTTACAGACTTCAGATTTTCATCCTTTAAGTCCAAGCCCCCCCATCCCTATGTGGGGCGGTCACTGCATTCCCCTCCTAACTGTGACTCACCAGGAGTGGAAGTGGAGGTGGTGTGTCCTCTCGAGGCCTTTCTAGAGGGCACTAGAATCTTCTGGAGGGAGCTGTCTCCTCTGAAGTGTCAGTGCTGAAGGCATCAGAACTTTTTTAATCAGTAAATGATCAGGCAGTTCTTTTAGATTCACTGGGACATAGGAACATAAGAAATTCGGAGATGGGCAAGAAGGGGTTGAATGGTGCTAGGAGCTGCAGGGTATAGTTTTTCTGGGTCCAAACTTGCAGGTGGAGCGGGCTGCTGTCATTATGGATAGTGCTTGTCATGGCTGGTAGATGTGGGACCGTGGACAAGTCCATCGTGGCTTTAGGGCCTATTTCATCATACATCACCCACCTTGATATCTAGGATTCCACAAGGTGACCAAAAATATGGCATGTAAGGTCCAGCAATTACCATTTCCAGGCAATCTAACCATCACTGTGTGTGTGCATGCGTGCGTTGTGTGCATGTGCATGCATGTTTTAATTTCAATACAGTTGATTTACAATATTAGTTTCAGATATATACCATGTTGTATGTTTTTAAAACATTTTAAATTTAATTTTAATTTTTTTCACGCCTTTTTTTTCAGGAGTGGTGGTGGTGGTAATTAGGTTTCTTTTTTTTTTTAATTCACTCTTCTACTGAGCTATACCCTCTCCCTACCATGTCTGTTTTGATGCTTTATGACCCAAGACCATTTGTAGGTTTGTTCCTCTATTCATCCAGCATTACATTTAGCGTGTGCCCTCGCTCTAGTTCGTGTGCATTCAGAGACAGATGCATCCCCGACCCTGGAGTACCTAACATGGTAATCGGAGACATAGCCCAGGGTTACAGACTTAGAGTTCCAATGTCAGCAGGCCTCCCCAGCATGTGGGTTCCATGCTGTCGCATTGGCATTGATAATTAACATTGCCATCCTTGCTGCTCTCTGGGCCTGTGGAACTCTTATCACCAATAGCGTCTCTCATAACTTCTCTGGATTTTCAAAGGATGGCATCAGAGGTACCTGAGGCTGATCACAGTGGTCACAGCCACCAGGAGTATCCATCTTGTCCTTCCTCTCTTTCTGGGCCTCCGTCCGTCAGCCCCACTGCTCTCAGAAATGCTTAAAGGACTGTCTCACTCAAATCTTTATGATGAAAATAGCTCAGTCCTTGCCAGGAGGCACACTGCATGCAGACATGCTGGAGAACAGCTCTCTGATCACTGAGATTTTGTAGTCTGAGAACTAAAATGTTGGATCCCCAAGACTGGCCAAGCCTTATGACACAGCTCCTTCAAGGTTTACCCTAAATAACCCTCCCCTACCCCATGATGTCCTCCCCATGATAGAGAACCAGTTACTGTATCACGGTACCCTGTTCATTATATAGTACGTGTCAGAATCTGAAATGATCTTGTTTATTTAGTAGTAACGATCTCTTCCTGCACTCTTACAAGTATTGACTCGCTGGATCCTGGCAACAGCCCCGTTGGGGTGAGGTTGGGGATTGAGCTTGTCTTGGGATTCCAGGTGAGGCAGTCTGGCTCCAGAGTCCAGCTCCTAGCCACTACGTGTGTGTTTCTTGTGTCTTTACCTATAAGAGTATCAGTTCTGTGGGGGTCATTTTTCTTGGTACCAAGAACGTTGGTTCTTAGTAGGCTCTGGAGAGATGGTGAATGAATGAGTGAGTGAAAAGTGTGCAGTCAGGGAGATTTCCTTGAGGCAGCCAGGCCTGTGCTGATGAGTCCAGGAGCAGCCAGGCAAAGGTGGGTGCAGGTGGAGGTGCAGGACATCCCCGGCAGCAGTCACGGATGGTGTGAGCTCAGGCAGGAAGGGGCCATGTGCTTTGGGGTTGCTGGAGAGGGACTTGAGAGCCTAGGCTGGAGAAGTAGGTAGATGGGCATCTCTAAAGAGGACTTTAGAGATATTCATGTTGAATTGCCAGTGGAATCTTTCTAAGTGTGACCAGGAAGCCAGCTTTGTTAGAACATGAGGGTACTTGTTAAAAATACACCCTCTGTTGCATCAGAGACTAGGGTGGCGGCGTGCATAGGGGTCTGTATTCTAATGCTCTTGCCCGGTAACGCTTATGCACACAGATGCGTAGGGACCACTGCTTTGAGAAACAAGACAACTGCTAATAATGTCTTAGCATTATTTTCATCTTTCAGAATTTCTTTGCAACTATCTCCCACCCCTACACCCAGTCTGAAATGAAGCTGTAAAGTAACATGCGTCTTTAGCATACTTTCCTTC
Organism: Camelus dromedarius; assembly: GCF_036321535.1. NCBI lineage: Eukaryota > Metazoa > Chordata > Mammalia > Artiodactyla > Camelidae > Camelus > Camelus dromedarius. Next base: position 110,866,375 of record NC_087437.1, on the reverse strand, counting down.
TGGTCATCCTGTCTTAGTCAGCTCGGGCAGCTGTAACAAAAACATTGTAGCCTGGGTGGCTTCAACAACACGGCTGGGAAGTCTAAGGTTAAGGCACTGGTGGATTTGGTGTCTGGAGAGAGTCTTCTTCCTGGTTTGTAGAGGGACATCTTCTGCTGTATCCTCATATGAAAGAGAAATTCTCTTTCTTATATCTCTTCTTGTACGGCCACTAATCCCACTCATGAGGGCTCCACCCTTATGACCTGATCACCTCCCCAAAGTCCACCTCCCAATACCATCACACTGGAGACTAGGGCTTCAACACATGAGTTTAGGGTAGGGGGTGGGTGGAACACAGGCATTCAGTCCACAGCAATCCTTTGTGTGTTTACGTTCTCTTGTCTGTGGGGCTGGTGCTTGTACACTGTACCAGTGTTCTAGGGCTGTTACAGTAAATCACCACCAACTTAGTGGCTTACAACAGAATTTCATTCCTTTTCATTTCTGGAAGCCAGAAGCCCAAAATCTAGGTGTTGGTAGGGCCATGGTTCTTCTGAAGGCTCCAGGGAAGGGTCCCCTTCTTAGCGTCTAGTGGCTCCTGGCAGTCTCTAGCATTGCTTGGCTTCTAGCTGCGTCAGCGAATCTCTGCCTCTGTCTTCACATGACCTTCTTCTCTTTATGTCTTCTCCTCTCCTGTTTTTAAATTGACGTATCGATTTACAATGTTGTGTTAGTTTCTGGTGTACAGCATTTTGATTCAGTTTTATATATATTTTTTCTTTTTCATATTCTTTATCATTATAGGTTATTACAAGACCTTCTCTTCTTTCAGTGCCACCAGTCACTGGATTTGGGGCTCATTCTCATCCACTGTGACCTCATCTTATCTTCATTACATCTGCAAAGACCCTATTTCTAAATAAGACCACATTCTGGAGTTACATGGACATAACCAGGTGGACATGAATTTTCAGGGACACCATTTAACTAACTACTTAGAAGTTTGAGTTCTGAAGGCAATTCTACTTTGTCAAGCAAAGATTTGAGAAGTATACATTTGGTCGAAAGCACCTCCACCAAATAATGGTAACAAGAACAAAACAGCAAGTCAGGCAGTCCTTTCAGTTCTAAATTGGTGCCTCATTTTGGACAATCTTGCATACTTTACTGAGAACCTATATTGAATTCATTTGTCTTCAGGGTCTTTAAGTTGACTTGCATACAGGATGCTGGAAACATCTTTCACAAATGTCCCTTAATAAGCCTCTCCAAAATAGTTTTTCACACTCAATTCCTGAAGATTTTGGGAGCCCATGTTCACTGGCATCCAGAGGGGGTGTCAGGAAAGTGGGAGGCTCTGGCCCCTGGGTCTGTCCTTGGGCACTGTGGCTGATGTCAGCGTCCTGAACCATGCTTGCTGGCTTAAAGGAGTTTTGTTTTTCCTTTCAAATCCTGTTTTCTGTACCATGATATATTATTACGTGACAAAGGCAGGAGAATGCTTGTGGCCCAGTCTAATCCTTTTACCATGTTCTCAGGTAGCTCAGCCTCTCCTGATAGATATTTCTCCTAAAGTCGCCCCTTTTGAAAATTGCATAGTAGTTCCTTATAAGGATGTAACAGTTTAACTCATTTCCTCTGGCTCAATATTTAGTTTTCCAGTTTTTGGTTTTCTTAATTGTGGGGCTTATGAACTTCCTTATATATAAACCTTTGCATCTCTTCTTATATCTTTAAAAATTTTAGACGCAGATTTACCAGGTCCAAGGGTGTGAACCTTAAATATGTCTAATGCATTTTATTGCTGAATTAGTGTCCTGAGAGAGTGTTTTCAAGTGTTGTCATATGGAACGTATGTAATTGTCTTCACAGTTCCCTTAGAAGCACTGAGGAGGTTTATCTGTTCACAAAGGGTCAAGGTCTTCGGGAAGGTGGCACTTAGCTCAAGGTGGGTCTTCTTTTCTTTGAATACATGCTTCAAATGGCCAGTCTGACCTATAGGATACTATGTTTAGCGAAATCAGTTAGAGAAAGGCAAGTTCTGTGTGCTATCACTGATATATGGAATTTGAAGAATAAAAGGAATGAATAGAACGAAACAGAAACAGACTCACAGATATAGAGAGCAAGTGAGTGGGGAGAGCTCTGGGGGCAGGGTAAGATAGGGTTAGGGATTAAAAGGTCCAAACTACTATGTATAAAATAAATAAGATACGAGGGTATTTTTTACAGCACAGGGCATGCAGCCAATATTTTATAACTTTAAATGGAGTATAATCTATAAAAATATTGAATCACTATGTTGTACCTCTGAAACTGATATGATATTGGAAATCAACCATACTTTAATAAAAAAATTTAATCAGACAAAATAAAATAAAGCATCGCCCCCCCATTTTTATTCCTCCGTTGTTTAATGATGCATCACTTACTTCTTGGTCCTGGTGAACCTTTTCATCATTTTACTTTGCTTCCAATACATAGATTTCTTACGCATTCATGGACAGGTAACAGAATTAACAGTAATGATTCCAAGAATAATTCCCCATTGTTGAGTGCCATCCAGGTACTGGGTGCATTCATGAACGATCTCACTTAATCCTCATCGTGCAGAGGAGGACGGAGGAGGCCAGAGGTGTTTAGTGACTTGCTGGAGGCCTCAGACATGGTTGGGGCTGAGCTGGTTCCAGAGTGGGGGACTGAGGGGTGGCTCCTGGCCAGGATGCCGTGGGGCGCTGGTCTGTGCTTTGGGCCCGGCCGGCCGTGTCTGGGGAAGACCGAGGGAGGGTGCAGAGAGCGGTATGCTTGTACCTTCAGCCGTGACTCAACTCAGTGGAGAAGCTGGGAGGCCAGGGACACAGCTGGGCTTCAAAGCCACCTGCGTGTGTAACCTTGATCCCCCTTTCTTTTGTTCAGCGGCAGGTAAAGAAGGGACAGTTCTCAGAGGCCTCGCCACGCAGCTGGCTGCGAAGGGCTGCCCTTTGAGACCGAGTCCTGTGCGGAGTCCTCAGTGCTGGCCAGCTGCCTTTCTTCTCCGGCGGTGTGTGTTTTCTCCGCGTTTTCTGGGGAGCTCCCACGAGAAGGTGGGTCTCAGTCTCCTTTTCATTTCGGGTGACCTCTCTCACTCCCTGGGCTTAAAGCTGGACTCTTGCTTGACTGGCCGCTCACATCTGCTGTGGAGATGACCTGAAAAGCCGCAGAGACCTCTTCTTTCATCCGGAGTCACGTGCTCTCCCTCGCTGGGGCCGCTGCTGGGCTTCTGTCCGCAGCCGCTGGGCCGGGGGAGGTGGACATCCCTGGATGTTCTTAAATCCATGCTGGTGGCCGGTGCCTAAACCGTAACTCCAGACCGCAGCTGTGTGGTCCCTGCGTGGATGCTGGAGAGCCTTTTCCGGCATGGCCCCTCTGCTCCTGTCTTGCTCTCCCACCATCTGTCTCAAAACAATAGCCAGAGGGCACCTTTTAGATCAGACAGTGTCACTCTGCTCAAAACCTTCCCGTGCTTTCCCGTGCACGCTGCCGCCCCCACCCCCACCCCCATCAAAACCAAAGTGTTTACAGTGGTTTCTGGGGCCCCAGTAGGAGCTGCCCCCTCCCCTCTGCTGTTCCCCTCTTACCTCCTCCCCTTGGCTGTGGCTCAGACGTACCAGGCAAACTCCAGCCTCAAAGCCCTCGTCCTGACCTCCCCCTCTGCCTGGAGCTCTCTTTCCCTGGGAGCCATGGGGGGTCCCCGCCACCCCTTCAGGTGTGGGTTCTAGCGTGTCTCCTTTTCAGTGAGACTGTCATCCCAGGTCACCCTTCTGAAAACCACCGTGAACACGTCCTCCACCTCCCTGACTCCGTAGGTAGAATGTGGCTGGGAGTGTCTGCAGCATCCGTGGGGACCGTAGGTGTGCTGACCTGCAGGTGTTCTGGGATGTCCTCGCCTCTTCTCTGCCTCCTTGGTGGCAAGAGGTTTCTTCTTGCACGTGGCAGCAGAATCCCTGTTACAGACCGTGCGTTTCATTTCTGTGATCTGTGGCAATTCAGCTCCAGATCAGGGTCTTTGCTTGCGTTCTGTTAAATGTTAATTTGATTCACTTTAGAGGCTGCTACCAGGTTCCTCAAATCGTCCGCCAAGTTCAGAAGCATCAGAAGATCCTTGCAGTTCTAGCCATGAAGCCCTCTCAGGCTATTATGTCTGTTTGTAGAATTTAACTGTCTAATTAGTGATGGATGGTGGTGAAACATGTATGAAATAAATCCTTAAGTGTATCTTGGCTTTATGGAAAATTCTAGGGCTCACAAACCAACAGAAGGTTAGTACTCCTTGGTTTGGGGGCCTAGATTTCAGATAGAACGTTTGTTTACAAATCCCCAATAGCTGTGAAAGTCCTCACTCTGCTCCAAGCAGCTGTTTGCAGGGGTCTGACGAGATTCCAAGGTGGAACAGAGGGTGCATTTGGACTCCCCACGCTTTCCCAGTGTTTTAATTGAATTTACTCATTTCTGATGTGGCTCTGTATCCAGTGATTGTTTACGGTGGGTGGAGCAGCAGAGTTGCTGCTGGGGATGCTGGGGATGATCACTGCGTTGAGTTCATAATTTGCTGGAGAAGACTGATGCAATGATCAATCATTATAACTTAAGCCTTAATCTGTGTCAAAATGTAAGCAGAGTGGGGTGAAAGCACTGAGCAGGGAACCACTTTTGTCCAGGGACTAAAGATCACTTTGTGGGATACACAGCCCTTGAGGTTCGGATCCTGCAGGGTGAATAGAAGATGAGCAAGAATTTGGGGTAGGAGGAGGCAGGGAAAGCGTGCAGGACTAGGGGAGCAGCACGAGGGCACTGGTGAAGCAGGAGGATGCTGGGCTTGAGGGGAGAGGAGGACTGGTCCCATGCGGTGGCAGGTGGGGTTTGTGAGGGACTATGTGGACGGGAAAAGGGAGAGTTCAGTGGGGGTCCTGTGGTGGAGCCCTTTTTAAAGGTAGCATGAAGGAGTTTGAATTGTACTAGCAGAAAATCAAAACCCACTGAAGAGTCTTCGGGGATGGGAGGATGACACCTACCATCTGTCTTGTAGAGAAATCCCTTGGGTGGCATCAGAAGGCCGGTTGGTTGGTGGAGCCAGACGCGGAAGAGACAATGTGAAGAAAGCATCCTGTTGGGTCACGGCCAGAAACAAAACAAGAGAGGCCAGTATTCTCCCCAAATCACTCAGAGCTTAAAAGACCAAATTCCCTTCCCCAGCAGTAAAATGCACTCACGGGGACCTTGAAAGGAAAGCAATATGAAGAAAAGGGAAGGGATGCTGAGAGTCTAAACCCAGAAGAGGCAATGTCAGTCCCATCATCCCAACATGGGATGGAGGAGAGAACAGTCTGGGTACCGAGAACAGCAACCTGGGATCAGGCAAAGTAGTGCATTTTAGTTGCATTGGTTTCTAACATCAGTAATTGATCACCCACGCGCCTGATTCCTGGATTAGAAACGGGAGGGAGGGTAGGGGCACACACCTCTCATTTTTACACACTAGTGTATGGGTTTTGAGGGAACATCTTGAATGGCTGTGATCGAAGAAAGTGATTTGTTAACTAACTCAGTGGGTTTGCTTGATGGTGACTTAGTTTTCATCTTTGGGAGGAACACATGCTTCAGCAACAGCCGTGAATATGATTACTGATGCTGTTAATAAGATAATCAATACTGTAATATTACTGTCAATTCCAGCTAACTTTGCTAAAAATTCCCAGCCTTGTGCGAAGCGCACTGTAAAAGTGTCTTAGATGGAACGAGATCCTCTTTTACTGAGCTGAAGGGTAAGGAGACCTAAAACCGAGGCTCTCCCATGTGTTTTGTATCAGGTGCTAAGTTCACGTTAGTTTTAGTTTTACTGGTGGAGGGAGTCGCTCATTGCTGGAAGAATCACACAGAACATTCCCCATCTCTCTGGGGTGCACCTTTCCTCGTGCCTTCCTGCCTTCTCGGACCCGTCTGACCAGCTGACCACGTCGGGCTTTCTCGGAGCCACTCGCGGGAAGGCTTCTCAGAGGAGCTGGCTATTTCGAGTCAGGGCTTGCTTTCCCCTCCTCTTGTGGGCGGTGTCTGTCCGCCGGCACATTCCAGGACTGAGTTTGGATGATAGATTTGTTTGGACGTGACCTTTCCCAGTTCCTCTTCCCTGGATTTCTGCCTGCTGAGGAAATGATCCTCAGATCCCATCCATCTGCACTGGTGGCAACAGAAGAGAGGATTTCTCTTTCCTGTGGTCCAGGTCCAACTGCGCAGACACCTGTCCTTCAGAGGCTCGTATTGTTCTGGTTGGTATCCCCTCCCGCCGCAGAGACTTGTTATATCCTAGTTCTGGAAGTCATCAAGTTGGATGTGAGACGAGGAGGAGGCGGCGGAGGGTCCTCGGCTGACCTGGGAGGCTTTTATTGATTGCGCTCGGGACACATAGCAAGAGCTGTTTCTCCCACCTCCATCCCTCCGTAATTGGTCCTGCTAGGAAGCGTTTCCCGTTTGCGGTTGATTTATCCTGAGAGCTTTTCATGTCCTTTGGGATGCTTCACTGTTGGATTTGAGAAGGAAAAGGACAGCTTCTCTTTCAAGTCTGATGAAAACCATCTGAGCCAAACATGTGGACACAGGCAGTAGATTTATGCTTTTCTTATGGACACTCAACTACTCCCCTGGCTGTTAAGGAAATCCACACGAGGAAGGGGGGCTGTACATCGGGATTCTCAGATCGTGCGTCCTCGTGTTACAAAGCAAATGAATCCTGACCATTTCTGAGTCTTGTCAAAGTTTTTCCTCCGCGGCTCTGGAATTTTCTCTCTTGTGCTTTCAGAGTGGCCAAATCCATGGGCTCCCGGGAGCTTTGCTCTGGAGAGATGGCTGATGTGGGGTGAAGTGTGGAGGTTGAGGAGCCAAACCATAACTCTTCTTTTAGGCCTTTGCCATCTGCCCAGTGTCTTGTTTGCAGTCCCCGTGAACTTGGAAGAAGGCTCCCTGAGCACTGCTCCCATCCATCCACCCCGGTCGTTCTGCGGATTTCCAGATGTTGAACTTGGGCAGGTGACGTAACCCCAGCTGGCGTTGCGGCGGGGGCCGGCCAAGTCACACTCCCGACTTTGGGACTGGATCTCCATCTCATCTGGAGGCAGGAACCCTGTGGGGGAGGCGGTGCCTGGTTTGTCTGTTTGCATGTTCTTTGCCTGGGCCTTCCCTGAAACTGAGCTCTGGCCCTGGTGTCAAGTATAAGCACGCGTGATGAGCAGACTGCCAGCTCTACACAGTACGTTTCATTTCATCTGCTTATTTTGAAGAAGCAGGATGATAATCCGTGTTGTAATAGCCCTTTCTCAGGCGTACACAGACGGGGGCCTGATGGGAGGGGGGACGATGTCCTCTCCAATGAGATGGGTGAGGAAGGTACCACCCAGACACAGGACTGAGGAAGGAATATTATTATTCTGATGATCATCATTTTTTGTTTGTTTTTGTAATTAGGTTTATTTATTTATTTACATTTGGAGGAGGCACTGGGGACTGAACCAGGACCGCATGCATGCTAAGCATGCACTCTATCACTTGAGCTATACCCGCCCCCTGATCACCTTGTTTTTTGAAAAGAACGGATGCCACACACTTTCCAGTGCTGCCCAGTTCTGCGTTATGCACATACTTAGACGTGATACCCAGGAGTTGGCAAACCACAGGCTGCAGGCTAGATCTGACCGGTCACCTGTTTCTGTAAATAAAGTTTATTGGCACATGGCTCCACCCATTCAATTACTTCAGCGGCTGCTTTTGTGCTTTGTGTGGCAGGAATGACGGAAGGAGCTCGAAATAGTTCCTCCCTGGCTTCTTAAAGAAAGTTTGCTGATCTTTGCTTTCCATCCACCCTTACCTAGACAGAGAAATGTAGGACATCCCCTTTTATTTAAAATCTCTAGTTTTTAATATCTGCTGCTTTTTCTTATTATTTTCAGTTTAGCCCACAGCTCCTCCTCGTCCTTCTCCTCTTAGCTCTCGGATTATTTCAGGAGTTCCATTTTCGGTGGAATGCTGTTTCCCTCTTGAGGACGTTTGAAATTATGGGGTGAGGAGCTTTTACCACTGGGAGCCACCTCTGGTATTGCAGAGGCTGGGAGAGGTTCTCACTGATCCCCAGACTGCAGGACAGCCCCACCCGAAGTGCCAGAGCACAGTCACTTTGAGAATGACTTACTTAGTTTTTGGTTTTGTCCACAATTTAAAGTTTTTCACGGTGTCTTTGTAACATTTCCCAGTGATGAGATGGTCCTTAATACTTTACATTTCAGATGCTTTTATGCTCTTGTGTAAGTTACTGTCAGACACAGGAGACCGTTGGGTAACTTACCTGCCTGCTGATGATGTGGGGAACTCACCTGGACTGCTGTCTCTCTCTGTTTTTGTTTTTTTTCTCTCTGTCTCTCTTATGAACACACGCCTACACCCTCCACGCCGCCTTCTGTCCACCCTAAAGACTCTGCTTCAGTCAATTCCCAGGACAGGATGTTCCTTTCATTTCCCTGTCTTGTGTAGTGCTGGAGAAATCTTGGATCTCATTCTCTCTCTCATAGGAATTACCAGCCTTTGTAAATCCTGCTTTAAAAAAAATAAAAAGTCTTCTTAACTCTTCACCCTCCTCCCCCCGCACCAAGCTGGCCCTCTTTGCTTCTGGGACCAGGCTTATAGCTCTCAGCCAACAGAAGCCAGCTGGGCTCCCCCTCTGATGAAGGAGGCCTGGATAGATGTGTCCTACAGCCCAGAGACAGCAGCAAGGCTCCCCGAGAGATGGAGAGAGGGGCAGGGGTGTGATTGTAGGAGGGAGGGGGTTAGCAGTGTCTCACAGAGTATCTTAGGGTGGAGTTTGGTGGTGGCCCACGTGTGGAACTAAGAGCGGAGGACCATCATGCTTGGTATCCGAGTAGCACAACGTCAGTGCAGGGTGGCAGTGGACCGTGGAACCTCCGTCATCCTAGAGAGATGTGGGAGCAGGAGCTGGAGCAGAGCTGGGCGGCCTGTGAGAGCCCAATTCTGAGACGTTCAGAGCGACCTATGAAGGAGAAAGTCTGAGTTTCTGCCATTTGCGTGAAGGGTGATGGACATGGGTGGGTGGGGAAGCAATGTGTTTGAGACATCCTTAGGACCACCACCCTGCTGAAGTGTAGGGGACACTCGAGTAACACACACAGTGGGTCTCCTGTGGCCTAAAGCGTTGGTGTGCAAACTTTAGCATGTGTCAGAATCACCTGGAAGCCTTGTTCAGATGAAGATTGTCCCGCCCCTAGGGTTTCTAATTCAGTAGGTCTCCAATGGGGGTTCAAGAATTTTCATTTTTAACAAGTTCCCAGGTGACGCTGATGCTGAAGTTCTGGGGACCACACTTGGAGAACCACTGGCCTAAGCATGGAAAAGCAACTGTGAAAGCCATCCACAACGTGGAACTAAGCCAAGACATGATTGTAAGATGGAGAGCCAAGCTGACTGTACCTCAAAAACAGTAATTTGGTCCCCATCAGGTGATCACTGTGTCTGAAGTTCTAAGTTCTAAGAAGGGTTAAGAGAGTTTAGCCAAAATGCGATTGAGCAATAAAACACACTGGTAGAGACTTTCATTAAAATCTAATTCCTCTGCATTTTGGGAGTTTATTCACTATAAACAGGAAGAGTGTTTCAGAACTGAGTTTTGGCTCTTTGTAATTTTGAATCCTTTTAGCTGACTCAGTAAAGAGAGCCCCTCATTTGAGCTTTTATTTATGAAAGAAGATAATTCAAGGGCCTGAGTGGCCACCTGCTTTCACTCTCTGGCTTTGTCTTCTCAATATCAGGGTGGCTGTTTGATGTCAGTGGGCCTACATTTTCACTTGACAAACTCTCGTTTCTCCTCTTTTTATTTTTGGTTGTAACAGATACTTGATATAAGATTTGTACACAAATGTGAAAATAATTAAAATGTAAACAAAGATGACAGATAGTCAGACACATAATAAACAGTATAACCGTGCGCTTCAGAAAAATCCTGACCGCTCAGGATTGATCTGGAACAAACTCTAGGTCTTTTTTTTTTTTTCCCCTCATGGGCTGAAGATTATTTACTGGGAATTCAGAAAAACTGCATCCTTCACATGACCCTCAGTTCAATTTCCTTTGTACTTCATTTGGCTTCGTTGTGCTGCAAGTTTTCTGTATAATTTTAGAAATACACCTAATACGCATTTTGGCTAAGTACCAAGTGTTAAAGTCAGTTTTTATTTGAAGCAAATACTGCAGCTGAATATCACCATTAAAATTTGAATGCTAGGCCTCAAGGTCAAATAAAAAATTATCAAAACATTTTTAAATTACAATGACTAAAAATTGTAATTATTTTGTTAACATTTGGAATACTATAGGATTGTAATTTTTTAGTACTCTCAGCTACTCAGCACTACTAAAATGATCCCCAAGTTCAACTGAAACTGTAGGTCTTTAAAAGAACTGACATCTGTGCCCTAAGTTAGGATTTACTTTCTGTGAGGGGGAGATACAGCAAAACTGCCAGGAGCCTTTTAAAATGCAAAAGTGAGACTTCCTGAAGATCTCTTATTTACTTCTCTGTTCACATTAGGTGGATCTGTCATTCACTGAGTCCTTAAAAATCATGATGAGGATTGATTTGAGTGCAAGCAACTCATCTGAAAAGGAGGATATTGAAAACCTTGACCTTGAACTTGGAGCCTGCTTACCCGTGGCTCAAGACATTGACTTTCAGGTTTACCCTGGGTCCTGCCTCAGCCCCAGTGGTAGCCCTAGGGCTTGGGGCTGAATAAGACTCTGGGTCCTTCGGAGCTACATTTATTTACACATCGTTGGGATTTTGGCCAAAGTTTTCAGACTTCTCCATGTGTGGGTCTCACCATCTGTGAACCCCATTGATGGTGTGTAAATTAATAAAGTGCTCTGTGAGCCCAGGATGAGAGACTTTTGGGGTGCCAAGGGGAATCATAATAAATAATATTAAACAGCTCCAGGGATTTTAGCAATATTTACAATTTTGGCTTCACACACACAGGGATTTGGAATCGTTTTTTATAAAAGCGGCTTGAAAGTCATACATCAGGCTTCCTTTGTGTGATTGGCAACATTTCAGACACCACAAGGATTCCTGCTTCTCAGCCTTGTTTTGTGTGAACCCTGTCTGTATGGGCCAGAACTCTGCCCCCAACACAAGTCCTTCCTTTGCTGGTCATGCCTCTCTCCACCCCAGAGATGTCGGTAGTGGGTGACCATGAACGTGTCCTCCGGGGATGAGCGACAAGTAGGAAAAAGAATGGCATAGCCAGTAGTTTCAGTGTTGTTGGGGTGGCTGGTGTTTTGATAGAATCATCTGCGGAACTTGAAAAACTTGTCCGGTGGCCCCGGGTTTTGCGAGTGACTGTGCACTATTTTGGGGAATTTGTTGATTTTTCAGGTGAAAGGTGAATGAGGGAGGGGCAGGGTGATACATTCCACTATGACTGTCATGTGTCTGCTCTGCTGGGGTTTTGTCCAGACCTTTAGATTGCTCAATCTCAGTCTTTCACCTTCTATGACTCAAGGTCCTCCGTGAAGCACTCAGGCTAAGAAAAGTGTTTCTTTGGGCTGAGGACCCCCGTGTGGTCTAATCCTTTACTCTCCCCAGACTTGATAATATGTGGATTATTCTACAATTATAACAGCAGCTTCTTGTATCTTAGATTCATAAAGTTTGGGACATAGGTGCTCAATAAAAATGTATTGCATTAACAATAACAGTAATAATAGACAACCCTTGAAGGGTGCTTGCTAAATATCGGGCACTGTTCTGCACCCTTGACACATATTAACTTACGTAAATCCTCACGAGCATCCATCCTGTGGCAGGATCCTAATTATTATCTCCATTTCACAGGTGGAAACTGCCACTGAAAATTTAAGTAACTTGCCTGAGGTGATGTGGGTAGTAAATGGTGGGCTATGTATACAGGGAGATGCTACAGGGATTCAGTTCCTCCAGCATCAAATTCTTTGATCTTAATTGTGCTGCAGGCCCAGTACTAAACTTCCCACAAATCGAAGAGATTATAGAGATGCCTGGATTTTGTCTTAGAAACTGCTCAAGAATGCCAATATCAGAGACTGTAAAAGTTTCTTTAACAAGTTTAACTCTTAAGCCAGGGGCTCAATTTGTGTTACCTGACACTTTGAGGTGGGGTGAGGGTGGAGAATATGTATATATTATATATTACATAATATATTATAATTATATATGTATGTAAAGCAGTGTGATCTCCAAGGGGATTTACATGTCTGGGCACCTTCGAGAAGAGTCTAGGATGACAATCTTTTTGAGTACTCCCTGTGTTTTGAATTTCATAGGAGCTAATTCTTTAGACTTTTATAGCCAAACTAGTTGAGGTTCATTCAAGTTAAGTCTTGGGAGGACGGAGGTGAGTTTTGTGGGTGAGAGATTCTGCTGGTTTTGCTTTTCCTTAATCATCTTCAAATGTCCCTCTGTTACGTGTGTACTGGGGGGAGTGGGTTGGGGAGGGGCTATTAGTGGCACAGCAGAGCCAGGAGTTCAGCAGGGAACTGGTCCACGGTGGAATTAGGCTGAGGAAATTAACTGCCTTGGACTCCTTGAAGAGAGTATAAATTCTGGTGGGGACGCCCCCTTCCAGGCTGCCACTCCCAGGACTAGGGTGATGTGTTCTTAAAACTGTATCTGGAAGTTTTGAGGATCGATATCCAAGTATTAGAATCTAGGAGGAAAAGGGAACTGCTAATATGGGCAAAGCCCTGCAAAACTAGCAATAAATGTGATAAATGACTTTTCTTTTTGACCTAAATTACAGGTTATAGACTCACAAGACTCACATTATTTTTCAGTAACACAGATGTCCTGTGTACCCATCACTCAGTGGTGACATCTTGCTTAGCTAAAGTGCATTATCAAAACTAGGAAATTGATATTGGCACCGTACAATTAACAAAACTACAGATCATACTGGAATTTCACTAGTTTTTACATGTACTTAGTTTTTCTTTCTTTCTTTATTTTTTGCCAGGACTTAGTGTATATAATTTGACCAGTGTTTCTTGACAGGCAGGAGGACCTTTGACTAAGACTGTAATCAATATTTTACAACAGACACATGCCTTTTAGTTTAATGCTGTTCGCCCGTTTTTAACCTGGCAAAGGGATGAATGGAATGTGAATTTCAGCAGCCGGGTTATGGAAGTGAAACCAAGCCATTTGGTTATTTTCATTTATGACCTTGAACTCTTTGAAGGATGTTATCTCCATTTCTGTTGCCTTTACAGAGGGAGGAGGATATTTTCTAGAGAGAAAGGATAATTCAAGGTCTTGGTGTCGTGTGAAGAGCTCTTGGAGGGAATGATAAACAGACATTGTTACCCCTGGAAGAACGGGGAGATTTTGATTAATCAGATAAAAGGTATGGGCTGATGGGACTCAAAGATCATGGATGCAATTTCATAGTAACTGTTAGAGTGGATTTACTTTTCAGATGACAGCGCTGGAGGAGTTGGGGCTACATGGCAGCTGCCTGGCTGACCGTGATTAATTGCTCCTGCCTCTGCAATCCCATCGTGCTTTGCTGAGGCTTCCAATTAGCCTCCGTCATTCTCTGCCCTGGAGCCGAGCTGTTTGTGGGGGCGCCTGTCTTCCCAGACGAGGGATGATTCTTTGAGGGCAGGGACTGTCTCATTCAGTTTTTGACTTTTCTCCTGTTCCCTTTCTCCTAGAATCGAGCAAGATGCTAGCACACAAAGGCTCTCTATTCCTGTGCCTCCAGATTATTCCTTATTCTAGCTTCACTTCTTTATGTATTTAACCAGGCATCTATCTGCATGTTATGTGTATTTTAAACCCATAAGGCTTAATCCATGATAGATTATTGTGTAATTTGGGGCCATCATGAGTCAGGCTGGCCTTGGTTCTCTTGGAACAGCATTAAACAGCCTGAAAGCTTAGTTGATTTTTGTCTACAGAAAAGCAGTGGAAAGTTCTTGTTGGTTGTTTTCCTTATAGCATAAAAGTTTTGAAAAAAAGATATTCATCTTTTCTGCTTAACTGTTAACACCTGGGAGAATTATTTAACATTTTTCTGACTCATGGCCGCCTTTTGGGGTTGGGCTTTTAAGGAGTTGGCAGTGGTCTGTGATTGTGGCCTCTCCAAATTGTCAGCGCTGCTGTGGGCCTTGTCTTCTCTGAGACCTACAGGAAAATAAGGTTTGCAGTCACCTTTTCTAGTAGAGCAGTAACAGGGAGGCAAAATAGTATGTCTTGGGGATTATATGGTTATAACGAAATGGAAAGAAGTTCTCAAATAAACTCATGGAAACACGGCGTTACTGAAGAGAGATGAGAAAATACTGTGGGTAGCCAAGGACGGCAGTAGAAAAATCAGGAAGGGATGCCATTCTTACATTTTTCAGAGGCCCGTGTAGTCTATAAATTTTGCTTTTCTCCACGAGACTCTGCTGTTCTCTTGCCTCTACTAGCAGACTGGCTTCCTTGATCTCTGGTTTCTCAGATTCTCAGATTTACTGCCTGCTGACTGGCTTTGACTTGGTATGATGTTGCAGCACCGCACGGTCTTTACCGTAGATAGCTCTCTTGGTCTCCCAGTGTCTCAATTCCAAATTTTTCAGTGAGAGTCTGTTTGGCACGTACTGAGTCCTGTATCCATCTCTGGTCTACCCAGCTGTTGCTGGGATGAAAGGGTCATATGTGCTTTGGATAGTCCCAGACACGTCCAGGCAGGCTCTCAGGAAGGCAGAGTTGGTGGGAGGCAGTGATTGGCATGGCTGTCATATCCCAATCAGGGAACAATTCCCCATTGTTTCTGTTTGGCTCTTGGTTGCATTAGAAAAGCTGAGCCCATTTCTTTTTTGGCTTTGTCTTAGCCTCCCACATTTCCCAGTTGGAATTTCAGGTCTAGGCAGCTGACCGAGGGACTGTTTGTAGGCAATGAAGAGGTGATTACTAACACTAGTTAATTCCAGGGGTGGTTGGATCCCTGGCATCACCAATCAGTACTTTTTAAGAAATACTTTAATTCATGCCTTTCAAATAAATTAATGTGTTTGAATTTATGTTTCTATTTGCACTTGTTTACTTTTGGAGTTCTTAACTTAGACTTAAAAAAAAATTCGTACTTGTGGTTCAAAGATTCCAATTTTATAGCCAAGAACTTCTGGTGCATGTTGAAGTCTTTGAATGACAAGGGTACAGTGACAGGATGACAAGAAGGAGAAGAGGGGTGCGGAAGATCTGAAGGCCTCATCTCCCCACTAACTAGCTGTGTCACCTTGGTAACTTAGTTCTTTGAAGCTCAGTTTCTTTATCTGTAGAATGGAGTAAGAAAAGCATCCATCTCATAATGTTGTTGAGAGGATTATTCAATATATTATCTCATTGAATTTTATGTCATTAAATTTTATATTGAATTTACTTTGAATTACATTGCATTTACATTGAATTTTATATCATCAAGTATTATATTATTTGAAGGACAATTTTCAGACACTCAAGATGTGGGAGTGAACAAAATACACTAAGATCTTACCCCCCTGGAACTTATATTTCAGTATGTGCTGTCATCCCTCTAATTTGTAAATCAAAGAAGCGTGGTATACTTACCTTTTTTCCAATTTTATCAAAATTTAGTTTTTTTTTTTTAAAGATAAGGCCATATAACAGACAGATGGGCTTATTTGTCTTTTGAGAACCCAGGTATGGGAGTGTATGTGTGTGTAAGTACCATCAGGAGCCATCAAAACCCAGGAAAATGTCCACATGTTTTGAGAAAAGGTTTGTTTCTCAAGGCAAAAGTTAAATGAGTTTTATTTAAGTTAAGGGAATAAATCAAACTTGCAGGAGACCTTTATGAGCTGGTATCTTGACTTTGATGACCCAGGGAAAGACATTTCTACTTGTGCAGGGGGGTAACTCACTTTGCTTTTATGAAATCAAAGTTGAAAATCTTAATGGGTTTTAATAACCCTAAAAGTCATATTGAAGCTTGGACAATTTCAGATAACACCTCTTTTTAATTGCTATGGGTTACTCATCTCTAGGGCTATAGCATATATCTCAGGAGAGAAAATCCTCCATTTTTCAAATTTTCACATTTTGCAACCTTTGTCATGAGACACAGAAACTTTTGGAGATGAGCTGTTTTAGATGGAAAGAAATTTCCCCCCACCCAGTGTATCCAAACAAGTCATCCTATGTGCCAAAGGAAGCAATTTCTTTTCTTTGCTTTGTGATTTGAAACAATAGTGTATTATATACAATGATTTAAGTTAGTTGACCTAAGCTTTAATTTCTTCTTTGTTTAGCATTTATAGATTGTTATTCACCCTAAATCCACTGCAGTTTGAAGTGGTACAAAGAATTTAACGATCCACTGGTTGAAATTTTAAAGAGAGAATTTATTCAAGCCAGTATAAAAAGGAATTTCATTGCTTTATAGATAAACTGTATGTATATCTGCCAATGTTGTGTCTAAAATATTAGAGGAAGATCTATAGTAATAGAAAGTTAGTACTTTTTTTTTTTTATCACACAGAGTATTAATGAGGCAAGCAGCCAATTCCATCTTGTGGAATTAACTTTGGCTTTGCTGGTTCTTTGTAGTTTCTGGCAAAGAGTGTCTTTAATTGTTTGAGAAAAGACAGAGCTTGGTGACAAGAGATATGGATGTTTACATCTCTGTCAATGACACAAGGTAAGTGATAAGTTCCATATTGTCATGTCCCACCAAGTAGTTCCCCCACGTGGCCAAGGCCCTTGTCATTATAATTGGTCATAATTTTTCTCCTTCACTGAGGGAACACCGAGTAATTATCGGACCCGGGAACCATGAACATTGCTTTGAGGATGGTAGAGTTCTGCCTCGGCAGGATTTCAGGACTGATGACAATCCCCCCAGTTCCCCTTGTGCCCAGCTACATGCTTAGATGTTCAGATGTGAGAAAGAATAGAAAAGATGCGGGCTCCTTCCAAGGGTGACAGTAGCTTTCGTTCTTCAGTGGATTACCATCACGTGGTGCTTTATTTGAAAAATCCGCCGATTTCCATCAGTCGCGTAAACCATTACCCTTGTGTGGGAACCAGGCCAGGTCTCACGCAGGCCCACCTCCTCCATAGTTTATTCATCCAGAAGGATGGCGTCAAAAGTAAGATTGTTTAGAAATTTTCCAGGCCATCGTGAAAACAGGTGCTTCCTTTGTGAGTTCAAGTTAGTGAACTGATGTGGTCATTTCAACCCAATTTCAACCCTGGTTCTAAAGAACAAAGACATTTTCTCTGCCCTGAAGATTGACATTTGCTGGCAGAGATTAGGCACTTCCTGTGACCCTGGGTCCCATTCTGCTGGTGTAGCTGGAGCTGTGGAAGGGAAGGCGTGGCCTTGCATTGCAGTGGGCGGGGCTCCGCATCCGCTCGTATCTGCACAGAGGCAGGCTGCAGCTTGCTTAGATGCTTATCAGGAACCATCTGGTGCGTTTATTCTCTAAGTTAAAAGTGAAAAAGGCTGCCAGTCAATGACCAGTGGTGAAACCTGTTGCCTCTGCCCCTTCTGAGCTCCCTCTCCCGTCCTTTTTCCTTTAATTCTTTCACTTTCCCTGCCAGAAAGCAGCCCCGGCATCGTCACATTCTGACTCCGGGAGTGGAATGAAAGGGTTCCTTTCTGTATGGAGAGGTTGGTTTTACACAGAGCTGCCTTTGACGAGTAAGGCGTCCCTCAACAGATTTAGAACGTAAAGTGTTGGCACCAAGCCAGAGAGGACAGTCGTAAGTTGTAATTTGAACGAGGTTTCATCAAGTCTTTGTCATCTGGCGTGGAACATTGGGCATCCTGTGATACCCAGAGTTGCTTTTATGATTGTCATACTTTCAATTAGATTCACTGCTTTGAGATCTACAGTATGAGGTTAAGGTGTTCAGTTAACAGAATGTTCTGAAGAGTAGGAATAATGGTTCCAAATTGAGGCTAAGGAATGCTTTTAATTTATACACAGCTCTAGTTTTCCAAGTGGTGAGATGTCTTGCCAACCTTTTCTTTGTATAAACTTTTGCAAAGAGAAAAGGTGATGTGATTTCTCGTTCATTTAGACATTGATCTTTCTTGGCAGTTTTTAAATTTTTGGTTGGAAAAAAAGGGTGACCTGAAGCAAGTCTGACAAAATGTAATGCTCATTTCGGGTCGCCAGGATAGAGATATTTGTATATTGATTTCCACTTTTCTGATTTTTTTTTTTTCCAGAAGAAAGGAAACAAATTGGGAGGGGAAGGGAGGAGAGAATGGAAGCAAGCAAACAAATTAAAGCATTTGTTTTAACAGCATTTGAGAAAAATTTATTTTTATTTTATTTTTATGTTTTAATGGAAATATAGTTAATGTACAATAGTACATAAGTTACATATGTACAATATAGTGATTCATAATGTTTAAAGGTTATACTCCATTTACAGTTATCATAAAATATTGACTATATTCCCTGTGCTGTACAATACAGCCCTGTAGCTTATTACATAATAGTCTGTGCCTCTTACTCCCCTACCCCTATCTTGCCCCTCCTCCCTTCCCTCTCCACACTGATAACCACTAGTTTGTTCTTATATCTGTGAGTCTGTTTCTTTTTAGTTATATTCACCAGTTTGTTACAGTTTTTAGATTCCACATATAAATTATTTCATATAGTATGTCTCTTTTTCTATCTGACTTACTTCACTTAGTATAATACCCTCCAAGTCCATCTGTGTTGCTGCAAATAGCAAGATTTCATCCTTTTTTATGGCTGAGTAGTATTCCACATCTTCTTTATCCATTCATCTGTTGATGGACACTTAGGTTGTTTCCATACCTTGGCCATTGTAAATAGTGCTGCTATCAACATTGGGGTGCAGGTATCTTTTCAAATTAATGTTCTTGCTTTTTTGAATATGTATACCAGGAGTGGAATTGCTAGCTCATATGGTAGTTCTATTTTTAGTTTTTTGAGAAACCTCTGCATTGTTTCTCACAGTGGCTGCTCCAATTTACATTCCTACCAACAGTGTATGAGGGTTCCCTTTTCTCCACATCCCCATAACAGTGCTTTTTGATACAAAAAAGACCTGTGTAAGAACTTTGTCCTGTCTGTGTGGCTTTGGCCATGCCAACTTCTCTGCCCCAGTTTTTGTCACTTATTATATGACATTTATATATAAGCATGATAGTCCTTGGTTAAGAGATAATATTTCTTAAGAGCCAAACATGGCGCCTAGTTCATAAAAGATACCTCAACAATCTTAGTTTCCATTCATTACCTTTTCAATGTAGCATCACAGATCTTTAGTTGAATTGAAAGCAGACCCTCATCTGCATGGTTTTCATATCGGTCTTGGCTAAAATGTTGTTCACTTAGGTGAAGTGGATAGAAAAGGTTATTTCCACCTCTCTCCCTTTAATTTGATCAGATTTATTGAGGACCAACTCAGAACCGGATACAGTGGGAGTAGGGTGGACTGAATCACTGCTTCTGTGGAGCTGATATTATGGGGGAACACAGATGGTAAAAAAAACAAGTGTCAGGTGGCAAAAATCGGTTGAAGACTAAAGCAGGTTAAGAGGACAGATGTCGAGCCATGGTGGGTATCTGTTTTAGGTAGGGGGACTGAGGGCTTCACTGAGGAGGTGTCATTGCAAGGTTTGCATGGACTGAGGGAACAAGCCTTGTAGAAATCTGGGGAAAGAACATTCCAGGCAGAGGGAAGGAACTAGGGAGAGGTTGAGGATCTACAAGAGGTTGTGTGGGGAAGGCAGGAAAGAGAAGGGAGTGAGTCCACGGGCTAAATCACCCGTAGGAGGGTCTTGCTTGGGTTTTATTTGCCTGCGGTTGGAAATGACATTCTTAAACCACAAAACCGGCCGCTCTGCTACTCTAAAGAGACTTTGTGAGATGTGTTTTGCAGAGAAGATGGAAAATAATAGTGTATCTGTTACTTTGATTACAGTTCCCATCATGTAATAATTAACTGCTAGCTGTAATTATAGGACTTCCTCTAATTTCGTTTAGCACCCTTGGGACCTCTATTAGCCTATATCTCAATCAATTTCGCAGCCATTAAGGGGGAAAAAGGCATATCCCTGTTGAATTTTAAATCTAGTGGGAGAATGTTCAGTCTCTTTGTTTGTACTCTGCTAGACTGTCTTATTTTCTCTTTCCGTTTGTACGGCTCCCCCCCGCGCCGGTCTCTCCTCCGGCGTGCTGATGCAGGCATGTAGCATGTCGCTTCCTAATTAGGATGTCCTTTCACAGATAGTTGTTAATGAATTCCATGCATCCCACGTCCTTTTGGTAACCTCTCAACAAAAATTTTCAGCTGACAACCTAGGGAACACGTGGTCCCCTCCCCACGATTGATGTCTTAGTCAATATTTATTCTCACGTCTAGCACCTTTAACTACTCTCGCATCCTCTACGCAAGTTCATTTATGTAGAGAAATGTTATGTAGAGAAAAGTCCATTTATGTCGAGAAATGTAACCACCTCTGTCTTCTCATTTGAGTTGAACAGTAAGTTCTCCTGTCATAGGAAATTCAGGGAAGTTTCTCTCCTTTTGGCCTCTTTGGCATCATCGGGTGACTTGCAGTGTGTAGATAACCCCGGATTCTCTCTGCTGCTCTTGGGAAAGCCCTCCTTACTGTCACATCACTGCAGAGGTGTGCATCACCGTCCCAAATGGGTGGCTTCTCTCTGGAGGCAAATAGAGGTCTCTATGTCGGGCCGTTTGTTACATCACTATCCGTAGCCCCTTGAGAAGCAGGGCCATCTCCAGACAGCTCAGTCTTACTAGTTTTGAAATAAGGTCTGTAGCTTGTTGGTAGGAACTGGGATCATGCCACACCATAGAAGAAGCCAAGACTTAGGGACAAGCAAGGACGTGGAGGGAATGGTTGCCCAGTGTTGGTGGCCAAGTCATCATCAAAGGAAGCCCTGAATTTACTCGTGTGTTCCGACTAACGTGTGTGTGTGTGTGTGTGTGTGTGTAACTGAATAGAATTATTTTTTAGAGTGGTTTTAGATTCACAGCAAAGCTGAGCAGAAAGCACAGAGAGTTCCCACAGCCTTCTTGTCCCTGCATCTCAGCCCCAACCCCCAGCCTCTCATCATCATCAACATCCCTGCCAGAGTGGTACCTTTGTTAGAATCTGTGAACCTATGTCAACATGTAATTATCACCCAGAGTCTATAGTTACATTAGGGTTCACTCTTTCTGTTGTACATTCTGTGGGTTTTGACAAATATATCATGATATATATCCAGCATTATAGTATCATACAGAATGGTTTCACTGCCCTAAAAATCCTCTGTGCTCCACCTAATTATCCCTTCCTCCTCCTTATTCCCTGGCAACCACTGATCTTTTTATTGTCTGTAGTTTTGCCTTTTCAAGAATGCCATATAATTGGAATCATGCGGTATGTAGCCTTTTCAGATGGCTTCTTTCACTGAGTAATATGCATTTAAGGCAATTCCATGTCTTTTTGTGGTTTGATAGCTCATTTCTTTTTAGCGCTGAATAATATTCTATTGTATGATGTACCCTAGTTTATTTATCCAGTTCTAAAATGAAGAATGTCTTGGTTGTTTCCTGGTTTTGGCAGTTATGAATAAAGATGCTATAAACATTCATATGCAGATTTTTGTGTGTGGACATACTATGTATGGATATTTATTTATATTATATATATTTAAGGAAGTTTTATTTTTTCTGATTATAAAAAATATGTGCTCAATGGTAGACCATTTGGAAAATATAAAAAAAAGAAGAAAAATTTAAAAATTCAGTACAAGTCTATTTATTAATTTAATGTAATAAAATACATGAAATTGGAGCTGTCTTGGAAAATGTAGGACATATGGTTATGATATCCTATAATAGTCAGTGGTAAAGACAGGAAAGATTTAGGGCGTTCTAACTGCTAGTTCTGTTTCCATGAAAATTGCCTCTTAAGTGACTTTTTATGATAATCAACCTTCAAGCAAACACTGTCAGCTTTGCAAAATAGCTAACTGAGGAGTCCCTTGAACAACTGACCTCCAAGGAGGTACTGAAATTCTGCCCTGAAAAAATCCAAATGTACATTAGTGCCGGGTGAGGGGAATCATTCGTGTGGAATCCAGTGGATCGGATGCATGCATATTTTATGATGCCTGTTGTGACTGGTTCGGGTTCTAGGCGTGTTCACGTCTCCTGGGTACCTTCTGGCGGAGAGGTGGAGGATGCTGCGGGGGTGCAGTAATGCCTGAAGAGCAAGCCCAGAAGTGCTTATAAGTTGACCCAAGCATCTTGTCGCTTCTCATTGCTTGTTTTTAACAAGGCAAACGACCCATAACTCAAAAAGATCTTTTCATAATTTCTGTGAATGGAAGTATATGCCTAACAACTTAAAAAAAATTAGTTTTAAATATCTTTTTTTTTTTTTTTTTGGTGGAAGAAAGCTGATCTCGGGCAGGAGTACAAATGAAGGCTCACAAAACCTATGTCTAAATATAGAAAAAGTTGTAAGTCAAGCTAATAAACTGTAAAATAAAAGATGGCTTATTCGCCTACTTTGACAAAGAAACTTTCATCATGACCTGGAAATCCGGATTCAGATTTAGAAAGATTAGACTTCTTGAAATATCACAAGGGAGCATAGAGGTAAAGGATGGCCAGCCCCCAGCCCATGGTCCATCCTTATCCTCCTGCCCCTGGCTCCATCTTGGACCATGGACCCTACAACCTACAGGAGCAAAGCCCACAAATGGCTGCCCTTGGGCACGAGTGCACAGCCTCTCCCCCAACCCACGGTAGGACGGAAGTAAGAGTCTCTGGAAGGGCCTGGCTGGGGGCACTAGGGCCAGGGTACCTGGGTGTGTTCTGGAGAGGGCCACGGCTGGCCTCTGTGTGCGGACATCTGCTCGTCTTCTGTGAAGGGCATGGCTGGTGTTGGGCCAGAGAAGTCCTTCTGATGAGAGTGCCCAGGTCTGGGCCCTTCTTTCCTGGTATGAGAGATGATTCTGGAAAAGGAATCTGGAGTCTTTGAGCTTTGGTTTTGCTCTTAGTAAACTTAGCCATTACTCTTACCTTAATGAAAGTAGAGTGAGAAGCATCCACTTTAAAGTATGTTGGGATTCAGCAGCATGCGGTTCAAAAGTTGTTTTTAAGAGGTGGTATCATCGTATTCTGGCATAGGTTCATTTAGAAAGCTCTAGGCTTGAACAAATAGTACCATATACATTTATGTAATTCCTCCCCCCCATCTTTTCACTTTTTAAGAACCATAATGAAGTTTTGCCTAAAAACTGACTCCTGCTGTTGGATCCCAGGAATCACAGTTTCCTTCTGAGCTAAAGTAACGATTCATCTCCTGGAATCTCCCAGGTGGTGTTCTTAACGCTCACAACATCTGTGACTGTGTAGATGTTCCCGTGTTCTAAATTCTTGCTTTGAAGAGGTTGCTCATGAGATGAGTTAATTTCCATACACAGGAAAGGTCAAAATCGAGGTCAAGTTTAAACTGGAAGGGGTGTTTCTAAAAGGTAGGATAGTGAAATTCTCACACATACTGATGAATCACTTGTCATTTTTGGTAATGATAATGTAAAGGTTTTACACACAGTTTATTAGCGAGGGTCTCAAAATACTTTAGGGATGTGTGGACAGTGAACAAAGTTGGAGTCCTGAGGTTCTGTTCTCCAGTTGACTCAAGCGTATTAAAGTAATGCTTTGTTTTTACATCACTAGCCATTTAATCAAGATGGAAAATATGATGTCCATTGGTACCGTATCTAGAGAGGTGTGTACCGAGGGTGAGAGGTATGACCTCCGCCCAAGGTCAGTATGCTCACTTACCTGTTCTCTCATTCTTGCTTTGGAAAGTCTGTGCTCTCTAGAAAAAATTTTCCAATAAGATTAAAAAAAAAGTCTGTTGAAGGTGAAGAAGCTCATACAGATAAAGAGATATGTTTCAGAGTTGTTTTTTTCCCCACTGTTGGAAATATTCCTGATCACTGAATGTAATGAAATAAATTTGACATGTCGGGTGTAGTATGTGGTTGGGGCGCAAAATAAAGAGCCCGAAACTCAGAGTGGAAGCCCGACGTTTATGGTTATAAATGTGTACTTTAGAAAGTGATTTATAAAGAGGAACACCAGTGCCAAAATAGATAAATTGAAGCTTGTTCTCATTTAAGTAGGTTAGACAGTTCATCAAATATTGCTTAAAATTTCTGTCTCTGAAGGTTGGAAATAAGAGATTAAATGTCAGTGGCCAAGGCAGGGGATTTTGGAAGCCCAGCTACCCGGCAGTTTAGATGGAGATGAAATGCAGTTGGGCCAAGTGAGTACGCCTGGTGCTTAGCACAGGGCCCGGAGACCTAATCTGATCTGCTGCCTCTTTTGTTTGTCCCTTAAGGTAGGAGTGGGTTTTACATTTTTAAATGGTTGAGAAAAAATCCTAAGAAGAATAATACTTTGTGATATGAGAAAACCATATGAAATTCACGTTTCAGTGTCCATGGATACAAAGTTTTATTGGAACGTGGCCGTGGCCGTTTGTTCATGTATTGCCTCTGGCTGCTTTCACACTGCGGTGGCAGAGTTGAGTAGGTGTGACAGAGACCATATGGCCCGGAAAGCCTAAAATATTTACTATCTGTCCCTTTGCAGGAAACATTTGCTGAACCCTGGCTGAGTTAGATGCTGCTGGCAGCCTGTGCCCTCTCTTCCCTCCCTTTATCTTTTTTCTAATACATGAATGAATGAGTGTTTAATTATGTTGATCGGCAACACTTATATAGTGCTTACTGTTTTCCCATTCTTTTAGCCCATAATAACTCTGTGATGTGGGTACAATTATTATTCCCATTTTACAGATAAAGAAATGGAGGCGTAGAAAACACAGACGACTATACAAGTCAGCAGTTGAGATGGACTTTTGTTGACTCTGATTTTCTTTTTGACACAAGTAAGAAAATTTATTTTTTATTTTAATTGAAGTATAGTTGATTTACAGTGTTGTGCTAGTTTCAGGTGTACAGCAGAGTGATTTGGTTATACATATACATATACATATATATATATATATATATATATATTCTTTTTCATAATCTTTTCTATTATGGTTTATTACAGGATATGGAGTATAGTTCCCCATGCTGTATAGGTAGGACCTTGTTGTTTATCTCTTTTATGTGTAGTAGTGTGTATATGCTAATCCCACTCTCCTAATTTATCCTCCCCTCCTCCTTTCCCCTTTGGTAACCATAAGTTTATTTTCTATGTATTGACTCTGATTTTTATATTTAAAACAAACACAGACAGTCCTGAAGTACCAAATAAAATCTAGAATAACTCAAGGAAGTTAGAAAATTTAAAAACAATTTGGGCACCTTCCCTTTTGATGTTTGACACTTTTTTCATTTGATGATGTGTTTCTTTGATTACTTTTATTATTAAAGCCCCTTTGGTTGTTATGTATTTCCTTGAATATCCTAATTGTTTGATCCATTCTCTCAACTCAAAATTACTATGTGTCCATGCTGGCTAGACACTCTGGGGGCACATCTGTGAACACAACAGGATACTCGGCCCAGAGCGAGCTACAAGAATATGGTCGTCCTCCAGCAATTTGTATCACTCCCTAGATGTTCAGCTGCATAGGGTAATTTGGAAACAGCAGATCCCAGCAGATAGAGGTGCAGCTGTCAGATCAGGAAGCCTGTCTGTCCACTGGCCCAGATTGTTCTGATGATTTGTGGCATGACCTTGGAAACATCTTTACATTTTGCATTCCAGATTTTCATTCTGGAAAATACCAGCAAATTAAGCTGGTCTTAACAAAATCTGGTGCCCCCACATGATGTAATGAGTTCTGCTTTTTTATATTTCACATGCTTTCCTTGTTTACATGGATACAGGTTGTTGGTCTATAACTTGATGATGTAAATATATCCATAAAACATGGTGCACACAATCACATGTGGATACAAGAACTCTTGTTTCCCAAGGCATACCTGAACTGCCAGTGGGTAGGACAAGCTGAACTAGGTGGGGGTGCAGTGTGGACAAGTCCAGGGTCATTTGGGGGAATTTGCAAAAGCACATTTAGAGCGTGTTTGTAAGGCAGAGCGAGAAAACTATGGATGTGTGAAGAGGTGTGGGGACAGTGTTCACTTTATCCATTATTTTGAGTTCCTGGTGAGTTACATATAGCCCAGGGTCAGGCACAAATAGGTGTTCACTAAACATCATTCTACAAAGTCTTTGTACTGCCCAGTGGCCCTGGCACTTAGAGAATCACTGTATGTTTAGACTGAGGGAGCTAGGATTAAAACAGTTCATTCTAAGTGTTCTAAGTTTATAAAAAAGGTGATTATGTTTTATACTTTTTTTTAAATTGAAGCACAGTCACTTACAATGTGTCCATTCCTGGTGTACAGCACAATGTCCCAGTCATGCATATACATACATATATTTGTTTTCATATTCTTTTTATGTTTCATACTTCTTAAAGATGTGTATGATACTGAGAATTATGATTTAAACATATAGTCTACTATAATAGTTCACAGAGGTAAAAATGATTAATTTCCCATATTAAAGACACAGAAGCATAATTCTTAAACCAAAAATGTTGCATGGGTTGCTATTTTATGTTAGTTTGAACCATACACTTTATTAACTTTTAAGTTTATTTGCTGTGCTTTTTATAGCAAAGACCTTGACTTTTTATTTTCCCCCAACTTCACTGAGGTAAAATTAACAAATAAGAATTGTATACAGTTAAGGTATACAACATGATCATTTGATATATGTATGCATTGTGAAATGATTACCACACATCACCTAACAGAGTTATCTTTTAAAAATTTAAAAAAATTTTTTGTGGTGAGAATACTTAAAATCTGCTCTCTCAGCAAATTCCAAGTATAGAATACAGTGTTATTAGCTATAGTTACTGTGCTGTGTATTAGATATCCAGGTCTTAATCATACTATATGGCTGAAACTTTATACTCTTTGACCAGCATCTCCTCATTTTCCCCACCCCCTGCCCCAGGCAGCCATCATTCTACTCTGATTTTTATGAGTTTGACTCGTTTACATTCCACATAAGTGAGATCATGTGGTGTTTGTTTTTCTGTGTCTGGCTTATTTAACTTAGCATATAATCTCCTCCAGTTTCATCCATGTTGCACATGATAGAATTGCCTTCTTTTTTAAGGCTGGGTAATATTCATATGTATGTAAAATCTTATTTTCTCTATGCATTCACCTGTTGATGAACACTTTGGCTGTTCCATATTTCCATATCTTGGCTATTTTGAATAATGCTGCAATGAACATGGAGGTGTACGTATTTCTTCAAGATCCAGCTTTCATTTCCTTTGGATATATACCCAGAAGTGGGACTGCTGGATCATATGGTAGTTCTGTTATTTATTTATTTATTTATTTATTTATTTATTTATTTATTTATTTATTTATTTATTTATAGTGGGGAGGTAATTAAGTTTATTTGTTTGTTTGTTTGTTTATTTTAAAGGAAGTACAGGGGATGGAACCCAGGATCTCATGCATGCTAAGCATGTGCTCCATCACTGAGCTATACCCTCCCCCTCTATTTTTAATTTATCAAGAATCTCCACACTGTTTTCCATAATGGCTGTACAAATTCCCACGTGGTTTATAAGGATTTTCTTTTCTCTACATCCTTGCCAACACTTGTTATCTTTTGTCTTTTTGATAATAGCCATTCTAACAGGTGTGAGGTGATATCTCATTGTGGTTTTGATTTGCATTTCTCTGATAGTAATGTTGAGCACCTTTTCATATGCTTGTTGGCCCTGTGTATGTCTTCCTTTGAGAAATATCTATTTCAGGTCTTTTGTCCATTTTTCAATTGGCTTATCTCTCTGTTTTTTTTTTTTGTTGTTGTTGTTTGTTTGTTTTTTGCTATTGAGTTCTTTGAGTTTCTTGTGTATTTTAGATATTAACCTCTGGTCATGGCTTGAAAATATCTTCTCACACTTCCTAGGTTATCTCTTCACTTTGGTGATTGTTTCCTTTGCTGTGCAGAAGCTTTTTAGTTTGATGTAGACCCACTTGTTTATTTTTTCTTTAGTAGCTGTGTCAGATTCAAAAAATCATTGCTCAGAACAAGATAAAGAAGCTTTATTCCTATGTTTTCTTCTATGAGTTTTACAATTTCAGGTCTTAGGTTTAAGTTGTTAATTTTGAGTTGATTTTTATATATAGTGTGAGGTAAGGGTCAGTTTCATTCTTCTGAATGTGGATATCCAGTTTCCCCAAAACCATTTATTGAAGAGACTATCCTTTCCTTGTTGTATATTCTTGACTCATTTGTCATAAATTAATTCACCATATATGTGTAGGTTTATTTCTGGGCTCTCTATTTTGTTCCCTTGGCTTATATCTCTATTTTTATGCACATACTGTACTGCTTAAATTACTGTAGCTTTGTAAAATATTTTAAATTCAGGAAGTGTGATGCCTCTAGTTTTGTTCTTCCAGATCAAAATTGCTTTGGTTATTTGGGATCCTTTTTGGTTCCGTATGAATTTTAGTTTTTTTTTTTTTTTCCTATTTCTGTGAAAAATGCCACTGAAATTTTGAAAGAGACAGTGTTGAATCTGTACATCACTTTGAGTAGTTATGAGACATTTTAACAATATTAATTCTACCAATCCATGAACATGGGGTATCTTTCCATGTATTTGTTTCTTCAATTTCTTTCATTAATGTTTTATAGTCTTCAGTGTTCTGATCTTTCACCTCCTTAGTTAAATTTATTCCTAAGTATTTTTATTCTTTTTGATGGTATTATAAATGAGATTGTTTTCTTAATTTCTTTTTTGGATAGTTCATTGTTAGTGTATAGAAATACAACTGATTTTTGTATGTGTAATTTTAACAATTTTTTTGGTGGAGTCTTTAGGGTTTACTGTATATAAGATCTTGTCATCTGCAGAGACAATTTAACTTCTTCCTTGCTGATTTGGATACCTTTTATTTCTTTTTCTTACCTAATTTCTTTGGGTATGATTTCCAGTAATATGTTGATAGAAGTGGTGAGAGTGGGCATCTTTGTCTTAGAGTTGTCTAAAGTTGCTGATCTTAGAGGAAAAGTTTTCAGTTTTTCACCGTTGAGAATGATGTTAGTTGTGGGCTTGTATATCTTTCTATACTTACTTAAACTGTTGAAAGGTTTTATCATGAAAGGATGTCAAATTTTGTCAAATGCTTTTTCTGCATCCATTGAGATGATTGTATGTTTCTTCCCCTTCATTCTGTTACTGTGTTATAGCACACTTAATGTTTATATTGAACCATCCTTACATCCAAGGATAAATCCTAACTGATCATATTTTATGAGCCTTTTAATATGCTATTGAATTTGATTTGCTAGTATTTTGTTGAGGACTTTTACATCTATTTCATCAGGGATATTGGCCTGTAATTTTCTTTTCTTATAGTGTCCTCGTCTGGTTTTGGTATCAGGGTAATTCTGACCTCATGAGTTTGGAAGTGTTTCCTCCTCTTCAATTTTCTGGGAGAGTTTGGGATGGGTTGGCATTAATTCTTTAAATGTTTGGTAGAATTCACCAGTGAAGCCATAGGGAAAGACCTTGACTTTTATTATCTCATTTTACATATTATCAATTGACTGACAATTAAAAATTTGTTTTATACAATATAAAAAGAAAGAGCACAGATACTTCAAGTCTGTCTTACTCAGTATTCTACTTCTCACTGGCTACTCTTTCAGAGAACAGTGTCATTGGAGTTATTCTGTATTTGGGAAAAAAGAGACCAAAGAGCTGTTAGGAAACCCCCTGACAGGCTTTATGATAATTTATTTTACTTGATTTTATGTCTTTAATGAGATACAGAGGAATCTGACAGCTAGTGGGCAGAAGTGTTGAGATTAGAGATTTTATGTATTTGATTTGCTGTTGCGACTTTGTCAAATATATAGTTAATCTCTCTGCTGTTGATTTCCTCCTGCCATTAGGTTGGTAGTAAACAGGGTGTAAGCCGGCATAGTCACCTGTGCTTTTGGGCAGAGGTTTGCGAATTTCCTTGTGGTTTTTTTGTACAGAAACACAATTCACTGATGAGTGCTAAGACTTCTAGCCACAGGAGTCTCTGCTGTTTGTGTATGAGCTCACAGAAGTATTGCATGTGTGAGATGTTTACCATTTTGTTCCATTCCTTCTCTCTTTTAAATTTCTGATTCAGGAATTTCCACTTGGCCCAGTTTAAATGTCTCCTGCATAACTCTCTTCTCATAGTGTTTTACTGATATGCTTGATATGATATTTGAAGAAGGGGACTGTGTTATCTGTGTCCTCTCAAAAGGCTTGGTACATTACACATGAGAGCTCCTTGGTTTTGTTGTTAGTTTTACATATGTATGTATTTGTGGATTTATAAAGTTATTATTGGAGTGCTGCTTTATGCCAGGTCCTTGCTTAGCAGTTTATATGAGTTATTTCATTTATTTTTCACAACAACCCAGTAGGAGAGGCACTATAATTTCCCTCATTTTACATATAGGGAAACTGAGGCTTGGAGAAGTTAAATGGGGCATCCAAGGTCATTCAGCTTTTGAATGATGGGGTTGGGATTCAAACCTAGTTCTGATTCCAAAGCCCCTGTTCCTACCCATTCTGTTATAATGCAAGTGGTATTGAATTAAATATATAGACTGCTTTATGTTGTGTGTCTGTTAACTTTGGGATTTTGACCAACATTTTAATGAACTAGAAAAATTATGGTACCAAGTACATTCCTTTTCTTTATACCATGACTAGTAATGGGATTGATTACCTTCTAATGGACTTTTTCTTTTAAACAACAACTTAGTTAGCTATAATTTACATACCATACAATTCATCCATTTAAAGTGTACACTCCAGTAGTGTTTAGTATATTCACAGAGTTTTACAACCATCCCTGTAATCATTTTTAGAACAAAAGAAACTCTGTACCGTTACCAGTCCTTCCTCATTTCTCCCCAGCGCTCCCCACCCGTCCCCAGCCCCAGGCAACCATTAACCTAATTTGTCTCCAGATTTGCCTGTTCTGGACATTTCATATAAATGGAATCATGCAATGTATGGTCTTTCGCATCTGGCTTTTTTCACTTCACATCATGTTTTCAAGTTTTATCCACATTGTGGCAAGTATCAGCACTTCATTTCTTTTTATTGCCAAATAATATCAACTTTGTCTGGACTTACATATTTTATTTATCCATTCATCAGTTGATGGACACTTGGGTTATTTCCACTCTTTTGCTATTGCAAATAGTGCTGGTGTGACTCATTCACATACAAGCTTTTGTGTGGACATATGTTATCATTTACCTAGAAATGAAACTGCAGGGTCATATGGTTACTCTAGGTTTACTGTTTTTAAGAACTACCAGACTGTTTTCCAAAGTACCTGCACCATTTTCTATTTGCATCAGTGACATATGAGCGTCCTTTATATCCTTGCTAATACTTGTTATTATGTATTTTTTTGATTATAGGCATTCTTGTGGGTGTGAAGTGGTGTCTTATTGTGGTTTTAATTATTTTTGTCCCCTAATGGCTAATGCTGAGGGTGCATCTTTTCCTGTGTAACTGACTTGTAAATACAGATTTTTGTGTATATATTCTTTCTGAAGCAAGTCACACCTGTGCTGGTGTTGACATTTTCTCATCTCCTTTATTGTAATCAATTTGGAATTGTATCTAGAGTTGCAGCTAACTTATCTAAAGTCTCACCTTGGGTGATTCTTTGGCCAAGGGCATGGCACAGCGTTTTGGAAGCAGAAATTATTCATTAATTCATTCACATCAATCTATTGGCCAAATTATGTGGCTGAAAACGTGCATGGGAGAAGGAAGGGCTTCAGGGACTAGAGGAACCAACTAAAGATGAGCCTAAAACATTTAAAAGTCTGGAGGGTTAAAAGTTCAGGTGTCCTGGACAGAGAATGAGATACATGTGGGCTGGATTGGAGGCTGGTTGAAACACACTAAAAGAATGTTAATTAATGAATCAGCACCAAATTGGGAGGATGTCTGTAGTTTAAACCACAAATTGCTCAATACTTGAAGAATCACTGGCATGGTAACTTACATGGGATTCTCATTTCTTATATGAGAATACAGTTTCTTTGTTATCTAGGACTTATGTTTGTAAGTATCAGAAATCAGCTCAAGAACACAGAAGTTTTGTTTTGTTTTGTTGAGTTTATATTTGGTTTTTAAGGAGGTTGGCAGGAATTTTTTATAAAAATACAGAATATCTCCTGGACCGTTGGTAGTTATGTGTCTGTCTAGGGATTGTGCACACTGTGGAGGTCATCAGTATTCTGGATTCCCTGGCACACTTGGTTCCTCTTGTCTCTGCTAATCTGTCATTTTTTTCTCCTTTCCTGCAGCCTTTAATTATTTTTTTATTCCTCTTGTTCCTGAATTGACATGACCAAAAATGTGTCTGCCAACAGTTTCTGAACTTGAATATCACATCTGAATAGAAGAGTGTTCAGTAGGGTGTTCAGTACACACTCTGAATAATCTCAGCTGCCCCAGGTGGCAGGCAGAACCTGTGACATATTTAAAAAGCAGTATGCGATGTTCTGCAGAGAGTTTGGGGAAAGAAGAAAATAGATGAGACTTGTACACACATGGAACAGGGGAGGTAGGGCTTGCAGCAGTGCGTGTCCGTAAGCACGGTGTGGTCATGAGAAATGAATGAATCCATTCGTGGGCTAAAGGATACGTTGTGTCCTGGTCCCCCTGGTCGTTCATCAGGTCAGCCCAGTGCTTGAGGACCACATCTACCTCCCTGTTCAGCATTGTAAAGAGAACTTTGAGAAAAGTAGTCAGAGGAGCAGAACTGAAATGATATTAGGAAACTTTGGTGGCAAAACCGTAAAAAGGGGACAAGACCACCTCCTTCTGCCATTTGAAAGCTTAGCATACAGAAAAGATAGAGATTTGGTCTCGTTTCTCCAGCAGATCGGTGTTACAGAGAGGCATCTTTTAAAATTCATCTAAGAAAAAAATGTCTAACTCTTAACAAACAGAGTAAGGAGTGGCCTACAGTTCTGAGTTTTCTGTTAGTTACCACGCATCCAGGATATTAGAGATGTAGATGGAGTTTGAGATTTCCTCTATACTTTTAATGCCTTTTGATCGTGGCATTAGCCAGCATTGAGGTACTACAATTGGGCCACATGGCAATGTAATATGTAGATGGTAGCTCTGGGAGATACAATACACACATATTTGGACCTATATTGTTTTCTATACCAACATCTCTCAGTGTTGCGAATGTGGAAAACGTTCTTTCTGTGCTATTTAAGACTTACTTTACATTTCAGTCAGTTCTCTTCATCACCCAGAAATCTTATAGTTGTCGTGTCCTCCTGCTGCTGCTGCGTGTGTGTTTGGGGGAACAGTAACTAATTCTGATGGTAGTCTAAGCAAAATGCAGTTAGGGAAATCTCGTGCCAAACACGCATCTGCTCTAATGTTTGCCTTCATTAGTGTGCATAATCGGGAGTTTGCTTTAAATACTGTACGACCTTTAGCGTGAAAAAGTGAAATAGAGAGAGAGATGCAGGAGGCATTGGAGTTTTGGGGAGAATCATTTTATGGTCATCACTGTTACCATCCAAGACTCGTATGCATGTATGAGGTATGGCGCCTGAGCGTGCGTGCGTGTCTGCAGGCACGCGTGCGTGTGTGCATCCCTGCGGGCATCCCTGCGGGCTGCGCGTCTGAACCGTACGGGGGAAGCACCATTAAGGAAACAGAGAACAGGAGAACTAAGAAAACAAAGGGATGGATGTGGCATTACAATTTAGGAGACAGATAATTAAAATTCAACTATAAAACCGAAAGACACTTGGAGGATATAGATAGTAATATTGGGGCTATCATACAAAAGGGCTATCATTTCTTTCTATTCTTAGGAAAGAGATTTAGAAAATGAAGCAGAGTTTTTCTTTTTTCTTTTCTTCTTTTTTTATTATGTGGGTTATTTTGGAGCTAGAGGGTGTGTGAAACTTGAGATATTTAGTGTTTGGCTTTTTGGATATAAGGAGATAAATGCATGTTGTGAAAAACAAATCTTCACATATGTGATGAAAATAAAGTTACTTATTTTTCCTTTTATATATATGAGTGATTATGGTGGGAAATTTGAAAAAACAGAAACATATGAGGAAGGGGAAATAATTGCCTGTTTACTCACCAATAAAAATCATGCTCATACTGTGTTTTTTTCCTATTCTTTCTTGTTATTATTTTAACATACATATATATAATATGTACATACACATGGTATGTATTTTTTCACACAGTCACCTCAATTATCTGGATATAGATGGTGCTGTGTTAGTGACTTTCAGTATGTTGCTTTTAGAGCTGTTGCTTCTGTGACTGTGGCTTTCAGGGGACTGGGGGTGGGCAATAACTAGGGGGGATTGTAGGACCAAAGGAGAGGGTTTTATTTTAGAAAATAAGGGAGTACTTAACATATTTATGTAGCTGAATGTCTAAAGCCGATCATTTCCTTGAATTAGCTCGAGTTATTTCTGCCTGTTAGACTTTGCCTCAAACTTAACATCTCTCTGAATGAGCTGACTGTTCTCATCTCTGCCTCTCCTTTTCAAAAAAAAAAAAAAAAAAAAAAAATCCTGACACCATCCTGCTTCTCTGTGTTCCCGTCTTAATTCTGTTCTGCTCCCCATTGCATCCCCAGGGTTTTGCATAGTCCTTGTCACACATTAGATGCTCAAGAAATATTTATTATT
Source organism: Camelus dromedarius (assembly GCF_036321535.1). Classification (NCBI taxonomy): domain Eukaryota; kingdom Metazoa; phylum Chordata; class Mammalia; order Artiodactyla; family Camelidae; genus Camelus; species Camelus dromedarius. The sequence continues at coordinate 110,831,475 of NC_087437.1, read as the reverse complement.
ATGAATGAAGTAAAGGTTGACTTCTATCTTTATGTCTTCTTGGTTTGTGGCATCTCTAGCTACCTAGTTTCTCCTCCTCCCCCTCTCTTTACTTCTCTTCCTTTCATTCCTTCTCTTCATCTCTGTGGCTACTGTCTCAGCTTAGACTTTTGCCCTCTCTTGCCAGGCTGATTTCCGTGGCTATTCTCCTAAAGCTCTCAGTGGTTCTCAACCTGGTTGGCCAAAGATACTCCCTTGAATTCCCAGAGCCTCCATGTTTCATATAGAGATTCAGTTCCAACCTTTTCAACTTACAGTGGTGGTGAGCAAAGGATGAGTCATAACCTGTACATTGATCAGAATAATGTAATAGAACCATGGACCGTTGGTTCTGAAGGATTTCTTCAAGTCCAGATGCTGAGAAAGCTAAGGAATCCCAGCCAGTGATTGCTGTGGTGTCTTTAGACCTTGGATGGCGAAACTGGATTATGTTTTCCTACATTTTTACTGGGAAAAAAGACCTGCTACCTTTAGGTACATTAGAATTTATGAGCAAGTGAACGCAGTGTGCCAGTGTGTGAGGGCTTTCTGGAGGATGAGGAGAGCTCCCTGTTGGACCACTGGGACGATTACTTGTCCACAGTCAGAGCTCATATATATATTGCCCCGGATTGTTTTGATTCTTCTTCTTTTGAGTTGTCTGCAGCTGAATTAATTAAATTTCAAGAATAGTCTATTGTTAGCTGAGTAAGCTCACCTTGGGAAGAACCCAAGGTCACATAGGGCCAGATCTGCAAATACAGCAGTCACTGCATGACTCTGGGAACGTCTTTGGACTCAACTTGGTGAAGCTGGGTCCCTGGAGTGAATGAGTCTGGGAGCTCTTCCATGAGAGAACCCAGGGTCTGGGTCTTCAGAGGACCTGAGGAGTCTGAAGGACTTACCTTCTTTGTTTTGTTGCCTGATGAGATGGCAAGTAACGCTCCAAGTGAGGAATGTCGGTCAGGTGCTGGGGAATCCTTAACGATCATTCCACCTAGGCTGGTTAAACAGGAAAGCCCGAGTCCAAGTGGTTCAGCAGTTCAACGCTTTTCCCCCCACCTCCCCCACCTAGGGAAACCTTGCACTTGTTCCACTGTCACACTGGAAAAGTATTCTGAAGGGACGAAAACATACAGGAACAAATTGTCATCCAGGAACCCTAGAGTGTGTCTCACATCACATTTTCATCCCCGGTCCTTTCCCTCTGATGACCCTTTGGAAAACGATTGGGTGAATGACTCACCCTCCGTTGGCTGGACCCTCAGCTGTAAGATGAGGGGGAAGGGGAGGCACTAAATGAGCTCTCAGCCCCCCTCTTGCCGTTGCTTTCCGGGGGGCCGTGGAGCCAGACAGCAGCCGATCCTGGGGCCTGAGTGATAAGGCCAGCCGGCAGAGCTGGCCAGGGGTCCCAGGGCAAGTCAACTAATGACCTGCAGCATTTTCTTTTGCCGCAGCTTGACTACCCATATGTTTCCAATCACTGCTTCGTGTTAATAGAAACTAAATCTCTCCAAGCGCTTGTCTTGAAGTTATTGTTGGGGACTTTTGGTTAATGGTCAGAAAACAAATTTCTAGTGGTTTGGGCTGATAGCGGAACATGTTAATTCCGAAGACTCTGGCCCTCGTGTTGGCCTGTGTTACTGCTCTGTAGAGCCCTGTACGAGGGGGCCAGACTCAGATGACCCCGGACCAGGGAGGCTGTCTCGGTGGATGAGTGCCAGCGCGACCCAGGGTGACTGACGGCTGGCAGGCCACCCTCCAGGGCTTGTTGCTGTGGTCCAGTGTCGCCAGCTTTTTCTATTTTTAAAGAGGAGTTGGAACCCCTGATTTGCCTGTGATGTCTTTTCAGTTTTAAATGTTGGACCAAAAAGGGAAAAACATTTTTTTTTAAAAACAGTCCCACCGTCCAAACAAAATATGTCTGTAGGCCACACACACCCTCAGGCCACCCAGAGGCAATTTCTGAGCGTACAGAGCACAGTATTTCTTGTGCGTACTATTTCTTATTGGCAGTTTCAAACATTCACAAGTGGAGACTAGTATACTGAACCCCCAACTCTTGTGTTACCCAGCTTCAAAGATTAGCAGGTCACACACACACACACACACACATCCACACACCTATCCTGGATTATTTTGATGTAAATCCCAGACACTATATTATCTCATCTGAAAATATATCAGTATGTGTTGCAAAAAGATAACATGAAAAACCATACTGCCTATAACTCCTTAATAATATCCAATATCTAGTCAGTTTTTAAATTTACGCTTCTGTCTCATGATTTTTTAATAGCATATCTTTTTCAGTCATGATCCATATCACCCATATGTTGCCACTGATGGATACATGTCTTAAGTGTCATTTAATTAGTAAGTTCCTCACTACTCTCTCTCTTTCTCTCTCTTGTCTTTTCTGCCTTTTACTTTATTTGTTGAAGTGACTTAAGTCTGACCCATCAAGTTTTCCATGTTCTGGATTTTGCTGATTGAATCCCTATGGATTTGTTCAAAATTTACATACTAATTTAGTATCTTTAGTTTTATAGTATAAAGGAGTCTAGATACCTGTATTTTTGGCAGTTTTGCCTGTTTTTTTAGCAGTTTTTCTCCTGCTGCTGCATAGTTTAGACAAATTCCTGCTTTACAGGGTCTTTCTCCTGGAAATATGATACTATTAAATGTCCTTTTTTAAAAAAATTGAAGTTTAGTCAGTTTATAATGGGTCAATTTCTGGTGTCCAGCATATATTTCAGTCATACATGTACATACATGTGTTGGTTAATGTCTTTTTGCTTTTACAAATAAGAATATGGTGGGGATGATCAGATCTAAGATCATGTCAGCCTATAGCTGGCTTTGGGATCTGTTGATGAATTTATTTGAAGGCTGTATGCTTTCCTGAAATGCTCGGTGCTGCCTCGTGATGCAAAAACTTGGTTCCTATTTTTAGCTTTTCAAACTCCAGACAGCAAATAGGAAGCCTCCAGAATCATTTTGGAGTAGAATACTTTGGATTTGAAATCAAGGCACACACTGTGGCACTCTCATTAAAAATGGTATGTATGTAGTTCAGCTCAAGTGAAATAATTTGTTGAGCTACAAATAGTAATAAATTGCAAAAGTGATTCACCTGGATTTTTAGGAAAGGTTATTTGGAAACCTGAAAATCGGTTGTTTTGAAATAATTAAGCTATTTTAAGAATGAAGCCTAAGATACAAAGTAGGGAGTTATTAATACTAGTCTTAAATGTTTTCCCTTAAAATCTTTCATGAAGTTAAAATAATTGGTGAATTTCTTTTGTCAACGTACTGTCAGGTTGGTTCAGATTCCTTTAACGTAATACATAGAACTCAGTTTGAATTCAGAGAAAGGGTTTCAATATTAATTCTTTTAATATGAATCTTTATATGAAGTGTCTGTTATGACTGAGATGAGCCTCCTGTGGAAATTTATTGGTGGACTGTTTCGGGGTTTCAGCACATTGATTTGTTGAAACTTAGCATCTGATTTTGTTCTTTAGGTCTTCGTTTGTGGTCCACAAAGCTGTTCAGAGAATTCAAACAGCCAATGAAGTTATATTGATAATATGATGCCAAGTAAGATGTTATTTGAAGTAAAATATTATAATGGCCCATGAGGACGAGAAAATACCAACACACAAGGGCAAATGTGTACATAATGTGAACAGTGAGCTGACTTAAGGCTGCAGCGTGATAAATGATGGAATTACTAAACCGTGAAGAAACAGAACGTTGTCATCTCGGTTGAGAAACAGGAGAGTGTCTCTTGGTTGTCTGTTTTCTAGCCTCAGGAAGGATGCACGAGGTGCATTGGATTTTCTGGCGACCCTTAACTGCACTGTGTCTTTAGCAAGAAGAAACCATTCTTACCAAATTCATTGGGCGGGTAAGCTTGGGTTGAATACCAAGGTATTCAGGTTTAGTTGCTATGGAGATTTTTTCACAAAGAAAAAGAATTCGAAACCACTTAAAATGAGCAGCTAGCGAATTTTTAAAAAATGTATTATGTTATTTTGATCTGTCTGCCTGGTACGTCTAGTTCCATTCTGTTGACTAGGAAACTAAGTCTTAGTGCAACTCGATTTCAAATCTAGCCATTATGGACAAACCTGAAAATAGAAAAGTGATGTCCACACTCTTTTAAGCTCTGTGCTCTGTTTGCTGTTCACAATACTTATAACCCCAAATGCTGTCGTGTCTCTTTGTAAGGGGAGGGGTGGGTGGAGGTGAGGGTCATTGCTGAACTAACCTGAGCTACACCGTTGATGTCCTCTTTCCTTCCATCCTCCCTTTGCTCCTTCCTTCTCTTCTTTCTTTCCTTCATTTCTTGCTTGTCTGTCTACCTGCCTCCCTGCTTTGGATTACAGTTCTGTCTCCAGAGCCATACTTTAGGATCTGTTCAAATCTGAAGAGTTGTGAGTCATTTCCATATAGATTCTCCCGTGGTTCTTTGTATTCCTCTTTTGTATGCAGACTTGATCCCTGGCACACTTCTATTCAAGATTTCCACTTATTTAAAAGAGTACCCAAGCATCATCTTTTTAATAGTCTGTCTTCCAGGGAAACATACAGCTACTGTAGAGGAAGGCTGTCTCAAGGGTCCAACTTCAAGATGGTTATCGTGAAGCTGACATTGAGCTTTCTTTTGATGGGTGGCCTGGATTGATGGATGGAAGAAGAAGGGAGGTGCTATTGTGGGTTCATTGCATGCTGATCCCCAAACTCCGGAGTCCAGGGCTACGTGATTTTCGTCCTCTGTAAAGAGAGGAGTGTATTTCCTTTCATTCAGGACCTGCCTAAGTTAAGTGACGTCTACAGGGCCATTGGGAAGAATAAGATAACTAGTTTTCTGCCCTTTTTAGTGTGACAAACAAAGAGTTGCTTTTGATAATGGACAAAATCCAGCTTCAGGAAACTGTGCAATTTACTTTCTGTGTCCTTTGTCGAGCATCCCAAGGGAACACTATTCATGGCTGTGATATCCCACAGCAGGAGGCCTGGTAACTGGGGCAGCTCTCCCTGGATTGCTCCTTGGGTTCCACGTTCACAGCGGGATCCTGTGATGCTGGGCAGCGCGGTTTGATTCAGGGAGTATGTATCAAGCACCTGTTAATGTTCTAGGGACTCTGAGAAGTGCTAGAGATAAAAGAATATGTGAGACACAGACGCTGCCCATCAGGTACTCACAGCCCAGTGTGTGAATCAGATACGTAATCACACACGTGGAGAACAGTGTGAGATGCAGGCAGAAGGAGACGTAGACACAGAGCCCAGAGTAGAGAAGTGCCCATCGTGTTGGGATTTCTTGGAGGGATCTTCTCTCTTCATGAGTGTTTGGAGACTGGATCCCAAATCCTCAAACTACAGTCTAAGGGCTAAATTCTGCTTGCTTCTTGTTTTTTAAGCCCCTTACATTTTATGGTTGGGGAAGAAAGTCGAAAGAAGACTAATAAATCATAATGTGAAAGTTACATGAAACTCACATTTCAGTGTCTAAGGTGAAAGCTTTATTGGAACAGAGCTGTGTTGTTTGTTTCCGTGTTGTCTGTGGTTGCTTTTACATTACAGTTTCTGAATTAAGTAGTCACCATGGAGAATGTATTGCCCACTGTGTTAGTCGGCCTGGCTGCTGTAACAGGGTACTGTGGGCGGGGTGATTTAAACAATATAAATTTTATTTTCTCACAATTCTGGAGGTTAGAAGTCTGAGGTCAGGATGTTGACAGGCTCGATTCCTTCTGGGGCCTCTCTGCTCGACTTGTAGGGGCCATTTCCTCCCTGCGTCCTCACATGGTCTTCCCTCTGTAACTGTTTCTGTCTTAATCTTCTCTTCTTACGAGGACACCAGTCATACTGGATTAGGGTCCACCCAGATGAGCTTATTTTAATCTAACTACTTCCTTAAAGATATTATCTGCAACTACAATCATATTCTGAAGGACTAGGGGTTAGGACTTCAATGTATAAATTTTGGCGGACCCAGTTCAGCCCATAATACCCATATTTCCCATCTGCTCTTCATAGAAAAAATTTGCCCACTCTGGCCCATTCCATTGCTCGACAATTTGGTGAGCTCCTTCCTTTCCCCTCCATCAGCATACCATTCTCTTCTCAATCTGTCCATCCATCCTTCCATCCCTTCATCTGTGGTTGTTGGTCACCATGGCATCAGCTGCTCCAGGACTTGTTTATGGAGAATACAGAACTCTCACCAACAATTCCCATAGGTTGAGCTCTGCATTCCTCTTCATCCATGGCCGATGTTCCAGTATTTTCTCAGTTCCATTATTCCACTCTCAAACAGCTTCCTCCGCCCCTCAGCACTCAACTCCAGCAGCTGGTTACAAGGCCCACAGAGAGGGTATTCAGGAGAAACCTTAATTTTTTTTGTGTGTGTGGCCCATTGAAATGTAAAACAATGCAGGGCTGGGACCTCTGTGCAGTGAAGCTCAGCACGGAATTACTTAAGAAAGCTATTGGCTGGCACAACAAGGAACGCATTTTTACCTTTCTATAAAATGCTGAAATTATGTACTTTATTATCGAGATGATGGAGAGATGTATGAAGTCAGTGCAAAGGACTCCCACAGCCGTAAATTTTCTTCCCTGTTGTCATGGAGCTGTTTTGCTCTATGCTTTTCCTTGTGGTATTTCTTTCTTAAAATTGAACATTACTGATCTCATTTTAAGCAAAATGCTCAGGAAATATACAGGAAGAGGGCTTTTTTTTTCTTTCTTTCTTTCTGTGGTTCCACTGCATGTTGTGTGGTTTCAGAGGCACTTCCTTTGGTTGCCCCAAAGGTAGCGTTTCCTCAAAACCAGAGAGCTTTCTTTTGGAAGCATTCTAAGATAATAATCTGGATCTGGCAAAAACATCTCCAGCCACTGCTGCGTTTTCAGTTCTTGATGTGGGGTTGATCGCCATTCTCACAGAAGAGAGAAAAATCTCAGATATTCACTATGTGGTCATTCAACATTTGGAAAAGAAAAAAAACCCCAGAGATTAAATACAGAAATCAGTAACAAATTCATCAGGGAGAAGACACATATATATAGGGTCCAGTTTTAAAAGAAAGAAAAAGAGAAAGCTTAGGGGCTCACACAATATGTTTTAAGGAGCATGTGGTGTGGCGGTGTACTGCGGCTCACAGGGCCAGATCTTTGCTTCTTACTCTAGTAAAACAGCAGTATTAACAATAAAACCATTAAAAAAAAAATGTGAAATTGCAACCCCATTAGTTAGAACTTTGTGCTGCAAAGTTTAGAAACCCAAGATGATTTAAGGCCAAAGTGGGAAAGTATTGGCCCCCTGTAAGGATCAGGATAAAGCCAGGCTTAGGGGACAGTTTGACCTGGGGAAGTTAGCATGTTGGGCCTCTCTTTCATCGCTGTTTTTCCCTGAGTCCGATTAGCTTTTCTCAGTCTAGCTTGAACCAGAGGCATGGCTGCCAGCAGCTCTAGGCTGACTTCCTCAGTTTTAAAAATTATTCTCAAGGAAGTTCTCCGATTGGCACACATAGATCATTAACCCACCTCTGGCCAATCACTGTGTCCAGGGGCTTGGGGTTAATGATGATCCCAGCCTGGGTCATGTGCTTATCTTTGTCTGGGGATGGTGGAAGAAGAAGGTATGGAGGTGCTGTGCAGAGAAAAATAGTAACAAATAAAAGAGGAAAGGCATGGTCCCCACCACCACTCCTAAGCAAAAAGAGACATCAGAGAACTTGATATTCCTATTCCATAGGCTGGAGACTAATCAGAAAATAAGGTAATTAATGCCCCTGAAATATAGGTAAGAAAGATAGAGTGCTCATTGCCCCAAGAGGTATTTATAGGTATTTCTTTAAAAATAAAAATGTACCGTATTCATGGGTCATGACTCATCATGAGGACAAAGGCTAACACTCTTGGGTGGGTGGCTTGACTCTTTGGTCTCGATGTGGGATGAACACTGTACCTTTCCAACTCCCTTCTGGTGACCCTGGGTTGTAAGCATCAGATCCATAGCTCATCCTGTCCAGTGAGTCCAGAGAAGTGGGGGAGAGGGTGGGTGTGCTGAGCCCACTCTTATATGTTTCTTTCATCTTAAAGGAAAGTTATGGCAAGAGGTATACTCTTATGCTGGCCACATACAGAAACATGTATATATATATATATATATATATATATATATATATATATATATATATATATATATATATATATATGTGTGTGTGTGTGTGTGTGGTTATATACATACATAAATATGTGTGTCATTTCTTTTGATCTATCTGCGTATCTACATGTCATCTATCAATCATCTAATCAGTCATCTTTCTGACAATCTTCCTTGAAGAAGAATCACCTGAATCTACAACCATGTGACCTACTATCAGTTTAACGGTTGGAGGAGAATGCCTTCATGCACTAAGTATCCCTTTAGAACAAGTATGTTACCTTAAATGTCGTTAACTGTTTTATTGAACTTCACAGAGATTGTATGAAGCACTGCTGCTCATATAGGATTTTATATCTATAGCCTACAGTTAGAAAGCTTGCGTATTGGGGAGGAGGTTAATATTTGGTGGGAAATATTTTTCTCCAAGGTAGGTAGTTTTCATGTGGATTTTATTAGGTCTTTTGAAATGGTGAAACATGCCACACATCCAGAATAGCACATAGAACTTGAATGGACAGCCTCCTGGCTGGTGTGGTCATCACCAGCTCAAGAAATGGAACATTGTCAGCCCCCCAGAAGGCCTCCCCTTCCATCCTCAATCACAGCCTCCTCCTGCCTCCTAAGGATAACAGCTGTGCTAGACTTTCATGGAATCATGTTTTTGTTTTTCTTCACAGTTTTATTACTCAAGTATGTATCACTGAGCACTTTAGTTTTGCTTATTTTTGAATCTTAAATGAGTGGAATCAGTCTTCATTTACTATTTTAGGTCTGGTTTCATTTGCTCACTTTTTAAAAAATGAGATTCATTTCTCTTGTGTCTACATAGATCTGGTTTGTCCATTGTCATTATGACACAATTTTGTTGTATGAATAGACTAGCTGATGTAGTCATTCTACCACTGATGAAGTTTGAGTTAGATCTAGCATTTGGCTATTATGAATAGTGCTGCAGACAACCTTGGGGGACATCTTCCCCAGTGCACATGTGCATGCATTTCTTGGGGTTTATCTCTAGGACTGGAGAGTCTTTATCATTGATGGATAAGGAATTGAGCCAGTTCCACTCTCCCTGAGAGGATAGAGGTGTTCCTATTGTTTCATGTCCTCAGGGACACCTGGCATTATCACTCATTTGAATTCTAACTATTCTGGTAATAAGTGTATTTCCTGGTTTTAATTTACATTTTCCTGATAGTTGATAAGGCTAAGCTCCTACTCACAGGTTTCTTGACCATTTGGAATACCCTGTTTTGTGGCCTGCCTCTTCAAGTCACTTATCATTTTTCTACTTGGTAGTCAGGTCTTTTTCTTATTGATTTATTGTATGTGTGTGTGTGTGTGTGTGTGTGTGTGTGTTAACATATTCTGGATAACATCCTTATGTTGGTTATATGAATTGCAAATATTGTCTCCTAGTGTGGCTTCTCTTTTATTCTCTTATTTATGAAAGAAAAAGAAAGAAAGAAAGAGAGAGAGAAAGAAAGAAAGAAAGAAAGAAAGGAAGAAAGAAAGAAAAGAAAGAAGTTTTTAATCCTGAATGTAATCGGGATTATTAGTTACATGCCTTTTATGTCTGTCCTATTTAAATTAAATCTTTTTGTGACCCAAAATTACCCATAGTTACCTGAGATACAGCATCTTATATAAACTGGTATTTTTATCCTTCCCAGATAACACCAGCGCATGAGAGTATTTTAATTCCTTTTACCCCATCTGGTTTATAGGATATTGTTCTGGTATAATTATGTTAAACCTCCTAAGACATTATTATTTTATCTGTCTCAAATGGCCTTTGTTTTTACTCAGTATGGAATTCGAGGCTGGCAGTTCTCTTCCTTGCCCACTTAGAAGATCCCCGTTCACCCTCTGCTGGCTTCAGTTGTCCTGTGAGAGGTCAGCTGCCAGCCCCGTGGATGCTCTGAAAACATCAGGCAGCCTCTTGCTGCCTGTCCGACTTTTCTCTCCATCTTTGGCTTTTGCAGTTCTACTGTGACATGTCAAGGTGTCAGTATCTTTTGATTTCTTCTGCTTGGGGTTCATAGGACTTCTTGAATCTGTGGGTCTGTGGACCTTGATTTTATGCATTTTGGGAAATTTCTAGTCTGCATCTCTTTTGCCCAGTTCACTTTTTTTCCTTCATATTGGACCTTTTTACTGTATTTTCTGTGTCTCTTACCTTGTCTTTCTCTATTTTTCATATTTTTGTCCCTCCATTCTGCCAACTAGTGTTGTGAAAAAGAAATACTATTTGCTCACTCAAAATGGTCTCTTTGGTCCTACTATGTGCTAAGCACTGTCCTAGGTGTTTGAGATACTTCAGTGAACAAAAGAGACAAAGTCCCTGTCTTTGGGAATTACCATTAAATAGTAAACAATTGTTTATTAATTGTAGTGGATTAATTATTATTAATATTTCTTCATTTTAATTCATTAAATTGAATGATATAGTATGTTAAGGAAAAGTAGAGCTGCTTTGGGAAGAGGGGCAGTTTGGTGGGGAAAAGTGGGCCTAATTAGGCTACAGTGGTCAGAAAGTACCATTTGAACGAAGACTTAAAGAATGTCAAGAGATTCGCTAATTGCATATCTGGAATGTTCCAGAAAGTGGGAGCATGTTTGGAAGGTTCAGGGAGCATCAAGGAGGGTAAAGTGGTACGAGTGAGGGGAGCTGAAGCAGGAGACGAGGTCGGAGAAGGAACGATGAGGCCCAAGCAAGACGTGACAGGCTTTGTAGGGCCCTCCCAGGAGTGTGGCTTTTACCCCTGGATTGAGCAGGGAAGGGATGTGGTCCCATTTTCACATTGAAAGTTTCCCTCTGGCTCCTAGGATGAGAATGGACTGTAGGTCGGCAAGTGTAGAAACAGGGAGACTTGTTGAGAGGCCGTGCTATGGTCCGGTAGGGAGTGGATGTGGCTCAGACTTTAGTGGCAGCGGTGGAGGTGCGGAGAATTGACTTAGATTTAGAGTAGAAAAAAGAGCGCATCTTCATGCCTACAAAAATGCTGCAGCAGAGCGAGAGAGTTTGAGGATGTAGAGGAGAGAGAGGGAAATTGCTGGAACATCGTCCTTGAGTGGAGGGTGGGTTGCGTGGGGTCTAGTCACAGGTGGAGGAATTGGTCTTAGGTAGGATGTGATAGTTATCTAAGGTCACAAGCAGGAGGTTGGAGCATGTGGGTGCAGACAGATACGTGTTGGTGACTATGTGTAGCCTTCAAAGTGATGGGTCCTATGTGACAACTTCAATTTTCTCAGAGAAGTATGATGAAAAATCACCAGCTGAGAGAAAAGGTGGGGAGAAATTATTGGGCATCTGGGAAGAGAAGAATAAATGTGAACTTCATGAGTGGGTATGAGTGGACTGGGAATTTTGGTGTGAGATCACTGATTTCATTTAAAGGGACTTGACAGTAGTGGTCATGGGATTAAAATAAGACCAATAGATTGTTTGGGTTTTTAAAAAATTTTTCCTCAGAGTCAACTGTTTGGGTCTAGGCAGTTTGTTGGATTTAAGCAGGTTGATGTCTTTGCCAGGCAGATGTGACCAAGTAATAGAGGGACAAGGAAGTTCAGGAAGGGAAATTAATGATAAGCCAAGGAGGACTGTGAGGCAGCAGAGCTGTGAGGATCAGTGAAAGGTGGAGGGGATGTTTGGGTTAGGGTCTGAGAGGGAACGGTCTGTCTAGACGGGAGGCGGTGAACTGAGGGTGGGGTGCATGGTGTTGGCTGTATGGAGGGTTTATTGGTATCTTTCCCCCTTTTGGTTAACAACTCTATGTATTTCAGATATTTAGCATGCAATGTCTTGAAAATTCTTAGTAGGTGTTATAAGTTGAAAAGCCCAAGTATTTGTGTATTATTGGAATAAACGTATATATCCCCCCATCTCCCCGACCCTGGTCCCTATTTCTCTTCTTGCTATTTGGGATTCTAAAAGGAAGTGGCAGAGGACTTTACTCTGTGTTTAGGAGAGATCTCAGGCCTGGGTGGTTTTGGTCATGCTTCTGGTCTTGGTTATCATCACAAGGGTGTAGTCCATTTAAGTCAACAGATATTTTTTGAGGGTTCACCATGTGCTAAATACTCTTCTAGGTACTCGAAATAGAGTTGGGAGCAAAGTAGATAAAAGTCCTTACCCTGGTGGAGCTGATATTTGGTTGAGGGTGGGGGGTGGGAGGGAGAAACAATAAATAAGACAAATAGTAATAAAAGAAAATGTTTAGTGTGTGTATAAAGCGGGGGGCAACCTAAAGCAGGGAAGTGGGGAAGGAAGTGTGCCAGGGGAGAGAGGTGATGGTGGAGGGTTGGGGGAGTGGCTCAGAGGACCTAACTAGCAGTTACCTTGAACAAAGAGCTCAAATCTAAGGTCCATGTATGCCCAGAACAAAGGCAAGTCCCCACGGGAGCAAACAGCACAAGCTGGCACCATGTCCTTGTAAAAACAAAAATCCATGCTAATGCCAAAGCCAAGAGTATTGTTTTTGGTTATTGAAGTCGAATGAGTCAATAGACTCCCTGGATGTGGCAGTATCGTCTATGAGACCAGGGACATGGGCAGTTCGTTTGCAGCTCTATTTGATTTTTTGGGAGAGGAGGCTGTCTGGTGGGTGTTCCTTCAGGAGGCTGCTGACCTCAGACCCGGCCAACCTGACTAATTTTTGCCAATGGAAAGTTATGTGTGTAAAGGATTACAGCTGTTCTTTAACGGGCTGAGCTCATCTGTGGCTAGAAAGAAGAACAGAGGCTTTGGGAGGAGTGAGGAGTGTGAGTCATGGTCTCCAGCCTTAGCAAGGTGTGTGAATGCACTGAAGCTGAGATGGCTTATCTTGGTCACAACCAGCCCTCTGCGAGGATTCTCAGCCTGGAAGGTTAGCATTGCTGTGATCCAACGCTGAGAAATTCCTTTTCGTGGAAGCCAGGCAGCTGGGAGCAGAAGACTGAGCTTGGGTGTTTCAGGTGATCTGGGGAAACGTTCATCAACCTGTTTGCGTGATCCTACCCCACACCGACCGGTTAGCGTGTGTAACTCTTGGTGCCTCCACCAAGAGCAGTGTGTCATCCTGTGAGTCACCTGCTGTGTTTTACTGGGAAGTCTGGGAGAGCGTGAGCTGGTTGAGCTCGAGCAAAATTCCGTTCAGTATGTATTTCTTGACTGTGAACCAAAATCACAAATAGGTTAGTATGAAATACCCACCCAGTGGTTACTTATCTCAGCCCAGATCTTGAACTTGGCTCTGGCAGGAGACCTTGGTTCTGCGAAAGGACCTGGTGAATATATTCGTGAATTTCCTGTTCACGCATGATGCATATTCTTTGACGATTGCCCAGTTTGATTTGCTCACCTTAGATAACCTTGCTCGGTCATCTTTCTCAGATGGTGTGATGACTACCTTCCAGGAGCTTCATGACAAGCCCTGAAATCTTGCCTTGGTTGCCTGCCTGCCACATTTGGCCTTGAAAGGGAGATGAGGTGCCCCGTGAGTAAGCGCGGGCTTCGGGAGTCAGACTCAGCCCTCTGGCTTTGTGAGCCCAGACCCTGTGAATGCTAATGGTGATGAGAACAATGAAAACAAATTCACTGCACGTGAGGATGCCCAGGTCAAAGATGATGACAAGGCCACAGGCCAGTTGGAGCAATGAGATCAGGGAGAGATAGGGTCCCAGCCTCAGTGAGACCAAGTTAGAATTTCAGACCTGCTTCCCATTTGTTGAGTAGCTTCAGGCAGTTCATGTAACCTCTCTGTGCCTCAGTCTCCTTATCTGTAAAATGGGTCTAGTCATGGTACTTTGTTGAACTGTCATGAGGACAAAGTACAAAAATAGATGAGCAGCCCCCAACCTTGTGCTTTTCACAAAGTGCTCGGGAAATATGGCCTCACAAGCGCAATACTGTTATAGCCTGTTTTACAGATGAGGGACAGAGGCTTTACAAAAATTAGGTGATAGGCTTGTGACTAGAAAAGGAATTCATGGCCAGTCTAGGTCTGTTAAATGGGATAAATGTATAAATCGTGGTCTGTTTAAATATGTGCCATTTCGTATTTTCAACTGGTAATTGGAGTTTGATTTATTTCCCCTCCTTATGGTTTTGGAGTCAGATCCCATCCTTTCTGGTTTCTTGATCTGCTTTGAAATTTGGGGTTGGGATGGGTTGGTGGACGTGGATCTATGGTGAGAGATGTTCCGTACAAGTGTGACACCTGGCACACTGTGGAAGCTCTTGGTGTGCCAAGGTGTGCCTCTTTTCATCTTCATAATCGCAAGAGATTTAATTTTACAGGTTAGACAATTCCATTTTATCACTTACAATTGGAGAAAAATGCTCTTTTAGGCGTGTGATTGGGATCATGGTCATGCAACTGGGAGAATCGGCACATTTTAAAGCTTGGTTAATGTGCTTAGATTAAAGTTTTGATTCCTTTTGTTTTTGGCAGCAGTAGTTTAAAAAGCTACACATACCTGAGCCAGTAGGTTGAAAAATATGTCTTTTTTATCAATCAAAGGTTTTATGATGTGAGTTATTCAAATACAGTAATTACGTTGGTTGTCCATATGTAGATATTTTTGCTCTTTCTTCACCAACATAGCTCTTTCTCTATCTGAAGGCACAGGTTTGATGGCTTTGCCAATGGCCCAATGAATCTTTTTAGTCCTGTATTTCTTACAGTCATATATCAATTGATCTAAGAGACTCAACAGGTACTCCTATTTGCATCAGAACATGCAAGTCTCTTAGAAATCAGGACTGCAGTTTCTTTCTTTTTTTTTTTTAAGTATATATATTTTTTATTGAGGTGTAGTCAGTTTACAATGTTGTGTCAATTTCTGGTGTACAGCACACTGCTTCAGTCATACATGAACATACATATATTCATTTTCATTTTCATATTCTTTTCCACTGTAAGTTACCACAAGATACTGAATATAGTTCCCTGTGAAAATATGTCTTTTTTGACTCTTTAAAAATTGTGGTAAAAATATATAACATAAAATTTGCCATTTCAACCATTTTTATTTGTATGAGTCAGTGACAGTAGTTACATTTACAGTGTAGTACAATGATCATCACTGTCTCTGTCCCAAACTTTTTCATCACCCCAAGAAACACTGTAACCATTAAGCAATAACTCCCCGGCCCTTCTGGTAACCTCTAATCTCCTCTTTATCTTGATGAATTTGCCTATTCTAGATATTTCATGTAAGTGGGATCATTTAGTAGCTGTCCTTTTGCATCTGACCTCATCACTTAGCATAATATTTCCAAGGTTTGTCCATATTGTAGCATGTATCAGAACTTCATTCCTTTTAATGGCTGAGTAATATTCCATTGTGTGGGTCAGACCAATTCTGTTTATCCTTTCACCTGTTGATGGACACCTGGGTTATTTTTTACTTTTTGTCTATTGTGAATAATGCTGCAATGAATGCTCATGTACAAGTGATAAGTGATGCTATTTTGTGGCATCTGTAGAGACATATTTTAATTTCTTGGGACTCTAGGAGTAGGGCTTTCCTAATTGGGGGAGTCCTTGTTTTTGGCCTGGGTGCCTGCATGACCCCCTGGCCATGTATGAATATATGAATGTGTCCCACGTCTCTACCAGGCTTTCCCCGCAGTCTTGTTAAGTTTACCACTGTAATTTGTTTGCGAGGATGCTGGCTGTTGGTGAATCACATCGCCTTCAGCCATCCTGGCTTGACTACATCCTTGCATCCCAGGTCTCTGAGCCTCTTGTTTACTTGTCTGGGGATGAGCCAAGAAATTTCTCATGCACGCAGTTACTATGGCTTACTTACTAGTTTTAGATGGGATCAATTTGTTTCATTTTTTATTTACATATGCCTTTTGTAGTATGTTGAGGTACAGAATTATATATGCATATACTGCCTTTAATGTTTATTTTATGGAATTTTATTAAAGGAGGTAATAATTGAGTTGATGGAACATACAGCAGATTTGTTTCCATAGATCTGGCTTCTAGGCTGATTCTGCCATCATTTTATTCAGTGAGCCTGAACTAGTTACTTAACTCTTCTGATCTCAAATGAACAAGTGATTTGTAAGTGTCCTCTGCTCTTACCTATGTGAGGGTCTGTGACTCTGCATGTGTCTGTTGCCCTACCTTGGGCCATTTAAAATTTTGAGATCGAGGCTTGTTGTATTTCCTGATTGAAAATAATCTTTGCATGTTAGGTTTTTGTTTTCATTAGGGAAAATGGCACCATGTGCTCCTAGAGACCCTCAGATCGAATGCCCGTGTCCTTGGCAGGGGAAAGCAAGACAAGTTGGTTGTCATTAGCATGCTCCCCTGACATCAGAAGTCCCCTCATTTTAATTGATTGTGTCCCTGTCACTAGCAGAGAACTCTGTAAGGTGCCAGATGTTGGAAATGCACCTGTGGGTGTGGTCCTTTCCACTTCACCGTCGTACCCAAGTGCTAGGTGTGTCACTCCTGTCCGGGTTCACCTGGATATGTTTTGGTCCAGAAATGTGAAATGACAATCACTGATGTATTTTAATATAAATTAAAAATTAAAATTAAAAAAACTATTCTCACTCATGAGAAACAAAACCAAATACTGTTATACAGGTTGTCCTTGGTGAGTGCCATGGGCCAGCGTGGCTGACATGGCGACCCTCGCCAGAGGACTTGCGCTTTCCCACGATAGAGGCTCAGTGTGGAGAGTTAGGAGGTCTCTCTGTGGCCTGGGGGTCTTGGAAGGGGTCCCCTCGCTCAGCCGGCATATAACTAGTGTCTGAACTGCACTTTATTCATTACTAAAATAGCAATATCAACAGGAAAATGTCAAGAACATTGTAAATGCTAACGTAGTTTGAAATATAGGCTTGGCTTATTTCCTGGTTGGAAACCGTCTTTGCAGGTATAGCATCCTTCACTACTTAGGGAAAAGGTCGAGCGTGTGCCTGGACAAAGCCCGTTAACCCATTGTCAAAGGCATATATTTCAGCCTCCCGTTTTACTGATGGGGACACTAGATGGCTTGCCCTGAGTTATTCATCTGGTTGTTGGTGGAGCCTGGACTTGAACAAGGTCCTCTTACTTCATGTCCTTGCTTCTCCCGTGACCAAATGAGGTCTCCCCAACAGGAACGTTCCCTGAGCTGGCTGTTTCCAGAGGCTGCAGTACAGAGGACCGTAAGGCTATCCTGGCTACATGTTCTTTTGGGAAGAAGGCGGGACTAAAATTAGAACTTGACTTCTTATCTTTGTACATTCGTTGTTCAGCATGACCTAACTCTTAGTGCCAGTAATGATTATGATTGTTTATTGCTGCTGAGTGGAGAGGTGCCTGGAAGATCCCCCACCAGTGAAAACCCAGATGCTCTCTCCCCCGCGAACCACATGTACCTCTTGTGCAAGGTGCCCAGGACACATGGACGCGGGCCGCCGCCCGGTGTGTGTGGGCAGGACAGCATCTGGCCCCACGTGGTTGATTGCAAGTAGGTGCTAAGAGTTCACGGACTTTTCCTCTGTCTTCTTTGTTACCCTTACCCTCTGTTTGCCCTTCCTCCCCTTCACCCTTCCAGTCACCAGCCTGGGTTGGGTTATAAGTATGTGGGCCACCACTGAGGCCTGAAACTCTTGATCTTGGCTTGTGAGATAAAAGTTGTTCTGTAAGGAAATGTAATTTGAGGCAATGAAAGCCATGGGGGTTTTAAAATCATGGAAACATATAATTGAAAGATGGAGCTGGAAAAAATTAATTTGAACACCATCATTTAATGGTTGAGGAAATTGAAGGCTCCGGATTTTAAGGAACTTGCCACACACTTGGTCACCGCAGTGTGTGCTGGAGATGGCGTTGAAAGGCTATCAGAGTTTTCTTGGCCTCTTTTCAGCAGATACTGTATTTTCAGGAATATTTCTGCTTATTGTGTTTTCAGACAGAGAAATCTCTGTTAAGAGTCTCTAACTTTGGTTGATGAAGAATTTAATTTTAAGTCGCACAACATTCTTGCATCAAATCGAATTTAACGAGGGCTTTGCACACCAAGGCCTCGCCTGAAAGGATGAAACTTGTTTTTTTCTCAGGGAGAAGGAAGGCTTTGTCCTGGGTGAATCGAGGGTTTTCAAACACGTCAGTATTCCTGAGCAGATTCTCAGATCACCAACCACAGGAGTGGGTGGGATGGGTCCATATTTAGACTTTCAGTCAGTTTCAAATATAAGAGATTGATTTTGGCAATCAGTGGCAGCCAACTGCAAAATGTATTCATGAAAAAAGCTTCTGGATTTCCAGAGTGACATCCCAGGATTAACGGGATCTGTGTTTGGATCTGTAATTATGCTGGGGAATCATCTTTTTATTTGGATTCAGTTAATTTGACTGTGTTAATTAACACCCCTGTTGGGCTTCACCTCACTGCAGGAGGAGGGGGCACGTCCTCCCCAGCTTTGTTGCTGACAGTTGACATGGGTGATGGCAGTTGGTGTGAGCGTGTTTTACCTCATTCGTGAGACCCCTTCTCACGAGCTCCGGGTGCAAGCTGGGAAACCAGCAGCAAGCTCGGGTGCAGGCGCAGGCATCCAATTTGCAGACCTTGTCAGCTGAGCTGATGGCAATGCTTTTGGGTTAAGCTGCCTCGCGATTCCTGATCTGCTTGGTTTTGCAGACCACTGAACAGAAATCCAGAGGGTTCTTGCTTAAGGAAGGCATTTGTGTAACTGAGAACACAATTTAAAAGGAATTTTAAAAGCCGTCTATTGTAGATCTAATATAGAAAACAGCAGGATAAAGACTATGTTAAAAGCTTTGGGGAAGATAAACTCTCCATAGTTTTTGTTTGTTTCTGAGTGTAAATTCAATGGACAAAGAGAAAGAACTTTCTCCCCCACGCGACAAATGTTGTTTTCCAACTTGCCTGTGTTTCTTTATTACACAGCCCTCTTAGGTCTGTTTAGCTAGTTCTTATGTAAATATCCATTGACAGTACAAATGCCTTATGAGGGTGTCGTGGTTTATAGTTTTCCAAAGTGTTTTATGTAAATCTTTTCCTTGGTGGGAGTGCGTGATTATGTCTGTAACTTGTATCCTTTAACATCGTCCCCAGGTTCATCCTGATCGTGGGAAATTGTTAAAAACAAAAGTCAGTTGTGCTCCCTCTACTGGCTTCATTTCTTTTTCTTCTTTTCTTTTTAACATTTTTAAAAAATTGAGTTACAGTCATTTTACAGTGTTGTGTGGCTTCATTTCTTTGGAGCAGAAATACTGTATGTTCGTGCCTAAGTTTATTGCTTTTTGGTCGGGCTCAGAATTGTGCTCACATTTTCCCTCCTAAATTCATATGACCTTTAAAAAGCAAAATGAATGGTTTTAAAACTGCAGGTTAAGAAGCAGGTCACTTAAGGAGGGATCAGTGTCGTCCTCACCACCAGTTTGTCAAGTGGTGTGTGGAGGGGACCCCCAGCTTGGCACTCTTCCTTCTGTCGTAGGGGTGAACGCTTTGGTGTAGAGATGTTCCTCTGTGTGGCAGTGGCCACTGCCTGGGCACCTCCTGGGTGCTGACCTTGGCGAGCTTTCATCTGTGTCAGGTCTTCAGCAATCTGTCAGCCACTGAATGAGACTAGCAGGTTTTATGTGTGCTCACAGGTCATTCAGACTGTTGGACTCAGGTGCCCTGTGGATTCCTTTGGAAGCAACTCTAGGGAATTCTTTATTTCCTCGCTTGAGAAGTGGGCATTAAAGTGGGGGCTCTTTTGGTTTAATCCCACATGCATTTATTGAGAAACTACTCTCTGGTAGGCTTCAAAGGGGATTCAAGATGAGGAAAGCCACTGCCTCCTGGGAACCACCCCCACAAACCCAACCAAGAAACACTGAGCAATAGCAACAAAACTCTTCTTCTTCTTCAAGAGAAAAAAAAACCATAGCAGTCCAGTTAAAAGAAATAGTGCTTACACAGAAGCAAATTAAATGTCCATCAACAGATGACTGGATAAGATGTGGTGTACGTGTGTGTATACACACACACACACACACTCACACACACACTGGAATACTACTCAGCCATAAAAAAGAATAAAATAATGCCATTTGCAGCTTACGGATGGACCCGGAGACTGTCATTCTAAGTGAAGTAAGCAAGAAAGAGAAAGAAAAATACCATATGATATTGCTTAAATGTGGGATCTAAAAAAAAAGGGCAAAGTTTAAAATTGAACTTATGGGACAGATACTTGTGATAGACAATAATAAAAAGTAAATTTCAAAAAAAAAAGAAATAGTTCTTAGTTAATGATGAGATCAGAAAAACTGTAGAGAAGATGTCTCCACGTTGTAAGTCCTTCACCCCGACTGGTCGACTTTGTGATGCTTGCATTCTTTTTCCTGTAAGTGATTTGTAACTTTCTTTCTGATAAGCTGTAATGAGGTTAAACATCCTTCCTGTTCTCAATGGAGTGTCTCCAGCTAATGAGTGTCGATGACTGATGTGGCTGTGATAAGCCCGCCTCTGTGTGTATTTCACTCCGCACACCATGCCTCCTTCCCCCAACCTTGCGATGACTCTAAAGCTCTACACATCTTCCACCCTTTTCTTGATCATCTTCATCCAATTTCAACATAAGTTGTTGGCTTAGTGTGTTGCATGGACCTGAGGTTGTGCCCCAAACTACTGACTGCTTTACTGCTTCTGACCCCAGTGCCCATTTTCTCCTGAGCCCACACAGATGGTTCACAGCCATCAGCTGCTGTACAGTGGAAAGGAAGGAGAAATGCTATCCTGTATTTTCATAAGTCCCTGGAGAGTCTCTTTAGAATGTTGATGATCATAGATGGAATAAATCAGTTAAATGACAGTTGATAGAGAAACTTCCATCTCAGAGTTTCTTACTAGCAGCACTGTTGGCATCTTGGCTACATAATTCTTTGTTGTAGGGGGCTTTCCTGAGCATTTTAGGATAGTTAGCAGCCTCTCTGACTACTTCATAATAGATGCTAATAGCACCCCCAAGTTGTGACGACAAAGAATGTCTCCAGATACTGCTGTTGTGTTCCCTGGGGGCAAAGTCACCTCCTGTTAAGGACCAAGGCTCTATCCAAACATTCCTTTCTGTTTTCATTGGGCGCCTTCAGCCTTCAGCCTTCAGAAGTCTTCACGAGCACTCTTTCGTTTGTTTGCTTCATTCATTTATCAAATAGTTATTACATCTCTACTTATGCTGGCCTCTTTGCAAGGTACTGGGAATATAAAGCTGAACTAGGCATCTACTTTTTTTTTTTTAAACGGAAGTATAGTCAGTTACAATGTGTCGGTTTCTGGTTGAATCCATTTTGAATGTATCATAATTTCCACCATTTTGATTTTTATCATTATTATCTTGAAAAGTTCCCTTTTCTGAGGACTGCTCCCAGCCTATGACTCTGGCAGGCATGTGAACAATTAGGACTTCTTTAATAATAAATGTTGTGTTTCTATTTCTGTAGCCTGTTTGTTTGAAAAAAGCCCCTTGCAATGTGGGTCAGTATCCTTGGCTTTTGACACAGCTATTAACCTTGTAACATGATAGTGCTCTATTAATCTATCAATTTCATCCATGAATGCTTCATGCATTTCAGATATGGCCTCTGCTTGTCATTCCAGAAACCCTATTTTCTTACACTGTGATTTCTCTTATTCTCTTCAACCAGCCACCTGAGGCTTCATTTAATGTGTGGTCCTTGTTAGGTTTATTTAATGAAACTTTTTTTTGGGAACCAAGAGCAAGTCCAGCTGAAGGATACTCATTGGATTGCCTTTAGCATGTGTCCTTTAGAGTTTTTGGAAACTTATAAAAATAGCTCATGGGAAATCAAATTTACAGCAGTTATATTTCAAAGAGGAGGGAAAGAGGGATGTATTTCAGAGAGCAGTTTAAAGAAGGCTTCAACAATATTGGTAATTTAAATTTTTTATGTTTCGTGATGGATACTTGGGGGCTCATTATATAATTTTCAAATATATTTTTGTATATCTGAAATATTTTGTAATAACCTTTTTTTCAGTTCTTTTTTATTGAAATTTTGTTGATTTACAGTGTGTTAGTTTCTGGTGTACAGCATAGTGATTCAGTTATATGTATATATATTCTTTTTCATTATAGGTTGTTACAAGATATTGCATGTAGTCCCCTGTACTATACATTAGGACCTTGTTGTTTATCTGTTTTATATATAGAAGTTTGATCTGTAATAAGCTTTAAAGGAAAGATAGCTAGCTGCAAGTTTGTTGGGTTTTTTTTTTTCCTCCTGTCCTCCGTTATTTTAAACTAGATGTTTAGGAATTAGGTTTTCAGTTGCTGAACTACCCTGCCCCGGGGAAGAGGGGTTGCCGAGCAGTTATTTAAAATTTATAGCATGTTAAATTTGGTGAGAGGCACTGCTTTCTTGGCTTGTGCTAGTCGAATAATAATTTGACAGAAACTCAGGCTTTCTGCAGGGCGACCAGGTTCATCTGTAAAATGGTTAAGACCTGTTAGGAATTAATTTCCCCTAAGGATGCGAGGAGCTGACCGCTGGGGAGTTGGTGGCCTTGCGAACGCCAAAGGAAAGAATTAAATTGGAGGAGGCGGAGAGGAGGGAGGCGCCGGTGGGCGGGGAGGAGCCACAAACCCTCTCCAGCACACCCAAACGACCAGATTCATTCTAGCACGAAACTTCACAAGTTACGCCCACTCCCACTGCCAGAAGCCGGGGAAGGCTGCTGCTTCCTCATTTCTGTTACTGGAAGTTTGAGAGATGGGAAGCTAGACGGGGGAAGCATGTGCGCCTCGCTGAGCACTGGTAAGCTTGAATTAAAAAAACCCCTTCTTTCCACCGGCGAATTTCTTTGTGCTGGATGGTGAGGGCCAGCCGCGACGGTGGCTTTGGACCGGGAGAGGCGGGATGAGAGCCCCGGGCTCCGCTGCTGCGGCGCGTGGACCTGTGCGCCCCGAGCACGCCGGCCCGGGATCGGCGGGCGCTGTGCCGGGGCTGCCCGGGGAAGCCACCCATGTGGGTCTGGCCCCTGGGGAAAGGGGTTTAGGCTTTGAAAGGGCTTCGCCTTTTTCCCCTTGCCTTCTGTAGCCTAGGATCGCACAGAATCCGGGATCGGGGAAGGAGATTGTGCACCAAAGATGCGCCCAATCCCCGCTGTCCTGCTGCGCGTTCAGTAACAACAGGTCAATGTCTTTAAAAGTGAACCCCATGAACGTCTTGGGATCTAAGTGACAAAAACTTCCGAAGGAATGTTCTGAAGCTGTGGCGCCCAGCAGGCTCCTGGATGGGAGTTCTGGAGTGAGGCATGGGGAAGTCTCCGCTTCTCATTAATTTTGTGTGGTTAAGTGAGTTCAGCTCAAGGCTTCCTGGTTATTGAGGTGTTATTTGTTTATGTGGATCTTTTTTTGTTGTTGTTGTTGCAAATGTTAGTGTTTCTATGGCAGCTGGTTTATCTTTAGACTGATTGCCTAAGTCAATTTCGGGTGGGGTGTGGAGAGGAACTTTGGGTGGAGGGTGGCACTGGGGTTGGGGTGATTGCAAAAGACACTTACTATGTCTCAGCAAATGGTTAACTTGGCCAAACTCAAACATTCTTTAGATTTTATTTGGAGCCCCTCAAGGAGCTTTCATTTGGCATGTGTGGTGTTTGCTCCCTGCAGAGGGGTTAGATGGAGTCTTTTGGGTTAACTATTACCTGTGTCATCTATGTTATATCTGATCAAAAGGTTAGTGCAGAGCAGTGGGAGCTGTGTGTGTGTGTGTGTGTGTGTGTGTGTGTGTGTAAGCTAATCCTTCATAAGAATTTTTAGAGAATTGTCTTACTTTTAGGGCAAGAAGTGAAAGTGAATAAATGTGTGGCTCTTATATTTACAGAAAATCAAATTTCATTTTAACCACTGTTTCTCCCAGTTCTGGGCTGGGTGCAATTACAAGGATGTTAGTAACCGATTCTGTCATCCTCCAATACTGGAATGGAAGAGCCTGGCTTTCCTCAGCCCACCTGCCACTTGAACTTCGGGGCTTAGGGCACAGGTTTCTGTGGCCACAGTTTCACTTAGTTTGTTTTCACCCTCCAGCTTCCCTGAAGTTAATGATAATGGAAGGAAAATGGAATTACTTTTAAACCAATCTAGACAAATCCCAAGGAAAAACATCAGGTTGCGCGGTCCAGGCTGTCACACTGCTGGAGCCCTGAGTTCTAGGTCTTTGTGGGCTCAGGAAAGAACATGGCAGGTAGATATGAACTTGGTGCTGATTCCTCCCACCCCCTGGGAACCTTTGGTAACTCACTCAACAGGAAAGACAAGCAGACCGGTTCTCGTGACAGTGCTGGTGAAACTGACTAATGGATCCTTGCTCATGGAGTTTTATGGAACAGTAATCCTCAGCTAGAGAAGGGCGAGTATGTTATGCATAAAGGTTTCTCGACACTGTTACATGGGACTGTTCAAAGACATCATCATGCAGACATTTGAAATTGGGTTAATTCTACTATATGACCTTGAAGGTGTTATAACTTTGGTGTCTCCTTTTTTTTTCTTATGGTCCCTTTACCTCTCCTGTAAATAACCTGGTTTGGCTCTGGCTATTTGAAAGTTTTTAAAATTATAATTGCAAATTCAATTTGTTCAATGGAAATAGGACCATTAAGATGATCTTGTTTTAGTATCTCTTTTTTTTTTAAATAGGAATTTTCCTATTTTATGTAAGGTTTTAAATTTATTGATACAAAATTGCACTGAGCATCCTTTCATAATATTTTTAAAGACTGTATCATCTGTAGAAATGTTTTCATTCCTGGCTTGGTTATCTGTGCCTTTTTCTCTTTTCTTCTTGATCAGTCGTGCTAATGTATTACCAGTTTTATTGGTCTTTTGGAAGACCCCACTTTGGTTTTGTTTGTATTTTAAATGAAGCAAAAACAAACACTACTTCTTTTAAGTTAATATGCATTTAAAAAATTCTATCCTGTGGAACTCTGTCAAAAAAGATTTTAAGAGCCTTTAAAACTAAGGAACTGAGTCTCCTAGCTGTATGGCAGAAGACATTATGTATTTATCTTTATGGGAAAAACATCGACATAATGTTTTTCAGCTTTATTAAAATAAAACATACCTTGTGTTCTTGGGTATCACACACGTTGGATTAAATTGTTCTAAGGTGGGTTTTGTATATTCACTGGGACACACCCTGTGAAATTGCTTTGGAAACATCTAACTGAAATTATATAAGACTTACTGGTAATTTAATGTGAACTGGAGGTGCTTTCAACCCACCTGACAATACAGATTTACTTTGTACCAAGGCAGAGCAAATTTGCTGTAATGATGGAGGAAGAATGTCTCATTTTGGTTCACATTCAATGCATGAGCCTTGGCATTTTAAAGTGTTCTCAGAAAAATCTTCCTGGGTATGTAGCAGTATAAAAACAAGAACTTTGGAGTCAGAAAGAGCTGAGTTGGAATTCCTGTTCTGTCACTTTTAGCTGTGGGGCCTCAGGAAAATTGCCTAACCTCTCTGAGCATGTATGTCCCCTCCTGTGAGATGGAAATCATGAAAACTGCTCTGGGGGTGCTGTTGTGATATTTCTGCATGAGTATTCACCTACCTTGTGGTTTGGCACAAAGTAGACACTTAATAAATCGTAGTACCTTGAGTGTTTCCCTCTCCTTCTCTTGTTCAACCTCACAGCTGTCTGTGTCTTCCTTCCAAAAATGTGAAAGGTTATTGCAACAGAATAAAACAAAGCCTCTTCTTTCAGTTGTTATCTCTTCACTATGGGCAGGTGGGATCACTAGCTTCCATAGCTTCAGCGTCTTCATCTTTATCCTAGTTGATTGGTAGTAAACTGGCTGTACATTTTTCCCCTCCACTTTTTTTTTGGGATGGGGGAGGGAGGATTAATTTTATTTATTTATTAAAAAATTTTTTGTCTTTAATGGAGGTACTGGGGATTGAACCCAGGACCTTGAGCACGCTAATAAGCACATGCTCTACCACTGAGCTATTCCCTCCTTCCTCACCTCCACTTTTTATCTTACCTTCCTGGGATTGTTGTTTTTTTCCTTCAGTCCATCTCACCACCTTGAGGGTCTCACTGCTCTATTCTGATTCCCTCCTTCCCTCCCTGCCTCCCTCCCTCCCTCCCTTCCTTCCTTCTTCCCTTCCTTCCTTTTTTTTTTTTGCTGTCCTTAGGGTACAAATGAAATGGGTACAAAGCTTAATACTTGGCAGAAACTGCCATGGAAGTTCCTGGGGTTGCTTCTGTGAAGGCAAAGTTTGTTAAATTTAGTTACTCCAGAGTTTAACTGGGAAGTAGGTGGTGCTGATGATTACTGTATCAATTTTGTATTGTCAGTGTATTTTCTGAGAATATTTTTCCAGAGCTTGGAGTTCCTCTGTGCTTTAGGGGGAAGGGTAGATTGTTTAACGCTATAGCTGACCTCGTAACCAAGAAGGGAAACAGGGAGCCTAGGGTGGAGGAGGTTGGTTGATTAATATTCCTGCACAAAGGTCTATAGCTTTACTGAAGTCAACCAGACTTAAGCACTGTGTTCTCCCTGGGGTGTCTCAACTGAAAAGATCCTGGAGAATATTTGGAAAAAAATGGTTAAGATTTATTTAGGTGTCCAGTGTTGCAAAGGGCTGAACAGGGCACAGGAAAGGATCTGAGCTGGGAAAAGGCTTTATGGTATGGTGCCAGCATCCGTTCTGCGCGAGGAGTGAGACTTGGTTTATGTTTTGTGGAGTTATTTTCTAAGACGGCAGATTGATGAACTGGCTGCCCTGCGTCTGGCCTGTCCGCTGTGACCCCGAGTGCTGAGTAACAGTGCCAGGGCTGCTGTTTGTTTTAGTTGGTGATTTTATGAGTGTGGAGAACAAGAGGACTGTAGTCTTCCTAAGTGTTTTGCAGCACCACTTCCCCAGTTTATTTTGATTCTCTTGCTTGAAAACAAAGTGTCAGCGTGGGGTTCACTGGTACGACTTTTGGGGGAAGAGATCGTCACTTTTGGAAAGTTGTATTTGTTTAGTGATTAGGGGTGCATTTGTGAGATCTTGTACTGGATCCTAGAGCCTCGTGTGGTCCCTTGGAATTGTGTTTGCTAGTGTTCGGGAATTCCGACTTCCATAAATTGTGAGATTTGGGTGGGCAAGAATAACCATGGCCAAAGTGCTATCTTCAAAGCCATAATGCAATGAGGGCCTGGTAAGATGCTTCTTTTACTATTAAAATACGAATACTAATAAACACTGATGTATTGAGTGTCTGCAACATACGAAGTCCATTTCCGGTGTTATCTCACTAGTATTTCAGAGGATGATCTTGCAACCTCTAGAGGAATATAAAAAATGAGCACAAAACCCATTATTTTCCTGTGTCTGCTCTTGTAGGCAGAACCACAGTGGACTGAGGCCCACCTTTCTAGACCCGAAAGCCAGGAGGAGGAGGAGGAGGGGTGGTACCATGGGATGTGCTGCTGACTCCTAGCCTGTCACCTGGGACGTGAGCTGCCCCTGCGGACGGCACATTTGGAGATCTTGAGAAGCTTCTTCTGTTTTGGGATGGGGTAAGTGGGGCATTTGCAGACGCTGGGAAATAAGGAGTCAAGCTTTTAAAGTCCTTGTTGCAGGATCCTGCCCAAAGCCTCCTGTTCTGGGAATACAGGAGGTTCATTATTTGTGACTGTTGTTTCGGTGGGAAGAGGGATTCTGATTGTCCCCGCTCCCAATCTGAGGCTTTGAAATTGACTTCCTGGGAACCTTCTGTTGCTGAGGGTCCCTTTCTCCTTGGGTCATTGGCATGGACAGGCCAATCTTCTGGATTTGGTGAGGAGAGGGTCGTGGTGACCCCCACGTCAGGGCCCCCGTGAGCTGAGTGGGTCTGCCCTGGTGGACTACCACCAGTTGGCACACAGTCCTCATTCCTGGAGTCATGAGGAAGAAGATTCCCGTTGATTCTCAGATCATGTTGTTTTAGAGACTTTCCAGGGTAACCTTCCTACCTTTGTCTTCCTGGATTTTCTTTTGCCTGCCCTCCTGACACCGGATAAGGGGAAGCCTGGTATCAGAATGGGCTTTTTCTGGGGCACTCGGACATGAGATCATGTTACTTTTAACACAGAGGATGAGCCCTCGTCTAAACTGGGAAGTGGGTTTGGGTAGAGAGCAGTATTTCACTTGGGCATCGCTGCTGTGCTCAGATGGGGTGCCGTCATTGCTTGCTGGGCAAGGAGCTGCCCGTTGAAAGGATCCACTCGCAAAGGTGCACGATTTGCAGGCACCTGGAGAAGAGAAATCGGCTGCAGTGACCCCTTGCCTACCTCCCGTGTGTGGCACGAGGCTCTTCTTGGGAAAAGTCCAGTGAAAAAGGGCTTTGTGCTCTTTTGTTCCTTCTGCCACGTGGGGACAGTGACATGTGCCCTGAGCATCCCCCCTTTACTTCATTGGGAGAGAATGATTTAGACCCAAAGGGGCTTTATAACTCCACAGAGTTGAGTTATCCTCTTCAAGCTTGCCTTCCTCCCGTGAACAGAGCCACACAAGCCTTGTTAGTAGGTGAGAAGCTGCTGTATTATTGAACATTGATCAGATTTTGGTCGTTTGCTGGCTGGTCCAGAATTTGAACAAAATATCTGACTCCTGACTTGATGGAGAGGCAGAATCACAGATGCTTCCTGAGGCAGGAGCTCTGCAATTCAAACAGAGTTTCCTGTAGTGAGAACACTTAATGTGAGATCCCCCCTCTCATCAGATTTTTAAATGTATGATACAGGATTTGCATTAGCAGTAGGGATGGTATTTTACAGCTGAGCTCTAGAATTTACTCATCTGGCGTAACTGAAATTTTATACCTGTTGATTAGCAATTCCCCATTCCCCCTGCCCCCAGCCCCTGGAAGCCAGCATTCCATCCTTTGTTTTCATGAGTTTTGACGATTTTAGAGACTTCGGAGAAGTGGAATCATGCCACATTTGTCTTTCTGGGACTGGCTTATTTCACATAGCACAGTGTTCTTAAGTCAAGGGTCATCCGTGCTGTCGCAAATGGCAGGATTTCCTTTTTTTTTTTTTTAAGGCTGAATAATATTCATCTGTGTGTGTGTGTGTGTGTGTGTGTGTGTCTGTACACACTGCATTTTTTTTCATCCCTCCATCGATGGACATTTAGGTGGTTCCTACATTTTGGCTACTGTGAATAATGATGCTGCAGTGAACATGGGAGTGCTAGTAACTCCATGAGATCCCTGCTTTTTTTTCTTTTGGATAAATACGCAGATGTGGGGTTGCTGGGTGATACGGGAGTTCTGTGTGTGACTTTCTCCCAAACCGCTTCACGGTTTGGCACTGGGATCCCTGCAGCTTGTGGTTTCCCACCGGCACTGCAGGCCCTGCTCTGCGGGCCTTGCTGTGACTTGTTCCTCCCGTCTTACCTGCTGCTCCTGGTGGCCTTGATCCCGACGAGCAGCCGGGGCCACTCCTCTCTCCGCCTGCACACGGCAGTCTGGGGACCTTGATCTTTACATCCCATGGTACTCCTATAATTGGGTTTTGGATTTTTTTTAAGGGGTAAAGATAATATAAATGATAATAATACAATTGTAGATCATAAAAATGATCAACCCCTTGTAGCGCAGTGCAAGGAGCCACGTTACCTTTCATGCACATAAGCCTCGCCCACCTGCTTTCCCCCGATGCAGCCAGCACCGCCTTCCCTTTGTTGGAAAGCTGGCTTCAGGAGTTGATCCCTCTTGGACTGAGGAATCCTTGCACCCCCAGAGCCGTCTTTAGCCAAGGCTAACCATCAAGAGGGCACAGGTATTTCAGGACAACTCTGAGGTGTCCCCCGTCCCGTCTCCAGAGAGCCCTTGTGGCTTCGTTCCCCACCCCACAACTGGTTTTCTCTGGAAGTGCATCCTAGTAAGTCACTTAAATGCCAGTTCTTGTCTCTGACTTAAGTAACTTGTTCCAAGCTGCAGAGTTAGAAAGTGGGGGAGCCAGGATGATCTGAACCCCCCTCACCTGACCTGCTGTGCTCTTAACCGGAATGCTCCCACGTGTTTCTCCAAGGCAGTGCTGCGTGTCCTTTTCTGTATATGTGCCTCATTGTGGATTACAGTGACTGCCGCGGGGTGTTCTGTAAATGCTTGCTTAAAGTGGCTGAACCGCCCGGCTGACCTTTGCACTGTCCCCAAACAGCCGCACTGAGTCCTGTCTCTGGGCAGGTGTCCACTCGGTTTCCTGCTGGATTGACCATCCCCCAGCTCTTTCAGAGTCGGCGCAAGCTCACCTCCCCCTCGCTGCCTTTCCAATCTGTTCCAGCCCAGAGTCATTTTTCCCCCTCAGAACCAATATTATTTGTCAGATGTTGCCTTTTATATCTTCTCTCCTCCCAGCTCGATGGTAAATCCTTGAGCACCGTGCTGGTGCCCAGAACCACATTGTAAGTGTTGGGTGATTTGATTCTTTAGGGATTCATCAAAACCTGGGCCGAGCTGTCCAAAGAAATGCCATGGTAGTTTCTGGGTTCTGTGAATGAATGGAAATAATGAGGTCTGGGAATAAAAGTGAAGAAATAAAAATAAAGTAAGTGAGGGGGCAAATCTTGAAATCGTTCTCCCATTTTTGGGTGAGCCCGTGTGTGTGCTTTCACGCTGCAGCTGTTCAAGTTGAATCACAGGGTGGATGTATCATCTCTTGGCTTCAAGCACAGTGGCTAACTGTCTCCTCCTCCGGGGGAATTTAAGCAGATTTATGTGATGAATAATGTGAATTCACTTCCAATGCTTGGGATGTGGTTTGACAAACTTCATGTAAATGGTAGTTGAACCATGTTGCGTCCCCCCCTCCCCCCCTAATTGGAAAGATAACAATGATGTCCCCCAGCAGAGTCTGTGTGTTGAGTTTTAGCCGATGGGCAGCCTCACCGTCCACAGTGACCTCTCCTTTTTGGCTGGCTCAGACGTGCTTTACCTCCTGTGTGTGAGTCCACCGTAAGGTCTTGGGCTGGAACTGAAGATGCTGAGGAACAGAGACCACATACATTGAGCACCTCCTGTGCGCCTGGCATTCTGCATGGTGTTCTCCAACAGAGTACGTGACTGAACCTCACACCCTCCCAGGGACACATGCTGTCCTCTCCAAGTCCAGCTGATGAACCCACGTGACTTTACCAAAATCCTGCCACTGCGGTGACACTGGACTTGAACTGTGCTTTATCTGCCTTGTAATCTCAGGACCAGTCTCAGGACCTTCCATTCCAGGTATAAACAGAGGTGTTGAGATGAGGATTCTAGAATTCTGAGACTCCTGGTTTGTTTCTCATCTCTACCTTTTCTACCTTGGCCAGTTCCCCTTGGTGTTTCACTGCTCATGAAGTTATCCAAGTCAGGATTGCCCGGCGTACCATGTTTAGTTTTGGGGGTGGGTGTGTAATATTTGAAAATTATTACAAAATTAGGGGTCTGACTTTATTTTTAGATGCCCACCTGCAGCTGAAACATATCAAGCCCGTTCTTTGCATACCCTCAGGAAAGTTAAATAATTTCATCCTCCTTTTTAAGAAGAAGGAGCCTGTCCGGGCACACTAAGGGCTTTCTTGTCCCTGTCTTGCTCTGCAGCACATGTAACCTGGGGTGTCGTTGCCTTGGGGTATAATGCAGCAGGACTCCCTGGATTCTTCGGTTGTCCTGTTCCTCTCCTGCCCACATTGCATAAACATTGGCATGGCAGGGACAGATGGCCACTCCGGGGGCTCCTTTGATGTCACATTTGGTTGCCTGGGTGGGGGTTGGGGTGGTTGCTACCAGCCTCCATGGGAGGAGAGGCTGACTGGGAAATACCCACTTGACAGCAGGTAAACAAAAGCTTAACTCCGGGAAAGCTGGGTGCCCTGATACGTGTGCGGGCTGGGCGGTAATGGAGTCAGGTTTACATAAGTGTGTTTAGCTTGGGAAGAAGCCAGTCGGCCCTGAGCGCGGGCTTCGTTCTCTGCTCCTAACTGATGCTCCCTGGAGTCCGGTTTTATTATGAGAAAGTGAATGGACTGAGGTGGGGGTGGGCTGGTGACAAGAGAGATGGGATTGCAGATAATTACTTTCAGAGCTAGAGAAAGGTTCGTTCCAGAGGCCTGGGTTCTCTTTGCTGGAGGTGCAGGTGAAGCATCTGAAATCCCAGGAGAGTCAAGATGAGGTGGCGGGGGGCCCTGATCAGTGGGACTCCTTGCTGGTCAGACAGCATCAATCTGTGTAATGAGAACCAAAGGCTGTGATGGAGATGGGAAGTCTGGTAATGACTATCACCCAGACAGGAGGTCGTGAGGCAGCAGTATCCCATCTGGAAGAAAAATCAAGGGTTGACAGTCTGCGACAGTCCAATAGTTCTTTGTGGGTTTAGCTTTGGAAGGAATATGGGAGGTAATTGCAGTTGGCTGCATGCAAACCAAGCATGGAGTTCAATCCAAGTGGAAAAAGCAAAAGCCACAAGGGTTGATTGAAAGCTTTTCCTGGTCTAGCCTCTGGGTAATAACTGTTGATATATTTTTTTTTCCCTCCTAATGCATTTACAGAAGTCCCAACAAACCACATTGAGATAATGTATTCAAGTTAACAGAGTGACATCTAGTTACTAGACTTCGTATTGATTGGGATGTGGGGAAGGGAGTTCGTTTATTTACTCATTTTTCCCCAAAGTCACTCATTGGGTGGCTCTGGGTCTCCTCTTCAGAGGTGTCCTGGGGGATTCAGTGAGGTGTGAGCACAGCTCTCATGCCCTCAAGGAGCTTACCGTGTAGAAGGGAAGATATTGTCTAGAAGCTTGGTACATTCGAAGGGTCAGGACATTTTGCTGTTCAATGGTGACATGATTGGGAAAATCATTAATGATAATGTTATTATTGATTCCTATTGCTTATGAAGAGCTTGCTCTCTGCCTGGCACAGGTTTAAACGCTTAACATGCAGTAAAACCTCTAATCTTCCCAATGGCCCAAGGAACTACTATCATCCTGGCTTTACAACTGAGGAAACTGAGGCAGGGAGATGTAAGGGGACACAGCCAGTGCACAGCAAGTCCAGGCCGACACACGGGCAGCCGGCACTCCCACGCCCCCCACGCCTCTGTGCCTCTTCCCAATTCTGATTCTCCTGTGAGGCTGGAACAGTCAGTGCATCTTCAGTGTTTATTTCTAAGAGTCAGGGGCAAACAGACAAAGTGGGCACTTAGTTTCTGCTCTACTCTTTCAATAGTTAGAGGAATCTAGCTTGTGCAGATGCCTGATGGACCATTTAGCCTTGAAAAGATCTAACCAACTGACCTTTTACGTCCTTGGAGGGTGATTTTTAATTATCATATGAATAGCATGAATATGAGCGTGAAGAGTTTCCTTACTCAGTTCCTTCATGGTGGGTTCAAAGGTTTTCTTTAGGTGGTTCCAGTGTCAGTGTTGATACTGGTAGAAATTGTTTCCATCTAGAGCACAGCGATTTTTCTCTTTTAGTGAATGTTCTTCTTCTTTTTCTTTTTAATTAGATGAGGGAGGTAAGTAAACTTAGCTATTTGTGTTTAAACAAAATGATTCTCGTTATTTGCCACTTAGTGTTTATTCCATAAAATAAAAGAGAAGAGCGTGGGGTTAGAAGTCAAGAGACCCAAGTTTTCTTTTCCTTTTTTTTTTTTAATTTAATTGAGGTATAGTCAGTTTACAATGTGTCAGTTTCTGGTGTATAGCATAATGTTTCAGTCATCCATATACATACATATATTCATTTTCGTATTCTTTTTCATTATAGGTCATTACAAGGTATTGAATATAGTTCCCTGCGTTATACAGAAGAAAACTTGTTGTTTATGTGTATTATAGATAAGTTTTCTTGACTTGAGTCCTTCCTAACTCTGGGACGTTAGGTGAGCCTGTTGCCTGGGACAGCAAATTATGTCCTTGGGGTCCTTGCGATGTACTGAAGTTTCTCTCCATATGGTAGAGCCTGTAATAGGGATGTTATGCATCAAGACTCCACTGCATTATTTATTTAAACATGTTATTTTAGACCCAGATGCCACAGCTAAATTTTATGTTTTTGGTGTTATATTTTAAAATATTGGGTTATCATCTGGTTGTGTTTTCTTTTCTACTCCAGGAGTAGGGGATTTCATATAGGAAGCAAATGGAAACTAAAGAAGAGATAGGATCTGGAAGTAATTTTCAGCAGTAGAGAAATTAACCAAAATGTGAAAACACACCATTTTGTTGCTAGCCGGACAGACGGAACACAGGAGGACACACTTGCTTTTTCTCAGTATTGGATACATTATATGCATGGATTACTTCTTCATGGGGACTTTATGGTTAAAAGAAAGCAAAAAGCAGACCTGAATGTTAAATATTCCCCTCTTTTCAAGAGCACTTCAAGTTGGCATTTAAACTCTGCCTGCCTGTTATTTCTATGATTTGAGATCAGATTGAAATCCTGCAAGTGGGAACCATGGCTCAGGTGACCCCTGTCTGTTCACCCACCTGGCCTCCTCTCGGGGCCTCTTTTTAGCTCACCGACGGGAGTGGGTGTGAAGGCCCAGGAATACTCTGAATGTAATAAATCCAGGATGTGGGAAATTCGCCTGCGAAATGTCAGCCTTGAGTGGCCCTGTTGTAAATGGCTGCATGTACGAATGTAAAGTGGAAGAAGGCCTTCTGAAGTGCCTTGGGATTTGACTGGAGCTTTTCAAGCCCGTTTGGTGTGGTGGAGGATTTCGGCTCTGAGTGGTATGCTCATGTGGGCTCTCCCATAGGGGGAATACATTTTGCTTCTAGAAATTGTTGAGAATGAACTTGGATTTTAGAGATCTTTGAGAAATGGTATCTTCTGGTGTCTCGTGTCTTGACACACGTGGATGCTTGGACATCATCTTGCCTCCCCTTTTCCCGGGGAGGCGTGCTGGCTGGTGATCCTGAGGGCCTGTTGTCTGTATTTGGAGGTGGTGGGCTCCCCTCTTCTAAAGAGACAGGTCTCTCTGACTTGAGATGCCCACCTTTCCCTGGGGATTGTTTAATAGTTAGTATGTGGATTTTGACACAACTGGTTGATGCATGCTTACTTTTCTAACTCATTTCTATACCTGTGTCCAGGAACTGTTATGACTCTTCGTTTTGAAATTTGTCATAATCTTGGTTGAACACTTGGTTGAATGTTCAAAATGCATTGAGCAATCAGTGATTTTTTTTTTAGCACCTGCTCTGTGCCTTACTCAGTGAGAGGCTCGTGGAATTCAGGTGTGGATTTGGCAGGTCTGGTAGGTCTCTTGAGTTAGTGGTACCCACTTGGGGAAAGGAGCTAAGTGAATTGATAACAAAGTTCTGCAGAGAGGTTTTATTAATAGGGCCAAAATAAAATATTCAAAACATATATTACATTTCAAAGTTTATAAATTCATTTGAAGTGCTTAGAGGAAAAAAAAACATTGTGTTGGAAATGGTTTCATGTGTGTGTAAAACTAAAAGCAGACTTCTCTGACAAATATAACTTCTCAAAAATATTCTTAGAAGGAGGGACTTTCTTCGAGAGTGTGAAGCCTATTTTGTCTTCAGCTCACTAAGGTTGCATTTCTTTCTCTTCCCCTAAGATGCTGTTAAAAACATACAAGCATCCACTCAGAAACCCTGCCCATGGATGTCTGTAGCAGCTTTATTCATAACTGCCCAAACTTGGAGGCAACCAAGATGTCCTTCAATAGGTGAATGGATAAATGAACTGTGGAAAATCCAGAAAATGGAATCATATTCAGTGCTAAAACCTATTGTTCAAGCCATGAGAGACATGGAGGAAACTTAAATGCATGTTACTAAGTGAAAAAAGCTAATCTAAAAAGTTGTATACTGTGTGATTCCAACTATATGACATGCTGGAAAAGGCAAAACTATGCAGACAGTAAAAGGACTGCTGGTTGCCAGAAGCTTGGGGGAGGGAGGCAGGGATGAAGAGGCAGAGCACAGGATTTTAAGGGCAGTGAAACTATTCTGTGTGATCATTATCATGGTAATTACATGTCATTAGACATTTGTTAAAACATACAGAATGTACACCACCAAGTGAGCCCCCTCATGTAAACTATGGATTTTGAGTGGTAATGTGTCAGTGTAGGTTAAGCAACTGTAACAAGTGTATCACTGTATGGGGGGTGTTGACAATGGAGGAAGCTATGTGTGTGTTTGGGGGGCTGCAGGAGACATGAGAACTCTGCGCTTTCTGCTCAATTTTGCTGTGGTCCTTCAACTACTCTATATAATAAAATCTGTTTAAAAAAAAAAAAAGCAGCAGTGTATAAGCCTAAATTGACGGAAGAGCTGTGAATACTCTTCATGGTATCCAGTAAAATGTCTCTTGACCTACATAACTTCCCAGAGTCCTTTACTGCCCTTCCGCTTGGGCAGCGGTTGGCAGTCAGCACGGAGAACCCCTCATCAACCACGAGGCTCTGATATTCAGAGAACTGGGCTGTGATGACAATGGGGATTTCCCCTGGAGGCTTCCAGGTTAAGAAAGCATTGATTTCAAGTTCCTGTTCTCTTCCTTCTGATCACGTATCGTGCTGCTGTTGTTGGTCCTTAGGATGGAGTTTTTGATGCACTGATTCCTTTGGTGGATCCCACTTGAGCTAGCCTTGCCTGCGTGGGGCGGGGTTAGGGAGGAGGTGGGCTTTGATAGTATCTGAAAGTACTGTGTCCTGGGGACCAGAAATAGCCAGATTCCACCGTGATGCTATTACCTTTCCCGTGGGGAGCTGCCAGGGGGGTTATGTGCACAGGGCACATACACGGAACTGAGTGAGTACAAAGACTTTTCTGGAAGTTTTCATCAGTATTTCCTTGCAGGTTGCCTTTGACTTTTTCGAAGTCATCATTCACGTCTTCAACACTCATTTACTGAGCACCTCACTTTGGGCCCCACCCACTCGCAGGTACCAAGGGCACAGAGGTGAGCAAGACCCAGAAGAACCTCTGCACGCGTGTGTGGACATTCTGGTGGCGAAAGATAGATGGTGATCAAGTAGTTAAAATGTGGAGCATGTTGGCAGGTGCTCATTGCCATGGAGACCCAGGAAGTGCTGGGGATTTGAACTTTTAAAAAGAGGGGTTAGGAAGGCCCCACTGCCTGGATGACTTTGTAGCAAAGATGGCAAGAGGTCGATGGAGTGAGAGCTTTTGCTGGCAAGTGGGGGGTGATCAAGGTAGAGAGCAGAAGGCTGGGCCTGATGAATGGAGAAGCAGCATGGAGGCCACTGGGGCTTGGCTGGGGGGAGTAAGAGGGGAGACTCAAGGAGGTGAGGTCAAGAGGAGTGTGGTCAGGGGAGGAGCCAGTAAGGGCTTGGTGAGATGCGAGGCCTTTGGAGGGTTGTGGGTGGGAGACATAATGTGACTTAGGTTTTAATAGGCTCCTTCTGCCTGCAGTGTTGAGAGTAAGCTAGGCAGCCTTCTCGTTCTGACCCTGCGGCCAGGAATGCTTCTGTCTGAGCAGTAATTAGACTTTATGGCTCACACAGCTGGTGCTGTTGGGTCTTTATTAAAACGTTTCCCTCCGTGACTTCTGTAGGCGCAGATCTCTTTCTTTATAGTTGCTGAGTAGAGGACTTTTATCAGGCCCGGGTGGTTAACTGGTGAGTTCTGTGAGTTCAAGAGTGCCCGAGAAATGTGGGAAGACAATTTAGGGTTCTCTGCGGTTGGTGTTTCGTCCACCTCCAAACCAGAACACTTCTCCTCCTACAGTGAGCTCTGTTTTGCTGCGAGAGCCCCTTTCTCACCTGAAATCGGGTTCGACTCTCCTTTCCGCTTCACACGCCCCTTGGGGGTTCAGCCTGCTCATCGTTGTGGTTCTAACAGAAGTGAACCATTGGTCGTGTGTGTTCACTTCTCCTCGGAGCCGCCTACATAATGGCCTGAACACAGCTGGCGGGTTCTCTGAGCCTTTCAAAAATCCCAATCTGAATTCTTTGATATTTGACCCTTGTTAGCCCATTTTAAGTGGCACGTGGTAAACCTGCCCACAGATGTCCGTTTACTGGTGTACTTTGAGTGGAATAATAATGACTTTCACATCTGGTCCTCTTTTCATCTAGGGGATCTTAAAACCCCAAGTGTGCATGAATTAAACCTCATGTCACTTGAAGGTAGGGAACGGACGGAGGGGGACGGCTTTAATCACCACTGCAAAGAAGTTGGAGGGACAGCCTCTGGGCCCACGACGATAACAGGCATTTTGCCTTCTGCGAGTGCCTTTCATCTAGCGTCTTACATCGTGGGCAAGTATTACGTGGTGGGAAGTGTGTTACCGTGCACATCTACAGGCAGAGGGGTGTATCCTGGGCCATAGGGACTTGCCCTAGCTTTTCAGTGTTATCCTTTCAGAGGACTTCTTTCCTGAGTTCTTACGGCTTATTAAGGATTGTCTGGAGTCTCCTAGTGTGGACAGAATCATGCTATAGTTGGCTGATAAGGATGTTTGACTTTCTCTTCATCTTTCTGGTTTGGCGTTCCGATGGATAGGGAGGTCTTTTTTCCATTTCAGCTGCCTTCCAAGGCAGGTTGGTACAGGGTGGTTCTCATTAGGGGCTCCTTCACCTTAACCCTGTTCTTCCGCAAAGTTTCCCAAGTGAGTTGGGTCAACAGAAAGACAGGAGAGAGCCATGTCTTTCTCCAGAAGAAACTGCTTGAGTTCATTCCTGATAAATGAGGGCATTGATTTAAAAAAAATAGAACAGAATTAAAAAAAAAAACACACGGGAAAATGTTACGGTCATGCCATTGATAGGTGGAGAATTCAACTGCCAACCTGTGGGAGGGGAGTTAGGGATCTGGCTCTTGCCAAGATCAGAGTGTTTACGTTCACAGCCACAGTCCTTCTGCGGCTACAGCCAGGGGTCGTTTCTCAAGGAGATGCTGCATGGCCGTTGGGAAGGGCGAGCCTTGGCAGCTCAGGAGAAGGATGCAATGTGCACTGTCGGTTTGCAGAGAGATGAGCTTCTTTATTTTAAATAGAGTCTTCAGCTCTATTTTTTAAAATTCCCAAATGCCAGTGCAAAATATTTTACTGATTTTTATAATGTAATATTGCATATTTAAAGTTGCATGTGGAAATAAAACAAAATAATGGAAAAATGTTAAGAATATGGGTTCTTTGCATATATGGGAGCAGAGCACTTCTTTGACAAGCACACTCTGGGAAACAGTGGTAACCAGAGCTGGCTTCCTGTAGCCACAGGGCTGACTTCTCTGGTCACCAGGGCAGGGCATGCATGTTTGGGTTATCTTTACCTTTTCTATAAGTTGTACCAAACCATCTAATTATATTCTTTCCTTAGTACCATTCGTTTAAATAAAGTAATTTGGTACCCCCTCCATGCTGCCCCAAAATGCCCCTCTATGCAGCACCTCCAACTCACTGATTTTCCCAGTTTTGTTCCATCTTCCTGACTTAAAAGGTAGAAAGATAGCCATATTTCCACAGATAAAGGATCAATGTTTGTGTCATTTTAGACAAAGCCCCTTGTGAGTAAATTGCAAAAGCACACCCTGTGAGGATGTATGCCCCCATGATTGTGATCTAATACCATTGAGCTATCAAAAACACATGTGTTCTTTCATTTAATTGTGATCGTATTGGTGTGTTCTTCGTTTACTTTGGTGGAAGTGTAATGGAGGGATCATCTGTTCTTAATACGCGGTTGTGGGATTTCCTTGTGCTGTGGGAGCCCTAGTTGGCGAGGACATTCCTGGAACATTCCTTAAATACATAAATAACTGCAGCAGAGAAATGGCACAGAAATCCACTCGGTGTCTGGAAGCCAAAACAAGCAAAAAGTCTTTGCCTTCAGCAGGGACGTCACACTTTCAAGTTGGATCATTAATCCCTTGGCTTGTGGCAATGTCAGAGGCTCCACAGATGGACTCCTGGAATTCTGAGGTAGCTCTCTGAAAGGTAGAGACAGGGAAGGAGTCCAAGGGCAGCACACTGAGAATAAAACTCATAGTTCTACCATTTACTAGCTCTGTGTCCTTGGGATGCCACTTAAACTCTGTGTGCTTTGCATTCCTCCATTTATAAACTGGGGATAAGTGCATTCCTTCCAGAACTCTTAAGAAGATTAATATATTTCTCCAGTATCTAGAGTCATGGTCAGTCCCCCCAAATTGTCAACTTTATTGTCATTGTCATCATTTCTCTGCTCTTAGGCAGGAGTCAAATGAGTAATGTTGGAAGTTTGAAAAGATGTCTGTTTTTTTCTCCTACTAAACCTTTGTTGGCTTTAACCCTTTCTAAAGCCAGCTCACTCCATTTCCTGCCTGGGGAGCCCCACTGACTGCAGTAGACAGACATCATGAGATTTGCAACGATGACTGGGCCTCTGTTTTCTGTCTCCTTTCCTGGTATGTCTAGAGCACTACTTTTTCATGGCTTCTCTATGACTGTTCTCGTGTTTCGTAACTTTAGCAGTGAAGGTCAGAAGTGCACCTGGTACCCTCACATGAACTTTACCGGCAAACCTAAACTTTCTTGAAGATAAATTTGGCCAGCTGCTTCAAGGCTGAGGAGTTCATGCCTGGGCTGTGTGGGAGGACCAGTGAGCCATGCTTTGCTCTAATTATCAGTGATGGCTTACCACCCTTATGGAAATAGAAATAGAGGCGGACGTGTGAGACGCAAGTAATTTACCAAAGTCATTTGGTTTGGGACAGAGCATCGGCCAGTCACTGGTTCAGTCGAGTACAGGACAGCACTGAAAGTGGAGATTCATCTCACAGTGCAGTAGAGGTAATGGGAAAGTCACTGCATAGTGACAAAGAGCAAGGCAGCGACAGCAGTAGGAGGACATCTGGGAGAGGGCACGGTGTTGAGGCCAGGCAGGAGGGTCCAGGGGCCATATTGCCTGGATGTGCAACCAGCTCCATCACAGATGACTGGAGTGGCTGTGGGCAAATGACTGTCATTCTTGGGGTTTCAGTTCCTTCCTCTGTGAGATGGAGGATGGTGGTACCCACATCAGAATGCTATTGTGAGTTGTAAATGGATTCAAATGGGTCAGGACTTAGAGACGCCCCCCCCCCCCAATGGCACACCTGCAATAAATGTGAGCTAAAACCATCCTCTTCCTCATGACACATGGAGCCTGAGTGATGGGCTCTGGTAGGGGAGGGGAGAAGGAGCGAGGAAGACTTGAGGGAAGTTGAGCTCCGAGCTGACTTTTTCTTTCTCTTTTGTATGTAATATCTTAAAATGATCATGCACATTCATTATAGGAAAATCAGGACTTAGAGACAAACAAAAAGAGGACAATCTTGGCCTGCTTCCAGAGTTCCCAGCTCTTAACATCTAGTGCATTTCCTTCTCGACTTCTTTTTTCCTCCTCTGCTGAGTTGGTTTATGAAGGATGTCAGGGAGGGTTAATGTTTTCCTGTGCTTAATTCCATCCTTTTGGTTACATCAGTGTGTTATGTAAGGAGCAATTTTTACTTGTTTTTAAAATTCTGTCATGAAATATTTAAAAAACACAGAAGAGCGTGGAGAATAACACACTCTAAGAGGGAAATGTCTAGACTGGGCTCAGATCGTGTGGAGAAGCCATCTTGTGATGTCAAGACACAGAAGAAATGTTCTGAACGGGAATCTAGGCTGAATCAGATTTTTTCTGTCTAATAACATTGTCAAGATAATGATAAAATACTGTCAAAGAGATTTAGCTGCAGAACTTTTTTCTCCCAGTCTCAGAGCACGAAAGATTCATTTCCCAAGTATTAAATTTTCTTGGATGTAGCATGATGAAATTGGCAGGTTTTGCTGATCAGAGTTGGGAATAGAAAGTCTGCTTAGAACACTTGTTTTGGGTTCTTGGGTAGTTATTCTATGTCTGCAGAGTAGAGTCTCTCGACTGCCTGTTAACCGTTGATAATTCACTCTGACCTTAGAGCCTTAGGGGGTATGTCAAACGACTCACACTTCAATATCTGTTATTCTGAAAATCCCGTTTGAACTGTAGAATGAAATGCTCTCTCTGCAGAGACCTGGGAGCTGCCACTGCTCAAATTCTCGTTTAACTACAGCCCTGCCATTAGTTCTGTGACTGGGCATTAACCTAAAGAAAAATACCTTATTTCTGAAATCCTCTCTTGAGCTGGGTCAGTGGTTACGTGTTTTGGTTTCTCTGTGGGGTGGGAGCTGCTTAAGAAGGGGGATATGCCGTCTAGTTGTCTGGTCAAGTTGGCACATGTAATCTGTCCTAAAATTGCAAAGTACCAGCTGAGTCAAACACAGTCTTTAAAGTGCTGTCAACCCACTTGAAATCCAGGACGTGGAGAGGACTGAGCCAGTGGGGATTTGAGAAGCTCTTCTCCCTGCCCAAGTTCTGAACCCACTGGAAGAGACAGACGAGTCAGCAGGTGGAGACCAAAAGCTCAGCTTCATTACTGAGAGCTGTGACATTGGAGGTCTTGGCTTAGAAGTAAGGCAGCTGCAAGATTCTTGGAATCCTTGATGGGAAGTGTTAGACGGACTTGCCCACCTATGCA
Organism: Camelus dromedarius; assembly: GCF_036321535.1. Lineage (NCBI taxonomy): Eukaryota > Metazoa > Chordata > Mammalia > Artiodactyla > Camelidae > Camelus > Camelus dromedarius. Next base: position 110,788,747 of record NC_087437.1, on the reverse strand, counting down.
GACATAGCACCAGACAACTGTAGGCATGCCTCCTACTGAAATTGTCTTCTAAAATTACCTACCACGTGATCCAGAGTGGATCAGACCTTGAATTTTATGTGGGCCTGGAAGATCTCAAACAGAAGGGCAGTGAGGGGCTTGAGCTGGGCATGCGTGGGTCACTACCTCGGAACAGCCGGGTGACTCTGTCTCCCTGGAGCAGTCAGTGAGAGCAGGGGGCTTTCTGTGATTCACGGTACCAGCTCTTCCCCTGGAAGGAAACCTCAGGCCCGGAACATGGCACGCGTGGTCCGTCAAGCTGTCATCGTTCCAGAACACAATTATTTGGTCACCTTTGATTTGATAAAAGTGAACCACTCAGAATCTTGGTTAGTTTTCAGTGGGAGGGCTGACTGTGCCCCAACCATAGGGTGAGGAGAAGGCCATCTTTGTGTTTTAATAGACACTCAGGTGTTTGCTCCACTTTGTGAAATGTGGACACCCCTTTTCATGCGAAAGTGGCTACACTTCACGATTGTCTATAAATCAGTGCAAACCTTGTCTTGAAGTGTTTTGGATGTTTAATTAGGAGCAAGCAATGATGAAGCAATGATTTTAAAAGTAACTATCTTAACTATTCTGTCCTTCTCTGTTGGACAGGAAGTATAGGTAGGTGACAATCTCCAGATATGCAGATTTTGGAATCCTAGTGTCGTAGCCCTGAGAATCCACAAAGGACAGTGGGGACCCTCTAGGTTTTTGTGTTTTTTTTTTCCATTTTTTAAAAATTGAAGTATAGTCTGTTAACAATATTGTGTCAATTTCTGGTGTATAGCATAATGTTTCAGTCATATATACACATACATATATTCTTTTTCATTATAGGTTACTACAAGCCATTGAATATAGTTCCCTGTGCTATACAGTATAAACTTGTTGTTTATCTATTTTATATGTAGTAGTTAGTACCTGCAAATCTCGAACTCCTGCTTTATCCCTTCTCACCCTCTTCCACCCCTGGTAACCATAAGTTTGTTTTCTAGGTCTGTGAGTCTGTTTCTGTTTTGTACGTAAGTTCATTTGTGTCTTTTTTTAAGATTCCACATATAAGTGATACCATATGATATTTTTTCTTTCTCTTTTTGGCTTACTTCACTTAGAATGATGATCTCCATGCCCATCCATGTTGCCGCAAATGGCATTATTCAATTTTTTATGGCTGAGTAGTATTCCATTGTATAAATATACCACACTTTCTTTATCCAATCATCTGTCAATGGACATTTAGGTTGTTCCCATGAGGGACCCTCTAGTAACCCCTTTTCCTAAATTAACACCCAGAATCTTAATGGTTATGGTTAATCACCCTTAGTAGCGCTCGGTTTGTAGAATAAATGAATGAATGATATGTATAGTCTGCCGTGTTGCTACTCTGTGTTTTGTGATATAATTTCATGGCCATCTTGGCTGGGATGATCTGCTCTCCTGGCATGTTACTTTTATTTATATATAAGGAAGCTTTATGGGGTTTTATTGCCAGGTTTGGTGACCCTCATGAAATGAATACATTTATATACAAAACTTCTATGAGTCCGACTCATTTGAAAAGCTGGTGAAAGCCATGGACTCTCTGCTTATACAAATGCAGATACGCCCATATATGTAATTTCATCTCCAATTCCAGAAGGTGCAAAGGCCTTTGAAAGTTCTCAGAGATCCTATGATGAGAACCTTTGTATTAAGTCAACCCCTAGGGCCTATGCAAAAATTGTTAAAGTGAGCAAGGCTATGTGACCCCAGCACCTTAAAATCATGGATGTTTAAAAAAAAAACCCACAAATATCTTCATGTGGAAACTTGTAATTTCCATCTGGGCAGTGATTTTTAACTGAGGGTTAAGACCTTTTTGGGGTTTATAAAATAATTTTAGTGGTTTGGGGCCAACACTACCAAAGCAATGTAATGGAACAGAACAGAAAAGAAACCAAGCTATATGTCTATAAACTTGAGTTGAGATCAAAAATATGGGTCCCAGTTTGAGAAAACTGATGTCTGCCCTGTTTGTTTTACTGTATATTTAGGGCACTGGGAACAATTTAAAGAAATTCATGCTTTCTTTTCATGATCTGTTTTGACTATGTTGGCCCTTTTTATTACTTATAAAAAAGATCCAAGAGTCCACGGGTGCCACTAACATTTTAATATCTTAACATTCTATCCCAAGTCATCACTTACCCACAGTTGTGAAAATAAGCTTAAATCCTACTCTTGAAGGCTCTCCTGATTTTTTCTTTTTTATATTCAGTTTCTTTTCTCCCCCTTCCAGTTGAGTAAGGGTCAGTGTGATCCCTACCCCATCACCACTTAACTGCTTTTAGACAAGAGACCCAGTGTTCTCTAGACTCGGTTTCCTCATTTGTAAAATGATCCTGGTAATGATGATCTCTTACTACCAGGATTATTGAAAAGATTGTATGAGTTTACATATGAAAAGTGCATTGCATAAATCCTCAATAAGCATTAATCAGTATCCTTAGCAGTGGCTGAATTGTTTGTGTACCATAAAGGAATCACATTTTATACTTCCTTTAGAATTTCTCAGAATCAGTTCATTCTGGCTGCATTCACCAAGCAGATGAGCACTCTGGGCATGGTAATATTCTTGTTTTATAAGCATCTGCCTAATTTTTTTTTTTTTAAATGTTGTCTATTTAACTCCTGATTTTTTTGAATAAATTATTTTGCCCCCACACGTCATAAATGACATTAAAAGAACAATCTTTCTTTCCCTTCTCTATATTGTGAACCAACATTCTGTTCACTTACAAATGTTGCAAATGTTGATTTTTTTTGGAACCCAGATGGGAATCTCCACGAAAACTCAGAATGCCATTGAAGCTCAATTGCCTGGATCTGTTATTAAAGTAAATGTGGTAAAAAAAAAAAGTTCACAAAGAGAGCTAAGTGATTTTCCTGGTGGTATTCCCCCTCAAAAGTACTTTTTGTAAGTATTGTGTTAATCTGTAAGGAAAGAAGTTTATTGAATTTCCAGAATTATCAGGAATGCTCAAAAGTAAATATATGCTCCCAAATCAGTGTATTCAAATTCCTAGAAAAGATAATTTATGCAGGAGAACCTTGCTTCTCCACCACTCAGAGAATTGCAGGAAGATTTCAGTTTAAGCCTGTTGTATCTTATAAAATAATATATAGGACATACTCTATGCATATAAATATTCTTTTTGGCACCAGGCCAGTGAGTAGCTGCTATAATTTAAGTGTTGTGTGTGATGTGGGTTTGAGAAGATTGCTGAGCTGTCTCTCACAGGGCTGCCCTCCCTTCATTAAAAGGCCTTCTGACACTCCTCTCTGTACCATGCCCTGCCCCACTCACTCCTTCCATTTATATAATGTTTTCATATTTTCTTTTCTTCCTTTCACTCTCTCTACTATAAAAACTCTCCCTTAGGTAGGAACGCAGTGTCTGGTGCCTGGCAGAATTCTATAGGAAAGGGGCACATGTCTTTGAGTCAGATGGACCTATGTTGGAATTCATACTCATCTATTTCAAGAACTTGGGCAACTTAGTTGACCTATAAGCTTCAGTTTGTTTCCTGTAAAAGGAGCCTTATTACCTGTGGATTCAGTGAACACTTCATGCTGCTTCATACGTCTTCATACCTCTCTGAAATGTATATATTTCTTGAGAAATAATTACGTATCAGCATCTAACAGTGGACTTTTTGATTATTATTCATTTGGGTAGGGAATGTCTTTTGTGAACAAGGAGAGTCTTTTTCAAACCCCTGCAATCTCGCTGTATCTCAGTTTTCCTACTGTTTGCAAGGGCCCTGACGTTACATGCTGAGTGGCAGATGCTCATGATAATCACTTTCGTTGGCCATCTTTTACCTTCCAAGCCTAGTGTGTGTCCTTTTGCATTTTATGGCATTTAAGCTTCGCTGCTCACTTGGGGGTGGGAGGGTAGGGGTGAGGTATTACTAGGAGGAATCATTTGAACTGATTTCTCATCATTTACAGATGAGAAATGGAGGTTTAGTGATGTGAGGAGACTCACCCAACAGGCTTTCTGGCCCTTGAGCCTAACTTCTCAATCACTGTTCAGCTCTCTCTCCCCACGAAGCGGCAGAGATAATTAGACTGCTGAGCAAAGAGTAGAGTGTCCCCCTTGCCTCCCCATTCAAGACTCTTTTTCCTGCCCCGATACACTCCAACATGGAGGAAATGGAACTGTTCTGAAATTGTCTCCTTGACCCGGGCTGCACAGACGTCCCCCCAGGCGGGAGGATGAGTCTTTTAAGAAATTGCTCACTAAGTTGGGTCAAAGGTAACGGTCAACCACCTCCCATAGCTGTTTGGTCCAGAATCTATATCCCAAGTCCCTGGGCATCTTGGTGGGCATTCTGGGAATGAATTCACTTCAATGTTGAAAGCTTTAGTCTTTTACTGGGTGGTGTCGTTGAAGAAAAAGCAATTTCTTAGTAATATGAACTGTTCCCTAGGTGGGGTCCTTCCCCTTTTTAGAAAACCGGCAGCTCCCTTCAGGGCCTCCTCGCTCGCTTTGGAGGGTATGCATTCCCCTGAGTGAGCAGTTTTTGATCCTGTTCCTCTTACTGCGTCAACAAAGAAGGGTCAGAAAACATTTACCGACAGTGAAGACACCAGACAAGGGAATCTGGGTTTTCCTCCTCGGTTTCAGCGTAAGCCCATTGGTTCATTGTTTACGTGTCGAGGGAGAGTCCTGCCAAGCCGGTGCAGGTGTTGCTGACTTGTTAAGACAAGTTGATTCTACTTTCTCTAAAGAAAAGTCGGAATGCAGTCCTTTGTCAGAGGGACCGCGTTGCGCTGGTCCCTGAGCTGAATGTAAGTGTGTAAAAATGCAAATTGTGCTTTGCTGTGGAAATCCACATGTTGACATCCTGCCTTAAGTAGATTTTTTTCAACTGACATGGTCCGTGCCATCCTCCTCCTCACATCCCGCGTCGTTGGGTAACCCTTCCTTTAGGGTCTGTGACTGTGACGGTGAGATCACCTTTGTCTGCTTTGTCATTTTGCTGTCACCGAATTGTTAGAAGAGAACGCCGTCACTGGGTGGCTCCACGTGGGAGTGGTTGAGTTCTAATTCTGAAAGGTAGCTGGTAAGTCTGGATTTTCAGAGTTAAGTATGTCTAGGTTGTGAGTCTGTGAAATGAATTTAACCTCTGTGATGGTAAATTTCAAAGACGTCTTTGGAGCGGGGAGCTTTGCGACCACCCAGAAGATTCTCACAAAAGTTCGTTAACCCAAGGCAGTTTTTCATCTAGATAGGCTGACTCCTTCAGTACATAACCCCACATTTCAGTGGCTTTATGCGCTCAGAGGTTTGCCCTTGTCGCGGTCTCCTGCAGGTTTTCTTTCTCTACCAGGTCATTCAGGGATCAAGGCTGCTCCACTTGCTTGACTCCTGGCTTCTCTGCACTTGGTGTGTAGGGAAGAGAAGAGGGGGCATCTGGAAGGTCTCAAGGGAAGTGTCAGGGGCGGATTCTCGAAGTGGCCAACATTATTTGAGTTCGTATTCCCTTGACCATGACCCAGGCACCCATGTAGTGGTGACTGGGCTGGGAAGCTTCAGTTCCTCACTTCCCAGGGGAAAAAGGAATCAATCTAATGTCTCCGACACAGTTGCGTTATCTAAACTTAATCTTAAAGGTTTCTGCAGGTGAAGTTTGTCTATTAAGAAGACTCTGACAGGGATTGACTTGGCAGCAAGGGATTTGATCTGAATTCTGAATTTATTTTTACCATGTTTATGAGCCTCCCACAAATGGGGAAGAAGGGAATTTTTTTTTTTTCCGAAGTGCTGCAGAGGGGCCTTTTCCTCTTGTCTGATTATGTATTTATAACCTGCCTGAAGATCCAGAATTAATGTCTGGTCATGCATGATGCATTCTAGTTGTAATCAAATTCAGGTTTTTCAGATGGTTCCTCTGTGGATCTGTGCTAACATCAGAGATTCCCTGACGTTCATCTTTGTACCTTGCTTTGTCCCGAGTTTTCAGGGTTAGAAGGCCACATCGTCGGGTTTCCTCATTTGAGAAGCAGCTCTCTTGACTTTCAGGAAGATTCCAGCCTGACTTTCCTGTCCAGGAGTGTGGAATTCCAGCGATGTGATTTTTCCTCAGAAGAGATATTTCTCCCCCTATAAATTCCAAAGGTTTTCATCTTTAATAATAATTTTGGGAGCATTTAAAACATTTTATCCTTCCCCAGTCATCTTCAACAGAATACGCTGAGTGTAATTTAATCTTTCCCCAGGTTTTTCCCCTCCCAGGCTGAGATCTGGTCAAGTAGAGGTTATTGAGATTAGAAGGCTCGGAAAGGTGCCGCTTGGGAGCCACCAGCATCACGTCCTCAGGATTGCTTCATTTCCTCCTGTGACATCTCGTGTGGTTTTCTGTCCCTTCTTCCTCCTCCCATCTGACCACTAGTCCCCCGAATTCTCTGCTGTTAGTTTATGATTGGCTGTCAAACCAGATAACTCAGCGTGTTCAGTTGAGAACTGATTGGTTTTAAATGAGGACTATGGCAGAGAGAGAGACTCCCACCATAGACCGAGTCAAGTTCAAACTCCTTCTCTTGGCGTCCACAGCCTTTGGCAGCTGCTAATCTGGCCCTAGCTGGTTACACAGATTGCAGCAACCCCACCCTGATCACCCCCACTGCACCCTCTTCCTGACCCACACCGAGTTATGATCCTCCTAGTCCTTATAATCGGAATAAATATCAATGAACAGTAAATGAGTACTTGCTATGTGCCGGGGTCTTTTGGAGAATATGGTAAAGCATTAAACCCTCCCAGAGACCAAGGCATATAAATATATTAAATACAAATCAAATTATCAAATATTTCAAATGAACATCATGTTTAATTAATAAATACTGTGACATATCACATACGTTAATAAGTTAATAATTAAGTGTAGGTTAAATATTAACTATATAGGCATATGGAATATATCAAAGCATTTGACGCTCTCAGGGACTAGTTGGGGAGTGTTAATGTCTCCCTTTTTTACAAAAAGGAAAGGAAATGCAGAGGTCAACTTGCCCCAGGTCACACCGCCAGGGGGCGTTAGAGCTACCCGCTGTGTGGTGCTGACTGTCTGAAGAAGCTAGACTCTCACCTGGTGAATTCCCCTCCCCAGCCCTTTCTTCTACTTGGTGGAGCCCCTATTCCTTCACATTGAACGGAGACTCTCCCTCTTCCTCTAACTTTCCCCCATCTCATACTGTCTCCTCCCTGAACAGGATGCAGTCTGGGCTCAGAAATGAGATCACTGCACATGCCATCTGTTTGCAAGCCCCTCTCCCTCTGCTAGAGTTGATCTCCTTGAGGGACCGGTCCTGGTTCCTTTGTTAAATGCTGGTGGAGACGATCAGCATTAGAGATGACCACGTCAGCTCCTCGTTTTCCAGATGACAAAACCAAAGCCCAATGTGGTTCCATCACTGAGCTGTCTGGGGAGGATCTGGGACTAGAACCTATGTTTTCAGAGTCTGTGACAGCATAGACTTCAAAAGCAGAACCCTTGACAGTGGTTTTGGTCTTGTTCCTTAGTTCCTGGCTGTGTTCTGGATGGTGCACCCGGGGCTCTCAGATGCGACAGGTGTACATAACGTTCTGTGTCCAGAACGTGCGCTTGGAGTGTTGACAGCAGTTGGAGGAGTGGTTTGGCATGAAAAGTCAAAGCAGGGCCCTGAATTTACACACACCTGCTGACTGAGGGTTCAGATATTCTGCTGAGGACAGAAGAGCACGTGAACATGTGTGACTAAAGGGGTTTGGTTTGTTTGTTTGTTTTCCTAAGAGGAAACTAACAAATTTTATTCATTCTTTCATTAATTCTCATATTTAATGTAGTAAATCACTTGCTAAATTCTGTCTCCTAGTACAAATTATCCATAACTGTTCTGCACCTGTGTATGTAACTTAGAATACATAAACTACCAGGCTTAAATTTTTGTTTTTAATTTGAAATTGTCACAAGCTTGGGGAAGCATATGCTATGAAATTCTATATAGTATAAAGAATTTTGTTTCCTCTAAATCATTTGAGAATAAATTGCTATTACCCCAGGCATGAAAGTTTTTTTTTTTCCCCCTGTAAGCAAGGACACTCTCCCAAGCAACCACCCACAGGGCTGAAAATCATGACATGAGCTGACACATTGCTACCAGCTGCTCCTCACACTCTGTTCCACTCCTGTCATTTGTCCCGAGCACCATTTCAAATAACAGATGTTTCCAGTAGAGTCACGTGTTGCCTTGAGTTGTCCCGTGTCTTCAGATGCCTTCAGTCATGAACAGCTCCCCAGTCTTGGTTCTCATGACCTTGACTCTTTTGAAGAGCCCAGGCCAGTTACTTTGTTAAGTGTCCCTCAGTTGGGCTTTACCGGAGGCTTTCTCGAGATCGGATCCATGTTCTGCATCACTAAGTGGCAGACACACTAAATGGTAATGGTGTGTCCTTTGCTGGGAACGCCCAGTTCTGACCTGTCCCATGTCTGGATGCTGTTCCCTCACCTTGGTCTCTTGGTTAAGACGGCATCTTCCAGACTTCCCTGCTGGGAAGTTATTCTTTTCCTCTTTGTAATTAGGAAATGTTTTCTGGAGAGATACTTTGAAATGATGTAGAGCCCTTATTTCTCATCGGATTTTGAATGTATTTATTTATATTATTAGTATAGATTCATGGTTTATTATTTTAGTCAGTTTAGTCAATGGGTTATAATCTGTTAATAGTGGTATTTATTTTGAGACTCAGGTCTTTCCTGTTTGGACCTGTGGGGGTCCCTTCAAGCGGGCTCCTCTGTCCTCCCGTGTCCCCCATTCCTCACTCTGGCTGGACTCTGATGCACCCTGGATGCTCCCCTCTGTGAGTGCCCCCCACCCTGCCCTGCCCTGCCCTGCCCTGCCCTGCTTGGGCTCTGACACCCCCATGCCAGGCTATTCCTGTGAGTGGACACCCTCCCCACTCTAGTTTTTAAAAAACTCAGATTTTAAGACAAAGTATATTTCAGTTTATCTTGGGGTCAGTATACCATAGACATTTTAATGAAGTTTTTAGGGGAGAATTGGTTTTGTTCCTAAAGTGAGGGGGGAAAAAAACCAAAACACGACGATGAGGCCTGTTTGTTATTTGTAGGCTGGTGGGAAGCTCGAGCTTCCAGGCCTCCAGGCACATTCTTATACAAAGTATTACAAGACTTAGGAGAAGTTCAGTCATGTCAAAAACTCAAATTTGAAAATGTCATCACTTTTCTTCCTTCACAACTGGGTGTTGATGAGACTTCCAAGGTGATTGGAGGGCAGCTTCTCAAGGAGACCTGTGGGTGAGGGAGAGCAGGGCAGCTCACGGAGAAACCTGCCAGCCCTGCTTCCAAGTGTTGTCCGTGGTTCTGGTTAACGGAACCTTTTAATCCTCTGCAGACCCAGAGGCTCCTTCATTACCACATCCTTTTCTATATAGTTTGCAGGAATTTGCCACTCTCAAAATCATCAACTTAAAGTCTCAGCTCCAAATTTTTAAAAAATTGAAATACAATTGATTTACAACGTTTCAGATCTACAGCAAAGTGATTCAGTTATATATTCTTTTTCAGATTCTTTCCCATTAAAGGTTACTACAAGATATTGAATATAGTTCCCTGTGCTCTACAGTAGAAACTTGTTATTAATCTATTTTATACATAGTAGTGTGTATCAGCTGATCTCAAACTCCTAATTTATCCCTCCCCACCTTTCCCCTTTGGTAACCACAACTTTGTTTTGTATGTCTATGAGTCTGTTTCTGTTTGTAAATAAGTTCATTTGTCTCATTTTTTTAGATTCCACATATAAGTGGTATCGTATGATAATTGTCTTTGATTTACTTCACTTAGTGTGATCTTCTCTAGGTCCATCCATGTCGCTACAAATGGTAATATTCCATTTGTTTTTATGGCTGAGTAATATTTGGCCTCTAAATTTAATTTTAAAAAATTGTTTATAGGTAGATTTTTTTTGAAAGTCAAGATTTTAGTGAGGCAATGATTATAATGAACACATTCAGATGCATATCCTTGTTAACACCCAAAATATGTAAAATTTATACCGTTTGTTTTATAAATATGACTTTGTGCATTTCGCTCTCTCTCTCATTTACACACATACACCCCAGTGTGATGAAAGATACTTATCGAAGACAGGAGTTGGGTAAATTTAGAAACTCAAAACATGTCAAGGATATACTATTCCAACTTGTATCAGAATTTCCTTGGAATGGAAAAGTCTCTTTCTCCCCTTGAATTTCAAGCAACCATACCAATATTAAAAAAAAAAAAATCTTCACCATCATGTCATTTACATCACTCTTACCCATAACACATGGTCATTGTTTGGCTGAATTGAACTGGACCCCCGATTTTGAGGCTGATGGAATAGATTTCCTTTTTTTTTTTTTTAAATCATTATAAGAATGAGAGATTTAAAATTACTTGTACTCCATCTCATTCCAAAATAGTTTTGAGTGTTAAAGTCAACCCTAAAACTCACCCCAAAGCAAGGTGATACTGTAGAAAGAACACTTAAAAATTAGATATACTGGGGTGTAAATCCAGCTTCTCCAACTTATGAATACAATGGCTTCTTCAGGGTCTAAAGATCCTTGTGAGGCACTGGGCATTCAGAAATGATCATTATTGTCATTTGGTTGAAAGACTACCTCAAGGCATTCTTGGCAGAAGGAATAAGGCAGACATTCGGAGGAAGGAATTAAATGTTGAGTGATACTGAGTTAGTTCAGAAGAACTGGAGGGCAATGGCCCCACCTCTCAGGTGGCCAGAAGCTCAGCCCAGACTCAGACGCAAGAATCTCCTGATCGCTTCCCAGAAACCAAGAGCATTTGGAACTTAAGATGGGGATTGAATCAGTGTCTCCCAATTCCTTCTGGACCTTAAGCTTCCAAGATTTCATTTCCTTTCTTTCCTGGTCTCTTCCCTTCCCTTCTCTTTTTTCTCCCCTACCCCATCCTCTGTTTTCCTTCACTCCACGGACCGCTCTTAGTTCCATGGTTGCTGTTTTCCATTTTTCCTACTTCTGATGCTGAGATAGGAAACCTTTAGGTTGGCTTGGAGTTTCTGAGGCAATTGAAAGAAGGACTTCTTCTTTGTTTTAGGAGTAAGTAGAGTGTGTGAATACATCTGTAGTTTTCATGACAAGTTACAGGACGAAATTCTCAGGAGCCCAACCAAGCAAATGCCTAACATTTCATTGCTTTTGGTGAGCTGTACCTTGGGATAGAGTTTCAAATGTATTCACTATATAATTTGCTTTTGCCTTTATCTTAGTCGTTCTTCCCCAAAGAGTGTTTTTTTAAAGGTCTTTTTTTGTCTTAACAATTATAAATCATTTTGATGCTAATAACTGCGAAGGTAGTGCTTTCTCTGTAATCCCGAAGTTCTAAATCCAGAAGTTACTTAAAATCGATGGTGGATAGCATTGCGGGAGAGTTTTGCAAGATATTTGGCATCTCAACTATATGCTGAGTAACAATGTTTTTATTCTCTGAGCCTAATGTCCTGCCTGAAGAGCAGGGACAGATCAACTACATACGTCTGGTGTATTTTGATGGTTTTAACCTAGACTGTAATTCCTACCTGAGCTTCCTTTTTTAATGCTTTTTGGTCCCAACAGTGTCCTGATGTAATGCCCTTGTCTGTGTTCCATAGTTATGGGTTGTGTAATAGGAGAGCCTAGAGAGTGAGAAATTGAACCCAGGGTTTTTACTGTATAGTTTTAAATTCCGCTGTATTAATGTAGCTCTTGAGACCCTGTAGGAACAAGCCATTTGTTTCCAAGTCTTGGCTCATGGGGTCAGAGTCCTCTTCCCAGAGGACTCTTCCCAGTCCTACGTAGCTAAGCACGTAGTGTCTCGTACCTAATAGCTCTTGTTTACGCTTATTAACGAAAAGTGACTACGTCATATAATCTCGCTCTGTAGATGAACTTTGCTCTAAAATTTACAGTTCAAATCCATCCATAACTGGGGTTTATCTGCCCAAACATATGAGTCATACTTTTGGTGCTGGCTTTTTTTTTCTGAGTCAATTTGGCAGCAAACACATTTTATTATTGGCACCTCCACTGAAATAAACATGAGATAGCAGGCATTTGGTTTTCAGTCCTCTAAACTGTGACTTTTTAAATCTAAGTGGAATGTCTAAACTTTAGTGCATTTATATCTAGGAAGTCTGATTGGCTTTGTGCATTCCTGACAGGTTCTGGGGTACTAAATAATGTATTGCCATTGACAGTAATCTTTCCAAGATACTGAAATTTTTGTCTCTGGTTGTCTTTAATCAACATAGTTACTTATATTTAGAAGATGAATTTTCTGTCACTTTAATTTGGGTAACAATAATCTTTTTTAAAAAAATTTTTATTGGAGTGTAGTTGATTTACATTGTTAATTTCAGGTGTACAGCAAAGTGATTCAGTTATACACGTGCATACATATATATCTTCTCTTTTCAGATTCTTTTTCATTATATGTTATTACAAGAAATTGAATATAGTTCGCTGTGCTATATAGTAGGTCTCTGTTGTTTACTTATTTTATATATAGTCATAGAATAACAATAATTTTTTCAAAAAGCTTGCGAAGACGTAAAAGAACGAGAGAATTGGTGTGTTATTTTACAAGGTGATGCTGTTTGAGTTGTCACTTCTCACCCTTGCACTGTGTCCCTGAAGAGGGACACCGGCTGCCTCCCATGACTGTTGTCATGTGCCTTCCCTTTCTGCACCACGTGAAGGCTTCGTGTGTTTTCACTGTAAGTAATAGGGAAACAGAATTCATAAATTCAGGCACTGACTTCACTGATTTTCTTTTTCATACTTGCTCTTTTGGGAAAGCTTCTCAGTGTGGTGCAAGAGCCTAGAGATGGTGACTGCTAGCCGATATTTAGATGTAATGAAAGATCCCACATGTTTTCACCCCCGAGGTATCATTTATTAATATCACTTCTGCGGCTCAGACAGCGAGAGGACTGTGTGGTTTCCAACGGATTGCTCCGTTTACTCTTATTATTCCCATTTTACTGAGGAAGAAACTGAGTCTTCGTGATATGACATAACTTTTCCACTGATTTCGATATTAAGCAGCAGAAGCAAAATTCCCACCCGATTCTGTCTGGCTCCTCTCTCCATTCTCCGCTCACTAATCTCTTAGTCCCAGTCACTTATGAAATAATGACATGTAGCTGAGTTTGAGAGGAGTCTGGTCTGGTCTGGGAACAGCCTGATTTTGGCTGATGCTGCCAGGTGTCTTTCACAGTTGCTCAAGACCTGTTCATTATCTGTTTCAGATTTCATTTTGAGATTAATTAATTAACCCTTAAGGGCTTTTCCCATTGTGTCAAGTTCAAACAAAAGAAGCTGACAAACTCCCATTATAAATTGGAGATACGTAACAAACAAACCGCACAAGCCCCAACAAGAACTCAGTCGGCAGGTTTGGCTTTCGCTCCCCTGAAGCCTGGGCCAATGTCAGCAGTTAATTGCGTTCTCAGAAATACCATGGAAGCAGGGGAGGAGGGTGTTGGGGTGGTCACATGGCCAGGTTTACGCCATAAAAATCGGGGCTGTATTTTCCTTCACTTTGAAAAGCACGCAGGAGATTTAGTTTTGATTGCGTCCCAGAGGGAGATACCGAAGTCTTTCTGAGAATTAAATATGCACAACATATTACAAATTAATTGTGAGCAGTTCATTGCTATGTCTTAAAGATTGGGGGATTGTTGTTGCTTTTGTTTTAATAAGTGGGAAGAAACGCTAATGAGATACATTACACTCCAAATCGAAGTGTTGTTACTGTATAAAATAACCTGTAAAACCTGTGTTCCTTTTTACTGCGCTTCCTTCCTCTGATAGATTTATTTAACACAGCGTAAGGTATTTGTTTCTGCTCATTTATACTAGAATATACTAGAACTTATAAAAATGGGCTTGGGGGGGGCGTATATACCATTATCCTCTTTATTTTTTTAAAGCCTGTATTCCAGTTATCACGTATACACGTAGACATGTATGCATATGCACACCAGCCCTCACACACGTGTGTGTGCACCCTTAAGTGGCTCTGAGCTGATCCATGCCCAGGGAGTAAGAAGCCTGGGAGCCAAGGATAATGCTGCATCCATACTATCTTTCTCCTGGTCTGTGTTGTCCTTGTATGGCTGATGGAAGGATCTGGATGAGGGCAGATAGAAAATTAGAGAGGGAAGATTACCAGATGAGGATAGTGCCGGTGATTTTTTTTTTTTTCACTGAAAAAAAAAAAAAAGTCAGTTTACAATGTTGTATCAATTTCCAGTGTACAGCACAATGCTTCAGTCATACAGGAACATACATATTTTCGTTTTCATATTCTTTTTCCTGGTGATGGTCTTCGTACTTGGAATTGCCAGTTAAGTGAACACCTTGATTACTTGGCTCTTTCTTCTGAATCTTAACATAGATGAGTAAATTTCCTTAGATGAATTCCTACGATAGTAACCCAGGAAATACTCACTTGCTCACAGGTTGTTAATAGATATTCTGCAAAATAAGATTGCATGATTATGAAAGTTTGGGAAACACTGAGTTCAATAAAGTCAAATTCATTTGTTGAATGGGTGAGTTGGAGTTCTTAACTTTGACCATAAAATGCATACTTTTTGGAGCATCTATGAATGTTTCCTGTATATCTTCAGAATGTGTACAAATATCGGAAGACATCATGGAGCTGAGAAATGAGTACATGTTTGAAGGATGTAGACCAGGGTTCCGATGATGCTCAAGCCGCTCTGTCATCCAATAGACAACAGACCTACCACTTAGAAAGAGAAACAAGCATAAGAGTAATATACATACCCTTCCTCCAGGTTGCTGTGGTCATTAAGTAATCTAATGTATGTAGAAGTGATTTGCAAATTTTGAAGCATTCTGCAAGTATTATTTATTAATAAACCCTCTAATTTTTTTATTGTGGTGTAATATACATAATGTAAAATTGACCGTTTTAACCATTTTTAGGTGTACAGGTCAATGGCATCAAATATGTTCACATTGTTTTGAAACCATTGCCACCATCCATCTCCAGAACTTTTCTGTCTTCCCGAATTGAAACTCTGTACCCATTAAATTACTAACTCCCCCGTCCCCCAACCCCTAGCAACCACCACGCTACTTTCTCTCTCTGTGACTATCCTAGGTACTGCATATAAGGGGAATCATACAATATTTGTCCTTATTTCACTTAGTATAATGTCTTCAAGAATGTCTTCTAAGTTTCACAATGTGATATTTTAATTTAACTTCTTAATTCACTTACCCCTGGTGCCGTTCTTTTAATACATAACATGATGAGAAAAGAATGAACAAACTCCCCGTGTTCCTCTAGAATAGTAAATGGGCTGTGCACCACGATTTTAGGAGGAGGGCTGTTAAGGATGTGCCTTTAAGAAAAGCTGGTCAAGAATCTAGTCCAACCTCCAAGGAGTCCAGAGGTACAAATTTCCAGTTATAAGATAGGTAAGTACTAAGGATGTAACGTACCTTTTGATAAATATAATTAACACAGTTGTACATTATATCAGAAGGTTGTTAAGATGTAAATCCTAAGAGTTCTTATCACAAGAAAACTTTTTTCTCTAATTCTTTAATTTTGTGTCTATATGAGATGATCGATGTTCACTGAACATACTGTGGTGATCATTTCATGATGTATGTAAGTCAAACCATTATGCTGTACACCTTAAAACTTATACATACAGTGCTGTGTGTCAATTATATCCTAATAAAACTGGAAGAAAAAACGAATTTTAAAAAAGTTAAAAAGAAGGAATCTGCACAGGGAACTATATTCAATATCTTGTAGTAACCTTTAATGAAAAAGAATAGGAAAATGAATATATGTATATATATGCATAACTGGGACATTATGCTGTACACCAGAAATTGGCACATTGGAACTGACTATATTTCAATTAAAAAAAAAAAAAGAAGGAATCTAGTCCATCCTCACACTAGAACTAAGGTGACCCGGGCTCTCCTTGACAAAAGAGACCTGTTTTGTTTCTTCTTAAATCAGTATTTGAAATAGAAGAGACATGAGTTTCAACGCCTAAGTTATCTTTGTCATGTAGATGACTTATGCACAGGAAAGATTTTTTAAAATTTCGTATTTCATTGTTTTTACCTGTCTTAAAATAGTGGCTCTTGACTTGGGGCTTTTTGGGGGAAATCCTCTGTAACTTTTAGGATGACAGTTATCCATTTCAAAATTAAATAGCCTAAAACTGGAAGTGAACTGTCCTCGTTTATTTAAATAAGGCCTTTGAAATGTGTGTTTTCATTGGGATGAACATTCTCCTCTACATCATGATTTTATAGCAAGATTATTTTCAAATAACCATTATTAATTTTCAAAAGTAGAAATGTTTGCTTTTCTAAGTGTTTTTCAGTATTCTGATTATAGATTAAATGATTCCAAAATGATCATCATATTTTTTCCTGAGTAATCATAGCACTTGTTTTTAAAAAATCATAGTCAAATTTAACTGCCATCTTGTCCTGTGCTGTATATTCTTATAATCTAAATACATTTTTTTTTAACTTTTGACCTGTTAAGGTCATATATTTCATTGTAAAAAGTATTAGCTTATCGGCCCACTCTTGGCAAAAACGTTTTCGTTAAACTGTACCTTTCATTTTTCATAGTGTTTTCAGAGCCCATCATAGACACCTAGCTGCTCTTGGGTCTTATACTGCGTTTTGGGGTCCTTGTCTCACCTTACCATCACCCTCCCCCTCCCCCTGCTCCGAGGTCCTTAAGACCCTTTAAAGAGCCTTGAGCCTTCCCCATCTCAGCCTCCCTGTGGAATCTTGGACTGAGCCATGCAGAGAAGGTGCTCAGCACAGACTGAAGTTGAATCGGGTTGAGCTGAATTGAGATTGAGGTCTGGAGGCAATAATTGGAGGGATTTTTTTCTTTTTTTTAGATGAAAATCAGCATCAGGATCTTATTTACCTTTATGGAGAACCACACTCCGCTGGTACAGCACAGATGGCAGCCTGTTCCTGTGAGTGTGGGGACGGAGTGAGAGGAACAGAACGAAACAGGTGGCTCCAGAGCTGGCACCCCGGTGCCGACAGGAGTCCAGGCCGCGCGCAGTCCCAGCGTCCTCGTGCCTGCGCGTGTGAGCCGTTGGCAGGACTAGAAGGCGGATGTTATTTTGATCCCGGAGTTCTATTTAGTGAATACACTTGATTAATCCCCTTCTTTCTTCTCACGGATGCCGTTTTGAATGGAAAATCACTACTGGAAAAACAAATCCCTGCATCCATGATGTACCCAGTACCCCCCCCCCCCCCCCCATTATATACCACACCCATCATTGGGCTCCTTTCTCTGCAGAGCCCAGCGTTTTGAAAGTGCTTACTCGGAGCTGAATTTTACTAAGGAGGAATCAGAAGCCATTGAGAAGCTAAGTGATCTGCCCAAGTTAACAAGCTTTCCTGTTGCTCCCGGAGGGATACCCATTGCCTACCTACTGGGCATGTTCTTTGGTTTGGTCCCTGAGAATTCAAGCTCCCTGCCCTGTAGAGAAGCAGAATTAGCACTCCTAAGCCAAGTGTCTCAGCTTGTTTTCTGTCAAAGGTGAATATTTTCAGAAAGGGGCACACTTAGGGCTTAGGAGGGCTGCGGTGACCCCTGAACCTCCCGAGGGTTGGTTTGGTTTGGTTTAAGTGTGGACTTGTCAGTTCCCACTAGCTGGGAGGAATTGCATTCCCAAAGTGCTTCATTAGTCATGAGCAGGGTGCAGGAGGGTGTCGAACAATCACTCTGACCCTGCCCCTCGATCGCTGGGCTTTCAAGCTCAATGTTAAGCCCAGCTGCAACAGAATTGAAGGCTTGCTGGGGACACCCCCCACCCCCAACCTGCTGTGTGCTTGAAGTCTTGGCTCAGAGGTAGGAGAGGGTGGTAATTTCAGATCCAAGGCTAGAGCAGAAATGTCGCTGCAGGGAAGCTTCTGTACCTAGGATACGTCATTTGTGTATGTGTGTGAGGGCTGGGGGAGGATTCAGGCGGGGGCTTGTGTACTTGTGTTTTCCAATCTGCAAATATGTTTGTTTTTTTTAAGTTGAAGTATAGTCAGTTACAATGTGTCAATTTCTGGTGTACAGCATCATGTCCCAGTCATA
Organism: Camelus dromedarius; assembly: GCF_036321535.1. Taxonomy (NCBI): domain Eukaryota; kingdom Metazoa; phylum Chordata; class Mammalia; order Artiodactyla; family Camelidae; genus Camelus; species Camelus dromedarius. The sequence continues at coordinate 110,770,481 of NC_087437.1, read as the reverse complement.
CATATATATACATATATTTGTTTTCATATTCTTTTTCATTAAAGGTTATTACAAGATATTGAATATAGTTCCCTGTGCTATACAGAAGAAATTTGTTTTTTATCTATTTTTATATATAGTAGTAAAGAAGAAAAATGAAGACACTAATGAACTCATCTATAAAACAGAAACAGACTCAAAGACATAGTAAACAATCTTATGATTACCCAGGGAAAGGGGATGAGAAGGGATAAATTTGGGAGTTCGAGGTTTGCAGATATGTTTTGATACTTTTCCATATTGAAGTAAAAGAGAGCCACCACTCTTGGTGATGTTGGCTTCTAGGAGACATGAGCTTGGAGAAATGCAGTTGTCTAGAAATACAGGGCACAAGGAACATCATGAAAGTCAGGCCATTGGTCTCAGTGACCCCTTCATGCCCTGAATCCTGGGATAAGTGTTACCAGGAACACCCCAAGTAGACCTTCTTTTCAGAGCTCAAATCAGGTGGACTTGTGGGCTGGTAGTCAGCCTAGAACACCTGCTCGGTATTCTGTTGTAGATGTTCTGTGTGGAAATGCATTTTATTCTTTTTGTTCCTTTGGCTGGTTGATATTGATACCATTACTAGGTCCTGGAGAAAAAGTCTACTGGGACATGTGATGGTTAATTTTATATGTTAACTTGGCCAGACTGTGATGCCCAGTAAGTTGGCTAAACACCCATCTAGATGTTGCTGTGAGGTGTTTTTTAGATGTGATTAGCATTTATATCAGACAGTGAGTAAAGCAGATTACTCTCCTCACCCAGTCACTTGAAGGCCTTGAAAGGAGACTGAGGTCCTCTAGAAGAAAGTGATTCCACGCTAGAGGCCTTTGGACTCAAGACAGCAGCATCAGCTCTTCCCCGGGTCTCCAGTCTGCTGGTTTGCCCTGCAGATGGTGGCTTTGCCAGGCCCTACAATCTTATGAGCCAATTTCTTGAAATACTTATCCATCCATCCATCCATCCATCCATCCATCCATCTGTCCATCCATGCATCTGTCCATGCATGTCCTGCTGTTGGTTTAGTTTCTTTGGAGAACCTTGACTAATACAGGGGCCATGTGCCATGGAAACTGATAAAAAGTCATGAGCTATGTATGGTCCCTTCCTTCATGGAACTTGTGATCCTACCAGAGGAAATACAAGTATTCAAATAAGTGGTAGCTGTGGGGATTCAGAAGGGAGTTGTGATGAAGAATATCTTGGAAGAAAAGACCTTTGCAATTTTTTTTCAATAAAACTCTACAACATAAAAAGAGAATTAATTTCTAACCAGTCCATGTGCCATTTTATTTTGAGGGGGAAGGTGCGTATTTCATCTTAGAAAATCATACACATTTAAAACTTAATTTCCTTGTCAACTGCCCCAACACCCTTGCTCTCCCTAATCTCCTGAGTAAATCTTTGAGTAAAACTGATTTTTCAGAAGGACGTTGCTTTAGTCCTGTGACTCTGGTCTCTGCTGGATATGCCACGGCTGTTTGTATGTCATTTAGTGGTGCAGGGATTGAAGTTGTGACATTTTTGAAGGACACTGAATGCATCTTGAATGTGCATTAGTTTGGGTTTGCAGTGATGTATGCATTGAGTGGTTTGGGCAGAAAATTGAGAGATATTAGTGATGGGGATTAAAGGCAAAGAGACTTGGATTAAAAGGGTAAGAATAGAGGGACAGGATAGATACAGAAGATTCTTCAGGGACCTGGGAGAAAGGATAGGGGAAGAAGGGGAAGACACAAGGAAGGAAATTAACATTCGCGAAGCCCTAACTAAATGCCAAGGAAGAGTATCTTCACACGTTGTCTTGCTTGGTCTCCAGCACAAACCTACAAGGTAGATTATTTTTACTGTTGGAGAAGGTGGTCCACAGGGATGTTAAGTAACTCGCTCAAGTTCACAGGGACATTAAATGGCAGACAAAGGCTAGCTCTGACTGAATCTAAACTCTGTTACATTTATAAATCTTGCTTCCTTCTGGGAGAGATCATAATGTAGAAAGTTTTGACCCTAAATGGGGTGTCAGAGTTGAGCTATCAACAGCATAGCCCTACAGAGGTGTCCAGAGAAGGAGAGAAAGAGGGATTTGTGCTGAAGACTGAGACTTAGGTGATGACAGTGTGGAAGGAAGTAAATACATTTGTTAAAGAGAAAAGTACTCCATGTGGAGAGTTAGGTAGAAGACTGTGGACAGAAACGACTGTTGGGCTGAGAGGTTTATCTGTAAAGTCTAAGGGCGTGGAATCCAAGGGAAGGGAGCATTATTCTGGAGGGAGGCAGAGCAGCAGAGTCAGATGCTGATCGGAGGTCTTGGCCACAGGAGGGCTCCTTTTGACACCAGTTTACCAGTGGGTTTCTGGATTGGAAGCTGGCGAGAAAGAGAGAGAGGATTTCTTCCAGAAGATGATACATTTTCTTCCCACCTACGAGGATCAAAATTTTATTTCAAAAATATTTCTCCGACATTTATGTTTATTAAAAATCAGCATAAACAAAACCTGTGCAAAAAATATCCCAAATCACATATCATCGAAAATATTTTTTAAGATTTTTCTTTACATGTTGTTGTTAGCCTTTATTCTTCCAGGCTGTATAAACTGAAACTTCTTGACTTCTCGTCCTGGTGGGTCTGAGATTACACACACTGATAGTTGGAAAGGTATTTTTGCTTACTGCATCTTGGCCAATCCTTGTGTTGCCTGGCAGTGGCTAGGGATGAGGAAGTTGCAAAAATGAGCCCTTCCTTTTTTATATCATTTTCTTTTTCTATACGACATTGCTTCATTAACTACTGGTGAAGGGATATTGATTGCTGTCTTGATTGCAAAAACACAATTTAGTGGCTCCTAGTGAGAGCTAATGCTATCAGTAGATAATTTCAAGCAGCCTAAAGTTTTCAGCATGTGTCTACTGACCTGGTCTTCTGAGTGGTGGTATTAATCCCTTCTTGAAGATTCTGGGAGATTTTGACATTGCTATGATGTTGCTTTACAATGAGGCTGAGATGTAGGTAAAGTTAATGAGGCATTCCTATGAGTTTTCCACTCACTGTCTTTCCCGATTTTTTCTTAGTTTCCAGATCGGCTTTTTATGTCCTAGAACAGTGGTCTTCAATACTGGATATACGTGCAACATAATGTCCTTAGGGTGTGGGAAGGAAAGTTAAGAATTTATATTTCTCTCTACGTTGTACGTTTCAATTTCTGTGTATTTCTGTTCATTTCAAATAAATTATGCACATTCTAAATACCCACATATATTGAAAATATGCATAATTTATTTGAACAATAGCCCATGTATGTAACTTGTACGTTACTTAAATTCATTCTGGTTTGGGTTGGCCTGCTTGGAACTATTTTATCGAGTGGGGAGCCCCATAAAGCCATTTGCACACTCGTGCCCTGGACAGGAGTGTGCTCATTCACTGTGGGAAGAAGGCAGGGCCTGGTGTCTGTCTCACTCGCCTTGTGTGTGGTCTCACCGATATTACTTGGCAATGAATGTCAAGCTTTTTAAGCTGGTTGCTGTCATACAAGGAACAGATTTGCTTTGTGATTTTGTGTATCGGTTTTTCTGCGCGGGGACTTTGATGTATCACTGTTTCAGAAATGTTCCCATGGCTTCCCAGGAACCGTCTTTATGTTGAAAGAGGCTGGTTATCCTTTTATGACTTCAGGGAGGGGTGTATGTGCTTTGTTTGATTTTTTTTTTTTCTTCTGCTTTTAAAAGTCCAGTGTGCAATGACTTTGGGTGCTTTTTATTTCTCTCCAACTTTGTTATTTGGCTGGGATGGGGATGAGTGTTAGGTTGTTACTCAGCCAAAAAGATTTTAAAGTAAGAACTGGTTTTCTATCTTGCATTTCTGGGATTCGTCTCAATGGAACTTTCTGCCTCAATCGAACCACCCACTTACTGTAAAACGAATCCCCTCAGAGAGAATCTCATGGTGGTTCTTATTCTGATACTTACGGATATTGAGTTACCAAGTTAAAGATACGTGGATTTCTTTTCAAGTACAAGGAGCACAGAAACTTCTGGACCATCAGTGTCCTAATTTTAAAGAGAATAGATGGCCAGAAATGTCGGATTGAGTCCTTGTGGTCCCATAGTCATGTCTTTGCTGCATCTCTGTGTCCCCATGGCCACGTGCCCTACTCCCAGCCACCCTTGTCCCGGTCACTCACAGAGCATAACTAACTCAGCGCATCGCCTGAGATCTCCCTGGTGTGCCCGGCTGTCAGCTTATCGTTTCACCCACTCACGTATGGAAAGGTGAAGTGATTGTCCTTAAACGCTACATTTCTTTGAAGCGGTATCAAGCACACTTATTTCTACTTTCCGGGTGCATTCCACTGTGATCTGTGCAGCTGTGCAATATCAGCCTTGCCGTCCGTGGTCTTGTTTAAATTATTAACCCAGCCTCAAGGCGTGAGTTAGGAGCAGAGTGGCTGTTCCTGTGGCCCTAGGGAGCTTTGGGGGCTGAACTCTAATCTGATTTACCTTTTAACTTTGTGGCACCAAACCTGAGGCATCGTGCTTTTATTTTTGGGTTAAATTGTGGATGCTGTTCAATCCATTTGTTATTCCAGGTATTGGCTTAGTCAATAAAAGTGTAGCTGAGATAGTGTTTTCAACTTGTGGCTCTCACAAGTTATCAGATGCGCGCGCGCGTGTGTATTTAAAGTTCTTTGATTATACAATGGAATTGGCCAATATTTGTGTCTCCATTTTGATATTCTTCTTGATCTAAGCATTTTGTGAGGATGTTTCCTTCCTTCCTTCCTTCCTTCCTTCCTTCCTTCCTTCCTTCCTTCCTTCCTTCCTTCCTTCCTTCCTTCCTTCCTCCTTCCTTCCCTCCCTCCCTCCTTTCCTGAGATACTGTGTTCCAACTTTGGTTCTTTTGTGCTGAGGCCTTGTGTTAAATGGACACCAGATTTCCAGTAAGATCGCTGCTGGTGAATTTTGGCCCCTCAAACATACAACTTTTGAATTGGATGCCCCCTCTGAACTCACAAGTGGCAGGTGTTATTGTCACTGTCTGTTTTGTCAGTTACTCAGCTAGAAATGTCAGAGGCGTTTCCCCCCCTCTTTTTCTCCTTCCCTCCTCATTTCTCACAGGCATTCAGGTGGCTGTCAAGTCCTGGTGACTTTGCCTTTCTTATTGTTCCAAGGCTCTTACTGTCCAAGTTAAGGCCACCTTATCTCCTCCAGGCGCTGCCTGATGGGTTGGTTGCAAAAAGCTTCCACCTCCTCTCTCACGTTACGCAGGGGCGAGGGCTGGGGTGGATGGAGACCATGTCTGTTGATGTAACGTCCTTAATCCAGTACCGTCCAGTTTCTCTGTGTGGTGTCTGTAATCCCAGCCCATCTTTCACCTCCAGCTCCTTTCCAAGCCTGCACTTCTCCACAACGTTGGACTAGTGCTTTCATTCCTCAGAACCTTTGTTCTTTTCTTGGAATGTTCTTTTTTTTTTCTCCCTGCAAACACCTTCCTATCCCTGTTCACTTCCTCCCATCCCTACAAGCCCAGCCACATTCTGTGAGCCCTTCAGGACTAGGTTTGACTGATCGCTTCCCCTGGCAGAACGGTTCTGTTTCTTCCCATTGTTCATGATTGAGAATGCCAGGTTAGCCTTTCAGCCTTGTCTCATTGTGGATATGTGACCACAGTTTTCTCAGATTACCAGCATCATGAGAAAACGGTCTACTTCCTCATCCCATACCTAAACTAGATTCCCAATAAATGTTGGTTGAATTGCACTGACTAGATAACAATCAGGAAAGTTCTATGTAGACATTCTGCTTTACCCAAGTCACTCACAAGCAATTTTTAGAGAGCGATAACTATTTAAAAATCTATTTCTATATATTCTGTTTTTTATTACATGCTAACAACTATAAGACACACCACTTTTTTATGTACCACTAAGCAAGAGGGAAAATGGTGCCAACGAAACCACACTCCACCACGGTGCTTGTAAGACATACTAATTTCAAAGATGTTCAACATGAAAAATGTGTTTCTTAGAGCCAATAAAAATAAAGAATTGTGTTTTACCATGAAGAGCTGGTAGTCTTAAATGTATAACCCAAAACAATTTGAATCGATTTGCAAATACAAAATTGAGGTCGTTTTAAAAGATTTTTTTCATTTTAAAATGAGGAGAGAGTAAAAGGAGCATTTTTCAGCACCCAGAGGTTGGCTGGGGAAGCACTGTTCTGTCACTGTTTTATGACTGTGCCTCAGTCTCTTCTCTTTGAGAAGATGAGGCCTTAGACGTAAAGAATCACCCCATTTTGAAAATCCTTGGGAGGAAGTTCTTTAAAAATTTTGTAAAAATTATTTTATTTGACTTTAATGTGGAAGATTCTTTGTTGCACTGAAATTTGATTAACATCCTATCTTCCTACCTAAGCACATACCAAGACCGAGGTCCCTAATGTCTTGCGAGCAGTGGTCTTAGCCGGGGCCCTGTTACAGCTTCGCCTTTTGTGTAGGGCAGCTGTGGTTTTCAGCCATCACGCTTGCTCATTGACTTCTGGTTATTCAGTTAAGTTGCTGATCAGATATTCACACGTCTGTACAAGCTTAACATCTCTAGCTTCTCTTCCTTCCTCTCCATTCTTAGTATCTGTATTGCCCAATTCTCTCTTTAACCGTTTCCTTCTAGAGACTTTCGCCATCCTGTACACACCTTCCGCAAGTACCAGAGCGGCAGGAACAGAACAAAGGAGGAAGTGGCAAGTCCCCAGGGGAGGTCATTATTTCTGATGGCCCTTCAGCCTCAGAGCGTGAGGGACCCGTAGAGTGGATTTGGTGCGCCCCAGCCTGCTGGCCTCTCCAGAGGGGCTTGTGACTGCTCCTCTGTCCTCTGACGAAGGCAGCCCCAGACCTCGTCGCTGGCAGGCAGAGCTGCCACACCGGCCACCTGCACGGATGGCCTCACCCCAGGGAACTCTTCCCAGATTCACAGGTGGCCTCCCACTGTTTGTGGGAAAGGCAGCTTCGGGCCAGAGAGCGGTGTCTTGTGTGGTGGTGAGGGAAAGAAGTCGCCGGGGTGACCAAGTCCTGCTCTGTTTCCTGATGAAGAACGGGGACTCCTTGACATCCTGACTGTGTTTTGGGCTGGAAGACTTCCCTCTCGGCTGCACGGTGAGAGAGCAGGTGAAGGGGGAGGCCAGGTGTCGGGGTTGCAGACCGTCATGGAGATTGCAGGTGTGGTTACATACTTGCAGGTCACTTGGGCGAGCCTGGAGAAGGTCTTGGAGGCGGGAGGCAGCTCCTGAGTGTGAGGGGCCCTTTTCTTGACAGCTTACCGAAGGCCAAGGCCATGTCCTTCAGCATGGAGATGCCCCTGTCTCCATTCAAGGCTCAACCTCAGACTTGGAAAGCCGGGGGGAATTAAAACCAAATTCCCTTCCTTGAGTTCAGTCGTGGACAGTGAGAGAGCGGCTGCCCCACCCACTGTGCGTGGTGTCTCAGGAGGCGAGGCTCCTCCTGTGCCCGGTGAGGGGAGGGGAGTCCCATCTGCCGAAGGGAAGAGGCTGGGTGGCTCCATTCTGGTAAGACGCTGTTCGGTAACATGACTTAATGTGGACATCTCTTCTAAACTAATGCACTGATAGATTTTCTGGAGGATTCTTCTGAAGTACAGTTTGAAGACTAGACACACTCTTATGTTGCACGGGGGCTAAGGAAGCAGTTTCACCGGAGTGCCATCCCCTCCCCCGTCCTCTGCGTGCGCCTCCATAACCCAGTTCTCTCACTGGGAACCCGCGTTAAGCCACAACGTGGTGAAGTCATGAAGGACAGACTTCAGCATCAGACGTAGTCGGCTCCATTCCATTTTCTTTTGGAATCTAATGTTCCATTCTCTCTTACAATGACTCAGACTTGAACTTGAGAATTTAGGAGCCAGGAGCCCGGAGTTGAGCACTCACGCCGTGTGGTCACTCATCTTGGAATGCTGGGTGGAATTCTCAAGTGTTCAGTAGCTTCGTGGCTTCTTAGGAGGAATGATGCTGCTTAGAATTTTGAAACACTACGTGATTCTCATGGTCTGTTCTGAAAAAAAACCCCTACTAAATCCATTTCAGCACATTGGGGCTTCGTTGGAGCCCTTGTAGAGCCAGGCTGTGGGGGTGTTTGGGAGACCTGACGGCCAGCTGTGTAATGCAGCCCTTTGGGGCTGGTGGCTTCCAAACTCCCTTGGATGAAGCTGAGAGGGAGCTTTGTAGCGGGTGATGCAATGTTGGAGTTGTGCGCTTTGGTGTTTGCCAGTGTCCGAGTGTGGTTTCAGGACAATAAATACGAAGAACCTTGGGAAACTTAAAGAGTAGTATTTTGGCCTAAAGCCACTAACATGATGCCAGCCAGTTAGTAAGCATCCCAGAATGGTAGATCTCCCTGAGTTGGGGGTGGAACACGTCACTTCACTCTGAAGTGCACTGACTTGGCGCCTACGAAACACAGTACTGTCTGTCCCAGCTGAACCTGTTGGCTAAGTATTGCCAAAGATTCACTGTTCTAAAATTAAAGTTATCATTTTAGTAGAAATTTCTCAACTTATTTTGCTGGCTCAAAAATATCGATTCCATGAGCATGTTTCCCCCCTTAGTTACCTCAGGATGCATTTGGATATGCTAAGAAGTTGCATTGCTCAAAACTAGGGCAGCCTTTGGATACGGGAACTTTCAGGAATTTTATTTGGCTGATTTGGGTGTCTATTTTTACTGGCCTTAAAAACACAGTTGGGCGAAAGCCATTTCATCCGTGTTTTGTGGAGTAGGACTTTGGAAGCCCTGGAACACTCATCCATCTGTGTGGAGGGCTCTGTTTTTCATGGAGCATCCTGGTCCTGCCCCGGAACCTCGGTGGTCCTGTGGTTCACCTGCGGGGGCGGGTGAGCACCTCTTCTCTGTGCAGGGGCCCTTGTCACAGTCTGCTTTTACACAAGCCAGACAAGCTCACTCCTGGTGGAACCGTTCCTTTGTGCCAGATAAGGTATTGTGACCCAGCTACACTTGGGCACTGAGCCAGAGAGCTCCCTCTTACCCAAGCTCACCAACCCCCCAACCAAGTGGTGACCCAGCACTCTGTGGAGAGCAAACAAATATGAAGGGAGATTTTCCTGGAGGGTATGCAGCCTCTCTGTTCTTCAGCAGAATCGTACCACCTCAGACCTTCTGTCCCCAAGTTGTGATTTTTAAAAAATAAATGATCGAGGCAAGAAACATCCATGTGAAATTTGTCACTGAGCCCATGTGAAAGGATGTGGTCACAACATTGCTCACTGCATCACAGTGGCCTCAAAGGACCACTAGTGGAAATTCCTATCTGATCGTAGTACCGAGGACATTTGTCCTTCTGAGCAATGGATTAAGACATTTGAATTTTACAGCTGCTCCAGTTCCCTTATTTGAATTGGCTGTTACAAAAGCTTACTGTCAAACTGAGCCAGCTGGGCAGATTGACAGGCTCTGTATTGTTGCTCTGCCTTCACTTTGTCTTAACCTTTGGGTTCCTTTTATTTTTCCAATAATAATTACTTCTATTCTATTTTAGATTGTGTGTCTTTGGAAACCACTCCCGTGTCCTTTCTTGAATAAAACAATGGTTAAAAACATAAATAAAGAAAATGACTGAAGAATTTTCTTTAACCTTAATTTCTGAACCATTTACAAATTTCCAATGTCCTAGATTCTCCCATGCATCCATCGACCCATCCATCCATCCTTCCATGCAATGCTGATTTTTGGACTAAGCGTGAATACTAAAATCTAAATTCTGTTGGTGTTCATTGCGTATAGAAAATGTTTAGGGTTTCTGACTTGTTCAGGATTTTGATCTAACGCTACTACTACTCTCACCCTGCCCCCTTTAAAGTTCAGGGTAAGGGAACTTTTCTGATTCTCATTAATTCACTAATTATGAAACACTTTTGGGCACTAAATTATGATGAACAGAATGGACGTGCTTCTGTCGTCTTGTATGGTTTATATTGTTTCGTGTTGATTTTACAACTTCTGTCTTCTGACAGCCTTTCAGGTAGGTGTGAAGTCGAGTAGATAGTATCACATCTTTATTTTTTCTAAGTTTCAGAATGGGTAGCTTACGTCTCTGTACACTTTGATTACTTGAACTTTCAAGCACTTAAAAGTGACAGGATTCCCGTTGTGAATGTTTTTTGAAGGTGAAAAAGAAAGTTCTGGTGTGGCAGGCTTTTCAGGAAGAGCCATGGATTAGCTGCTGTGGACACAGTATTTCTGACAGTTGTTATGTTTTCATTTGGCATCAGACTGTCGGGTTGGAGTGACGGGATTTCTGGGTTCTGTCTATTTTTGAGGTATTTGAAGTCTGGGACTAGTTGTAGTAATTCCTTCCCCAACGCCCGCAGCACACACGCTTCCCTGTGAGAACTGGTTATTTGACATCTGATGCAGAAATTGACTATATGAGCTGAGATGAATCAGAGTGAGACTGAAAAACTTGGCACATTTTTCATTCATTTCACCCGGGGTCATCTTAATGTGATACACGCAGTCCAACTGGTCCTGCCAGATTTCGTCAGCATGGTTTGTGTGTGTGCGTGAGCTGTGGCAGACTGGCTCGATCACATCTTCCAGGTGGATTAATTAATCGCCTATTGGTGTTCCACGATTCATTTAAGGTGACCAGTTTCATCCAACTTAGAACATAGACCCAGTTTCAGTGGGTACCATGTTTTAAAGAAGCTCCCATTAACAGTGGCCTTTCTGGAGCATGTGCCTTATGGTTTACAAATGTTGAATAATAATGGAAATAATTGCTAGACTTTAATTGAGAAGTGACCAAGGTGTAGGCATGAAGCTAAGCATGTAACATAGATGGTCTCATTTCATGCTCATATCAACCGAATGGTTTAGGAATTCTTATCTCCTAGGGGTACAGTGGTATTCAGAGTTTGCCTCAAATCATCCTGCAGATAAGTGGCAAAGATGAGATTTGACCTGGTTACGTGCAGTGGGACTCCAGGCTCGAACTCCCAACACCGAGTTTGGTGCTTAGCTGCCTCCCGTTGAAACTGAAGTCTTTGCAGCTCTTGAAGAAACCCTGGAGTCCTGGTGGTTCTTGGGTTGCCATGACATCTGCTCACAAGTCCGTGGTGGAGTTAACCCACCCTCTATGAGCGCTTGATGCATGGAGAGTACTTGACGGCACGTTGCAACCGTAGGGTATTTGCTGATTGCAAAAGAAGTGTGGGTCTCCATCATGGGTCAGTTCCATAGGCAGGGTCACAGGTAAAAAAAATTTTTCCGCCAAAATCAGAAAAAAATTATACCAAATAGACTGGATTTTGTTTTCCTGCATGTTTTATAAATAATGCCCTGTAACTTTCACCTCCGTCCCCATATAGTTTCTCTGCTCAGGGATTAGAAGAATATAATAGAGGAAACTTTTAATTCTGGTAGATAGAAGATGTACTGTTTTTTTAAGTATAAAAAATGCATTATCAGCCTCCGTTGTGCAGGTGGAGGGCAGCCGCCTGCAGGACCGGATTGCCAGCAAGAATCCGGCCTTGCAAATTATTGGCAGCTGGCATGGTAATGAGTCCATTTCAATATAAATGGGCTGTTGCTTATTAATTTCTGCCAGTTCCTAAGCAATTCAGGGACCGCTTTGGAAATTTGAAAATCTGCAGAGAGCAGCTTAAGGAGGATGTCTGGGAAAAGAGAGGGATCGGGGTAGCAGTGGGGGAATAATGGAAAGGACACGTATTGGAGGATAGTCATGGGGTATTGCTGAGAACTTGTGCTCCTCCCCTGGCCAGCCTGAGTCACCAAGTTCACAGTTAAAGGGCACGTTTTCCAAGACAGGGAGAAGTGTAACTTGGCTTATTGTGCTGTTCCCTCTGGATGTATATATTCATTTATTTACTGCCCTGATGTGGTCGCCTTCCACAACATAGGCAGTTTTCTCCGTGGTCCTGCTCAAAGTGCTTGTCATCCTGGGTTCCCACCCTGCTGAGCCGACCAGCTCTAGGGGGCAGCCGTGGGCAGCGCACAGAGGGATGACCAGCAGGAGAGGAGGGAGGGACAGCCACCCCAAGGAAGCCTCAGGTCTCTCTCCTTTCTGCGATCTCACCTTAGAAGGCAGCCGTAAAAAAAAAAAAAAAAAAAAGAGAGAGAGAGACCATTAATAGTTCTTGTCCGGGGAGCTGTCCTTGTCAATTTATTTTCCGTGTTAAATAACAGTCTGGATGTTTTACCTGCATTCTTTCCTAGGCTCATTCTGCAAGAGTTTCCTCTTATTTTACAAATGTGTATGTGATGACAAGGTCTGTGTATTTGATTTGGGCTCTTGTTTCACTGTCTTTTAGAATTTTCTTCAACTTCTGTGATAAAGAGAATAGCCGAGGCTCCCTTGTTTCCTTTCATTCATCTCCGTTTGTTGAGACTTGGTAAAGATTAAGACGGAACCATGACATCATGCCACAGTAACCGGTTTCTGTTTTCCAATAACTTCATCTATAGAGATAGGTTAAAATGATAAAATAACTTGCCATAAATGTAAATATGTTTTTATTGATATATTTTATTATGCCTGTCATTTTATACCTATAGCTAAATGCTACATTGTTTGATTTGGGGTGTGATATTACACACAAAATGGATGTTGGAGAACTGATGAAAATGGGCTTGACAGAAGAAATCCTATTTCCTGGGTTCTGGCTGACCATTTTTTTCTCCTTTTCTGTCCTCTCCAGATTTCTGGTGCATTTTTATAGACTCAGATGAGACTGTGAACGCCATGCCGAGGGGCAGGTGCTGACGCGTTTCCCAGCCCGGGTCACTGTTCATCCTGACACCCTTTCCAATCTCAGTATCTAAATGCCACAGTGCTCTTGGGGCAAGTTGGGCTGGGAACCATTGTTGCCTTGTAAGGTAAGTTGCATATGTGTATCTGAGCCTGTATGTATCCCCTTGAATTAATGGTATTGCTTCAGAGATGATGAGACAGATACATTTTAGTATAATTGGAACTGCTGTGTTGTAGGTAGCTTGTGGGAAAAAGAATTTGGAGATACTTTTTTGGATTAAGGTTACACCCATCTAACAATTCAAAAGTGTTAGCATTAAAACAAAACAAAAAGAAAAGAAAAAGAAAAAGCAGGTACTTATCTTTCTCCCCTGTGAATTGCCCTCAGGATCTTTTAAATTTATTCCTGAGCTTTACCATCTTTATATGGGATTATGTTTGAGAAAGGCAAACCTAGCTTCAAAATCTGACTTTAAAAGGATGCTATATTTTATTTCTGGTTTGGATGATCCTTAAAAAGCAAAATAAATACAGTCAACATAATGATCCTTCTAAATCAAAGATCATCTTTTATTTGTTGCAAAACTTTCCTGTTTAGTCTCCTGTGTTAGGGGTATTTGTGTGCAACTTGGCAAAATGCTGCTCATGGGTTTGTAAAGATTTAGTGAAAAGTTTCAGAACTTTGTCTCAGTTTAATCTTAGCTCTCCAACCCCCCCCCACCCCCCAACCCTGTCTTCAGGCTCAGCCTCCAGTAGGGAAAAAAACAGGCTTGAAACCAAGACCTCCCACTAGAATCTAATTTTAAATTTGCAATCTGTTGTCTTGTGATTTTTGCTTCAAATTTAACTTTGAAATAAATACATTTCATCCTTTCTCCTGCAGTTTTGGAGGTCTGTTTTCAAGTCATAGAAGGGTAATCATTATGTTTATTTTAATAAGTTTTTAAATACCTCGGAGGGGGGTGAAAAATTTTATTATTGATATTATAATCCATATGTGTCATGAAATGCCTTATGCTTGGATTTCACGATGCCCTTCCCAACAACAGAGAAACCTGGCTTTCATAGTTAACTTTTGACTTCACTATGATGTGAGTTGGGTCTTCTTGTGCCCACTAATGGGCTCTAATGTTTTATGGTTTTGAAATACCCTCGTTCTAAGGCAGTCTGAGTGATGGGCAGTCCCGCTGAGAAGAGCTGCACTAAAACTGCAGTTTATTTAGATGGCCAGTTTACTAACGAGTAAAGTGTGGTCCCTGCCACTGGTTGATTATTAGAAGATGGGAAAAGAGGGTCTACACAAAGCAAGACAAGTGTGTCAGTGTACAGGTAACTGTGCCACAGTCATAGCGAGGAGGGCCAGCGCCGGGCCAGTGGGACGGAGGGAAAGAGTGATTCCATCCAAGCCGGGTAATATTTTCTTTATCTTAGGTCTTTCTCCCCGGCCATCTGTTTTAAGTTTGGGTTTGGTGCTGTTTTGTTGTAGCTGTCAGCACAGTGCCCACATCCTCACTCTCTTCAATTACCCAGGAAACCTAGGGACTTAAAACATTTTTTTTTCTTTCCTGAAAATGAATTACAGGTTTAGTGTAGTGACTTTAGAAAACATGAAAAAACAAAGTATAATTTGGAAAATTAAAATTACCCATAATCACTCTATCTAGAATAGTAACTTTTAAAATTTTTACACAGGTCTTTATTCTCTCTCTTTTCGTGTGTATGTGTAAAAGAGAGAAAGTGAATTATTATTAATATTCTTAAATTTTGAATTTCCTCAAAGCCAGTGTCTTGAATGGGCATCTCAAACATAAGTTTTGAGAATAAGAAGAGTTTTGTTCCAGAGGTGTTTGAGCTGAGTTGTAGAATGATCTTTTTGATTATCTACTCCTGGACAGGGCAAGCCCTGGCAGGCTGACCCACAAGGCTGGGCTTTGATCATGTGAAGCTTTCCTGTTCTTCAGCTGAAGGGTGGGGCATTCTGCCGACTGTTTGGAGTACTGCTTGAAATTCTGGTCTCCTCTAGGGAATTAGACATCCTATACCATAAAAATATTTTAAACTCCATAGTCCTCAAGGTGATGAGGTTATTTCCAGTTCCCCTTTATTTTCTTTCTCTCCCGTGTTCCCCTCTGAACAATCTGTAGTTATAGGAGTTGTTGGTTTTTGTTTTTGTTTGTTTGTTTGTTTGTTTGTTTTGTTCTCTCTGCCCAGAGACTTTGACCATGGGTGTCTTTCCACTAACTGGAATGCTTTCTCATGTAGTACTGAGAAAATCTACCATCAGCATGGTTGAAAAATGCAACTTACATGTTATAGCTTGTATCATACAGGCTTTACCTTTTTAATTTATGTTCTGTTTCTCCACTCATGTATAATAATTGATGTTTACAATGACCTTGCATAGACATTGCAAGCAGTTCAATTTTTCATTTATTTCAAGAGTGTTGACCATCACTCAGAGTGCACGGATATAATAGCTGCTTTAGAAGTCTTCATTTGATAATTCCCATGAATTATCATCTGGGTCGCCTTGAGGGGTGGGCATCTTTGATCGTCTTTTCCTTTGAGAGCTGGTTAGATTTTCCTGGTTCTTTGGAATGCACTGCAGACATTTTGAATATTATGTTGAGAGACTCTAGATCCTGTTGAAATCATCTGGAAAATGCTGGATTTTCTTTTTTAAAGTCTTAGCAAGCGATCAACCTGGCAGGTTCAGATTGCAAGTGGTGTTGGACATCCTGTGGGTGGTGGTTTTCAAGTCAGTTCAGTTTTCAAAGCCTTTGCTCCCCTGCTGTGGGTTTGTCCCGCACATGTGGCACCTGAGGGTCAGACCAGGAGATGGGCTGTAGTTTATAGAATAATTCAGTTCTCTCTGTCTTGCTTTGGGTCCGTCCTACGCATGTGCCTGGAACTTGTGGAGATTTATATAGAGCATCAGGTGATTTGTTGCTTCCAGTTCTCTTTTCTCTGAGATCCCCCTCACTCTGGCTTGTGGGGGTCATGCTTCTTGGTCTCTCTGGCCAGAATGACAGGGTGTGTCTTGGGAGTTTTTCCTGCCTGTGCCACAGCTGCCCTGTGTGCTCTTCCTCTGTGCAAGGCTGGAAGATAAATTGGAATAAGAGAAGCAAAAACGGGGAACTCACTCATGTTAGAATGGCTTCTTCCAGCTTTGACTCCCACCCCCGACCCACCTGCTTTTGCTTACTCTTAGGAATCCCTAGGCAGTTGCTTTTCACTTTGGTCCAGAGTTTTTATTATTTATTTGTGGGGGAAAGATCGGCCATGGTGCCTTACTCCATCTTGGCTGGCACCAGACACTAGCATTTCTGTTTTGTTCACTATTTTATTAAGACAGAAGCCCCTATAAATGTTCATATATGACTGTAAAATTGTGCTGTACACCAGAATTTGACACAACTTTGTAAACTGACTATAACAAACAAAAAAAGAAGACAGAAGCCCTACCGCTGGTTAATCAGCCCTACTTTCCTATTTAATCTCACTTTCGACTGTTGTTTTGTGTTTGCTTTGTATTTCCTGATAATATTATGCTGAGTAATGCCCAATGCCTGCTTAATTTTTGTTGCCTAATTTGTTGAAAAAGAAGATTAAAAAACCATTTAATTTGGAAGAATTTTCACTTTTATTTATTTTATGAAAGAACTGCATTTTATCTTTATTTAAAAATTTTTTTTATTAAAAAACATTTTTTGTTTAATGGAGGTGCTGGGGATTGAACCCATGACCTCGTACATCTTAAGCATGCGCTCTACCACTGAGCTACACCCTCCTGCCCCAGAAGAATCTTCACTTTTAAACAAAAAGTTCATTTAACCAGAATATTCCAGTTAGTTAAGACCTTATTTTAACGTTCCATTTCTAAATAATTATACATTCACAAGAAATCATACACGATAAAGCAGATCCTTCACCCAGTTTCCCTTAATAGTTGCATCGTACATAATTGCAGTAAACTACCAAAGCCAGGAGTTTGACCCTTTTCCAATGTGTGTGAATAGTTCTACATCTTTTTATCACATAAGGCTCAGTAGGCAATCAGTCTGTAAAATCAGCCCCTGAGGAAGGACCGCCTCCCTGATGTATGTGTGAACCACCCAAATGACTGTACTTATCCATAGGTTTCCTTAAGATCTCTTTTAACTCTTTCACTGTGTATTTAACTTGATGGAATTTAAAGGAGGTTACTGTGATTACTATAATCATATATATAATTTAACTCATCACTTAAAGAGAAAGGCCATGGTGTTGGGAAGAATGGGAAAGTCACACCCTCTCTGGTGTCCTTGGTCTCTGGCCCTGAGGATCTCTTGATTTTCTGACCCCTTACTGCTTTCAGATGACCCCCTGCCCATCATGCCATGTCTCCTTGTCCCCATCTTCTCTGGGTCGTCTTTGGCTCAGCATCTCTGCAGTGTCTACCCTGACAAGGAGGGGTACCTCCTCAACTCTGAACCCCTTTCCTAAGCTTCTGCAGGAATAGCTCCAAAAAGAGGAGGAGAGTGGGAACTGAGGGCAGGAATTAAGCGGAATGAGACAGGAGGAGGGCCTTACTTCTCTGCCCAGGTATTTAGGGGTGGGGAGTACAGTGGAGCAGGGCAAGCCAAACCCCTCAACTCAGTTCATGCATCAGGGAAATCCCAAACCCAGTGGTCTGGAATGAGGCTCCCGCACAGCTCTGCAGATTGCAGGGCCCAGGGAGCACCAGTGGGCAGACTGGAAACCAGTATGTTTTCCAGGCACTCTGAAGTAGAAGAGTTGGCATATTTAAGACCAATGTGCATTTTTGCTAGTTCACAGTGGGCTAACGTTCTCGCCTGCTTTCTTATTGTAGTTGTATGAGGTTGAGTTTTTGCAGTCTAGATTAAAGTTTATTTTGTCATTCATTCATTCATTCAGTCTTTTTCTCCTGAGTACCTACTCCCTTTCAGGCGATGTTCTGGGTGCTGAGGGTAAAATGCAGCAAAAAACAAGACAAGCAGAACTTTCAGCCCTCCTGAAGCTTAGGTTTGGTTGGGGAAGGATAGAGAATAGAAAAGATGAATAAGTGAAGTATATTGTTTGTTACAATTGTGATAAATGCTAAGGAAGAGGGGAGGAAAAACAAAGAAGAGGGATAAGACATGAGTTTGGGAGGGGAGGGTTGTCATTTTGGATAGACATTCCAGGAAAGGCCTCGCTGGAAAAGTGACATTTGAGTTAAGATCTCAACAAACTGGAAAGAGTGAGCCAGGTAGATGCCTGAAGGCAGGAGGGTGGCAGGCAGAGGCCAGAGCATGATCAAAGGCCCTGAGGCAGGCCAGGAAGCCAGAACTGAGATCATTGGATAGAAAGTATAAGACTTGAGGTTTAAATTTGACGAGTTGTTCCTATGCCACAATCTTGCCCACTTACCTCCTGCTTAATACCTCTCCCACTAACTCCCCCCAAAAAGTGCAAGCTCTCTGGGCCACTAACATTCTACATAAGTAAGTCATAGTCTGAAATGAAGAATGTAATGAGGTTAAAACTGGTACTATCTTCCAGCTTGAGCTGAGCGCCTTTATTCTCATGCTCTGCTTTTCAATTTCTAGCCCAGTTTTTGCATTTTGGCGTGTCTTCCTCCCCCTTAATCTTTCATCTCTTACCTAGTGACTGTGTGATGGTTATGTTGGTGAAGGACTGATTGCTCACCTTTTGCATTTGTTACTAAACCATGTGAACATTTATTGATTCCTTTTCATGAGTAGGACACTTCCAGTCTCTGTAGAGGCTACAAAATATAGTGAAAGCCACTTTCTGCCCCAAAGTTGCTTCTAGACTCACAGGAACAAACAAAGGCTTGTGAAAATATAAAACATAAACCTGGTATTTTGTTTTAATAAAAATAAATGATAAAGATTAGGTAGGAGAGAACAGGGAGAAATTAAGATGATGGAAATAACTGGCATTTTTACATTCGTACGTAAAAAGGATTAGGACTTTCAATTCACCAGTGTTCTGGGGGTGGCTGGTGGGACAGGGTTTGTCCCTGAAAGGAGAGAGTGTGTCTATTGTATGCAAGGAACAATTTTAATTTTTCATACCCGTGTTATTTCAGGGCCCCCCACTGACCCCACATGGGCCTTCATGGTTCTCGCTGACCTTTTGGGAAAAGCTTTCAAATTAAGGGGTGTTGCAGCAGTCCCTAGAAATATTTTTCTCCTAACTTGAGTTGCTTCAGACTTCCTGCTGACTCTGCTTGGATCATCCCCTGAGAATTTCTCTTGGTAGGATTTAAGAGATTTGGCATTCATCTCTAAATTCTAGTTCTGAAGATAAAAATGGCTTCTTTCCTACCTTGGCTGGCTGAAAAGAATCTTGCTACTAAAAATGCTATTAATATAACGGATCCTTCAGAATGATGCATGGATGCTGTAATTCTCTAAGGTTGGGGCCATTTCCTTTAAGAAACCTCTCACGAGGCTTTTAACTTGATTAGTTTTCTGTTGGCAGGAACAGGCCTAACTAGAAATTTGTTGTTGAGAATATGCCTGTCAATTCATATTTGCAAACTTCTGGAATATACGAGAGAAGAGGGGACATCCTAGCGTATCTGAGGTGACAGTTTTGCCTTCTTTCACTTCAATTTCTTTCACCATCATCCTTTCCCTCTTAAATTTAAATCTGTGTGATTCTTTAAAGGCAGCTGTGGCTAACACTTGTTCTAAGCTTTTAATTAGTTATTGGCAAATAGAGGTACCTAGACTCATCCAGACATCTTAATGTACACTTAAACAATTCAAGAAGTCTAAGAAATTGGTCATGGCCTTTGGTGTTACAGAGATGCTTATTTATTTTTTCTACTTACAAATACGCAGCTCATGATATTCTTAGGGATATAGATCACATACATGGTCATGCATGGAGAGGCGATCTTTCTATTTTCCCTATACTGAATTGAGTCTCTGTGTTTTTCTTGCTTCTTAAAGTCGCCAGCCAGAGGGATGTGAACTTGCTGCTTTGAAGTACACTAGCAACTAGTAAAAAGGAGATTCTCTTCCTTGGAAACTTCGCTCTGAGAATCATATGATGTGTGACCTGGTAGGGAATATTCCAGTATGGGAAGAGCTTAACATCTGGTGTCTGTATGAGTTACCTCTGAACTCATCGGAACATTCAGTGGAGGTTTTTCCCTTCCTGTTGCCACAAATTTTATTTCAGTTAGGATGTGCTTGTGAGAGTTTAAGCAACGTTTGAGACTGAACAGTGGGATTATAGAGTGATTGTGGATCGATGTGAAGGTATGTTATATTGCAGGGTGTTTCAAACTGTATGCAATGGTCATGGTAAAATTTGCTCCTTGTTTCCCTCTGGTGTCTTTGGCTTTTTTGTTTATTGTGTGACTTGCCTGGCTGGAAGATCAGTTTCATGAGAGTGGGGACTGTGTCCCTTTTGTTCTCTGGCTTCTAGAGCATGGGACGTGCTCGGTATATATTTTCTGAACGAATGACTTATGTAGAGTTGAAAGAAACAGCTCAGGGATGTGCCCAGTTACTGTTTTCCTCCGTTCCTTTCTGGCCATTTTCACATGTGTACCTTAAGTGTATACAATTTGAATGGTCTAGAGAAACCTCATTGCAGAGCAAGGAGAGTCAGGCTACATAGAGTCACACTTGTCAAGCTTTGAGGATTTTTGTATTTCCCACTGTGGGTCACCATCCTCAGACCAGTAAGAGCAACTGAAAAAATGTTAAAGAGGGACTTAAATTAACCTAGGTAGCCCCAAAAGGCTGAATCACATTGAGTGATTTCATAATGTGAATTTCTGTTTGCAGGGCACTCTGTACCAGATTAATGTTCTCAGGTTGGATTTGCTCCCAGAAATAAACCCATTAAATAAATCCATTAGTTTGCTGCTCAGCAGAGAGTGGAGTTTCTATTTTGTTTTGCCACCCTCCCTCCCACATCACACCCCCTCCCCAGACCCCCAAATCAAGGTTTTCAGAATGCTGTGGAATTTAAGGTAAAAGCCCCTTTTCTTCTTGCCTTGGGTTTATTAAGAAGAGTTGATTGGATTTACATCTTCAGCTTTAACATTTTTGATTGGTTTTGAAGTGTAGATGGAGTTAGAATGAAACCAAAAACCATTGGGAAGAGGGAGGTTATCAAAGGCACTTATGAGTTTTGCTCGGTTTTTTAAAATATGTGATTTCAAAGAGAAAGTTACTCATTTGGCAGACACCTAGGTTTGTACTTTTTAGAGTTTTCCATTTATGGATAGGAGTAGAACTTTAAATATCCTACTATAGAGTTTTGGAAGAAAGAGAAGGGTTGCCAGCTCTAAGAAAGCAACACTGTGGCTTGCGTGGTGGGCAGATACCCTCCGGGCAGAGACAATGTAATTCTCTCGTGATCTTATATATGCTTGTATTTCACATCCCCGCAGGAGTAATCTCAGTAGACGATGTTAGTTCGCACCTGCTACTGCGCAAGAGCCCAAGTACCTTCCAGGTGCACATAGTCAGATGCGCGGTTACCTGCCAAGCTGTCTGCCCACCCTGCGTGCTCAGCTCTTTCTGTTAACTGCATACCCACTGGTGACTCAGTGATCCCCTCCTTTTTTTTTTTCCCCCTTTGCGACAGACCATAAAACCATGGGAAACGCAGAAAGTCAAAATGTAGTGCACGAGTTTTATGGAGAAAAGCATGCCAGCCTGGGGCGCAAGCACACGTCGCGCTCCCTGCGCCTCTCGCACAAGGCGCGGCGGACCAGGCACGCCTCCTCGGGGAAGGCGATCCACAGGAACTCCGAAGTGAGCACCCGGTCCAGCAGCACTCCCAGCATCCCCCAGTCCCTGGCCGAAAATGGCCTGGAGCCCTTCTCCCAGGAAGGCACCCTAGAGGACTTCGGGAGCCCCATTTGGGTGGACCGAGTGGATATGGGCTTGAGACCCGTGTCTTACACCGATTCTTCCGTCACTCCCAGCGTAGACAGCAGCATCGTCCTCACGGCAGCCTCTGTGCAGAGCATGCCAGACTCGGAGGAGAGCAGGCTTTACGGGGATGACGCTACATACTTGGCTGCGGGAGGCAGGAGGCAGCATCCCTGTACACCCAATGGGCCCACTTTCATGGAGACCGCGAGCTTTAAGAAGAAACGCTCCAAATCTGCAGACATCTGGCGGGAGGACAGCCTGGAATTCTCACTCTCTGATCTGAGCCAAGAACATTTAACAAGCAACGAAGAAATCTTGGGTTCCGCCGAGGAGAAAGACTGTGAGGAGGCTCGGGGGATGGAAGCCCGGGCGAGTCCGCGGCAGCTCAGTGCCTGTCAGCGTGCCAATTCGCTGGGGGACTTGTACGCTCAGAAGAACTCAGGGGTGGCGGCGAACGGGGGGCCGAGGAGCAAATTTACAGGCTGTTGTCGGAATTTGGTGTCTGACATTCCCGATCTTGCAAACCATAAGATGCCACCAGCTGCCGCTGAAGAGGCTCTTCCGTACAGTAATTATAACACACTTCCCTGTAGGAAATCTCACTGTCTTTCCGAAGGTGCCGCCAACCCGCAAATTAGCCATAGCAACAGCATGCAAGGCAGAAGAGCAAAAACAACTCAGGTAAAGTGACTGAAATCTGTTTCGGTATTTTGGAAACGGTGCATGACTTTTAAGTGCATGATTTTGCTCTTAGAGGTTTCCCATCTTTTAGCCGGGTTTTACCCCGTGTGCTGGGTTGGGGCTGCGGCTGATGCTGGAGGATTCATCTCCTTTCTGCTTTGCCCCTCTTACAGCTCTGTGGTTAAGGGGTGGGGATTAAGGTGAAAGTGTGTGTGTGTGTGTGTGTGTGTGTGGTGTGACAGGAGTGGGGATAAAGCTAATAACTTCATATTGGGAAGCTGCCTGTCCGACTCAGCCCTTCAGCAGCATCTTGCTTATTCTAAACTTCCGTTCTAACGTGGTCCTATCCGTGGACAGATAGGGATGGTGGGGTGTGGACTCTTGGCGCTTATTTCTTCGGCGCCACAGGTGGGAAGAGGTTAGTCGGCAGCCCGTTGGAGGAGGCATTTTTGATTCAGGGCGGGCTCTGGTCATATGTCAGCTTCTCTCAGGGGTTGGCAGGCTGACTGCCTTACCAGGAGCCATTTCAATTTCCTGTTTCTTGAAATGCCGGCCAGCCCTCTCTCTGGAGGGAGGTGTTGTGGAAGGAATAACATGGGTGGGTTCCAGTTCGTCCTTTGCAGCCAACTAGTTCTTGACCTTGGGCAAACCCTGACTTCTACTTGCTCTTCTGAACAATGAGGGAAAGATGCTCGATTTGCTTGCTACGGGGTCTAGGTTATGAGAGCCTGGGTATGAAAACATTTTTTTCGAAGCTTTAAAACGAGTCTTACTAACGAAAGGAGGACCCGTTCCCTTAATTAGTCATGGTAATTAACATGAGGATGGTAAGGCAAGTCGTCCTGCTTGCCTTGGTCCTTTGCTGGTCCTGCTGTTCCCTGTAGTGAAGTTCCAGGAGTCCTGGCCTGTGTTGAGGATGGGTTGGTAGTTTGCAGGATGGTGTTTCTGATCAGGGATCCAGACGGGGCCCACTTGCCTTGGAAGGTGTCTCAGCCACCCGGGTGACCAGTGACCACCACCGAGGTCAGCTGGAAAACAGCAGGTGCACTCCGACCTGGCCAGCAGGGCTCGGTGTTGCACCTTCTGGTCTTGTTTCAGTGCAAGTCAAATGGGGATTTCAAGGGTAAATTCGCTTGGGAAGGGTGTCTAAATAGAATGGGCAGATGGTGGAGCACCTGGGGAGGGGGCAAAGAAAACTGGCACTAGACCTTCTGTGTTCCTGCCCGAGAGCAGGGTTTTTCAAATTTACAAAAAAAATTTTTTCAGTTTTCAAAAATCTCAGGTTTCTCATTTTATTTTGGAATTTTAAATTTCCATATACAAGTCATCTAGGGATACAGTTTTTTTTTTTTTCACTCTAGCTTTCTGTATTAGAATCATCAGATTTTACTGTGTATTCCTCTGGGTTTCTGTAGGTTAAAGGAGCCTGTGTTTGACCTTTTACTTTGCTTTTTAAACACGTATTTTAATTGTGGTAAAAGTACACATAACATTTACCATCTTGTTCATTTTTTTTTTTAAAGTGCAGTTGAGGGGTGTTACGAACAGTCACTGTGTTGGGCGGCCACGACCATCCGTCATCTGCAGAACGCTTTTCATCTTGTAGAACTGAAGCTCTGTACCCATTAAACGATCCTCCCATATCCCCTCTCCCCAGCCCCTGGCCAGCACCATTCCACTTTCTGTCTCAAAGAGTGGGACCACTCTGGAGACCTCATCTAAGTGGACTCATGCCATATTTGTCTTTTTGTGACTGGCTTCTTATACTTACGTTGATTCCTCCAGGTTCACATGTTGTAGCATGTGGCAGAAGTCCCTTCCCTTTTTAAGGCTGAATAATCTTCCCATGTATGGATAAAACGACTCCCCCACCCCGCCCCACACCCCCCACGCCTCCCATGCCTCCCACTTCATCCATTGGAGGACAGGTTTTGCTGATGGTGTCCAAGCCAGGACCTGGCTCACCTCTTCTTACCTGAGTAACTTTGGGCAACATTTTTAAGTCTCTTGAAGCCTTAATTTCTTCATCTGTCCAATGGGGATAATAATACGTTTTTTTGAGAAAATGGAAGCTGCCAGCAGGGGAGACTCTGTAAGCTGCTGTGGTTTTCATTATTATTAATGGTGTTAGTTGAGGACCCAGGGTAATTTGGTGTTTTTATATCAAATTTTGTGTTTTAGAAACACAATTACTAAAAAGGCTGATTTCTGTGATTTTCAGAAGATGAGCTTGAATATTGCATCTAGAAGCCTGACTTGAATTTTTACCCATCTCTTTTCTGAAGCGAGATTATAAGGTTAGAAATGACTGAATAACCCCCCTCTGTGGTCCCTCTGCCTGCTCTGTGCGGACTCTTCCTGCACTGGCAACCTGACCTGTCAGGATGCGGGTGAGGTCGGTGACCTATCAAAGGGTCATCTGAAAGGCACTGCAGGCTGTGTCTTGAGGATGTCGCCAGATTGGCATTACAGGCCCGATTCAAAGAGCTGGTTTACTGGCCCTCGCAAGTTAGAGCAGGGTACATTGATACAGACTGTTGGAAAAGCAGCCTTGCCTGTGGCTGGCACTTTCACCTGGCACAATGCTAAGTTGGCACACATTCTGTGTAAGAGTTGACAGGGGTGCCCCGGGGTACCCTGGCTCCCTGTCTCCACATCCCCAGCACTGGGGACAGCTGGCTCTCTGCTCCTCCCAGCCCCTAACTCACCCATGGGGGTGTGAGCCTTTGAGTCATGGCTACCCCCAGAAGAGGGGCAACGCTGGTACCCCTGAAAGTTCTCACATGTAATTGTTGTATGACATTTCCATTCTTTGGCTTGTCACCTTCCAACATGGTTAATGTATGGGAGTGAGATCATCTCAATGTGGTGCCTCATAAAGCACCGTGGTAGCTTAATGTAATGCAAAGTGCAACGCAGGAGGAATCTTAAGAAGTTCATTTGCATCCCGGCTCACTCCTTACTGACTGGTGACCTTGGGCAAGTCACTCCATCGCAGGCCGCTTCTCTGTCCAGGGTGAGTGACACCAGCCTCTGTCAGGGCCATTAAGAGAACCACATGGGATTCCATGTGTAGAAGCCTTTCGCAGAGTCTGTAAAGTGAACGGAAGTATTATTTTTGTCTCGATTTTACATGTTGAGCGAGGATCTTTAATGACTTGAAACAAACCCCAGAATTATGCACAACACTACCCATCCACCCACGCTTCCTAGTCTAAGTTTGGCGTGTTCATCCAACGCGATTTCTTGAGAACCCACTATGTTCCAAACAGTGTATTTTAAGAGGCAGTGGGTGTGAAGGCTTCCTTGAAAAGATTTTTTTTTTTTTTTTAATTTTGGTAGAAGTTTCTGACCCAGGGGACCTCTGCAGCGAGTTGGGACCGTGGATGTGAGAGTCTCCTCGTCTGCCCTGGTGATGCAGTCGAATTTGTAACAGCCCTGTCAGCAGTGTCACTCCCCAGAAAAGAGTTCCTGGCAGGCAGCTGGCCCAAAGGCACGGCCTTTGGGCCTGGGAGACAATATATTGTATCTGAAATAACATGAACAACATCTTTTTATTTGAAAATGATCAAAAAAGAGTTTTTGGCCATTCTTCCTATTTTTTGTGTTTGTTCAGGAGTTGGACATGTTACTGAAACAGGAAGGCACCAGAATTCACATTTAGGTTTTAAAAAGTGACACGTTTTATGTGTCTGCCACACAGTCAGTGCTGAGGAATTCTGTGTGTTAAATTCAGTATGTTTAAGTGTGTGTGTGTGCACTGTGCATACAGTTTCATCTTGTGAGTCAGTCTGGTCGTCATCTGTGGGGAGGGTTTACCTGTATCTCTTAAAGCCGAGTTTTCTTGTATTGACTTCTGTCAAATACCGAGTAGATTGCCCCTTGATTTTTTTTTTTTTTTTTTTGGTGAGCGGGGGAGGGACAGGTAATTAATTTTATTTATTTACTTATTCACTTTTTTAAATGGAGGCACTGGGGATTGAACCCAGGACCTTGTGTGTGCTAAGCCTGCTCTCTACCACTGAGCTATATCCTCCACCCTGACCTTTGATTTAATTGATAACCTCATTGGGTGTTTTTGGCCTGAACTTTATTCTCTCAGTCTTCCCATGGTTAATGGACAGAGGAGGGGGCAGCCTGGTTTCATGCAAAGAAGAGGTTCTGAAGTCCAGCAGGTCTGAGCTTGCAAGTTTGGACGCTGTTACTTGTTGGCTGTGTAACCTTGGAAGGGTCTCAGTGACTCTTGAATGAAGTTAATGTCACGGTTCCACACAGGCAGGAATGTTAATCTCCTGGCACAGTATTGCATGTGATAGGTGCTCTGTAAATAATGTGATGGTGAAGTTTGTCTTAATATTCTGGAGCTCAGGTCTTCCGTGTCTCTAAGACCACCAGCAGGTGAGGTGGAGAGAGAAAAGTACCACCTGATGGAGGGTCTTGGAGCCAAGTCCTATATCTCAAAGGGAAGCTTTGGCTCAGAGCATTTGTGCATAACTTGTGAGGAGAGCTTCATTCATCCACCTGGAGATAAACGAAAGGGAGCCTCTGTGCTGAGACTGTCTCAGGGGATCGCCGCCAGAGGCCCTCTCTGAGCTCCTCTCGGGGATGCGGTGCTGGTGATGAAGTTGGTATGTTGGTCTAGTTTCTGACGCCTTCCTCACGCTGTAGCACAGAGTGGGACAGAGGGAAGGCCGAGCTCCGGGCCCCCAGGGGCCACTGCGGGGATTCATTTCAGCCTGATTTCCAGTTGCCAGCTCACCCATCATCTCTCTCTCCAACCCCATCGCTTTTCAGGGATTAGCTGGCAAGGTCTCACAAATGGATTAAAATCCAGGTCTTCTGATCCACAGGCGAGAGTTCATTCTTCAGAAGCAAACCCACATCACACTACCTGCCCATGTTCAAACAGGTTTCAGTTCATGTGCCCTCAGATTTTAACATCAAAACCCTCAATTCTGGTACAGAAGCCAACAAAAGAAAAGCAAAGGTTAGTGGAAAAAAATAGTAGCTGGCCACTACTGTGGCCCGAAACAGTGGCTCCCGAAAGATGTGACCAGAGACAACTTTAGAAGGTGTCATTCCTGGTGACTCTCTTGCTTAAATGAGTAAGTGACAGAGTTGGTGATTTCAGCGAGATAAAGGGGGCAGCCTTGTCAGAAGATCGTGAGTTCCTACAAAAACTGTGTTGAGTTTTAAAATTTTGTTTTGTTTTACACTTGGCTTAAATGGCTCAGGGGTAAGTATGTTCCCTGAGCTGAGAACAGACATCAGCATCCCAGAACTTCTTAACCTTTGGTCACAGATTCCTTTGAGAGCCAGATGAAAAACGTGGATCCTTTAGGATCAACACCTTTTAGGGACCACCCTTCTGCCTATCATGCAGGGGATCCTCGGGTCCTCCAAGGTCCATCGAGAAACCTCTGGTTAAAACCTCAGGTTAATTCTTCATGAAACAAAATATTTTCATATAAAATCCACTTCTAAAAATAACATCTCTTCCTTCCCTTCTCCTGTTCGATTCTTCTTTTTTGCTTTCCTTTTGATTTTTCTTTTTCTGGCATGTAACTTAAGCAATGAGATACTTGTTTTGAAGACCAGCCCATCCATTTTCAACATGAATATCTATCTCTTTTGCCAAGAACTTTTAGGGAGAGAGAGGGTGAGTAGGTGGCTGAGAGATGGCTTATATCAGCAATTCTCAGACTCGTCTATACTCTTAAAATGTGTTACAGATGCTGAAGGGCTTCTGTTCATGTGGGTTACATCTATAAATATTTATCACATGAGAAATTGAGACAGAAATATGAAAAAATGCTTGCTAATTCATCTTAAAATAACATCAACAAATCCATTACATGTTCACATAAATAAGTTTATTTTTAAAAATTTATTTTCTAAAGTTAAAAAAAAAGAGTGAGAAGAACTTTATTTTTTTTCAAATCTCTACAATTTCTGGCTTCCCAGAAGACCCTAAAGTCTCATATTGGCTTCTGCATTCACTCCCTTGCGGTAAGCTGTTTTGGCTGGACTGTAGGAGGCAAACCTGGATCGAACAGGTGGTTGGAAAAAGGAGGGCCTTAGGGCCCCCTGAAATTAATTAAGGACCCCTGGTCCACACTTGGAGAGCTGCTCATTTATGTTAATACAGGTTGGAGAAATTTCAAGCCTTTGAAAATCACATGCTGAGTTTAGTGCATAAAGAGAGGAGAGTCTGTGCCCCTCGGTGCACATTGTGTCCCACAGTAATGTGTGATGCGGGTTTCCTAGCATGACTGAGGAGGGCAAAGGACTGGGAGCGGGAGTGGAACCCCCCCTCCCCAGCCAGCCTGCTGTGTAGCCCTGAGAGCATCTCCCAGGAGGCCAGGGCCCAACTTAGGAAACTCCCAAGGCTTTTCACTCTGCCACTGGGGCTCGTGGACAGAATATCTAGTCTGGGCCATGAAACAGCCCAATATGTCTTTCTCACTTTCTCAACTTTTCAAAAGCTTAAAGAAAAAACCATGTGGATGAATTCTGGTTGTCTCCGTAAAAGACGTAATAAACCTGGATGGCTCGAGGGTTGCAGCCAGGCTTTCCAGTCGGGACTCTTCTGTGACTTCATCAGGAGTTGAGTGTGAGCGGAGCCTGGAAATGACTAGAACGTTAAATCAAATGGAAATGTATTCCCTGAGGCATGATTTTCTTGTTTTGAGAGGAGGGTGGAAAATGAGCAGCCGTTAAGTTGTTCAACAATGTTTGGTGTTTTTTTTTTGGAGTGCCTACGCCATGCCAGGCACTATTCTTGGCACTTGGGATGCGTCAGGAAAAGATCTCTGAGCTCAGGGAGCTGGTTGGGTTGAGGTGGGTGTGGGTGTGCAGAAACACTTAGCACCACAAGCACGTGGCCTGCTGCGGGGGAGAGCGAGGTGAGGAAGATCAGCTGGTCAGGTTGGCCCCCTGGAGAGGGCAGACTTGAGTCAGGATTTGAAGGGGAGATGGGAGTGGCCCTCTATGGCTGAGATGCAGTAGAGAAGTTGGCATGGCGATTCGAGGAAGGCACGAGAAGGCTTCCAGCTTAGGGAAGAGGGACTTGAACTGAGCCTTGAAGGATCAGGATTCCTGGAAGCAAGGAAAGTTGGGAACATACACTGAAATGAGTTCTTCAGTTTCACTGGTGACTGGGTGCATCCGAAGAGCCAGTGCTCAGGCTGGTATTGAGGGACGGCTTGATGGACAGTCTCAGGAGCCCTCCACCCAGCTCCTGGGAGACCTGACCCCACAGTGATGTGCAGGAGGGACTGATGGAAGGAAGGGAGCTGGGGAGTTTGTCGCTGAACTGGGGATGTGGCACTCAGAAAAGCAGAACAGAGACCAGGGGGTGTGATCTATCCTGAGGAAGGGTGACAACAGGTTTGAGGCACGCACCTAGGAAAACAGATGAAAGGAGAGAAGATGATTCATTAACTCAGACCCTGAGTGCTCTCCAGTCTGGAGTTACCTGAAGCCACATTTCAAGCATTTGCCAACTTCCTTCCGAGTCCCCTTTTAGTAACAGTCAGAACTTCAGTTCCAAGATTATAATTGAAAGAGAGCTGAGTCACTCCCATTGGGAATCATTAGAGGGGATGGAACTGGGTGTCTGAAACTTAAAAGGGCATGGAGATTTTGCCTCGGAAAAGGAAGAAGAGGGAAATAGAGCCAGTTTCTAGAAATGCTCAGAACGAGCTGGGCCACGTACAGAGGAGCTAAGAGTGGGAGGCCCCGGAGGCAGAATTTACAAACTTCAGAATCAAAAATTCAAAAAGACACTGGACATTTGTGCAGAGAGAGAGGGGAAACAGAAAAGCCGTGCCATGATGGAAACTGATCCTGTGATATGTCTGTAAATCAAGAATGGCGATTATTAGCAGCGGTGCCCAGCAGCTCCTCACTTTCAGCAAGAAAGCATCCTTTTCTTAATTCATCGTGCAGTTTTGTGAATGTGAAAATAATTAAAAAAAATAATTGCCTTGGCTCACACCAGCCTTGGTCTGCCTCTCTGCTTTTGCCACGAGACCTTGTTTTTCCCAAGTTCCTGGATGATGACCTTTCTTCCATGTTAGAGCAAAAAGGTAGTGAGTGAGGTCAAGTGGTGTCTTCTCTCCTGGGGCTGAGATGTAGGAAAGGCTGAGGATGGGCATGACTGTCATTACAAGTAACACTCATGAACAGGTACTGTGGGCTCGGCACAGTTCTAGAAATCTGTGTTGAGTTACTTCAGTCTCATAGCATCTTATCAAAGTAGACATTGTTGCTACCCGCCTTATGCAGATGAGGAAACCGAGGCACGGACTGGTTCACAATAACTTGCCTAGAGCTGCCATTTGCTGTCCTGAGACTGCCGAGGAGTGTGTTGAGCATACAGAGAAGGGAACATTGGGAACCAAAGACAGTCTTCGTGTGTGTGCATGCACTGGGGAGGCAGGCACTTAGAACTTGCAGATGAGAAGAAGATGATAAACCTGAGGGAGAACAGTTTAGAATTTAACAAGGCAGAAATGATTCCAGTTCAAGGCTTCTGCAGGTCAGAATCTCCTCGCCCCGCTGGAATTCAGTGCCCTCTCCTCTGCAGTATTTACCTTCTCTGTACAGGTATGCTTCAACAAAGCTGAATTCATCAGGGAAATTAGACAAAGTGAACAGCATAGCAGCTTCTAATCGCATTCGACTTGGAACTACAAGTGGCCAGTTGATCCCACTGGTCCCCGAATTGTCCCAGGGCCCTTGAACTTTGTGGCTAACTACCATTTCAAAATTGTGTTCATACATCATGTGCACAGCAAACCTGTTCCTCAGGCCATTTCTATAAGTCCCCCGTGGAAACATCTTGAGCCTTGGTACCATGTGTCCTCAGCCCACATTCGGGCTGGGTGATCCCCTGGTTTTCAAGGCACTGAAAACAGGCTTTGAATTTGCTTCTTGCCTCCTCCGTTTTAGACCAGAGCTCATTTCAGCATTTGTTGCCCAGCTAAAATGACTAAGAAAACCCTTGCCTGGCAGCTGTTGAATGTTCTGGTCAACAGCTGGCCACTTGTGCATCCGATAGGAAAGTGCATACGTTCATGCTGGGAAACTGCCAATGTAATGGAAACTGGTGAGTGCTCTAAAAATCTGGCTTGGGAGGATTTGTCCAGAGAGAGCAGGGTTTCAGAGCATCTTCTAGCCCATGAATGTTGTTTATAATCGGAAGCCTCTTCAGTGGAGTGGTTCAAACCTGGGGAGTTTATTTTGAGCTGTTTTCAGGAAATCTCTGGCCGGATCATGCGCCATGTTGGGAGTTATTCCTCTGTCTAGTGAGGATCTTACCATTTCCCTTGCTCTCCTCTGACTTTTGGTGTGAGTTTCAGTATTTGGTTAAATATTCTAGGACTGGTCACATGCTAAGACGTCTAACTAGATAAGATGGAACATACTTTGAAGACTGCTGGGTTCTTGGGGGGCTCTTCCCTGGGGTTGGTCATCTGGGTTTCTTGCTGCTGCAAGAGTTGGGTGGTTCACAGGGGCTCTGAGTGTGGGGCAAATCAGATTTCTCAGGTGTGATGTGTCCTTGAGGTGGAGGTGGGCAGGAGGAGGAGCCCTTCGGAAAGATGCACCAGGAATGTTTGAATCCTAGTGATGCTGTCTTTCTTCTAAGCTGTTGGAAACCCCATCACAATGGTATGCACCCTGGCATTTGTGAAGGATGGGCAGTGAGGATGCAGCCTCAGAGCGGGCTTTCAGTGTGTGAGCCTAGAGCCTCTGCGTCAGTGTATCTGGCTTTGGTTTGTTCTAGAGATTCTGAGACCTGTAAACTTGTATTTCTCCTGTGGCATTTAGGCATCTGGATAAGAAAGCCCTGCTGTGGATGACTCTTTCCTGCTCTAAAGATGGGGGTGGCTGGTGTAGAGAACATGGAGTCCCTATTGACCACTCGGGGGTTGAGTGATGACCTCTGGCTGGGTGGACATCATTTCCCATTCCCTGATGCTGAAGCACAGGTTCCTGAGTATCTGGGACATCCCAAGCTTCATGACCAAATAGGGGCTGGGTCTGGGCAGCCGGGATCTGTTTCCCAACAGGCTGGGTCACGTGTCAGTGTTGGGTGCTGTGCATCCCTGAGCCTGCTCGACCACTTGTGGAGACGAGGCAGAGCCAGCTTGGGTCACAGATGGGGAGCATTCCCCAATGGTTACGCTGGGTTGTGTGCTCCAGAAGCATGCTGGCTCAGCTGGGGCCAGCGGGCCTGGAACCTGGAGGAGTCACTTCTTTGCTCAGTTTAGTGGC
The DNA here is from genome assembly GCF_036321535.1 of Camelus dromedarius. Classification (NCBI taxonomy): domain Eukaryota; kingdom Metazoa; phylum Chordata; class Mammalia; order Artiodactyla; family Camelidae; genus Camelus; species Camelus dromedarius. Next base: position 110,737,784 of record NC_087437.1, on the reverse strand, counting down.
CGTCCCAGAGTTGAACACACACAGCCTGGGCCATCGTGAGGTTGTGACGTCATTTGGCATGAGCAGATGTTCAAGTCCGACAAAGAGGTGAGTGTCTATTGAGGCCTTAACCCTTAGGTTCAGGAGGGACGTCAGGGCATTCTGTAAAGGGGGTCATGCTCTGTGGGGATGGATTGGACGGTTCAGAGACATGCCTTCCGGTCTCTGCCTCTGCTTCTCTCCATCTTCTTTCATGTGCTCCTCCCCCTTGCCACTGCTTTTGAGTGTGAGCTCTTTGCCAGGAAAGTCAAGGCAAAGAGATGAACAATCATTCAGCGTTGACTGAGTTGACTGTGTAGGCGTTGACTACCGAGACGGGTCTGATCGGGCGCTGCATGCCGCTGAGCCTTCACGTTAAGAGTGGAGAAGGTGGCGGGAAGCTCGGGTTCCAACCTCCGGTTTGCCACCCACCAGGCTTGGGACTTGCTGGAGCCTCAGCAGCCCCAGGCATTAACCAAGGGGATGGCTGTGTAAGGTTCCTTCCGGTTCTAGAGTGCCTGGAGTCCATTCCCTCCTTCTTTGTTCTGAAGTCTTTCTCTTGTGAACTCAGGAGGCTCCCCATGTAGCTTATCTGCCCCTGTCTTACAGGGAAGCAGCTTGCCTTTCTTCATTTTGGAGGCGAGTTTGTAGCTGGTTTTGTCACTTCTTCCAGAGAAAGACTGAGATGTGAAAATGAATCCAGATGTTGGGGAACACACAGACTTCTCATCTCCCGCTACCCGTGGTTACTGAATAATCAGTCATGGCCAGATTTAGGTAAATGTCCCTACCAAGGAGAAGCGTGGGTTGATGACGACGGTCTCTTGTTTGTACCGAGGATTTTTACTTACTGGATCTGGGTCCTCGATGACCATCTATGTCAGGTTAACAGGCAGAACAGCTGGTAGCAAGGTGGCGGCATCAGTCGTTGTCAGTCACAGGGTCTACGTCTGAGCCGCATCTGTGGTTTCTTTGATTCCCTTAAGTCCCTCTAAATCCCAGGGGTCTAAACTCCATTGTAAAGGCAGTTGATTCTGAGAAATTTGCTTAACCATTTCCTGCTACTGTCTTCCTCCTTACTTCCCACTTGTTCTTCCTTCCTTCCTTCCTTCCTTCCTTCCTTCCTTCCTTCCTTCCTTCCTTTCTCTAATATACTTTTAATTTTAGAACAGCTTTAGAGCACCCTTCAATAGCTCAGCTGGTAGAGTGCAGGGCTGTAGAGGTGATTAGAACAGCTTTAGAAGAACATAAATGTTGCAAAGATAGCAGAGAAAGTTCCCGTATGTCTGGCACCCAGTTAACCTCGAGCACCCGGCTGAGGTAGTATTTGCCAGGTTTCTCCCCTACCAAGCTACTCTTTTTCTAACTCTTTGTGCAGTGTACTCTTTGTGGAGTTTTTTTTTTTAAGGTGTACAATGTGATGAATTAGTATGTATATTTTGTGAACTGTTTACCACAGTCTAGTTAATTAACACATTCGTTATTCACACAATTACCTTTTTCTTTCTTTCTTTCTTTTTTTTTTTTTTGGCGATGAGAACACTTACAATCTACTTTCCTAGCAAATTTCAAGTGTACAATACAGTGTAATTAACTAGAGTCATCATGCTGTATGTCAGGTCCCCAGAACTTACTCATCTGTAACTGGAAATTTGTACACTTTGACCAACGTCTGTCTCCCTGTTTCTCCCAAGCCACCAGCGTCTGACAACCACCATTCTGCTCTCTGGCTCTGTGACTTTGACATTCTTACATTCCACAGAGAAGTGAAATCATACAGCGTTTGTCTTTCTGTCTCCTTTGCTGGTTTCCATGTCTGGCTATGCCCATCTTTTAGTGTCTCACTTAGTATCTATTTTGTGATGAAGGTGAACTCTGAAAGCTGTAACTTAGAATTGACTGAGTTAGATGTGCAGAGATGCGGGCACAACACCTATTCAGATCTCGTGCAGATCAAAATTAGCTTGTGGCTTGGTTCATTCTGCTCCGTTGCCTCTCAGCAAAGATTTGAGCACAAAGCACTCATTTTTGTGGCGATCGGAATATCCTGTTAGGTTTTACATTTTCAAACCATAATTAACTGTTTATGAGACTAAAGTGGTTAAGCCCCCAGACTTTGCCATCCTCGTCCTACGTCAGACTCACGTTCTCATTCTCTTCCTTTGAGAAAAAACAGTCTAATTTCTTTTCCATTAAGACTGTTGAGATGTTCTGTCCTATACTGCGGTCATTATCCTCCCTTGATTACTACCATGATTTAATTATTGTTTACGGAAATGCCTTCAGCACTTTAGAGTAATTAAGATTCTGATTTAAGAACAGACCTGTCTGTGTCCCGGAAACGTTCACTGTGAGAGCAGGGGCAGTGCTTTGAAAGTTCCCAATGTTTTTAAACTGGGAATTGATACCCCCGGCATCTTGGCAGTTGCCCCAAGCTGTCTCTTGGCCCAGGGGCAGTGAGTAGCTTGCTTCGGGCTCCTAGCATCCCGGCTTTGAAAGGGCAAGGTAATTGGAGAACCTGCGTCGGAGCTGTGGGCCCCAATGTGGAGTGAGAGGCTGCTTGTTTTGAAGAAGTGAAGCTGATTGGAGCATGAGGACTGGTCCCTGCTCCTGGGCGGTGGGTCCTTGCTGGGTGAGTGGGTGAGGTGGTGCACTACGTCTCTTTTTTGTCACCAGATTATAAAATAGACTCCTAACTAGGCCCTTTATTTTTGAAAAAAGGTGTCAGCTATAAAGACCTCTATATCCCTTGGAACCCCCTACCTCCAGAACAACTAGCTAATTACCCTGCAGAATTTCCCGGAGCTCCAGGCAGGCTGATGAGGGTGAGGGCGCTGAGCTCACTCAGAAGGGCAGTGGGAGAATCTCAATAGCTGATTTGCCAATGACTTAATTATCTAAGTCAGATAAATAATAAGTTCTTTGAAATGTTCCTTGTTGTCTTGGGTTTTGTTTTTTTATTACTTCTTGAGCATTCCAAATTGTTTGCGTTCATACTGGGGTGGCTCGGGTTTTACTGAGCTGCTCTGCAGGCAAATTGGGTTTGAGCAGGTCAGGGGGCTGAGGAGTAATTGGTCCAGGAGAGCAATGCCCTGTGGGACACCTGTAGCTACACAGCCCCTGGCTGGACTGACAGGAGCGCCTGGGTTACTTCTCTGTGTGATGCATGTCTTCTTTTTTCTCCCTTTCGGCTCCCAAGGATGTTAATGCAGGTGAGGGTAGCGAGTTTGCCGACAGTGGGATCGAAGGAGCCACCACCGACACGGACCTCCTGTCCAGGCGATCCAATGCCACCAACTCCAGCTACTCGCCCCCCACCGGCCGCGCCTTTGTGGGCAGCGACAGTGGCAGCAGCTCCACCGGGGATGCAGCCCGCCAGGGGGTATACGAGAACTTCCGACGGGAGCTGGAGATGAGCACCACCAACAGCGAGAGCCTGGAGGAGGCGGGCTCCGCACACAGCGACGAGCAGAGCAGCGGCACCCTGAGCTCCCCGGGCCAATCCGACATCCTGCTCACGGCCGCGCAGGGCACGGTGCGCAAGGCAGGCGCCCTGGCCGTCAAGAACTTCCTGGTGCACAAGAAGAACAAGAAGGTGGAGTCGGCCACCCGGAGGAAGTGGAAGCACTACTGGGTGTCCTTGAAAGGTAAGAGAGGGAGCGTCCTGGCATCCTTCCTGCAGTGCTGGATACACCCTGTGCTCCACGGGGCACCTGTGCAAATGATGTTTTTTAATTACATGAAATTTCCATTTTATGCTAATTTCAAAAATGTTATTCCATTGATGGTAAGAATACTTAACATGAGAGCTACCCTCTTCAAACCTTTTTAGGTGACAGGACAGTACTGTTGACTAGCCAGGGCTTTAGCACATCTCTAGGACGTGATCGTCTTCCATAACAGAAACTTTTTTGATTAGTAACTCCCCATTTCTCTTTCCCACCAGTGTTGTTCTATTTCTTTTACGTTTTTACAGTTAAGCTGTTGGACCCTCTCGTGTTTAGTTTTCTCATGAATACAGCTGGTTCTGATGACAGTTTCAAAGGATTGAGTTCCAAAAACATTTTTTGGGGGGAAATCATTCAAAACATATGCCCCCAAAGTGACTGTTTTGGAGGGAAAACTACTAGTTTGAATCCTTTGAAACTGTCATTTTTGGAGTAAAAAATGATGGAATGCTGCTAATTTCATAGGGTTCAACCCAGTGTGCTTAAGGGAGTGGCTAAACCAGCACATGTTTGTGAAAAATCACTGTTTTATAGTCACACTTTGAATATTTGACTATTCTGGCTTCTGTGGAAAACCTCAGGAAGTATTGGTATTAAACTTCCAATTTTATTTTTCTGTGCTAAATCACATACCATATTACAGTCTATATAAAATGTGTATGAAATTTTGAACCCAGATGTGAAATAGGAACTTTAAATTTGAGCAAATTCTGTCAGTTTCCACACATGCCTGGCACACTTTGCTTGTTTTCCAAGAACTGGGAAAAGGCTGTTTGATGTAGTGGTTCTGTCTGAGAACCACAGCTCTCCTGTGGGAGCCTGTTGGAGAATCACCGCTGTTCTTTCTCACGCGGGACCTGCCTTGGCTTAATTTGAGTCACCACAGGTCGTGTCTGAAGGGCCCTCCCTGCTCATGGCCGCTGCTCTGCTGGGGGTGGGGTGGGAAGAGGTGAGATGAAGGGTGAGGCTGCTTCTCCCCCCTCACACTTCTCCCCCAGGGTCCACACGACTGGACACTGCAGCCTCCGTGCCCTGGACAGCTCGTCGTGCCCTGCATTTTATTAATCCGTGCTTTTTTAGCAGCGTGATCGGAAGCCCCGAGGCACAACACCACGGCCCCCCGGAGGTGCTTTCTGGGTTACACGCATACCTGCCAATTCTCACGGTTTAGTGACAGGGCCCTGTGTGAGTCCCTGTATTAGGGCTGCTGTAGCAAATTACTGCAGACTGAGGGGCTTAAACAGAAGTTTATTTTCTCACAGTCCTGGAGCCTAGAAGTCCAAGATCAAGGTGTCAGCAGGTTTGCTGTTTTCTGAGGCTTCTCTCCTGGACTTGGGGACAGCTGTCTTCTTCCAGTATCTTCACGTGGTCCTCCTTTGTACCCAGATTCTGTGCCCAGACTCCCATTTCTGTAAGGACAGTAGTCATATTGGACGAGGGCCCACTCTATAACCTCACTTTATTTTCATTACATCTTTAAAGACCCTGTCTCCAAAGACAGCTGTATTCTGAGGCCCTGGGTGACGACTTCAGCCTAGGAATTCGGGGGAATAGAATTCAGCCCATGACAATCCCTGAGTCTGTGGTATAAACAAGCTTCGCAGGGGATTGATCCACTGAGGTTGAGAATAACCATGTTAGAGGCATAGAATAAAAATAATTGTTTTACTTGGGACATGGAAGCAGGGGCTGTTTTGTTTCTGCTGTTCTTTCAGAGAATAAATGATCCAGGAAGCCTGGGTGTGGGCATTCAGGAGCACAGCTCACAAGCCCATTAGCGGAGGGAGCCTTCACTTTCTTGGTGACCTAGATCCGAGTGACACAATGTGTCAGGATCCAGGCCCAGAACACAGGGCCGCCGAGTCCTTTGCGTCTTGCTCCTGATGGGTTCCATTATATATTGACAGGCTCGAGGCTTGTCCTTGTCACTCAAAGGCAGGGCTTGCCGCTGATTTGGGCTTGGAGATTGAGAAATGAAAAGCAGAGTACCTGGGAACCGTGGGGTAGAGAATTCTCCAAAGATTCTTTCCCTTTCGACAGAGTAATTAATTTTTTAAAAAGACCTCATTTAGAAGGAGTCTCTGGAGTGTCTCCATCAACAACTGAAAAGCGTATAGATCATGGTCAAGTGTAGACGAAGGTAAAAGGGCTGTTACCACGGGGCATGCGTTCCCAGACTTGCTGCTTCTCGTTAGTCTTAAAATTGGAATGTGTAGATGATGGAGTAAAAGCTACTTTTTAACCACCCACTCTCATGGGTGATTGTAAACCAAAGTTGAAAAATGATAAAAACAGCAGTTTGGGAGGATCCTAAAATGTTCAACGTGTGCTCACACCAGAATGTGTGGACACCCCGTGTTCATATCCACAAGCTTCATTCTCTGTTCTCAAACTATGGTAAAGCTGTGTTGGTCCTTTTCTGTGAAAACAGTATTCATCATTAGTGTCGTATTTAGTCCTAAGGATTATTTAGAGCAGGGTTTTTTAACAGAGGGACTCTCGACATTTTCCAGATCGTTCTTTGTTGTGAGGCCTGTCCTGGGCCTTGTGGGTTGTTTGCCACTATCCCTCTCCACCATCTACTGGATGCCAGTAACACCTTCTCCAGTTCCCCACCCCCACGTTGTGACAACCAGAAGTGTCTCCAGACTTTGCCACATGTCCCCTGGGGGGCAAAATTGCCTCACCTGGGGAACCTGAGATTTGGAGGCAAATAACCTCTCCTTTCCACTTCTTTTCTTTTTCTATTTATCTTTGAATCCATGCTAGCATGAGACATGGAGACAGGATGTATAGATGATTCTGAACGTGACCTATGTGTGCCTGTCAAAACTTGAGATCTTCAAAATAGCAGGGATTATGAGAAAAATAGGGTCCGGGTGGACAACTCAGTGGGCATGTTATTAAATTGTGTGTATGCAACTTATACACCCAAAACTTAAAAACAAAACCCAAACCCTACTAACAATACATAGTTAACATCTTAATTTCCAACAGTAGATGCCACAGAAAACAGAGGGCTTTACCTTTAAGGAAAAAAAATGAATATAACTTGAATGGATAGAAGGAAGAACTGAAACTCTGGAATTATGGAGACAAGAACAACAGCTATAAAGTCATGACGTGCAGTAGGACTTCCAGGCAGAGCGTGTGGTCAGACTGTACCAAGGGAAACGTTGTGAAATGACTGGGCTTTGCGTGCCAGTCTGCATGTCCAGCTGCACAGCGTGTTGGGGGATGTTGCGTTTAGCAGCTATTACATGCTCATGTGAAATATTACGTACTAGGAAAAATTGCCTTGGTGCTCGTGTGACTTCTCCATTGAGCCCCATTGCTCTGCATCACCGATCACAGATTTGCTTCATGGAAGTTCATACGGCAGCTGAATAGGTCGTGCTTTGAAGGGCTTTGTAATTCACACAAACGGTGGCCCTTGCTTGTGGTAAGGAAGGTGCTGAAGCCTGACTGAGTGGCTTACGTTGAAGTTAAAGAGTCATAACATTGGGCCCCGACTTCCCCTGAAATTGGATTCGATTACTTGAGAGCAAGTGCTCAGTGAGTAATTACTAATAAAGTGAGCTTCACAAGCAGGTGATGATGGAGGGTCTTTACTGAACCCACCTTGCCACAAATCTGCAAAAGATTTCAATTGCTACCATCTCGTTAGTTTCACAGTGTAATTCAGTGTGGACCTGGCCTCTGGCTCCCCTCAGGTCTTCATGTGTGTGCCATGCATTTCTCCTTCCAGGATGTGGTTGACTTCCAGGAAAACATTCTATAGAAAAGATCTGAGACCAAAAATCTAGCATTTGTTTCCTTATCCTGAAAGCACATAAAGCCAGTGTTATGTTTTGTTTTCTCCAGGGGCACAGGCAAGAAACCTAGTACCTTGTGTTTCCTGGTTGCCTAACACATGAGATGTATTGGGAAGGGGCTCCGGGGTGGGGGGCAGTACTGACTGCCAGTCCCCACTCAGCACTGTTGCATTTGGGCCCGCAGAGCTGAACTACAGCGACCACTGGCCAAAGGAGACAGTAAGACCCCCTTATGCCTATGAAGATACCTGTAACGAAACATTCTAAAACAGAAAGTAAGGGTCTTAGAGAACTTGAGGGCATGCATGATGAAACTGTGATTTAAGCATCCCTGCCTTTGGCTAAGCCCATCCAAGACCAAGCACAAGCATAAGCATGGCCCCATTCTCTTTACTTCCTGGGTTTCACGCTAATTTCCAGCCCTCTCATGGTCTCAGGGCAGAAGTGACAGTTTGCATTATAGACTTTTGGTTTCCTGAGCACCAAATACTCACGCAGACCCGTTCTTGTTCCTCAGGGTGCACGCTCTTTTTCTACGAGAGTGACGGCAGGTCCGGCATAGACCACAACAGCATCCCCAAGCACGCCGTCTGGGTGGAGAACAGCATCGTGCAGGCCGTGCCGGAGCACCCCAAGAAGGACTTCGTCTTCTGCCTCAGCAACTCCCTGGGCGATGCCTTCCTCTTTCAGGTTTGTTGGGTTCTCCTTTGGCAGGGCATTTCAAATTTCTAACAGATACCTTCCCTTCCTGCCTGTGTACCTCACCATTTTACTGGTGGGTTCTGTCTTTTGCACATTGTAGAGACATAAACAAGGAGTGACAAAACAAACATCGACACTGAATTCCAGGAATGACTGAACTCATGCAGAGGCTTCCACAGTGAAACGCGAGGAGGGGGTGGGTTGAAGGATTTTTTGTGCTGTAGTCTCGATATCATTTGTATAGCACTTTAGAGAAAGGGTTATGAATTCCTTAATCTGGGCATGACGTGAGCTGTCAAAATTTTTGATCATAATACGTTCTCTTCTAATATTACTCATAAAGGAAAATCATGACATCTCAGAAATGACTGACTATACCTAGTTTTTCTTCCTCATCTTGTAAGAATTTTGTACCTAATGTTCTTGAAGTTTGACTGTTAATTGTATTAAAAAAATACTAACCTGCTAATCATTTCAAGGTTAACATTTGCTTTTATAGGGGATCCTTTGAGTTCAGTCAGGTGTGATAAAGTTTTTGTGGTGTTTGTTAGTTAGTTAAGCTTTCTTCATTTACTCCCGTAATACAGGAATTCCTCAAGCCTTTGTTCCATACTTCCTTTGTGCTATGCACAGTGATACTGAGAATCCCAAGAAGATTTTGACCCAGTTCATACTCTTAAAATTGTTCACATTTCATATGGCAGACAGACACTGGGATGGATCTTTGTAATGTGGTGAACCTTGACAGTGAATATTCAAGGAAGAGTAGGAAAGAATTGAGTGAAGTTGACAGTGAGAATATTCCATGCAGAAGAGAGAGTTGGATTAAAGGCATGGAAGTGAGTAACAGGTTATTTCAGCATGTGTCTGGGTTTGGCCCCTACAATGACTTCCATTTGGGCAATTAAAGTAAAAAATATAAAGTGGTAAATTTTGTTTGTGAATAGACAAAAACCACCTGTTTTTTTTTCTTTTTTTTAAATCTCTGATGCAAAACACATATAAGGAAGAGTGCACAAAATATGAATGTATTGCTCAGTGAAGTGTCCCTGAGTCATCACCACCCAGGACAAGAAACAGAAGGTTCTAGCACCCTTCAACCTTACACGCACACATGCAACTTCCTAGCTGAATAGAGTGAACGTGTATTTTATCATCCAAGCCAGGACACTTTTGTTCATCTGGGAATGTCTTCATTTCACCTTCATTTTTGAAGGCTGGTTTTGCTGAATATAGAAGTCTTGATTGACAATCTTATTTCAGTGCTTTGAAAATATGACTGTATCGCCATCTGGCCCCCACAGATTCTAATGAGAAATCAGCTATTGATCTTATGACGATCTCTTGTATCGATGAGTTGTTTTGCTTTGGGGATTTTGTCTTGTTTTGAAACAGTTTGATTATGATATGTTTAAATATTGATTTCTTCCAGTTTATTCTACCTGGTTTTCATTGAGCTTTTTTGGGTGTATAGATGTATGTGTGTTTGAATCACATTTGGAAAGTTTTTAGCTGTTATTTCTTCAAATATTCTTCCTGTCCATTTCTCTCTTCTCCTTTTGGGACACACATTATGTTTAAGTTAGCATGCTTGGTGGTGTCTCATAGTCTCTGATAATCTGTTCATCTTTCTTTGTTTGTTTTTGTTTTGTTCCTTAGACTGGATAGTCTCGATTGACCTACTTGAAGTTCATTGATTTTTTTTTTTTTTTTTTTGCCAGTTCAAATCTGCTGTTGAGCCCCTCTGATGGATTTTTCACTTTAGTTAGTCTACATTTTTAACTTCAGAATTGTATTTGGTTCTTTTGAAAGAAAGACTAATTTTTATTTCACTATTGATATTCTCTAATGATTGGAGAGATTACCTTGAGTGCTCAGAAATGATAACTCTCTTACTCTTTCCCAAGGACCTCTGTATGTACCTTTTCAACACTCAGGCAGTTAGTTTATAACTCTGTCGTCGCCTTCACCTCTGCTTGCACAGAGCCTCAAGGTCAGCCAGAGGAGTGAGCACAGGGCCTTTTGGGGTTTTCTGAGCATTTGTACAGTTCTGTGCATGTATGTAGCCTTCTAGATTCTAATGACTATGTATATCTTTTGAGTATCTTATTTCCCAGCTTTTCCTAAAATTTCTCAGCTTCTTTTTTGCCCTAGCTGTCACCACAACCTCAAGCAGCTGATATTAAACAGTTGTCACTGATTGTTTTTTCACAAACACCCCTGGAGTTAAAGGTTGTGTGCATGAATAAGTTCTGAGTCAGGTCAAATAATAACAGTTTTCTGTGGGTGGTGTCTTGGGGGAGCTCCAAACCCATTCTGCTCCCTTCAGTGGCTGTTAGACTGCTGGTTTTCACATGATTGTGGAGATAGGGAGATAAAGATGGGAACACAGTGCATTAAAATATCCCCGTAATTGATATTCTTACTGAGATTCAGCCATTTTTGCCCCCAATGAATGCAACTCAGATTGTTGCAAGACTTAATTCCCAGAATCCTGAAAAAGTTAATCTTGACAGTTTTTGCCAGTGTTAATGTTTTCATGGAAGATCAGCTCTTTGAGGTTCTTGTTCTCCTATTGCTGCTGATGGATTCACCAAAACACTTTAGCGACTAGACAACTTTGAGAGTTATAGCAGCACTGTTAACAATTATGCCAGGATGATAGGTATAGGTTTCAGTAGCCCCAGCCTAACTGGGATGGATGGATGGCAACCTTTCCATATGTACTTTTGAGTTGACCCCAGCTTTGGGGGATCCTGAGCAGTGTTGGTGTGAGTACTCTTATAACTGTGTTCAGGGTATATTTTTCCAGATTTCTTTTGGAATATACCTAGGAGTGGCATTGCTAGGCCATGGGATATATGCACACATTCAAGTTTGCTAGATACTGTCAGTTTCCAAAATGACTGAAATAATGTATGCTCCCATCAGCATCCTAGGAGAATTCCAGTTGTTCCTCATCCTTGCCCACACGTGTTATTGTCAGATTTTTTTTTAAAGCTTTTAGTGTGAAGTTGAGCACATTTTTAGGGGTTTAATGACCTTTCACTATCATCTTTTGTGAAGTTTTCATTTCAGTCTCACACCTGCTTTTCCATTGGGTTGTCTCTCTTCTCTTGATGGTTCATAGCAGTTCTTAACATATTTTGTATATCACTTCTTTGTTGATTATATGCATTGCAAATATCTTTTTCTATTCTGTGGCTTGGCTTGCTTTCTACTCTCTTAAAGGTATTCTGTTATACTGAAACTTTTAAGTTTTAATGTAGTCTCATTTCTTAAGTCTTCCCTAATGGGTAGTGCTTTGTGTGTTCTAGTAAGAAATCTACATGCTCTGTATCATGGAAATATCCTTCTTTATAACTTATAAACCATTGCCTTTCTGAATCTGGTATAGCTTTTTATTAATTAATTGGATATCTTGCAAATGAGAAAATGCCTGATGACTCTAACAGTAACAACAAAAATAATATTACTGTGATATCAGCAGTTGTCTTTTACTGAATCCTTATTGTATACCACCATCTTGAAGGTGTTTTACAGTGAGAGTCCACTTAATTCTTACAGCAATCGTTCGGTTGGATGGTGTGTCCAAATTTTAACCAATTGATGTGGACTGTGATCCCTCTTGGTGAAGCTGAAGCTTACAAAGGCTAATATTTGAATGCCAGGTCACACAGTTACTGAGTGTTGGGGTTGGATTCAAACCAAGCCTCTCTTTCTCTAAAGCCCCTTATTGTCTCAGTATATTATTTCTCCCATTACTATTACTGTTTACCCTAAGAGGAACATGGGCAAGAGTCAGTGATTACAGTAAAAAGTGACTTTTTCTCATCCTTAGAATGAAGCCACTTGCTGGGAATATTTTGACATTGTAACTTGAGTTTGGTCATTCTGGCCTCATTACACAGGTTAGATGATAATCTGATTGATTTCAGGACGTTCTTCCTTTTTACCTACATCTCTGATGTGAATTCCTTTTGAAAGGACTTTCCTGGCCGTAAAATTGCTAATAGACTCTGAATACCCAAGAGGTCACATTGAATAAAATTCTTTTGTGGCAACATAGGACCTTATTCATGAAAACCTCTGTGTCCTCTTGTTTTGGTGAAATTTTTATGCTCCTTACGTGGGACAGAGCACAAAATGAACCTTTTCAGAGGAAATTACTGCTCTTTGGGATCCACAAGGGCATTTTTCTACCTTCTACTTATTGTAATTCACATGACTCCGGAGGGGCTGAATTTGAAAGGAACCTGTGTGTGTCGGGGGTGAGGTTAAAGCGAGGGAGATCAAGCACAATTATGGAAATAATTTGTAGGTTATTCCAGCCCCAGGGCTCAGTTCAGTGCACGCAGTTTCCAGAGCCCGTGTGCTGCTGATCTGATGCTGTTATTCAGATTTGCCCATGGAACGGAGATTTGTGTTACCAGCAAAAGTAGAAAAGGGGTTTTGTGTGCAGGATGGGGGTGGAAATAGGCATGAATGTTAGAGCAGCTTATATAGAAGAAGTGCTATGCTGCCTGCAAAGGGAGGCTATACCCCCTCCATTTAAACTATTTTAATGAGAATTCTCCCCTCCAACTGGAAGCCAGAAATAGCACCTATCACCTACAAAGTACAATTTCCTCTTGGCCCTTTCTTCATCCATTACTGGAGGATGTTACATACAATTCCAAAAAGCTCAGTGACTTTCATGGTAACATATCCTAATACTAGTTTCGAACTCCTATATAAATGCCCTGGGAACATCATTAGCAGGCAGAGTAAGAACGATGCCCGATTGGGTAGGAAATCACATGCAGTTGTATATCTAAGGAAGGGTAGCAAATATAATCTCTAAGGGATCATTGCCTTTCCAAGAAATTTTCTGATCGTTTAGAATGGCACTTGTGTGAGGGGCTAGCAGGCATATTTTTAAAAGACTCTTTCAAAAACAGAATAGTATTTCCACTTTTGTGTTGAATTAGCGATTAGATGTGAGAATGCAAGTCAAGTGTCTGACAGACAGCAAATGCCCAATAAATGTTACAATAATCACTTTCATTGTAAAGAAAACGAGACAGTTCCTAGTGCTCCTCTCACGTAAGTATCTTTATGGAAGTCGCATGTGGATTCTCTGTGAAATGTCTAAGGCTTTGAGTTTTATCAGGCTCTGGAGTGTCATCTTGTCTGGTTCTGTGTGTCAGACTCCACGAAGGTCACTGGCACATGCCCTGGACAGAGGCAGCTGGCTTAGGAGAAAATCTGGAAATCACCTTTCACAAGGTGCATGAAGTGGACTCAGGAGAGAGGACTTTAGAGGGGATTTAGCATGTTGGACTCGAGATTAACATCCAGCCTCCCTCTCAAGGTGGGCACCGTCTCTGCAGACCCTTGACAGCCAGGAACCTGCCCACTTCCATCCATGGGACGCTCCCAGCTCTTGAACCATCTGCTTTGCTTGTTAGCTCCAAGTTCTAGAGAGTTCTTCAGCATACTGAGATACTAGATTCTTTTGGGTGACTTTTGCCATTTCCCTTTGTTTCCATATTCTCCCCCAGAGTTTCAGGTAAGCCTTTTCTGGTTTTTCGTTCTCATAACCTTCTAAATACTTGCAAACAGCTCTCATCGCCCTCCTGCCGTGTCTCCTGTTGAGGTTTCCCTGAGACTTCGGAGCCAGGCTCGCTGTGACCCACTTCCTCTGCCAGACATTCTGACGTTCTCCCGTTCTCCCCGGTAATCGTGTTCCAGAACCCGACACCCTGCCATCGTGAGGTCCGCTCTGTGCCACCTGAGTTTCAGTTCCTGCTCCTCTCACTTCCTCCACACTGCTGGTGCCAATTCCTTAATTCATCAGCAACCACAGCCGACTCTTGACTCATACCACGCTTCTGGGGTTTCAAACCGTCAGCGTCAGCTCTTACCCAGCGAGGCCTTCTCCATCTTATTAAAATAGGTTTTTCAAAAACTCCAAATGCAGAATTTAAATTTACCTCTTTGCAGTTTTAACTTTGTGGGTTTTGTCCTTCCGATGAACTAGTTGAAATCCAGGATCTTCCGTGGTATTCATATCCCTCTTAACTTCATGGTACCTGCAGGTGTGAAGAACTGAATTGTTTGGTCTTTGTTTTTCTTTGTTGGTTCAAGTATTAACTTCGTCTCTAACCAAGTCCTTTCCCCATCATTGTAGATCATTTCCCTGCCTCTAGCCAGCCACTTTAGAAATACTTACCTTTGGTTTTGGCGTAGATTAGTTGCAAAGAAGGGTCACCTCTAGGATATGTGGAACCCCAGGCAAAAAATTTTAATCTATATAAAGAATTGGACTCAACTCAGATCAGCTTGTCAGCACCATTTGGAGGCTCAATGTCATGCAATCCAGTGAGAGAAATAGCAGGTGTGACCCACTAGCCGTAGACTCGTGTCCATGAGCTCCCTAGGGCATCCTATTGATGCCCCACTTGGGATAGAGAGTCAGAGAGCTCCCTGAAGAGGAGAAAGTGAACGGGGTCCTTCCTGCACCCTGCCCTTTCCAGGCACCAGAGGGGACCTCTATGGATGCTGAAGTGCAAAATGAATACTCAGGGCTGGTCATCATTTACAGTGTGTGCCCTACTATTAGTGTGTTCAGAGGTTTCTCCCTGTATGTTACAAGCACAGGGCAGAGATAATTGTGGCTGAGCTAGATTTTAGCGTGTAATTTGTATGCTATTATGCATCGTCCAAATTATATGTTACAAACTGTATTCGTCTTCCTTTTCATATTTTAAATGTGTCAAGTCAATATAAGCACCTAGTTTTAAAGAATTCAATTAACCTTAAACGACTTAAAGTGAAATTCTCTTCCCATCTTTCCGTACCCTCTCCTTCCAGCCTCACTCCCTGAAAAAAACTGTACTCAACTATTTTAGCTGTGTTTTTTGTTTGTTTTTTCTTCCATAACCCTCATTTCTCATTAATATGCTTATACTGTTTTTTAATCGACTTTATTTTTTTAACATTTTTTATTGATTTATAATCATTTTACAATATTGTGTCAAATTCCATTGTAGAGCACAATTTTTCAGTTATACATAAACATATATATATTCATTGTCAACATTTTTTCTCTGTGAGCTACCGTAAGATCTTGTGTATATTTCCCTGTGCTATACAGTATACTCTTGTTTATCTGTTCTACAATTTTGAAATCCCATCTATCCCTTCCCACCCTCTACCCCCCTGACAACCACAAGTTTGTATTCTATATCTGTGAGTCTATTTCTGTTTTGTATTTATGCTTTTTTTTTTTTTTAGATTCCACATATGAGCAATCTCATATGGTATTTTTCTTTCTCTTTCTGGCTTACTTCACTTAGAATGACATTCTCCAGGAACATCCATGTTGCTGCAAATGGCGTTATGTTGTCGGTTTTTATGGCTGAGTAGTATTCCATTGTATAAATATACCACATCTTCTTTATCCAGTCATCCGTTGATGGACATTACTGATTTTCGGTTATGACAGATGAATACTTTAGCCTTATTGTATACCAGCTCTCCTTTCCTCATCTTCTGTATAGTTACGTGAAACTTTAGCACTAAATAAGTAGTCCCTGTTTTGCTGTCATGGTGTTACCCTGCTGTATGTCCATTTAAATAGGATTGGTTGCTGAGCAGAGTAGTGTACTCTCATTTTATTTCCTTTCTGGAACAACTTTCGTTCTTTGCCTGTAGTTAATGAGTATCTTTAAAACTTTTTTTTTCTTGTTTGATTTGCTTATTTCTGGTTACTTCACAGTATTTTCTAAATCTCCAATTTATTAGGTAGTTGATCAGTAAGTACTGTTTTTCTCCCCTGGAGCCTGCCCTCCCCTGGGCCTTTATCTTCCTGCTCCAATCTTGTTTCTCTCTAGGCTTCGTGCAGAACAGACACCCTAGGTTATCCTTTTACCACCCAATTAGATTTCTGGATTGCAAGCAACCTTTTGCCTTAGTAGATACCTTCATTTTCATAAAAACAATTTATAGTAACTTCCTTCAAAATGATTCATATTTAAAAATATGAATTTTTTTACTTGAGTAATATTTGAGTAATTTAGAATTTTGGTTTACTTGCTCACTTATTTTCTGATACCATTCTCATTTCAGATTTGTCATCTGTGCATTTTTTTTCTGTCTTTTGAAGCTTTAGGATCATTTCCTTATCTCTAGTTTTTGATTCCTAAAAGTTCTCTCTTTCTCTTTCTTTCTCTTGTTCTCTTTCTCCCTTATTCTCTTTCTCCTTTCCTTCCTCCTCCCTCCCTCCCTTCCATCCTTCCTTCCTTCCCCCTTCTCTCTCTTTCTCCCTCCTTTCTATCTTATTATTCCTTTTTTGTTGTAACCTGTGCATTTATTTGTTTGTTTGTTTACAGCCCTAGATTCTCTTGTGTGTGAGTATATTGTAGATTTTCCTGGAAGTTTTTTGGACTCCACACATT
Organism: Camelus dromedarius; assembly: GCF_036321535.1. NCBI lineage: Eukaryota > Metazoa > Chordata > Mammalia > Artiodactyla > Camelidae > Camelus > Camelus dromedarius. The sequence goes on along the minus strand of NC_087437.1, from coordinate 110,721,080 downwards.
GCTTCTCTTCTCTTCTGATGCACTTCCTTCCATGTGCTTTGGTCTCAGCCCTTCACGCTGGAGGCTCTTATCAAATGTCTGGTGATCCTTAGTTGTCCTATCATGTTGAAGTACAAGATACCAAAGAAGTGCTCGGATAGCATCAGTGCACATTATCATCTACTGGTGGCTCCTGCAGCATAAACAGATGGGAAGGCCTTTTGCGAAGGGAATTCAGTTGACGATAATTGTTGGCCGGTTCTGGGGTCTACTCAGCTTTGCCAGGGAAGCTTCTGGCCATTGCCACTCACTGGGAGGTTTTCACTGTTCCCCTGTTTGCAGCATACAGTTCCTCCTTCTTTTGTGTCTGGCTTCCTGGAGTCAGGAGTCCCTCTTCTTCCCTAAAGAATTCACCTTGGATGGGTGAGAGGATGGGAAAATGAGAGTGGGAGGGGTGCCCCGTTACGTGCCTTCCTCCAGTGGATGAGGGAGCCCCAGATTATAAATAAAGGGTAATATCTATAATTCTCTTTATAGGTATTAGCAATGACAGTTTAATTAAGCCTTGTAAGAATAAAACTCTAAAATATGTTAAACAGAGAACCAGTGAGAAAAGATTTTTCAGGAATTCACACAGGAACTTCATTTCTAACTAGCCTCTTAAAAAATACATAACTCTATTTTCCTTTTCGTTCTTTTAAAATGGAAAAAAAAAGTGCACCCTACTTTGCAATTATTCTTGTACTTCCATAAACTCAAATTATCTGAAATTTTAGTTTCCTAGATCTGGCCTATATTGTCTAGTTTTTTAAAATTGTTTAAAATGAATTTCCCTTTTCCTTCTGCTCATGTAAACCACTGATTATCTGAAATGGCTGAGCATCCTCCCTTCAGCTGGATAATTGAAGCTGGATCTATTTCAATACATGGTGAAGCCCTGAGCTTCATCTTAACTCTGCACTCGAAGGCGCTCTCGTGGAAAAGGCAGTTTTTGCTGATTACATTCCTCTGTTGGCAAGAACCCTGCTTATTCCCTTCACTGAACTTTATCCAGTATCTAAAGCATCCCCAGCAGGCAAAGGAATAAGCACACCATTTACTCTCCCTACCTGTCAGCTGCCGTTTGTTTAATGGAAGGTGATGAAGGTTGAAGAAGTTGAGAGGGTACCACTGGGTGGTCTCTCCCTCCTACCTTTTTGACCACTGGATTCTGATGAAGAGCCCTTGAGTAGACCTGGTGTCCCTAATTAAACTTGCCTGGATCAAGAAGGTGATGCCAGGTTAGCGGTTTTGAAAAGCTTTTTCTAGCATGTCAGGGTTTAAATCCTGGAGTGGCCACACTGGAAAACCTTGGATCAGGTTAGTGGTCTGCGGTGATCGGCTCTGAAGTGTTAAGCCTGTAAACGTATGTGAACTGTCTCAACAGTTTTCTCTGTTTAACTTGCTGTTGATACAGTCGGCACGGTCTCTGTCCACCCCTCTCATCCACATGTAGCCCTGGGTATGCCACTGCCAAAGGACAAACTCTGCTGAAATTTAGTGCATTTAGTGTATTGTGCTTCTTAGAAATTGATTTGTCTTAATGATAGAGAATGGCAGAGACCACTGTTTTATTTAGACAGGACAGCAGGAGCGAAAATTCCCTCTAATGGAACTGCCTTCAGTCTCTGACAGGTTTGAAAAGAGTTTGGAGGCTTGAGTGTACTGAATGGTTGAAAGGGCTGATGGCTAAATATTTCATAAAGCTGCAATCACACTTTTCTAAACATCTTTCTCTAGATTATAGGGCTTGGCATGTCCCCCCCCCTTTTTAATTTTGTCTTATTTAAAAATTTTAAAGTTGTGATAAAATATACAGAACATACCAACTTAACTGTTTTTAAGTGCAGAGTTCAGTGGCTTTAAGTACATTCACAATGTTGTACAGCTGTCATCACCATCCATCACCAGAAATCTTTTCATCTTGCAGAACTTGAGACTCTGCACCCACTGAACCCTAACTCCCCATTCTCCCCTTTCCCCAGCCTCTGGCAACCACCATCTTCCTTTCTTTTAAATAAATAAATTCTAGGATAGCTATTTTGTTAGGATTACATATATACCTTTAAAAGGATGTTTAGCTTCCACAACTGGTATATGTCTGTCATTTCTACCCCTTAACTGGGAGGCAAACATAAACTCTGACATCAAAATGGAGTGTGTTGCCCTTGACGGAGAGTTTGACGGAGACCTTCCCAGGTGGAAGGAAGTAGGGGCTCTCTTTTCATTAAGTGAAGAGAGCAAAAGGCCCTTGTTCTCCAGAACCTGTCAGACTGTGGCTCCTCTTGGAGGTTAACAGTGTAACATACAGAGTTTTATTTAAAAAGCATCAGTTATTTTGAAATGAAATTCTTATTTTGCTAATGTATCAGTCAGGTTGGGTTAGGTTATGCTGCAGTAAGGAGCAACCCTCACATCTCCGTGGCTTAAACCTACCTCTTCATTCCTGCCATATGTCTGATGAATGTTGGCTGTGAAGCTGATCTCATCCTGGACACTTAGGGACCACGAAGGCTGACAGAAGCTCTATCTTGCCATGTGCTTTCACAGGACAAGAATAGGAGGAGTCAGGCTCTTGTTTAGTGACACGTGTCACTTCTACTCGAATTCATTGGCTACAGCCAAGTGACATGGCCATGTCTAACTTCAGAGGGATCAGGAAAATTCCATCCTCCTGTGTCCCTAACGAGAGCTTAAAATGAGTACACAACACTAAAGAACCCACAGCTAGACTTTTAGAGCAGTTGACGAAGACTGGGGATTTAGGAGCACAGCATATTACAAAATTTCTTTGAAAAGTGTAGGATTGGTGGAGATTGGAGTTTGTAATAAATTATCTTGTAATCCCTTATTTTACTGGGCTTTAGTTTCTTCATCTGTGAAATGGTCACCTGGACCCCCTTCTCAATGAGTATATTTATTTAAAATGTGAAATTTGTAGCTTGTACTTGGCAGAGTTTGTATTAAGATTTTAAGCTCTTTCTGTTCCTCAGATGTTATGTCAGGGTGGTAGGTGTTTCCTTTTCCCCCTCGGGGTTGGGGGTGAGGAGTGGAGGCAGAGATGAGTGAGGATCCTCTTGGGGAGTAGATACTGACCTCCCGCTGAGCGTTGACACACCAGCTGTTTATACGGGAGACATATCCTCTCTTCAGTGACACATGCTACCTCTGCATGGATTTCATCCAAAACATTCCCACGGGGTGAAACACCAGCTCCCCTCCGTCTAAAAGCTCCTTGTTTCCACTGAGTTGTATACAAAGGGGAAAGCATATTTTGGCTTGAGGGACTAGCTGTTTATCAGATGCTGCCAGGCTCTTTGGAGGACAACGGAGTGATGCTGAGAATGCCCTGCTGTTGGGAACTTCCATTACAGCCTTCCAGGGACATGGAAAATAGACTCTGAAGTATAATATTTTTAGGATAGTTATAGAAAAATTATACTTGAATATTATGTAATATATCAAGGATCTTTTAAAAACTTTCTATTAAAGTATAAAATATGTGCACAAAACGTATGCGTTTTGATGGTGTTTCACAGACTGGGCACCCCACCTGTTATACACTCATATAGCCAGCACCCAGATCAAGACGCAGGACATGGCCAGCAACCCAGAGACACCTCTGTGCTTCCTTCCAGATGCTACCCCCCGACCCCGTTCCCACCAAACAGCTCTTCTGACTTCTAATAGTGCACATGCGTTTTGCCTGTGTTTGTACTTTACATAAATAGAGCCCTGTAGTCTATTCTCTTGGGTGTCTGGCTTCTTGTCCACCATGTTATGTGTGTGAGATTGAGCCATCTTACAATGTATAGTAACCGGTCTTTCGTTCTCCTAGATGTGTAGTATTTCACTGTGTGATTATACACTTTATATTCTTCCATTCTTTTTTTTTCCCCTAGTTTTTTTTTGTTTTTTTTTTTTTTTAATGGAGGTACAGGAGATTGAACCCAGGACCTCGTGCATGCTAAGCACACACTATACCAATGAGCTATTCGCACCCTCCACCATTCATCCATTCTACTGTTGACAGGTATTGGGATAGTTTCTAGCTTTGTCCATTACAAACTATTCTGCTGTGAACTTCGGGGTACATATATTTTGGTGAGTATTTTGGTGAGCATAGGAATGCATTTCTGCTGGGTATATACCCATGAGTGCATTTTGGGCATCATAAGGTGTGTATATGTTCAACTTTAGTAGGAATTACCAAATACCTTTCCAAGGGAGCTATACCAGGGTACTCTCTGGCAGCACTCAAGAATTCTGGTTGCTCCATGTCTTCACCAACATAGGGTGTTTTTTTTCTAAGAAGTTTTTCTCTTAGGAAAGAATTCTTACTTGGTTGTTTTCCCATCTGAGCTGATTCCTTCTCTAATAAATAAAAAAAGAAGGAAAAAACAACCCACCTAGCAAAATATGCATGGAGGTTGAAGCACCAGGAGACCCTACCAGCAAACATTTTGGTTGTACTAGGCAGGAATAAGCATGGTGGTTTTCTATGTGGGAGAATCTTAAACTGTGTTTTTCTTTAAAGTGATAATATAAAGGCAAAATGTAAGGCAATCACTTTCCAAGAGGAGTTTAAATATTAAACATTTTATGCTGAATCTTTAACTCTTAAAGGATGGGTTGGGGGTGGGTGAAATAGAGTAAGATGGTCAGGGATACAGGCTTCCAGCTATAAGATGATTAAGTCCTAGGTACATAATGAAAAAGAAAAAAAGAGAGAATCCTCATATACAGACATGTGCATTTTTTTCCTAAATTTCTCTACCTTTTACTTCCAGTGTCTTTATCTCTTCTTCTTTTTCCACTCAGTCCTCACAGAATGATTCCATTTGTTTTATTGGGTGCTACTTCTACTGTTTCTTTATGAGAATGTCTAGCTTATTGAAAAGTCTTCTTTAGACACAGGCAAATATTTCATTGTAAATCTAACAACTGCCGGATTGTCTAGGTGTGTCTGCTGGCAGACACCATTTGTAATATTTGATGCAGTTTCCTTTGTGGAACACAAAACTGATGAGATTCAGAAATAGTATAGACACCTGCGGTGGTGCCTTGACTTAAATGTCAGTGATGTCCTGTTTGTAGAATTTTGTTTGCAAGTCATCGTTCAAATGAGTCCGGAAACTTAAGAGGATGCATCAGAGGGAAAAGAATACACCAGTGTTTTGTGTATGAAAAGTGATGTTGTCAGCTACTTTAATATTGAGGTTGCCAAATAGACCCTTTGTTCCGAGGAGCTAACTTCTGAGTGTTTATTAAACTTCTCTGGGCTTAAGGGGATAGTCATTGATTGAGTTCCTAAAGAATTAGTCATAGCACATTGTTACACATGAGCTGTCTCCTCAAACTGTTTCTCCACCTTCCATGTTCAGAGCACCCGGAGTCACAGCAAGCTCACTTTGAAGTCACCTGCCCATTGGCGGTGTTGTCCAACATTGTGTTCACACCCCCTCTGACTTGGTCATTCTTAGTGGCTGGAGTGCTGCTGGGTGATCGCTGTTTCTAGATGCTTCCCTGTGTCCCCTGGGGCAGTGCTGCTTCTGGCTGCCTTGAACCACTTTCCCAGCCCTCATGGTGTCACGGCTGCTTGTCTTTGGCGCGGGCCCTGAGGATGGAGGTCACTGCAGCTCACGGGGGCAGGGTTGTTGCATCTTCTTTGGCCAGTAATATCCCTCGGCCTCATTCCCCCCTTGGAACTGACCAGAACTTTCTGAAAACTGGCCTTTGCTTCACAGCAACCCTCTTAACTAGAAACTAAGCTCTATAGGATTATCACATACATGAGTGTTTTAGTTCGGGCTGCTGTAACGAACTACCATAGACCGGGTGGCTTTTAAACATTCTGGAGATTGGAAGTCTCAGATCAGGGTGGGAGCATGGTTGGGTTTTGGTTGTCTGTCTCCTTGCTGTGTCCTCACATGGCAGAAGGGAGCCCCCGGGGCCTCCTCGTCCCCTTACACATCCCTCGGTGAATCCTTGGTGATGATTTTGGCAACTTCAGAACATTGGGAATAAATGGCAATTCTCATGGTCCAAAAAAAAAAAAAAAAAAAAAAAAAGCTTGTTGACCTCTTTTTATAAGGGCACTAATCCCCTGTATAAAGGCTCCACCCTCATGACCTAATTACCTCCCCAAACCCATCTCCTAATACCATCACACTGGGGGTTAGGTTTCCAACATTTGAATTTGGGGGGAACACAGACATTGGGTCCATTGCAACAAGTGAGTTCAGTAAGTACACTGGGTTAGCAGACATGGCGGCTTCATTTCCGACTGCCCTTGTGGGCTGGAGGTTGGGTGGTGTCTGACCTAAGACTAACTTATTTTATCTGTTCTCTGAAGGAGGAGGTCAGAAAGGTTAGCCTGCCCCATGGGGTATCTAGACCTGCCTCCTTGACTCTTGGCCATTGCTTGTCTGGAAATGCACTGGTTCATCTCCTAACCTAAGAAGTGCCTGTGTCTTCTTCGCCCCCACTCCCTGCTCCCCCTGACAGACCACCAGCCAGACGGAGCTGGAGAACTGGATCACCGCCATCCACTCTGCCTGTGCAGCCGCTGTCGCAAGACACCACCACAAAGAAGACACGCTCCGACTCCTGAAGTCAGAAATCAAAAAACTGGAACAAAAGATTGACATGGATGAAAAGATGAAGAAAATGGGTGAGATGCAGCTGTCTTCAGTCACCGATTCAAAGAAGAAGAAAACTATTTTAGATCAGGTAATTGTTCTTCTGTGTTGAGATGTGGGCAAAATCCTTAGGTCTTATTTAAAGTTTTTCTGCTGCCTCGGAATCGAGAAACGTCGGTTATCTTGTTGTCAGCTGTCATCCAGGCTGCTAAAATCTTTATTGTGACTGTCAGTTTTCCTCACCCATTGTTCACAGTTGATTGTTTTGAGCTAAAGGGAACAATATTACACTGAATGAAAGATGGAAATCTAATAGAGGCGGCCCTCGCTCCCACCAATGGCACGTTATTCTTGGGGATCTGTGTAATTGGAAACTCTGCAGTTTCATCCCCCACGTTACCAGGTTGACTTGGTGCTCAGCTATGGTGGGGATTCATTTCTGACTCCTCAATACATTTAGACTTCTAAATTTAGAAAAGGAGGAGAGTGTTTTAAGAAATACATGTGTAATTTCTGTATATGAGCATAAGTATATTTCATGCTAAAAAGGAAGGATTTACTGAGATAACAGAGGACATTTTTGCCTTCTATTTAATTGTTTTAAAGTCAGTGATAGCTATCTAGTACCGCTTTGAAACTTTGCCTAATATGAAGGAAATTGTTATGTGAGTAAATGCTATTTAAATAATCAAACAGTTGATGACATGGACCAGCATGTGATCTTCCATATTTCTCTCTGTCTATTCTTTCCGTCTATTACCTGGTACTGTATTTTTGTTTTTTTTTTAACAGAGGTGAAATTCACATAACGCAAATCTAACCATTTTAAAGTGTATATAATTCAGTGATAATTAGTGCATTCAGAGTGTTGAGTAACCACAACCTCTGTCTAGTTCCAAAACACTGTCATTCGCCTCAGAAGGAAACCCCGTACCTGTTGAACAGCTGCTCCCCTCTGCCCCTGGTGTTCCGTCTCTGTGGATTTACCAGTTACGGATGCTTCATACAGATGGGATTGCCCAATATGTGACCTTTTGTGTCTGACCTCTTTCAGTTGGCATAATGTTTTGAAGATTGATCCACATTGTAGCGTATGTACTTCATTCCCTTTATGGCTGAATGTTATTCTGTAGTGTGTATACACCCCAGGCTGTTTATCCCCCATCCATCCGCTGGTAGACATTTGGGCTGTTTCCATTTGGCTCTTGTGAATAGTGCTGTGCATAGGTGTGTACACTAGCACTGTATTTTAAGTTGAAGTGAGAAGGTAGATAACCAACCATTAATCAATGTCCACAGCACAGCTAACATCTCTGAGCCTTCACTACATGCCAGGCCCTGTACCAAGTCTTATTCTTGCATTATCTTGTTCAACTGTCATATCAGCCTCAGGAGATGGGTATTGTTTTGCCTCTTTGAAAACTGTGGAACTATCTCAGAGGTATTTGGAACTGTGTATTCCAGAGTCTGGCTCTCCTCCATCTAAGTGTTTTCCACTTCCCACCCCGTACGTGCTTCCACCCACCTCCTCCCCAAAGCTCTTGGCTTATTTTCCTCTGATTTTTAAGTCACTTTTCTTCTTCTCTGCCTTCCTATGAAAAGCTTCTTCTTGGTAAGTCATATAATTTTCCAGTGCTGGATAGCCTCCATTTTTCACTTCTTCTGCCATGGCTCTGTGGTCCAGACCCCACAGCTGGTGGCCCTGTCATGCCCACAAACATGAAATCCATCATATGGAGACACAGAGCAATGAAGGATATCCTTTCTATTTCTCATACCGAATGTATGACTATAGATCTCTGCAGAAAAACATGTAAACTATGGAAACAGTAAGACTTAACCTGCTGTTACCTAAGAAACTCAGGGTCCCTGTTGTTTACCCCTTAGGATTAAAATGAATACCTTTACAACACATAGATTTGTAACATTTGTGTAGGATGAAGTTCTTAACGTTTGTCTTCTCTTTCCTCCCCTTTCTTTTCCCATATTTTCACCCCTGTAGATCTTCGTTTGGGAGCAAAACCTGGAACAGTTCCAAATGGACCTATTTCGTTACCGCTGCTATTTAGCTAGTCTCCAGGGTGGGGAGCTGCCGAACCCTAAAAGGCTACTTGCTTTTGCAAGTCGGCCAACGAAAGTGGCAATGGGCCGCCTTGGAATCTTTTCTGTGTCATCTTTTCATGCCCTGGTGAGTAGAAGCTAAGGTATTTTTTGAGAAACATTCATCTTGACTGTTAATCCTGGGCACAACTTGACAAGAGTCTCTGAAGTGCTTTTCTGGTTTACTGCTCTGTGTGGATTTCTGATTTGTCCTCCCTCGGCTGTGGATGCAAATCTTCATTTGAATCTATTCTGAAATTTATTACTTAAGTCTCTCTTGATGGGCCCTCAATTATTGTGCAAAGAAAATATGAGTGGTATTACCTTCAGAGATCTTTGCATGTAGTGCTTGTGGATAACTCACGTGATTTTTAGACAGTGTCATCTTTTCCACACCCAGAGACATTTTTATATTAACCTTATGGAAGTGGTAAGTGGAGAGCTAGCTCTCTCATACATAAAATGTGTTTTCTTTCTCTCTCACTTGCCCATGTGAAAACACCTTCACTGTGTATTTGAACATAGATCCCTTTCGAAATCTCCCTTTTCGCTATTTTTCAATCATAGTTTTGGTGGCCATAAATACCGGATGCGTTGCAGGATGGCCTAGATCTTCCATGTTAATCAGCCCCACATACGTAGTTACTTGGGGAAGAGAATTTTCCGCTGACCTCCGGAGCGGCAGATTGTATAGTTGTGCTGTGTGTTTGCAATCTGTAATTTCAAGTACTTGCTAAATTGCGAACAGCTCAATGTACTTTGGGCTCCTTTCTTCTCAAAAATTGCTGTGTGAGTAACACGGTTTTAGCCTATCCAAATCAACACCCACTTAAAATGTACTGCACCTTAGCACATTTGCTGTGGAATTAAATATTAAGTCCCAGATCCCAGAAACTGCTTTGGAGAACCTTAGCTGTGCGGCAATTGGCTCGCCCTGTCAGCTGTACCCTTCAATTGAATTCAGAGCTGTAATTCAGTCAGAGGCGTTTGTGTTCTTTATAAATAGATTAGCATCATCATTCAGATAATTAGGGTAGATTTACATTTTTAAAGAAGTCTTAAACCAATTTCTGGAGTTATTAAAACTGGCATCCTGATTTGTTCTACTAATTACAGCTCAGCTCTTGGTCTCCCTGGCTACCACCTCTCCGTATAGCTATTAAGTCCTAATTTTTTTTTTTTTTAATAGGGATGGGTCAAAGTGCTGTGATGAATAAATCTTGCAAATGGTTTTCAGTTTGTGGCTCTTGGGTTATTTGAGACCTGGACACCACTTTGTAACTTAACCAAATCTCAGTTTGCCTGTTCTGCAAAAAAAAAAAAAAAAAAAAAAAAAAAAAAAAAAAATCTTATTTACCATATTATGAGAATGTCATAAATTGAGGAAACTTTTTATTAAATGTTTGTTTGTTTGTTTTTGTGGTGGTGGGGTACTTAGGTTTTTATTTTTACAGGAGGTACCAGGGATTGAACCCAGGGCCTTGGATATGCTAAGTATGCACTCTACCACTTGAATTATACCCTCCCCGCAAGGAAGCATTTTTATTAAGGGAGCTTATGATACCCACGATGTGGCATCAGTATTAATACTTAATCCTAAGCCACCCAAGTGGCTCTTTCCTTCTCCTGGAATTGATAGACTTTGGAGAAAATAATTTTGCTGTCTCCCTAAAACTTCTATGCCTTAATTATTTTCTGCAAAGCCATTGGAGCTAACCTCTCTGAGACAAGGAAGTAAAAGCCACTGAACTACCCATCCATAATTTGTCTCCAGAGTGTCTAATTTCCTCTATCTTCAATATCTGTGATTTGTGCGTACTTTTCTTTTGATGGGCAAGCTGTTAAAACCCGGCCAGCTGAAGATTGGGGGTGGGAGGGTAAGTAACTCTTAGGTTTTTCTGGTCAGTGATTTTAAAGAAGACTGTTTAATTCCATACGTGCAACTCTCTGTTCCTTTGTTAGTTTTTTGCTAGCTGCACCAGTGTCACCCATCTGGCTGTCTGTATGTCCTTGCAAACTTCTCTTTTCCATGAGGGGTTTCAATCAGACAGATCAAGTTCAGCCTGTTGGGTATCTGTTCCTGTTTGTTGCTCTGTCTCCTATAGAAGATTCTGGGCAGGGAATTTTTACAGTCTGATTTATTGGATACTAATTTTTTCCTCCTCTCCTTGTCATTTGACCCCAGAGAAATTTTTTCCCCCTTGGGATTGAAACATTCTTCAATCTAGCCTTTGTCCAGACTTTTTTTTTTCCCTTCTTTTAAGTGGGGGGCATGGGAGGAGGAGGAGGTGTGAGGGCAACAGGGCTAGGGGAGGAGATCTGAGCTACAGTTTAAGTACCATTCACCAGGAGGGCTTCCCATAATGCTCAGTGATTTGCAGTAATTAACTGAAGGGTCCCTGCTGTACTCTTTGAAAGAAGGTTATCATTGTTCTTGTTTGCACAGATGAGCAGAATGATAGAGTAATCAGGTTCCGGCCACAAAGGGAGACATTGTGTGGGCAAAGATCATTGAGAAACTCTAGAGCTCTTGGCCAGCAGTTCTTTTGCCAGCTTTTTTTTTCCCCTTCCCTTTGCTCATTTTGAGCCATTATTGTCTTGGGGGTAGCAGTTACTTTTGCAGTTTACAAGGCCCCCAGCAGTTTAGAATCGTTGCTATAAGAACCTTAAATGAACAGCTCATTTGTTAAACAGAGTAAACTAACTGGTCAGCTGGTAACTGAGAATATTTATGGCTGTTTGAGTTTCTCTTCTGAACTCTTGTTTTTCTCAAATTATAAACTAAAGAGGTACTGTTTAATTGGCGTAACCATGTTATGTGGGCCCTCTGCTTCTGCTTTTTGATGTTTGTTTATTTATTCAATACATGTGGTGCTTGGCACATGTCAGTTACTGTCCTCTGATTAGGGTTATAGCAGCAAATGGCCCCAGAGTTCCTGTCCTGTTGGGGCTTATGTTCTTGTGGGAGAGATGGAAAATAAATGAGTAAGCCATCAGATAAACACAGTAAGTACAGATTTTGATGTGTGCTGTGATACACACACACACACACACACACACACACACACACACACACACGGTTGACCCCTTTTTTCCCCAGGTTTTCTGTCTGGGGAGTCAACCAACTGAGGATTGAAAATATTAAAAAAAAAATAGATTCCAGAAAGTTCCCAGAAGCAAAACTTGAATTTGCCCAATGAATTCCATAGTATTTACATGGTACTTACAACTATGTACATACAGTTTACATTGTATTAGGTAGTAAAAGTAATTAGAGGTGATTTAAAGTACACAGGGGGATGTGTGTAGGTTATATGCAAATGCGACTTGAGCGTGGGAGGATTTTTGGTATCCTTGGGGGTCCTGGAACCAATTCTCCATGGGTACTGAAGGACGGCGCAGTGTGTGTTTGTGCACGTGCGTGCACGCGCATCTGCCTTTCTGTCTGTAGCTGTTTATAAATAAGAGACCCCATGGATGTTTTTTCTCTAGAATTTTTACCGTTAGCATTATTTATTCAGTGGTTTTTAGCCTCATTTTGGCTAAGATAGACTTAACTGGTATTGACATAGTTACGTGAGCATCTATGTATGTCAGCATATGATAATTTATTCCTTTTACAACCTTTGTTTACCTTTAGCTTAGAAAGTGGTGGAAATGGAGAAGAGAAAATGTTTACGTGTTTAATGTAAACATGTGCCTTTTGTTGTGTGACTCTGTTCCCCACAGCACCTTGAGTATAATTGTAGGTTAGCGCTCTTTCTGGGAGAGCGTTCCCATCATTGTCGTGGATGCCACCTTTTCACCTGCCCTGATCTGGGTTGTTCTTATGCGCTAAGCTGAGAAAATACGAGACCTCTTAGCTCCCTCCTCTTATTTGCTTTGAGGAAACCTCCCCCCTAACACCCTCACAGAGAAGCTGTTTTGATTCCTGTTCTAAGTGGGCGTGGAGGTCTTGGCCAGTCTGTTCAGAGGGCTTCCAGGCAGTTTACCCTGTTGATACTGAAAACCCCAGGGCTGCGCACCTTGTAACCAACGTGCTGACTGCTGGGGAAGCTCCGTGTGTTACCCAACAGCATTCATCCCCAAGGATGCTGCCAGTTGGCAACCGTCACTTTGGGAGCTGCCCGTGTGGGAATCTGTGACAAGTAAGTTCTGAGACATGTACCTCCAGCAACAAAGAGCAGGCGGGAAGTTTCGTTTCTAGTCTGGCTGTACCTCCTGGCACGCCCTCTTTTTGAAAGGAGAGCCCGTGGGTGGCCTATTGAGACCTCCTGGCAGAGGTTCCCTCAAGTTCCTGCGACTTTGCTTACAAGCCACAGGATAAAGTTCAAGCCTGAGTGATTGCCTGGGAAGAGCTTTATGGAGTCTTCACAGATTCTGCACGGACTTGAGCAGCTAGCGCAGTGGCAGATTTAGATTTGGCGTGTTCCCTTTTGAAATATTTGTCTGGGTTGCTGGCACCTTGCAAATATCTCAACAGAGTGTCACTTCCTTTTTTTTAAACAAAATAAAGCTTATATTCCCCTTCCACCTAACCATACGGTATGCAAGGCTAGTACGGTGGTCTCACTATCCTCGTGGACCTGGGTCCCTTCCATCCAGTAGTTCTGCCATCCTTAAAAGGCTTCTACACAGGTGTCCTAGACTAGCTAACATGTGGCCCTTCCTGTCATCAGGATGGAGGAAAGTGAACGATAATCGAAAACTCCCTCTTTTCAAGGACCAGTCCTGGAAATTGCAAATAACCCTTCTACTTACTTCCCATTGACCAGAACTTTATCAGAAGCGCATTCCCTGCTACAAGGAAGATAAGTCATCTTTTGGCTAGATGCTCAGTGACATCTGACTAGGGCAGAAGGCAGAATGATATTGAGGGACAGCTACCACTTGCTTAATAAGGAAAGTGATTTTGTGTAATTCTGAGAAAACTAAATAGAAGAGATTGGTAAAATTAGATTTAAAATGGAATCACAGGAACCAACGTGTGCTGTTTTCACAATTTTTGCCGACACTTAGGCACCGTTTTTTTTTTGTTTGTTTGTTTGTTTTTGTTTGTTTTTTTTTGTTAGAGTGGAGAAACAGCACTGTACCATTTGGAGAGACTCTCAAGAAAGTATGGTTAATTTAACTTGATGCTAGGGTTCAAGTGGGTGACCAGAAGCTCATCTAGTTCTTGGAAACATAGAATACACTTTATTTCTATTTTATGTATTTTTACTGATGATTTCAGACAGTGATTGAGTTTGCCAACCTTTTGTTTATATTGTGAATCCAGGAAGGGCGCTCAAAGTCCCCATAGGTCTAAGTCATGGATGAGGCGCTTTGGGTGGTGGGGTCAGTGTTGGCAGGCGTGAGGGAGGGGGAGTGGTCACTGGAGGGTGGGACCTGAAGGAACAGGTGAGCGGTCCTGACACATCCCTCTTGGTGATGCTCCCTTTGCCATCCTCAGGTGGCCGCACGCACTGGTGAAACTGGAGTCAGAAGACGTACTCAGGCCATGTCCAGATCCGCAAGCAAGCGAAGGAGCAGGTTTTCTTCTCTTTGGGGTCTGGACACTACCTCCAAAAAGAAGCAGGGACGCCCAAGCATCAATCAGGTGGGTTCCAGGGTGGACGAGAAAGCAGATGTAGTTGCCTCCGTGGACACCTCACTTTGGGATGGACGTGCGTGGGTGTGTGTGGTCCCTTGATTGACACTGAGTATGATTTCACATCAACTAGCTGACACAAAGAATTGAGTTATGTTAGATGCTTTTACTAGCTCACGAATGCCCATAACATTGAACTCTGCTGTTAGTCTCCCACCAAGCTCCAGCCTCTCACCTGCATCCTTTTCAAACCCTGGTTAATTATAGATGCACTGAAAGTGCACATCTTCCTCAGTCTTCAGAGAAAAAGTAGCGCTTGTGGATGAAGCCAGGTGGGCACCTGACCAGTCTTCTAAGCTGCCCCTGGAGCTGGATCAAAGGCAGCCTTCCGGGATATCTGATTGTTTCTTGGCCCTTGACTTCTGGGGGTTGACATCAAATAGGCAGTTCTTCTCCCTGCCTGTGTGAGGAACCCGGAATCGGACAGCACTCACTCCCTGCCATGACTCTCTGCTACTCAGGTCCCAGGGCTTCAGGGGATCTCAGTGCATCCTGAATGGCATCACCTAGGATGCAGCATCATTGGTCCTCTGATAACCAAATGCTCCGGCCTCATTACCTGGACTTCTTTATTAGCTGGGGCCACTTTCCTCCTGGAGTCACTTCTGGGAAACTCTCTTTCCACTGTCATTGTCATCCTTCTTCCTCGGCTTTGAAAAACAGGTGGGTCCGGAACTGCTTCAGATATTAGGGACTGAAAGAAAATGGATATTTGTCCTTCAGGAGGAAGAGAATGTCCAATCCCTGGGCTGCAGTGGCTGGAAAATGAGGTGTTGAGCATTTTGAGGTCATGACTAGGGTTGCCAGTTTGACCTGTTCACTCTGAGCCTTAAGCAAAGTGAGAAGCAGTCCATTGACTGATTCAATAACAAGATGTCCCGTTGTTTGTTCTGACCCATTCCAGCCATTTGTGTCCTTAAGAACTGGCATTTAAAAGGGAAATGAATCCTGAAGGCTGATGTACTAAGTTCTTAGCTGACCCCCAAACTCATTATTTAAACCCTGTCTGGACCCCTAATGGAATGTGCAGGAGACCCAGTGAGCAGATGGAAAGGGGGCCCGAGCCTGCGCAGTCATGTTTGTCCTGTGGCCTCTGGTGGCAGTAGAGCGACGTGTTGCCACCTGGGGTTTTGCTTCCATGTAAATCTGAAGGAGAAATTGTTTAGAGGAAAGTCAGTATTTCATCAGAAATATCACACGAGAGACTAGATGTCTCTTGATTAAACCTGCCAAAGGAGGACATTAACCATCAGCGTTTCTCCCCTTCTTCTGGGAGGTGGTGGTGTCATTTGTGTGCCTCCTCTGTCCCTGCAGATGACTCAGATCATGGCTATATATGCATGTCAGGACTTCACAGTTGGCAACTCGGGTTGAATTTCTCTTCTATCAGAAGCTTTAGTTCAGCCGTGGGGTTCTGCTTTATGGGTGCAGGTTATGTTATGGTCCATTGCTGCTGAAATTACATGATGGTCCATTGCTGCTGAAATATGTGACTGAACTTAAATGAATCCAAGAGAACGTTTTAACTAATTTCTTTAAATCAAAGGACCATATAATGTCTTATAAGCAACACTTGTTATTCTCTGTTATAGTAAGAGTTTAAAAAAAAAAACTTCTTATTTAGCTATACGCATACCAATAGAAATTTACTGTTAATTCAGTACATACAATAAACATACAATAGAGATTGTATGTTTCTATATATCTTGGTGCGAAGGCTTTTTCTTAGTTTGTGTATATTATCCTGACAGTATATGCTTGGTTTAGAGACAATATATAAAATTTCTCATGTCTACATGTTTAGGTTTTCACCACCTAGTGGCATTGGTAACCTGCTGTGATTTTAACCATCTTTAAGTTTGCAGGACTCATTAAATTTCAAGGGATAGACAAGTTTCTATTTTTTTAATAAAAAGCTTTTCCGTGGTTTTGTGATACAATAATTACACATGTATGTTCTCAGGTTCTGAGGATTAAAAAGTAAACTAATTATTATTGATAATTAGCTGATTAGGTGTATGATGCCACAACAGAAATTCTTCATTGTGAATGAATCTAGTTCATTGCTTTTGCAAGTTTATTTTGTTTCAATTTAGATAAATTATCCAGATTGAAAAGCCAACTTTAAAAAAAAAAATTATCCAAGATGTGGGAAGTGATTTAGATAGCGAAAATGTTTTTCATGGTCTGCTACTATAAATTGTTTTACCTGCTTTAGAATTTGACGTAAGATTATCTCAAACGTTCATAATGTTTTTTAATAGCCTGTTTGTTTTCCATCCCCCTTCCCATGCTTCATTTGCCCTTTTGCCTAGATTTCTTTTTAAGATGATACTTTTGTATGTGCAGGTGTTCGGTGAGGGAACTGAGGCTGAAAAGAAATCTTTAGAGGGAATATTTGATGACACTGTTCCAGATGGCAAGGTAAAAATAAACACGTGTTCCTTTTATAAAAGTACCACAAATGCATCCACATTCACAATGCAGTGGTTTCTTGGGATCCTAAAATTAAGTAGACCCAGTATTAAAAGCAGAAATGATCAGTCCTTTAAAATTATGTAACAGGTTGACAAGAGATGGAGAAGCATTATATGTTTGAAACTTGATAGTGATAAGAACATTCTTCTGCTGACATCACATTTTCAATAGTTATCATTTGAATGTTTGAGTTTCCATCTAGAATGTGAGAGAACATTGGGGTTCTGGGTAGCTGAGGATTTTATGCCACTGTCAGTTCCTTTCATATATAACTTCCTTCTCCAGAGGTGAGTTCTAACCGCCCTCCCTCTCTACCCACAGTGCTGTTTTGCTTCGATTAATTTCGAAGAACTATTCTTTTTCACCATAAGCTGCTACAAGATATTGAATATAGTTCCCTGTTCTATACACACAATTGACACAACATTGTAAACTGACTATACCTCAGTAAAAAAAAAAAGGTAAAAGTATGGGGGAAAAAAGAACTATTATGATAGGATGCTCTTTGAAAAATAAAAAAATGCATTTGCCTCCCAAGACAAGTATTCAATTAAAGATTCACAGACTTGGTTCAACCTTGTGCTTGGATTTAAAAGGAGCTTTCAAACTGCTCTGATTGAGGACCCATAAAAAATATTGATTTTTTTTTTCTAGGCCACTTTTTTCAGCCTCTAAATAAATGGACCTTCCTTGTTTTAAAGACCCTTATGGTGATACCAGCAGCCTCTTTGTTTGGGGGGTTCTGATGTTGATAATGTGACCTTGGTATGATCCTCTGGTTCTCAGAATCAATATGACAGAGTTTAGCTCTCGGTTGCCATGCAACCAAGCAGTGGCTCACCCCACGTTTTAGACGGAGCTGAGCCTCCGAAACCAGAGTGCAGTGGGGGTAGTTCTGGCTATCGGGGGATGGGGTGGGAGGAGTCGTCGTGTACAGGCCTTTTCTCCGTCTGATACCTAAACTATTCCTGGGTTATGTCATTGTGGATACAAAGGCAGCCGTCCTTGGAAATACCCATCTATGGCCCTCTCTTTGAGCATCTGTCTGTTTCTGATGAAATCTGATGAAATTAAATTGCTGTCCCTCTGTGACGATCCAAGCTTAGTTTCTGATGTTCATGTAGCCATTTCTGAAGTTAGCAAATTCATCTTACATACCATTATTAGTATACTTTTAACATGAGCATGTCTAGATCCTGGAAACTGCACAAGTTTTTCCCTTGGATTTCTGTGTCAATTTTTTGTTTTTCCATTTTTCCAGGATTCCTCTCTATCCCACTGCTTGGCTGGAATGCCTTGTTCTCAAAGAGCAGTTTAGATGCAACACTTGGGCTTCTCTAGTACTAAGGGCACTTATTTAACGGGGCACGTGGGGACAGAGTGGGAAGATTCCAATGATAGTTAACGGGATTTAGGCAAGTTGATTGTGCTTTGACAATTCCTTCCCTGGGGTTCAATTTATCCATGAAAGCTACACCATCAAAGGCAGAGCTGAAATTGTCTTTTCAATTGAATTTTGTTTAGTAGCCTTTACGAAAGTGTTTCCCCCATTCTGGAATCTGTTCTGTTTTTTTCTTTCTAGACTTCCTGTGGAAATTTGTTTCTTCTTGTAATTTGCTGATAGCAGCAAATCCTCAGTAACCTGCGGATACCTATATACCAATCGGTGGCCTGGTTATAGTCCAATAATCGGGGCTTATTACTTACCACATATTAAGCATCAGTATTGTTTTTACATTGCTGAAACCTAATGTAATTATTTTTTGCTTATTACAGAGAGATTAGGCTCCTAATATGTCATCAACTTATGGAGTGTTTTTTTGCTTTAGCTGCATAGCTGGCTTAGATATAACCCAGCTGCTGACTGCATACACAGGATGCAGTTTCTCTCATTCTTAGAAACTTGATGCTACTCCCTGATCTTCAGGGAGAGTGATACAGAGGATGGAGTGATGGCAACAGCCTCAGGAGGTGTAAAGCTCATCCTTGAAGTTCTCTGAACCTCATCTGGGAAGTGGAGCTGCCTCCCTCCCAGAGTTGTGCTGGAGGTCAAATGTGAGCCCCTCAAAAGATGCTGCTTGTAAATAGGCAGGGCTAGAGCACCAGCTTTTCTTTAAAAATTTGCTTTGTTGCCTTTGAAACGTGTAACTCACGTGGCTGGTAGTCTGGTCGTAGGAATTCTCAGCTCTGAATTTGAAATGGGTTTATGGAAGAACTCATAGCAATAAGCTGAGATGGATGGATGGCCCGTTTCCTTCTTTCTTTCTTCCTAATTTTGATACCCACTCATTCATGCAGCGCCCACCCGAGGAAGCGTGGATCAGGTGTGAGGTCTGCCTCGAATCTGAGAACTCCACCTCTCCCCCACCCCCAGGAAAGCTCCTTTCTCTACAACGTCTTCCTCTCCCTGGGGAGTCCCCTCTGTCCTTCACCACTGCAGCCACGTCTGCCCGGGGCCCTTTTCCTAGGAACGGATAATCCTTGTGCCCCATCTGGGGAGCTAGGATCCTGAGAGACTGACTTGCTGCTCTGCTAACTTTATTTCTTATCCCAGAGGGAGAAAGAAATGGTCTTACCCAGCGTCCACCAGCACAACCCTGACTGTGACATTTGGGTCCACGAGTACTGCACTCCATCCTGGTTCTGTCTGCCAAATAATCAGCCAGCCCTGACCGTCGTCCGGCCTGGGGACACGGCCCGGGACACCCTGGAGCTGATCTGCAAGGTATGAGGCTACTGGGGGTTGCTCTCTTGAGAGAACAAGGAGAGATGGAGGAAGCCCCGGACCCTCAGAAGCGTGAGGCGCAGGAAGGTGCTTTAAGGCCTACCTCCGTTTCATTTCAGAGCAGCTTCGGATTCCTTTGTGATGATATGCATAGTACACGTTAGTGAATTCTTCAGTGCTGGCAGGAGAGAGATTCTTTTAAGTTCCTTCTTTTAACATGTGTACTTGATAGATTTGTAATAAGCCTAGTATATGCTCATTGCAGAAATTTGAGAAAATTTAGGTAAAGACCAAAGCAGAAAATTAAGGCCACCCTTACTCACAAAATCCAGAAATAACCTCGGTGAACATTTTGGTGTTTGTGCCTGCATTCTGGCTTCTACACGCACACATGTATGTGTATCTAATGGCATCATATCATGTGCACTGTTTGTAACCTGCTCTTTGACAGTAACTGATACACCATGGGCATCTTTAGAGTAGGGAAAAACTGAAATAAATATGAATTTGACCTCCATGATGGGAAATTCATCTTCCTATGAACACACAGTTAGCCTCTTTTTTTTTTTAGTGACAGATGATTGAGCTCACTTCCTCTACTTTTACCTTAAGCTGTAGAAACTTGATCTTTTTCAAGGTAAGCCCAGTTTCTTTTTCTTTCTCCCTCCCTGAAGGATGGCTGGATGAATTGGATGGCCTTGAGCAAGGAAAGGGAAAGAGGAGAGGGGCTTTCCTTACTGTTTTTACTTTTGCATAATTAGTTGCACTAAAGTCTTATTTAGTAGTCAGATCAGGTCTGAGAGAGAACTGATACTTCCCCATTGTACAGACAGAGAAGGTGAGGCTCAGAGAGTGAGCCTTGAGCTCACAGCACTGTCACAGTCACTTTCAAAGAAGGTTCTGAAGCCACATCTGGGCTTTGTGCCAAGCGGGTGGTTACAGCAGCTGTCAGTCATCAGGAAGGCCGGTCCGTAAGGGGTGGGAGGATCTAGAAAATATTCTTAGGGGTGTGAAATGGTCTTCTCTGGGGAGGATGGAAACCGAAGGGAAAGTGGAAACCTTTTCGGTCACAATTTTATCCTAGAAGAAGCTGGATGAATGCGATGATGTTTTTGGACCTCCTCATTTGACACAGTGGTTTATAAAGATGGAGTAACTTTCACTACCTCAGCAAGTATCTCAGTTCTGTAATCCTGCAATCAGCAATTTTTGTACTTTTTTTTTTTTAAACGGATCACTAGGACTTTTGTAAGGGAAAAATATGGCTTCGTATGAAGGAGAAATGGAACACCCTGGCTCAGATAAGCCTATTGGGTGGTCCTCTGTGGAGGAAAGGGAGAAGGGCATTTGTTTCAGGACAAAGCTAGACTCAGCCCCCACGTAGGTGTTAAAAATAAGTGAGACACTGTTGCGTGCTTTGACTCCTTCACGTACACGAGTTCTAGCTTTTTAAAGATAATGGTATTTCTGTTCACATTTTTCATTTTAATTACTTAACAGATTTGGTCTATTGAGGATTACTGCATTCTTTTATTTATAGATTAGCGTGATTCTTTACAGACCCATTAATATTCTGCAGAGCTGTGGGAGTTATTCTCAGAACTGCAGCTGAAGGTGTCAGAAGTAGGACTCTGGCCTTTTTTCTTTTAATAAGCCAGACTCCAGAGGGTCCCTCCAAGGGGGAGCATTGCTTTGGAGCCTCCTGGGAACATCGGCTTTAGACCCCATCACGAATTGGAGGGTCAGTCAGAGTTAAGCAGTAAACTCTGGGGGCAAATTGAACAGTGAGTGGGGAAAAGAGTGATGTTAGGTACTTTTCAAGCTATTGCTTTGGTAGAAACTAAGAGATTGAGGGAGATATAATATTGTCACTGCAACTTAGAGACCATCTTTAGATCATGAGTTAGACCAGTTCCCCTATAAAGTGTCCCTTTCTGTCTCTTGACAGGTGTTTGATGGCGTTGTTAAGACACACATCCCTTTCTCTAATAATAAAAGGTCACCCCACCTAACTTTCCCTGGATCCTCAGGTCCCTCCCTCCCAAACATAGAAATAAAGACAAAACCAATATGGTGTGGAACAAGCTTCCACTTCTTGAGTTTAAAAACAGAAAACTTGTGTATGCACTTTAAGAAATTGATGGTCTCGAGAAGAGCGCCCATGTAGGATAAATTATACAGTGTGCTCAGAGCCAGGTGCCTTCTAAAGCTTGCTGCTTCTTTGGAAAACACTTTATTGTAATTAGTGGAGCTGATTTTATTCTTAGGAGGGAAAGAGATAATGGGGGAAACAGTGCCACATGTTATTAATGATCTAATTAATGTTGAGTGTTATTTTTTCCCCCCTCCTTTGGAGGAGGGACTGAAAACAAAGGTGATTGTCAGAATGTCTGTCTTTTATTTCTTATTGTCTTTCTCAACGTTGGTGATGGGTGCTTTCCCTAATATTTAATAATGGATCTCTTTCTTCTGTCTCCTGCATTCAGCTCATTCTCTTTCCTATTCTGTCTGATCCACATCATTTCACATCAGTTTGTCATCTGCCATCCGAGCCACAAGTCGAGTTCTGGTACAGTAACTGTTTCAAGCTCTCCATTTCATGGACAATTCATGTTATGAATGTTATGAAAATGATTGTTGCTTAACATAGCAGGTAACCATGTTGGCCTGTGGGTCTTAGATACTTTCTGATCATTGCAATTACTAAAATAATTGCCAAAAAAATTCATTCATTCCTACTCAGTTATAATTCACGTGTGACCATGGGCGTATATCCATGCCTTCCCTATGTAGGCCTCTGGCCTTGGGAGTTCTAATAACTGTGGGCATTCAAAAAAAAAAAGGTCACTTTGAACGGGAGGATAAATAGCTTTGGAAATTCTGCGGTAGCACTTTGTGTGTGTGTGTGTTTGTGTGTGTGCGTGGGTGTCTGTATGTAGTAACTGCCTGCATTTGTGTTTCCAAGTTCGACTGACATGCAAGAATAAGAAGAGAATGGATGAGCAAAGCATGGTGGACTTGAAGGTCACGTTATTTTCTGCTGTGATTGGCTCAGACTATTTATTGAGAAGACCTACATTATGTTTTGCTGTTTCATCCTTTGAAGTAGTCATAATTAAGAGGCAAGTTTCAGAAAACACGCCAACCAAACTAAATGATACTCGCTGTATGGCATCATTTGTGGCTACATTGTCTCAAAATGAGTCACGTGCTCTTTCAAGCAACTTAAGTCAATGAACACTGGAAGACAGGTTCGGACTGCTGAGGAGTTTCCTACCTGAGTTTCTCTTGGGATAGGGAATTTCCTCTTGAACATTTGGCAAGTCTAAAGCAGGCCAAATATTTAGAATCCCTGTGTTAAAATATGCATTAGTACTTGGAATTCTTCTTGCCCACAGATGCATTGTGAACATGATGTTCAATCTGCCTTAATATTGACTTGCAGATATTGGAGGAGCGTGAAACTCTTGAGAGTTCTAATGAACGATTTAGTTAGTTCATTAGGATTTTCCCTTTATGTTAGACCAGCCATGACTAATGAGAACTCATAATTGAAAAACATTTACCAAAATGATAAGACACACTGGTATACGGGTCCAGAGTTCCATTTTTAGGGTAACTATTTGCTGACCAAACCACGGACTCCCAGGTTACAAGTAAGATCACTATACTTTTTATGTTTAGTGTACGTGCTCATTTTTATTTTTTAAAGTTACTAAGACGTTATTGTAACTTAACGAAGCTTGAAAAACGTGGTGGGGGGCGGGGTGGCAAGAACCACCTTTATCACCACTGTTCTGGTCTCTTTGCTTTGTTAAACTCTTCAAGTGAGGTACCTTAACAATGGTGTTGTTTAACGCTCTCTGTGCATCTGCATAGATGTTTTCAGCGCAGTCGCTTTTAAGGGGCGAGGATCCCCAGGCTTCATCAGGACCACCCTAAGTTCTTGGTGCCTGACAGTGGGCTGCCTCTCTCTCACTCCGAGGTTCCAGGAACGAGGAGCTTCTTAGATGAGGTTGCTCTGTGGGTCTGGTTTCCAGAAGACTCTGTAAGTGGCAGCCCCCTTGGGAGTGGCCACCGGGTGTTTATTAATAATGACAGTCAGGTTTCCGAGTGGATTTGTCCCTGTCAACCAAGACCCCATGACGTTTCACTTCTCTTTCCCTCCCACTTCAGTCGGAAACAGATGGTGAGCCAAAATATTTTGCTTCTAGTTTTAAAGACTTTAGTGAGGACCCAGGGTCGGTGGGAGCCCTGGCAGCTTCTGTCTCTGTGAGGGAGCCTTTCCTGCTTATCATTGTGCCCTGGGGATGATTATTTTGTGGTGGTTTGTTGGTCTTAGTGGCTCTGACAAGCAGTAGGTAGCACACTTGGGAAGTTTTCTGTTTCTGTTTCCCTGGCTTAGCCATCCACCCTGAGTGTTTGACATCAACGTTCTGCATCCTGCAGACAACGAACGTTTGGTCTTTAGGACCCATGGCGAAAGCCCAAAAGCCAGGTGTACAGGAAGGTGCTGGCTCGGGGGTGCCTGTGTTCAGATCACAGGCTGCAAACCCTCACGTCCCTCGGGAGAGGATGCACGTTGGAGGGTCCCGAGGATCACCACAGGAAACCTCCTCATCGTTCTGCTAGGTGTTTAGAACAAGCTCACATCTACTATCCGGAAGCGTGCTTTTCTATAATGCGAGATCCCTGTCTTGCGTGAACATTTATTTAAAAAGCAAGATCACCACTGTCCCCACCTCCCACGTTCTGCCCCTTCCCCGTAGCCACACTCCCCACCCCACCGAACATTGCATTTATAGTTTATTAATTTCCCTCTTCGCAGTGAAGTGCTGCCCACTTAAGAGTTTGTTAGATGTAACTGAATGACTATTATTGGAGTAATTATTGGAATGTTCTTAGTTTGGCCTTAACATTTGGGGGGGAGGGTAAGTAGAAAGAGTATTAAACTAGTGAAAAACTAACTTCACTTATTTTGAAATAATTCTCGTCTGTTGAGCTTTTGGTGTGAAGAGATTTTTATATGTATGAAAAAGCGTCAGACTTACCAAAGAGTAGGGAACGGTGTCCTGAACTCCGGCACTGAGGTTCCATAATTACCAAATTAGGTTTCATCCATTTACTAACTTGTTTCCACCCGCAGCTCTGGGTGATTTTGGAAGCAGATTCCAGGCATACCTTTACGTGCTAGTACTTTAAGATAAATCTCTCAAAGATAAGGATGCTTTAAAAAAAAAAAAAGACTTGATAAGAACATTTTCTCTCTAGCTGGGCATTTTCATGTTGCCATGTAACTTTTCAAAATCTTTTTTTTTTTTTTTTTTTTCCTTTTCCTCGAAGCTAATTTAAGAATGACTTTCTAGATAGAAAAAAGCATTTGACCCATCCTGACCAGTGGAGAAGGCCTGGAGATTTCAATCCTTATCTGCTTTAGAATTGTTTTCTTTGGGCGAGTCATTCAGTGTGTTTCCAAAGTTGGACACGTGCCCGTCTGCCCTGCCCCCGGAGGGAGTCTCACTTGGGGTGTATATAAATAAGACCGAGATCCAAATGCCTTATCGTCACGCCGACTCTTTTGCAAATGAACTGTTAACAACTGTCCCGATGTCCCCATGTGGTTAAAAAAACAGCTTTGCCCAGGCACAGCTTTTCTCTGTCACTGTAAATCCTTCCTTGGCTTTCTTGTCATTTTTCTTCTCTAATCACCTATGGATGTTTGAAATTACGTGTAAGGGCCTTTTGGATCTGAGAGGTTTCATTGCAAAGCCAGTGTAAAAGAGCCGGATGGACCAGATAAGCAGAAGTGAAGATGTGACTGTCTTGTTCCTACCGATCATAAGATACCCACGGGATATTATTGTTCAGTGACATGATGTTCAATGACAGTTATTTTAAAGTTTGGGTTTTGGATGTCAACCTTTTAAGAAGCATAGAAATTTTACACTCCCCACCCCCCCAGCCCCCTCCAGTAACAAAGCTCCATTATTCTGAGGAATACGTGACAGTAAGTCAGTGGAGAACTCATTACGTCTATTTACTACTGAACAGACATTTTCTTGTCTTTTCTTTTCCTTTTTTTTTTTTTTTTTTGCATCGCAGACACATCAGCTGGATCATTCCGCTCATTACCTGCGCCTGAAATTTCTAATAGAAAACAAAATGCAGCACTACGTCCCAAAGCCCGAGGAGGACATTTACGAGCTGGTAATGTTTATGACTGTCATCCAAGTACATTCTGCAGGAGATTATTTTTAAATTAAATATGTGTGCTCATGCTAATTGTGGTTGGTGGAGTGGAATGAATTCTAAAATAAATGAGCCTCAGCCAGAGCTCTTAAGTTGGTGGAGATGGCCTTACATATCACAATATTTCTACAGAGCGGAAATGCCACTTTAGTTTATGCAGGGGATGAGGCTGTGCTATCATGACAAATTGAAATCCAGAACTGACTCTCAGATAGAATTTTTGCTATTATTCTTAGCTTCCCCTGCGGCTTTGATGGTCTTTTGTTTTAAGCGGGTGACTCAAGGGTGAGCTGGCTGTTCTCATATAGAGTTCGAACTTCAATTTTGTGTGACTTCCTCCTGCATGTTGAAATTGATGGGTCAAAATCCTGTTGAGTGAAAAAGCTGACATCTAATTATATGTCCTGGCCTTTTGGAATTAAATTTATATAGATTCTTGGGCACACTGATGTAGGTTCAGTTTTTGTTACGGGACTTGGGTTTTGAACTAGAGCTGGATTTTTATATTGGCTCTATTGCTTACTAATTATGTGGTCTTGGCAAAAAAAAAAAAAAAAGAGGAGATGATACTTTTTAGGATTTTGCAAAGATCAGTGATAATGGTTCATGTAGTAGATGCTCAGTAAATTGTTGTCATGGTAACATGGTAAAACAATGAGGAGTTCCTTTTTTG
Organism: Camelus dromedarius; assembly: GCF_036321535.1. Lineage (NCBI taxonomy): Eukaryota > Metazoa > Chordata > Mammalia > Artiodactyla > Camelidae > Camelus > Camelus dromedarius. Next base: position 110,694,546 of record NC_087437.1, on the reverse strand, counting down.
TTCGCCAAGGGGTACATTTTTCAGTTCCAGGAAAGAAACATTTTGGGAGCAAGGCTCCTCTGTCTTGGAGTTTGTTCTCCTTTCTCTGCACTTGGTCATTCCTCTGGGGGCCACCGAGCTGCTTGCCACGGATATGTGAATGATAACAGTATGACTTCAGACCGTGTTTCACCGCAGAAAACAGCACTGAAAATTTAAACCCAAATAGTCTCTTTTTGAAAAAGGGGAAGCGTGATTTAAAAATTTAGTAGGGAATTTAGTTCCAAATCAACTCTTTTGAGGTTGGCTTTATCTACAATAAAACTCACCAATTTTGAGCACACAATTTGATAAGTTTTGACAAAGGTAGTTGTTTCCACCACTGCAGTCATAATTTGGAACATTTCTGTCATCTTGAAAACGTCCCTCGTTTCCCTCTATGTGTTTTTATTGAATATAAGAGAGAGTGTGCTTTGGTAACACTTACCATGTCACGAAGTGGAAGAACAAAAAGACCAATTTCAACCATCACTTGAGTCAGTGAAGTGTTAACAGAGGAAGGCACTTGTAACAGTGGCTGATTTCCTTTTTCTCTGGCGTGGGGAAAGCCCTGACTTTGTGCTCTCTGAGTAGAGGAAAGAAAATCTTTTTTTTTTTTACTTTTTTTTTTTTTTAACTTAAAAAAAGGAAGCAGTTTGCTGCTAACACTGGAATAGCTATTAGAGCAAGTATTTTGCATCTTGGGGTAAATGAATCTTATATATCCTAAATGACAGGGGTCACACCTAACCAGCTTCCATGTCCTTCATGTCTTATAGCAGATGCGTAAGCCGTATCTTTTGAAATGATACTGACTCACTTATTATTTTTAAGTCTTGGCCATTGGTGTGGTCTCATCCGATAGAGGAGACTAAGGTGTGCGAAGCTTACTCTGTTTGTATCTACACTGGCTGTATCCATGTTATAATTACAATTTTAAAAAAAGAATCTGAAATACAGGGAGATCGTGGCATTCTTTCTTGCCATGTTGCAGAACTTCTCCAGCTTCAAGATTCCTAAGGAAGTAAATGTCATTGCCTTACTCACTTCATTGTTCAGATTGTAAACGAGTATTGCTCACCGGCACCTCTATTTTTACCAAGAATTTTAAACTTCTTTGTTTTTAGAATTCCTTTGGCAGTCTGGTGAAGCGTCTAGATCCCATCTCAGAATAATATTTTCAGTTGCATGGAATAGAATATATAGGATTACTGTGGCCTAACTGTGTTGAAATAGTGATCAAAAATATTTTTAAGGGATGAGGGCATAGCTCAGTGGTAGAGCACATGCTTAGCATGCACGAGGTCCTGGATTCAATACCCAGTACCTCCATTAAAATTCAAAACAAAACAAAACAAAACGCCTAGCTACTTCTCCCTCCCAAAAAAGAAAAATTATATATATATACACGAAATATGAAAGCTTTGTGGGGGAGGGTATAGCTCAAGTGGTAGAGTGTTATGCATAGCTTATACAAGGTCCTGGGTTTAATCTCCAGTACCTCCTATAAAAATAAATAAATAAGTCAACCTAATTACTTCCCCCCAATAAATAAATAAAAAGTACAATACATAAACAAACATTTTCTTAATTATAGAAAATATATGTGCTTACTTACTGACTCATTAAATAGTAAGACCCAGCCGTGTCTGATACCTGCCACTGTTTTGAGTAGGGATGAGCATAAATAATATTTTGAGATATTAGCATTAGCTAGAATGTGATATGAAAGTAACTGTGGTTTCTGTGTGTGACAGGGTCACAGGCACTGCTCGTATTGCTGTGTTTGTTGCCCACATTCATTTATGATTGAAGGAAATGCTAAGTTTCAGTCACTGGTTAGTAAATATGAGAATGTTGGGTTTTCTCACCATCCCAGGTCACAGACCCCTTAAATTCTATACATATACAGCCCTGGTTTCCGATCCTTACTTGAGGCCATCAAACTGGGTGAGGTGTCATTCCAGGGCAGGGTGTTTCTGGATACACAGTGTTCCTGGATGCTTTTTCGAGATTTTACAGATATTTGATTTATTGTCCCTTACTGAACAAGCATCCGACTATTCATGGCTAATTGGTTTCCATAGCCCACCTCCATTTTATTTTTGATGGACTGTGGAAGCTTACAGATGTTTCAAGTCCTATCCTTAAAAATGGCTCATTCACAGATGACTATCCCAAACCATTTTATTCTCTGCTATTGTTTGGACAAATATTCTTGAGTCATAAGGTCCGTAGTTAATAGTAAAAGTGTGTATCATATTTTTTTTTTTTGCAGGAATCTAGTGTGTTACTTGATGGGGCCAGTGATTCTTTTGCTTATGAATGACCGTGAATAGTTAGCCATCTACTTACCTGCTTCGTTGATTACGCTTTAATATAAAACATAAGTTTATATGAAAAGAAAAGTTTGGTTCTCTTTCAAGATAAGCTGGTTATTGAGTCCAATCCATGGAATGATCATGAAAATAGAGGCACTGGGTTTTTTAAAAACCCCATATTAAAAATGGTTTTTCTTAAAGTGACAGGTGGGATTAAAGAGTTTGCAGAAATACTGTTCGATTGCTGTATTCATTCATTCATCCAGCAAAATTTATTTAGCACTTATTGTGTGCGTGGCACCATTCTAACTGTTCTGGACACTGAGAGGCACAGAAAAATCCCTGCTTTACGGAAAATACATTCAAGTGTGTGGAGACAGATTTAAAACGTGTACATTTTAAAAAAATGAAAACAAAGAAATGTGTGATATTTCAAGGGATGTTAAGAGCTTGGGAAGAAAAGTTAGGACAAACAGATAGAGAAAAACAGACATCTAACAGCGATTGTGCTGTTCCCTTAGATGTGAGGTTTGAACAGGGTGGTGACTAAGGTGAGTCACAGAGGTATTTTGGAGGGAAGTGTTCTTGGCTGAGATAACAAAGCCAGGTGAGGCCCTGGCAGGGGCAGGGAGGCAGCGGTGGAGGTGGTTTGCCCCTGTCATGGGGAGGGTAAGTGCGGAGGTGGTATGGGGAGGTGGTTGCAGGAGATGGAGGGCAGGACCGTCGGTCTTGTTGGGCCCAAATGAGAAGGGAAATCCCAAGAGAAGAAGGACATGGCTTCTGTCTTATAGGCTCACTGTGGCTTATGTGTGGCCAGTGAACCTTAGGGCATTAGGGCAGGAGCTGGGAAAGCAGGCAGGAGGCCAATGAGCTGTAGTCCAGGCAATGGGTGATGGTGGCTGGGACCAGGCATCTAAAGGAGACATGGTAAGAAATTACCGTGATTTTGTGATATCTCAAGTGCCGGGGTAATCAGATTGTTTCTTAAAGTCTGATGGTCTTTAATCTGGTTTTTGAAAAGGGGGAAAATACGCAACCTTCTTGATGTAATAAAATAAAGGGAATATGTATGTGTGTGATTCTTCTTTTTTAGAAATATGTTTAAAAACTACACAATTTCAGGATTTCTGGTTTCAGATATTGTGATTATATCAAAAATATATTTCAAAGTGCTGATCCTACTTGAAATTTTACATATTTTATTAGAGCCTTTCACTAAACCCAATTTTTGTTCAACCAGCCTAAGGGCCATGACCAAGGGGTCCTGTCTGTATTATACTGTTGTTTTCTGAGACTGGTTGGAAAACACACACACACACACACACACAGACTTTTACACCCATTACAAAGAAGAGTAGGAGGTAATATAATGAAAGAACAGGAAAGATTATTTACAAAGCTAAATTCCCACTGAATCGATGGGAAACCATTTGGAACTTTCTGGAGATGATTAGAACAAATGGTGGTATACTGCCACCTAGTGGTGGATGAGTTTGGCTTGAAAGGAAATTGAAAAATAAAACTAAGTTTCAAAGTAAGTTGAAGTCAATACATGTCGTAACATTTTATTGAGCATTCGGTGACATTACAAAACATGTCATAAAATGTATTCTATTTGGTATGTATAATTTTGGTGACTGTATTTTCTGAACTAAAGATCAGTAATTAGATCTGCTTTCTTCTGACTGCAGAATTTATTTGTGTGAAAATTTTTCTGAAGTATAGAAACACTTTAAGTTATGCCCTTAGCACATTGCACTTGGTGGCAGTTGCATTAAATTGGGGTGTTGTAGATGATCTGGGCTGTGGGGTCGGCGCTCCTAGCCCACCCCCCTCACCCCCCTTGGCTTTCTTTTGCAGCAGGAAACATTACCTGTTTTCCAGGCTTCTGAATTCTAAGCATTATGCTTGCCTCTCCCACCTGTCAACTGCGCTAAGACAGTGAAGAGAAAGAAACCTACATTTGTTTCTTACTTGTCAGAATGCAGTTATTTCAGGACAAATGACTGTGTGGTCAGAGATGGGAGCAAGTTGAAATAATTGCTGAATCCTCTCTTTAGTGCTGAAGGACAGCTTTCTGTTTTTGACTTTGCCTTGAAGTAGATTTTTCATTTTGAAATTAAATGACGATTTTTAAATTCCATATGAGCCTTTGACACATTTATTTGTTTTGGATTTTTTATCACAAATTTGGGAAACGGCTTACTTACCTAAGAAGAGCGGTTTGGTACCCTTTGCTGTGGTCCCTCTAAGTTCCACCAGGGGGCGGTCTGGGAGGCATTATTAGTGGAGAGAACTTCAGTGCTGAAGCCACTGAGATCTAGGTTCAAATCCAGCTCTGCCCATGCTTGCCTCTGACCTTATGAAAGTACTTTTTCTGTGGCCTTTTCTTTTTCGTTTGTAAGATGGGGATCATGTTTGTCTCATAGAGGGCGTAGGAGGGGCAAAGATACATGGTAAAACCTTCATAAGTTATGGTCCATGACGATACCAGGTCCAGATGTACAAACATGAAGTATCAATTAAGTGATTAATTGAAATAAAGTTTCTCTGTGAACCACCAGTTTCCCTCACCTCTTTTTCTGTGTTTCCTTGGGTTTCCCAGAGTTGATTGATTTATGTACTTAAGTCTTCTAGCTAATTTGATATAATTTGGGGGCTCAAAGGGAATACCCTCATTTATATAATTTGTTGCCTGTCTCAATGCTGTAACTTTTCTCTATGTATTTGTACTACTGTGGACTTTTTGAGCAAAAATGGTATCTGGACAGAAGAGAACGGAAGCACAGAGATTACTCCTATTTCTCTGGGTCCCATATCAAGACCCTTACAACCTCTTCCTGAGGTTAATAATCTTTTCCCCCCTGTACTGGAGATTTTTGATTACTTTAGCATTAATTTTCAGGTCTGTGACATGTATAGGGTGGGAAAAGACATACAGAGTGATGTTGAGGAATTGTTTAGAAGCCAGAACTGTAGCTAAATTTGGGAATATGAGTTCTAAGTTTCCACTCTGAGTCTTAATGGGGTCAGCACAAGACAAATCCTGGGATGTGATGAGCATTTGATTTCAAGTACCAATTGTGAAAAAATAGATTTACAAATTGATGACCATGCCTCGTAAGTTATTTATGATGAAGTCCTAATTAGACTTCTCTTTGTCATTTTCAGCTGTACAAAGAAATTGAAATCTGTCCAAAAGTCACTCAGCACATCCAGATTGAGAAGTCAGATACAGCCGGTGATAATTATGGTATGTTTACTTTTCTTTGATCTTGGGTGTTCTTCAAGTTAAAACAATTCCTGTGTAAACATGTACTTACTTACAATTCAATAAAATGCCTTGGAGGCCTATTTAAAACAGATAGCCCATCTGGCTTCTGTGCTCTGCACAACAGCCAAACTTGGGGAAAAAAGAGATATTTACCAGGGCATGACCAAGATTGTAGCTTTAAATATCATAACTTTGATCATTAGGGGAGGGTGTCTACTGTCTTCAAAAAGAAATAGATACATTGGGAGTAGACTTTTATATGATGATGTGCCCTGGTGATGAGGAAATGATCCTTTCACACCTCTGTGTCCCAAATATATGTAATATTCTCCCTTCCCCCACAAATGATGTTAAAAGGACTTCTTTTGGTGTGTGTTGGGGTCTCCAGGCCCATCCCTAGGCTCCCCGATTCACTAAGAGGGTCCACCAGACTCAGTTCCCTGTTGTATTCATGACCATGATTTGTTACAGCAAAATTATACAAAACAGCATCAGTAAAAGGGAGAGGCACGTGGCGTGAAGTCCAAGGAAACCAGGTGCAAGCTTCCAGAAGTCCTGCCCCGGTCCCACAGGATGTCCACAAGTCCCCCAGCCACGAGCTGGGATGATGTGTGTGAAATTTTGTCTAGTAGGAAGTTTGTCAGTGATTCGGTGCCCGGGGTTTTTATTGGGAGACTGGTCATGTTGGTACCCTCCGCCCAGTGTGTACCGAACCTCCCAGACTCCCAGGAGGAAAGCAGGTGTTCAGCATCAACCACACTGTGTACAAATTTTAGACACAATGTGCCACATTTGTGTAGTGGGAACCCTCCCAAAATCCAAGTTCCCAGATGCCAGCCAGGAGCCAGACTTGTAAGCAGGCCTTTCAAAGAATAGCAGTCAGGCCTGCTATGTTAAGAGTTTTCACACAGTTGTCTGCATTCCCTTGTAGTTAAATATATAATCCCTTCCATATATTTAAGGCTGGTCTTCTTAGCACTACACTGTATGACTTGGATAGTAATAGAGTTGACGGTTGAGTAAAAGACATAGGGAAATCTGTCCTGGATCGGGGCTCCATCAGTCAGAGGTGGCGAGGTTAGCTGAGTCAGTGACAGTCACCAAAGCTCAGGGGCTCACAACAGCGAAATCCTTTCTCGTATTCGCCATGCCTCCTCCCTGGGCTGGCTGGGACTCTTTCTGTATGTTGCCCTCACTCTAGGACAGAGGCCTGGGGCAGCTGCCACCTGGGACATTGTCTGTCTCTTGGCAAAGGGGGAAGAGAAGAGGTGGTGAATCGGGTGCTGGCTCACTCCCAATTCACTTGTACAAGCAAGTCGCCTGGATGGGGGCCAGAGAAGTGTAGTCCTACTATGTGCCAGAAAGAGGAGAGTTAGAAAACCTGGTGAAAAGATAGAAAGGCCACTCCCTTGCCAGTGCTCTCTGAATGAACTTACGAGGCTTCTGTGCATTTGATAATCTTTAAGCCCCTTTCTGGGCTGCAGCATCTTCGATTCCTTCCGCAGCCTCTCCCGCAGGCCACCAGTCTGTGTCTCGGAGCACTTCCTGGAGTGCTTTGGCCCCATGATGGGAACCTAATTTTGAACCCTGGCCACTTGCATTACACCTTCACGCTGTTTACTTCTTGACCTTACGGTGAAAGACATCAGATAGCCAGCGGATGTTCTGGATGGCAAGGGATAGACGTGTGTGAGAGAGCCAGCAGAGGCCTGGCCTCAGTAACTAAGCAGTAACTGGCAGCAGCGCTGTAAACAAGCATCTGCGTCCCCCGCCAAGTGAAAGGCACCACGACAGTCACTCTTTTCTCTTTGGTTTACTCAATTTCTCTTGAGTAACGGTAAAAATGTAGCAAGAAGCAAGAGAGGGCTGAATTTTGAAAGCTCTTGGAGTCAGATTCCAAGATTGGTTGGTTTTTGGACTCAGAAGCTCGGCATAAAACCGCTATACTTTCTTATACTTTTTTATTAAAGTGACCGAGTGCTCACGGGGCCTGTTTACATTTCCGCACTGAAGGTGTGGACGCGTCGGCCTCGAAGGTCTCGTCAGCAGTGCTTCTCACGCTACCTGACGCGCAGAAGCAGGGCGCTGGGGGGTTTGTTTTCATTTCAGATCTGTCCTGGACCACCACTGCTTTTGTAAACTACGGAAGCCCTTGCTTGTGTCAGCATAGGACGACTAGGTTCTCAGTGCAGAGTCTTGATTTCTGTCCATCCATGGCTGTCAGTAGCAAACTGTCTGTAGCTCCTGGACCTCGCTTTGGAAAGCCTGCCATCCAAGGCTAATAACCTCCGCTAAACCATCCCTTCTCAGCGCCCAGTTGGCAGAAGACGTTCTCACAGCACATTGAGAAGTTCGAGTCTCCCAGTCCTAGAAGACAGGGTTGCATCTGACCTGAAAAGCCACCAAGCCTTCTAAAATCAGCCCATCTTGCTCTCTTGTTAGTCCCGAAGTGTGGCTTCCTGCTGTGCACAGGGTTCAATGTAAAAGTTCCTAGCACATGTCAGCACACACACACACACACACACACACACAATCTAATGAGAAACCAAATGCTGCCTTCTGTGGTAGGACACTTTAGGGAGGAAATATGACTTAATAATCCTGCTGACTAAACCAATGGAAAGATTTAACACTGGCTTGATTTCTCTGTCTTGCCCCTCCCTCCACCTCAGCCCTCAGGACTCTGACCTTGTTGTTGAAATTAGTTCAAATAGTTTTGTAATAGGCTAAGCATGACCCTGATCCCCTAGGCTGTCTCGAGGTGGAAGAACGCATCATTTCAGCAACTGAGCACTCCTTCCTCTCTGGGGGCTTCTTATCCTGGTATCTTTCTGGTCTTGGGTCCCCTTGATGTCAGAGATGTCTGTCCTTTTCTCTCTCTCGGTTTCACAGTATCCTGGACTTGGGTTTTGAGTCCTTCTGTTTTGTTTATCCTGCTGTCATGGTTTGTCTTTGGCCATGAATCTCAGTATGAGGGATCTTCTGGTTATTTAGCATATGAGTTTGTCTTCTTGGTTTCTTAGTTTTAATCACTTCCTTCATTCTCTTTCTTTATTTTAAAATATATTTTTATTAAAGTATAATCAGTTTACAATGTTGTGTCAATTTCTGGCATACAGCACAGCACTTCAGTCATATAGGAACATACATATATTCATTTTCATATTCTTTTTCACTAAAAGTTACTGCAAGATATTGAATATGGTTCCCTGTGCTATACAGTATAAATTTTTTCTTTATCTATTTTATATATATTAGTTAGCATCTACAAATCTCTAACTCCAATTTATCCCTTCCCGCCCGCTTCCCCCACTGGTAACACTTCCTTCATTTTCAAGATCATATGCCACTCACGGTGGCTCCTGGTCTTTGCAACTATAAGCCTTCTGATGGGGTGGATATATTGAGTTTATATTGAATATCTCTCTCTGCCCTCTATTGGCAGTCAATTTGGACTGTATTACATTTGTTTGCTGGAAATTAGATTGTTGCTGTCCTATTTAAAGGAAAAAAAAATTCTGACTTGAATGGTTATCAAAAAGTCTACAAAGAAATGCTGGAGACAGTGTGGAGAAAAGGGAACCCTCCTGCACCATTGGTGGCAATGTAAATTGGTATAGCCACTATGGAAGACAGTATAGAGGTTCCTTAAAAGACTAAAAATAGAGCTACGACAGGATCCAGCAACCCCACTCCTGGGTGTATACTGGAAAAAAAGAAAACTCCAATTCAAAAAGATACATGTACCCCAGTGTTTGTAACAGCACTGTTTACAATAGCCAAGACATGGATACCATGGAATATTATTATTATTTGCTCGTGGAAAAGGATGAAATATTGTCATTTGCAGCAACGTGGATGGACCTAGAGAATATTATGCTTAGTGAAATAAGTCAGACAGAGAAAGACAAATACTATATGATATTGCTTATTTGTAGAATCTAAAAAGTAATACAAATGAATTTATATACAAAACAGAAACAGACTAAGACATAGAAAACAAAGGGTTACCAAACGGAAAGGGGAGATGGATAAATTAGGGACATGAGATTAACAGATACAAACTACTACATATAAAATAGATAAGCAACAAGAATTTACTGTATAAGACAGAGAATTATTTCCAGTATCTTGTAACACATACAATGGAATGTAAGCTGTAAAAAAAAAACAACCGTGACTCACTAAGCTATACATCTGAAACTAATGCAACATTGTCGTTCAACTGTACTTCAGCTAAAAAAATCCTGACTTTGCTGATTCACTGAGATCATTGTGCTCTTCGTTAACCTTAAAATAATCCAGCTGTAGGATGTTTTCTTTATGTTTCCCACACTACCTGATGTGCAGAGGATGTCCTAGACTGTCACATCTAGGAGATGTTATAATCCCCACCTTCCCCCAAGGGTGCAAATTACTGGCGTCTTGAAATGGAGGCTGCTCCTTGGGACTCTTGACGCCCTTGGTAGTGTATGCTGCACCGCCGAGTGGGGAGGGCTGTCTTTCTGAACAGACAGGAGCTCCTGTTTGCCTGATCCCTAAATTTGTCCTCCAGTGTGAAATCCAGAGCAAAGCCAAGTGCTGTTTACATTTGCAAATTGTTGGCTTCCATGTATGTGATCTTCCCAAAGGACCTTATTGCCGTCATCCTTTTTCAGTCCTCTTTCCTACCATGGAGATTTCCCCACCAATTTGTAGAGCTTAATCTGTTTCTCAGATCCATTCTTGGTACCCAGTTGCCCAGTGCAGATTTCCTGGGCACTGGCAGCCTTCAGACAGGATGGCTCCCCACCATCTACCCCACTCCCATTATTACCTTTTTTTAAAAAAACTTTTTGTTTATTTGTTTTTAGGGGGAGAAGAGACAATCCAGTTTATTTATTATTTGTTTGTTTGTTTGTTTTTTAATGGAGGTGCCAGGACCTCGTGCATGCTAAGCACACATCCTACCACTGAGTTATATCCTCTCCCTCATTATTACCTTTTGATCGTTAAACAGGAGCACCAAGTAAAGAAGGAACGCAGCAATTGAATACCTGCCTAGCCATCACCACTGCCCTTGGTTTAAGGTGACTTGCGGTAGGCTCGTAGCACATCACCTCTCCTGGCATCTTCCATTCAGGCGAGCTCTTCCGCTGGCCCCCAGCAGTGTGTTCATTTTATTTTTGAATTAAAAAAAAAAAAACAGACTTTAAAAACTTTGGTCTCAGAACTTCATAAAATGGGAACGTTTTAGAAAGGAAACGCTGGTTGTTGTTGATAGTATAAATGGTTGTATTAAAAAGAACATCACACTGTTTAATCTTTGCACAGGTGAAGGTGAAAGAGTGAGTCGACTACAGCCTTATGGGGGTAAAACACTGACTTAGGAACAGTACAGCTGGCTGTCCTCATGAAATGTGTTTCCTCTCCACTCCCGCCAAATAGCACTTCTCCTTGAACGACATGTACGGGACAAAGTAGGCATGGAAATGGTACATACATAATCCGTTTTAAAATGGGAAGTGCCTGTATTTTAATGAATTCTCTCCATCCTTTCCTTCGATGTAGTCCTTGATTCTGTATCAATTCTAACAGATAAAAGAAAAAAGAATCTCGCCTGAAATGCAGGTAAATACACCTGTGTTAAGGCTCGTGTCCCTTAAATGGCTCGTGTCTAAAGTGATTTTTATTTGAGCAGGGCTCCTTGAAGAGTTATCTGAAAGCTACAAGCTGCTTATAGAATGGAATTTAAAATACGAGAATAAAATAAAGCCTTTGGAAAGTCCTCCGGGGGTGGCCTTGTGTTGTTCCCTGTCTGGGGGAGTTAACGATACCCTGGTGGGCGATGGCAGTTGGCAGTTTTGCTTACGTGTGGGTATCTATTTCCTGGTCCTGTGAATGACTCAGGAAAACACATGTTCATTATGACACAGCCTAAGAAGTCTTAATGAATCCCTGGGCCCCAGTCCTGTCATTAATTATTGGGGTTTTTTGTTAGTTGCCTAACCACTGTTTCTTCCTCTGTCTTTTTTCCTTTGCCTAAGCCTTATCTCTCTCCCAGAGCTGAAATTGTATTAAATATTTTATAATTGCATTCATTCCCTTTGTCCTTTTAGGAGTATCCGCCAAGATATTTTATCCTGAGGAAAAGTAGGTATTGATTGTGGGCATTCCACTAACTGATCAGGAAAGAGTTTTCTATGAGACTGTCTAGAAGCAGAGGTGACCAGGGCTTGTAGCCATAGGATTGGGAGCATTTAGGACCTTGGGACCTTTTTTTTTCTAAAGGATGTAGCACCAAGATTAACTGACTAACGGCTTTGAGTTCTGGAAGCCTGGACAAGTATAAGATAATCTTATGATCAGACACTCGGGGAATGTGCAGTCCAGTCAGTTTCAAACATGAAAAACCATTTGTGAAGTGAGTTGCTCCTTATGCCTGTTTGCAGAGTTTTACTAAACTAAAGCAGGGTCCACACAGCAGCAATGTACAAGGATGAACACACACCATACACAGTTGTTCTGCTGTGACATATCCTAGGGCACGGATTTGCTCAACAAAGTCAGCGGGACCCACTTGAGATAAGCTCATTGTTTCTGTTTTGTGCTGAGGAGGAAACTTAAAAAAAGCAAAACTATGGCATTTACTAGCAAACAAGGTAAAACAAAGTAACTTCCTTCCGTTTGAGTTGAGAGGTAGGTTGTAGTGAAGATAGATGCACCTGGAAATGTTCATTTTTACAGGTGGTGACTTCCTTTAGCATGATCTAAAAAAAATGTTATTCTGCTTTGTAAAACAATATGAACAAGGAAAATCCATAACCCAAAACAACAAACATGCCTGGTTCACAGCAGGTACTTCCGATCATTCGCTCAGCACTCAGGAGGTGTGAGCCTCACCGCGCTGTCTCTGTGTTTCCTAGGGTTTTCACTTTCTTCTGTGGAAGAAGATGGTGTCCGAAGGCTCTACGTGAACAGTGTGAAGGAAACTGGCTTAGCTTCCAAGAAAGGTCGGTCACTAAGTGTCTTGTCTGTCTATCTTAAATTCCCTTTCATCTTTCTCTAGTTGGTGGGTGAGAAGGATATGCCCAAAGGGTTCATCTGTAAAGACCATTTAAATGTTGTCTTATTGAAAACCCTTCCACGGAATGTGCATATTATTTCCATAAATTCAGTTGTGCAGGGAACGTTGCCTTCTTGAATTTTAAATCTGATTCTGAGCCCATTTCCATGGGGCTGGTGGGAAATTTCCTTCTAATGGTAGATGGTTGTCTTTGTCCTTCCCTGCCTTCTGAGGTGGAATGGGGGTCCTGGGGGTCCGCCTGGAGCAGAACATTCCAGAAGACCCCTCTGTGCTTTGGTCAAAGGTGACAGTGGCCTTTGCCTTCACCTGCGAAGCCCCTCATGTTCTGTTGCTGCCATGGATGGAGGGATCCAGGGCTTCAGGATTCAGACTTCTGCCCCGCCCCTGAGGGCTCTTCTCCGCCACCCCTGCCCGCGGCCCTGCCGTCTAGGCTGTTTGTGCAACCTCAGCTCTGCATCACTTTTCGACTCCAAGAATCCTTTCAACCTAGATTTTTTGCCTCCTATGTTAGTTTCCTAGGGCTGCATTCAGAAATCACCACAAACTGGGTGTTTAAAAACCACAGGAATGTACACAGATCAGGAGGCTAGAAGCTTGAAATCAAGGTATTGGCTGGCTTGTTTCCTTCTGGAGCCTCTGCCGGGAGGATCTGTCTCCTGGTTCCTTCCCGAGTCTGCTGGCTGCTGGTAGCCCTTGGCACCCTTGGCTTGTAGCCTCATCACTCTAATTTCTGCCTCTGTCCTCATGTGGCGTCATTTCCTGTGCATCTCTCTGTGTCTTCACATGGCCTTACTCCAAGAACACCAGCCACTGGATTTAGGACCCACTCTAATCCAGTATGACTTCATCCTGACTTAATTACCTCTGCAAAGACCCTATTTCCAAATAAGGTCACGTTCTGATGTTCTGGGTGGATGTGAATTTTGGGGGGACACTAGTCAAGTCGTCATACTCACTGTAAACAAATTGGGCAGGAAAGTAAGGTTTAAAATCCACCTTCATTTCATTTCATTCTTGCTGTAGAATGTTTAGCTTCCTCCAGGCAAAATAGCGCTCACTGAAGGCAGAAGTCTAAGCTGTCTCGGCCAGTCGTGCTTGGATGCAGTCTGCCTGTGTCTGTTCCACTGAGGACGGCTGAATGGAGCCGCGGGAAAAGGATGGAGTGTCTGCCCACCTTTCCTCCCTCCTTCCGGTTCTGGCGCAGCTTAGTTCTGGGTGTTCATGGCTTGCAAGCTCCCTGTGCAGCTTACCCTTTGCCCTGTGCCGTAAGCACTGGGGCGTTGCTGCCCACAAGCTTGGCTCTGCAAAGACATGGCGAAGGTGTGACAGACGGGAACTGAAGTCCCAGTAATTTATCCATCGCTAGCTGTCATGGAGGAGGACTTCCCTTCATTTTTCCTTCCATATTTTCGAGGCCAAAGGCGACCTGGAGGCCAGAGTTCGACGCACTCACTAAGTGTATCTCAGCTAAGAGCAGAGGTGACGGGGTTTATTCCCCTTTAAGGCCCAAACTGATTTTTATCTCTTTCAGTGAGTGTGCCGGGTGGCGTGGTGCGGAGGTGGGGGAATACGCGGCCCTGCTTTTAGTCACATCCTGTTTTAGTCCTTTGAATCCAAGAACCCTGGTGTTAGATAAAAACAAACTGTCGTCTGCTCCAACCCCCTTGCCCCACAGCGCGCTGTTCCCTCCAGGTGCGGCCGTCATGCCCGTTCGTCCTCCTAGGGGGCAAACACTGTCAGGCTGTCAGGGGAGATACTGGGGTATTTGATGTTAAATGTAGCCTCTACACGAAGCCCTCCTGATGCTGGAGAGCTCACTGGGGACCGGACTGCCTCTTTGCAGACATCTCAGATTAGAAGACATCCTCCTCGTTCAGCTTTTGGTCACTGTTTTGCTTTCTTCTTTAATTAATTAATTGATTAACTTTGGGGGGGCTGGGGGAGGTGGTTAGGTTTATTTATCTTTAGGGAGGTACTGGGGATTGAATCCAGGACCTTGTGCATGCTAAGCATGCGCTCTACGCCTTGAGCTATACCCTCCCCCGGCTTCCTTCTTTATAGCCATCCGTTGATATGCATCATGCTACAACTGCCAAGTCTTTTCCACATTTGACGCTCCCAGATCCTTCAACAAGTCATTAGAATGTAGAATCCAACTCCGGTGACTGCCCTCTGGACACAGTCCAGATGCCAGTGTTCCTTAAAATGACCAGAATGTGGTGCCACCAAGGGGAGTCTGGTGAGATGCAGCCTAATTAGAATGGAACATCCTGTTGGCATTAACTGACCCTGCACCTTACTGCTTTCTGTGAGCCACCTTCGGCTTTTGGCCTGTGGCAGTTTCACTCCCATGTTCCTGCTGTCCCTGCCCCTGCTCGCAGTTGCATCTCATGTTGGCTGTCCTTGTGGAAGGGACCCTTTGAACCAAAGTGTGTTACTTTGCACTTACCTCTCTGTCCGTCCTGGGCATGTTTGTTTTGGCCCAGTACTCTGCTCTTGGAGTTACATCAGGCGTCTTCTTTGCTGTCATCTAGGTGTCTTCCTGTGGCTGCACAGGGCAGAGCCCAGTGGAGAAAACCACGTGCCACATTTCTCTAGATAGCTTGGATACTTCACGATTTTTACCGTGGGCAGGTGGGGATTATTTTTGAGTAGGCTGAAATTTTTTTTAAAAGTTATCTTCTTCTACCAAGTGTTAATAGTGAGAGTTAACATCTGTTGAATGTCTTCAACATGCCAAGTGCTGTGCGAAGACTTTTACATGGATCATTTCATTTAATCTCATTTAGCTCAGTCCCCTGTTACATATGAGGAAACTGAGGCTGGGAGAGATTGAATAATAAACAGTGGGGGGGTTGTGACAGAAGGACCCAGTGAGGCACTGCATCGCCGCCTCCCCCCCCCCCCCCCGCAGTGCTGAGACTCCTCCTCTCACTCGCTGATACTGAGAAGCACTCACTCGGGTGGCCCCCGTGTTGGTTTCCTAGAGGTTGCCATAACAAAGAACCACAAACCAGGTGGCTTAAAAAGCAGAATTGTATTCCCACTGTTCTGCAGGGCAGAGTCTGAAGCCAACGCGTCTGTAGAGCTGTGGTCCCTGTAAAGGCTCTGGGGAAGGAGCCTGCCTGGCCTCTTCCAGCATCTGGTGGCTCCAAGCATTCATCAGCTTGAGGCCACATCCCTCCAAGCTCAGTCTTCGTCTTCACATGCTGTCTCCTTTCTGTGTCCCTCGTCTGTGTGTCTCCTACAGGGACACTTGTCAGTGGGTTTAGGACCCATTGGACGATCCAGCATGATCTTATCTCAAGATCCTTTGCTAAATTATAACTGCAAAGGTCCTGATTCTAAATCGGGCCATGTTCCCAGGTTCTGGGACATGGACATACCCTATTAGGGACCACCATTCAACCGACTACACCCTCTTGTTTAACCAGTCATAATAAACCTGGAAATTCTTAAAAAAAAAAAAAAACCTACAAAACTTGCAGATGTTTTTAGTTTTTCAGTCTTTTCTTCTTTTTTTCCATTCTATTACCTCCTCTAACATCTAACTGAGTCTTCTCCAAGAGAAAACTTAAAAAACAGCAGTTACTTTTCCCAGTGGAAATTTTGTATCTGCAATTCAAATGTGATGACACCAAACTCTCTCACCTAAAAAATGGAACAGTTGGCTTCCCAGAAGTCAGCCTCCGACGCGGAGAAAAGCCTTCTCGTTCCATTGCCTTCCCACCCATGATGTTCCTGGGAGTATTTTATGATAGAAAGTTGATGTCAAGGATTTTGAAAGCTAAGTAAGAAAAGCTGGCCCGCGGGTGTTACTTGGTGAAGCTGGGACGTGAAAAGTTCTCTGTGGGATCATTTTTCTGCAGAATCAGAGGCAAGATGTGCAGATGCCTGAGGGGCTGCGTGGCCTCACATTTTGAGGTTCATCCTTTGTGCCCTTCGGTCACTCCCTTCTACAAGTCTGTTTTTCCACATTAGTCTAGAAAATAAGAATCAGACTCCTCTTCTCTTCTTCCCTAACCTCTCCCGTTCTCAAGCTGCTGGAATGTTCTTCTCATGTCAGGTGGAACTGCCCCGGGTTGGTCACGGCTTCCTGTTCTCTGAGGTTGAATCAGGCTGCTTCACGGCTGCTGCTCTGGGTCCCAAACTTTGGCAAGTCCTCAGTGCACTTTGCAAAAGTAGCAGAACCTTTGGAGACCTTCAAAAGATCATTTACCCTGAGGTCCTAATCTAGATTCAAAAAGGCGGGGGTGGCAAAAATGATTGCATTTGGTTCTATAAACTGTCGTCTCTAAATGTGTTTGCAATGGGATAACTGTCAGGGGTTGTAGCCGGAGGAAACTTGCATTTTGGTTTTGTAGAAATGATTGTTGGACACTGCTGTGTCACACGTGTACCCTGTCACATGAGCATGTACAAAACAGAGATTGCTGTAATCAGGGAGCATTTCCATCTTTTCCCCTCGAAATTATAGGACGATAGCTTTAGCATTTAGAATTAGCATTTGCGAGGAGAAATCGGCAGATGCCAAGAGCACATAGATTCCAGAAGGAGTAAATTTGTTTCATTGGTGTATTCAGGACCAGAGAGGTGTGCCGTGGCATCCGAGTCCAAGTCTAGAATCTTCTGACACCGAAGCCCACCGTGATCACCCGCTGATCCCTTTGAGCACTGCAGCCTGGCTGCAGCAGCACCTGTAACAAGAGCGCTCCATGTGCCCTTTAGAAGCAGGCCTCCAAAAAGCTGTGATCTGATTCGATGCTGCCACTGCTTTTATGTGTGTGCAAAATTAAACATTTTCCATCTCGCCTTGGCAGGCCTGAAAGCGGGAGACGAGATTCTCGAGATCAATCATCGCGCTGCCGGCACCCTGAACTCAGCCGTGCTCAAAGAGTTCCTCACGCAGCCGTCCCTGGGCCTCCTGGTGAGGACCCACCCCGAGCTGGAGGCGGGAGCCGAGCTGCTGGAGAGCCCACCCCACCGGCTGGACGGGCCCGCCGACCTCAGCGAGAGCCCCCTCGCCTTTCTCACCAGCAACACAGGTATGGCTGGACACGGGGCTGCCCCCGGGCTAGGCCCAGGTCTGCAGGCACCCGGGCAGCCGCCCAGGCCACTTGCCTGTTTCCGTGGGCTTCCTGCGTCTGGCTATGGGAGTAAGCTGAGCCGGTTACTGAGCTTCTTGTGGAATGGCAAAGGGGTTGGGAAATTTTGTGCTGGTGGAAATTGCTGTTTTGCTGTAGATCCACCTGTCATGTGGACGTCTTTGTCATGCTGCTGCTGTTTCTCATCTGGGAGAAAGATAGATGGATAGAGGCCACTGTCCCTTGGCTATGGACAGAGATTTCGAGACACAGGTGTGCCAGGAATCACTTAAGATGCTGGGGTTCTTGGTCTTACCCTTGCCTTCCACATCACCAAAACCAGCCGACCCTACTTTTCCTTGCGTAAGAGGAGGATGGGAGGTGAGATGCCCAGAGCAGAAATGTGCCCCAGAGCTGGTGTTTGGTTTACTTTTCTCTTGGGTTCCTCTGCCCTAGTGTCTGAACGTGAGCCCGTCGGCGGAAACCCCTGCCCTGCCCCATCTGCTGCTTTTCCTGTTTACACCTTTCCTCCTGCTCCCTCTAAAAGCAGCTCCTTCTAAGCAGCAGCTTGAATGCTACCTGCCCTGGGAGGCCTTCCCGGGACCCCACTGAGCTCCATCCTCCATCCTCGTCATGCGGGCCCTGCTCCGGTTGACTGTTCGTCCTTGCTTGTGTCTCTCCTGAATTTGTTTCCTGGGACTGCGCTCAGGTCTTACACAGGCACCCAGTCTTGTTCAGCAGGAGGATTAGGAACTGAGCCCACTCGTGAATAGCGTATTGCCGTCTCTTATCTCACTATGCCCTGCTTCTAGAGTTGGCGTTGATTTAGCTCGTTGGGGTTTGAGATTTATCTTCTTTTTAAAACTTGGGTTGAAAAAAAAGTCTTCAGTTTCAACATCTGAGCGTAGGTACCTGGAGTATTCTTGTTTTTCAGCGTCCCTTCTGAAGCTTGGCTCGGTAAGAATGGATCACAAGCAGATGCCTTGTGACAGTTTATCTTTTTTTTGTGGCCCCCTGGAAGAATTCAACAAGTTGAGGCTTCAGAGAATCGATCACACTTCGTTACTATTGATTTTTGACTCATTTTGTTGTTGCAATACCCACATGCCCGTCACATATTTGGAAGACGACTCCAGTGAGCTGTGTTCCCTTAAAAACAGGGAATGGGTACTGTGAAGGCTCTTCTTTTATGTCACCACAAGGTGGCAGGCTCGATCCCATAAAACTCAGTTCACATTTATTTCTGTAAAATGACTTTGATTGAAGCAAAGTCTTAGATTAGGTTATTTAAAGGATTTTATAAGGTCTAGTTGTTTATGCTTCAAATGACAGTGTGTGCTTACCCCCAAAACAAAACAAAACAGTGTGCGCTCAACCTTTTTTGGATCCCCCCCCCCTCCGCCCCCCAGCCCTTCCTGTGGGTTATGGATAAGAAGCAGGGGTTGGCAAACTAAGACCCACCAGCCAAATCCAGCCCATGGCCTGTTTTTGTAAATAAAGCTTTATTGGAGCACAGTCACACCCTTTCATTTATGTTTTGTCTCTGGCTACTGCCCCATTGCAATGGCAGAGCTGAGGAGTTATGACTGGGACGCATGGTCTGCAAAGATGAAAATGTTTACTCTCTAGCCCTTTACAGACCCCTGATAGAAAGTGTGATTGAAATTGCTCACGATTTGTTCCTTTAAAGACAATCACTGTATTGGTGTATTTCTTCTTTTTTTAAAAAAAGATTTTTGTGTGTGTATGTGTACAGCTGGCACATTTTTAAGGCTTTTTATTAATTTTTTTTAATTTAAAAATGTGTTTGTACATAGGTGTCTGTGTTAGAAATATGGGAGTACAGCCCTGTTCTGTCAGCAGCCGACCTTACATCCTACTGTGTGTGTCTCCTGCAGATTACACACCTTTGAAATCTGCGTGGCACATCCACTGAACCTACTGTTGCTTAAAGCACATTTAAACTTTTATTTTGGAATCATCCTTAGAAGACTGATTTATTTATTTACATCACAACTTGAAGCTGACATTCCTTAAGTATTTACTCTGTGCTAGGCTTTGAGCTGGATGCTGCGGGTTATCATGGTGACTGTGACATGATTCCATCCTCCAACTTACATTTTAGTGGAGTCTTCTGTTTTTTAATTGCTTCACTGTTTAATATTGTGCAGTGATCAAAAACCCTTCAGAACAAATCGTGCTCAGTCAAGTTCGTTAATCAAACTGGTTTAAGAATACAGCCTGGAAGTCAAGCCACAGCGTAGGTTTTCTGTAAGGTTGCTAAGTTGGTTTCAACGTGAATAAGTTCCAGCAGAATTCGCAAATGCTCTAGGCGGCAGCAGCAGCCCGGTCAGATTGGCTGGAGGGAGAGCAGGCACTCGGGCTCCCCTCCTGGGCCGCGGCCTCTCTGCCTTCTGGTTGCTACCACTTCCTGGTCCCCGTTGAACAGTGAAAGATGAAAGGGGATGCAAGTAAACAGGATAAAATAACCTGGAAGATGATTCCATAATGAGACAGAGATAAAGCAGGTTGCACCGACAGCTGCAGTGAAAATAGAAAACAACTGAGAAAATGTGTACAACGGGCAGGCTGGACGAGAGCCTTAGCCTAAATATAGAGGTAACTACAAAGGAGAAGCATCTCAAGTGACAGATTTGAGGGTTGATGCAGGGGATCATCTTAGGGTGGTCATAGTGGGTATTAGGCAACCTTGATGGAGGATCGTGTGGTGACCACGTGCACCTGGCTGGTGCCTGTCTGCAGGAGGCTGGCCCTGAGGCTTGCCCCATCTTACAAGTCCAAGTGTGCGAGCTTGCACCGATCCTGCCCTGAGAACCCTGATTGAAATATGTGATTAGCTATTGGAGCTGAATTATTTCCCAACACTTTTTCATGAAAAGGTTTGTTTCTACTCTGTAGAAGCACCACTGCCCAGTGGCTAAGAGTGGGCTCTGGAACCAGGTTCCTTGGCAGTGAGTTTGTTTTTGGTTGTTTCTTTTTTGGTTTTTTTTTTTTTTAGTTTTTTATTGATGTATAGTTGATTTACAATGTTAGTTTCAGGTGTACAGCGAAGTGATTCGGTTATACATGTATACGTATACATGTATGTTTTTTCTTTTCAGATTCTTTTTCATTACAGGTTATTACAAGAAATTGAATCTAGTTCCCTGTGCTGTACAGTAGGTCCTTGTTGTTTATCTATTTTATGTATAGTAATGTGTGTCTGTTAATCCCCAACCCCTAATTTATCCCTCCCTGCCCTTTCCCCTTCCTAGGAAGCATAGCTTGTTTTCTCTGTGAGTCTGTTTTTGGTTTGTAAATAGAATTTGTATTTTTTTTTTTTTTTGTTTAGATTCCACATGTAAGTGATAACATAAATTTGTCTTTCTCTGTCTGACTTAATTCACTTAGGATGATAATCCATCCATGTTGCTGCGAAGGCAGTATTTTATTCTTTTTTATGGCTGAGAGTCCTGTTTTTCAGTTTATTAGCTTCATGACTTTGAACAGATTATGCTTAATCTCTCTGTGTCCCATTTCTCGAGCATAAAATGGGGATAATACCTGGCTACTCTCAAGCTAGGTGGTTGTGAGGAATAATTGAGTTATAAAAGTAAAGTATTTAGAATAGGTCCTAGGAGGCGCTCGGTAAATGTCAGGCATCTAATGCACAGTCTGCCTTGGGGACGGGAAGGTCCTCTGGTTTGTAACTCAGTTTGGATCTCCTCACTGCCCTCTACGCCACCTCAATCTGCGCCAGGCAGATTGTCTGATAACTAAGTCTATGAAGTATACTTAAAACAGTTTCCTTTCCCAGGTGGGAAGAAGTGAGTTCTGTAGTCTAGAAGGCTGAGACCCTGGGGGCCTTTTCAGAGATCCCAGTTCTCTTGGTCTGGGGTCAGGCCTGGGTGTGCACAAGTTGGGTGGCTGCTTAAAAATCCTTAGGTGATTCTAATGTGCAGCTAAGGTTGGAGGCTTGGTCATTGACCCTCTTTTTTCGTCCTGGTGGAATGGTGAGATGGTTGGAGTGTTATGGTCACACACAAACCATCTACAGCGAGATTTGTGGATAACACTTTGTGCTTTGCTTCACTGAGGTTTTTGTGATGAAAAGCTGTTAGGTGATCTGGAGTTCCTTCTCCATCCTCTTCTTCCTCTGTATGAGAAGGAAGCATGGTGACTGGGTTGCTGTGTTGGCTTAGAAAGAGGAGGAGACCCCACCCTAAGTGTTCTCTCCAAGACTCAGTTTCCCATTCTTGGCCACCCTCCATCCATGAGTCCTTGTTAAAATCTGGGGCTACTTTCGTCCTTTTTTTCCCCAATAGTTGTTTAGTTACATACTGGGAAGAAAATGAGGGAAGGATGTGCATACACAAAGATCATTCCTTCAGTGGCTGTTACTGTAGAAAGAACCTTGAAGTCAAGGGGAAGCTGGAGTAGGAAGTTGCAAAACTCTGCTTCTGTGAAGTCTCCAAAAAGCCTGTCTAATGTTCCTGTGTGATTTATTTTGAATGCCGATCTCATCTGGTGCTACTAACTTTTGGTCCAGATAATTCTTTGCTGTGGGGGCTGTCCTGTGCATCAATGTCAGAGCAGTATTCCTGCAGACCCCTCTAAGCTGGTCGTCGGAACCCCTCCCCCAAGCTGTGTCCATCAAAAATAACCTTCAGACATCTCCCAGTGTCCCCTGAGGGGCAGAATCTTCCCTGGTTTAAGCCACTGGCCTGGTTTATTAGAGTGAATGCCCCCACCACCCAGTTAGGGAAATATTACGGTGAACAAACATCAATATAGGAAAGCAATACTAGATCTAAAATAATTTAAAAAATAAAAGTTTTATAAAATAAAACCCCCAATTTTATGCCAGTGAGAAGAATCATAATTCCAGTGGCATCCCTGGGGTCTTTCCAAGGCTTCAGAACACCTGCTTGTCTCCCTCATTTTAAGTCGTCATTAAGGTTCATGTGCATTTGACTTCTGTGGTGGAGACGGCTCTGTTTCACCTTCCCTAAAATTCAACTTGACCAGTTGGGGTGAAGCAGGTGCCTTTGGTTAGCTCAGCAGTTAGTTCACGGTATTACAAGGAAAGCTCAGTGAACTGAGGTTGCCTCTGATTTGCAAAGTGGTCCTTCCAGAAGTCAAGCTGGGAGAGCAAAGTGGCCGTGGCTCACACCAGCCCGTATGCGTTAAAGACAATTAGACCAGCCTTGGGTTTGGAGAGCCAGCCCACATCTGTCTGATGCCGAGTGGAGGATTGCGGTGTGTAGTGAGTACAGCTCGCCCTCCGGCATGAAGTCAGTTCAGCAGTGTGGGTTGTGTGTAACAGGACAGGCTTCTGTGACCACCAGGAGAGTCTAGGCATCTTGGTCAGAGTGAGGAGTCCTTAAGCCCTTAAGCTCTCAACAGCCTTTGATTTTTGCAGTACCGGCTTCCCTGCGGCGCCCTGGGAAATGCAGGGCTCTGTTTCGGGCTGATGTTCCCTGCAGATGGTCTGGAGCTCCGTTCTGCAAACAGCAGACAACTAGGCAGCAGGGAGGAGCAGCAAAGAAGGAGGAACCGCACAGATTTATCTTCCTGCAAACAAATATGGTCCCTTTCTCCAGATTGTCTGGGGTCTCCCAGATACCCGCGGCATGCGGTCTTCTGTTTGTCGATAAAACTTGGAGCTGTGTGTGTTTTGTAAACTGTCTGTGCAAGATGCTTATTGTCACACAGCACATGGCCTGCTTCCGCCCGCCCTGCTGGGAAGATCCCAGCGCCTTGTTCTGATTTCCAGCTGGATTTGATTAATGACATCCATCAACTCCTGTGCGTGAGAAAAAAACACTGTTTCAGAGGTTGAGCCTCCATTTGTGTATTTTAAAGAACGTGCGTGGATTAGGTACTATCTGACTTTCACAGCAGGCCGACGGGATCAGGAAAAACTGTACCTACAGTTTTTATGGATTAAAAATTTTTTCTCTGTAGGGAAACAGACGCTGGGGTTTTGTGAAATTTGGTTGGAAAGAAGTTATTATTTGTCTACCAAGTTAAAGTTGTAGTGTTTTTCCTTTTTTAAAAATAGTGTTTTTTTAGCTCTCCACAAACAATTTTTTTTCCTTTATAATTGTTTTGATTTTGGTTTTTTAGCTTGGGGGAGGGTCGAGTTTTTATGTGATCTTAAATATTATGAGTGTTTCTGTGGAATTCTTATACTCACATGACAGTAAACTGGCTGAAAAGCAAAATAAACTAGTCTGATAATTGGATTCCAGCTAAATGTCTTGATTGGCCATATCTAATCTGTTTTTGCTCCCTTCCCCTTAAACGTTTGTTTTTTTTCACTCAGGGATTTAAACTCAGGTGTTAATAAGGACTTTTAAAAAAATTAATTATAACTGGTTCCTTTTTGGAAATGTTTGAGTTGGAAAGTCTGCTAGTTTAACATACATTGTTAATATATCTGATAAGACAAATAATTGTTTTTTCTTCCTCCATTAAATTTAAGTCCCAAATGGGCTTGGATGGAGCCTGAGTGAATGCACCTTATCCAAGTAAATCACAGATAAATCAAAACATAAGCTTGTATTCATGTGTTTGTACATTGTTGTCTATCCAGCTAATGGCAAGTGGGACGTACTTCTGCAAAGGGTTCCTCAGTCCCCAAAGCAGTATCATGATGTGAGGAGCATTTTAAGAAGCAGAGGAAAGATCACACCTCCTCACAGCAATGACTGTTATTTATGACAGCTTTGAGATCGCCTGTCGCTCCTGTCCTGCTGGGCCTCAGCCCCGCTTCCTCGTTTTCTGAGGCTGCCCAGCCCCCTGCTTTTTTTAAAAATTAAGATGTAATTGACATATGATGTTATATTAGTTTCAGGTGTACAACATGATTTGCTATTTGTGTATATTGTGAAATGAACACAATAAATCTGATTAACGTCTGTCACCACATATAGTTAAAATTTGTGTGTGTGATGAAAACTTTCAAGATTTATTTTCTTAGCAACTTGCCATTTTTTAAAAATTTAAAATTTTTAAATTTTTTAATTGAAGTGTAGTCAGTTTACAATGTTGCATCAATTTCTTAGCCATTTTCAAATACACGATATAGTGTAAATATAGTCACCATGCCATATGCTGCATCTCCGTGACTTATTCCTTTTATAACTTGAAATTTGTACCTTTCGACCCCCTTCAGCCATTTCACCCACCTGCCTCCCACCCTCCACCCATCTGTTCTTATGAGTTCAGTTTTTGGATTGTTTTCTCAGATTCCCTGTGTAAGTGAGATCATGGGGCGCTTGCCTTTTCCTGTCTTTTCCTTGCCTTTTCACTTGGCATAATGCCCTCAAGGTCCATCCATTTTGTTGCAAATGGTAAGATCTCCTTTGTTTTTATGGCTGAATAACACTCCGTTCATCCTTTGTCTCCTTCGTTCTGGCCCCGCTCCCTCTCCGAGCTGCCGGGTGGTTACTGGGCGCCTCCTCTTTGCCAGGTGGTGTGCTAAGTGCTAGGCTTAGAGTGGAGAGGTGGGACCGGCAGCTCCCCTGCTCAGATACTTCTTCAACCACCTCCCAGCCTTGTCTTTGGCTTTCTTGGGCCATCTGTGTGTGTACTGGTGAGTAAATGGGGACAGCTACCTCCACCACAAAGATTATTCCTTCAGTATCTGTTGTTGGAGGAAAGTCTCTCGAAGTGAAGGAAGCTTGAAGTTAAGGAAAATAAAATTGTGTTTGTATGGGGTTGCCAAGAAAGTTGACGGTGTTGTTATATATGCTTCTTAAGCTGGGAAGTATGCTGAGCAGGCCTTGGAGTACAGGAGCAAGAACAAGACTTCTCCTGATTGGGTTCCCTGTTCCTGTCATGCTGGTATCTCTCTTCAGCTCTCTTGAAGGGCATCATTCTCAATTCCTGCCTCTCTGGCTTTCTCTGATCACTGTATTCCCCCTAACCATGTATTGGTTATCTACTGCTGCGTAACAAACCACTCAAAACACCATTTAATTTGCTCACTGTCTATGCTCAGCAGTTTGGGTTGGGCTCAACTGAGTGGCTGTTCTGCTGTCCTTGTCTCAATCACTCATGTCACCTGGGTGTGACTGGGGCTGGTTTAAATGGCCTCACTCACATATTTCATGACTGGTTGGCTGGACCCCTTTCTCCTTGAGGTCTCTTATCCTCAAGAAGGGTTTCATTGCAAGGTGGGTTCCTGGAAGGGCCAGACTAGAAACTGCAAGGCCACTTGAATGAAGCGTTAGGTCAGAATTCACATATCTCCACTTGTGGCCAAAGCAAGTTACAAAGTCAGCCCAAATTCATGGGGTAGGGAAATAGACACACAGATCTGTGCTTAAAGGGGTGGGAGGAAACATCACTGTCATCTTTGCCAACCGCTTTCACAGCTGCATTGCTCTTTCCCTTTCTCTCCTATTTTATTAATTTTTACCATCAATTAAGGGCAGAAGCATGGCTAACAGGGTAAGAAAGAATATATACTTTAGAATCAGATATACCCACAGTTATTGGTTCATAGGTTTTCTTTTATATTCTAGATATTAATATTTTTGCCAGTTATGTGTGTTGCATATAACTTTTCTCAGTCTAGAATGTGTCTTGTTGTATTTAGGGTGCCCCTGGATCAAGAAAGTTTTCAATTTTAGTAAAATCTGATTTTCTATCTCACATGGTTTGTGCTTTTTCTATCTTGTTTAAGAAATTCTTCTCTCTCCCCTGAGTAACATGCATTTTCTTCGATACTTCCTGCTGAAAGATTTATAGTTTGGACCTTTCACTCTCTGGTTTATACCTCCCTGGTATTGATTTTTGTGAATGGTGTGAGTTAGGGTCCAACATTTTATTTTCCCATGTGGGTAATCTGCTGCCCCAGCCACGTTGTCAGCTGTTCCATTCTTTTCCCCCAGATCGGCAATGACACATCTGCTGTACATCACACTTCCATACACGGGTGGGGCTGCTTCTGGGACTCCGTTCTGTCAGCCTGTCTTCCTGCTAATTCTGCCCTGCTTTATATTACTGCAACTTTGAATACATTTTGATATCTGGTAGACAAAGTATCCCAATCTTGTTTGCCTTCTCTAAAACTGTCTTTGGTGTTATTGGCCTTTTGCTCTTTCATAACAATTTCAGTTCCAAAAATAATGCTGCTGGTGTGGTCTGTCTGAATTCAGATTCTTTGGTATTTGCTGAGATTTATATTATGGCTTCATACGTGGCCTGTTTGCATCAGTTGCTGATCCTGGGGCGGGGTATATTCACAAATCTTGTGAATAGGGTTTGACATAGATTCATGGATCAGGCTGAATAATTCGTGATGTTTACATCTTCTACACATTCTGACTAGATCTGTTTTGTCTGGCATTTGTAGAGCTTTCTTGACGTTTGCCTAAAATATTTTCCATCTCTTTACTTATAATCTTCTGTGTCTTTGTATTTAGGTCTGTTTCTTGCAAATAGCATATATGTGGGGCTTTGGATGACATTGCTTTGTTTTTTTATCTAAACATGAAGTTTAAATATCGAGTTTAGTCTACATTCCATTTACTTAGAAGAGCCATGTATTTTGGCTCATTTCTGTCATCATATTTTGCTGTCTTGGTGTTGTTTGTCCTTCCTGCCCTTTCCTGCCCTCTTGGGTTAAATTTCTAAATTCCACTTTCCCCTTTAAACTCACACAGTCAAATTCTGTTCTTTCAGTGGCTGCCTTTAAAATTTTAACATGATTCCTAACAAAACAAAGACCAAATTCTTTTTATTTTCCTCTTGAAACTTCAAAGGACCATGAAGTGATTTAAATACATTCGCCCCTACCATTGTTTTAGTTTCATCTTGTGTTTTTGTAACCTCCAAATGCCTTTTGGGGGAGTAAGTGGAGTGTTTTATACACTAAGACTTGCCTGTGTGTATATCAGCTCTTTATTTTATCATTTCACCTTATATACCAGTGTGTGTGTATATATGTGTGTGTGTGTATTTTTTTCCCACCTAAAGTCCATCCTTTAGAGATTATTTTTTAGTGAGGTTCTGTAGGTAGTAAACTTTCTCATTCTTTGTTAAATGATTTTTAATATATTCTTCTTGAATACTATGGCTTGAAGTACAATTCTATATTGATAATTGAATTGTCAGCATTTGAGGATTTCTGTGCTCTTGTGAAGTGATGTCTTCAGCTAAGTCTTCCAATCTTTCTTCCACCTTTATTCTTATCCATTGTGTGTTTAATTTCAGTGGTTATAGTTCTCATCCCTAAAAATTTTAATTTACCTTTTTTTTTTTTGAAAAAGGGTCTCTTTTCTTGTTCCTTTTGAAACTCATGCTTACTTGACTTTATCCTATAATTGTGATGTTGTTCCTTGAGAATCTGGTCCTGCTGCTTGCTGTGGCTGCTGCTTCTCCCTCACCAGGACTTGGTTCTCCTTGTGTTTTGTAATAATGAATTATAGGTTCTTGTTTGACAGGCTCACCTCTGACCATTAATATGATACCATCACTAAGGGTGAATCCCACCCAAGCAGACTTGTTTTGGCTTCTGCCAGATGCCCTTGGAATGCAATTTTAGAATGACTTTAAGGCAGTTTTTCATCCTGAGTACCATGGACTGAATGTTTGTGTTCTGCCAAAATTCCTATGTTGAAGCCCTTACCCGATGTGAGGGTCATTAGGAGTCGGGGCTTTGGAGAGCTGGTTAGGTTTAGATGATGTTATGAGCATGGCACTTCCATAGTGGGATTAATGTCCTTATAAGAAGAGGAGGAGAGACCAGGGCTCAACTCCTGTCTCCTTGCACACACAAAGAGAGGTCACATGGGTACCCAGCCAGATGGCAGCCGTCTGCAAGCCAGGGAAAGTGCTCACCAAAAAGTGTCTGCTGGCACCTTGATCTTTGACTTCCAGCTTAAGAACTGAGAGAAGTAAGTGTCCCTTGTTTAAGCCACCGAGTCTGCAGTCTTTGTTACAGCAGCTCAAGCAGACTGAGACATTGGCGTCTCGATGCAGTATTTAGGGTAATTTGATTCTTAAACACCCATGAGGCCAGCCTGTGGTTATGATCTCCAAGAAGAAACCCTTCTTCCTTGCCCTCTCCTATCCCAGAGTACAGGCAGAATTAAATAAGCTTCCTTTTCTTTTCTTTTTTTCCTCTTTTGCCAGTGAGTACTTAAAAAAAATATATCTTTTACAAATCTTTTTAGGGTGAGGGTGCATCCCTTCAGGGGAACCACATGAATGTGAGACATTCTGTTCTGATTCTCCAGCTTGTACTGACCCAACACCTATTTTCTGTCTCACAGCTTCACACTTAAAGCCAAAGTGTCCAGGGCTGTGGTTCCCAAGCTCAGGTGGTTCTGCTGTTGGGATATGTGTGGTACGTTTTTGAATGTCCCAGTGACTGGGACATGCTGAAGGTACTTGGTGCCCAGGGTCCCAGGAAGGCCAGTGCCAGGTGTACCTGCCAAACGTACCATTTTCCTCTCAGACATCGTCCTCTCCAGACACCAAGAGGTTCCCGTTCCCTTTGGGAAACACCGCTCCAGGGTTTGGGGTTTGGAGACTCAGCACTGCCACGGCTTTGGGACTGGCCCGTCACTCCCACTTCCTTTGTCTTCTTCATTTTGGGTTCTGGGGATTTCTTGGAGCTCAGCTTTATGTTTAAAAAGGATTTTGTTCTCTTTTACTTAGCATTTTTAAGTGTTTTGTAGAATTAGGGTTTGTTTTGTTTTTTGCTTCCTTTTCAGGATACCTGGTTCATAGGATTGTTAACAATGAAAATGCTTTCATTTGTTTTTCTACTGTTTTGTGAGCATCTCTATTATGATATGCAGTGGAGATACACAGGGTCACAGCGTTTGGCAGTATGGTCTGGGGTCACCATTCTGCAGACTGTGGCATGAAGGTGTCCTTGTGTGTGGTACAGCCTGGCCGCCTGCTTAGTGCTCAGAGAGCCGTGGTTTCTGCCATCTTGGAGTTTAGTGCTCGTAGGAAGGGTCCCTCCTCCTCCACATTGGGAATCAGCACTTCCCCTACTACTGGCCCCAGCATCTGGGTCATTGCCCCCACTTCAACTGTTCAGTCCCTTTTTTTTTCCTCTAGAAGTGACAGTGTGACATTGTTTATGTCCACCAAGTGAACCAGGCTTCTTTCTCTGACTGCTACCACCATGCTATCCAGTGAACAAGTAATTAAAAGAACTATAAGGAAATTGTAGCACCAGAGCAAGAGGGGGAAACAGACAAACCTATGAGTCACATAAAGTGCATTTGCTTCATTGGTCCTTCATCCCAGGGGAGGAGAGGAGCCCTGGAGCAGGGTTTACTCAGAGGCTGGCTTCTTCCCTTCATTTCCCAACCAACCTAGAATTTGAACAGAAAGTGATGCCAACAGTTTATGACTGTAATGGTGTCACTGGAGTGAGGTGGCCTCTTTGCAGACTGACATGTTCATCCAGAGTCTGGAAGCGGCTCCCTCCACTCCTGTTTCTTCTCTTTCTTTCCTTCTCTCTCATCTAGTTACACTGACGGTGCCGTAGTCCCTAGTCCAGTGCCTGGCATAGTCTAAGATAATGGTAATCAGACCACTGTCTAACCAGATGAGCTAGAGGTCTGTAAATGTCCTAAAGACTTGTTACTCAAAGTGTGGTCCGTGGACCTGCAGTACTTGATTGACATCATCTTGGAGCTTGTAAGAAATGCAGAATTGTTAAGTCTAATTCCATAGCTTTTGAATCTGAATCTGTATAACATGACCCCTCAGGCAGTTCAGATGCTCTTTAAATTTAAGAAGCCCTCCAGAGGAAAGTGATTTTAATACTCTTTTCCCTAGTGCGGGGAGTCACCCTAGCCAACCAGTGTAGTAGGGACTCTGTAAAATAGGAAAGAAAGTTGCCTGCACTTTTGCATAGAATGTGGTGGGATAGTGGGTGTTGTGAGATGTTTAAAGTTTTCCAGGTAATCTATATGAAACAGTTATTTTTTAAAAATATTATCAAATTGGCTTATTCAGTTATTTTAGCAATTAAGTAATTGATGTAGGAATTAATTTGTTGACTATAAATCAAATCAACTAAGTTAATTTTGTTTAAATTTTATTGTATATATTATAAATCACTGGGACTGCTGTGGCAGGACACCACAGACTGGGTGGCTTAAACAACACACACTTATTTCTCAGTTTCGGAGGCCAGGAAGTTCAAGGTCATTCGCTCTGTGTCCTCACATGAGGGACTGTCGGGGGAGGGGAGCTCTGGTGTCTCTCCCTCCTCTTATAATGACACTAAGCCCACTCTTGAGACCTCATCTAAACCTAATTATCTCCCAAAGGCCTCATCTCGAAATACAGTCACTCTGGAGGCTGGGGCTTCAGCATATGAAATTGTCGGAGGATGGAGGGGAAGACAAACATTCAGTCCATAGCAATTATTATATATTATAAAATATATATTATGAATAATAAAATATACTCTATTTTAAAATAACAATAGTGGTAACAATAAAAACAACAAAAACTTAACTTTTTTTCCCTATTTTTTCCCCAAGTACTGGGAGTTGAACCCAGGACCTCATGCATGCCAAGCACATGCTTCACCACTGAGCTATGTCCCCCATCCCAAAACTAACATTTACTGAACTGAGATCATGGAGCATATACTTGGAGGGTCTAACAATATATGTGCGCATCATGAACTTGACCGCCATACTCCCTTGCACCAGTGTGGCTTTTAGCAGTTACAGTACGTTCTGACCCACGTTTCCTTCCCATTTCCTCTCGCAGGGCACAGCCTCTGCAGCGAGCAGGGCAGCAGTGCCGAGACCGCTCCGGAGGAGCCCGAGGGGCCAGACTTGGAATCCTCAGATGAGACTGATCACAGCAGCAAGGTGAGAGATTTCCATTTTCACATCCTCTGTCTTGAACCACCAAAGAACGTCACCTCTCCAGTTGTATGTGGTTAGAAGGCCCCTCCACGGGACCAAAGTGTTTTTACTTCTGAGATGTCACTAACTAGGATATGAAATCCAAATTAGAGCCTTGAGAACAAACCCATGTGTGAGGACACAGGGCAGAGATCACTCTTGATGAGTTAAAGTCTAATTCCACCCTGTTTCCTTCTTATGCCTCCACTTGTGTGTGACGAAATGGCATCCAAAATGTGTACCGTGGGGTCAGTTTTACTTTCCTGCAACTCATGGTTTCTCTAATGAATTCCTTTAGCTCTTGAAAAGGTGAGCATCTTTTACATTAAAAGGAAGGAAACAATCTTTTTATTAATTCAAACTCTGTTTCTCAGCTGGTTGCACACTGTAACAAAGGTCTTATTCTGACACTTTGATGCAACTTGTGAATTTGTTTTCTATAATTCATCATGCTTTTATCTCCCTTCCTAAAGAGTCCATGTGTCAATAAACTCTTCTCATCATAGTCTCCAAAGTGTAACAATTTTAAAACTCAGTTACCTATATCCAAAGACTCCTCCCCAGTGGAAACAGGTGTGTGTGTGTGATTATGTTCCTGTATTTATTCATCTGTTTTTTTCAGAATGTTGTGAACATATTTATGTTGGTCGCTGTACCTATCTCCCATTCTTTTGTGACATATACCTGTCACGTAACCTGGGCATATCATATAACTTTAAATTACACCTTTGTTTTCTCATCTACAGTATCAGGGTGATTCTTGACCTTGTCCAGTGACTGGATGATTGGGTGGGTCAAGTAATATAATGGATATTGATAATGAAAAGATGCTCTTCAATTATGAATGATTATTTTAAAAACCTGCATTCCTACATGTGTACTTTTTGTCTGTTTTTGTCTTTATGTATCTTTGTAGGACTTTTTTTTTTAATTGAAGTATATAGTCAGTTACAATATGTCAATTTCCAGTGCACAGCATAATGTTTCAGCGTAGGACTTTCTTGACTGCATATGGGTGACTATCTTCAGCATCTTTCTACCCATATGTTTCTCTTTTGCCATCTTGGGATCGTCATTCTCAGTGTCTAAGTTGAGCACAGTATAAAATTTAGTATTTGAAAATAACTTTAATGTTTAGAAATGTAATATTTATAGACTAACAGGTTTTATGTTGTTGGTTATGAGTTAAACAGCTAAAAAATGGAAATATACATGTTTCACTTAAAGCCAAAAAAGACAGACAAAAGCTTGCTTAAAGTTACCTTTTATTTTTAAGGACTTTTACCTACCTAGGTAAGATATTTTGAAGGGTGTTTATTAAATTGTTCTGTTACAGACACTGAAAATGTTAATTCTCAGTTTCTAATTTGATTTGGGAATACAGTTATTTTTCCTGGATCTAAGACGTTTATTTCTGAATACTTGGTCACTTGGATCATTTTTACCTCATTGCAATAGCCCAGTGTTCTCCTCCTCTTGTGGATTTTGAGAGATTGTTTCCGTTTTAAATATAGTGAGTCATGAGGTCCTCAACAGGATCCTCTATAATATTAGGTTCTGGCAGCCGAGAGGAAGGAAGAGGCTCCAGGGTTTTGCTGACTTACCCCAGGTGCCTGTCTGACTTCATGGCTCTTTCTCCAGAGAATTAGATGCTGAAACATGCCTGGAACAGACAGGGTCACGTGTAAGAACAGGCGACGCTGTTCCTGGATTTCACTGTAGAAATGCACGCTGGGCTCTCATAAAAGACAATTTCTTCGCAGTTATTGACAACAAGTTTGGGTGATGGATGATCTGAATATTGTTCAACTCATTGACACCATAGGTTCATAGTCCTTTTTTCTAGGTTGAATGTAGGGAGCACTGTGTGATTCTGTACCTGAAAATACTCTTAATGTTGGTTTGATTCAGATTTTATCTTCTTTATTTGAACTATTTTGTAATGTAACCCAAGTTACTTAGATAAAATAGTCTATAATGAGTTAAATTTCTCACTTAAGATATTTGAAAGCAAAAACCTGGGCAAATGGTTCTTGGAAATCGGGTCCTACTGTGTGTTATTAGTAGTAAATGAGATCTAATTCTTATGTAGTGTCATATATCTTGAGTGCTGTTCCATATTAACTCATCTCATCCTCACAGTATTCCTGAGAGAGATACTGTTATTCCGCATATTTTATAGATGACCATATTGGAACAGAGAGGTCAAGCAACTCGCTGAAGGTCACACAGCTCTGAGATAGCAAAATGAAGCTCTGTGTTAACTGCTTTGCTAAAACTACCTTCTCACCAGATTGTTAAGGTCTGGTATTAAATACCAGGTTTCAAAAAAAGGAAGGAATTAATTAATTAGGGGTACTACAAGCCAATTTAGATATACTGTTGAACCTTGGGGTTGAACTGCGAGGGTCTGCTTATTGGTGGATTTTTTTTTCCATAGTGGATCCTACTGTACTACTGATCTGTGGTTGGTTGAATTTGAGTATATATAGAGGGCAGACTATAAGTCACATACAGATTTTTGACTGCACAGATGATCTGCACACCTAACCTTGAGTTGCTCAAGGATCAAGTGTATATATTCATTAGCCACTTAAATATCTTCCTAATGCTTAAGCCTTGTGTGTGCATTTAAAAGAATGATTTAAAGTAAGAACAAGCATATATCTTAAGCTCCTTGATTAAGGTTAAATGTTTTTTGATGTGGCTTCTTTATCCATGTATACTTTTTCTTGGGAATAAACCGACCATTAATATTTAAATTGTAATTTACCTAAAAATGGAAGGATATTTTAGCCTTAATTTGAATGCACTGGGCTGCATGTAGAATGTGAAAAGAAATAAGTAACCAAACAAGTGAATAAATGAAATGAAACAAGTAATCTTTTTTTTTTTTTTCATTCTGGCTGAATACGTGAGGGCTGTTGAATTTTTGTTTAATATTTTTGCTGTTCTTCTGAAATGAATTGTTTTATGAAATATTGGACAGGATAAAGAGGGCACATGTTGGGAGTTTTATGTGTTTTAAAATTTTTTTTTAGATAGCAGTTTTTGCTGCCAGTGGTCTTTGGGGCTGAGGAAGTAGATAATTTCGAGTTTGCTGCTGAGCGGTGGTGGCACTGGAATGTCACATCCACGGAATGGGGGCTGGGACTTTCACACCACAGGGGCAGTCTGGCGTACTTTCTCTTTTGTAAGCCGCCTCCTTCCTCTTGTGACTGTGGGTGACAACCTCAAAGAGCCACCTCCCCCCCACCCCCACTTGTTTCCCTGCTTCTAATGGAAAACTCTTCTCTCTGAAAATGAATGCTAATTAGCTCTGGGCAGTCCTGTCCTGCATTCCAGACCCCCTGGCAACTGTGATTTTGTTTTCCATTTAGCCAAAGTATTAGAATAATTTTCAGAGCCTTTCCAATTGGAAAGCCTTTTTAAAAAATCCAAATTGTTATTGTCTCAGACGCGTCTGCTTTTGTTAAGAAAGCATTGGGAGGGAAATGTGAACATATAAACTGTTAAAAACAATTTGCTTTTTCGTGCCTGCTCCCGACTGTGTGAGAGGTGTCTTCAAAGTTGTAGGAGCCTGCGGGTTTAGTAATCCTGTGCAGTGCAGGGGGCTGGCCAATCAGCTGATCTTGGTCCGCAGAGCAGAGCCGCTAACATCCCAGGGAGGCGTTTTGTTGCATTGTTTTCTTGCCTCTTGGCTCTCTCCCTTCCTGAAAGTTCTGTTTTGCCAGGTGAACTCAAAGCATGAGTTCTCGTCCACGGGTTAGCCTTTGACACCCTCACAGAGGGCACTGACGGGAGGTGGGAGCCGCTCTCGGGGTCGCACGGGCGCTGTCCTTTTTGCATGGAGATGCAGCCGGAGGTCTCCCTGGCAGGACCGGCATGGGCTGTCTGGACGAGAGGATGCTCTCTCGGGAGCCAGAAGGCATTTGGTGCTCTCCGAGTATTTTAAGAAACTTCTGTTTCTGTGCCGAGCACGTCAGGAGGTAGAATTGTCATGAGAATACACGCCTGATGATGTCTGCATTGTGGAAAATAAAGCGCAAGCCCAGGATTGAAAACAATGGCAAGTCTGGGGATTCTGTCTATCGGTCGCTTCGTGTGGTGAGCACTGTTTGAATTCTATCTTGCTTGCCTTGTGTATGTTACAACTTTCTAGCTGATTTGTTTCCCAATTCAAATGATGGTGATTATGCTTGCCCCATGTCCCCATATTGCATCCTTCTGCCCTCCAGATCCCCTTGTTGATAAAGAATATGTATTTTAGCTTGGGGGTGGGGCATCGGTAACTGGTATGAAGTCAAGTTTGCCTAGAATCTTTATAAGTATCTATTTTTTCATTAAAATTTTTTAAATTGAAGTATGGTTGATTGACAATGTTGTGTTAGTTTCAGGTGTCCAGCAAAGTGATTCAGTTGTACTTAAATATCCTTTCTCAGATTCTTTTCCATTATAGGTTATTACAAGATATTGAATACAGTTCCCTGTGCTGTACAGTAGGTCCTTGTTGTTTACCTATTTTTTTAGCTTTTAAATGGCAGGAAGATGGATGGCTATAATTTTTCAAATTAAGCGTCTCTTGACTTTTTCCCCCTTTCTTCTGGTTGGTGGGATTGTGAACGTGTTTGTGTTATATGTGTGATGAGTCTCTCCACCCACACCTCCAATCAGGTAGCCTGTGTTCAGCAAGCATTTTTGGAAGGAGGATGTTCTACTTGCCTCCTATAAAGTTTTAAGTGCTTCTGACTTTATTTCTGCTTGCTTGAGAAGGAGGTGGATTTAGAAGTGTTGGCTCAAGGGATGTGTTAATGATGTAATGTCCACTGACCTATATTGTGCATGACAACTCCTGTGATAATTGTTGACTCTCTAAGGAGAAAAATTTTTAGTGGGTTAATGGGGAGGCATAACTTAAAATCAAATTAAACCTTTTAAGAGTTTAATATTAATTTCAGAGTCTGCCAACTGTTAGATTTTGTGTCATTTAATGAAATTCAAACTCGGACAGTGAATACACTTGATTTACTCAAATAAGCCTTTATCCTCCCTGGGGTGTTTCTTCATCAAAGTTTGCTCGAAAGGAGACCCAGAAGATGACAGAGAACTCTAAGGATTATCATTGTATGTGATGGTTCTGAAATTATGGAGTGTGTTACTTTGGTGTCTGTCTCCAAAAAAGGCTTAAATAAGGACAATAAGATTTTAGGCCAGTCTGGCCCCTTTTAAATCCGTGGGAAGTGTTAAAACAGTCAGACTCCAAGGACAGTTTTAGAACTCTGAACTCGTCTCGAGATAGAAGTTGCCTTTAGTGGTTGCATAACAGGAAGAGCGTTAACAGCTGGGTAGCTTGAAGTGCTAGTGTGTACTTAAAAGCCTTCTCCCCTCCTTTTGTACTTTCTTTTCATCTTCCACAGGAGGAAAGCGATATTCTAAACATTGCGCTTCGTGTCGACCTCAGGAAAGTAGCCCATTTCCTCCCACAGTTGTCCCGTTGATGTCTGGATGTGGGCGGGTCATTCTTCGTCCTGACAGTGGAACAGCTCTGCTACCTGTGAATGGGTTTAGCAGCTCTGAAATGCCCATAAGTGCTTTCCATTTCCAGGGTGACTGATGGCTGTGCTCAAGGGGGGAGAGCTTTGTACTTCTTCCCATGGAGAGATTGGGTCTGTCTTCTCCTTCTCCGCAGTCCTTCACTGCTTGTGCCAGTTCCAGGAAACTTGGCTTTTAGAAGTTGGTGGAGAATCTCTCATGGTAGCTCCCTTCCTGGGTACTTCTGGCTACACTACTTGATGTGTAAATGACCAGGATGCCACGTGACACTCAGTGATGGAGTGAGGAAGGCACTGCCCTTACCTCTTCCTATATCCAGTGTCATGGCTCAGCCATACAGAGGAGGTCCTGATGGAATTGATGCAAAGGCGTTTGCTCACAGGATGGGGGCAGGGGGACTTAAAAACTGGGCCAAAACATGCAAAATGTCTAGATTAAAATTCTAAAGACGACCTGCTTTTCATACTTGCTTCTAAGGACATTTGAGAGGTAATATTTCAGTAAAACAAAATTCTCAAACTTGATGAGGTCCTTTTAAGTTAATCGTTCCCGGACAAAAGTTTCATGAAGACCCTTATAAATAACACCCCTTAACAATATACACA
Source organism: Camelus dromedarius (assembly GCF_036321535.1). Taxonomy (NCBI): domain Eukaryota; kingdom Metazoa; phylum Chordata; class Mammalia; order Artiodactyla; family Camelidae; genus Camelus; species Camelus dromedarius. Next base: position 110,656,721 of record NC_087437.1, on the reverse strand, counting down.
GTATAACTGGTTATTCTGTATGTTTTTATTTAAGTCAATTTATTTTATTAAATTTGTTTATTTATTTATTTAAATAATGTATAATTGACAGTAAAAGAAAATTATGTCCATTTTGACCCAGTTCCCTGTTTTTTGTTTTTTTTCTTTTAATGAGCAGGTGGTAATTGGGTTTATTCATTTATTTCTATTTGGAGGAGGTGCTGGGGGTTGAACCTGGGACCTCGTTCATCTCAAGCATGTGCTCTACCACTTGAGCTATACTCTCCCCCTGACCCATTTCCTTGTGATAAAAGAGTTTATACATTGAATCAGAGAACAGGGTTGCTGGTAGAGAAATTGCTTTGTCCCCTTGTCAACTTCAGAGACCACCTGGCTGAATCTATCCCAGCTTTGAAATGCATCTTGTAAGGAAGGGGTGCCTAAGGCTCTGAACTCTCAGAAGAGGACTCAAGGAAACTTTTAGGTGTCCCCTGGGATGCTAAAGATATTTCCTAATATAATCCAGGACCTGGTTCAGGAGGGGTGTGCCAGGACGAAGATGAGGGACGTAGCTGTTTGAGGTGAGGTTGGGTAAGAGATGGCTCGGTTTAAAGTCCTAGCCCACACCCCACTAACCTGAGCTTTCCCAGTGGGCCTGCTTGAAACTCAGGATACCAAACCTCCAAGGTGAAGGACTTAATGCAGGCAAAGCCAAGAACCCTACTTACACTCTTAAAATGGAGACATCAGAGTATTTATGGTGAAACAGAGGGGATGAAAACCCAGAAACTGCATCCCATGCCTTTTATCATTATAACCAGATACTGCCATAATGGCAGCAAGTCAGTGTGGTGTGAATTGGGAGCACAAAGGGAAGTGTCTTTTAAATTTCCTGCCATTGATGTGTGTCAGAGTCCCAAGGTTATAACTTAGCTTTTCTTCAAGTATGAGGCATCCTTGGTATAATCAGTGAGGACATTGGATTTCACATGGCAATTTGTCTAAATGATAAAACTACAGACACATCTACTATGTCTCAGACGGGAAGGCAGTGATGGATTTATGTATCCTGAGTAATAGCCATGATGTTAATTTGCATGTAAATGACAAGCAGCTATAGTTATTGTCAGGACATTTAGAAAAGCATTGTGTAATTGAAGGTGCCAGTTATACATTTGTTGTGTTACTGAGTGACAAATCAAAGTGACAAAGGAGATTTTGGGATTAGCTGGAGGGTAGAGCACTTAAGCTGTCAGCTATTATCACTGTCTTTCCATGGAGTTTTCATTTTGGTGAGGTGCCCCACCCCCCTCCATAATGTCTGTGTTATAATGCAATTGCCTGTTATGGTTATCATCAGATCATCTAAAAGATATGTGGACATTTTTGTTAAAATGGATCTACTTGTTCCTTTTTAAGTATTAAGACAAAGCCGTATTTAACTGTATAGTTAATGATGACATTGAGTTAGTAAAACCCTAATGTAACTAAATAAAATAGTTTAGTTTATTTCTACTGAAACAAACTTTGATTACAAACAAGTAGTCTTTCTTTTTTAACAGCCTTATTGAGATAGAAATCACATACCATACAGTTCAGACCATTTTGGTGAGCTTTTCATCAGTCACCAAAAGGAGTCTTCTTTGTGGGGCTATTCTGCGTCTGGCATACCAGTTCCATAGGGAACATTTAACAGTGCCCCTGACAGGTGACTAACACATCCTGACACATAAGACCCGGGTTAGTGCTAGCAAGAAATAAGTTGTGTAACCATAAGAGAATTGGATTAATAATTATGTGGATTTGGGTCCTGGCTCTTCTCTTTCCTGTCATGACATTGCTGCTGCTAATGCATCCTTGTTAGGTTCTGATTTCCCATGTCCTTGTCCTGTCTTTATTTCTGGCTTCTTTCCCTTTGGGATACGCTAATGAGGGAAAAACATGTTAATGTTAGCTGCCTTCCTCTGTGTTTAAGAATTACCCTGCTGGAATACACTTGGTTTGTCTCCTCTGCCCTCCACAAAATGCCAGCCTTGACTTTCAGCTCTGTGCACCAACAGTTGGTTTTGGAAAGCTGTTCATCTCAGGATGTTTGCTCTCAGGAGTGAGGAGGTAGGTGATAGAAGAAGTAATTCTTTATTTGCATAGGTCTGTATTGGAAATACCATATTGGGAATACTTTGCCTAGGGGTGAATTAGACAATAGAACAGGGAAGAGACGTACAAGAAGGCAGCCAGTCCCTTCAAGGAGCTATGCATCAAACATTTGTAGAGTGGTGCATTTGAACAATTATCAATAAACTAGATTTTGTGCTACAGAATAGCCTTTGGAGTAATTTTGTAGAGAGCTTTAAAAAATTCTAACACTTGCACATCCCATTCCAGAATTCCGACTGAATTGCTCTGGAGGGGGCACTGGATATCGGGAGGTTTACAAACTCCCGCAGGTGATTCCTATATGCAGCCAGGGTGGAGAACTGCTGATTCCCCGGTGTTTTCAGCAGTCCGTCTATAGCCCTTGTTTTGGAGAGCTGTTTTGCATAACTAGACAAGCTGGAATTTTAGAATTCTAGAATCCCCAAATTCTACCTGAATCACCCTGGACAGAGATTGGGTGAGGACTGAGTTCTGGTGAGGTCTTGTTTGGGGCCCAATGCCCCTTATTTTTAGCTGGAGAAGGGAGGTGATGATGGGTGGTGGTAGTGGAATCTATCTGTCTTGGAGAAGCTGGAGAGAGAGAAATTTTGTTTTTTAAAAAATGGGTATCTGTTGCTATCTAAAAAGTTGCCTTGGTGTCAATTTTTAACAGAGACAGGAAGAATCTTAGCTTGTAAAATCATCTTCCAGCTGTGCAAAGTAAGTATGTATAGTGCATTGAAATAAGAGCCTGATAATTAGCCTTGTATTTTGGGTGGAACGCACTTGGCTGTATCTCCGTCTCCTCATTGGTGAGCTTCTTGCAAAATGGTTAAGGACACAGGCTTTGAGCTACACTGCCTGTTTCAAATCTGAGCTGTGCAATCTTGAATGAGTTACTTGACATCTCTGGGCCTCCGTTGTCTCTGCTGTTAAATATGAATGATAACAGCCCTTACTTACCCTATGGAAGGATTAAATACATCAGACCAGTCTGGCATGCCGTGATCACTCAGTATACATCAGCAGTCATTGTTATGGTTGTTTTGAGCATTCAGTGAGCTCTCAGATGTGTGGAGCAATGTAGGGAAATGAGAGATGTGATTCGTGCGTGGCAGTTCATTAACCAGGAGGAACATCTGCAGGAGGGGCAGATGTCAGGCAAGTCTCTCTAGTGAGGGATAACTTCATCTGCCCTGCCTTTTCTACTGTGCTCTGAAGAGCACAGAACAGGTGGCCGCATTTTGCCGCAGTCTGCATGAGATGAACCCCTCTGACCCGAGCCCGTCCCCCCAGGACTCCGCTGGACCTCAGTTGGCCACCATGAGACAGCTCACGGATGCCGATAAGCTGCGCAAGGTGGTCTGTGAGCTCCTGGAGACGGAGCGCACCTACGTGAAGGTACGTCTTCTCCTGCCCTCCCTCCCTGCATCCTTCCTCCCGTCCTTCTGAAGGATGAACTTGTGTGTTTATCCTGATTTTGGCTAACAGTAAAGCCAAATCATGCTAATGAAGAGTATCTTGGTCTCTCCTATGGAATTTGGCTTTAAATCTGAATGTTTCAATCTCCTTTTGTGTTTTAAGGAAGCACAGCTATTCTTGTAACAATTGATTGATATAAATAACTGATCAGTTGACTCAGAAAGGGGATGATGGTGACTATTAAGTGAGCCTTCTGACTTTTCTAAAAATGTTGTTTAGTTAACACTAAAGTTGCATTCGTTTTTGGCAAATTTAAGTAGCAGCATCGTCAAAATTACCTTTGAGTTTAGGAAGAAGGATATTAGGTCTGTTTTGTGTTATCTGTTCTGAATTTAGTTATATTTCTGTGGCTATATAATTTATTCCCATATAATTTATAATATATACAACTGTAGTTTAAAACTGATTAAAGAAGACCATTTAAAAGTGATACAAATTTTATTTAAAACTTTATTCATGAAGTGGACAGTCTCCTTTTGTAGAACTGTGAAATGGGGCTGGAGGCAAGAAGCTTTTATAGGATAAAGAATAAAGAATAAGGAAGGGACAAATAGAAAATGTCTGATTGGCTGGGGCCACACAGTCAACCTTGTTGGGGTGAGAAAGCTCCGAGTTGGCTCGGCATTTGGAAATTGGCTGCCTGGATATATTATGCTTCTGGTCAAGGGGTATGTTGACAGGGACCCAGAAGATCTCTAAATTTAGGCTTGCGGACGTAGGACCATGAGTGACTCCATCTTGGGCCTCGACAGTTATTGCAATACTGTATAATTTATAATATATTCTATAACTCTCTAACTCCTCTAACTATAATAGTTGTAGGATTATATACTTCTTTAACTGTATAATTTAGTTATGGAGAGTTATATGTTAGAACAGTATGATCTGTTTTTAATGATATGTTTTGGTCTTGAAGTCAGAGGTCAGCAAGTTATGGCCCTTGAGCCACATCCAGCTCACTGCCTGTTTTTACAGATAAAGTTTTATTGGAACACAGCCATGCACATGCATTCATGTGTGACTTAGGTAGCAGCAGAGTTAAATAGTTGTGACAGAGAACATATGGCCTGCAAAGTCTGAAATATTTTGAGAAAAGGTTGGCTCGCTTCTGCTTCAGTGGACCTTAATGACCTAAAGATTGGAATGTTAGCATTTGCGAAATAATTTTTTTTTTCCTTTACATTCTTTATAGACTTTTAGATGGGCTAATCAGATATCCTTTCAACCCTTAGGACTTAAACTGTCTCATGGAGAGATACCTAAAACCTCTTCAGAAAGAAACTTTTCTCACCCAAGATGAGGTATGGTGGAATCGTCTGAACATGGTGAGGGTCACACCGCAGCTGGACTTGGTGAAGAGGAAGGAGCGGGAAGCACACACGATACTGAGAGCGTTTAGAATTCACTGAATTGGAGTAAATAGGTCAAAGTATTGCATGTGGAGCTCTTGCGTGCGCTCCAAGAGTAAGGAGCCGCCCCACCCTCTGGTGGTGGGATCATTACCTTAAGTGCTAAGTATGGATAGAAAAAGTTTGAAATCAGAAGCAAATAAAGGCTCTGCGCACTTGTGAAATATGGGGTTGATGAAATTCTTTTCCATTTTCCAGCTTGATGTGCTCTTTGGAAATTTAACTGAAATGGTAGAGTTTCAAGTCGAATTCCTTAAGACTCTAGAAGATGGAGTGAGATTGGTACCTGATTTGGAAAAACTTGAGAAAGTTGATCAATTTAAGGTATGTCTCATCCTCAAATGAGGTAAAGCTGCCTACTCATGTCAGGGGTGGGCTGTCCTGTAGGTCAAGTCGAATCCTGATAACATCTCAGGAGGCATTGTTGCCATGGTGTTGAGTCTTCATTGGACTGGCAGTGGGGTCGGTTCCTAAGGGGAGTCTGGGAGGGGAACTGACTATGTCTCGCATGTCTGGCTAAGGTAAAAAACCAGTACCATCGAGTTGCATTAAACTGGTGTGTCTGTTGGCTTCTACTTTGGAAGATGTACCAACCTTTTATTCTACTCATGTAGGGGACTTTGATACTTGCTATTCACAAATAAGACTAGCACTCTTGGTTTTCCAGTAAACAGATTAATGTATCTTGTTCTGGGAAACTGGACAATGGAAATACTTATGGTTATCCAGGAGGAAGACGGTTTTCCAGCGCACAGGGTCCTTGCACCCTTAATGAGGATTTATGGCTAGTACCTTCGTGAGGATGCTTACAGCTTATTTCCTCCTCCTTGGCTGGCTTTCCCTTGGGCAGAGATTTCCTGTTTCCAGTCAACAAAGCTCATCGATTCATGCACAATGGTGTTGGCTTACCTGTCATCCTCATGTACTTTTAAAAAACAGATTAATTGAGGTATAATTGACATATAATACACTGCATTTATTTTAAAGTGTACAGCTTGATGAATTTTGACATATGTGTACACCTGTGAAACCGTCACCACAATCAAGATAATGAACATAATTACCACCTCCAAACGTTTTTCCTGTTCTTTTGTGATTTTTGTTTCCTTCCTGTTATGTCCTCTTAGCCACAGGCAACCATGTCTGCTTTCTGTTAACCACAGATTAGTTTTCACTCTGGAATTTCACATAAATGGAATCATACAACATTTACTCTTTTTTATGTGGCATCTTTTACTGCAAAATTATCCTGAGTTCCATCCATGTTGTGGCATGTATCCATAATTCATACTTTTTAAATCACTGAGTAGTATTACTTTGTGTGAATGTACTACACTTTGTGATCCTTTCACTTTTCTTGGTCATTTGGGTTGTTTCCAGCTTTTGGTAATTGCAAGTAAACCTGCTGTGAATATTTGTGTACAAGTTTTAGTATAAATATATGCTTTCATTTCTCTTGGGTAAGTACTTAGGAATGGAATGGTTGGATCATATGGTAAGTGTGTGTCTAACTTTTGAAGAAGCTGCTGAACTATTTTGCAAAGTGGTTGTACTGTGTACAGTCCCACCAGCTGCTCCTCCTCGCTCTTACAGTGAGGTCAGTTCATTAGTTTTAGATACTCTGATGGGTGTGTGGTGGCACCTCATTGTGTCTTGAATTTGAATTTCTCTACTGACATGATGATGAATATCTTTTTATGTGCTAATTTGCTTTCAATATATCCTCTTTGGTGAAGTGTCTGTTCAAATCATTTGCCCATTTATTGTATTAGGTTATTTGCTTTCTTATTATTGAGTTTTGAGACTGCTTCGGAAATTTTGTATGTAAGTCCTTTACCAGATATGTGATTGTAAATGTTTCCCTCTTGTCATACAGTGTCTCTCAAAAGGCAGAAATTTTTAGTGTTAATGAAATCCAATTTTCTCAGATTTTTTCTTTTTTGGGTCATACTTTTGAAATTTTGGGGGGTCATAGCTATGAAATCTTTGCCTTAACCAAGGTCATAAAGATTTTCTTCTGTGTTTTCCCCTAGATGTTCTGTAATTTGGGGATTTCTATTTAGGTCTCTGATCTGGTGTGATGTATGAATCCAAGTCTATCTTTTTGCATATGAATAATTTTTCTAGCACTATTTTTTGGGGAGTTTTTTTGGGGAGGTAGTTAGGTTTATTTATTTATGTATTTACATATTTATGTATTTATTTTTAGAGGAAGTACTGGGGATTGAACCCAGGATCTTGTGTGTGCTAAGCATGCGCTCTACCACTTGAGCTATACCCTTCCCCTCTCTAGCACTATTTTTGAAATGACTATCCTTCGGTTCTTTTCTACTAAATTCCTTTTGCACTTGTGTTGAACTTGGGTTCAGTTGTCCGTATAGCTGTGGGCTCCCTGCCCCCTTGCACTTTGACACTAGTTCTATCTAACGCTTGCAGAAACCTGGCTGTGATGTTGGTACGTATACAGGTTTGTAGGAGCCGAGGTGAAGACTGCCCCTTCAATATGGTTTTGTGTGTGTGTGTGTGATCTCTGTACAGTCCCTCTCTGCAACAGGAGCTATTTAGAATGCACACACACATTCATACAAATAAGCATATGAACATATATTCATATGTAGTTCCCTATTTTTATTTGAATATAATTCCGAACTTACAGGAAGGTTGCAATAGTACAGAGTCCCAGACATCCTTTACCCAGGTTTTCCAAACATTAACATTTGACCGCAGCTGCTTTACCCTGTCTCTCCCTCCCTATTTCCTATGTGTATTTGTGTGTATAGAATATATTTTTCCCCTGAACGATTTAAGAGTAAGTTGCAGGCGTGATACCCCTTTGGCCCTAACTACTGCATATAGCTCATTTTTTGTGTGTTTAGAAATTGTTTGGGTTAATTCATTTGTACCCTCTTCAGGGTGGTTGGCCATACTCTCCACTTGAAATACAGTTTGGTTCATTGGCAAATGAATTAATAGGTCAGTAGAACACTGTGATAAGGGCCAGTAGTTTGTCAGTTAATCAAAAAAGTTGATTAATGTGAAGCACAATGAAAATGCATTCAGACCTTAAAACACTTGGGTTTGGGGTTTTTTTGTTGTTTTTTTTGTTTTTGTTTTTGTTTTTGTTTGTTTTTTGGCGACAGTTCTTTTTTTTTTAACTTAAGTATAGTTGATTTACAATGTTGTGTTAGTTTCAGGTGTACAAGAAAGTGATTTAGTTATACCTGTTTTATATACAGTATTGTGTATCTGTTAGTCCCAAACTCCTAATTTATCCCTCCTTGCCTTTCCCCTTTGGTAACCATAAGTCTAGAATACTTGGTTTTAATCTAAAATGTCTAATCTAAAATGTCTGAAAACATTCATTTTATTCATTGAGTAGGCTTTCGCTATGGGGCCAGTTCTTGGAGTTTAGAATCGGATGATCACTTTAGGAGAATTTCATTATCAGAACTGTGGTGTGAGCATGACTGTATTATAAGCAGAGTTTTTCTAGGGAGGGATTGGTGTATGATCCTTTTAGCACATTCACTCTGAGCAGCCACATTTTAAGCCTCTTCCCCGACCTTCACATCACTGGTTTATTGCATAACCTGACAATCTCCGTGCCACCTGTAAGGCATGACAGCTGTGCACCTGGAATATTCACAGCCCTGGGGCTGCTCTCCAGCACCTCTGAGTTGGCCTCGGACAGTCAGTGTTCACTCCTAAACCTGTGACTGCTGGTTTCTGCCATTGCTGCTTCCTTTAAATCCTGATTGTATATTTGCTAAAAATATAAAACCTTGTTAAAATGTTCAAATTGTGTCATAGACAGCACTAATTCTCAGACAGTATTAGGAAAAAAATTGGTTCTGAGGCCAAGTAAGTTTTGATAAAATTTCCCCCTTGGAAATCTGCAATGTCCATCAGCCAGTAAGAGGCTCCATGAGGTCCTACAGCAGAGAAACACAGAGGAAATGCAGTCTGTGTATAAACTCCTCGTGTGGTGCACACTTTGTGCTCTGAGATCATTTTTTAAGGCAGGAAGAACAAATGAATACTTTAATGTTCTGTGTTTGCTGTGTAGGAAGTGCTTAGTAAACACTTAGTTAAGTAGATAAGTGACTTGATAGGGCTAAAGTGAAGGGTTGCATTTAGAGCTTTTTCTTCTACAACTTTTCTTACTTGATTCTTGCTTGTGGCTCAGAGGATCACTGTCCCTGCAAAGTCTGACTGCCCCTCCCGATGCCCTTTCCATCCAGGGGGTGAGGCTTGGGGAGGGATGAGGCTTGAAAAGTAAAGGAAAAAACATGCAGGAAATGAATTTAGGCCTCTAATTACCAGGTATGTGTGGTTCATATAAACCTTTTTTTGTGTTTGTTTTTATTTATAGTCTCCTAGCATTTGTTCATTTAATAAATTGTTCATTTTATAAATTATACTTTGTGGAACCCAACTGATCACTCAACCAAAATCTTTTTTTTTTTTTCTTTTTTTGGCTTGGAACCTAACTTTTAAATTCTAAACCTAAATACGCAATACCTCTTTTTGAACTAGACTAGATCAATGGGAAACCCAAAGAAGGTGTTTTTCTGAGGCCTGTTTCATACATGTGTAGAAGTTGTGTAGGATAAAAGGTATCTTACCTCAGGCATGTTAAATCCCTAGTAGGGAAGGCTTCCACCTCGGCTTGAGCCTTTGGGGGCAGAGGGTGTGGGGTGGGAGGTGACACCCGATTCCTGTTCCTGTTCTGACCTGCTCCTGCCAGAAGAGGGCGTGGCGTTGGAGAGGGTGCAGGCAGTGATGAGGGAAATGTGTTTTCTATTTTGGGGGTCATATGCATTTCCTGCCTTTATTTGGCTTGTCATTTCCATCTCCCAGCAGAAACTAATGAGAGAATTCAGGAGATTTCTGTCTTTTCCAAAATGCCGTGTCTGCTTTCTCATTAGCATTCACACATCCCAGATAGGGCATTGAAAGACACAAGCCTGGAAAACCAGTGACACCTTGACTGTAATTACTGAGAAAGCCAAATCCAGCATCTACTGCACAAACATGTGAGGCCATCAGTGGCAAAGACAGGCTGTGACAGGTGTGAATAATGCTGATTTGTGGGGAGGGTCAGGCAGACGGGAGCTCCTGGCTACATCCTGCTTATATTTTTGGATGGGGAGGAGCACGAACTAACTGTACTGTTTTTCATTAAATCCAGAAAGTGCTGTTCTCTCTGGGGGGATCCTTTCTGTATTATGCTGACCGCTTCAAGCTCTACAGTGCCTTCTGCGCCAGCCACACGAAGGTCCCCAAGGTCCTGGTGAAAGGTGAGGCCTGGGAGGACTGGGCAGCAGTGGGCATGTGAATTGTCAGTTCACCTTTGTGTGGTGGACTGTTTTGGGGGGCTTTTGGTCAGAAATCTGAGTCATTGTTGTGCCCGATAGATGTTCCAGCAAGCAACAAATAAGGGTACAGTTGTCCTTTGGTATCCACGGGAGATTGGTTCCCGGACCTTCCATGGGTACCAAAATTCGAAGATGCTCAAGTCCCTTATATAACATGCATAGTGTTTGCATATAACCTACGTACATCCTCCTGTACACTCTAAATCAACTCTAGATTACTTATAATACCTAATACAATATAAGTGTCATGTAAATGCTTTGTTAGTGTGCAGAAGATTCAAGTTTTGCTTTTTGGAATTTTCTGGAATTTTTTCCCCGGATATTTTCTATCCATGGTTGGTTGAATCCACAGTACAGAACCTGTGGATATGGAACCTGCGGATACGGAGGGCCAACAGTACTGAGAAATGAAGAGCATTAACATCTTGAATTACCAGTTTTGTCAATTTTCTTATAATGAAAGTTTCCACTCCAATCCTTGGGGCCACAATTGATGAGTCATTTTGCAATTATGCAAAAACATAGGGGGTTTAGCAATTCCCTGCTTTATTTCTATTTTTTATTAATTTCATCATAATCTACCACACTTCACACACCTTTTTGTGGACTTTCATCTTTCCCTCACCCATTTTTGTTCCCAGGTGTGTGATCATAGTCACCACCATCACTGCTAAAACTGTTTCAATTATTCACAAAAATCACTCAAGTTGCAATTATATCTTGTGCCGAACAGAGTAGAATTTTTGTACTGACCAGCTCCTTTTCCCAAGTGTTCTGGAGGGGATGACAGAGTGTTCTGAGTCTCCAGAAAGTTGTCTTCCTTCCATGGTTCTGCATGTGGCTGTTGAGGACAAGTTAAAGGATTAGAAAGACATTTACTTGGTAAACTGTAGGACCAATAGGAAGTTCCATTTCAGTGAATCTCTGGAAATCAGCCTGCTCTTCCTTGACACTTTACTGTGGCTGCCATGTAAATAGCTGCTAAATATATAAGTCATTTACTTATATTTATGTCTGCTGCCAAAGAGAATGAGCTTGCCTTAATTCAAAACCTGTTATAAGAAGTATTAGTAGAACACAGGTCTCTGGATTACAGAAGATCCTGCCCCAGATAATGCCATACTTAATGATAATGATAGTCTATGCAAAAGAGTCCTAGTTTAGCACAGAAATTTAAAGGGAACCTGGGAATTTCCTTGCCCTGCTGCATGGCCCCATCTGTGGTTTTACACACGTTGTGTTGGTCTTATGGGTCTCGGCTCTCTGTGTGTCTTCTCACATTATGAGAGTGTTAACATAACAATTTTAGAGCATTTTGCTCTGTGGTAAAATTATGTACTCATCACAGTCCTTAGAGCAATTTGTGTTATTTTTAATCACTCCATTAGATTAAACTCTGCCCCTGTAGATTTTTCTTAATTTCGAAAACATTCTTTTTTGCACCTGAAAAATATTATCATATCATTCAAAACCATCCCTTAAAACATTACATATGACCCACATTTTTCTAATGGACAAACATGCCAAGCGGATGAAGAGAACTCTGAGAACAAAAAGCACGTCTGTGATTCCTAAAAGACCACAGCGAGATTGCCTGGGGGTGACACTTCAGCTCACAGAGAACTGAGACCCATGCCCTCTTCTGCCCCGATGTGAAATGTAGATGATGGGTGGTACGCTCATAGCCATGTTTCTGGACTTGAGGATTTTAGGGGGAATCCCTAGACCCCCTGTGGACGTGGACCAAGACTTGGGATGTCCACAGAAGCCATAGTTTCCTCACGCATCAGCTCTGGGCCTGGATGCACCGCCCAGGCACGTGGGCCCCTCCTCAGCGACCTCATCCCCAGTCCTCTTTCTCTTTATGGATGTGGTGGCCGGACCCGTGGAGTGTGAGTCCTCTTAATGGGGCTTAAAAGGGATGAAAAGACAGTGGTCTTGACGAGGCCTTCCCCCCATGGTTGCTGGTTTCCCTAACCCGACAAAGATGGAGGAATGATTTTACAATTTCATGACACCCTTTTACAACACCCTCACCTCTTAGCTCACGTTCCTAATCACTGGAGATGGAAATACATTTTTGTTAGAAGCTTTAAAAAAAAAGTTTGCCTACCGTTAAGTCACTTTGATATACTGTCCTTTCCACTTCCCATTTTTTTTGCCCTCACTCCAGTCTCTCTCTTCGCCATTTCTTTGCACCTAAAAGACATAAGCCGTGTCTTCCTAATTTTCCACTGGCAGGTGCCTTTCTGCTTGTCTGGAGACGCACAACTTCCCAGGGCGGCTCCTCAGCCCAGCTGGGACGCAGGTAACAGCCCGGCTGGTGAGGAAAGTGCCTCCTGAGTTAACTTAGGCCCAATATATGTTTCCTTCTGAGATAAATCATAATAGCTGCAGCACTGAACTGACACAGAACAGAACCTAAAAGGCGTTCCCTGCGGGAGATGCGGCCTTGCTCCAGTTACCAGAGCTGCAGGGTGCTGCTGCTTCTGCTTCCCTGCCTTCTCTCCAAAGAGGCTCTCCCAGCAAGGAAAAGCTTGAAAGTTTAGAAAAACCAGTGTGAGGAGTGTTTTAAAACGTAGGCTTTCTTGTTGTTCAGATATGGTGAGGCCAACAGACTGGGAGATGATTGCCATCAAAAAGATAGCTTGTTACTCACGATTCAAGAGGAGGGGGCATGCCATGCCCTTCAGGGCCACATGGGGAAGCACCAGGGTCGACCAGGGGGCAGAGGGCATGAGCAGAAAAGGTGGGCAAGAGCCTTTTCTGTGGTTTCTGCAGGAAGGAAGAGGTGAGGCAGGGTGAACAGGCCTAGAATTGGCCCGTCTGAAGAATCTCAGCAGGCTCTGGGGTAAAGGGGCTGTCCTGAGTTGTCTGGTACCTGGCCCTGGGGTGATTAGGGCAGGGGGAATATTGGACCAGAGTATAAGTGTCTAATGGAAGAGAGATGGGGGCAGGTGGCTCTGGATTGATTGGTTTGCATGTGAAAGGTGTGTTCCTAGGTGAGTCCTGTACCGTCTCTAGGAATTGGCCAGCTCTGGGATGGGCAGTCTCCCTGTTACTGAACCAAACTTGGGTCCACTTGCCTGTGTGCAGGGAAGCCTGTCTACTAACGCCAGATTGTGGTGAAAGAAAGTGCAGTGTTTAATGCAGGACACCGAGCAAGGAGTCAGGGCAGTTGGTGCTCAAAGGGCTTTCTGGGGAAGGTTTTCAAGGACAGGGTGAGGGAGGCGGGTTGAGGGATGTGCAGTCTGCTCACAGACTTTCTTCTGATTGGTTGGTGGGAGGTAACCTGCAGTCAATATCATCAACCTTCTGGTTCCAAGCAGTCTGGGGTCTGTGTGCTTGTGGGCAGCATACAGTTAACTTCTGCCACCTGGCGGGGGTTGCAGTACTGCAGAACAGCGCAAAGGGTCCAGCTCAGAATACTGAGGAAGAACAAAAGGTCCCAGACTCTGTTTAATGGATCAACTATTATTTTGTCTTGCTTGACTGTTTTCCCTTCTTTCTGCATTTTCTCACTTTTCTGATTAAAGATACTCTTTGGAACTTGGGAAAGCCTAGGAGACTAAGGTTTTTCCACAGTGAAGAGGCAGGCGGAGGACATGGGGTGGGGTGGTTGAGGGGTGAATCTGCCCCACAGGGTCCTGCACAGTTATATCTCCAGGATCGGGAAAGCCCCAGACGTCAACATACCAGAACAAGAAGACGTTCTTAACACAAGGACAATAAACAGAAGCCCCTGAAAATCTCTGTGTGTAGGATTTACAGACCCTGTTACCCCTTACCTCATCGGGAACCCCCCCCCAATAAATAAATAAGTAAATGTAACCGACAGGCCCTTCCAGGTGTCCCTCTGAGCCCTCCTTCCCTCCTCTGACCACTCACTGTACCCTCAGCCCTGCGAAAAGGCACCTTGGAATGAGTGAGTGAGGTGCTAAGAAGGGAGTCCCTGGGCCGTTCCGCCCCGACACCCTGTGTTCAAACTCTTCCAGCCAAGACGGACACGGCTTTCAAGGCGTTCTTAGATGCCCAGAACCCGAAGCAGCAGCACTCGTCCACTCTGGAGTCTTACCTCATCAAGCCCATCCAGAGGATCCTCAAGTACCCACTGCTGCTGAAGGAGCTTTTTGCCCTGACGGACGCGGAGAGCGAGGAGCACTACCACCTGGATGGTGAGCCGCCGGCCGCGCCTGCCCCTCGCGCTCCTTGCCCCCCTAGTCTCCGCGTCACCTTTTCGTCTGTTCCGTGACCTGTTTCCCTCTAGTGGCCATCAAGACAATGAATAAGGTTGCAAGTCACATCAATGAAATGCAGAAGATCCATGAGGAGTTCGGGGCTGTGTTTGACCAGCTGATTGCTGAACAGACGGGTGAGAAAAAAGAGGTAAGGACCCCCCACCCTCTCCCCGTTCTTCCCAGCGTATCTGTCAATAGAGCTGGATTCCTGTGTGTGTGTGTGTGTGTGTGTGTGTGTGTGTGTGTGTGTGTGTGTGTGTGTGTGTTGAAGGTTATTTGTAAGTACAGTAGTTAGGACGATAGTGTTTTTGTTGGTGGCACTTTTATCTTTACCCAAGGCTATGATGTGAGCTTTCTTCCTCAGCTGAACTATTTCTTAATATGGGAAATGTGTCCTGACTGCAGCCCTTCACCCTGGAGACCTCTGGTTTTGTTTTGTGTTAAATGAGAGAGTGAATTTCCACGACCGTAACTTGGGCTGTTTCTTTAAACACCCATTAAAGGCCAAGGCTGTATCCCCAGAGATTAGGATAACTGGCATGTAGCAGGTGCTCAATAAATATTCACTGATTGAATGAAAGTTTCAAATGAATCTGAATCTTTCCTTTTTTTAAGTTGCTGCCTGCAAATCTACTTAGAAGGAATAGTCACAGGAACAAATATACTTGAGAAAAACGTAGCGTGAACTATGAGTTGTGCCTGAATCATTGAGAAGAGCTTGCGTGAATAAAAATGCTGTGAATACTGAGATGAGTCAGATGGAGATGATATGTAATGATGTTCATCAAATGCCTCTGCACCTCCTGATTCGATTGGAATGTTGTTCTCGTTTTGCTTTCTGCCTCAAAGAAGAAGACAAGCTGGGAGGGATCTAGGAAGAAAATCTCTCTTGCTGTGATTAGAAGGAGGGAGGGGGAAAGGCAGTGGGTGGGGATGGGGCAGGGAGCAGGGCTTGGCTCTTTAGGCAAGAGAAAACAGCCTTACGTTCAGAGATGTAAAGTGTTATTATCCAGGTTCACGCTTATGTCCTCAGTGAAACAAAACACATTTTTGGACTATTAAGAGATGTAAAAGTGAACATATATAAGGAATTTATTTCACTCATCTGTTGTGGGGGAACCTGGCGGGTGGTGTAACAGTTCATTGGAAACTGTCGAAATAGCACAGGTCTGTGTATGTAGTGAAGAAATGTTGAGATGATTTGTGAATGGAGATAAATTGGACATTACAGGGTTGGACTCTGATAGTCCAGGGTGTGCTGTAGAGGGTGCATAGTTTTCCACTGAAACACAAATAATTTTTTCTACATGATATTTCAGGCAGGGCATGAGAATGTTCTCAGTCTACCAGGTAGATAATTTAATCTATTCGAGTAGAAAAGATGGACACTGCTACTTTGAATTTAGTCTCATTTTCTTGTAAAACTTTTGTAGTAAGAAAACCATACCATGTTTATTAAAGAAAAGGGCACCGTACCGAAGAAGGCAAGAAGAAAATTATCTACAATCTCAAAACGCAAAACTTATGTTTTGATGGTTGGGTGTTTAATTTTTTTTTAAATTATATATATTCTTTGCTTGGATTGAATATTGAGTATAGTTTTTTCTATTTTATTGAATATTGTGGAAGCTATTTTGTACTTTGATTTCTTTTATATTGAACAAAGAATTATTTAATTTTCATGTTATTTTAAATTATTCAAAAGTATCATTGTGTAATATTTTATTGTGTGGCTGAACAATGATTTCCTTAATTCCTATTATTAGGCAATTCTTTTCATTTATTGACTACAGTGAATAACACTGCAAACGTTTTTGATCATAAGGCTTCCTCTGTGCTTGATGTATTTTAATTTATTTCATTTTGACAAAGGGTGAATTTTTTGAGGTCATGGAAATGAACATTTTCATTGTATTTCATTACATTTTTCATTATATTCCAAACTGATTTCTGGATTTTAATCATCTTGAGGGCAAAGGACCATTATGCTAAGGACTAGAAGGTGATATAGATCGCAGATTGCAAATAACTTAGAAAAAAATTTGAATGTGATTCAAAAGTCAGAGACTATAAAAGGGGATATGGCTTTGGTGAAACTGCCTGTCCTCTAAAGTAAAATTCTGACAACCAAGTGAGAAATCTTTCCAGCGAGGAACAAAGAGATATAGTTCTATACAAAGCAGTCTCTTCTGAGCAAGGATCTTGTTAGGGTTAAAAAAAAAAAAAGTACGAAAGATGGAAGGAGGGACATTTGACTACATAGCAGTATTACAGAATAGGCCATATCAGTGTTAGGACATCCAAAGACCACAAAAATGTAGGCTTGGAGAAGATGCCAAAGGGACCAATGGAAGATCATGCTTCAGCACTCTAGGAAGGATAAGAAAGAGATGGCACCCCCTAAAAAAAGGGACCTGAGGTGTCATAGCCAAAGACAAGTGCTTACTCAAGGACAATGACTCAGGTTCTACTTGATCTCTTTTTTCTCCTTTGTGGAGAATAGTCTTCAAACTGGAAAGGATAGAGTGGTCTTGATTCCACAAAAATAAAACTGTAGGGAGAATGGGTCCTGGGGAAATAGTGTGCTCTGTGCCATGATCAGTTGTAATTCTGCAGTGCCACTCACAGCAGAGTGTTGGAACAGCCGTGGAAACTTAGGGAGGCAGACATTCAGACATACACAAGTTACTTCCTGATTTTCACAAAGGTGATTCCTGATCATTAAGTAACCTTTTAATGATAATATCCAGAAAAATCCTAGTCTGGCTCTGTGAGCAGTTTGTAAACAGCTAGGAATGGGACACTTGTCAGTATCTGCTGGGAATGGTCAGCCTAGACTGAAATGGTGACATCCCGGGACACAGGGTACCTGATGTTGTCACCAGCCAGCTTTCCTCAGGAGGTCCCTGGAGGCAGATGTGTTCACAGAGAACGAAACAGACAAAGAAATAGTTTTATGATGGAGGTGGGGCTTCATCCCCTACCCCCAGTTAAACTCTGGTGAGTGACCCACATAGAGCATCCCTTTTGCTCAGGTTGGAGGAAGGAAAAGCCGAAGAGGGCATTTCCCCTTAGAAGCAGTGGTCAGAAAACCTGGCTCAGCAGGGCATCCCAGTCCTTGCTGGAGCAGAGGCTCCTTAGTGGAACTTAGTCTTAGGGTTTTGATGGAAGGCGACCAATGGAAGGCCAGGGTAGAGGCTGCTGGCTGGAGGGAGCAGCCCTGACCCCCTTATTACATTTACAAGTGGAAACTTGTCGAGAGAGAACCATTTGCATTGGTACTGTATCAGCCCATTTTGAGCGGGTAACAAAGAACTCAGAATCTTAGTGTTCGTGACAACAAATATTTATTTCCCTCCCAGTGTGTGGGCCAGCTGAGCTTTGGCTTGTCTTGGTGCGCTTCAGAGCTTAGGGCTCAGAGGGTTATATGTCTCTTCCTTCTAGGATCCAGACTGAAGCAGCAGTGGCTGTCTTGGGCATGTCCTTCCCATGGTTGGAAGGCAGATGCTCAGGAGGGCTGGTGGAGACTTACCATGCCAAGTTCAAGGCCCAGCCTATATGGCCAAGCCCAGAGTCTTCAGAGCTTGGCGTAGTCTAGTGGAAGGCACTAGAAAATTACATGGCAGAAGGTGCAAATATATAATTCATTAGAGGGAAGGAGTCGAATTTGGCCAGTGATCTACCCCAGTGACCTTTAATCACTCTTAAAGACATTCCCCCCTAAGGCTGTGGCCCAGAATGGTGCCCAGGAATTTGACTTATGTGTATAAGCAGTCCCTTCTGTGGGTGTTTGGAGCATGAGTAGTGGAGACTGTCCTGGGAGTTTGGTTGACTAGTTGCCTAATGTGTACAAAGTAATATAGTTGCTTGATGTTTTTAACCACTGACTGTACCACTAATAATATGGCTCAATAATAATTAGAGTAATTACTATTAGTATCATGATCCCAGTTATTATAGTGGCAGTAATACCGCTGTGTTCTGTACTGCTGGAGCCCCGGCTCCACACTGTAACCTGGCTTGGTGGCTTGAGAAAAGGGCAATGCCAAACCACACTGTGTTCCGGGGAGGGCTGCTCAGTTGCTGCTGTATCTAGATACCCAGCCAGATCAAAAGCAGCAAAATAAAATGGAGCCATTTGTTCTTGTGAAGCCCAACGTCAAGTTTTCAACTATTCAAAATGCTGCCTTCCTATTCACGACAGCCAAGACTGGAAGCAATCTAAATGTCCATCGACAGATGATTGGATAAAGAAGTTGTGGTATATGTATACAATGGAATACTACTCAGCCATAAAAAAGAGTGAAATAATGCCATTTGCAGCAACACGGAGGTACCTAGAGATTGTCATACTAAGTGAAGTAAGTCAGACAGAGAAAGACAAATATCACATATCGCTTATATGTGGAATTGAAAAAAATGAGACAACTTATTTACGAAAGGAGAAACAGACTCACAGACATAGAAAGTAAACTTAAAGTTACCAAAGGGGTAAAAGGGTGAGGAGTGATAAACTAATTGTTTGGGATTAGCAGATACAAACTACTGCACATAAAATAGATAAATAACAAGGTCCTACAGTATAGCGCAGGGAACTATATTCAATATCTTGTAGTGACCTATAATGAAAAAGAGTATGTGTATATGGGTGATGGAATCTCTGTGCTGTACACCAGAAACTAACACAACATTGTAAATCAAAAACTGCAATATAAATAAACAAACAAACAAATAAATAAATAAATAATAAATGTTTTATAAAGGCCAACAAACACCCCAAAATGATGCCTTAAGGGAGAAGGAATCAGGCTTGGTTTCTGTGGCCGCAGAGTAGAAGCAAGAGGCTGATGGGCAAGGGCTTCAGGGAGGCATATTCGGGGAAGACCCTCCTGCCAATCTGTGGTTTACCAATAGGAAGGACCATGGGCCCTGATTGCTGTGGAGCCTTGTGCTCTAACCTGTTTGCACAGGGAGCACATTGAGGGACCAGATGATCTTCCCAGCTGTGATTACGCTGCTGAGTAGGTGGGAGGGTGGCATTTTGGTAAACTTGGAAGTGGATCAAGGACTCCAGTGAGAAAGGCAAACATGACTATTGTGAGGCGGGAACCGGCAGAATCTCAGGATCATCGCATCACGACGGCTCCACAGGGAGCAAAGGAACTTGTCCGTCTAAGATGGGTTCTAGCATTTGACTTGAGGGGGCAGGACTGGACCTCAGGGTTTCTAAGGATCCCAGAGCTCACCCTGCGCATGCTTGGAGGGCAGTCTTCAAACTCCTCTGTCGGCTTCTTTTTCCTCCTCTAAAGTGAGATGAAATCTTTAAAATGAGTTGGAAGAATAAGAAATAATTGATTCCACTGCTTCCCAGAAGACTCTGGCTCCAAAGGGATTTAAACTCACAGGTGGAAATGGCTACAGTTCCCTGGGGTAGATCTCTGCCGTTGATGGCCGTTTGTCCCCCCTGAGAAACTGTCTCTATTTGAACACAAAACTCCAATTGGGTAGATCAGTTTTCACAGATTTACTACGTGCGAATTTTGGAACCCCGATTGTTACCTTTTTGCCAGCTTATTCTTGAAATTCTGGTAGAAAAACACAAGATAAAGGAAGAAAAGATGACCAGGTGTGTTTAGAGACAATATTTTCATAAAGTAGGATTGACATCAGCCTGTTGAATTTTCAAACGTCACGAAAATCTGAGTGCTTCTAACAACCACCCAGTAAGCTTTACCCTGTCCCTGGTTTTCAGGTTGCAGATCTGAGCATGGGGGACCTACTTTTGCACACCACCGTGATCTGGCCAAACCCACCAGCCTCGCTGGGAAAGTGGAAAAAGGAACCAGAATTGGCAGCTTTTGGTATGTATCAGGGTTTGGAGGGGAAGAAGGAGGCTGGCTTATTTTTCAAAATAAGTTAACATTTATTTTCCAAGACACAGTTTATTAAAGTAGAGTTAATCACACTTATCTGCATTGTCTTCCTGCCGTAGCCACCAACATGTCACAGGTACTAAATTAAACCTTCCGGCTAAGTGTGACCTGTGTGGCCACCCAGCTACATTGGAGGGAGAGATTGGGTGTTCAAGTCGACCCCAGGTATAGACATACAGGCAGGAAAAGATTTTTTTTTTTTTTTTTACGTTGCTGTTGCTGCTGCTGCTGCTCTGAATATCTTTTCAAAGCAATGAGTTAATAAAAAGCCAAGGAAAAATCAAGTGAAAAATCAAGACAAAGCCGTTTCTGAGACCCACAATCTAGTGTCTTTTATTCTCTCCCCGACTCTGCATTGTTGTATGTTGTGATGCCAGGATTCAGGACATGGTTCTCAGCTCACCTGTTGTGGCAACACTGGGTGCCTCGATCAGTTACGAGGTACTTCTCCATCACATCGTGGCTGATACTAGCAAAAGTAGAGATGTTCATGAATGATTCATTTTTCAGTAAAACAGTTCTGATGGCTGCAGTTGGTGCAATTAGAAACCTCACGTGGTTGTACTGGAAAATGCTTTTTGAGAGAGAAAAACTATGGGTTAGCGCACTGGGCATAATTCAGGCAGTACAGCTCACTGTTGTGTGTAAAGCTTGTACAGCATGCGGTGTTATAAACGATCAACCACCATCCATGGTCAACGGCCATGCTTTTGTTTTACCGTGTCTTTTCCTGGCCTCCCTGTCAAAGAAGCATGGGCAGGAACACAGCATAAAGGAAGTCTAGGGTTTCTAATCTCCTTCCTTTTACCTTATTTTTCCAGGCGAGGGGGTGGGGGAAGGGGGATGTGGCTTACTGCTGCTTTAACTGAACCCTCTTTTTCTTTACGATGTGAACAAAGCATTCCCAAATGGAACATCCTAGTGATGTTAAAATCAGAGCACTTAATACAAAGATTTATTGGACTTCCTAATTAGATCACTCAGCCTTATTGAAAACCTTCGTGATATTCCTAAAAATTTCAAAGAGCCACTGTAGCTGTTGGTGCTGTTTCATTAAAAATAACAAAAAAGCATATGAGTGTGAAAGAAAAACATGACTAAATATGACATACAGAGGAGTACTGGGGGGTTTTTCCATGTCGGTGTTTTTTGATAGGAGTAGGTGTTTTGGAAAGGGGGAGGGATATAATTTCAAGTTTGTTTGTTTGTTTTTTCCATCATTACCAGTTGTGTTACTTATTGCAGTTTCTTCTTGGAGAGGTCTGGGAGCTTGCTGAGGCTTCTTGGCAGGTCATGGGTGAGGTGTAGGATTCTGAAGGAATTAACCAAATCATCTGCCTCCCGTTTCTGCCTCCAGGCTAGAGATGAACAGTTCCAGTGGTCACCGTTGGCATTTTTCCTGTCTATGTCCTGAATTGTACAGATGTCCAGTTGTTAGAAAGAAACAGATTTAGAATAAGAAAATCATTGGAGTAGGGGAATGTAGGGGATTGGCAAACTTACTCTGTAAAGGGCCATGTAGTCAGTATTTTAGGCTTCCCGGACCAAGAGGCCATATGTAGCCAGGCGCAGCCTGTGTAAACAAATGAGCAGTGGTACTGGTGGCTGTACGGAACAGGTGTCGGACCTGAGTTTGCCAGACTGTGGAAGAAAGGGTTCACGAATATGTCAGTTTTGAGGTTTGGGGCTTTAGGTGCCGCTTGGTGCACAGGCTCAGCGGGGGGCAGTGTGTGCTCCCTGCCCCGCAGGGTGTTTACCAGAGGGAGGCACAGGGTGGGTGTCCGGTTGTGGATGGAAGCTGCCTCCTCCGGTCCCACTGCCAGCAAACCCCGCAGGGACCACGGTTAGCAAGGGAAGACTGCCCAAGACTCACAGGAGGAAGGAAGCAAGCACCTTATCCTCTCCTGAGTCACAGCAGAGAAGGCGGAAGGATTACAATCTGGATTATGAGTGAAGGCAGACTGTTGTCATCATAATGAGCTTATTTATGGATTCCCAGTCCTTAAAAGGTGGCAGTTTGGGTGAGATTTTTAAGCAGCAAGGCAGAACTCACAGAGACTTAGAATTGCGTTTTGAAACAAAAAGAGTTGCTGCGAAGGAAGTTAATTACATCAAACAGGCAGCTTTGGGGCTAAGACATGTTTGTCTTCTGTTTCCCGTTTAAACGTCTGATCTCAGGAAATAGTGCAGCTTTCTTCTGAAACTAAGTTGACCGGCTGCCAACCCAGCACCTTGCTGTTTTCATTCCCAGGATGACTCCTATGTACTTGGTGTTGACGATCATCACCTTTAAAAGAATGAAAGACATGGTTTGTTTAGGCCTTCAGGCTGGCGAGGGCAGCCAGGAGTTTTGGAGATCAAGGCCATGTCTGAAGGGACTGACAGCACTTGGAGTCAGTTGAGTGAGAGGAGCCCCTGGGATCAGGGAGGAATTAAGGCAAAAGTGTTCAGAGCCCAGGCTGAGGGTCACTTTGGCCCCCACACTGTGACCCAAGATGGTTGAGGTAAACCAGTGCAGACCAGTAGCCTTCTTAGGGTCACGGCTACACGCTTGCTGAGCTGTGGTCCCAATGGGATGGTGGGTCTTCTGAGACTCAGATTACTGGACACCCTCACCCTTTCCCAGCGTGGGGCTCTCTCACTTTCAAAGGGACCTGCTGTCCTGGCCACTGTGATTTCTGAAGGCTTCATGGCAAGGACAGAGGGCCTGCTCAGGTGGTGATGTCCCGCCTCCACGCAGAGCGGTGTGGCCTCTGAGGGTCAGAGGGAACCTCACAGGCTGTCCTCTGGGATTCTTAAGAGGTCAGATGCTTTAAGTTGTGAAGGGCTGGGGACAGTCCAGACCCAATGACTGGGGGTCAGTTTCTTTGTATCCTAAGGCTTCTTTTCTTGCAGTGGAGATTAGAGCGATCTTACCCAAAAGGAGACTGACCCATCGTAAGTAGGATAAAAAGTGAACCAGGCACGTTGGATTGCTCTCCAGAGGGCCTGGGAGCCTGTCCCTGAGAACTCTCTGAAGCTTTGCTCCCTTTGTAATTCTGTGCCTGGTATACCAGATGTGCCCCGTCCAGCTGCTGTGTGACTGACGACGTTCCTGTTATGCCTTGGGGTCACAGTGTGAAGGGAGATGGAGACGCCCATACAAGGAGCCAAGGATGGGCTGGGGTCCCCCTTCTTACTGTTCTGGGCGCCAATTCTTCTTTCTCCTCCAGGAGTCAGAATCGCTGAGTGTTAAACATGCTTGGCATTGTTTAAGGAATTCAGTGAACCATTATGCATAACGCCATTGTATCTCCCCCTGCCCCTAAAGAATATAAGAATAAAACTACATACTTCAATTATAAAAAAGATTTTATCAATAGACGCAGGGAAAAAAAAAGAACAAAACTGTATACTCCCTGCTTCTAAATAGCTTAATTGTGATTCATCCTGTTTGGAACATTCTACTTCTTCCAAACAGGATGAATCACAATTAAGTAGAGTAACATTCTACTTCCTAAACTAATTTTCATTTCAGTCAAAATGATGAATTCTATTCCCTGAGTTAATGAACTTTCTCTGTGGGTGTGATCTTAGCTTAATTTGCATAAATGTAGATTAAGCATCATTATTGCTATTACTGACGTTTGTACTGTTCGTTCAGCTGCTGAACTAGTCTATTTTTGTTAAATGTGTATAAGCTGAAGTTTTAAGCTTGAAGTGATACCATAGTTAAAAATACTATATTTTACCCAAAAGTTTCCAGCAGGGCAGGAAGCATTATTTCCATTGATTTAGGCTTTGGGTGTTTATCTGGAACCTGGAAAATTTTGTCTCAGTAGATTTTTGCATCTCTCAGATGTGACGAATGAGTGGAGGACGCGGTGGAGCTGGTACCTGGGACTCTCTGTCCTCTTCATAACTGTAGTGTTTGTCACCACAAGTTATTGAAGTAAAGGGGAAAACCCAACACATTATGTGCCATAACAACCTTTATTTTATTTTTTCCAGTCTTCAAAACTGCTGTGGTCCTTGTATATAAAGATGGTTCCAAACAGAAGAAGAAACTGGTAAGACTTCTTATTTCACTCCATAGTTTGAAAACATCTCCCTTTCTATCTGCTTCTCAGTTGTATCTGCCTAATTATAATTCTGCACCTCTGTCAAGCATGAATCTTTTATGATTTTTTTTAAAAGTGTTGCCAAGGGCAACCAATCCTGCTTCCTGCAGCAGGCTAACGTTTAGAGCGTGAAAGTCAATAGCTGTTACGCCTATCATGGCCAGAGCCTTCTTAACACTGTTTTTTTTCCTTTCCCTGTTCTTCCTGTTCTGTTCTTGTTTTGGGATCCCTTTTCTCCTCTTTCCTTTGTCTCTCTTTTGCCTGAATTTGGTTAGCAGGCTTATTGTACACCCTTAGCATTTTTACCACTTGGCCTCTTGCTTTCTGCTGGGGCAACAACAGTGCAGGCATGGGAGCAGAACTGGGTTCCAGCATCACTGGTTTAGAAAGTGTGGGGGTTCCGTCCAGGCTGAGCAGATAGTTCTCATGCACCTAGTTCCTTCTCTTCCTGCAGGTAGGATCTCACAGGCTTTCAATTTACGAGGACTGGGACCCCTTTCGATTTCGACACATGATTCCTACCGAAGCTTTGCAGGTTCGAGCTTTGGCAAGTGCAGGTAAACTCTGAAGCGTGCTGGGTACATATTTCTGTGGGTGTATGAATTGTGTTTCTGAATCCACGCTCTTGGTCTAGCCACCTTATCTTTTTCCTTCTTTGCTTAACTCTCCTTTCCCTCAGCCTCTCCATTGCCTCTTATCTACCCAGACATTTATTAAATACTTGAGCTAACTACTGTATATAACATAAACAAGAAGATTCTACTGTATAGCGCAGAACTATATTCGATATCTTGTAATAGACTATGATGAAAAAGAATTTGGAAAGGAATATATATTATATATATATATATATACACACATGTATGTAACTGAATCACTTGCTGTACACCAGAAATTAACACAACATTATAAATTGATTGGAAAAAATACAGAAAGGTTGGGTGGAAATATAACTACTTCCCACCTAAGTAAATAAATAAATAAATAAATACATACATAAATAATTGAATGAATGAACTAAGTGAATGAAGGTAAATTGCCTTTAATATTGTACCCAGGAGCTCTAGTCATTCTGTTCTATATATTAGTAATATTACAGTGACTCACATCTAAGTAGCAATGAGTCTTGTACTTCTGGAAAGAATCTTTGAGCCCATGAACAGACAAAGCATATGTAAATAACTCACTTGCCTTTTAACTAGTAGATGCAAAAGAACATTGAATACATTCTTTTTTTTTTTTTCTGAAGCATTATAAATCCGTATCTTTATGTAAGGGTGAAGGCTTTTGAAATGTCAATTCTTTTTCTCCAACCCAAATAGCAGTGAAACAAGTGGTTGAGTAGTAATGGATGCACTTGATAATATTAATTAGATGAGGCTTTCGCACTTGAGGCGAGAAGTGATCATCAGCACGGTATTGACTAAGAAGAGCAACATTTCTATGACTCGGAGGCACCATCCAGGGGTTCTCCTGGACACACCGTGGGAGGAGCAGCTTTGTGGTCAATTGGAAACTCTCAGGACACACTATTCTGTGTCCCACGTGGACAGCAGGTGCGGCTTTCTGGTAGTAAAGGGAGGCTGTGGGAGTGGACCTCTGCCGGCGTGCAGTGGATCTGAATTTCTGTTCCGTGCTTCTGGCATCTCACATGAGCGTTAAGTACTTTGTGTCTGATGGAT
This sequence comes from Camelus dromedarius, assembly GCF_036321535.1. Taxonomy (NCBI): domain Eukaryota; kingdom Metazoa; phylum Chordata; class Mammalia; order Artiodactyla; family Camelidae; genus Camelus; species Camelus dromedarius. The sequence continues at coordinate 110,630,384 of NC_087437.1, read as the reverse complement.
GTGACGCATCTTTTACCTGTTTTCATTTGTCACCTCCCTGAGCCATAAAATTGGCTCTAATCCTCATAAAACCAGCTCTTCCCTAAGCCAGTATCATGAAGTGACATGAAGATTGGCAGTGTTTCATAAACCTTCAGTTACTCACCCGAGTTAAACGAGATGCCGCTTCCTTCACGGTCGTTATGTGTTGTAGGAGGGAAACTCCAGTGCACAAACTATGTCTAGGAAATGTACTGGAGATGATTATTTGCCTTAAGAAAGTTTGTGTCTAATCTTCTGGCACAGAGATTTACCCTCATGCCTTTTTACTTATGGTTTGATTTGTAGAATTGATTCGCACATAAATTTTCAGGAACCTATCAATCATAGATCTACAAATAGCTGTCATAGTATTTTGAGGTTTGGGCACTTAAATCCTAGTGTTGTCTTACTTTGCAGTCTTAGGTTGTGAATGGTCTCGTTCATAGGTTTCCTTGTGCCTGGTTGATAAATGGGAAAGCTTATGCTAATGGCAGACTGCAAAGGCTTCTCAGCCAGGACTTTTGCCTTCATGGAGAACAAAAATACATGAAGAATATAACTTTGGAAAACAAAGCCATCTTTGTGAATATGACATTCCATGCTCACCCTCGGTTTTTCACTCAAATCCACTTTAACATTGTCAGGATAGAAGTTTATTTCAATGGAGAGACTAGCCAACATGTCCCTTGTTATGAAATAAAGTCTAGTGGATGTGAGACTCAGAAGGTGAACATTTCTAGATTTTTCTCTTAGTTTGGGAAAACTTGTGAAACTTTCTGCATAGGGGTCCTGGTTAGGGCTGAAGAATGTGGGCACAGTGCAGGTTTGTGGCCCAGGTTTTGAACCACTAGGTAAGGATGAGACCTCACAATGTGCAGTCTTGATGTTTGCAGGAAATTGGTTCTTTCATAAACAGTAATAATGAATAACATGACTTAAAATAATATGATGTTCAGGCAGCAGAAGACTTAGACATTACTTCTAAATAAAATGGATTCTCACCTTCTTGGGGTACCATTTTTTTATTGAAGTGTAGTCACTTTACAATGTTGTGTCAATTTCTGGTGTACAGCAGAATGTTTCAGTCGTCCACGTCCATACATGTATTTGTTTTCAGATTCCTCTTCATTATAGGTTATTACAAGATATTGAAAATAGTTCCCTGTTCAGTGTACCATTTTTGCTTTACTCAGATTGGGCTGGGAAGGCTGAGAAGGAGGAGCCCCGTTTGTTTCCAGGACTTGCTGGTCCCGGGCACTTGGCCTGGTCGCTCAGGGGGAGGGCTATCCCGCAGGTGACAAGGGCCTGCCTTTTTATATCACTGACCTGGTGCAGTCGGCATTGGAATCTCGGGCTCTGTCTGTCTAGTCCAGTTATAGCCAAAACAGCTAATCGCTTAATTGAAATGATTCAACCAAATGGGCTGTGCAGCTAAAAACGGTCAATTCTGCAATCCATATGATTGACTGATTGTCCTTTTAGACCTTTGAGAAGGAGATTTTAACAACTGGAAATTTTCCAGGCGTTCTTTTTCTTTGTACCCATTAAGCTATCAAGCACTTTGTCTCTTGAGATTACCCAGATAGGCGTGAAGTTCTTTCGGTCTTATGCAGCCCTGCATGATTTAATCTTACACTTACATGGAAAATGCTTTTGCAAAAATACAAATAAATCTCTTTGAAACATACTCTAATTCATACTTGTTTAATTTCTCTAGATGCAGAAGCAAATGCCGTGTGTGAAATTGTCCACGTAAAGTCGGAGTCTGAAGGGAGGCCAGAGAGGGTCTTCCACCTATGCTGCAGGTGAGTCTGGAGCCGTGGAGTGTGGACCGTGCCGCCCCGAGGGAAGGGTTGTGACTGTGCTCAGCGTCCCACAACCCCCTCTGGGTTTCTACAGACTGGCTTGTGCATCCTTAGATGCTACATCCTTTTCTTGTACACTTGAGAAATTATTTCACCCTTATTAAGTAAGAGTTATTGGATAAATTAAACTGATTTCATCAGAATGTAGGCAGTCACCTGGTTAATTTATTATCTTTCTAAGAGGAAATCGGAGTTTTCATATATATTCAACATACAAATGAGAGATTTTTTTCCCAGATGTACATTTGGTGGGTTAGAAGGACCTGGTTGTCTTACAATATTTTGCATTGGTGTTTGGATCCATTGTTTATACTGTACATCCCTGAGGTGCAGCAGGTGGAGAGTCAGCTGGGAGGAGGCTGACAGTGTGCGCCACTGCCGCTGGGCCCCCTCATCACGTACAGAAACTTCAGCCCAGAGAGGCTGGCTCACGTTCCTTGGGTTCGCCCACAGATCTTGAGCAGAAGCGGAGATTATAATGTGGGCTCCTACTTATTTCTTTGTGTTCACGCCCTCCGCTCCCTTCCCTCTCCCCTCCCCCTTCTCTTCCTCCTCCTCTTTGGGCTCTGTTTTGACGATTTGAGGTCTTTTCTCAAATGCAGCCAATTCTCTTTCTCTCTTTGGTGTTCTTGCCTAAAAATACCAACCTGGGCAGTCTCAACAGCCAACGATCTGATACACTTGCCTTTAAAGATGATCTGTATGCAATTATGCATTAATTTCATCATAAGTGCTCAGTAATGTATTCAATACTTACCCAATACCCCACACCATGGGTAGTATCCTACCAGTTGCCCACAAAAAAACCCAAAAACAGCAACAAACAACTCAACAGAATCAGTACTTTATGGTTGTTAGCAATACTCTGTGATGTTTTTGCTGGTATAGTAAGAAGGCACGTTCACCATGAACTGTGCTAAGCACCTTACATGCAGTATTTCCCTTAGTCAGACTGAGGTACAATTACTCCCTTTTACAAATGGTGCATCAAGGCTCATAGAGGGTGCTTTGCTTTTAAAACCTTATAGCCAATGAACATTGAGCTCAAACTTAGCAGGTTTGACACTCAGTAGGTTTGACTTCAAAGCCCACGTTTTGTGTTTCTGCATCTCCTCTTTGTGTTGGGTGACAGAGATCAATCAAGGCAGATCCCAAGAAGCTATCAGAACCAGAATTGGAATTTTTTTTTTCAGATAATCTACATGTTATTTGAGCACCATCTTTACTATCTATTTAGGCTAATCCACTTGTGGTTTTGTTGGTAAATCCGCAGGGTCCAATGAGCTTGTCCTTTGAGATGCCATATTCATTGTTAATAAGGGAAACCAGTACCTGGGTAAAGATACTGAGAATGTAACAAGAAAAATAACCCCGACCTAAGAAGCACTTCTTTTTTCCCTTTTTCTCCCTCCCTCCCTTCCTTCCTCTCTCTCTCTCTTTCTTTCTTTCTTTTTCTTTCTTTCTTTCTGTCTCTCTTTCTCTTTCTTTCTTTCCCTTCCTCCCTTCCTTCCTCCCTTCCTTCCTCCCTTCCTTCCTCCTTTCCTTCCTCCTTTCCTTCCTCCCTTCCTTTTCCCTCCCCTCCTTCCCTTTCTTTCTTTCTTTCTTTCTTTCTTTCTCTCTTTCTCTCTTTCTCTCTTTCTCTCTTTCTCTCTCTCTCTCTCTCTCTCTCTTTCTCTCTTTCTCTCTTTCTCTTTCTTTCTTTCTTTCTTTCTTTCTTTCTTTCTTTCTTTCTTTCTTTCTTTCTTTCTTTCCTTCTTTCTTTTCTTTCTTTCTTTCTTTCTTTCTTTCTTTCTTTCTTTCTTTCTTTCTTTCTTTCTTTCTTTCTTTCTTTTCTTTCTTTTCTTTCTTTTCTTTCTTTCTTTTCTTTCTCTTTCTTTCTCTTTCTTTTCTTAATTAGGACTTGGGAAGCTTTTCCAGTTCTTAACAGTGTAGCTTTAATATTTACATGTTGAGATGTGTCCTGAGAGGCATTGATATTTAACAGAAGGCCAAATCTAGAGGAGGCTAAAGACGTTGGACATCAGTTTTTAGGTGCGCCACAGAGCCTCGACAATCTTGTGGTTCCTTTGTCTGTAAGATATTTTAGAATGAAAAGCTCTACCTTAAGTACCAAGAGCAGAATCTGGCAACTTTGCGGTGCAGAATCTGTATCTCCATCAATTTGTTCATTAATGGGCTGCTCTGTCCCAGACCGACTGCAGGAGATGAACCACAAAGCATAAAGGGAAAGGAATATGCGTTCTTTATCCCCAGCGATGAAAACACTGCTCAGCAGTGAAGTTGGAGTGGTGGCCTCAGTTTTTAACCTTTGGTCTCCTGAGGTATTTGTTTGGCCGCACCTGGTATCAGAAGTTCGCCGTGTGTTGAGAATTGTTTCTCTAACACGTGTCCATCTTTCCATAGCTCCCCAGAGAGCCGAAAGGATTTCCTGAAGGCTGTGCACTCCATCCTGCGTGACAAGCACAGAAGACAGCTCCTCAAGACTGAGAGCCTTCCCTCGTCCCAGCAATATGTCCCTTTTGGAGGAAAACGATTGTGTGCGCTGAAAGGGGCCAGGCCAGCCATGAGCAGGGCAGGTACTGTGGGGATTCAGACGTTCAAGATCCCCGTCACCCCTACTCCACTGTAGGACTTGAGTGAGCTGACGTCCCTGTGGGGCGACAGTTAGATGTAGCCTCGTGGGGCGATAGTTAGATGAAGCCTCGTGGGGGGCTGACGTTGGAGTAGGTTCTTCCCTGGTGTGAGGGTCCCTTGCCTCCCTCCCATTGTCTACTCCTTTTTCCCTCCCTCAAGCTTTCCCTTCGCTGTTCACCTCCTTGTGGCTGGTGAGCTCCGTTCTCATTCGCCAAGCCAGGAAGGGAATGCCTTCTTTCTCTGGAGGGGCTGTCTTAGCCTGCTTGCCAAATGAGAGTCGCTGCTTTGCATGATAGCCAGCTTTGTCCAGCAAAAAGCGGTGTGTGATGTCTCAGCATCCTGAGAACATGGTGGCTTTGTGCTCCAGAAACACAGCAATGCCTGTTCTCAGTAAGGAGGCCATGTTTGGTAGACCAGATGATACATCTGATTTTACCCATATCATGTGCCTGCAACTTTGTTTTTACTTTCAGTGTTAATCTGGGGAGGCCTTGAGCTGCTATTAGAAAAGAAGAATCTAGAATTTAAATGGTCCCACAGTAAACATTCTTTTAGGACTCATTCTATCACCTTGGAGCAGTTAAAGATCAGTACTACCAACTGTAGATGGCATTAAAATCTATCTAGGAAGGAAGATATTTTTATTATAACACTTAGGTATTAATGACATCAAGATATTAACATTTTTATTACTCCTTTATTAAAAGGCAGTCTAGAATTTTGCAGGGAAGATTCCCATAAAAAAAGCTTCCTTTGCATTTGCCAAAAAGGCTTCTGACCTCTGTTTCAATTAATTTTCCACCTGTTCTCAGTTTTGTTGAGGAGGCATGTGGGGAACTGTGAATGGTTGAAGGGTTTCATAGATACAACCTACCTAGCTTGACAGGGTATATTACACTCTTTAAGTATCTTAAGTTTAACTAATGTTAATTAACTAATTAAGTTTAATTAGTATTACCTAATAATCTCTTCTCCAATCAGTTGATAACTGTTTATTGAAAACATAGTAAGGTGAACACCCAGCACTTTTCTGGGTTCACCAATGTATCTAAGTGTCTTGCACACCTCCCTGTCCACAGTTTCTCATGGGTTTCTCATGTAAAAAGCTTTGCTGATCCCTTTAGAGCTCACAGCAGAGAATTTCACCTTGGGATTGTTTCACCCGTTCCTTTTACTCACCAGGGATATTTAATTAGGATTGAGAATAGGTATCCCAACCTCAGGAAACCCCAGCTGTCATTGGGCAGGTTTTAGTTGCTAATCAATGAACCTAAAGTCAGAGCTGCATTCACGTTGAAACAAGCATTTTCAGTCTGTAGAACATTCAGAAGTTTTGCCACTGAGATCCCTTTAGAAAGAAAAGAAACAAAGTTGCTACAACCTATATCATCATCATGAACACCAAGAGAGAAAGCCTGTTGGCTTTGGCTGATTGGAAGATTTTTTTGCCTGATGGTTCATTTTTGGCTGAAGAAAGTCTTTATCACTCTGCTGTTGAAGCTCCTTCCCATGATCAGGCTCTTCATGTTACATGATTTAAAAATGGTGCTTGAGTGGGTCAGCATGGCACTAGCTAATCAGTCTTAACAACGAACAATGGCAATACTCAAAGATTGTCCCCTGGAACCCCATAAAGCTGGCTGGGTTATTAAGTTTACTTTTAAAAAAGGATAGATTCTATGCTTCATTATTCATTATCATGAATACCCAGCTAGTTTATTTCTCCTTCTGCTCTATTTGAATAGGACAGCAAAGGCAAATATCCTGCTGCACTTGGTCTAAAAGTGCTGTATGTCTGCGGTAACTCAATTACATATTTTTTTTGTTACATTTTCTTATGAAAATTTTCAGAAACATAGAACAAGTTTTATTTGTGGACATTCATACCTACCATTAACATTTTTCTATATTTTCATTATGACATATCTACTCATCTACCATCCATCAAGTCATCTTACTTTTGACCTACTTCAAGAATACAGATATTAGCATATTGTATCACTAAATACTTCAAATTGCAGATCAGTGACAAATATTTCTAATAGTCCAATTCTGAACTGAAGTGGTTCTAATAGAGTGATTGGAGAGAGCCAGGCTCCACTAAGGTGATGTTGAGATAGAACTGAACAGGAAGTTTTGCTTCTTCCTAATGGAGGAGTGGTCTTAGGTTTTTTGGGGTTTTTTTTTTCCTATTCTTTCTTTTTTCTCCCCATTTTTCCTGGAAATGATTTTCATTCCCCTTCTTGAATGAGAGTGGTGTCCATTTACTCCATGTCTTAAGATGACAGAACACTCAGGAATGATGATGGAAGCCCAGGGATCTGAGACAGAGGATGGTCAGAATGGGAGCCAGTTTAGACCATCATCCAGCTCACTGATCTTGTATCTGCTGGATGTGAAGTCAAGGTTACATTTGGCAGGAATTAAAAATAGTCATCTTACTTCTAGCAGCACTGAAGCAATTTAACAGGCTTTCAGGCTTAGGTTTCAGGCAAGCAGCTCCTCACTGGTGTCTAGACTCCTCCCTCCCACTGGAAAGCCCATGGTGCATTTCACTATCCAGCGAGAAGTGGCAGCATTTCCACGTGTGGTTAGCGAACGTGTGTGTGGTGGGATCGTTTGCTTTACTGGGTGGTGTCTTTTGTTTGTTTGTTTGTTTGTTTGTTTGTTTTTTAATAATTCTGGTTCCCTGGAGGGCAGTAAGGTGAAAATGAATTCAGAGATTTGTTTTTCTTAACTGTTAGTCACTTTATCTAGCACGTTGCCAATAGCTGCCTGTGGGTCGTATTATTTATTTCTCCTTCCACTCAGGCATCGGTATTTTAATTGCTTTGTAAAAGAGGAACTGGTGATACACGGAACAGAGTCAGGAGGGACTAAGGCTCACGTTTCCTGAGCCTCCCAGCTCATGTGGGGCTTTGTCAGAAAGAGGACTTGATATCTCTGAGACCCACTCTTTTCTGCTGATTCTCCAAAAATGATGCTGTGCCCTTAATGTAACTGCAGATCCTCAAGAAATGTTACATTCAGTTTTCCAGAAAGCCGTATAACTTGGACCAGTGTTTTTCCTTCCTTGATACTTCTTCTGGTGACTTCTACAAAGGACAGTGAAACTCTAAAATCGTCCCGCATCCTTACTAAATACCTATTCCAGCTAATTGACTCTCGACCAGCTCCTCGGGATCTTCGGAGCACTGTGCCTTGGGCCACGGTCAGAACTGAGGGCGCTAGGTCATCCCGAGATCAGTGGTTGACTTGACAGCAGCAGGAATCTGCATTACCTGTCTCCCAGGTGCACAGGGCAGAGAAGTTGATTATTTCAGAGGGAGTTGAATCCCCCTTTCCCCATAACCTACAACCCATCCATGTCCCCCCACCCTACCCCCACCCCCCGCCTACTTGCCCGTCCATTAGTGGCTGTAACATCCTCTTAGTCCAGACATCTGTGTGAGGTAAAGATTCCGAGACAGACTGATAAAATCCAGACTTTGATGTCCCAAGTGACATCTAGGCACTAAAATGCATATCCGTTTAGTCTTTATTTTCCTTTTCTTTTATTTGCTTTCTGGATTTTCATCTCACGTAAAGCCTGTGGGGGTTTTATTTTTTTATATTTTTGTGTGTGTGTGCAGTGTCCGCCCCAAGCAAGTCTCTTGGGAGGAGGAGGCGGCGACTGGCTCGAAACAGGTTTACCATTGATTCCGATGCCATCTCCGCCAGCAGCCCGGAGAGAGAGTCCCAGCAGCCGCCCGGTGGCGGGGACACTGACCGATGGGTAGAGGAACAGTTTGATCTTGCTCAGTATGAGGAGCAAGATGACATCAAGGAGACAGACATCCTCAGTGACGATGATGAGTTCTGTGAGTCGGCGAAGGGCGCCGCCGCCGACGGAGACCTCCGGGAGCGGCTTCAGGCCGCCTCCATCAGCCAGCGGGAGAGAGGCCGCAGAGCCCCGGACAGTCACGCGTCCCGCCTGGCGCAGCTCAAGAAGCAAGCCGCCCTGCCGGGCATCAATGGAGGCCTGGAGAGCACGAGCGAGGAGGTCATTTGGGTTAGGCGTGAAGACTTTGCCCCCTCCCGGAAACTGAACACTGAGATCTGACGGTGTCACGGTCCCCTTAGAGCCTGTGTAGATACGCCTCCCGCGCGGCCCTCGCTCCGCCCCGGCCCCGGCCCCTGGGATGGGGGAGAGCGCTCCCCCAAGTCGCAGTCTTGCACACACCGTTCTGGCAGCTGGCTTTGTTCCGAAGCCTCCTAGCCACCCAACTTCGTCATTTCTAACGTCAGAGAGAATTGTTCAAGAATCGCAAATAAGCTTGAGTCCTATCTCCTGTAGATTACTAAGGGCTTTTATTTATTCTCGATTAATCAGGGCCTGAAGAATTAAAAAAGAAAGACAAAGAAAAAATAAAAGCGATCCTATAGCACTGGAAAACGAATTACCCCCAGGAGTTTAAGTATATACAACAGATTAGCTTAAGGGATAGCACACGAAAAAATAATAAAGACTATCTGAAATCAATCCAGGAGCCATCTCCTAGTTGGGGAAACAAAACAAAACAAAGCAACTGTACAGCTTGCAGTGTTCTCTTTTCTCTCTTAAATGTCTGAGAATATCTGTGTATTTTAAGAATGTGTGAGGAGAGGGTGGAGATTTATGTTTCGATGAGCCTTTTTTCGTTTTGTTTTTTTTTTTCTCTTCTGTTTCGGTCTATGGCTGGTCTTACTCGATGTCAGTGTTCGGAAGTTCTAGTTTTGCATAGAATTATAAAGATGCCAAACTCTTTGAAAAGAGATCCAAATTTATCACTTAAAAAAAAAAACACTATTTTTTGTATTTTACCTGAGATGCTGGGGCACAAACAGAGGAGACTTTTACAGTGTTAGTGTAACTCTGAGTCTAAAAAATGAGGATTTTACCTTTTACAGAGAGAGTGAGGCATGGTGATTTTATATTTATATATGAAAGGCCAACAAAATACTTAGGAGAAACTTTTTTTCCCAAGAAGCAGTTTTTTTTTTTGTTTGTTTGTTTTTAATGTTTGAATCTCTGAGATGGGAGCTTGGTTGGATTAAACATGACACTGGAATGGGCAGTGTGTGTGTCTGTTGCACATGGCGGGGGAGGGGGACTCTGTCTCATGAGAGTGAGACATTGTCATGACGATCATTGGTCTTCCCATCAAAGTTACATCTTCATCCATAGGTTACATGTCCCTTCCCAGGCAGTCCATAACTGAATCTCTTAACAAAACAACCTCTTCAAAAACATTTCTTGTGTTTAACACTTTCTTCATGCCGACAAACAGGGTAAGCATGCTAAAGATCTAACGTTCTAAACAGATTTCCAAATAGGAAGAACAAAAACAACTTAAAGCACTTTCAAATTTTTTTTAAAGGTTTATAGCTTTTCTCTTTTTTTCCCATTTCACAATGTCCACTTCCTAAGAAAGGGTTAAATAATATGAAAACTTTCTTTTTGGGGAAAATATCTATTTGGTGTTTGACACATCAGTAGGTACTTTAAAGACCTGAATTTTATAGTAGCTTTAGGAATTATATTTTATAAAAATCAGTTCTGACTTTATATTTCCAGACAATAGAGAGTTCAGAACGTCATGCTCTTGTGCCCCTGCTTGCTTTAGCTTTACCTGCTTTTCCTTCCTCTGTTCCTCCCCTTTCGGGTTTCCAGGGCTTTGAGCTTGATCTTTTGAGAGTTTTATTCTATTAAATTTTTGCTATATCTTCTGATTTTCTTAAAAAGCTTTAGAATGGTTTCTATACCCTTTGTATCACTGCATTGTTCCATATCATCTCCAGTTCGATTGTGTCTGGATGGAAAACCGAAGCAGCGGCTTCTAATAGTCACATTTACGAGTCCCAGTGCAACGGGTTCGTCTGAAAAGGCTGGAAAGTCTGGTGCTTGGAGAGGGTGCCATTGTCTCTTGTATATAAGGTCATGACGTGTCTATGTCAAAAGTTCTTATATATTTCTTTTATAAGCTGAAAGAAGGTCTATTTTTATGTTTTTAGGTCTATGAATGGAACGTTGTAAATGCCTGTCAAACAATAAAAACATTGAAAAGTGTCTGGACAGTCCTGTACCTTTTTAGTGGGAGGATGGGTAGGAACTGTTGGTGGGAACAAAGTATGTGGGAGAAAATTCCTGGGAATGCCCTTTTTTTCTCCATAAATAATTATCGTGATCATCAAAAGAAAATTGACTTGGTAGAGGCTGAAGTTCTGTTTGGTTTGGTTTGGTTTGGTTTTCCCTTAATGGAGGCACTCGGGGTTGAACCTAGGACCTCATGTATGCCAAACAAGCATGCTGTCTACCACTGAGCTATACCCCTATCTCCTGAAGTTTTTTTTTTTTTTTTAATTGAGGTGTATTTGACACATGTTAGTTTCAAGTACAAAACATAATGTATATATTGCAAAATGATCACCACCATAAGTCTAGTTAACATTTGTCACCATACATAGTTATCAGGAATTTTTTCTTCCTGTGATGAGAACCTTCCAGATCCATTCTTCTAGCTAATTTCAAATAATATGCAATACAGTATTATGAGCTACAGTCACCATGCTGTACATTTCATCTCCATGACGGGTTTACTTTGAAACTTTGAAACCTCTTGCTGTCCTTCACCCCTTTTGCTCATCCCCCACCCAGCTCAGGCAACCACCAGTCTGTTCTCTATATCCACGAGCTCAGTGTCTTTTGTTTTTTGTTTGCTTTTTAGAGTACACATGTAAGTGGGAGCATACGGTAGGTATTTATCTTTTGCTGTTGGTAGAGCTTGAAGCTTTAACAACAACAACAACAAAAGACATTATAGTTTCTCGGCATCTTGGTCTACTGATTGGAGTACAGGAAATAGCACAGATGTGAATCTGTACCCATACTGAGCACTCTTTTCCAGTCTCCTGCCCCCTCCTGGTGGGAGCAGGCTGAGGGTTGTCAGAGGAAGTACTGGGGTGTGAAATGCAGAGCTTAGACTGGCCTGGGAAGTAAGCTCTTGAATCCAGGGTCTGCCTCCATATTTGTCCCTGAGAGTCTTGCTGCCTGCAGACTCACAGAAAGGGTAGATGCAGTCTTGGGCTGCCTTACCCTTTTAGTGTCCCCTTCTTACACCTCTCCAACCTAACTTGGACTGAGCCTTCCCCAGTCACAGTTGACCCCACCCACAACTGCCCTCCAGGTGAACAAGCTTTCTCATCCTGCACTCCCCAGACTGGGAAAGCTCTATCGAGTGCCTTGCTCCTCAGTGTGGTTCATGGACTAACAGCATCGACATCAGATCTTAGGAGTTTGTTAGGGATGCAGAAACTAGGGTTCCACCCAGACCTACAGGAACCTGCGTTTCAACAAGATCCCCAGCTGATTCATCTGCGCGTTCAAGGTTGGGAAGTGTTGATTTGGTGGTCTCTGAACTCTTTGATGTTGAACGATGATTTGGAACAAGTACCTTTTTAAGTACATTCAGGCTCTGCTACACCAGTATGTACATTTGGAAATACAGAAAGATTTCTTTATGTATCCATTGTATTCCTTTGGGGAGATGAGTGAAGCCAGCTTGACACCTGAGGAAATGATCCCAACATTTTGCACCCAGTATAAGTCAGATTTAGGCACTTGGGGCTGCTTTCCTGTCCAATTTCTGAATCTGTCAGTGTGGAGAAATTGAGTGCTTGAAGTCAAGCGTACAGAAATAACCGTGCCTTTTTACCTGAACTTAATTCTTTTCCGGGCTTGCATCCCATCGGACTGGCAGAAAATGCCCTCAGTTCACCCTTCTCTCGCTGGTTGTCAAGATTTGGGGGTAATTGGGGGGTCCTCCCTCCAGTCTCAGAGTCCATAAATCCACTGAGGTCGCTATAGCTATGACCATTGTCCTTGTCATTGGGGGATGTCCTTGTCAATGTCCGTGGGCTCGCTCAAGTTTGATGGTGGGCTCTCCAGTGTTTCCTTCTGCCCAGCTCAGCTCTCCCACCTCTGCAACCAGGTCCCCTGGCATTTTGTGTCCTCCCTGGGGTGTTGCCAAGGATGCCTTGCCCAATTGTCACTCCTTCCATCCTTCAGACCTCTCCCTTCTGCCTGCATCCCCAGCCAGTGCATATGACTTTCTGTGTGTGGGTGAGTGTGGGTCACGGGGGTGGGGAGCAGAGTAGGCAAGCCCTTATTTTTACCCCAGAGTTTTTGTTGATACTCAAATTTTACCCAAGTCTTCCAGGCACTTTCTGCTTTTCGTCTGGCTACAAACCTATCCTGGAGTAAGGAATCCCTGTGACTGTCCCTTCTTAGAAGAAAGGTAAGTATTGGGCAGGTAGGGAAGAGGGAGCAATGAAAATACAGGGAGAATAATAATAATAAAAATACTCAAAATATTCAGCCACTCATTTATAAAATGTGTGCGATCAGAACTGCAGTATCACATTCTCCACAGGATTCTCTAAATCAAAGATGTCATTGTTTGTAGAAAAACCAAGGAATACTCAAAAGACAAATTGTGAATGCGGAGCTCTGTAAACCCCATCTGCACACGGAGGCTGTTGGTAAATTACCAGCTTCTACTGCCTGAAGCAGAGGTGGAAACCTCCCCAAAACATGTCCCTGGATCACTCTGTTTACCTTGTCCTCCCTGTTATAACCTGCTCCTCCTGATACCAATAGAATGTCTTTATTAAATACCACTCGTCTACAATAGGTTACTCTGGTCTATCCCACCATTTCTACAGTATGAAGCAACTTGTAGCCTATAAGTTATCCTGTTGAGTTAAGGCAGTGTCTGCCGTCACCCATGTCTGCCACCTCAACCATGTGCTCAGTGCAAAATGATGGATGGACAAGTCCTCGTCACCGCTTTTAACGGCAGACTCAGTGTGGGCTGGTGGTTTCTGACTGGTGGGCAGTAGGTCCTCTGCTGTTGTCTAGTGGTTTGGGATTATTATCCACATGCACACGTAGAATTATCTGAACCGTCAACCGCTCCCAGGTAGGGGAGGCATGATCCTCTTTGTAAAACCTAAATCCATGGTCCTTAATATTTGAAAACTCAGGAGCCACTATAGAATGTGGCCCTATTTTCCATATTTCAATGTGCTCCACCCCCAGGCCAAACCAAAATGAGTTTTTAAGCCAGTGGGACCCTAACAGAGTTGCAGTCGTCTTTCTGAGCCTCATCTCCATCCTTTTTGGCTTCAGGACTTGGTCTGTTTTTCTGAGAGTCATTTGAGTCTTCCTGGTCTGTTCCCAGGAGCTCCTTCTTCGTTTCTGATTTCGGTGTCTTCATCTTAAACAGGACATCCTGTGTTCTGTTGTGTTCTGCTCTGTGCTTGTGTTTTCTGCCTAGTGTCATTGTCTTGAGGTTTAGACATGAAGGGTTGGTTGATTATTACACCTTCACTTTCAATCAAGATGTTACCATTTTGGCTTACTCTTTCCTGACTGCTCCTTGAATACACGCACGTGTGCAAACACACACACGGTGGGTGCGTACTATTTTATAATTAACTCATTATTTTATTAACCTGATTTTTAGCCTTTATGATGCAAATCATGGGATGTTTTTCTATGACATTATGAATAGGTCTATGTCACTCTAAGTCATAACTACATCGTAATCCATCTTAATACACGGACCGTAATTCACCATAACTCACACATCCAATTCCCTGCTGCTGGACATTAAGAATTCATTCTACTGCTTACCATTACAAAAAAACACTGTGAACATGCATATTGTATATTCTTTGTGCATGGGTCCAATTAAATCCTTAGAGCCTGGTCACAGAAATGAATTTGGGTGTATTTATAATGCATCTTAAACATTTTTAAGCACATTTTTAAGTTGTAGGATACCATGCTCCTGTTTTGACTTCTGGTGAGTGACCAGGATCCTATTTCCTGTCCAGTGTCTTTACTTTGTCCCAGACATGCCTGTGGCTTTGCCGTGGGAATCTGGCTTTTTCACCTGAGCTTGTATTTAGACTCCTGGGCTGGATGTGCTTGGTGAGCTGGGCCTTCTCTCTGCTCCATCCTCGTCCATCCGGTCCACACTCAGTTTTACTGGGATGTTTGGCCATTAGTCTACGGGATTTGGGGTATTTATGAGACACAAGTTGAACGTCAACGCCTTCTTCCTTTCAAAACCCCAGGGATTTTAAGTGTCCTTCACCCCATACATGCTGCTGCTTGTTTTGCCTCCAGATTTAAATGAAAACAGAGCTTTTATAGTAGTGATAAAATCAGCTTTATATCACAGGCATGCTTGGGCAATCCAGTCCTCTTCCCAGCGTATACTAGTAAAGGGAATGACACTTGAGAGGAAGAATAAGGGTTTACAGACCTTTTCTTTTAGGTTTAAATAAGACTTAATAGTGGAAACAGAGATGCCACAGAATCAAGTTCTGGCTCAACTGGATCATAATCTAACAATTCATTAATAAAATCTAGCAGATGGGAAAGTGATTACGACTCTAAGAACAGGATTACTTAGTCTTGGGAATGAATAGAAAATCAAGCGAGGCATGGTTGGTGGGTGAAGTTTCTGTTCACTTGCAACGAATCATGATGTCTGATTAAAAGCCATTATGGAACAAGAGAGCTTTTTATAGACCAGGGAAAAGGACAATGGCTGGTGGATTTTTCAATAAACCTTTCAAGTCTCAGAGAGACAGAGAAAGATGAATCAGATACAACTAAGCAAGGCATCCCTTGAACCCAAAAGTGATTTTCCAGGGGGTTCAAGGAAGCAAACAGGTTAAGAGGAATCCACACCCAAACAGTCCTTCCTGAATTTTACCCACCTAGGACTGTGCTTGCGGCGGGCATGTAACTCCCTCCCCCCTCCCCTTTCACAATCGTATGTCCACCACCACAGAGAGACCTGGTGGCTTGAATGGCAGACGTCAATTTCTCACAGTTAGGGAGACTGGAAATACCACATCAAGGTCCCAGCAGACTGAGTTCCTGATGACAGCCTGTGTCCAGGCTTGTAGACAGCTGCCTTCTCTCTGTGTTCTCCACGCCGCTCTCTCTCTCATGTTAAGGGCATTAACTGCCTCATAAATATCTTCCGCTCATGCACTAATCTAAACCTTATCACCCCTCAAAAGCCTCACCTCCTAAAACCATCACATTGGGTGTTGGGACCCCAACATATGAATTTTGAGGGGAAGACACAAACATTCAGTCTACAACACATGATGGCCTCAGGGTTTCAAAGCACATGTGGGCCAATCCCCAGAGCACAAGCCATTTTCAAGCCTCTTCTGACCCAAGTTTGCTTATATCCCATTGGCTAAATTTAGCAAGTCAGGTAGCCAATCCCAGAGGCAGGTTGGGAAGGAAGTGCCTGAGGGTCTGGGCCCACGGAGGTGTGACTCATTTGAGACCATTACTGGAACCATCTACTGTAAGCAGAAATGGCATCCTTTGCAATGATTTAAATTAATAATGGAAAACATTTAGGTGTCAATGAGGGTACAGAGTTTTCAAAAACTATTTTGGGGGACCTTCTGAGAAAAAATGGAAAATTATTGCCTGAGAAATTGGGATTATTTTAGAGGGCAGTCAACACCTTCCCACTCAGCCCAAGTGGATGGAAACTGCTGGGCTTTGGCATGGGTGCCTGTGTGCTGAACCCTGACATTTTCGTCTGCCAGCTGTGTGATCCTGGGCAAGACACCAGACCCTTCTGAGTCTCTTTCCTCTCCTCTAAGGTGGGTTAACAATACCTACATCATCATGTGACTCAATTAATGGTCCTTTCCTGCTTTCTCCCACCCCCGACCCCCCAGGACCAGGAGGCAGTGGGGCCTCAACCTCATGGATAGCTCAGTGAGATGATGAGATGATGCCAAGTTTGCTCTGGAAATTTCGGGCTTTGGTTTTGGCCAATCAAGTGAAAATTGAACGTGGGTCTATTCAGGGAAGCAGCTGGAAAATACTTTATTCTTAATAGAATTAGTAAAGTTATTCATCACCCCAGTAAATATACAAAAGTAAATTTAGAATTAGTAGTGATATAAGTGATTAGAATAAGAAAGTTTTTACATAGAACTTTAAAAAAAATGGGAAAGCTACCTCGAAAGTGAACTTAATTTATGTACTTAATTTTTAAAACAAAAAAGGAGGCTTTGATCAAAATGGCAATTTGTAGATGTGTCCTATGTCACTTACATATTACTCAGTAATTCACATTTGGATGTCTCAGTCTGATGCACCCTGATTTTAAAATTAAAAAAAGAATGAAAACCCACTGCACAGTCTGTCTTAGCTAAGATAGGAAATATTTACTAAAATCTGTTTTCTGCTTGAATTTTATATCACTCACGTATCTTTACACATATAAAGAAATCAAAAACACAAATATGTGTAGAATTCTATCAGCTGTTTTTTGTTGTTTCCTTCCTTTTCTTACTAAATCTTATCCAGGACACATGCAATTTCTCTTAATTGAAATCACATCATTGACTCGATTTTTATAAGGAACACACTGGAGAGTTCTACCATCGTTTTATTAATACTTCACTTTTATTTATTGATGCATCACCTTTTTCCCCCCCCAAATCTTCAATCAGCTGATAGTTCTTGAAATTATTATTTTTTAATTGATATTTGAGTTTTAAGAATTGCAATTGACTTATTTTCTTCTGCTCATTTTTCTTAATAACCTGAAAAATTTGGTATGGGTTTTATTTAAGAAGAGCTGTCTCTGACGCTCTACACCCTCCAGCAGCATCACTAATACTGGGAGGGGCGTCACAGGGCTGTCATTTCCCATTTCTTCAGAGAAATTTCAACCTAGATAGAAAAATGCTTTTTTTTTTGAGACAGCAGGAAAGTGGGGAATCGTTCCATCTTGACTAAGCATCCGCCCTCGTTACAAAACTTGGGGTGAGGCAGCTCTGAAGAGGAGGGACAAGGGCGAGTTCCTGGGTCTTTCAGAAGGAGCAGCAGTGATGGTTGTGTGCAGACAGTGAAGGGACCCGGCAAGTGGACGCCTTCCCTAAACCCCTCCTCATACCCCCTCCCACCGCGATTCCCTGTCGTGCCCTGTAGGACACTTTCTCTCTGGGTTTCCTGCAGTTCCGGAAGAGGCCACCCTTCCTCCAGAGAAAGCACATCACAGCTTAATGTGCACGCAGACATCTTCTGGTAGTAACAAGAGAAATGTTATCAGAAATTCTCACCCATCGGCGGCACTCAACCCTGAACAACTTTGGAAACAGATTGATGCCAGGACACACCGCAGACCGAGAGAATCACAATCTCTGGGTTGCGACCAGTGCATCAGTGTATTTTCTTTAAATGCTAGGCTGTGTAAAACCGCAGCTTTTATTCACTTGTTATGAGTATTAGAGAGGCCCAGAGCTTTTTTCAGTTTTTCAAAAAGCCTAATGAAATGATACATCAGCTTTCAAAACAGTCTGAGATAAATTCAAACACTACATGTCCTCACTTTGAACCTGGGCTCGTACTAACTCGGTGCAACCACCCTGGTACACACATGCTGGTTAGAATGATCAATGTATTTCCCTATCTGTGATATATACTTACGCAATTAAATACATTGATTAATAAAAGCAATTTGATGGCCAAAAGGAAATCCTGAAAATTCTGAGCTGTCCAGAGTTAGGAAAAATCCACCAGAGGGGTGGCATTGGTGATAGAAACTTTGGAGTCATGCTATGCTTCAGTCGTTTAAACTCCACAGCAAGATGGACTAGACTAGAAATTAAGAGACACTGAAGCTGGCTGTTGGGATTCTGTTCTGTGTTTACTGTAACTAAAGGATGACCTGCCTGCAACCCCAGGGTGAGCTTCCGAACCGCCAAAGGGCGGAGGAGACACGCTGAACTGGATGACCCTCACAGCCAGATGAAACTTGTGCATCCAGGTAGGGTACCTTTCTGTTTTATTATTTATTTATTTTTTTATGGACACACCATACCTGCCCTCAAATACATGCTGAAAAATAAGGGCCTCAAATTTGATCATTTTGGATGTTTGGATTGTTCGTTTTTGACTAATTGTAAGTAAAACACTGTGATATGATCCTCACCTCTGAAGGAGTTTCATTAGGCATTTGCATCCTTTTTGAACATGACAAAGCACCTTGTTTTATGTTATTCTGTCTGACCCTTACAAAGTCCTGTGAGATGGATTGGACAGATAATCTTATTGCTATATCAGAGGTGAGAAAAGAAAGCTCATTGTGACTTGCACACTGTAACAGCTTTTCTATTAAGTGTTAATGACCAGGATTAGACCCCCACAAGGAGGGACAGACTGGCAAATCCACGCATTTCCAGCCAGAAATCCGTCGCTTGGCTATACTAACAATGCTAGAATTACAAGGATCAAGACAACGATCCTGCTTCTTTGAAAAAGAACAAACGGAATGTTCTAGCCTCTAAAAGTCTCCAATGGTATTTCCTTTATGGGTTTATCTCGTTCAAAAGGATGATAACAGGACAAGGCCTGTATTAACTGCCACGTTAAAAGCTTTTTTTACGAAAGCAGCTTTGACGGTCCCGCGTGTACACCACTGCCCCCTGCTGGAGGCCTGCCGGATGGTCTCAAGTTTTTCTTCTGCAGGACTGACACAGGAAGGCACTTAACATTGATTTTAGCAACTAGGCTGTGAGTTTGAGGGAGAGAGGTGGCGGGAGGTGAGTAGGGAGCTGGAATCTGCCCCAAGCTCGTCTTTTAGCCTAAAGGAGAGCTGTGGCCTCGGAAGGGGGAGCTGCTGCTCTGGGTTGGAATCAGGAGGCATCAGTATATTTAAAAACATTCAGGCGATTCTAAGGCGTCATAGAGGTGTGAACTACAAGTCTGTATCAACCACTTCAGCATTTTCTCCTTGTCTGTTATATAATTAGATTGAAAATTCTTGGATCTAATTTACATTGGCAATTCATATATCTAACTGACTCAAACTTCTGCAGTGAAGAGAGGGACAATGTTTTTCATCTTAATAAAGTGGTAAAGAGTATAAATATAATAGAAAGTTGGTGGCTAGTGCTGTTTATTGAACTTTTTTTTTTTTTTTTTTTTTTTTTTCAGATCGAAGGCCTTGCTTGAGTAAGGAGAGTGTGGGAAGACCGTGTTCCAATTCTCTTTTCATCTCCACCGCAGCCTCCCGGGGGGCCCTCTGGCTGGCGTAGGGCACGACCATGGCCCGCATGAGGACGCCTCTCTGGTGCCCCCTGGTGATGGATCAATGACGTGCTCCGTATTACTCCGGAATCGAAGCGGAGTGGACAAGGGACTCCTGTAGGCCATTTCTTCCAACCCTCTCTCCTTGTACAGATGAGGAATTGAGGCCGCACGCGGTGAAGTGGATTTCCCAGCTCACACACGTGGGAACTGGGTTAAGTGGGGTTTAGCAGGGGTGAGGTGATCAGGGATAGGAGAGTGAGACTCAGGCCCTCCGAGGAGGAACCAAGGCTTGGCGAAGAGAATCAGCTAGTGATGGTGATGGTGATGGTGATGGTGAGTGAGAACAGTTGCTGGGAGCCAGCCACACCCAAGGCTCCCAGGTGATGGTTGGTGCCACTCCCTGAGCCTGAAAGTCTGGAAGGTTCTTTGAGCTGCAGACTTAACAAGTCCCTCAAGCTGTTCCCCAAACTGAAATCACTATTTCCAGCCTGACTTGACCGTCCTTCATCACTTTTTATCTAGTAGACGGGCTATTGGGCTCCTATTGGGCTGATGAAGCCAGACAACTAGTCATACTTCTGTCATCCAATCCATTACTGAATCCTTCTCTTGAATTTTGAAAAAAATAACTGATTTACCTACTCAGATACCACTTCCTACATCAGCATCTTCCATATGAGGCTCTGCTTCCAAACAGAATCTGCTGCTGTGCCGGCCGTCAGGGCCCACAAGCCCACAACCCCACCAGCTCATCAGTTCTACTTAGATTTGCTTGACCTACAACAAAGCAACTGTTTTTTTTTTTTTTTTTTTTTTTTTTTTTTTTTTTTTTTTTTTTTTTTGGCAAATCAAGAAAGTGAAAAGACAACCTGCAGGATGGGAGAAAATATTTGCAAATCATATGTTTGACAAATGTTTAATAACCGGAATATGAAAATAAAACCCTACAACTCAACAACAACAACAAAAACCCAATGAAAAAGTGGGCAAAGGACTTGAATAGACATTTCTCCAAAAAAGGTATACAAATGGCCAATTAGCACAGGAAGAGATGCTCAACATTGTCAGTCATTAGGGAAATGCAAATCAAAATCATAACAAGATAGGACTTCACACCTGCTAGGAGGGTGATAATCAGAAAGCAGAAACTAACAAGTTTTGCCAAGGATGTGGATAAATTGAAACAGTTGTATGTTGTGGGTAAGAATGTTAAATGGTGCAGAGGGTGTGAAAAATAGTTTGGCAGTTCCTCAAAAAATTAAATATAGAATTCCCATGTGACCCAGAAATTCCTCTCCTAAGTATATACCCCAAATAATTGAAAACAGGGACTGAAGCAGGTAATTGCACACCATTCTTCACTTCAGCATTATTCACAATAGCCAGAAGGTGGCAACAGTCCGTGTCCATCAACAGATGAATGGGTAAGCAACATGTACACACCAGAATGCTACTAATGGCTGGAATGTTATTCATCCATAGACAGGAAAACAGTTTTGATGCACACTACAACACGGGTGAACGGGTGAACCCTGAAAACGATATGCTAAGTGAAATAAGCCAGACGCAGAAGGTCTAATATTGTATGATTCCACTTATATGAAAAATCTAGATCAGGCAAATTCATGGAGATAGAAAGGTTAGAGTTTCCCAGGGGTGGGGCAAGGGGAAGCAAGGAGGGGATCGGGGAGTTACTGTTTATTGGGTTCAGCGTTTCTGTTTAGGGTGATGAAAAGGTTTGGAAATACACAGTGGTGATGGTGGCACAAAATTGGGGAATGTAATTAACGCTACTTCGAGGTTGTTAAAATGATTTACTTTCCCACAATAAAAGAAATGGCAAATAAATGTATATCTTGGGTTTTTTGAAAGAGTAAATGTAAAAACAGAAGAGCTAATACATGGCTGTTGGCTGTACAATCTAGTTAACCGTAGCTGTGCTGTACTCAGTGATGGACACAGGAAGGGCAAAGCCTTGCCAAGCTTTCCCTATCTGCCTATGGCTTCACGAGCTCTCTCTTGGAGTCCTGAGAAAAAACCCCAAACAGACGTTACTCTGCCCATTTTACAGGTGGGAAAACAGAATGTGAAGCCTTAGCCCAAAGTTACCTGTTTATATAAACCCAGGTTTCAAATCTAACTGGCTCCCAGTGGAGCCCAAGGGAGCTATCCTGACCTCATGGCGACCTCGGATATTCTGCCGCTTCCTGCTACCTTGGAACAGTAAATTTACTCTTTACTCCTGACTTATATTTTGGAAAAGTTGCTTCACCATATGAGGATGCATTTGAGCCGGCTTCCTGTAATTTAACCGGGGGATCAGGACACCTATCTAAGTCAGCTTTCTCATTGGATTTGCTGGAAATCATCACCCTCCGGGCGCTGACTCTGAGTTGAGTTTGCTAGTTTATGGGGTTCATTTTGGTGCACAATGGCAGATTCATTACATTTTGAATGCAGTTCTTTTCCGATGTAGTAATTCATCCATCTTTAAAATTTGACTTTGTTGAGAAAGTGCCTGAATTTCCTCCATGTGACCAGAAGAGGTCGCTCTTTCACTATGAATATTTTGTTGGTACACGGCAACTCAGGACTATTGCTCTAACCAAAAATCATCCTTCTCATTCTCTGTCTCTCTTTGTCCCTTCTTTCTTCCTTCCCTTCCTCCCTCCACCTCTCCCTTTTTTTAATCTCCCTCCATTATTTCAATCAGTCAGCATCAGCTGTGATAGCAGGAGAGTGATGTTTCTGCTCACCGCGTTCTCTAAACATCCGTTCACCCTTTGCCTGCTGGATACAATTCCCCTGAATGACAAACTCCCGGAGTAAATGAGCCAAATGGCAAAGATATTTAACCTTCCAGTTTACTAGCTCTTAAGGATGGAAATAGACGTTCATTCTTGTGTGTAGGTAAACAGTTGAACAGCCAAGTAGCTGAGGTTCAGTGTTCCTTTTCCCCCACTGTCCTGGCCCCAGAGAGGGTAGTGTGGGAGCTGTTTAGAAAAACCCATTGTCAAATCTGGGAAGCCTGAGATTTTGACATTTGATAGGTAAAACTCATTTACTGCCCGGAGACTAGCTTTCCAGAAGTTCTTTTCTTAAACAATTGACAGGAAATTTAGGCTTTTTTTTTTTTTTTTTTTAACTGATCACTAATAAATGATTTTAGAAAAAATACTTATTTTTCATGTTTTCACCCAGGGTTTCTATCTTCTCTTTTCCAGCTCGCCACCTGTGTTATTCAAGAGAAGTATCCATCTTTTTAATTGAGAGTTTTAACAATCAAAATAACATTTTATCAGTTAGAAAAAGTTGATTAAATATTAAAAAAAAAAGAACTTTGGAGCCTGAGAAATAAAAAAGCCAGGGTGTGTGTGTGTATGTGTTGAGAGGTGGGAAAGGTGCGTGGCAAATACAATGTCTTCTCTATTTTAAATTACCTTGATGTGAGATTGAGGCGATCTAAAGCTCCAATGAAATGCTGCCTGTCTGCAGAAGTGCCGTGTCCCCAGCTTGGTTAGTGGACCTTTGATGGACTTGGTCTTTGTGTCTTGGACTCCACAGTTCTTAATGACCTGAAATGTCTTGGGGCGGTGAGGGGGGGGTTGGTTAGGAGGGAGACAAGCTTCCCTGTTCCAGGTTGTGCTTCTCACACAGGCTGTTTAAACCAGTGAGAGGAGGGTGGTAGGAGGCTGCGCACCAAACTGGTTTCAACAGGTTTTAATTTTTCCATTGCTTGTGTGACCTTGATCCAGTCTCTTACTCTGCCCAGTTTTCAGCTGCCTGAGTCACAAAATAAGGTATGGAATTATGTCATCTGCTAGATTTTTTCAAATGCCAGTTGAGTATTCTTACTGCCTTAATCTTTGAGGCACCATGATCTGACTCTGATTTACCATCCCAATTGTATTCATCAGGGTTTGCCGGAGGAATGGAACTAATAACTGTATATATATAGAGAGAGATTTCGCACACAGTTATGAAGGCGAGATGTCCTATGGTATGTTGTTCCTGGAGATCCAGGAGAGCCGCTGGTATAATTCAGCTCAAGTTCAAAGACCAGAGAACCAGGAGCACTGATGTCCAAGGGCAGGAGAAGACGGATGTCCGGCTCAAGCAGACACACTGAAATTTCCCTTCCTCTGCCTTTTTGTTTTATTCAGCAGATTAGACGATGCCACCTACCCTGGGGAGGACCACCTGCTACACTCAGTTCACCAGTTCCCATGCTAATCTCTTCTAGAAACACAGACACACCTAGAAACAGGGTTTTACCGGCTGTATCCGGGCATCCCTTAGCCCAGTGAGGTGGACACATCAAATTAACTATCACACCAAGCAACCGCCTCACATTACAGTAAAGGTAGAGATAATAATCAGTAATTACAACATTTTTCCCCCTGTGAGCTCATAAAATAATTCACATTATTTAAAACCTTTTATCCTGAAGTTCTTTACACCTATGCCTTTATAATCTGATTGCAAACTATACACATCCTCTCTCACCTCAAATAAAGCAGCAACCAGCATAATTAAAATAAAAATACAGCTTCGCAAAGGTAGAGGGAAGACGGAAATTCGTTTCTTTTTTTTCCTTCCTACTCATTCCTATGTGCTGTTATGCCTCTAGGACTGGAGAATCCGCGCTGACCGAATGCCCCTGCACAAAAGTGGAACTGAATCTGCTTTAAAGACCAAGGTATGTGAATTACTTCAGATGGATCAATGTACATTTATTCACATGTGAAACACCTATTAAGGGAGAACATGAAAGAAAAAAAGACACAATTGTTGCCATTGAGAGCTTACTGATCAAATGTACCATATTACAGTTCAACAGCCCTAACAAACCAACTAAAGAGAGGCAACTTTATATAAAAGCAATACAATATGTATTTATTATAGAACATCTAGCTAACATCTATCAATCGATCTATCGATCTATCTATTTAAGAGAAGCATTCCAACATTCCTTCCTCTCTCAATCCCAAGAAATAACAGCACCAGGCCAGCAGAGCTAGAGCCTACAGCTTCCCAGGCCTGCTGGCCCCGCCGGAAACGGACTTTGAGCGGAAACCACAGAGAAGCAAAGCTGGAGTGAGAAGTTACGGGTTCCAGGCTAGCAGTAATTACAATATTTGTATTTGTGGAAAACTTTTCCCAGCACTCCAAGCCCTTATTTGGACAGGAATGAGGAAAAGGAAGAGGAAACAATAAAATGCATGAAGATGAACACGACTTTGGGGCCCAACGTTTTGGGTTTCAGTCTCAGTTCTTCCATTTATGATCTAAGTGGGAAAGCTTTTAAAATTCTTTTCGCCATCATTTTCTCATCTCAAGAAATGGGATGAAAAGAACACTTGCCTCATGGGATCATTGAGAAGAGTAAATTATTTCAGTGTATATGTTTGTGTTTAATAAGGTGACAGCTGTCACCACAACAACGACTATTCCTGCCAACTTTTACCTGTGTTTTTTAGGAGACCAGCTTCTTCCTTTCCTACTCACGACCCATCAACACGTGTGAGGGACGTTCATTTTTGTGGAAAACATTGTTCTGGCCCCAGGTTCCTGCCTGGTAGTATTTACCATCAAATTGAAAAGTAAGCTCAACATATTAGTAAAATCTAAACAAACAGTCTGAGATGGGGCCGGTGCAGGAATGTGTTTCAGAGGTCACAGGTCACACTTTTGGACGCCTCCCCCTCCGTGGCTGTTTGGCTGATACCCCTTCAGAGAGTGGGAACCATCACGGCCAGGGTGAAGAAGAGCTGGGGTAAACCAACACACAGGCTTCATAGGCTGAAAACCACACAAGACAGGAAAAGATAATTACAGTGTATGGTACACTGTGTATAATTATAAAGCACATCTTATATAATACATATTATAGTACATGCATCTGGTAAAGGATTATGATGTATGATTTACAAGTCAATAAGAGGAAAAACTCAAAAAATGGATAAAATTTTAAATAGGTAATTCACAAAAGATGGCCGCTAGATGCCTAGTAAACATGAAAGGATGTTCAGCCTCCCTAGGAATTAAGGCTGCACAAAATAATTCCACAGTGAGATAATATTTTACACCATCAGTTAAGCAAAAAAAAAAAAAAAAAAAAAAAAAAATGAAGACTGATAACACCAAGGGTTGGCAAGGATCTGGAGAAATGGGAATTATCAGTCATGCCTGGTGGGATTGCGTCCCTAGTGACTTTAGAGAAAAATCTGTCACGATTTAGCAAAGTTAAGAATCTTGTGATCTTCAACACAGTCATTGCACTTCTAGGCAGGGATGATATCCGACATTCTTAACATCCCAGAGGGCAAGCCATCCACCAATCAGAATCTGCACCTTCTCCAATCAGAACCGAGGCTTCCTGAACCCAATGGGCATATGTGTATTGCTAAAATCATGCTGAGTATCAACACCTCACTTCTAGGAATATTCCCAAGAAACCTCACACCTTGACTACACAGAGAGGTAAGTGTGTAAGTGTGTAAGAATGCTTATTGCAATAATGTTTGGGGGAAAAGGTAATAAAACAGTCTCATTGTCCAGAAGCAAGAGTGGATAAATACATACTGGTCTGTTTTCTAACAGAATAATATACAGCAGTGAAAAGTGGATAAATTTCAAAAACCTGAAGTTTAGGGAAACAGCGTTGACAGAGGATGTGTCCTGTAAGATTCTGTTTACATAAAGTTTGAAAACAACACAGTACTATGTTTACATGAAAGAATAGTGGAAAGCACTCGTGGGAATGGCCATCAACATTCAGAGTATTGATTATTCCTGAGGAAGGAGAGGAGGGAGAAGGAGGAGGAGGGGGAGGGGCTGCAACCTGATGACTTTTTTCTTGAAAAAGATGAGGGGCAAGCCTGGAAAACTGTTAGGATTCTAATGATCCAGTGAACCCAGGTGTTCTTATGCCATTCTTTTTATTCTGTGTGATGGAAATATTTTACAGAGCAGATTAAGAAAATCAATATAAAAAGATGATCAGCTGAGGGCCAGTTTTCATTGGTCTGTGGCAAGTGGCTTCAGCAATGCTGGGTTCTTTCTCGCTTTTAACCTGTGCCCTTCAGGAGAGTTTCTTCCCCTTTCCACACTGACTCCCACCTGCCCCGCAGGTCAGAGCCCCTTTGCCTTTGCTGGATTCACTGGGAGTTTGAGGCTGGAATGCCGTTTTGTGGCTCTTCAGTCTCTAGGTTTGCGTCTCCTCCTGTCCCTCTCAGAGACATAGGTTATCAGATGGTGCTGTGCTTGAACTTGGGACCGCCTTACAGACGGCTCCGAGACATTGGTTATCACAACAGTCTTCATCAACTTGAAGTGTCCACCTTTCCTCCTCGGTCAGCCCTCAGAAACCTGCCTTGAAAGCAAATGGTGTCTTTCCTCGGCATCTTACCTAGGAAGCCCTGCAGTGCCCGTGGACTGACCTCCCTCTGGTGGACGTTGCCCACCTAAGATTGATGACCCCACCTGAAAAACTGAGGCTTTGGAGGAAGGGACTGAACACAGGTGCTTCAGTTAAAAAGGCAAGTACATCTGACAAGGTACGTGTAAATGCTCCAAGGTGTTGCATAAACACACTCTTGTCTTCCAGAGATGACCTGCTTCGGGCTGCTTTCTGCTCTACCATTTAATCTACTCTGCCCTTTCCTTTGACCTGTGGTAGACTTAGCAGTGCTCCGAACCAATCAGAAAGGACCAACTGAAGTTCATTTCTTGAATGATGACAATTTAGGAATTCTTGCTTTTGGGTGGTTGGAAATGGATGCAAATCGATCCCAGAGTTTCTGACTGGAGGAGGCAAATTTGAAAAATTGACATTTCTATTTGGGAAGCCTCTCGAGCCTTCCCCAGCTCCTGGGGTGAGGTGAGGGAGCTGTGTGTGGCTGGCGCAGTGTGGTCCAGCAGACCAAACTGGGCGCTAGTCAGATCTGTTTTTGAACCTGGCAGTGTGGTCTTGGGTGGTTTATCTTACCTCTGAGATCTTCGATGCCCTCAATTACCAAGTGAGGGAGGGGATGCCTTCCATGAAGGAGCTGCATCAGCATTATGTAAGACGATGGATGTAAGGCAGCCTGTGTAGTACGTGGTACCCAGCTCATCCCTCCTGTCCCCTCCCCCCGCCAAGCACAGACGCGCCACATCCCCGAGGTCCTGCAGTTTTTATTCCCTTCCTCACTCACATCCAAATCTGCTCATAGGAAGGTTTTAGGTCGGGACAGGTGGGAGGAGGTAGCGGAGGTGGGCAGGGAAGGAGGCTGTGAGGACCCTTCACAGTCACGGTGAGTTACTGCTGGGTGTTGCCCGGTTACCCAGGGTTCACAAAAGTTAATCTCTAATTGTAAAATCAAAGGCTTTTTTGCTCCAGTTTCTGGAATGGTGGGAGCTGGGGACGGAGGGCTTTCCCAGCTCTGGGATCACATCCCTCTCTGTTTCCTTTGTCACCTACACCTGTACTTAACTGCGTCCCAAAAGAGAAGCCTTCCAGACCTTTTTTTTTTTTTTTTAAATCAACTTGGGAGATAGCTGAATGGAGGCGAAGCTTCATTGTTCTCCTATTGAGGTAAAAACAAAAACAAAGACAAAAACAAATAAATTCTCAGATTCACCAGTTGTGCTGCAATGGAATGAGTCCTGTTTTGGAACAAGAACTGGTTGGTCTGTCCACTTTCCTGAGCCTCAGTTTCTTCATTGGTAACAAGGCAGGGCATCATTCTGTCCCAGTTTACCACTGGGGATACTGAATGAGAAAGCAGATGAAAAAGCACTTACAAATTGTGAAGTGCTGAAGTCTCAAACATCATCGATACCTTTGCCTGCAGCCTGGACAGACACTGCCTCCAGGAAGAGGAGTGAGAACGGGTCACTGTTTCCAGTGCGACAAGAAGCAAGGCCCTTACCTAGTTAATTTCGTGTTCAGTACATTCTGCTCTTTTTTCATGTCAACAAAGCTATTATTTTGTACAGCACTTCCCTGAAGCCTAGAAGAATGGTTTAGAGATGCTGACAGGAGTCAAATTTAATCACTGACTTTGAGCCGAAAAGATGGGGTAATTCAGTGACTAATTGGTCAGAACTGGGATGAAGTCATAGAAAACCGTGTCACAAGATAAAATGAAGGTTTTGATTTGTTCTTTCATTTTTTTCTTGGTTTAATTTTAAGAACACAAAATGATAGGAATTATTAATCAAATGAGCATTGGCTTTCAGGCTGTTCTCCTAGAAAGCCTCAGTTATCACGGATGTTCTTAGGGTCTCGGGTGTTTTGGGTCCAAATTTGTCAGTTGTAAGTGAAAGAAGGTTAATCAACTCAAATTAATGAAAAAAGGACATGTTTACCCCACTCAAACTGGAAGGCTCAGGGGTAGACAAGTTGGATGTGGGGGCTCCCAGGATGTCTCGGGGCTTGACCCAGTTCCCTTTCCCTCAGTCCATCTCTTTTCTGTGCTGATTCATCTCCGCCCACGTCCCTCTGTGGTCCAAAGTTGGCTCCTAGCAGGCCTGTCCAATCCTCATTGCATCAAAAGGCAGACAGTTGCTTTAGACACTGTCTTACCCCATTCCTTACAAGCAGACAGTGAGAAATCGTGTGTGATACCCTTGTCAGGGCCTCCAGGGAAACTCAGGTCCCCGTAAGAATGCACAGCTCATCAACCTGCTGTTCCTGTTAGCATCTGCATGTAGACGTGCGTGTTTCATTGATAGTAAGTTTAATTCCCTCCCGTTCCAGGCTGGTCACCATTTCCTAAAGAGTGGCTCGTTTCACCAGGATGACTCACAGCTCCCGTGTCTGCGCTGGGGGATGTGGGGCCCCGTGGCTGAGGTGCTGGTCAAGTGCACGTCATTGTCACTCAGCCACTTAGTGCGGGGCCGCTGCGCTGGCGGTGGCTGTCACTCCTTGTTGCTGCTTCTCCCAGCACCTGGTGGTTCTGCGGTAATTCCAAGAGCACCCGGAAAGCTCTAGGCGCTCCTTGAAAATTGAGGTGCCAAGTGATATTACTCTGTGACTAGAAAGGAAGGCGAATAATGAGACTGATCCTCATGCCTCCCACCCTGCCCCCACCCCTGGGAATCAGCCCCTTCGTCACAGTGGATCAAAAGCTTCACCCTTGTGTCGGGAGCATTTGGGTGAGTGAGGTCCCGTGGTGAGGGCTTTGCACAGTCCTGTCCATGCACAGTGAGCCCAGAACAGTGACGAGGAATTAGAGTCCCCTCAGCTGTGCTGGCGCGTCTGTGCTGTGCTCCCAGGAGAACCTTAGGGTCGTGGTTGCGTCTTCCTGCCATCTTGTCGCCCAAGTTCAAGTTATTAAACCTGCAGTGCCCTGTTTCTTCCCCATGGGATGCAGAAGTCTCATGAGCTGTCCCTCGGTTGTCTCTGCCTCCCTGCTTATCACCACCCATGGGATGATCCTTTGAACACCTGTACACATGTCATTCCTCAGCAGATGACCTCTCCCTGCTCGCCTCAAAGCCTCCAAATGACGGCCCAACTTTACAGCCTGGCTCTGAAGACCCTCCTGGGTCTGGGACTTACTTATATCTTTCTCTTTTCAGCTTATTCTTCTCTTCCACAGGATTTGACTCTTTCTGCTACTTTGAATGCCCTTTGCTAAGTGTGCATCCACTTTCTGATTTGTGTAGCAGGTGACAAGACTTCTTTCCCCAGACCGAGGGGTAGATCAAATGTACTATTTCCTAGAAGGAGTCCAGGACAGTGCCTGGCACATTCATGTGACGTCCAAGTGATGGTTGTTCTTATTAGAATCTCTCCTTCGTGGCTCAGCCTGAGAGCTGTTTCCTTTCTGATGCTGCCCCGACCTCAGCCCTGGGGGATTTTTCCTTCCACTGAAATCCTGAAGTATTCAGTCTCCATATCATAATTTGGTAGGATGTAAAACTTAGCGTGTACTTGGAGTTTATGTCAAGTGCAACTGTATGTGCCTGGCTTGCTAAGCGTCAGATACCCTTGCATTTTGCCTTTTGTGTTTTCTTTTCAGTATGTCTCAGACTCCAACTTCCTCTGTGGCAAGGGTGCTCCGGGCAGCTGCCTGTGGGCTAGAAGCCCTGGCTCCCCTCCTCCCCAGCACAGAGCAGGACCATGGCTGTGCACACAGCTGTGGGGACTGCTGTTGTGCTTATGGAAGCAAGAGCCACCGCAGGTCCAGGGCTCATGTTATGCAGAGATGGCCCAGTGGCCAAGAAGGGACAAGATGGAGGCACAGCCTAGATTTCCTGGTGAAAAGTTGTCTTAAATATTTGGCAGAGGCCCTGAATGCAGTTGCTAACAAGCTAGGCCAGGAGGGTTTTCAGGCCCCCAGCCCCCGCCCGGGTCTGTCCAGCAAAGGCAGCCCTACAGACAGAGGGTCGGCTGGGTTTGGATTTGGAGCTGGCCAAGACCAGACTCACAGGGCACTGCTCTGTTCTGAGTCTGCCACTTCAGAGCTGAGATGAAGGGCCGTACCTGGGCTGTGAGATCTGGCTCCCTGGGGCTGCCCAGAGGGGCCAGGTAACACACCTTGGGTGCCCTTGGACCAACAGGAGGCAGCAGCAGGAACGGCCTGCAGGTACACTGTTTTCCTTCCCGCCTCATTTGGTTCTTGGGTCCCGACTTCCATGCAGCATCTGGAGACCATCCCAGGATGGGGCAGAATGTACGTATGGGTAAGGGTCCTCCTCCTGTTTGCTATGTTTCCTACTCTGCCATCCATCCCCCTCCCTATGGCTTCCAATACACATGATCCCCAAGTAACATTTCGCCCAAGTGTTTGTTTCCTAGGGAACCCTGCCAAGAAAATTTCACTCTGTCATCTTTCTCTTCTCTCCTCTGTTCTCCTCTATCCCTTATTTTGTTTCAAATAAGATCATAGAGAGTCGTTTTTCTGGGGGAGGAGTCCCAACATTCCTTCATCTTTGGGGCTCACACCCTAAGGCATCATGGGGGCTGTAGCTTTCTGAGTGGAATTCAGGACACTGAGCTTAATAAAATACATGTGGGTGCATCTCAATTCTAAGTAATCCCTTGTATGAAAATTTATATTTGCCCAGAAGATTAATTGGAAGAGTCATTATTTTTATAAGAGTTTCATATAAGCTTCTATCACATAGAAACAATGATTTGATTAATTCATTTTCAACTGGCAAGGAACTTTGAAGTTGTAATCCTGGTGTAAGAGGCCACCAGGAGGCTGGCCATTGCTGAGGGCTGCTGCTCCGAAGAGAAGGCATGTCCCCTCTTCTGACTCTTCCCGGGAAGATGGGGGTTGTGTCGGCTTTCCTTTGCTCCCTCATTGCCTCCGTAGTGGGAGCAATGCTGGATACTCTCAAAACCCTCCATTTCAGCCACTCGGGTCCTTCACAAAGGTCTGACATGGCTACATAGCCGTGTGTGTGTGTTTGTGTGTGTCTGTATGTGTGTTCTCTGTGTGTGTGTTTCTGTGTGTGTGTGTCTCTGTGTGTGCGTGTGTTCTCTGTGTGTGTGTCTCTGTGTGTGTTGTGGGGTGGGGTGGGAGGTAGAATAATGGCGCCCAAAATGTCTATGCTTGAGTCCCTGGAACCCGTGAATAGGTAACCTTATGTGGCAGAAGGGGCTTTGTAGGTGTGATTAGTCAAAGATCTTATGATGGGAAGACTGTCTGGGATTACTCAGGTGGGCCCTTTATATACAAACTATGTAACCACAGGTGTCCTCATGAGAGGGAGGCAGGAAGGGCAGAGTCAGAGGGATTTGGTGATGCTATTCTGCTGGCTTTGAAGATGGAGGAAGGGGCCATGAGTCAGTGAACGCAGGCCACCTTTTAGAAGCTGGGAAAGACGAGGAAACAGGTTTCTCCCTAAGCCTCCGGAATGAACATGCCCAGCTTCAGAAGCTCCCTGTGCCCTGTAAATTTGGAGATGGAGTAGAGGCAGGTCAAGACTGTACCAAATGCTTACTAGCTCCCATCACAAACAAGGGAAGGAAATCATTTTCAAAGCAGCACATTTACCTCATTTTTATTCATCCACGAAACATCTCCCTCTTGTGTCCTGTCAGCCTTGTGGTCCCATTGGCCTCAGTGCTTTATCACATCCTAGGGCCTCACTAGGGACTAAATGGGAGGCCAGGAGCCTTGGGCACCCCCTAGAGGGCAAAGTGTGTATGATCAGCTATGCTAAGAGCCTCAAGAGACTCCTGGAATTTCAGAAGATGAGAGGACCCCAGGGGAGGGATGCATCAGGAGGTTAGTGAGTCACAGAGCCTTCCATTGAAGTAAGGGAATAATCTCTGCTCAGAGGACAGGGGAGCGTAACTGAGCAGAGAGGAGGGTGTGTCACAGACAGGAAAGTGAGAGTCTGGAGAGTTGCAGGGTCCTGGTCCTAAACTGTTTCGACCTGACTTTGCAAATGCAGCTCTGCTTGTCTGATTTGAGTCTTTCTGAAGAGATGCTGGCATTTAGAGGGCAGTGTTGCCGCTGAGGTTCTTAGAGGGAGTAAGAGTGACGATGCTGAGAAATCGGGGAAGCCCAGGACGTGCAAGCGCTCTTAATCCTTTTTAGTTGGAGGCCCCCGGGGAAATGCAGCTGTCTCTGGCCCTTAACTCACCTGCAGATTAAGTGGACAGATGTTAATTGAATAATGAAACATCTGCAAGGTGATGAGGACGGCGGTAGTTTACTATGATTGCACCAGCCGTGTGCAAAGATGAAAACCAGCAGCACGAGATAGAGCAGATGGGCTTCGATCCCAGGAATTTACTACCTGAGCAGTCTGCAGCGAAGCCTGCTCCTAGTAGTGACAGGGTATACTACATATGTTATATATATAATATATAAAACATATGTTATATATAGGATATACTATATATATTAACATTAGATTTTTCTTTTAAAAGACTTGAATTAAACACCAATAAATCTGAGTGTAGCAGTGACTGAGTATAAATGGTCATGGTCTTAGGTACAATATTCAGTAAGTGGTTAATTAAGACTCTATACAGAGAGTTTCCCTAAGTGCAAGATGCCACAAACTATGGATATATCTTGGAGTAGAGAGTCCTGGATGACACTTCAGATTACAGAACAGTAATTGTTACAGATTGATCTAGATCAGATTATTCTAGAACAATCTCCTGTAAATATTTTGCTTAGAATGTGTGTGAGCCCACTATTAGAATCTCACTCTTCTGTGTCTGGCACATTTTCTAGTTTTCTTGGGTTTCCTATTGAACTAAAATCTTTTTCAGTAGGTGATACAGTTTGGGCTGTCATGAGCCATGACCATTTTAGGTGGGATTAGCTGATGATGGCAAACTGGTAAGGGAAGACCACACCCTGCAAACACATGTGACAGGAGTCACAGGCATCCAGGAGAGAGGGACCCCTGGAGCTGAGCCCAGTGTTAGCGATGATGTGAGAAGGGGTGGCTGGGGCCCCACCTAATCTGTGAAGGCTTGAATGGTTTATCATTTCGGGTACTTGGGTTGCTGGCAACAGAAACTGACAGTAGCTAATAAAAAAGGGGAAATAAATAAATGTATTGGGAGGATACGAGATGGCCCACAGACCTGAAGGGAAGGCGGACAAATAAGCCATAAGCCGGACAAGAGCCCGGGGAGAGCTGGGAAATAGTGGGTGGTGTCTGTGGGGCATCGTTGGGATGACTCTCTTCCAATTGCTTTCTTTTTTTGAATGTCTTTGTGTAAAATCTGAATCTGTGGTGGGAATGTGGAGGACCTGGCCTTCGTTTATCTCCCCTTGGTCAGGGACGGAAGGGCACTTTGAGTGATAAACAGCTCCATCAAAACCATCAGCCTCGGGTAATCTCTCTCCTTAGGGAGGAGAGAAGGCAAGGGATTGATCCCAAAATCAGTGAGAAGAGTTTCGGGTTGCCAGCAATCACAGCCTTCACCTCCTGACAGCTAGAATCTCTCTCATGTTTCAGGATGGGAGGACAGATTCGTCTACTCACTTCCATCATAAACTTCAAGGTTTCTGAACACATTTGTCAAGGCTTAAACACGAGGGTGCTTGCAAGCTGGGTAATCAACAATGGAGCAGAGGGACAATCAGCGGAGGCTGTGATGACTCTGATTCATGACTTTATTTTCATCTTGAAGCACAAAAAGGTAAATGACGTCTCATATAACAAGTTCCACGTTTCTAAGAGAAACTTATATGTAATGTACACAGAGGCAATGTATTGTGGTGAGAAAAGCCTGGGTTTTTGAGGGACAGAGGTTTATCAAGTTGAGTTTATTTTTTTTGAGGGGCAAGTCTTTCTCTTACAATATGGAAATAACAATATCTTTCTTAGAAGGTTTGTGTAAGGTATGTGAAGTTCTTGGTATACATTAAGCCCTTAATAAATGTCAGCTTCCTTCTTTCCCACTGTGCGTTTGTGTATACGTTTCTGTTTTTATATGACTCAAATGTAAAACTGTAGTTTTCCTTTCCCTCTAATGACCTGAAAAGCATCTCTCCTCCCTCCAATTTTATTTTTCTGCTTTGGAGCTGATGTTGGCAGCCGGAGCCGGTAGCAGACTAGGCTGTGTCTATTCCAAGGTCTGTATTACAAAGGCACAATTGTCTTTCCCTTAATTGTCGAGGAGGCTATTTATATACCTTGTTGTCTTAAACATCTCATACAGAGACCGTCAGCTATAACTTAAAGGCAAAATAAAATCCTCTGTGGGTTTAAGTTGTGCCTAGAAGCAAAATCATCTAGCTATGAGTGCTTGGTTGGGCAAAGTAAAAGAAATGTTTCAGAACACCTAAATTGCACCAAATGGTAATTGTATGTGATTCATTGCAATTTAAGTATTCTAAAATATTTCCTTTTATTTGCTCAACCAATTCCTCACATTGAAATGCCTTGATGGGGTGAATCTTTCACATTTTTAAATGAGGTTGAAAGTAAAAATTGGCATCAAGATAAATAAGAAGCTGTTTTAGGGAAGCATTTAGAGGGAGAAGAAGAAGAAGAAAATAATCTTGGAGCATGTAGAAGGAGGAGTGAACCATTTTGGAAAATACAGTAAACAAAGTCCAGCCCTCCGCCCCAGCCCATGGGAGAAATTAACCCAGGGTGTGGAGAACTGTCTGCAATGTCAGAATAGAATTTGAATTCCAGCCTTGCCTTTTCCTAGTAGCTGTTTGACTTTGGAAATATTTCTCAGCCTCTCTGATTTTCATTGTTCTCATCTGTAAAATGAAGCTAAATAATAACTCCTTTGGCAGGGTTATTGTGAGGATTCAATGAGAAGGTGAAGAACATCGGAGTGATTGGAAGATACAAAACATTGATAAATGATGTCACGTTACTAGCTTAATGTATTGACTGAAATACATGTTCTAAAACATAGATGACAATGTGCATTCATTAAGTGTATACCTTAAGATTGTGCTTTGGTTTGTGATGGATAATCTTATCAATTCTCACATGCCAAAGCTGAACTTTGATGTGATATAGCATAGGTGAAAAGACCCGGACTCTGAGGGCGGGCAGATTTCAATCTCTTCTGCTTGGGTGCTGAGAAATTCGGCCCGGTCACTTCAGCTGCTGAATCTCAGTGTATTTATCCACACAGTGGGGTAACAGAACTCATCTCTTGGAGTTTGAAGGAGAGTTTGATTATTTCCTAATCAATGAAAATTGCCTGAGTATACAGAGTGTGCAATAAACACTAGTTCTTTACCCCCGTGGTCTTACTCTGAGACAATCATAACCCTGCTATTCCTCATAGTCACCCCAGAGCATGGACAGCTGAGAGAATCTCAGAGTCTCAGAAGGGGTTTAGAACATATCATAAGGGAATCATATAATATGCAATTGAAAAGTGAATCTGGAGTTTAGACACTGCTGATTGATGGGCCAATGCCCTCTGAAGCATCCCTCCTTAAATAAATTGCTAGTTAATTTCTGTAGTAACTAGGCCTTCACTGGGAATGGAGAGGCCATTCCGTTTACAGTTAATTGTCAGGACGTTCTTTGGATTGAACCGAAATCTCCTCTTGGCAATTTTCCCTCAGTAGCCAAAGATCCATCTCCTGAGGACCCTCACTGCCCTCTGTGGATTTCTAGTCTGCTCTCAGAGAGTAGTACTTGCCTGTAGCAAGACCTTATTGACTGTTTCCTGAATGAATGAATGAATGAATGAGACAAGAAGTGAGAACCGTCTAACAGTATTAATGCTTTTCTGTCTGCCCTGAGGAAGTGAGCACATTTTCTGTTGCATTAAATTATATCATATCATTCTTGGTACAATAAGGAAAGTAGAATTATTATGAGTTTTGTAGAATAGGATTCATTATAGGAATAAGGCCTTACAGAATTATGGAAGAAGCTGGAGAAGTAAGGGTTTCAAAAGGAGGGGTTGGAGGATCAGAGACACGCCACTAATCAGGCCTTTGGAAACACCAGCTCAAGTTGACCGGGGCAGGGCTCACAAGGAATATGAGAAGGCAGGGACGTCACCTGAGGAGTGAGCCTGGAAGGGGACCTGGTGGAGGAGTCTAAGGAAGGCTGTCACCTCTGTGTCTGGTTGTCAGCCTGGAAAGGTTGTTGGTCAGTGTATTAGTCAGGGTTTTCCAAAGACAGAACCAATGGGATATATATACTGATATTCATATTAATGTATTTATATGTAAAGATATATATGTGTCTCTATATGTGTATATATGTGTGTCTATACTATATATATGTGTATATATATATGATTTATTACAAGGAATTGGCTAACATGATCATGGACACTGGGAAGGCTAAAATCAGCACTGTGGGCCAGCAGGCTTGAGACCCAGGAGAGCTGATGATGCAGGTCCAGTCCTAAGAGTCTCTGCTGGAGAATTTCCTTTTCCTACAAGAGGCCAGTCTTTTTCTTCTATGCAGACCCTCAACTGATAAGATGAGGCCCACTCATATTATAAAGGGCAATCTGCTTTACCCAGTATTCACTGATTTAAATGTTAATCACCAGGAATAGACTTGCAGACATTGTAAATAATCTTATGGTTACCTGGGGAAAGGGAGTGGGAAGGATAAATTTGGGAGTTCAAGATTTGCAAATATTAACTACTATATATAAAAATAGATAAAAACAAATTTCTTATGTATAGCACAGGGAACTATATTCAATATCTTGTGATAACCAGTAATGAAAAAGACTCTGAAAATGAATATATGTATGTATATGCATGATTGGGACATTATGCTGTACACCAGAAATTGACACATTGTAACTGCCTATACATCAATAAAATAAATAAATAAATGTTAATCCCATCCAAGAAACACCCCCTCGGTTGACACATAAAATTCATCATCTCAGTCAGCAAGGCTGGCAGTTAAGAAGAGTTGGATACAAAGGGAAGAAGAACAAAGATAAGAGCAAGAAATCTGCCAGCACTTCTGCCTCTATTCCTCATTGTCTAACTATGATGCTCTTCAAAGAATAATAGATACTGTTCACTTTGTCTTCCAAATCTTAATCACGTTTCCCAGAAGGGAATTCTGGGACTTACAGTGCCAGTAGACAAGCTGACATAGTATAAAACCAGGGCATTCCACTCCCAATCAACTCAGCATCAGTATTCACCTTTCTAACTTGTATTTAACTTTCTAAGATGAAGCAATGATCCTCAAACAACCTAAAACACGCTACCTTTATCTTCCCAAAAGGGTACAGGCTCATTTGCCACTAAATCCATTTCCAGGTGATGTTATTCTTCTTCAAGCTGCATCATATTCTTCCTTTAATACCTTGTAACTTAAATACTGAGACTTTTTGTTTCCTAATTAAGTTCCTAAATTAGTGAAACATATGTCTACTCCCATGATCCAGGAATTTTACACCTAGATATTTCCCTAGGAGAACTGAAAATATATATCAAAAAAAAGAGAATTTGTATGTGAGAGTTCTTAGCAGCTTTATTCATAATGACAAAAAAAAACCTTGAAAATAACCCAAATGCTCATTAGGTGACTGGATAAACAAATCGTGTCATGTTCATAAAATACAATAAATGGAACAAACTACTGACACACAAAACAATATAAATGAGTCTTAAAAACATGATACTGAGTGAATGAAGCCAGACGCCAACAAGTGTATGCTGCATGGATTCATTTACACACACAAAACTAACCTTTGATGATAGAAATCACAAGTGTTTGCTTGGGGCTGGGGAGTGACTGGGAAGAGGCATAAGAAAAATTTCTGGGTGATAGAATATTCTATTTGTTGGTAAGAGTACAGGTTACACGGGTGTATACATTTGTTGAAACTAATCAGACTACACTTGCGATGTACACTTTGTATGTTGTACTGCATGTAAATTATATTTTAGTAAAAAGGAGTAGATAAAAGTTCACGTAGCTGGTGTGAGGAGGAGACTCAGAGAGAAAGTGTATATGATTTGGACGCTGGTGGGGGCTGGAGATACGTCTCTCCAGCCTTGTTCACTGCATTTTGCTCTTCTTACCCCAAGAATGCCCAATGTGGCATCTGCAGCTGCTTTGCTGTGGTGTCTGGGCGGTGAGCAGAGAAAGCCCCAGATTCTGGAGCTCCCTGTGTGTGTGGAGCAGGAAGAAGCCACTGAGAGTTGCCTAATACCTTTTTGTCTGCACCTGCCCCTATCCAAGGTGTGCTGGGGCATTCTGGGACAGAGCTCGTGAACCTGAAAAGACGTAGAGTTGGGTGTGGAGGAGTCAGCCATGGATGCTGACTCTAGTCACCTCTTCTACCTGACGAGGGACAATGCAAGCTCCACCCACTATCATGAATCATTCTCAGGGAGAAAGGAGTTGATATGACTGAGTTTAAATCTTGAATTGCTACCTTAAAAAAATCACAGTGATGGAATTTAGCTTGAGTGGCAAGATTAGGTGTTTCAACTGCCAAAGAGAAACGGGCTGTCAGGAGCCAAGATCATTTCAGTTAAAGAGAAATGAGTAAAATTATGTTTCTGCTTCTCTGAGTGGTTTACTCATTGCCCTTGGATAGAGATGGCTCAAACCTGGTCCACTGTAGACGCTCTGGGTCACTTAAAAGACTCTTCCTCTCTCTTTCCTCCACCCAAATAAGCTTGAAAAACTTAAGGCTATAGATGTGAAGGTAAGTCCTACATCCCCTACCAGGGGCGATGTGGGCTCAGCTGAGGTAGCAGGGAAGAGCCCCAGACATCAAATGTATAGGTTTACCAAAACTGAAATGCACTGCCATTTAGAAATACGAAATTACCCATGAAAAATAATTCTTGGCATTGTAGACTGAAAGATGACTTCCATTAATTTGAGAATGAGTGCCATCATGCCATCACTGGGCATTGCGATCACTGGCCACTTTATCTGACTTCATCCTTTTGTGACATCTCACAGTGGAAACACACAGGTCTATAAACACTAAAAGTCTCCAACAAAGCGGCCTATTTCCCTCTGGGATTTCTTAACCTTTAAACCACAGGTGAACACTAGGAGTTCATAAATTCTGTAAGATTTTATGCCAATTATGTTTATGTACATTTTCAGGGGAAAGAGTTCATAGCTTCAGGCAGACTCTCCAGCAATCCCAGACCCAAAGAAGGTTAAGACCCATGGTTTCAGACCAGTGTTGGGGAGAGACCTTATGAATTCTGAGGAGCCTGGCTCCAGGCCAAGATATCCTGTGTGTGATCCTTCGTGTCTGACCCCAGGCAACTGCAAAGCTTTTCCTGGCAGGTTCTGCGGGGAGGACTGCCGTCCCCACACCAGCCTTGGTGCACAGTCGGTGCACTGATGTCCCTGGAGGGAGCTGCAGTCAAGGACTCAGGCCTCCCTGACTCCTGCAGCCCTCACCCTACCAGCCACGCTCATTTGTAGATCTGCATTTGAGCCCAGGCACCTGCACTCGGAGGCCTCCTTATCTAGGGTCTGGACTGGGATGTTTTCCAGGCACCTTCACCGAGACTGGAGCCCTGTCTTGAGGGCCTTGACTCCAAAGATCTTCGCTGTTCTGCACTCTGACTCATGACCTTCCACTCCCAGCCCATCCCTCCTCCCTCATCGGAGGAGAAAAGCAGAACAAGGAGGAGCACCGTTCTTTCCCTCCACCTCTTGCCTTTACTCTTGCAGTGAGTGGATAAAAGAAGACCTGGTTGTTCCTTTTTATTTGGCTCCTTGTCTTAAGTGACCACCTTGACACCTGGCAGTTTGGCACAAACCGAGGGCTCCACGAGGTCCCTACTTCAGAAAGCCACATTTTCCTAGAAGTCATTATTTAGGAGATCTCTGCGCAGAGCACCCGAATATCTTTAGACCGAGGTCTCCTATGGTCCTGGTGAATTCCAGGGAGCCCTGAATGACCCTTGTCCTCAAGAGTTCAGGTATACCCCTCAGTTGGCCAACAGTCTGATTTTGGTTCTATTCAGCCATTGGGAAACTGGTGAAGGTATTCTGTCAAATTCTGCCTTTTTTCGCTGAATATTCCTGCCACCATGGTCCCCTGTGGCCTGGAGTGTGACTCAGACCATTGAACTTTTACTACGGCAGAAACCTGACCATCAGAGCAGATGCCAACCACAGCAGCAGACTCAGCTGGGAGGGCAGCCCCGCCGTGCCAGCCTTAGGAACCTCACCCGTGCGCCTACACACATGCTCAGGCTTATGTGAATTTATTATTTCACTCAGCAGCGTTTACTGCCCTGCTCCACGTTCCACAATTATCTCTGGACAGGGACCCCTTCCTCCAGTGTGACTGAGTTGGATGGGAAGAGGACGGGAGGGAATTAACATTTGTTGAGCAGTGACCTTCAAGACCTGTGTCAAGCACTCTCATAAACCTTATCCCACGAAATCCTTCCACTGGTGCCACTTTGAAGGAGGGGCCGTGGACCCAGGGAGAGGTGAGGCAAACGTTCCAAGGTGACACGTGGCACAGTTGGGATGTGATTGCTCAACCTGCGTACTTCGCGCCCACTGCAGGGTTTCCTTGGACCGTGAGGTCAGCTCGGCCTAACTTGCTGTCGTCTATGGAAGTCATTCATCATGTGATATGACTATTACATTTATGTTTGTCCTAGTCTTCACAAGCTGCCTTAACAGGGCTCCACAGACTGGCTTGAATGGCAAAGATTTGTTTTTGCACAGCTCTGGAGGCTGGAAGTCCAGGATCAAGGTGGTGGCAGATTTGGCTCCTCCTGAGCTCTCCCTCCTTGGCTTGCAGAGGGTCATGCTCTCACCGCATCCTCACGTGGTCTTCGCTCTGCACACGTGCATCCCCGATGTCTCTCTGTGGGTCCAAATTTGCTTTTCTTATAGGACGCCAGTCAGACTGGATTAGGGCCCACCTTCACAGCTTCATTGAACTTCTCACCTCTTTAAGGGCCCTGTCTCCAAATACAGTCACAGTCTAAGGTACTGGAGTTAGGGCTTCAACTTATGAATTTTTTATAGGGGGCACAGTAGAGCTGATAACTGTATTTATACTGCCAGAGCCAGGCTGTGGGTGGTGGAGGACCAAGGATCCCTGGGCACAGAGGATCCCTGAAGAAAACAGTAAATTCCTGCTGTTCCCTTCCATACAAACTTTTTACACTGGGAAATTCAATTAGAATTGACAAACGGGGAAGAGTAGAAAGGTATATTTTTAGAAGAATAAATGGCAACTGATGGAACCCCTTCCTTCTTTCCTCCATCCCCTCTGAGATGCTTACCTAATGATCACACATTCATTCATTTATTCAAACATCACTTACCTGGTCCGTGCCTCTGTACTGAGGCACCTTGCTAGACACTGAGGGTACACCAGCATTGCTACTCTTTGCACGGGGCTTCCCTTCCCATGAGGGAGACAAAGGGGGACAGACGCCATGATTACGCTCTGGGACAAGCACTGTGGATGGGTGCGGCATGTGTCTGAGGCCGGTGGGTGGGTGTGGTTTCATAAGGTGGTAACATTCAGTCAGAGACATGAACAGTGAGAAGGCGCTGCCTCCTGGTAAGATGATGGAAGAGGTTTCCAGACAGAAGAAACCTCTTAGCAAGTGCCCAGCCTTTCAGCAAGAAAGGAATATTCCAGGAACCGCGACCAGGGTGGGAGCGCAGAGTCAGGTTGGGGAGAAAAGCAGGAGAGAGTGCCTTCAAACTGTTGGCTGTGGCAAGAGAATCCCAATCCGGGGACTATAACCCTTTGACAAAACCCACGCAAGAGGCGAGCCCCAGGGAGAGCCGGTGCACGTTGGACCTTGCTCGTGCAGCAGGATTTGAAGGAAGTACTGAGGGGTGTCCTCATCCAGAGATCCAGCTTTCACAATCCTCAGAGTCGGTTTGTAGAGCCTGCCATTCTACCACTAGAGCATCCTATATCTTTCAAGTACCTTTGCTTTGTCTGGGAGGAGGCTCCTGTTTGAGTGCAGATAACCCTGGCAGCCTGTCTCATTAGACCTACTGACAGGCTGACAGCTGGAGGGGAGCAGCTTGTTGGAGAATGAGACATGTCCTGGGCGCTGTCTGCTCTCTACCGCTGAAACTCGCCTCCGGAACAGCGTCACCCATTCTTTCCCTTGACTGTCCCTGACTCCCCATCCCACCCTGTCACCTCCCCTCAGTCTGGAGACCTTTCCCCACTGTCCCAGACTGTCCCAGTCTGTCCCCCCTCACTTCTGGAGCTCGTCAGCCTTGCACACAGCTGGGACACGGAGTGCACACATTGGCGCTGGTTTCTGTCTCTGATTTCTCACCTTGAGAACCTCCTGATGAGGACCCCAAATCTTAAACCATCTGCTCTCTCTATACTGACTGTGGTTTCTGGGACTCGCTGAAGAAAATCTCACATCTTGCTGATTGGCTGTGAGATCCCCCGCCTGCGGTGGGGAAACATCTCCGCCAGCTGGACCACTGCCTTTTTCCCGAACTCTACTGCGTTGTTTAACACATTTCTCTTCTTTAGGCTTCTTGCATACATGCTGGGAAATAACCCACGCTTTGGAATTATAGTTCTGGGTTGCAAACCCTGTTCTGCCTCTTTACTGACAGCTGTGTGGTCTTGGTCGTGTTATTTAACTTCCCTGAGCTCCCGTTTCTTTCTCTCTCAAACCGGTTTAATAAAACCTGTTCACTGTGCTAAGCGTGAATGAGGTCAACTGTTCAGTGTTTAGTGTGGTGAGTAGACTGGTGATAGATGACGGACAACGTAGATTCCGTTCCTTTCCCCGTCTCGATGTGCCAGGAGCAGATGCCACGTCAGTGAAGCATCCAGATTCCCCAGGAGCTTCGTGCAGCCTCTTTAGGGGAAGCCAGGCCAAGTCCCAGCTGTGGATCCCCAGTGATCGCCAAGATCAGAGGCAAAGGCCTCATGGGCTTCTTCCTTCATCAGCCCTGCTCTGCAGAGCGCTGTCCTATCTCCAATCATGACAAATCATGTAGCATCCTCCTAAATTCAAAGAGCACTGATAAATTTGCCTCTCTTTTCATCCAAGGCCAGAGTTCACATTGAATGTAATCAGGAGGGAAGTGAAAACAGGAATCAGGAAACTGCAAGATACCTGTGCGACAACCAATAAATACATTTCAGTACAACTCCACTGCCTGGAGAGGAAACACAGCAGCAGAGCCAGGACAGCCGTCAGAAAAGAACAAATAATGAATGACAATGAATCGGAAATGATTCCAGGGGAATCAGGTTGCTCGTAACCCCCGGGCTGGAAGAATTCATTTAAAGGACATTTCTCCACTTCTCCTGAGTAGGTATCAAAGATAAAAGACAATTAAAACACTGTAGGCAGTCTTTTATGATAGCTACGTGGTTCATTTTAAATTGCTTTTTAACGGAGGGAGGGAGGAGGCTGAAGAGAAAGCTGGAAAGTGACTTACGTTAGGCACATAACTCTGTCGTACCTACTGTGTGCCTCGAGTTACTTCCAGGGGAGCACATCTGAAAGGGTAGCAGATGGACGCCCGTGAGCTTCGCTGCTGCAGTCAGGAGACATTGGAAAATGGGAAACGGGAAAGAGCTGTGGATGGCAGGGGAAAACGGGCGAGAAGTTTTGAATCAGGTTTCTGGTGAAAGAATGATCTTTGTTTGTTTCTTAAGC
The DNA here is from genome assembly GCF_036321535.1 of Camelus dromedarius. Classification (NCBI taxonomy): domain Eukaryota; kingdom Metazoa; phylum Chordata; class Mammalia; order Artiodactyla; family Camelidae; genus Camelus; species Camelus dromedarius. The sequence continues at coordinate 110,585,637 of NC_087437.1, read as the reverse complement.
GAAGGAGAAAAAAAAAAAATCCTTCTCACACTTCTGGCAGAAAACATTTTAAGAAAGTCATTTTCAGGTAGCTTTATGAGAGCCAGAGAAGTTAGGCTGAGTATGTGTTTGTAACAGAGGAGGAATATATGGTGATGATGACAGTGTGGAGACAGTCATTTTCATTGACGGAGTTCTTGGTACATGCCAGACACTTAGCTCCACGCATTTCCTCGAATGATTCATTTCATCTTTACAAGACATTCTTAGAGACTCAGACCCCTAATCTCTTCATCTATAACTTCCCACTGAACCTCATTAGATCTTGGTTTTCTCATCTGAAAAATGAGGGCAGTAATCTTTGCTTCTAAAGTTGTCATGAGGATTGCATGAGACTGGACAGAAAGCCCCTCGGCACAGTGTCCGTTACAGAGTCAGCATTCAATGAAAGCTGCATTCACTTTGATGACTTTTACAGGAAAATGTCCTTCACCTTGTGTCCAAGGGCTTCCATGACCTGCCCCAGCCTGTGTGCAGTTGTGTTTGTCACTCCTCCCGGGAAGCTGCGTCACACCAGGTGGCTTCTCCAGCTGTATTTAGTTGTTACTGGTACAGCCTGTGTTCCCTCCTCCAGCCTCAGTCTCTTAGGCTTGAAGGTGACATCGGCTATTACCTAGAAGAGTCTGGGGAGATGGTATCGGCTCCCTGACATTCATCACACCACGTGAATAGGGGAGACCCTAGCCTGTGCCTGAGGGAAGCCCCCAGTCACTCTGACAAGTCCTGGAGCTATAATATCCTTTCCCACAGTCTCCTGATTTCTCTGCCTTCAACTCCTTGGTGACTAACACCACAAAAGCAGAAGAAGGAACAGTTTCAGATGCATTTCTATTTTAGTGAGTGTTCTCCAGAGAAAAAGACCAACGATGTGTATATACACACACACACACACACATATATATACAGACACACACACATATCTATATATCTCTATATATAGAGAATATATACATATATTCTGTCTCTCGACATATACATATAATACATATTTATATTTATTTTTTATAAGGAATTGGCTCACAGGATTATGGAATCTGACAAGTCCCAAGATCTTCAGGATGAGACAGCAAGAACCAGTGGGGCCAATTTTGTAGTACTCACCTTCTCTCCTTTCACACAACACAACCAATTTTGTAGTTCTTGTCCACATGCCAGCAGGCTCAGAACCCAGAGCCAGTGTTTCAGTTTAAGTCGAAAGGCAGGAATTAAAAATTCAATGTCTCCATTCAAATGCAGCCAGGAAGGCAGGTGTTCTCTCTCACTTGAAGGAGGTCAGCCTTTTGTTCTGGTCAGGCCTTCAACTTGGATGGGATGAGGCCTGCCTGGAGGAGGGAGGCCGTCTGCTTTACTCCATCCGCTGATGAAAATGTTCCTCTCACCCCACACACCTGCACAGAAACACCCAGGATAATGTTTAACCACATATCTGACACCCTGGGTAGCTCGGTCAATCTGACACGTACAATTAATCATCATAATTTCTATTCTTGTCTCTTTGCAAGCCTTCATCCTGCCAGTAAAATGGCATTTTGCTTCAAGGTCCCAAGTTATTTAAATGTCACCCACCAATGGGGGTGAGCTTTTCTAAGGAGAGGGAGGGAGGGAAGGGAGGAAGGAATGGCAGAGTGATGAGGAGTCATTGTTATGACTAAGAGCGATTGCTGTAATTTTGTTAAACCTAGCTCATTGGGAAGGAGTAACAAGGAGAAGGCTGGATTCCGCTAGAGGTAAAGATACCAGAGCGGAGGATGGGTACATGTCTGCTGGTCAGCCCCTCGAGAGTCTGTTCCTCACGCTTCCTTATTTATTTTTTATTTTTAAAAAATCACGCTTCCTTATCAGTAATACTCGGTCTGCATGGCATCAGGCCTCTGTGATCCTTTTTTTTTCCCTAGATAGTTGCAATATATATAGCTTTTTTTTTTTTTAACTTTATTTTACTTTTTGGGGGTGGGAGGAGGTAATTAGGTTTATTTATTTATTTTTTTTTTAGTGGAGGTACTGGGGGTTGAACCCAGGACCTCTTGCATGCTAGGCACAAACTCTACCACTGAGCTGTATCTTCCCCACCTAGGACTCTGTGATCTTAATTTGTTACTTTTTCTCAACCTACTTCAAACAGGCTCCTTTCAGGGTGACCTCTGTCCTTTCACGTACGCTGTTTGTGTCTCCATCTCTCATCCCTCCGAGGGGTGGCTCAGGTCCCTTCTCCTCCCTGGTGTGTTCTGTGGCTCCCCCAGCCCTCAGCGTCTCCTCTTTACTCGGCTTTCTCCTCTTCTAGACTTTTCTGCACACCGACTGCTGTCATTTGGGCAGATAAACCTGCGCGACCTCCTGTTATTTAAAGGCTGTTTCTTCCCCTTCTCCCCCCGTTGGCGGAGTAAACAATCTCAAGACGAAGCTTTGTTTCTTGCTTGTCTCCTTCAGCACCTACAGGAGTCCTGGGAACAGAGTCGCTCAGTAGGTACCTACCAGTTTTATAACAAGTGACTCTGAGATGCAAGTCAGACCACAGCACTCTCTGGTCTAAGTGACTTTCCACCTCACTCACAGGAAAAGCCAAAGCTGTACAGCAGTTGGCAGGAGGCAGCTTGATCTCCTCTCTGGTCCCCTCTGATGTTGTCTCCCGCAAATTTCCCCCTTGTTCAGCCGCTGGAGCATTGCCTAGTACAATCTGTGACTGCCCCTTCCAGGAAGACTGCTCAAGTATTGGGGTTCCTTCATAATGTAAGGGCAAATTCAAGTAAAAGTAAGATGCTTAATTCTCCCTCATTTTCCTCAGAGCATTTCCTTTAGAAAACTCATAAATTCTTTCTCTGTCTCTTTGAAATGTATGTAAATCTTTTTAACAGTTACATAAGCCTCTTGTCAGCTTTATGGCCCAGGAATGTTTCTCAAGTGCCCCGTCTCCTAATTTCTGTGAGAGGGGCGGAGCCTAATTTTGGCAGGTGGCTGACTCTGAGACTACCTTCTGTCATAAAGATGTGAGAAGTTTATATTTCCTCTGGATAAAGGCAATTTAGCAAACACAGATGGCTACGTCAGTTACCAGGTGAATCTGGGACGACCTCTGTGTGATGAGTGGTGTTGTCAGGTCCTCTGACAGCAGACTAGCTATTGTTCATCTGGAGACGAAGCAAGGGTGAAATCCTTGATCTTTCATTGCACGATGGGAGTAGGTTTAACTTTTTCTTTTCCTTCCTGGAAAGGACTTCCCTATACTATAAGCTCTTTCTTCCAGGCAGCACTAATCTCCACTGATCAGCCTTCATAAAAGGAACTCCATCCTCAAAGTCTACCAGGCATTTTTTCTTTTTTTTGCTATGGGAACTCTTTAGTTTGGATTCTCCCCAAAGCAGATCCTTGGACAAGGGCTTGAGTATAAGTAGTTTACTTGGCAGGGGAGGGGAACACTGATAGAGGACTAGGAGATTGAGAATGGGAAAGAGGGTGGCCGATCATGGGTGAATTATTAAGTCAGTTGTAGTGGGGGATGGGAGCTGAATCTCATGTGAAAACTCAAGGAACTGTGTGAAACACACACATCAGAAGGACATCACGGAGGGGCCAGGGAGCCGGGGCACTTTTTAACTCCTAAGAGTCAGTGATTAAAGGCTGCTGAAAGAGGGGTGGGCAATCAATTCTTGGCACTTTCAGCCAGTCTCTCTCCTGAGCAAAGCTGCCTTCAGTGGTTCAGCAAAGCCGACAGTGATACAGATTCCAACTGTGGGAGGACGGCCCACAGTGGAGATCTGAGCAGCAAAGGCAGGCACCACAGCATCTGCAGCAGGAGCCCGAGGTAGCATGAGGAGTTTCTTACACCAATAACCAACCATCAGAAAGGGAAATTAAGAAAGCAATCCCATTTATAATTGCACCAAAAAGAATCAAATACCTTTATAGGAATCAATTTAACTAAGGAAGTGAAAGACTCGTACATTAAAATCTATAAGACATTGATGAAATAAATGGAGGATGACACTAATAAGTGGAAAGATATTCCATGCTCATGGATTGGAAGAATTAATATTGTTAAAACGTCCATACTGCCCAAAGCAATCTACAAATTCAATGTACTTTTTCTTTAAGATTCTAATGGCATTTTTCACATAAATAGAACATACAGGTCTAAAATTTGCATGAAACCACAAAAGACTCCAAATAGCCAAAGCAATCTTGAGTAAGAATAAAGCTGGAGTTATCAAACTCCCTGATTTCAAACTGTATCACAAAGCTATAGTAATCAAAACAGTATGGTATTGGCATGAAAGCAGACACATATTATTTAAATGCAAGAGAATGCCCACAAATAAACCTGTGCATATATGATCAAATAATTTATGGCAATGGATCCAAGGATATACAAAGGGGGAAATGACACTGTCTTCAATAAATGGTGTTGGGGAAACTGAACAGTCACATATGAAAGAATGAAGCTGGACCATATCTTACACTATAAACAAAAACTAATTCAAAATGGATAAAGACTTGAACAAGTTTATGTTCAAACTTCCAGAAACCGAAAAACTTCTAGAAGAAACATAGGCAGTCAGCTCCTTGACATCGGTCTTGGCAATGATTTTTTTTTGGATTTGACACTAAAACCAAAGGCAACAAAAGCAAAAATAAACAAAAGAGACTACATCAAACTAAAAACTTCTCTGCAGCAAAGGAAATCATCAATAAAATGAAAAGGCAACCTATGGTATGGCAGAAAGTATTTGTAAATCATATATCTGATAAGGAGTTAATATCCACGCTATATGAAAAACTCATACTACTTAACAACAAACAATCTGATGCAAACATGAGCAGAGGATCTGAGTAGACATTTTTCCAAAGAAGATAGACAGGTGGGCCAACAGGTATGTGAAAAGGCACCAACATCACTAATCATCAGAGAAATGCAAATCAAAACCACAATGAGATATCACCTCATACCTGTTACAATAGGTATTATCAAAAAGACAAGAAATACCAAGTTCTGGTGAAGATGTGGAGATAAGGGAATCGTGTTCACTGTTGGTGGGAATGTAAACAGGGGCAGCCACTGTGGAAAACAGTATGGAGTTTCCTCAAAAATTAAAAATTGTATTACTATACTAGCAAGTCCATTTAGTACTTATCTGAAAGAAACGAAAACGTTAACTCAGAAAGATACGTGCACCTCCATGTTCTCTGCAGCATTATTTACAATACCCAGGACATGAGAGCAACTTCGGTGTCCATGGATAGATGAATGGATAAAGAAATTGTGATATATATATATATATATGTATATATACTATGGAATATCGTTCAGTCATAAAAGGAAGGCAATTGTGCCATTTGCCACCATATGGATGAAACTTGAGGGCTAAGTGAAAGAAGTCAGCAGAGAAAGACAAATACTGTATGATCTCACTTATATGTGGAATCTGAAAAAAAAAAAAATCAACCCAAACCCTCATAGATACAAAGAACAGATTGGTTGTTGCCAGAGTCAGGGGTGGGTGGCTGGTGAAATGGGCCAAAATGGTCAAAAGGCACAAACGTACAGCTGAAAAATAAACAAGTGCTGGGGCTATAATGTACAACATGGGGACTATAGTTAGTAACACTGTATTGTATATTTAGAAGTTTCTTAGAGAATATATCTTAAAAGCTCTCATCACAAGAAAAAAATTATAGCTATGCGTGGTGATGGATGTTAACTAGATTTGTGGTGATCATTTCACAATATATACAAATATCGAAGTATTATTGTTGTACATGTGAAACTAATATAATGTTGCATGTCAATTATATGTCAACAAACAAACAACTCTGCTTCTTTGTTTTTGGAGTCCAGTGGGACTCGTGGATGCAAGCCGGGTTAGCGATCAGAGCTAGGTGATCGCCTTTGTAGGCCTGTCCCTCAGGCATCAGCCATGAAAGTTGGGGCTCTGGATGTGTGGACAAGCTCCTTCTAGGGAGAAACCGATGGCTTGATTTTATTGTCGGAGGGAGTCAGAGGGAGAAGGCACGGGGTTGCTCACCAGTTCTTTCAGGCTCCAGGGGAGGATGGCCGTCAGCAGCCGGACGGATGCTCCTTAGAAAACGGCACCCTTAGGCAGCAGCTTGTACAGTGCGCAGCCCAACGCCCTCCAGGGAAAGACTGGGAGATGGGAGTTTCCCGCTCCCTCTATGCTGAGTCCTGGGGGAACAAGTGCTCAGGCTCCGTTTAAGAGCTGCCTCTTTGTTTGCCATAGTCCTGTGGACTCAAGAACACAGGTACCGTTGGCTTTCACAGCTCGATATTTTCTGGCCCCATTTCTCAAGCGGGACCCTTAAAAGTTGGGATGCTGGATGTTCGGTCCGAACCCTTCACTCCTCAGGAAGAAGCTGGGAGCCACGCGTCCTCTTCGGCGGTGTGGCGCTGTGCTCGGATGGGACTTACGGCACAAGCGTGTGGCCGCCTCTCCACTCCACCTTGCTGTGGGTATTTCCTCATTCACCTGATGTGTAGGAGCCACTCAGCTTGTCTCTGGATTTCTTTCAGAGGGGACTTCTCCTTGTGAGGCTGTACATTCAGGAGGAAAAGTCAGGAGCCTCCTATGTTGCCATCTTGCCCTGGAGTCTCTCAATTTTCCACTCTAATTTTATTTTTTAAGCAAGTGGAGGTACATGTTTTTTGTTTTTTTTTTTTTCTTTTTTTTTTTCCTTTTAAATGGCGATGCTGGGGATTGAACCCAGGGCCTCACGCATGCTAACCACGGGCTTTACCCCTGAGCTATCACCCTCCCACCCCCTGCCCCGCTCCGCTCCGACTCTAAAACTTCCGGACTTATATATTTGCTTTTCCCTCTTAATTGTACATTTCTTACACCATCGATGCAACAAGGATCTTGATTTTAATCTCACTGAGAGTAAGTGGATGCTGCTTCCAGTTTGCACTTGCTAATTTTAGCCCTTTGAATTTCAGCCAAGTGGGAAGGAATCGCCAATCAGCAACCAGATCAAAATTCAAAATGAGGAAGCTCACCCACAGAGGGAGAACGGGAGCACGGTCATTCCTCCACTGCAGTAATGAAATGTCTCTTGCTTTTACCCATGTTCATACAACACCTACAAAAATGTAACAGAGAGAGTGGCGCTATGGGAGACCTTGATGATCTTGATATAAATGGCTAAGTAAGGGTGATTCCAGCTCCTTATCATGAACGTGTTAGTGGGCTTCCTTTTTAAAAAGAAAGTATCATATCTGATTATTTTTTAGTTTTTTTAATGTTATAACTTCATATTTCTAGAAATAATATATAGTTTAATTAAGGTTTCCTTAGAGATCAGGATGATAGAGTCCCAGAAATTGGAAAACATCTTTTAAATTTATTTTTTACCTCTTTGCTGGTTGTGTTACGAATTTAGTAAGGCAGAGGGTTGTCTGCTTTGTCACATGGCTGTGTGATTGGATGGGTGGAGCCAGTGCCTGAATGCTAATGTCTTTAGAAGAGCCTTTCATAAAAAAAGAAGAAAAAGAGGATGACAATGAAGAATATGGTATTATTTTGCAACCACTCCATCCTTGCTCATAATAACATTTTCTATATAAAGATTTAACAATGGAAAAAATCTTGCAGTAAGAGAGAGAAGCCATCAAAATTTTCAAAAACAACATGGAGCAAAAGGGTGTAAGTAATATGAGCTAGTAAACAAAACTTTGCTGTTGGTTTTCTTTTTTTCTCTCTTTAAAAATATAAATTTCATCCTATGTTGATGTGAACTATGTTTTGTTGGGTTTGTACAATAAGTGTTAGCCTTTCCCTTCCCTTGAACTAACAAAAATGAAGGGAATGAACTCATGGGATCGGGAAGGGCAGTTCCTATTTACAATCATATCTTTAGCTCCAAGTATAGTACCTGGGATACATTAAGTGGGCATTAAATATTTGCAATATGAACAAATAAGTAAAATTCAGAGATGCTGGGAAGGGACTTTAATGAAAGAACAATTCCAGCTGATGAAATTGGAGGTGATTGACGTTGTGATGTCTTATTATAGATTTTTAAACATGAAGGTCAAAGAAAGAGGGTTTTGAAGATAGCATAGTCATCCTGTGAAATCCAAACTGCACAGAAATCAAGTGAAAACATTTCTAAATAGTATCAAGAATTATCCTAAAGTTCTACACGATTACAATGGGTGAGTTTTTTTTCATGCAAGTTAATCTACACAATGAGAAATGTGCACCTCTGTGTGGTTTGCCCCACCCTTCACTTGAGGGTAAATAAAAGTCCTAGGACAGTTGGTGACAGTCATACTCAGGAAACCTGCCCTTGACATCCAGACAACTCTGCAGGTCCTAACACCACAAGATACCATGGCAACTACGATGGAGCTGGGGCTGTGGCTATGGATGCTGCAGTGGCCTAGGCTGTGGCTATGGCTGTGGATGCACTAGGCCACGGGGCTACTGATGGAGGCTACAGATACGGCTGCTGCTGCCCATCGTGCTGTGGAGGAAGGATAAGGATCCTCCAGCTTCTACGGAAGAGTGAATTCATTCTTCTAACCTTTGGAATCATCATATCCTCCTGACTTAGTTCTGCTTTCAGGTCCTTTTATCCCCTATGTCAGTTGTGTAGCTGCTTTCTTGATAAACCATATAAACCAGCAGAGGCTGACATGTGAGCTCTTCAAAATCAAGAATCCATTTGCGCAGCAAACGCCAGAAGCAGCAACAGCAGGAAGGGAATGACCTGGAATCTCACCTTTCAAGCTGCTCTCCCCCACTTCCCTTTCAACAGACTGAGGTGTTACCAACTCTCACATTTCAATTAACTGATGTCAATAGTAGAGCAAACAGTCTCATTTCTATTAATTTATTTTGCAGAACTAGATCTAAGCTCCCTGGGGACACCTACTAGGCTTGCTTATTCATCACTGTGTGCTCTGTGGCCGTGACAATAGCTGGCACATCTAAGGCAGTCAGAGAATGTTTGCTGGTTAAAAAACATGTTCATGGTTTTTATAATATACAAGCTATTTTTAATTTGCCCAATAGTTACCTGGAACCTCATATTCATTTTGGAATCATGATGTTTGATCACTCACCCTATTTCTCCTACACACACACACACACACACACACACACACATTATGATTGAACATCTCCCCCTGGGGTATAATTTCTATTTGTTCCAGGAGCTTAAAAATACCCCAACATTTCCATAGTTGAGGAGCACTCTCTATATATACCTCCTTACAGAGTCAGGCAGAATACTTTGCAATTTGTCAAAATACATAAGTTAAAAATTGTTGCTGTTGAGGCAAGACATAGGGTGGGGAAATATCTGCAACATATGTAACTGGCAAATGTGTGCTCATGGGAACCCACCCAAATGTTTATCAACAGCAGAATGGAAAAATAAATTGTAGTATATTCTTACAATGGAATACTACACAGCAATGGCAATCACCAATTCAGAGTGACATCTAGAGGTTGCTGCACGTCCTGGAGCTCCGTGCAACCATCTGGATAAACCTCACAACCACAATGTTGGGTGAGAGAACCCAGCCATAACAGAATGCGATATAAGCCTATTTATTTATGTTTCTAGATAGAAGAATCTAGAACATAGGGTTAGCAGTCAGGATAGTGGTTACCTCTGAGGAGGTAGTATCTGAGAAAGAGCCTGAGGTCAGGGGTGGGGTGCATCTGAGGTGCTGGAAATATTGCATTTTTGACCCATGTGTTTTGCAATGTCATTGGGCTAACTTATTTTTTTTGTGTGTATATTCTTCTGCATGTATATTCTAATTAAAAACAGTTTCAAATTGATAACACTGCATGATTTAAACAGAGTCCTCTAAGAACAGATAGTTCAAATTATTTACCAAACTTATTTTTAGGTACTTAACTTGTATCCTTACAGACTAGGAAATATGGGAGTTTCAGATGAATAGCACATTGCTTTTAGTGTTAAGACACTCCAAATCTAATCATCTCTAGGAGGGAGACATGAGAAGGGGGTGATGAGTTTCTGCTCTAAAATCTAGGAGAGAATTAGGGAAGTTTTTCCTGATTACCCAACTGATGCTCCAACATGAGGTTATCTATACGTTATTAGAATCTGTAGTCTCAGAACTAATCACACCTGAAGGAATAAGACAAAAAGCTGAACAGTAACCACAAAGAAAATGAAGTGAAGCCCCTGAATTAAAAAAAAAACTTGCTTACCTATTGGTTTCTCTTTTTAGTTTATATTGCAAGTACGTTCTGCTCAATGAATGCTGACTATATTTGCCATATAAAGGCATGCACTAGTGTTCTGCTGGTGATAAAAGTTGGGAATGGGTATTATTAGCAGAGAAAAAAATCTAAAAAATAATTCTAGAAAGAAGAGTAATAGGACTTCATTTGGAATTTTGATGTGTAAAAGTTGTTCTCGAATGATTTTTGAAAATTATGTAGTGGGCTCATTATTCTTTGATATTGTGTTAGAAAAATTGTTATCCTGATGTGAAAGATACCAACATATTAGATAAAATGGTGTTTGCCATTCCTTGAATTAATTTGTTTACTCTATTAGAGAGGTTTGGAAAAGTAAAGCTGTAATGTTCTTGTGTTACTGAAAGGTATTTCAGTTAGGTAACAGTATTAGTGATTTCCACATAAAGCCTTCACTATTTCAACGGTGTGCCTGATGGGTTTGGGATAGCTGATCTGAGCTTTAACAAAATTGATGTGGCTATCAACATTCCTTATGCTGTTGAGTATGTCTGAAAAACGTATATGGGAAAACAATGGCTTGGTAACCAAGAGTTACTCCCGAGGGCTGTTGAACTTGGAGATCGGCACAAATCTTGGCCAGGCAGGTGCTTTTATGACCCCACTGCTGACTAGTATCTTCTACTTGACAGAAAAAATATACCATACATGAACCTCTCACTAAATTCAACTTTCCCTGAATGGTTGCTGAGATTTATCTCACATGAGATGGATTAAACTTTCAAGGCTTAGGAGAAACTGCACATTCATTTCCAGCTCACCAGCTAAGTAGTATGCCAAGCTCACGTCATACTTGAAAGGAAGGCTTCAAAGATCTGATGCCCCCAGAAGGGGCAGCATCCATGCCACCACTCAAGGCTAAGGCTGAGGCTTTAAAACCACCTTTTCATGCTCAAATCCAAATTAGCATTAACCATCTAGGCTATCATAAATTTCAGACCATCTGTTAGGAATAATTTTTCAGCATTGCTTGAGAACTAGTGTTTCTCATTAAATGCTGGCTGACTACTATCTAGAAATGGTTAGAAGTAGTAAAAAAAGAGAAACTATACATTCTGTAAATGCCTTGATTTATTGGTTATTTTCTTATCTATTTGGACTATAAGTGATAAACTTATAATTAGAGAAGAAAACGTTTACTAGGTTCTCTCTAATGTCAAATTTATGGTAAGACCATTAAATCCCAGTTGACTTCAAATCAAGCAATATTTGTATTTATGACTGGGAAGAGTGTATTAGGCAGGACAGCTAGACTATGCTGCAGTAACAAATATACCCTCAACTCTCAGTGGCTTAATCCAGTAGGGTTTATTTATGAGTTTTGTCTCTGTATTATACAGGTCAGGCAGCTCTCCTTGTGGTTTCCTGAGTGGCTTAGGGATCTGAGCCTCTTCCATCCTGTATCTAATTGTCCTAGTCATGCTGAAGGGAGAGGAGAGAACATAAGAAATCATACCTGCTCTTAACTGCTCTGGATGGGATGTAACATATCAACTCTGTTCCTTTTCCCATTGATGTGCACTCAGCCATATGTCTCTGTGTGCCCAGCATAGGGTGAATCAGTGGTCTCTGCTATGACTGCTTTCCTCAGCCAGAACAAGATTGTTTTGCACATCTCAGGGGCCCTTTGCTTCACTTTAATTTGTTGGTTTCACCCAAATGTAAACGTGATGGCAAAATCTTGGGTTCTGTTGCTCAAACTTAGGTCCAGCTTGGTTTCACTTACTTCTTTAATGTGCATTTCTTAGATGTCCTTATTCTTTGATCCAAGTCAGTTTGGCTCAATTCATTGACTCAAGTCAATGAAAAAAATAAAATAGCAATATGGGGCCAAATATAGTTTTATGGTGTGTGTTGGAGTTGACTTTCAGTGTTAGCTACCATTCAATCATTCATTCAAATATTATTGAACACTGACATATTCTAGACACTGTGCAAAGCATATGGGAAGTGGTTATTGGAACTCCCTGCTCCTAAGTAGACTGCAATCTAAAGAAAGTAAAACTTAAAGAGGTTTAGCAACTTAACTGATTTTAAACCCAGATCCAGTCAAATTACAGTGCTAGAATTTGAAACCAAGTCAGTGTCACCAAAACCCATGGTCCTGACTTTTATCCCCTACTTCCTCTGTGATAGACAGACTTTCTACAGTGGCCTCCACAAAAATGTTCTTCCCTGAATCCATGGAAGCTGAGAATATGAAGACATATCACTCCCATGATTGTGTTATGTTGTGACATGGTTAACCTCATGATTATTTGAGTGGGCTTGACTAATCCCATGACTCCTGGAAAGCAGAGAGGTTTCCTGACTGGTAGCAGAAGAGGAAGTCTGAGACTCAAAGCATGAAAGAGATTCAACACACAGTCCCTGGCTTTTGAGATGCAGGGGGCCACATGTGAAGCACTGGGGGCACCCACTAAGAGCAGAGAGCGGCCCTTAATTAACAGCCAGCCAGGAAACGGGCGCCTCGGACCTACAGCCACCACCTGAATGAGCTTGGGATTCGATTCATCTCCAGAGCCTCCAGACTACAGCTCAACCTGGCTGACTTTGGTCTTGTGAAATCTAAGTAGAGAATCCGGTCAAGCTCACTGGATTTCTGACATACAGAGTTGTGAGATAATAAAATGTGTTGTTAAACTGCTAAAATTGGAGCAATTTGTTATACAGTAATAGAAAACTAATGTATCCGCTCAGATTTCAAAAAAAAATCCATCAGTCTACCTTCCTTGGCTAATCTGATCCGTCGATTGTGAATCAAAAGTGCTGCCCTATCTTCTACTGAAATTTCTTCACGTTCCCCTAACGTTAGCATGAGAAAATTTCATGGAAACCAATTCCAGCTCCACTTCAGAGACATATTGGAATGACTCTTTATTCTCAGTGAGGCACTTTCAGACATATTTCTCTTTGGGGGAACCTGGAATGGTGTCTCTGAGCCCATTTGCCAGCTAGGAAACAGAGCTCAGAGGTCAGAAGACTTGTGTAATGGTACCTAGAAAACTAGTGGTAGATCTGGGTTGTTTCAATGTGCTTTTATTTGTTAAAAAGTATCTTCTTCCCTTTAGGAAGCATGATTCCTAAATCTTACTCTTTGGGGCAAAATTTCCTCTTAAGGTAGATTTAATGTCTGAGGCAGTCGTGACATTTACATAGGGAAATTTTTATAGTTTGTTTTTCTACTCTCACTTTTAGACACATTTCATTATCCCAGCCTCTTGGATTTTGCCAGCAAAATGTCTTTTAGTGACCTCAGTGATATTCTCTTGATTTGTTTAAACCATGCCATTTCCACTTCAGTGGTGCTCCAACTGGTTGGCATTTGATAGAGCCTCACATCCATTGTTATATGAATAGACGTTGAAAATCATTTTGATGTAGGAAAAGAAAGCAACTAAGTTTAGGTTACTAAAGAAAACTCAAACCGAACTCTTTGACCCTGAGCCCCAAAGAGCACAGTATAAATGCTGGGCAAACTATTTTTGTCTTCTGCTTTATAAATGAGTTCTTTTCTTTTTCTGTTGACTACTGTCTGGCACAGCTGCTGTCTTCAGAGCATAAAAAAGATGGGAATCATGAAAACAAGGAAATAAAACTTTGCCCGAAACACCTTGGCCTGTGAATCATAGTCAGTCTCCTCTGAAGCCTGTGTATAGACACTAAGTCATTTATGAATGAAGAATCCTAGGTTAGTGATGGCACCAACAAAAGCAGTTAAGACAGGTGGATTCTATTTCTGGTTCCAAAATGATGATAAAATGAGAGAAGTCGCTTTAACTTTTTTCAGTATCTCTACTTGTGAAATGAGAAGAAAATAAGAAAATCCTTTTTTTTTTTTTTTTTTGGAAGATGATATAAAGACCTGCTTAACCTCCCATCTTTGCAGCCTTCTCATTCTCACAGCTGGATTCTCTTAGCTTCTCCCTTGCATTCAACCCTGGATACCAGCTCTGAAATCCATGCTCTTTCTTGATAGGAGGAACCCAAACAGTAGCTCATGTGGCTCAGTTTTGATACTGCCCCACTTGGAGTTTTGAACCCTGGTTGGGTTTTGGCTTAGTTCTTAGTCATCCAACCCTTTCCTATAACCACATGCTAGTAACTGGATCCCCAGCCCATGTTCATACATCTGAGCCTCCCTCCTGGTTTTCAATGCTCTGTCCCACCTCTTGCTTCCAAGGCTGAGGGTCTACAGATGACTCTTTTGATCATCCTGCCAAATTTCAGCCAGAATATTCATGTTTCAGCTCTCTCCATCTATCTTTTCCATCAATACTTGAGAACTAATTCTTAAAGATCATTCTTTAAAAATGTTATTAAGTATTGAGATAAAAATACTTATAAAATATACACAAAACATAAAGACTAACAACACAAGATTGAAGTAATCTGCCCAGTTACCACCACCAAAAATAATGACTGCTATCTTTGAAGTCCCTGTCCCAGCCCTATCCCACTCTGCTCAGAGAAAACCACTGAAATTTATGTTTATCATTCTCTCTCTCTCTGTTTCTCTTTTTCTCTCTCTGTTTAGTTTTCCCAGATGGTAATTCCCTAAATAATATATTGTTCTGTGTTGCATGTTTTTGAACTTAATATAAGCAAAAATAGTTTCTGTCTTATGCTACTTGCTTTTTTAGTTCAACATTATGTTCCTGAGATTTATCTATGTTTTTACATATACAGGAAATTCATTAATTTTCACAAGAATACAGTGTTTCCTTGTAAAGACTATCATGTAGTTTATCTCTTCTACAATTGAGGAACATTTGGGTTTTTTTTTCTATTTTTCTTTGTATGACAAAAAATGCTGTTATGGATATGCACTTGTCTTCTAGGGGTCCTTGCTAGGTGATGCAATTTTCAAAGATGCGGTTTCAAAGTTTTCAGAGATAGAGTCTTAATTTATAATCCCACCAGAGGAGTAACCCCACATCTTTGCCAGCTTTAGATTTTGCCAGGATTCTTAACCTTTGCCAATTTGGAAGTTGTATATGTACTACCTCATTGTGGTTTGAATTTTCATTTTCTTGATGACTAACAAGGCTGAAATCTTGCTTATATTTGTTTGGACCTTTGGATATACTCTTCCCTGAAGAGCTGTTCAAATACTTTGTTTCAGTTTTCTATCCGTCCTTTGTTTTTCCTTGCTGATTCACAGAGATTCTTTATATACTCTAGATACTATTCCCTTGTTAATAATACATATGGCAAACATGTTCTACCAGTTTGTAGCTTACATTTTTACTTTTTTTTTTTATATTTTTTGGTGAATAAAGGGTCTTATTTTTGCTTTAGCTAATTTACCCATATCTTCTTCTATTATTCATAGTTTTTGTATCTTGCTTAAGAAATTTTTCCTTATCCCTAATGTTACAAAAATGTTGTCCTTTGTTATGCCTAGAAAGTTCATAGTTTTGTTCTTCATATTTAGGTCTCTAGTCCACCTGGATTTTCTTCTTTATTATTATTATTTTTTGCATGAGGTAAAGTAGGGCTTTGATTTCGTTTTTCCACAGCAATAACAATTATTTCAGATATGTGTATTAAAAGTCTATTCTTCCCCACTGTGCAATGCCTACCCTGCCATAAATCAAATTTCAGGTCTGTTTTGAACTCTCTAATATGTTTTATTCATCTATTTGCCTTTCCCTATGACAAAATGGTAGTATCATAATTGTCAAAGCTTTATAAGAATTTTTAAAATCTGATAAAGCAAGTTTCACTAACTTTTTATTCTTTTATAATGTCTTGGTTATTCCTGGCCCTAGGATTTTCCATATATATTTTGAAATTTTCTTTTGATAAGTTGCATATTTGACATTTTTTAGGAATTTACTAAGTCACCCACTTTTATAAATATGTTTCATGTACTTGAGAAGAATGTGTATTCTGAGGACATAGTATATTAGATAATGTATATGATACAATATTTTGTGTATTGTTTGAATCTATATCCTTACCAATTTTTTTTTGTGTTTGACTTATTCTTGGGAAAAGTATGCTAAAATATTGCACTATAATTGCATATTTTCCCTATATTCCTGTCCATTTTTGCTTTAAATGCTTTAAAGCTATGTTACTTAGTGTTTTGTTGCATCTCAAACCTTCTTTGACATTGCTACCTGGGAGAATTGAGTAAATACATATGGCTAGATTAGAGTTAATTTTCAATGAACAACTTTAGCTCTGCCAAAGATCTTTCTATTGTCTAGGAATGTATATTAATATGTGTTTTAGGTTTACAAATAAAAGAAAGCATTAGATGAGTGGAATGTGTAAATAATGCCAGCAGCATGTATGCAAATTATTAGCTTTGGTGGTTTTTTTTTGTTTTTTGTTTTGGTGGTGAGGAAGTTGAGTTTGTATTCCTTTTGTTGGAGTCATTAAATATATTTCGTATCGCTTCTTTTCATATGTGGTGCATTAACTGGTTCATGACTCTCTGAGCCTTTTTGTCCCTCAAGAGGAAAAATGTGATGCTGGAGGCCATGAGTCAGCGATGGGAGGAAGATGAGGGAAGGAGCCACAGAAAAGGACCCACTTGGTTAATGTCTTATTAGTCTGAAGAGTCCTGTCAGCATTTTCCTTCCCCTTTGTAGTTTCTTGGCTCCTTAAGGAGGCAGGAAGGAGATGGGCTTTTAGAAAGTTTCACTTTCAAGGGAAATACTGCTGCCCCAGTTTCAACTGCCACACAAGAAACCATTAACTAACATTATAGCATGTGCATGTGAATAACATTAAACATTGGATACCTCAACCAGCGTTTTTGAAATCTGTTTTGTGGCACCACTTTATAAAATTCAGGTTCCCTTTAATCCTAAACATATTCAGAATATGATAGCAATTACCCATCATTTTTAGAGATATGCAAGAACAATATGTTTTTGAACTGACAGAGCCTCGTTTCTTTTGAAGTGCTTTATCAGGAATTAAAATGAGGAAGTGTGCTGAGAATATGCAAATACATTCAAGTGCACACAATTAAAACCCTGAGATGCATTTGATGATAAATCACTTCACTGTGGTTGCAAGCATTCGCAATAGGAATTCAAATTGATAATTATGATTCTCAGACTAGCTAACAGTTTTCCATTTTTATCTGCTATTTGAAATAAGAAGAGAAATATAGTACCTTAAAACCAATCTCGAACAAGCAGATTGCATTTCAAATATATGGGAACTTTTTTTTAAAATTGAAGTATAGTCAGTTTACAATGTGGTGTCAATTTCTGGTGTACAGCTAATGTTTCAGTCATACACATACGTACATATATTCTTTTTCATATTCTTTTTCATCACAGGTTACTACAAGATATCGAATATAGTTCCCTGTACTATACAGTATAAACTTGCTGTTTATTTTACATATAGTAGTTAGTATCTGCAAATCTCCAACTCCCAAATTATCCCTTCCCACCCTCTTCTCCTGGTAACCATACGTTTGTTTTTTATGATTGTGAGTCTGTTTCTGTTTTGTAAATAAGTTCATTTGTGTCTTTTTCCTTTAAATTCCATGTATAAGTGATATCAAATGATATATATTTTTTTCTCTTTCTGCCTTACTTCATTTAGAATCTGGATGAAGAAGTTGTTATAGACGGGAGCTTTTTCTTTTCTCTGGTTGTCTTATGTAAAAGAACCTTGAGAAAACCACAGGTAGAGAAAAAAAAAAAAAAAAAGCTGGTTCCAGCCCTACCTCCCACTCCCAGCTTCAGAATAAATCTCAAAAGCTTGTTCCAGTTCCCAAATTATCCCCAGTACAGGCCTAACAAATGAGGGCAGATGTGCCATGCGCCCACTACAAGGCAAATGTGTTGTACTGGAATTTAAGCTGCCTTCTAACCAGTCCCTTCCCTCAGCAAGCCCTGAACTGATGGACCAACTTGACGGTGGGAGAGTGTGTGGGGCTGGGTTAGAGGAGGACTGCTGTGATTTCTTCATTCAGACATTCATCATCAGCTGGGCCAGTTCTGCTCCGCTTTTGGTTGCTTCTTCAGCTTGGAGGGATGAGTCCACCTGAGCAGACAGCCTTCCGCGTTGGCAATCGCGTGGATTGCAGTTGTGATGACTTGGCGCAGGTTTGGGAGGGCTAGAGCAGATGTTAGGGTCGTTGGGAACTTGCTGGAGTGCCGGCTTGATGAAGGGAAATCAATCCATTTCCTCCTGGCAGAGGATCTCCCCTAAAGTCACAACTGTTCTGCCTCTCTTACCTGAATTTTTTGTCTGCCTGGCCCAAGCTTATTTTAATTATTTTCAAAAGTGTTTATTTTAAAGTGTAGGTTTTATTATTCTGGTATGATGAGGTCAACAGATCAGGAGGTGACTGCCATTGAAAAGACCACCTGTTGCTCATAGTTCCCGAGAGGAGGGGGCCCCACAGGGCTAAAGGGGGAAGTAACAGGGTCAGCCTGGAGGCAGAAGGAGCAGGAGGAGAGCATGGACAAGAGATTTCCTTGTGGCTTCTGCAGGGAGGAACGGTGAGGCAGGGTGAGCAGGCTGAGGATTGGCTAGTTGAATAATTTCAGTGGGCTCTGGGGCATAGGGGCTTCCTGAGTTGTTTGGTACCTGGCCCTGGTGTGATTAGGGCAGGGGGAGAGTGCCCCAGAATGTCAGAACCTGAAAAAAGGGGTGGTTGGGAGTATGAGATCAATTGGTTGGTTTGCCAAAGAAAGGCATGTTTGCAGGGTGAGTCTTTTAGTATCTTTAGGAATTTCCCTGGGAGAGGCAGTGCTTCCAGGGTCAGTAAGACCCCGAGATGTCAAAGTATCAGATTCACATATTTAACAGCATTGTAATAAACAAATGTCTCCTTTCCTGTGGGTACTCCTCAAGGCTTTGCACAATTCTCTGAGTGACAGGTCCCTAGGTAGTCCCATGACCCAGATGAGAGAGCCCAGGTGGACTGACAGAACATCTAGCAGAAGTCGGGCTCACCTTCCTCCCTCCCAGCACCTTCTGAGGGTGGAAAGGATGTGTTCTGCCGTGGACTTTTCTTAAGACCTCACTTAACCTCTCTGAATTTCATCTGTGACACATGAATGAGAGCAGTCGTCTTATCGATGGAGGAAGAACTGGGAAGCAGACAAGAAAAAAAGATTTCAAGCACATATACTGTTCTGTACAAGCGTGATTCATGATTACTTAGTAGAGAAAAGAAGCTGAAACCTTGCAAGGAGCATAAACTAAAATGGAAACCAGACACTACCAACAATGAAATAGAATCAGTCTTTTTAAAGTTTGATTTAAAGCTTACATATTGAGCACAGGCTCCATCTGGCATCCCTAAACTGGGAGTTTTGGCTCTGAGTTGAGGTAATTCAGAGAATCTGGCAATCCTGGAACTCGCTGTTGAGATGTTGGCTAAGTCCGTTGCAATTCTTAATCGAATCATCGCAGCACAATATCTGTGCCTGCTTGTCTATTTCTTTTGAAGTAAGATTTAGGAAATTTCCCTTTAGGGCACTAAGCATTTCAGGTTTCCTCAAAACAGTTTCTGCAAAGCTGTTTTGATTTATGTCTGGGACAAAGTCCTAGAGAGATCTTGATTGTACTGTTTGCCAATCCGGTTAAAATGAATTTTTTCTCTTTGACTGTCTGGGGAGTCTACCCGTAAGCTCTGTTTATTTCCTTATGTGCCTGGTGCATAACTGGTGAGTAACTGCCCAGAGTCCCAGATTTTAAGATAGAAGGTGGTGAGACTTTTTTTGGGATGACTGCAGTTCTCAAGAAGCAAATATAAACAAGGCACAGAAGAGATGATTACATTTGTGTTTTGAGGACCCCAGCAAGCAGACACAGTTGCAATCTAGAATCAGCGGGAAAGAAAAGAGACGTATGGGTTTATAAAGCAGGATTAAAAACGGAGTTGCCTGAATAAAAGGCAGGAATCTGGGGTCTCGTGTGTTGAAATGCCAGCTCTGCTGAAGATGGGCGTGTTGTTTCCATTCATTATTTGAAAAGTAGAAGGAGCCATCTCATTGTTTAAGAAGGCCAAAGGGCACTAGCCAGCTGATGACACTGAAACCCTCAAAGGTTTCAGATTTCTCTAGAAATGCAAAACAATGCCCTTTAATGGTGACAGTGAAATAGCTATGATGGCCAATGAGCATGTTTTAGAAATACATGAGGAACCGTAATCTCTGGAACAATGTCTCTCAGTGGAAGGTATAATTCTCGGTAAATAGGAAAACTAAAGACATCAAAACCAGTGATGAAATTTACTTTGCCTGAGGACGAGAAAAGAACCATTCGCAAATGAAGATTAAAAACCTCATACCCTCTCTCTGGAAATGTTCCCCAGTCCCCACACAGTAGATCTTAGGTTGTGTGGAGTTCTTGGTCATTACACAAGGCATTTAAATGATTAGTTTCCCAGTATGTGCCTCACGTGTCTGCAAATGTCCTTAGTTTTCGTAAGACTTTGGACACCCTGAATTAAGCAAGTATTTGATGGGGGGCAGTTTCAGGTCTCGTGAGGGATTTGAGGTCCTATTTATTTTTAGAGCCTATGGAAGCTCATATAGACCAGGTCCTGGGGTGGGTGTTGGTATAGAGGTTGTATCTCTGGGTTTAATATCAGATCCAGCTCTCAGCAGATGCAGGACACGTGGGCTCTCAAAGAATATTCTTTTTTTTCCCCATGAAAAGATTTTTTTTTTAATTGAAGTATAGTCAGTTTACAATGTGTCAATTTCTGGTGTACAGCATAATGTTTCAGTCATACATATACATTCATATATTCCTTTTCATATTCTTTTTCATTATAGGTCACTACAGGATATTGAATAAATTTCCTGTGCTATACAGTAGAAACTTGTTTATCTTATGTATATTTGTTAATGTCTGCAAACTTGAACTCCCAATTTATCCCTTTCTACCTTCTCCTCCCTTGGTAACCATGTTTGCTTTCTATGTCTGTGAGTCTGTTTCTGTTTCGTAAATAAGTTCATTTGTGTCATTTTCTTAGATTCCACATATAAGTGATATCATATGGTATTTTTCTTTCTCTTTCTGACTTACTTCACATAGAATGACAATGTCCAGGTCCATCCATGTTGCTGCAAATGGCATTATTTTATTCTTCTTTATGGCTGAGTAGTATTCCATTGTATAAGTATACCACAACTTCTTTATCCAATCATCTGTCACTGGACATTTAGGTTGTTCCATGTCTTGGCTATTGTAATGTATATTATTTTCAGATTCTTTTCCATCATATGTTATTATAAGAAATTGAATATAGTTCCTTGTGCTATATACAGTAGGTCCTTGTTGTTTATCTGTTTTATATACAGTAAAGTGTGTCTGCTAATTGCTGACCCCTAATTATCCCTCCTCGCCCTTTCCCCTTTTGTAACCGTAGTTTATTTTCTATTTCCATGAGTCTGTTTTTGGTTTATAAATAGAATTTATATCTTTTTTTTTAGGATTCCACATATAAATTGTATCATATGATATTTATCTTTCTCTGCCTGACTTATTTCACTTAATAAGATAATCTCTAGGTCCATCCATGTTGCTGCAAATTCTGTTGCTGCATAATTCTGTTTTATGGCTATTATTCCATTGTGTATATATACCATATCTTCTTTATCCATTCATCTGTTGAAGGACATTTAGGTTGCTTCCATGTCTTGGCTATTGTAAATAGTGCTGCTATGAACATCAGGGTGCATGTGTCTTTTCGAGTCAGAAATTTCTAGGGATGTATATGCAGGATCATATCTATTTTTAGTGTTTTAAGGACCTCCATACTGTTATCCATAGTCTATAGAAAGTCCTGCTAAGAAAAAATCTTTAGTTGATCTAAATGCTGGGCTTAGTGACATAGTTGATTTACCATGTGACTGAATTATATTTTGGTGTAAGCTCCTGACTTCATCAAGGATGAGTAACGAATAGCTTGAGAACCTAAATTTTAAGTAGCCCTGCTATAGGGGATATAAAACAGATATAATGACTCTTGCTCCTGGGAACTTTCATTCTAGTTGAAGAAATATAATATGATATTTTAAAACAAGGACAGCAAAAACTGGATCCCAAGATGATAAGTGTGCAGCTCAGTAAAAAGAATAAAGGAAGTAAAATGACTCCAAACTTTAAATCCAATGCTCTGATTTTTGCAGATCAAGAAACAAAGGCTATTTTAAGCAAGTCTTAATAATGTAAAATGCTTCCATGAAACAAAAAATAGAAATATAGTTTAAAATACGACCAGATGTTAGCCATGATGTGAACATTCACAACACTTACAGGTGAGCATGGGTACCACAAGACAACTTTTCTCATCTTTACCTGTAGATTGAATCATATCCAAATTTTGCATGATGATATATGACAATCAGGATATAAGTGATTTAAAAGTGTACTTTTGCAGTCTATACATAATTGCTCTACTTAAAAATTCTAATTTATCTCTTACTAAATAAAACAGTTGCAGATACTTAAGTAAGCACTTTCTGAGTGGCTGTATTTGAAGGGCTTTTAAAGGTAAATAATATACAGCAAGGCTTTCAAACATTCGTTTGTTGATTACAAATACAATTTTAGGTAGCCTGACGGTCGTCATTTTTTTCAGGGGGGAAATATTGTCAACAATAGTAGACTTAACTGAGCCAGACATTGTGCCAAGAGTAGAACTGATGAGAGGTATTGGGTTCAAAGTGCCAGATTTCTGAAATAGTCACTTCCTACAGACAGATGAGTTAAATCAGCAGATTGCTATGGCAATAGAAAAAGAAATGAACATATCTTTAGGAACAAAATAAATGATCTGGCAGTACCAATTCATGCTGTCACAGGGAAAGGAGAAAGAAAAAATCTCTACTCCAAGACAAAGTCAACGCTTTTGTGGTTCATGTGCTTCCTGACAAAATATTTGATCTGCTCGGGCACACACGAGAGGGGCACAGCTGGCAAGAGAGAGAGACAGATTCTAGCGCAGAAATGTTACAACACACTCTTCAAATGTGTTATAGAAAAACCATCTGATTTACAATTCTGGCCTTCATTAGCTCCATCCCCGTCACTGAACTAAGGGAACACACACTAGAACTCACACATCAAAATGAAATCGTAAGGAAACCTAAACAAAATGTAAACAAAAAAAATATATCCTGAAAAAATAGCAAGCCCACTGTCACGGTGAGCAAATGTTGGGTTATTTTTCCCAAAATCTGTTGCTTTGTTCAATTGTACTTTGAAATATTTATTAAAAAAATTTTTTTTGGCCCTTTAGATATTCTTTGGAAGAAGACTAATTAACAATGAACAGAGCAGATGAAGAAGGTTTTGTGGGGATCAAGGTGGAGAGATACACAAGCTTGTTTGTTGCAATGATCTTTACCGATTGGGGATGAACTGTGCATAGATGAATCCTGTGTGTGTGACTGTTTCTTTTTCTTTTTTGGTGCTTTTGAATCCCCTTCAAGATGAGAGGGCATCTGGAGGCCTTTCTCTTCAGACTCTTACAAGGTTAATGTAGACACAATGCAGAAACTTGTATGAACTTCACTCTTTTTATGAACTATATTGTGCCCCCTCCAGATTCATGCACTAAAGCCCTCGCCTCTGATGTGACTGTACTTGGAGAGGGGGCCTTTGAGGAGGCAATTAAAGTTAAATGAGGT
Source organism: Camelus dromedarius (assembly GCF_036321535.1). Lineage (NCBI taxonomy): Eukaryota > Metazoa > Chordata > Mammalia > Artiodactyla > Camelidae > Camelus > Camelus dromedarius. The sequence continues at coordinate 110,561,714 of NC_087437.1, read as the reverse complement.
CATTGGGTGTGGTCTTAATCCAATAGGCCAGGTGTCCTTATAAAAAGAGAGAACGACACCAGGGGTGTGCTCACACAGAGAAAAGGCCATGTGAGGACACAGCAAGAAATTAACCACCGACAATTTAAGGAGGGAGGCCTTGTGAGAAACCAAGCCTGCTGACACCTTGATCTTGGACTTCCAGCCTCCAGAACTGTGAGAAAATAAAGCTCTGTTGTTTAAGCCGCTCAGTCTGTGGTGCGTGGCCACAATAATCCTAGCAGACTAAAATAACTCTAGAGCTGTCTACTCAGAGTGTGTTTGTGGACCAGGGCCAGGCTATGAGGTGATGTTAGCAGCCCATGGGGAGTAAGGACTAAAATTGAGAGTAAGATTAAGAAACTTAAAAAAAAAATTGACAGATTTGTTTTATGACTCTTGATGCTGATAATATAATCTTGGGGCTATTATTCTTTTTAAAAATTTCACTTTCTTCACAATTCACTTTTATTCTATTTTACAAAATTACCACTCTGTGATGTACTGGAAACATCCACCCTTCATCCTACAGTCACATGTGGAAGGAAACTAGTTCCCTCACTTCCCCTCTGTTTTGGGTCTGAGACAGCAATTAGATCCTGTAATCTCTAACTGATGTAGGTCCCAGAAATGAGAGCAAGACTGACCAGCATTTTCCCCACTCAGATTTTCATTGAGCAACAGCCCAGAATTTGATGATCATATATCTTGTATTAAACTGTCTCTTCTTTTTGCTCAAAGTGTGAATAAGATGCTGGTTGGTTTCCTTTGAGGCCAGATATTTTGAGGCTTCTCTTAGTCTCAAAGTAGCAACAAAGCTGAATTCAATGGAAGAATTCCTTATGGGGTTATTTCAAGCCACAAGGAGAGGGAAGCTTTGACAGAGATTGGGTTCAGCTGCACATATCCCCCCACCCCCCCAAAAAACCCCAAATAACAAGGACATATAAGATAAGTGTAATTATTCTCTCATGTAACAAAGAAGTCTTGGTAAATAGTCCATAGCTGGTAGAGCAGTTCAAGGATGTCAAGTTCAGTATATGTAATTTTGGGGCTTTCTCTCACAGTTAGTTGTAATATGACTATTGCAGCTTCAGCCATGATACCTGCTTTTCAGGCAGGAGAAAAGTGGAAAGTCTGAGGGGTAAACATGATGTGTGCCAACTGATTCTACCCCTACTTAAAGATGCTCACTGGAAGCTCCACATGAGGACTTCTACTTGTCATTGGCAAGAACAGTTGTCACATTGCTATTTCTATCAACAATTGATGCTGGGAAACGGAGGGGCTTCTGTTTCACTTTGTTTTTAGCTGGGCTGGTTGGTTTCTGTGTGTAAAGAAGAGGAGAACAGCAACTGAGAAGGAAGTCAGCACTCTCTGCTGCAGATTAAGAGTGCATTTTCCAATTCAAGAAAGGAAAAGCTTAACTGAGTTGTTAAGGAGAGAAATTCTCCTTACTTGGTTACCATTAGATAGGGTATTAGATACGGTGATTTGGATCAAAAGAGGAGAGTCAATATAAGTTTCTTTATAGAAACGCAGCCTCAGCAGGAAGGGTTCTGGAAATTCCATATTTTGATTTAAGTTTTTGCCATAATGTACCTAGGTGCAGTTTTCTTTATGTGTGTTTTGCGTGTGGTACACAGAGCTTTTGAGTCTGTGAATTAGTGTCTTTCATCAGTACTAGGAAATTATCATGCATAATTTATTCAAATATTTCTGATATTCATTCTCTCTTCCCTTTCCTCCTCGGACCCCATTTATACATGTTTTATACATGTTTCAGGCCTTTTGACCTTGTTCCATAAAACTGTTCCACTCTTAAAGTATTTTCTGTTTTTATTTTCTTCTTCTCATGCTTCAGTATGGTTATTCTTCTACTGAGCAGTATCTTTCTGTTCATTAATTCTTTCTGCTATTTATCTAATCTCATGTTAACTCTATTTCTTTAGTTATTAATTTCAGCAAGTGCATTTTTTATTTCTAAAAATTTTTTTCCTTAATAAGCTTCACTTCTCTGATGAAATTCTTCATCTTGTCATCTAAATTTTTGAACATATCACAGTTATTTTAAAGACATAATGAGCTGTGGGTGTGTTTCTAGTGTCTATTTTATCTCTTTTTTACAATCACTTGATTCCATTTCTTGGCAGGCCTGGAACTTTTCGATTGTCATATACTACATATAAGAAAACTATAGAGGTTTGGATGATCTTTCTTCTTCAGAGAGAACTTACCTTTCATCCTTCCAATATGCAAGTACAGTAGAAACAGGTAATTGTGATCCAGATCAGTCAGCTTGACCCAGGTTGGCCTAACTCTGGTTACCCTCACTCCTAAGGGTGTAGACTTTCAGAGTCATGCAGCTTTGAACTCCATAGTTTGTCCTTATAGCTGTTTTGAAACAGACAAAGTCCTGTATAGTTTTTAGGACTCTTAATTCCCAGTTTATGTTGGCTCTTTAGTTTCTTTTTCCATGTAACTGAGAAACTGGCCAACACCTGGAAGAGAAATGTGGCAGAAAATATGATCACATAGGTGCCTTTCCTTTCTCTCTAGATCTTGATCCCTCAAGTCTTTGCTGCCTTGCTTGATCTCTCATGATTTAAAGAGCTATTTTTTTTAACATTTTTTATTGATTTATAATCATTTTACAATGTTGTGTCAAATTCTAGTGTAGAGCACAATTTTTCAGTTATACATGAACACATATATATTCATTGTCACATTTTTTTCTCTGTGAGCTACCATAAGATCTTGTATATATTTCCCTGTGCTATACAGTATAATCTTGTTTATCAATTCTACAGTTTTGAAATCCTGTCTATCCCTTCCCATCCTCTGTCCCCTTGGCAACCACAAGTTTGTATTCTATGTCTAAGAGTCTATTTCTGTTTTGTATTTATGCTTTTTTGTTTGTTTGTTTGTTTTTGTTTTTTTTAGATTCCACATATGAGTGATCTCATATGGTATTTTTCTTTCTCTTTCTGGCTTACTTCACTTAGAGTGACATTCTCCAGGAGCATCCATGTTGCTGCAAATGGCATTATGTTGTCAGTTTTTGTGTCTGAGTAGTATTCCATTGTATAAATATACCACTTCTTCTTTATCCAGTCATCCGTTGATGGACATTTATGTTGTTTCCAAATCTTGGCTATTGTAAATAGTGCTGCTATGAACATTGGGGTGCAGGTGTCATCCTGAAGTAGGGTTCCTTCTGGGTATACATCCAGGAGCGGGATTCCTGGGTCATACGGTAAGTCTATTTCTAGTCTTTTGAGGAATCTCTATACTGTTTTCCATAGTGGCTTCACCAAACTGCATTCCCACCAGCAGTGTAGGAGGGTTCCCCTTCCTCCACAGCCTCTCCAGCATTTGTCATTTGTGGATTTTTGAATGATGGCCATTCTGACTGGTGTGAGGTGACACCTCATTGTAGTTTTGATTTGCATTTCTCTGATAATTAGTGATATTGAGCATTTTTTCATGTGCCTATTGATCATTTGTATGTCTTCCTTGGAGAATTGCTTGTTTAGGTCTTTTGCCCATTTTTGGATTGGGTTGTTTGGTTGTTTCTTATTAAGTCGTATGAGCTGCTTATATATTCTGGAGATCAAGCCTTTGTCGGTTTCATTTGCAAAAATTTTCTCCCATTCCGTAGGTTGTCTTTTTGTTTTACTTATGGTTTTCTTTGCTGTGCAGAAGCTTGTAAGTTTCATTAGGCCCCATTTGTTTATTCTTGCTTTTATTTCTATTGCTTGAGTAGACTGTTCTAGGAGAACATTTTTGAGATGTATGTCAGATAATGTTTTGCCTATATTTTCTTCTAGGAGGTTTATTGTATCTTGTCTTATGTTTAAGTCTTTGATCCATTTTGAGTTTATTTTTGTGTATGGTGTAAGGGAGTGTTCTAGCATCATTGCTTTACATGCTGCTGTCCAGTTTTCCCATCACCATTTGCTGAAGAGACTGTCTTTATTCCATTGTATATTCTTGCCTCCTTTGTTAAAGATTAGTTGACCAAAAGTGTGTGGGTTCATTTCTGGGCTCTCTATTCTGTTCCATTGGTCTATATGTCTGTTTTTGTACCAATACCATGCTGTCTTGATGACTGTACCTCTATAGTGTTGTCTGAAGTTTGGGAGAGTTATTCCTCCAACCTCTTTCTTTCTCTTCAGTAATGCTTTGACAGTTCTAGGTCTTTGATGGTTCCATATAAATTTTATTATGATTTTTTCTAGTTCTGTGAAATATGTCCTGGGTAATTTGATAGGGATTGCATTAAGTCTATAGATTGCCTTGGGCAGTGTGACCATTTTAACAATATTGATTCTTCCAATCCAAAAGCATGGAATATCTTTCCATTTTTTAAAGTCTTCTCTAATTTCCTTCATCAATGGTTTATAGTTTTCTGTGTATAATTCTTTCACCTCCTTGGTTAGATTTATTCCTAGATATTTTACTACTTTGGGTGCTATTTTAAAGGGGATTGTTTCTTTACTTTCTTTTTCTGTTGATTCATTGTTAGTGTAAAGAAATGCAACTGATTTTTGAACATTAATCTTGTAACCTGCTACCTTCCTGAATTCTTCGATCAGCTCTAGTAGTTTTTGTGTGGACCTTTTAGGGTTTTCTATATAGAGTAACATGTCGTCGGCATATAGTGACACTTTTACCTCTTCTTTTCCAATTTGGATCTCTTTGATTTCTCTCTCTTGCCTGATTGCTGTGGCTAGGACTCCTATGTTGAATAGGAGTGGTGATAGTGGGCATTCTTGTCTTGTCCCAGATTTTAGTGGGAAGCTTTTGAGTTTTTCACCATTGAGTACTATGCTGGCTGTTGGTTTGTCATATATAGCTTTTATTATGTTGAGATATGTTCCCTCTATACCCACTTTGGTGAGAGATTTTATCATAAATGGGTGTTGATAAAGATCTACTTTAAACAAAAAGTTCAGCTTTTGTAGTTTTCACAAGGAGAAGATGGTGTAATGCAAGCTATGCCATCAAAGATGCAAGTTGAAGTTTCACAATTTCATTTCGCTTTTTCTGTGGTAAACAGGCACTTGTCCTTTGAATAACTCAATTGCAGAAAACACATTTTAAAGTACCTTGAAGGTGCACAGAAGTCTCTCTCACCAGGCTTAAGATGGAGAAAGCCACACCCCATAGTGCTCTCCCCATGGTGGGGGAGGGTACTCAACTAAGCGTGGTAAGCAGCTCTTGCCAAAGAAGTCTTTCTTCTAAATTGTCAGTCTCTTTAACATTTTCAGTTCTTGAAATTGGTCTTGGAACAGGTGTTCAATTCTTATTGTAAATTTCCTTTGTGGACATCTGAGTCTCACTGTTATAAGAATTGTTCAGTGGTGCCCAAGTCAATATGAAGAGAACAGAAGCCCCATTCTAATGTCCTGTTGCAACTAACCTGAAAACATTCACTTCTACCTGGGACTAAAATAAAAATAAGGATTAAACATTAAGAAAAATTGTTTCTCCTTTTGAAATACATGAACACATGTTCCTAGGGCCTCAAACTCAGCCTACTCTTTTGAGGAATGGTAGTTCAGAAACATTATTGATTAAATAGGTTTTTCTGGGCCTGCCTAGGAGTCTGACTTTCATTCATAATATTTTTTTACTATGGGAAAATGCTTCATAACACAGCCAATTTATAAATACAATCCAGAACATAGTCCAAGAGATAGGTGTGGGTTACCTTTGTTAAACCTATTAATTCAGAAAGTTTTTAATTTGGAAAAGGGAATTGGACCTCTTTGGAGAAAATTGTGCATTTTTTGAAGTCATTTTTTCCTTTTTTACAGTCACTCAAATAAGGAATTTGGGAGCACTGCCTTCCTTTAGCTGCACCTATATAAGTGACGTAAAAAGAAAAGAAAAGTGCCTTTTAAAAATGTGTTTCCTGCAGACTTCTGGAGCTGATACAAAGAAACAGAAAATATCTTCTGATAGTATGATGGTTAATTTTATGCGTCAACTTGACTGGTTACGGGGTGTCTAGATTACTTTTGTCTGTGAGGGTGTTTCCAGATGAAATCAGCATTTGAATCAGTGGACTCAGTAGGGCAAATGGCCCTTCCTGATGTGGGGGAGCGTTATGCAATCCACTGAGGGTCTGCATAGAAAAAAATGTGGAGGAAGGAGGAAGTTGTCCCTTTTTTTCCTGCCTCACTGCTTAAGCTGGGACATCTCATCTTATCTTCACCTGCCCTCAGACTCGAATTGATTCCCAAGGCTCCCCTGGTTCTCAGGTCTTCAGATTTGGCTTTCCTGGGTCTCCTGCTTGTAAATGGCAGATGGTGAGATTTCTCAGCCTCATAATCACATGAGCCAATTCCTTATAATAAACTCGTCTCTCTCTCTCTGTGTATATATGTCATCTAACTTTACATATAAAGCTCTCCCTATATAAAGTTGTATGTTCATATATATCTATGCAAAAGAATCCATTGGTTTTGTTTCTCTGGAGAACCCAGACTAAGGTGCTGTGCAGGCCAGTGGTTTTGTGTTTGACCACATACACAGTCATGGCTGAAACCCGGAAGTCATCTGGGAAGCATCAGACTTCCTCGGGCTTCTGGGTTCTGAAGTGACCGACTGCGTAGATGAGTGAGTCCTGAAACTACACTCACTTTTTAAAGACAATTTATACTGGTGCTATTTGAGTCCAGTGGGAGCTGTTGTTGTAGCCATGTCAGGCTGATGGAAGATCACTTCGCCACATGCCCTGGATATGGCAGGAATGGGGCAAATCAGAGCCGATTATATGTATAAACAGCTGGCCAGGGCTGCTGTCCCAGAGAAACGTATTGTCTCACAGTTCTGGAGGCTAGAAGTCTGAGATCCAGGTCTTAGCAGCGTTGCTTCCTTTGGAAGTCAGTACGGGAGACTCTGTTCCAGGCCTCTCTTCCAGGTTCTCGTGGTTTCTTGGCCACCTGTGGTTTTCCTTGGCTTGTAGGTGCATCACCTGATTGCTGCTTCCATCTTCTTGTGGCCTTCTCTCTCTCTCTCTGTGTGTGTGTGTGTGTGTGTGTGTGTGTCCGTGTCCTAATCTCCCCTTTTCTAAGGACACCAGCCACGCTGGATTAGGGGTCCACCCTACTCCAGTATGACCTCCTCCCAACTAATTACATCTGCAATGACCTTGCCACCAAGTCAGGTCACGTTCTGAGATATCGGGGAATAGGAGGTTAATGTGTGAACTTGGGGGGCACATAATTCAGCCTATAACACTTTTGCTCACTTGAGAGTCTCAGATACTCTGCCCCTAACCTCCAGCACCTCATTAGTGAGAGTGAAGACTCTGATACAGCACTTCACTTAAGTAGCTATTATGAGTCACTCTAGGATGAGAGGTTAGTTAACAGGCTTTTCTGGTAGCAGGAGGGTTAATCTATTATGCAGTGACACGATCTTGAAGGCCACAGTTTCCTGGAATGGGGGACCCGCTGCTGGAACCCTTTATTAGGTGTGCACAATTGTGTTGATTGATCTCCTGTTTTTAGAAACCAGCATTTTACAGCCATTCATTTCAATCTGGTAATCAGGCTGATTAAACCTTGACAAGCACAAAGAAGGGAAAAATGAAATAATAACACTTCTGCTAAATTTTAACTGGAGACGAAAGCTGACAGCCCTAAGAGTGAGAAATGACGGGTGTTTAAAAAATAAAATTTGAAAAAAACAATGGGCATCTGGAGGGTACTTGTTAAAATAATTTGTGATAATTCTTTGAATCTCAAATCATCGCTGATTTTTTTAGCTTGATTAACATGACTAAAGTGCCTTATAGTAACACATGAGGTGTTGGTTTTGATTGTTGTTTTTCTATCTTTTTGAGTTTCAGTGCCTCACCTCTGAGTTTAGATGACTTTCTTATCACTTCACTCTCCTCTGGTGGCTCTCAAATGGGGACACTTTGGCCCCCAGGGGATATTTGGCACTGTCTGGAGACATTTTTGGTTGTCACACTTGGGCAGAGAATGCTACTGGATCCTCTGGGTGCAGGCCAGAGATGCTGCTCACTCTCCCACCACGCACAGACCACCACCCATAGCAGGGAATTATCCAGCTCAAAGTATCAGTGATGCTGAGGGTGGGAAATCATGAATTTTTCCCACACGGTTCTAGACTGGGGAGTCCCCATTCTGGTATTTAACTGTTCAAACTGTAACCCAGATGTCACCCAAGATTCACTCTGTGCTTGGAGAGAAGATAACATTATATTTGGGTCAAGCCAGTCTTCTGAGGGAGATCCAATGTCCTCCTCAAGATTTTTGCAAATGACAAGGAGCTCCCGTGCTCAAGGTCACTCAGGCTTGGCCTTCTGCTCCCAGGAAATTCACACAGTTTAACCTCATCTTCCTTCCTAATGGTATTCTCTCTCAGCTCACCTTCAAACCAGCTGTGGAACTTGACCTCCCTGCCTTTATATGTTCACAAAATCCTTCTCAAATGAGGCATCAGTGTAAGACTCTGCTGATGGTTTCTTTCCGGGGGTGAGATAGATTTTGTGAGAGGGTATTATATTTTTCAGAGTTACAAAGTAACAGAGGACAGGCTATTAAAATTTCTTTAGTCATCCCTGTGCGTTGCTTTGCTGTCTTTGTTCTCTCCTACAATTCTGTTCAGCAGTTTTACAGGCCCTCAACCCTCCAGCACCCCAGTGAAACCCAATTCCTCAGTGCTTGATTGTGCATGGTTATTTAGAATTCCAGGTCCAGCTTGCTCCAAGCCTTCCTTTGTATAACTGGGACTCATAACTGAGCTCCACCCTGCTGTGGACCATCCCCTCCAGGTCCCGCGTTAACTCACACAGAGATCAGATGAAGTTCTGATGTTCTGATTTCCTCCTTTCCTGCTCCTCAAACCAGTCTCTAGAGGAGAATATAGAGAATCATGTTCCCATTCAAAGGATGCTGTAGCCCCGCTTCTCCAGACTCCTCTTAGAAATCGGACTTGACTTTTCTACTGTTCCTCTGTTTTTCCCTTGTTTGCAAAACTGTTTGACCCTGGTCATGTCACTCAATTTAGAAGCAGAGAAAGTGGAGCCTAAAGGAATCCTGGAGCACAACTGCTTTAAAGCTTTCATTTTAGAATGAAGAGAATTGTTCAGGATTAACCCAAGGTTAATTAAGGGTATTCGGCACCTGAATCCAGGCGCCCGTTTCCTGGCATTCTCAACACCAATGACTGGGATGAAAAGACCTAAGTCCTAGTTCTTAAGGAAATCTCTTTATTGAGCCTCAGTCTCCTTGTCAAAAAAATAGAAGAGTTAAACGAGATGGTCTCTAAGGTTCTTTTCAACGCAAGCAATCATGTAATTATCAAATGTTGCTTGGAGACTCTCTGAACACCCCTAAATTAACAAAAACACTTTTCCAACCACATTGGAAAAGCTTCACTTTTTCACCCATGTGACATTTTAAAAGAGACATAGCAGTATAATGGGTAAGAGCACAGACACCAAACCTAGAATGTCTGGATGAGAATCCAGGCTCAGCTTCTTACTAGATAGGCTGTGTGATCTTGGGCAAGCCACTTAACCTCTCTGTTCTCTTGTTTCATCCCCTTTAAAAAGGGGGATTATAATCATAACACCTATTCTAAAATAGTTTTGGGGAGTAAATGAGTTCATAAAAGCACTTAAAACAGTAACCGGCATATTGTAAGCACCATGTTAAGTGCTGATGCTTTTTATTTCTGATACCTGCAATTAGTCGGCAGTGGATCATGAAATAAAATAATTAGCCTAGACTAGGAAGATTACAGGGATACGCTCTCTATCTTACATCCACTTTTCCCCCCTGCATTTTAAGAACCAAAGAGAAATTGAGCCAATGCATAAGAGAATCTCACAGTATTATCTTTAGGCTTTTAGGAGAAACTTTAAATCATACTCACACTTGAGATAACAAATTCTTCATGTCATGAGAACATATCAGCTACTGAGGGTGGGCTGAGAACATCAAGATTGTGCCATGTAAGCACTTTGCCTTGTGCTGCCGGGTGAAGTTCTTTGTAATGTACTACAGACAATTTATATTTTCTGCAAAAATTCAGAGGAAGGCCAAATGCTTGCAAATGGGGCTTGATAGCATTGGGTTTTTTTTTTTTTTTTTTTTGAATGTAATTTTTCTCATCCTTGCAGTCAGAAGGGATGTGTTTAGCTCTGGGAGCCCCCACCTGTATTGAAGTTAAATTATTTTTAATTAGCCTCAAATTATTTTCCTGGGAGGTCTTAGATTTTAGGATTCCTCCTCTCTATTTGGGAGCATCCAGTCAGAGCTACAGATCCAACCTTGGACAAGAGTTTATCCCAAAGTCATTTGGTCTTAGAACGTTTGCCAAATGAGATGCAAAGGTATTCACAGCTTGAGGAAGGTTCTGGAACAGAAGTCCCCCAGCAAGAGCCCTGCCTGATCCAACACCTGGTGAGGGTGTTCGTCAGATATGACGACAGAGGTGCCCGTGTCTTCCCTTCTTCCTTCTGCCTCTTGGAGTTGAGACCTGAGAGGGGCAGCTGTGGGGAGGGGAGCGCTTACCATCAGCAGCTCAGCCTCTGCCAGCAAATCAGAGGGTGAGTGTGCAGGCACAGTGGATGACAGGTGCAGAGTCACCAGGCGGGCAGGAAAGGAGGGTTTCAGGTCTCCTTTGGGGCCCTTGTTGACAAGGAAGGACAGCCAAGTCACAAGGCGTCACCTGTTATGCCGAGACAATTTATCCATAAATCAGTCTCCAGTGTGGGTGGGGTATCAGGTAGGAAAACATGCCAGGCCACAGGGGCTGCTCGTTGCTGTGCCAAGTATGAATCTGTGGCTTGAAAAGAAAAATCCAAGGAGGCAGAGAAATGTCAGAGCAAGAACAAGGTGGCTCAGAAAGAGGTCCGGGCTTCCAAATTCTTCTGAGGACTCCTCTTGCAAACGTTCTCTTTGCTGTGTTAACTGGTAGAGCGCCTGTCTTTCTTTCCTAGGCTAATGGTTTCATCTCCCGGTAGATCAATGTTCCATCTCTCCCATGGGGGCTTAGAGGCTGCACATCCTGGGCCCCCTTCCCCTCAATGCTCACATTTTCTCTAGCTTGGACCCTGAACTTGATCTTGGACCTTCTTTTGCAATGGCATTCAGGGGTCATTGTGATTCTGTAGAAATGTCAAGTCCCAAAAGGTAATCCACTGGCCTAGAGTGACCCTCCCAGGAACCTCCCAGAAAGAAATTGCTTTCTTAAACTTCAATTCCATGAGAGTTTCCAAGGCTTTCCTGGGGAGACTGGTCTTGGGCTGAGGCATCAGGAATCAGACTCAAAATAAGGGAGAGCCATGAAACAATGCAACGTACAAGGCCTGCCGGAAATGGAAACCTGAGGCAGAAGAAAAGGAAGCCAAGCAGGGCAGGAAGCTGATTTGAAGACTCGAAGGAGGTTACTGGGTGAAGGAGCTTGAAGGACCCAGGCGTTTCTGGACCTCTTGATTCTCCAGCAGATATGCAGACAGAAGTCGTGTCCCACTCCCTGGGTCCCCCGGCTGAAGGGCATGATGATAATAGATTCCTTCCCTTCTGGAGAATATGGCACCCAACTCTCCTTGACTCCACCCTTGCCTCCCTGACAACTCCCTACGCTCCAGTCCCTCCAACTCCGTGGAGACTTCCAGGTGGTCTGTCACCACCCTGAGGCACCCGCCATGCCCAGCGGCCCCTTGCACTGTGCCTGGCGTAAAGTAGCACTATTTGCTTGTTACGTGAAATAAAAACAAAGTTCTTTCAACTGCCCCTGAAAATTGAGACCTAAACCAGCTTAACTAATAACAGAGCAATTCACTTTAAAATCCACATTTTCCTTTGAAACTCTGTGGTATTTTTAAGGGGCAAGGAAGAGAGAAAAGACTAAAACCCCGTTGAACGCCTGATGCAGTGCAAAGCGCTTTTACACACGTTGTTTCACTTAATCCTAAATTTAACATCTGGTAATTATTTGCCCCATTTTATAAACCAAAAACAGAAACACAAGAGCGGAAGCAGCATGCCCAGGTAAGTCATGGAGCTCCATTTCCAACTTAACTCCTGCTGACTCCACAGACGGAGCTTCGCCATTTCCTCACACCGTCTTGTATGATGAAGAGCTTTCAGTGTATGATTTATTAAATCCCCAATTAGACTCTTCTCTGTAACTGGGTAGATCCTAATTTCCGTCTTGTAAGACCTGGTTTTAAGCATGAGAAACTTAGTATGTGTGCACAATATATAAAAAAGATAAATGCATCTACTGAAATTCATGCCTAAAATCACAAAGTGAGGGCGCTTCCTAAATGAAATTCTTTTTCTTTCTTTCTTTCTTTCTTTCTTTCTTTCTTTCTTTCTTTCTTTCTTTCTTTCTTTCTTTCTTTCTTTCTTTCTTTCTTTCTTTCTTTCTTTCTTTCTTTCTTTCTTCCTTTCTTTCTTCCTTTCTTTCTTCCTTTCTTTCTTCCTTTCCTCCTTTCCTCCTTTCCTCCTTTCCTCCTTTCTTTCTTTCTTTCTTTCTTTCTTTCTTTCTTTCTTTCTTTCTTTCTTTCTTTCTTTCTTTCTTTCTTTCTTTCTTTCTTTCTTTCTTTCTTTCTTTCTTTCTTTCTTTCTTTCTTTCTTTCTTTCTTTCTTTCTTTCTTTCTTTCTTTCTTTCAAGTTTTCTCTAAGTTAAAAGTAGAGGAAAAGGGAGGATCTTAGTGGTAGACCATTCCACTGAGAAGCGTGATTTGTCTTCATTCGTATTCCAATTTTGAGTATGCAAATTGTATGCACTATTCCTTTCTCTTATTTAGACCAGTGGCAAATTATAATTCACTCCCACTGAGGGAACGCCATTGAAAATGAAAAAAGCCTAATCTTTAAAATTAGCCAGACTTCCTTTGATTTGGGTGGGAGTGTAGGAGCCTGCCTGAATGCATGGGGTCAGCTAAAGGACTTTTCAAAGTTTTTTCTAGTCTAGGAGCCATTTAATTATTCTGGCTTTTTTTCTGATTTTTTCCCCCTCCTATTTTAATATTTCTAAAACTAGGAAACACTTTACTATTGATACAGATGTTTAAGGTTTTGATGTTTCGTTTTAAAAAAAATATTTGATTTATTTATTATTTTATTATTATTTATTTTGGTAGGGGGGAGGTAACTAGGTTTATTTATTTTTAGAAGAGGTGCTGCTGATTAAACCAGGACCTTGTGCATGCTAAGCATGCGCTCTACCACTTGAGCTGTACCCTCCCCCAGTATTTCTTTATTTTATCTCATATTTTGGGTTGTGTCTCACAATTGATGGTATCTTTGAATTGAGTGGATCTAGGAATCTTTGTCAGGAAGTTTAGGAGCTCTTCTGATTCCCTTTAACTCTCTCCCCCATAAGAAATGGGGGGCTGACTGGAGTCCAAGCTACTCTGATAATATTTCCTTCTAAATTTTCTCCTGGTTTGGTAATGTCACAACCCTCTATCATCTGTCAGTTCCATATCCATAAAATATGGTGATAACTTGCTGTTCCTTACATTTTGGGATACTTTTCCTTTGTTTACTTATGTAGGATCTATATAATTTGGAATCTTCTGATGTAAGCATGAAGAATCCAAATGCCAGGATGTAGAGGTGAGCCACACAGCATCTGGGAGCTCTCAAAGACCAGACAGGTGGCCCCAAGCACGAACATCTCCAAATGAGTGCCAGCCTGACTCCCCCTGGTGGTCATGGAGGCTAAATCAGGAGGCTGAATGTTGTGATGGGATACGGGTTTTTGTTTCCTCCTGATGCGAGCCTGGCTGAGCTCCTTCACCTGAGAGCTATGCCAAGTTTGGTCTTCCCCCAGCTCCCTGAGAGGGACTTTGTGACAACCATAGACTCCTTCCATTTCTATGACCAAGACTGATCTTTGCTTCCTTGTGTGACTACTGAACCCCAAAGGGTCAAGGGATCCTGGTAATGTCTTCATGACGCTTACATGCAATAGGTTTATTTATCCCTTATCTTTTCTTCCTATCATCACTGCCCTGTTTTCGCAGTGTCCTATTTGAATGCTCTTGCACTGTGCCTGATTAGCTGAGCTGCTATGTATTCAATATAGTTTACTTTTTACCATGTCTGTAGGATACACCCTCTACCTGGTCAACATCTCCAACTGCCAAGAACTTAAGCAATGCCATTTACAATACAGCTGTACACAGATTGACAGCATGTTGACGATGGATGACATTGGCTGTGGTCAGGCCTTTCAGCTACAGGCCTGTAAAGGTAGTACTTCCATAGTTTAAGGGGAATGCCTGAAAATGGCTAAGGCCCCTTCCATAGCTCTACTGTTAGTGAATTGGTTGAGTGGATCTGCTCTGGGGTCCTAGCCCAAGCCAAGCCCCCCTATCTCAGCCAGGAATTTCCTGTTCCGATTGGATTCACGCAGCCAGTAATGAAACAGATGGCAAGACTAGAACAGCACAAGCTTTATTCAATGGCCAAAGAATGGGGAAGTGGGAACCTAGTTTGCAAATCAACTTCTCAACCCAGTTTGGGTGGAGACACCAAATATATAGGAAGGTCAAGATAAAAAGGAGGGAACTGGAGAGGGAAGACTTTTCATGAGTTATCTGAGAACTGGGGTGTGGTTTGGACCCAGAACTGATACAACACTCCTTTTCAGTCCTTGGATGGGCTTTTCAGGTTGTTGTCATGGCAACTGTCAACTGTCAACTGTCATGGTGCCAGTGGGTGTGTCATTTAGCATGCTAATATATTACAATGAGCATATAATGAGGCTCAAGGTTTACTGGAAGTCAAGTCTTCTACCATCTTGGGCCTAGTTGATTCTAACCAGTTCTTGTGTTTTTTTCTCTTTGCACCTTCCTCCTGAAACCTGGATAAGAGTAATTGGTTTCTATTCGAGTGAGGGGCAGGGGTATGATTCTGTGGCAATGGCCTTGGTAACACTACCAAAACACAACAGATTATTCTGCTACTCCCACACTCTATGTAAAAAGAAGACAAGAAATTTCAGGAGAGTTCATTCAAGGGGAGAATTATAGCAGGGGGTTTCATGAAAGTAGTGGGATACTGACCTAGCAGAGAGACTTAGGGAGGGAGGCAGCGCTCCCCATAGCTCGGCGAATGAGGACCAGGGCTTCAAGGTAAACTCTCAGAGTCCGAGTATACCCCCTAGAGGGGAGGCTGCCTGCCTGGCTGGAGACTTGCTTGGCTGAGGAAATCCACATGTCCTTCCTAGCGCAGGGGTGGTGAGAGTGAGATCCTTCTTGGGAGAACCTGACAGTGTTCCCCAGAGTTTGGACATATCCAGGAATGTATGAGCTTATACCTCTTGACTTTGTAACTGTGCAGGGAGTAGGCTGATAGGAGCAGTCCGTGATGTCTGGAAGGCTAGAGAAGGCAGTGAGGAAGGCTACACTCACACGTTTTCATATGGTACAAATGTGAACGTTTCCATGGGCCAAATGGAATCATGGGCGGTAACCTGGTAAAAAAAATGTCTCAAAGGTACAAGGCACAAGAGCTGTTTGGTGGTCAGGGAATTCCAGCGGTAGCAGTTGTGTGGATGGACCACCAGTACAGGAGTAGGGGCTGCAGCTGTGGCCAAAATCATCAGGAGAGCAGATCACCCCCAGGGCAGTTTCCCATGGGCTTTGGGAAACCCTTCCATGGACCCCAAGCAAGAGCCACTATGTGGACCTCTGCCCAAGGGGAAACGCACCAGCACCCTGGATGACAGACTTGCATCTCTTTTACTGCTTCTATCTGCTCGAATCTGGAGGAAGAGGGAGCGGGATGGGGAGGGAGGAAGAGGAGTGTGGATGGTGCATGGCCCCAGGGCCTCAAGGGCCAGGCTTGTGCCGTGAAATAGACCTGAGATCGAAGCTTACAGTAAATGAGTGAGTCAGGTCTGCCGGGATCATCTTATAAGGAGGCTCCTCTAAGTACTGAAACTGACCAAAGAGCTCCATTTATCTGTCTGAGACGTTAACAAGAAGTGGGAACAGAGCTTGGGTGAGGCATGTTGGAAGTAAGTGACTGGAGGAAAATAAAGCCTATTCCTGATTGAATCTCAGCTGTTCAGAAAGCTGGTTACTCAGCTTTGGTCCCACATGAAGACGTTCAGGAGAAGCTGCCAACATGCATTGCATTGCTTTCCTGGGTTGTACCCACTGTTAAGGGCTTGGGGGGCTGGGTTTTAATTCAAGGGCTCCTTTCCTTTACTGGTAGGACATTATTAAGCTTTCTGAGAATGAAGAATTGAATTATGAAATAATTAAGAAATTATTATAAAATAAAATAAAGATTATAATAGTAACAGCTAGTAATTGACAATAACAGGAGGAGACATATTTGGCGTCTGCAGTGGGGTGGAGAAGGGGACAGATTCTACCAGCGTCTGGTGAGTAGAGGCCAGGGATGCTGTTTAACATCCTGCAATGCCCAGGAGCGTCCCCTCAATAAAATGCCAGGGGTGCTGAGGCTGAGAAAGCCCGGGTTAGGCCCTCAACCCATTGTCACAGGAATGTAGCAATCTATAGATCTTAAAACAACCTTTTAAATTTTGCATGGTTTTAGGTTAACAGAAAAGTTACAAATACAGTGCAGGGAGTTCCCATATACCCTGCACCCAGTATCTGTCTCTTGTTTTAGAATGGTACGTTTGCCACAACTGATGAATCCATATTGATCCTTTGTTATTAACCAATGTCCGTGCTTTCTTCAGATTCCCTTAGTTTCCACCAATGTCTCTTTTCTCATCCAGGATCCCCATGTTACATTTAGTTGTCATGTCTCCTTAAGCCGCTTAGATGATGCCAGTTTTTCAGGCTTTTCTTGGTTTTGATGGCATTGACGACTTTGAGGAGTGCTGGTCAGGTATTTTGTAGAATGTCTTTTAGTTTAGGTTTGTCTGATGCTTTTCCCATGACACGTTAATGGGCCTTTTGAAGGGAGAACACAGAGGTAAAAAAATGTTATTCTCATATTTGCATATCAGAAGTATGCGCTATTAACATGACTTGTCACTGTAGACGTTAACCTCATCACCTGGCTGAGCTAGCATTTGTTGGTAAAGTTACTCTCTCTCCACTCCCTTCTGTACTCTACTCTTTGGTTAGAATTTACTACGTGCAGCCTACACGTGAGGAGAGGGTAATTATGCTCCATCTTCTTGCTGAGGGAGTAGCTATGTATTTGGATTTTTAAGCCCTAGAGATTGGCTTATCAATCATTTATTTATATTAGTCTAGAGGATCGAACTGTGACCCCTCAAAAGATATGTCTACATTCCAGCCCTTGCAACCTGTGAGTGGCACCTTATTTGGGAAAAGCGTCTCTGCAGATGTAATTAAATAAGGATCTCGAGATGAGATCCCCCTGGATTATCTGGATGGGTCCTAAATCCAAGGACAAGTGTTCTTATAAGAGAGAGAAGAGAAGACAACAGAGGGGAAGGTCATGTGAAGATGAGGCTGAGTGATGGAGCCAAGATCAAGGATGGTCCAGAGCCACCAGAAGCTAAAAGAGGCAAAGAAAAGATTCTCCCAAAGCTCCCATCGTGGAACATTGCCCTGCTGATACCTTGACCTCAGACTTCTGGTCTTCAGAACTTTAGAAACTTCTGTTGTTTTAAGCCACCCACCTTCTCGTCGCCTGTGACCCCACAGCCTTAGGAAACGGATACAATCAGTACGGGCCACAGATATTTATGTTCTTTATATACGGGCTTTTTGTATATAATCCCACGCAATGTTATTTTTATATATGAGCATATTTTTATAATCCAGTAGCACATTATTCATTTCATTGCTTAAATTGTTCCAGCTCTGGCCACTGCGGGTTCTTTCAGTTGACAGCAGTTGTTTTCCCCAGGCATCCCTACCTCCCACCCTGGCTGTTTGTTGCAGGACCTTTGAACACCCCTCTCTGAGACCCAGGGCCTGACTCTGCTTGGCAGAGCCTCTGAGTCAGTTCTTTCTGGAGCCAGACCCCCTCCAAATCCTACACCAGAAAGTGACCTTTAACGTTTTATCACACTTAATCAGTCTGGCACCCATCAGTACACCCAGGAGTTTAAGCTCTGCTTTCCAGAAGGCTTGCCAGTGGAGAAAAGAATTAAGCAAGAATGTTGGCACTGTGCAGGGTTTTCTATGCCCCTCATTTTCTTTTTACTTGTTTTAGTGATATCCGTGCATTGCATTCATGAGAGGAGACAGAAGCAGAAACATCCTTTCAGACGGCTTCAGAGTTGGCCTCCTTAACTGATACATTTTCACTAGGAGGTAAAGTCAAGTCTTCTGCTGGCAAATTAGAAATTCCAGATACTTTATGATTTGCCAGGGTGTCTTTAGCTCACCGAAATGAGAGCCAGCATCTTAGCTTCCCAGAGGAACCTGAAGACTTGAGGATTACAAAGGCCATTGCTCTCCAGATGCAATATGAAGAAATGAAAACTCTTTTTTCATAATTGGAGACTTTCTCCGTCAGCTGGAGAGGACTCGCTAGCCAGTCGCTACTTATCTTGCAGAATGATTGTCTTTCTCTCCTTCACGGCAGACCAATCTGCTCTGAGAACTACAGTGATGAAAAGAGTGGGGATGATTGAGGGAGGATGAGAAAACTCAGTTTCTGCTCCAGCAGACCTGCACGTCCTTCAGATTTCCCATGTTCGTAAAGGCTCCTTGAAGCTGAGTTGTCACCTTTGGTCACTTCATTTTTTTCCCTCCTCCCTCTCTTTTCTTCCTCCTCCTTCACTCTTCCCCTGCCCCATCCAAACACCAGGTACAGCCCATCTTTTCTTAAGTCTCTTACGTCTACCTGGTAACTTTGCTTCTCACAGCCATCACCCTCATTCAGACTCTCATCCCTTTATTTCTGGAATATTGCAAGACTTTGAACTTAATTACCCATCTTTAGCCTCTCCACCGTGTTCCCTGATGGGCACTAGTGAAAAACATGGTCCTAAACCCAACTCTGTGCCTTGTCATTCCTCACATCATTATTCTTTAATGTTTCCTCAATATCCAAACATGAGGGGCCACACTCTTCAGTGCTA
Source organism: Camelus dromedarius (assembly GCF_036321535.1). Lineage (NCBI taxonomy): Eukaryota > Metazoa > Chordata > Mammalia > Artiodactyla > Camelidae > Camelus > Camelus dromedarius. The sequence goes on along the minus strand of NC_087437.1, from coordinate 110,542,637 downwards.
CTTTTAAGCTCTCTCAGGTCCCAGATTAGCAAGGCTGTCCGGCTGTAATTCCTGTAACTCAAAACTGGCATGAAACTTTTGAGCTTGCTGAGCTCGTTCTCAGCTCTGGACAGATGCATTTTCCTGCCTATGATAATTTTCTCCTATTCTTCCCTTTGTCTCAAATGCCCTTTCTTTTTCTTTCCACTATGTAATCCATAATTTAAATCCCCTGCCCTAAACATGAGCTCCTCTCTTATGGTTCTACATGCTATCCCAGCTTCAAGTGATGGCTTCCAGCTTTTAAATTCGTCTGTTTTCATCAGCCAGTCCAATATTTTCCAAACTGAGTTCTGCAGAAGCGGGCTATGGCGGTGCTTTTCAAACTTTGGCATGCCTCAGAATTACCTGGAAGGCTTGTTAAACAGAGATTGCCAGCCCCACTTCCCCACGCCACCACCCCAGCTGCCAGAATGTCTGAATCAGGAGCTCTGTGGTGGTGCAGAACAGGCACAACTTTAATGAGATCCAGGTGCTTTGTTTTTCAAAGATTTTTTAAAAAATTGAAGTATAGTCAGTTTACAATGTTGTGTCAATTTCTAGTGTGCAACATAATGTTTCAGTCATGCATATGCATACATACATTCATTTTCATATTCTTTTTCATTGTGTGTTACTACAAGATATTGGATATAGTTACTTGTTGTTCATCTATTTTATATATAGTAGTTAGTATCTGTAAATCTCCAACTCCCATTTTATCCCTTCCCACCCTCTCCCCTGACCCAGTAACCATCGGTTTGTTTTCTATGTCTGTGAGTCTGTTTCTGTTTAGTAAATAAGTACATTTGTCTTTTTTTTTTTTAAGATTCCACATATAAGTGATATTATATGGTGTTTTTCTTTCCCTTTCTGGCTTACTTCACTTAGAGTGACAATCTCTAGGTCTATCCATGTTGCTGCAAATGGTGTTATTTCATTCTTTTTTATGGCTGAGTAGTATTCTATTATATAAATATACAACAACTTCCTATCCAGTCATCTGTCAATGGACATTTAGATTGTTTCCAAATCTTGGCTATTGTAAATAGTGCTGCTATGAACATTGGGGTGCCTGCATCTTTTAAAATTAAAGTTCCCTCTAGATACATGCCCAAAAGTGGGATTGCTGGATCAGATGGTAACTCTATTTTTAGTTTTTTGAGGAATCTCCATACTGTTTTCCATAACAGCTTCACCAAACTACATTTCCACCAACAGTATAGGAGGGTTCCCTTTTTGCCACACTCTCTCCAGCATTTATTGTTTGTGGACTCTTGAATGGTGGTGATACCTCATTGTAGTTTTGATTTCCATTTCTCTGATAATAAGTGATATTGAGCATTTTTTTTCACCTATTAAGATCCAGGTGCCTTGGATGCTGTTGGTCTGGGGACCACACTTAGAGAAACACTGTGATTCCTAAGGCTTTGCAATGTTCATGTTCATCAGCACCTTCTGGGATGCTGGTAAAAAGGTAGATTCAGGGCACACACCTTTGGGGTCTGATGAGGTGGGTCTGGGTGGGTCTGATTTTTTAAAAAAATCAAGCCCAGGTTAATTGTGATTCAGGTGGTCCTCATGTCTGCCTGAGAAGTTTTGCTCTGGAAAATGCAGGTGTTTTCGTTTCTGAGAATAGTGTCGATCCCTTTTGGGATCGCATCCTGTGGCCCTTGTCTCTGAGTGTCTGGCCCGCTGTTCCAGCTGGAGTGAGCCTTTTGGGAGAAGTTTCTTTCCATTCTCAGCCTCTAGCACAGTTATTCCTGTGAGGGAGAATACTCAGAACAAATATTGTGGATATCACCCGGTTAGAAAAAGATAATTCTTGTGAATTACTAAATCCTATGAATTCCTTTGATACACTGCGAAAGTGAGTACTGAATTGTGCGGCTGGGAGGGCTTGGGCTGGGCTCTGTGAAGAGGACTCAGGCCGTTTTGAATTTCCTGGGTCTGCCTCCGCTTTCCTCCCTGTGGGCACCTGAAAGCCAAGCCTCATTTTTCTCTATTGCTCGAGGTGAGAATTCAATCATCATGTTTAAGGCGCCTTCTGATTTCTGAGTTAAAACAAAGCTGCTTTGTCCTGTACTTTCAGATAGTTTCTCATGAATGATTCACTTTAACAAGTGAGTCCAGATGTCACTTCCATTTCAACTTGGAGAATAAAAAAGATTGAGGGCATAGAGTAAGCGAGAAGATGATTTTTTAGTTCTGTCTTGACTGATTGTTTAATGTTTCAACAAGGACAATGTGCCTGGGAGGAAGGGAGCATAGGAAGGAGGTGGGCAGGATGCGGGGGGCGCCACGTGGATTTTCCTGGGGACTCTGCGTGGTGTATGACTTTCTGTCTATCACGTGGAACAGTATGGAAAGGTATCTCCATTGTTTAATGAGAGAAGCTAGGAGAAGAGGTTAGGGAGCCACCACCTTCACAAGAAAAATCAGAATTAAAAAAATCGCATGTTTAGATTAAAACAGCTTTTTTCTTTCTTTCTTTTTTTTTTTAAACATTTTTTATTGATTTATAATCATTTTACAATGTTGTGTCAAATTCCAGTGTAGAGCACAATTTTTCAGTTATACATGAACATATATATTCATTGTCACATTTTTTTCTCTGTGAGCTACCATAAGATCTTGTATATATTTCCCTGTGCTATACAGTATACTCTTGTTTATCTGTTCTACAATTTTGAAATCCCAGTCTATCTCTTCCCACCCCCCACCCCCTTGGCAACCACAAGTTTGTATTCTATGTCTGTGAGTGTGTTTCTGTTTTGTATTTATGCTTTGGGTTTTTTTTTTTAGATTCCACATATGAGCGATCTCATATGGTATTTTTCTTTCTCTTTCAGGCTTACTTCACTTAGAATGACATTCTCCAGGAGCATCCATGTTGCTGCAAATGGCATTATGTTGTTGGTTTTTATGGCTGAGTAGTATTCCATTGTATAAATATACCACTTCTTCTTTATCCAGTCATCTGTTGATGGACATTTAGGCTGTTTCCATGTCTTGGCTATTGTAAATAGTGCTAAAACAGCTTTTTTCTAAACTTATTTGATCACTATTAGCACTTCCCTGGACAGTGTTTCCTAGAACACCTGGTAGAAAGTGTTTGTATGGATATCTATCTATCTATCCATCTATCTATCTATCTATCTGAATTTCTGTGTCATAGTAATAGAAATGTGCCAGAACTTTTAACCCATCATTTTAATTATTTGAAAGGAATTATAGAAGTGGGAACATTCCCTGGTATATAGGATGATTCTAGAATATTCTGATACTCCTCAGGACTATCACAGTGTTTTAAAATTCAAATCCAAAGTAGTTTTAAGAAATGCAATTAAATAAATATTTATTAATTTGACCTAGAAAATAACTTTTTTTTTTAAAAAAAAACTGAATTTTATTTTAAGTAAATTCCAAATTTTAGAGGTAGAGAGATGCTTATAGTGTAAACTGAGGTAACTTGTGTAAGTGGAAACGTCCTGAATATTTGATGATAGGAAAAAGTGAGGAAAGAAAGTACAACTATATAACAGAATATAACACAAATACTAAAAAGAAGGAGAATTATTGACATGGTGACCTGGAGGAGTGTCTCTTAGACATTGTTGAGCTGAAAAAAAGCAAGTTACAAAGTAATGTGTGCCATATGATCACAATTTTGAAAAAAACAAAAACAAAACAAAAAAGCAAAACTATGTGTGAATAAACGTGTTTTGATGTGTTTAAGCATCAAAAAATAACATAAAAGAATACTTCAAAATGTTGGCACCGGTCGGTCATCTAGGAAGCGGCAGGAATGAGTTCCTTTCTTCAGTTTTTCCTTTAATGTCTTTGTGTTGTTTGCTTGAGGACACTGGCTCTATATTGCTTCTGTAGATAAATGGAAAATTCAATAAGGTATTTCTTATAAAAAGCACTCAAAAAAGGGAGGCCTCAAAGTGTTCCAAAAATTTTTGTTAGAGAAAACTACCAGTCTTTTCCTCCCCTTTCAGGGAGTGGCGGTGAGCCTGTCAACCGTGGAGCAAACGAGAACTTGGGAAGATCTTGAGCGCACTTGGCGTGTCCTCAGGTACTGAACGTTCTTCCCTGCGATGCTGTTGAAATGATTAGCCTGCAGGAAAAAGTAGGGACTTTCAAGCCAAGGTGAACTTCACTGAACTGCTGCTTCAATTATACCTAAACATTTGCTCGAAGTGTTCTGAATCTTGAGATCCAAATTGTCCAATGAGAAGGTCCCATATGAGGGCAATTTTATCATGCAACCAGTCTACTAATGAGCGTTACTGTGTGAGTCCCAGAGGGAACCCAAAGCAGTGCTCTGAACGTTGTCCTTGGTCTCTAGGGGTTTATCATGGAGACAAAGAGAAAAATCTAAATGCACAGAAAAATTAGAGAATGTACTGAGGCCAAAACTAATCTACCTGTGCAGTGCCCACCTTCAGTGCTGCAGACAAGCAAAGAATGAACAAATGCATGAAGGCTACCAGATTTGGATAAACTCCACAATGACAAGGTTTGCATAACTAGAAATAAGTAAAATATAAAATAACATAAAAATTCAAGTCTCTGCAAAATACCACTATTACATCAAGGGAAAAACCAGAATATTCTGGGCTTAGAATTTTTTTTTTTGAAATTGTGCTAATGGACAGCATATGCCCTTTAACCTCCTCCTTGAATCAGCTGTGATCATGAAGGTGGCTGGCTGGCCAAGGTAGCTGAGCCTTTGGATTATTCAAGGATTTACTCAGTTTCTTCTATGGGCTCTGAAGGGGAAGGGGTCACTTTTGTAAAACTATGAATGAGAACACTGCTCCAAATACTGGTTAAGGAACTGCAATGGTTTTTCCCAGCAATGTTTGCATCTTCAGTGGAGCTGTCAGACATCATCTCAAGAGCCTGGTGCGCTTGCCTTCTTTTCTGGGCAGCCTTCCAGCCAGAGGAGGTATTAAAACATTTTGTGCTTAGCTCTTTGGATACGAGAGGTCTCCCTGCCGAGGTCTTCTATGTCTGAACTGCTTCCTGAATGTTGTGATTACCTACAGCACCATTATTATACAGGTACTCATATAGTCTCCATCTGCAAGATGCTTTATAATGGTGTTCACTTATTATTTATTAGATGTTAATGCCTAATTACAGGATGCCTTTGCCATGCCTTGGAAAGGTTGTCTGGGTATGCTTGGCTTCTGGGATGGGGTACCTAGCCCCTTCCCCACTACTTGCTGGATGAATGAGGGCTCACGGCTGTCAGCTCATCAGCCCAGCTTTGTGTGTCTGTGCCCCGAGGATAGGAAACCAGGTGAATCCTAACCTGATCCAGGGCCGTATTCCGCCCTATGGTGCCAGGTTACCATTTCTGCTTTGAAGATTGGGTACTTATTATTTTTCTCAGTGGCAAGGACCACCTCCTTCCCCTGGATCTGATAAATGTTTATCATTTCAGTCACTAGGAAATAATTCCCCTGTCAAAGGCATATGGTTAGTTTAAACAGTATTTTTAAAAAAATATCGTGGAATTACATGTTCATTGTAGACAAATTGGAAAAATGCAAATAAGCAAAAGGAGGAGGCACTGAGGCATAATTACCGTGGGCGTGTGCGCGTGCGTTCTCATCCAGCACGTGTCCGTGTCCGTTTCCGTGTTACAGCGTTCCTTTGTGGGAAAGGGGTTTTGTTGTAACAAGAGTCAATATGTGTTTCCTGGACTCATTCAGTTTAATGATCCTTGACTTTAAGGAGCAGGTTTCATAAAATAAATCACATATTTCAGCCAAAAAACACAGTGCAGGTACTTATCATACTGTAATGTACATTGTGTCGATGAATATATGTCTTTCCAAAATGGGGTCTTTTTTTTCTCCCCAAACAAAAACCATTCTTTTTGGCATGACTCATCAGGACTTCGTAATCCAGGAGAGCAACTGAGTAAGCAACATATTCCTTAAAGTTTCCAAAGTATTCCAAAGAAGTTCAGAAATACAGTTTGAGTTTCTTTTCCATTATAAAAGAGAAGCAATTAGGAACCGGATGGCTGTAGATTTTGGTGAACCTTGGCACTGTGATGGTCCCTCAAGGAGTCTAGAGGCTTGTAGCCCAAAGCAGAAGCCAATGTGTTGGCTTCACATAATGGTATTATTGATCAGCCTTCCATATCTGGACTGGTTAGGAGTTGACAGAGATATCGCTGCCCTGACCATCTCATTGTTGTCTCATTGTTAACGAGGGACGCTCCAGGTCTGAATCTTTGCCCTGTTGCTGTGGCGTTAAAGCTGAAGGCTCTGCACACCCCTCTTCATGCACTTCACCATTGGGGTGAACATGGACATTTAGGTCTTTCCTCCTGTCACTGGGACCAAATCCTCTGCTCTCTACTGTTCTCCCAAACTGCCATGCTCAGGGGGACTGGAGTGCTGGCAGCACGTGGCTGTGGAAGGGATGTAAGGAGCTGACCTCAATGTCCTTCTCATTGGTTTCAGTTATGAAAGAACTTGAAGAACATGCAGAAGTGGAGTAAAGTGTTATTTCTGTATCAGATGGAAATATGATATATGTTCCTAGAATTATAATATTTCATTCTGCATTGCAATATGCTTCCTCTCTTGTGTAATCATGGTATCTGTGTTTTTTGGGCAATTCCTTGAATGAGGGGAGGCACATCCAAAAAGGATGTTAGCCTCACATCTGAAAACCATCCCTATTTTGAGGAGAGCTAAGATCAGTGGAAGCAGGACCCTGGTTCTATGGAGCTTGTTTCAGGGTGTTCTTCTGCCACTCCCTTGCTGCTAGGGAATGGGTATTTGACCAAAGCTAAGCCCACTGTATTCCTATCTTGGACTTTGACTTGAGCGCAGTGGTGCAAAGAAGCGACGGCCATTCTCAAATTTGTCTTGTAGTGGCAGTGGCTTCCGCTATCTAGTGGCAGTGGGGCCAGAGGTGGTGCTGGAATAATGAAGCCACAAGGGGGTCCTACACAGAGTCCCATTGTCATGATTTTGGCTGTGTTCTGGCCTCCCTTTATTTGCCCGCTTCCTGTGCTTGGTTGGTTAGCTTTGCCTGAATCCTGTGATCTCTGCCACATCCTTTGGATAAATTGCTCCTTGCCTTTGAGTAATCAGAGTGGGTTTCCATGACATGGAACCAAAAACCCTGGGTTCTTGGGCCCAGGACGTTGACTACAAAGTTAGTAGAGTTTATTTGACCCAGTACCTCTTTATAACAATAGAAGAAAGTTTTCTTTGCACTTGGGAGTGGGACTTTTTGTTGGCTAACATATATATTCTGAGTCAAGTCTTTGAAGTACAGAGACTTTCAGCCACTGTGTTTCTGTTATTCTAAAGCTTCATGCTCTTAGTGGCTAATTGCACATCCCATACAAATGCCGATGCTACAGACTTCCTCTGAATTCTTATTGCAGTGGGCTCTGCTAATGCCTTTTGTAGATAACCCCGCTGCAATTGCCCGTGAATTCACGCTGTGATGAGAGAAATTCTGTAAATATTCTTGGCTTTAGGAGAGAAAATAATAACTTCTAGGGGAGAAATAGCCAAAGACCATCTTCACCGTTACTTTGGATGTGTATTCTTTGTCTTATCCCCAAATGTTCACCTAGATCGAGCAGCTAAAGTCCATCTCCATTGCTTCCCTAGGAATTTGTTGTTTGCTTCATGCATATTTACAAATGGATTATAGTCTCTTGTCACTTTTGAACTGTTTTCACAGTGCTCATTTCACATGACGGAGTCTCACTCAGTGAATGGATATTATTTTGGTCTATGGGACCCAAATCTCTGGTTTGGTCTTTAGGAACAGTGAGTGTGTTTATTGTATTTCATCTGTGTATGTTGACTTCTTTATGCTTTGCATAGTGATCTGTGCATGCGAGTGCTGATTTAAATTAATATTGCAGCATGAAATGAAAAAGTAAGCTCCCTGAATAAATAAAACATTTATTCCATCACTGCTGATGGTGGCGTCTTACAAGGTGCTAGGCTCTTTGAGGAGAGCAGAAGCTGACGTACACTCTGCCCTTGAGGGATTATCTGTTTAATTAGGGGAAGTCACAGTTTCACTGGGGAATCTTACACTCTGATGGTGATTTTGCGTTGGTAGTCAACCACAAGTATGAGCTCCTTACTGGCTTATGAGTTCTTGACAAATCTTTGGAAGTATTTGGAGGTGAAGCAGTCATATTCTTTAACAAAGTTCAGGTTTTTATTTTTTGTAAGGGAGAGGGAGGTAATTGAGTTTATTTATTTATTTTTTATTTTGTTTTGTGTTTAATGGAGGTACTGGGGATTGAACCCCGGACCTTGTGCATGCTAAGCATGTGCTCTACTGCTGAGCTATATCTTCCCCACTCCAAATCCTTTAAAGAATTCAGCTCTCTAGTACACAAGTCCCTGCTATCTCTACACTAATATTCTAAGGCCAACTTCTAATCTATTTTTATAGTGACATATAACAGGATAAGCATAAGATTTTGAAACTCGGAGGCCTGAAAGAGAATAAAAATAGACAGGATGTCAGAACAGTTTAGACTTGGAATGAAGCACAGATTATCTGGCCCAATCCCATTGGTTTACCAGGTATCCAAAGAGATTCAACTTTTAGATCATTTGTTTATGAGAAATAATGAAGGCAACTTCCTTGATTTTTTTTTTCTCCTTCCATCTCCTCTCCATATTTTATTCTTCTGGAGAAGAGACCCCTGGGGTTTTTTCATTTTGAGTTATAGGCAGAGATGCTAATGCTAACTTGGAAACATCTACCATAGTTTTAGGAAGTGAGTTGGGACACAAACTACCCCTTACTACTGATGCATCCCCCTCGCCCATGGCCTTCTTAATGATTATAAAGCAGTGTTGACAAACTTTTTCTGCAAAGGGTCATAATGAATATTTCAGGCTTTGTGCACCCTTTGGTCTCTGCCCAGCTACTCCACTCTGCCATTATCATGTGCAAGCAGCCATGGACGATACAAATGAGTGTGGCGGGTTCCATTAAACTGTTTATGGAAACTGAAACTTGAATTTCATGTAATTTTCACATGTCAGGAAATGCTATTTTTCTTTTAATTCTTTCTCACTATTTAAACACAAAGTCATGCTTAGCTCACAGGTGGTACAAAAACAGGCAGCAGTCAGATTTGGCTGGTGGCCCACAATTGGCCTATTCCTGATGTGGGGAATCCTTATGGAATGTTCCTTATGTACATCCCGATGAATCGCGTTAGAATCGGTGCTCAGAGAAACTCAACATAAGGAGGGGACATAATCTTCTCAGCCCTAGTTAGGATCTCAGAATTTTAGAATTATTTTCTTTATCTCTACATTTCGAGATGATCCGGTGGTGGCCCAGAGAGATTAAAAAACTGCCCAGTGTGCCCTGGCTTCTTATGTCAACTGTCAGCCTCTCTTTTTTATGCTCTTTCGTGTACCCCGTTCTTCTGGACTGTGCCCCACATTTATTTCTCTATTTAAAAAAATCTTTTCTTTTTTAGAGACAGAGACATCTACTGTATTTTTTTAAAAATTGAAATAGAATTGACATATAGTATTGTATAAGTTTAAGGTGCACAACATGTTGATTTGATACCATTTATATATGTCAGTATGATTACCTACCATTGCTAGAAGAGACAGAATGAACAGCTCTCTCAAGTTACACAGTTTTCATTTCTTTTCTGTGATGGGAGTAATTAAGATCTAGTTTCTTAGTAACTTTGAAGCTGATAATACAGGATTATTGACTATAATCACTATGTGTACATTAACCCTCCATGACTTATTTATCTACCAATTTCCAGTTTATACACTTAATAAGATATCCCCAGTCCTCCACCCCCAGTCTCTGGGAACTCCCTTTCTACTCTCTGTTCTTATGATTTCAGCGTTTTTAGATTCCACATGTAAGTGGTATCATACAGTGTCTGTCATTCTCTGTCTGACTTAGCCCACTTAGCATAATGCCCTCAAGGTCTATCCACATTATTGAAAATGGGAAGATTTCCTTTTTTTCTTCTGGCTGAATAATATCCCACCATATGTATTAAAGAATATTTTCTTTATTTTCCTTTCTCCTTGTCTTGAGATTCTCCTTGGGTGATGTCTGCCAGCATTTGGGGGAAGGCAGATGCCTGATTGTCTCCTGACCCCCTCAATCAGCCAGGAAGCTTCCCAGGGGAGAACTGTGGGTGAAACTGCATATAAAGAGGTGAGCTACTTGTTGGGAGGGCTTCAAACTGCTGAGTCATTGCTGTGTCATCATTTATAGGTTACTGTTTCTGTTACAAGTCAAATATGAGGGTGTGTGAATTTAGGTACAATTTATAACATCTCATTCAGTGATACATTTGCCAATAGCTTTATACAGGGTGGATCAAAGCAGAGGACAGAAGCCTAGAGACTGAAAAGAAAAATGAGATTAAGATTTCATTACGGTCCCAGATTTCAGCCACGCATCAAAGGTTGTTCTGTTGACTTGTTTTAAGAACATGCTTAAATGGGTTATTATATAATTTATTTCCCAGAGTGAAGATTTTAAATGCTGATAAACTGGAGACATTATGAGAAAATCGATTTTTTGGGGGGTATCCATCCTGAGATAAAAAAATGCAAAGGTAAATTTAAATGTGTTGGGCAAATAGTATTTCTTTTACTAGGACTCTTTCCTGTTTTAGTTTTGGTTGAGATTCCCAGATAATGTGCCAACTATTCCCATATTCCAAAGTGAGAAACTGGGCTTCCTAATTGAGACTTGCAAAGGAGGTAGTCAAAAATCCTCTTTTGTGACTCTCAGCTGGCCCCCTACCCCAGGCTATGAAAGAGATCATGGTGTGTGAGAAAAGAGCCTGGAGTCTGGGGCCAGGATTTATTTGGGAAAAGCTGGAATTTGAGTTTCACGTTCACCTAAGTTTCCTACTCCTCTCCCTCACTCTCTCACCTCCCAACATGGAAGGGGTTCTCCTGTCTCCAGGCAAGACAGAGGGCTTCAAGGAGGTGCAGAGCTTGAGCTATGAGTCCTGTGGTTTATAACATATGCCTACATAAAAGTCTTCTTGGGTGGGAGGCTGGCTGGACTGGCCCGTGGCAGCGGAGGACAGAGCTGTGTTTGGGAGGTGATATGCTCTCTCTGATGGTGGGTCAGAAGTTCCTGTCACCTGGAGCCAGATGAAGGCCACTGTGAGAGCAACAGCTTGGGGTGGTTCTACATCCTTCCCTGAGGGCTTCTGGGAGAAGTAGGAAAGTGGCAACAAGAAGGGGTTGGAGATGTCAAGACTGATGGAGGAATCCTAAGCTATTAGCAAGAAGATAAACTGACCCTCATCAAGGCAATGGCAGGCAAGAGATTTCCAAATTGGAGGTGCTGTCTAAAGAGCCCACAAACCATCTTACAGCAGAATTGATTTTAAACACCAGCTAGAAACAAAACAAGATTACACGAGTGCCACTTAAGTGGTTTCTTTCCTATCTTCTTACTTTTTCTCCTTTCCTTTGCTCCAGTCCTGGAGGACTAGTTAGAAGCCATAGCTGAGAGGGTGGGGGTATTCAAGGCTGAGACCCTTTCTCCCTTCACTTTTGAATGAACTCGAGTCTTAGCTTTGCCTAGCCACAACATACCCAGAGCTCTTGTTGCATAAACTTGTGAGAGAAACTGTAAGAAAGATTTTACAAGTGACGAGGGAAGTTGAAGACAGTCCTAGCAAGGCTTTGGGTGAGAAGACATCACGATGGGAAAATTCTACACATGAACATTTTTGTAACAAAGAGTGAAAAAATTACTTAGAAGACTAAGTATGGGATTATTGCTATTGAGAAAAGAAAGAAGAAATTCTCCTTGAGGGTGTGAGAAAAAATCCCTGGAGATCAATGAGAAAGTGGGTAGTTTAGATACACTTATTTCATGGTTAATTTTTAATTATTTGGATTCAAAATTTGAGTTTTAAAAGGAGGAATAAAATGCAATGTGTTAAAATGTGAAAAAAAAAAAGCTTTAAAGTTAGTAGTGTAGGGTGATAGAAATGAACTTTCCTGTACATTTTAGCTGCTGTACACAATTTTTAGAATAAAAAATTGAGCATCTATCATATAAACTCATATAATTTTTGATTATTATGAATAATCAAATCCCACAGAATATATAAAATTTAGTTGATAAATAAAATGTAACCTGTACTTTCAATGGACTTCTTTGCTTCAACTCCTCAGAAGAAATAATGCTAAGCAATTGAATATTGCCTTGTGACTTTCTTGAATGTGAATTGTTTCTTTCAAGTCCTGTCCGTGTCTCCCTCAGTTCACTGGATTCTTCTGGATTTTATAGAGCACACACTGATCACCTGTAATATGGGTTGGCAAACTTTTTCTGTAAGGGTCAGATAGTAAATGCTTTAGGCTTTGTGGGCCATTAGATCTCTGTTGCAACCACTCAACTCTGCCTTGTGGCACAAAAGTAGCCACAGACGCCGTGCAAATGAATAAGCACGTCTGGGTACCTTTTACACCTTCTTTATGGACACCAAACACACATTTCATAATTTTCATGTGTCGTGAAATAGTGTTCTTCTTTTGATTTTTTTCAACCATTTAAAAATGTAAAAGCTATTCTTAGCTCTCTAGTTGTACAAAAACAGGTAGTGGGCTGGATCTGGCCCATGGGCTATAGTTTGCCAAGCTCTGACTGGGAAACAAGAAGGAAAAAAAAAAGTGGATTTTTATCAAGAAATTGCTTTAAAAATTAATTTTTTGTCCCTCAAGTGGGCAAATTTTACCCCTGACAAGGGAGAATTTTTTTTTTAACATGGCTATGGTAGTAATAAGAACAGTTAATACTTCTTAGTAATTTCTATATGCCTGATGCCTTTTGAAGTACTTTACTTTTATTTACTGACTTAATTCTCACAATAAAGCAGAGACAAGTACTCATTACCATACTTACATGACAGACAAGGAAACTGAGGCATGGAAAGTTTAAATGATTTGTCCAAATTCTCGGTATTAGTGAAAATAGTAGGGCCAGGATGCACACCCAAGCGGTCTCCTTCCAGCATGGGTGCGCTTAACGACAATGCTAGTTTCTCACGTATGTGCGTGAAACACACCCACTGGGTGCGTCACACACCCAGTGACGCCTGCCATGTTGTTTTTCTGCTGGAGTGTTCTCTGCAAGGTCTACATAACTTAGCAGGCTGTTCGCATTTAGAACCTGCCTTTGAGGTGGTCTCCAAAGTCAGAGGGATGAAAGAATGCTGAGCAATCTTTTATTTCAAGTCAAAACATATTCTAAAAAATTCTTGAATAACTTGATTTTAGCAGGAAATTGATCATCACAGAAAGGCTTCCAAAATTTTTTAAAAAATGGGAGTGTTGAAAGAAAGCTTTATTTGACTGATTAGTTGATTGATACCAAAGATAGGGCAGGCTTCAAGACTTTGCATGTGTATTATTAGAATTAACAATAAAAAGTGCAGTTGAAGTGAAACCACTGGGGACTTGGCGGGTCTGATTGTCCTTGGGGAACTCAATAGGCCCCCCAACCAGCAGAGTGTGTTACTTTCAAATCTAATGTGTAAGTCATTAAGTAATCAAAATGAGGATGATAGACCATAGGAGAAAACTGGTCATCAAGGACCCCAGGTCTATGAAAACTTTCTCAGAAATGTGGCCGATTGCAGTCTCTGAAACAAGTTATGTCTCATGTGAATGGGTAAGTGTTTGTTGGGGAAGGCCCACTCTTCATTTGTGTGGAGAAGACGAAACGAATCCTATAAAAGCCTGTGGATTCTGCTGAATTCTAGCTGTACCACTTTTGTATTTAACACTTGGCAAGTTCCTTTCCCTCTCTAGCTCTAAAAAAAAAAATGAGTGTGATAATATTACTGAATTCACAGGCTTGTTGGAAAGAGTAAAGGCAATAATGCACATGCATTGCAAACTCTGAAAGAACCATATATATATACACATATATTAGTCTCTTAATAAAGTCAGTGGAAAAAGACATCAAGCTATACCTTTTGGTTCAAATGTAATGGAACTCTACTGTTGCCTGCGTCAGCAAATTCAGATAAGACATTTGCTGTTTATTTATTTAAAAAGAGCTGGAAGGCAACTAATAGTATAATTTATTTATTTTTTTTGATTAAAATATAGTTGATTTACAATATTGTGTTAGTTTCAGGTGTACAGTGAAGTAATTCAGTTATACATATAGATACATATATTGTGTGTGTATATATATATAGTGTATGTGTGTGTATATATATGTATATATGTACATATATATGTATCTATATATATGTGTGTGTGTATATGTATATTCAGTAACTTGTAACAACCTGTAATGGAAAAGAATCTGAAAAAGAATATATATATATTTTAAGTTTTTAAGCTTTTAAGTTTAATTTGTTTATTTTTGCCTTTTTCCATTACTCTAGGAGATGAATCAAAAAAAAATATTGCTATAGTTTATGTCAAAGAGTGTTCTGCCTATGTTTTCCTCTAGGAGTTTAATAGTATCTGGTTTTACGTTTAGGTCTTTAATCCATTTTGAGTTTATTTTTGCACATGGTGTTAGAGAATGTTCTAATATCATTCTTTTACATGTAGCTCTCCAGTGTTCCTGGCATTGCTTATTGAAGAGACTGTCTTTTCTCCATTGATTATCCATGCCTCTTTTGTCATAGATTAATTGGTCATACATATGTGGGTTTATTTCTGGGCTCTCTATTCTGTTTCTTTGATCTATATGTCTGTTTTTGTGCCAGTACCATACTGTTTTGATCACTGTAGCTTTGTAGTATATTTTGAAGTCAAGGGTCATGATTCTTCAGCTATTTGGGTTCTTTTGTGTTTCCATACAAATTAAAACTGTTTTTTTGTTGTTGTTCTAGTTCTGTGAAAAATTCCATCAGTTGTTTGATGGAGAGTGCACTGAGTCTGTAGGTTGCCCTGGTAGTATGGTCATTTTAACAATACTGAGGCTTTCCATTCAGCAACATCATGTATCTTTCCATCTGAGTTGTCTTCAATTTCTTTCATCAGTGTCTTACAGTTTTCAGACTACAGGTTTTTTGCCTCCTTGGATAGGTTTATTCCTAGATATTTTATTCTTTTTGATGTGATGATAAATAGGGTTGTTTCCTAAATTTCTCTTTATGATATTTTGTTGTTAGTGTATAGAAATGCCACAGATTTCTGTATATTAATTTTGTATCCTGCAACTTTACTGAGTTCATTGATGAACTCTAGTAGTTTTCTGATGGTGTTTTTAGGATTTTCTATGTATGGTATCATGTCAGCTGCAAACAGTGATAGTTCTACTTCTTCCTTTCCAATTTGGGTTCCTTTTACCTTTTTCTCCTCTGATTGCTGTGGTTGGGTAATAATATACTTTCTATTGCAAATAGTTTCTGAGATCTGTGAAAATACAGAGTTGGTGTCACCTCAGAAATGGCTTAGGGGATAGATTTTATGAAAATATTTGTTTTACATCCCTTAATGAGAAACATTTTCCCAGTTTTGATCTAAACTTTTTACTTTTAAAAATAAACTCAATTGCCAGTTAGAAATGTGTGCGTGGCCTCTTAAGGAAGAGGCATACTAGTTAATAAAAACGTCAACATTTTTGATAGTTCTTAACCAGGATTAACATTCATGAATAAATCAATGTTTTATCCTTTTGTTTTGTGTCATTTAAAGCTGTCAGTGTTATTCCTTGCAAGGTTATTAGCTCACTCTGCTATCATCCAAAATTAAATTATGACTTTATTCGAAATTATCTTATTTTAAATCAGATAAAAGGTGCCTTCTTTGTGATTTCAAGATGAATAGGGTGTAAATGGGCTTTGTGTTGACTGGAAATGTAGCTCTGCGGGGGCAAGGATCTTGCCGAGTTTCTGCTACGTGTAAGCATGTGCAGAACATGTTGCCATCTGTATGTCTTAGCTCAGACTACCATAAAAAAATGCCGGAGACTGGATGGTTAAACCACGGGCATTGATTCCTCATGGTTCTGGAGGCTGTGAAGTCCAAGATCAAGGTGCCGGCCAATTTGGTTCCAGTTTAGGGCTCTCTTGCTGGCTTGTATGTAGTTGTCTTCTTGGTGGGTCCTTACATGGTGGGGGAGAGAAAGGGAGAGAGAAGGAGAAAAGGAAGAGAGAAGAGAGGGAGCAAACGACTCTGCTCTGTTCCCGTTAGGGCACTAATTTCATCCACAGGTCTAATTACTTCCAAAGGCTGCACCTCCTAATACCATCACATTGGGAGTTAGAGTTTCAACATATGAATTTTAGGGGGAGCACGAATCAGTCCATCGCATGGTAGAGACAACTATTCTGAATGAGTTGTTCCTGTTTGCTTTGGAGACAAAACATAAACAATTAATTATTCAAAAGCTAGCCAAACAGTCACTACAAATTGAACTGATGTGGAAGATCTAAATAGACTTTCATTCATGACTTTTGAGGACTAAGCAGAGTGGTCATAGGACCCTCCTGGTACAGGATGATCTGGGTAAGAAATAGCTTGTGAATACTTGTAAAAATCTCATTTCACTAAATTTGAGTGATATGAAAGTAGCTTTGTTATATTCCAATTATATTTAAATGGAATGTATGGAAGCACCGAGGTGGTGTTATTTACTTGATTTAGTTTATCTAAATAAAGCAGGCATTCTGCTTCTATGTCCTGGTTTTGCTATTTCTTCCTTCTTTTTTAAAAATCTTTTTTCTTCATCTTCCTTCCTCTGTACCATATTGAGGTACCTGCCTTGGAGATATTCTATCCCTGACCCCTCGTTCTGGCAATTTCTTCACTCTCGTTTCTTTTAAACTTTCTTTACTCCTCTGAGACCCTAATATAGCAATACTGTAGAGTAGAAAGCACTAATTCTGAACCGTGACAGTGTTTTCATCAAGCAGATCGACTGCTGTGTGGATGGGGACTTGTGAACACATCTGTTCTACAAGATTTTTCATTTAATATAATTTTCTGAAACCACATCAGCAAAGTACTGTTAGGATAAGCCGTCCCCACAGATGTGGATATAGTTTTGCTAATCAGAATTCTAAATTAAAACGCTATATAATCATGGGATTCTACTTGTATTATTTGCCACCCTCCATATATGAAGGTAAACTCTGAGCTAGTGTTATTTAGATGTGGATTTCATGTTTTGTCCTCACCTAGTCATGGGGCTGAGCCTCTGTGGAGTTGCTGTGTCCCTTGGATCATTTGACACACAGTGACAAGGCTATTGGTCTTGCTTAGGAGGAAAATTTGTGGAAGAACAAGTTTCTTCATGTCAAAATAACTATTAACTGGTTCTTCAGAAATTATACCCATTTAACCTCATGTGATAAAGTTATAATGGAGTTTGCAAGATCCAAAAGCATGTATAGTATTGCTCTGATGGTTTGCCACGGGTTGGCTTGATTGGAGAAGTTAACATTATTCCTTGAATATTACTCCTTATTTCTTTTCCAAAGTCTTATGAAGTGCATCTGAGAGCAAAGACACCAAGACAACTGTCTCTTTGACCCTGGATTTCAGACGAGTGACACTCAAAAGGGATTGCAGTATTTTATGTCTGTCTGTAACTAGCTTCAGGAAGGCTTCCCATGAGAAGACACTTGGCTGTAGGTGGGCAGTCACTGAAATCTTTAGGATGAATTTTAACCATGTTAGTTTAGATCAGTGGTTTTTAATTGGCGGCATTTTTGCACTTCTTTCCTGCAACCAAGGAACATTTGGCAATGTATAGAGGCATTTTGGCTGCTAGAACTTGGTGGAGGTATTGTTTCTAGTGAGCGGAAGCCAAGGATACTGTGAAACATCCCACTGTGCACAGGACAACCGCCCACAACAAAGAATGATCTGACCCTAAATGCCAATAGTGCTGAGACTGAGAAACCCTGGTTTCAATAAGCAGTATGTTTGGACCTTAGCAGTTAAAAGGCTGAATGAGTATGGCAGTCTATACTGTGAACTATAATGCAGCTACCAAAGAGTGAGTTAGAGCTATGTGTCTTAATTTGTAGACGTGGTAATGATGTATTAAGTGGATAAAAGCAAGTTACAAGTGATAATAATAATAATTATTGTTATTATAGCCAATCTTTACTGAGAAGTTACTCTTGGTCAGTCATTGTGGTAAATGCTTTAATTACATCATCCCATTAAATTCTTCCAACAATATGGAATAAGAATTATTAGTAATCCTGCCTTATAAATGACACTGAGGCATGGAGAAGTTAGATGAAGTTGCCTAAAATCACACAGACGGTAAGGACCTGAGAGCTCACCTATATTGTCACCTCATACATATGCATGCAAACAGTGATCTGCTACTAAAGATTTTATAAGAAGCAATGGTCTTGCCTCTACCCTTTTCTAACCAGGGGTTCCATTCCCCAGAGAAAAGCCCTTTTCATCATTTTTGTTTTAGTTCTGTTTCTTAACTTTCCAACTCAAGACAATTCCTTGATTAAAAAAATTAGGTGCAATTTATTGATTTACTTCTCTGCTGATGATAAACTTTTTCCTCACTTACGTCACGTGATCCTTCCTTCCCTTTCTCTCTTTTTAAAATATTGTACTGCTATTGATCATCCTTGCAACTTTAAATAACAGCGAGGTATTTCATTTTTTTCATTCCCTAATTTTTCTCACAACTTCCCTCTCTCTATATTCTCTACGTGAACATTCCCTCCTTGTTCCCTCCTTTCCTCTCACCATTCCAGGCTCTTTAACATTTGTGTAGTTCTGCGAACATCATCAAATGTTCTGTGCTTCTCTTGCAGTTGGTGTGAAAAGTTGAAAACCACTAGCTGGAGTTTACACAGCTGTGAGGTTGGGTTATTCCTGGATCACGTGGGGACTAGATTGCATTTCTTTCCCTCCAGGCCCAATGTCTCCAGCCTTGGGTGGAAGTGGGCAACCCAGGTATGGGTGCCAATGAATGCTGTTGCTCTGAGTAAAGACCATAGCAAATCCCCTCTTTTCAGCCCATTTCTCATTCCTGTTCACTCTGCACCCAGTTTTCCAGTCTCCTGGATGCCAAAGAGCCCATCTTCTCCAACTTCATCTATAGTCTCATCATGGACCTAATGCTTTTAAAAACTCTATTGGAATAAGTATTTTTTTTTGCTTTGACTAATATTTTACTTTATTTGTTCACATTTTAATTATTTTAATGAATAACAAAGCACAGATAAGACAGCCTACGTCATAACCTCCCAGAGGGGAGTTTGAATGTCTTTTTTCCCCTATGATTTGTGAGCACAGCATGGCCTCTTTTAACACTTTGAAGAGTCAGTTCCTCAGGGTCCTTTTGACCTTTGAAGAAGCCTCCTTGGAGAGCTGACAGCCTCACTTCTAAGATTGCCGCTCTTGGCAACCGTTAAATTGAAAGCTAGAGTGTTTCCTTAAGATAGCGACGTGTCTCTTCAGTGCTTTCCCAGGTGAAGGGAATCTGACTCTGTATAGGAAGTCTGTATGGTGAGAGATGTGGAGTCCACTGAGCATCAGTCCTGACCTGGGACCAGTCTGCATTTAACCCATGCCACGCACTGAGAAGCGGGAGGAAATCACACTGCAAAGAGACTCCTTGGGGCTTTCACCAGTCTAACTCTCAACAATAGACAGGGGGTCTGAGACATTCCTGTAGGGCTCTGGGGAAGGGGGCTTGAAAGTTCAGCTGTTCTAAAGTTGGTGGTTGTAGCCATGGGAAGGGATTTAAACTGGCCAGGGAGATGTTTCTGTTCCAAATATCTCCCAAATAATCCCCTCTAATGATTCATAGATGTTCTATCATAATTCTGATATCAGCCAGCCTGGAATAAACTTGACTGAATGAATTTACTTTCTACCTAGAAAGACTTTCAAGAAGTCACCTAATGTATAGGAACTCTTTCTTTCCTGCAGGGAAGAAATGGACAAATGGATCTTTAGGGGATAGTGGTGGCTTGCCTACCAGTTTATTTATCTAGACAACACATAGAAACATATCACAAACAAACAAACACACAAACAATGGAGAGACTTGAAAATGGAATGCACATGATGGGCTGTGACCGTGTGGGGCTCGCTCTTCTGTGAGGGGTCTCAGTCTTGGGAGCAGCAGAAGAGGGACTCTTGCTGAGCTCCTGGAGGAGGGCCAGCTGCCGACTTGGGGAGCTGGGAACCCTCCAGAAAGACTGACAGATACATGAGGGCCAGGTCTTCATTAGAAACTTCAGCAAAGGAGAGTTTACTGCACCTTGTGTTCAGTTACTGCTTGAAATGCAACCCTGGAGTATTATTCCATCCATGGAACTTTCCAGAGCAGCACTTATGGACCAAGACATCCTATCTTACTTTCCCTCCACATTTTCTCTTTTCTGAAGTTGCCATCCTTCAGGGGTATTTTGGAACACAAACTCCAGTCACTAAAATCCTCTAGTGACAAGAAGAGGGGGAAAAAGCAAATATCTCTTACTTTTCAATCTTAGATTTTAGCATCATCTAATTAAAAGACCCCTGTCTTTTAAAAACCACTCCTCTCATGTTCAAGGCTTAAAGTCCTTTTCTGAGGCACCTAGGAAAGGAATTTTGATAGAGGCTTAGAGTAGATAGTTACCCTAATCTCAGTGAACAGCCAAAGGAGAGTTTATGAACTTTAACTCAAATCAAGGCCTCCTGATTCCACCTCTGACCAGCCTGCCCACATCCCAGAGCAATAATTTCCTGACTTGGCTACATATTAGAATGACTCATGATATTGGGGGAAAAAAAGAATATACCTAAGACCCAGACCTACTAAATCAGAATCTCCAGCATATGGGGCCCAGGAATCTGCATGCTCTCTCAAACTCCCCAAATGATTCTGGAGTGGGATACCTGTGGAGGTATATGCAGGGAACTGTCTTAAGTTATATTAATCCCTTCTAGCAATCTGTTAATAAGTCTTCTAATATATAGATACAGTTTGATGAGTTTTTGAATTTTATTTACTCTAAGCATGAGGACTGGCTACATAACTTGCAGTGCCCCATACAAAATGAACATATGGAGATTTTTGTTTAAAAAATTATTGACTTTCAAGTTAGGGACAGCAAAGCACTAGACAGGTATGGGGCCTGGTGAGATATGCAGGTTGCAAACCTATGAATCCAGCCTTGCTCAGCCTTTATTAGCTGGCAGGGATGATAGGAGACAGGAAGGCTGGGATTAACAACATTTCTAAAGTTTGATTAGTAGAGAGACTAGAAGGTGAAGATTATTTATTCAGGGGCCATTTCTTTGGAAAAAGCTCCCTAAATGAGAGGTGAAATGTATTTGGCCAAACCAGGCTGCTGTGCAGAGCTGGGTAGGTTTTCTCTGCATAGGTTGAGAGAGCTTTAGCCTGTGTGATGTCATCCTCTTGTTTATGCAGTGCACGACCTGCACAACCATATGTGGCAATCCCGGGTAAAGATAGATACTGATCAGAAACCTGTAGAACATGGCTGGGAAAAAATGCATGCACATCTCTGATCAAGGTCTAGATTTATTGATTATCTACGTAATAAGTCCTTATTTACTTACCTCTGGACTAGATAATTGACTAAGACTCTGTTGAAAATGATTACTTCTCCTTCAAACTTGTTATTTTAAAATCTGACCAGATATCTAATAAAAGCCTGGAAATCACAGGAGTAGAGAGGTTAAGATGGAGACACTTCTCCAATTTTTTTAAGGAATTTTCTGAAATCTAAAGAAGATTCAGCCTTGTGCTCAAGATGTTTTGGAAAATGCCTCCCTGCTAATGATACCAATTAACCTTCACATGACACTTTCAGGATTTGTTTCTCATACATCATCTTATTTAACTTTATCTGTATACAGCTTTGTCATGATCTCCTTTTGGTAGTTGGACAAACTGAGGCTCAGAGAGGTCAAGAGTTTAAGTGGTGTCTTCAAGGGTTCTGAGCAAACAGGTCACAGAGTTGGGATAGGAGCTGAGACCCTCTGATACCAGATCCCACTTTTTTTCCATTTTAGAGATTCTAGGTTTTGCCTCATTAGGAGTAGTTATCCAATCCACCTTAAAATATCAAATCAATCATAAGGAAATTTACAGGACCTCAGGAGAAAATCCCTTGCCATGAAAAGAGTTTTTTTAGATCTTATCCAGAATGGTGGATCTCAATTCTTACAAACTAATTTATCCTTATTTATGAACTTCCAGGCATAATTCTCTCATACTATGTACAAATGGAGTTTACTCAATGTCTTACTCAATGCAAGCTGCTGTAACAAAATACCATAGACCATGTGATTTAAACAATAGACACTGTTTAAGAAGAAGAGAGATATTTCTCTGTCCTCCTCTCCTTATAGGGGTATTCATCCCATCACAAGGTCCCACTCTCATGACCTCATCTAAACCTAATTACCTCCCAGTGACCCAACCTTCAAATGCCACCATATCAAGAATTAGGGCTTCAACATATGAATTTTGGGGGACACAAAACATTTGGCTCATAACAATTCACAAAAAGTCATTCTTCTAATTCCAAAATTGCCTTATCTGCATAATTTTTGCTTATATTTATTGAGAGCTAACTGTATACCAGATGTCTTTCCTAAGTACTTCAGACACACATGTCATTTACTCTCCATGATGATGCTTTGAAGTACCCACCATTATTACCCCCCTTGTGTGAATGAGAGCATGGAGGCACACAGATTAAGTGACTCGTCTAAAGTCATACAGCTAGTAAGGGGTTTAACCAGGACTGGTACACAGGCAGCTGAGTTTTAAAAGTATATAGCATGTATCCAGAAAAAAACACTAATTCAAAAAAGATACATGCACCCCAGTGTTTATAGCAGCACTGTTTACAATAGCCAAGACATGGAAGTAACCTAAATGTCCAGCAGATGACTGGATAAGGAAGTTGTTATACACACACACAAACACACACACACACACACACACACACACACACACACACACACAATGGAATACTACTCAGCCATAAAAAGAATAAAATAACACCATTTTCAGCAACATTAATGGACCTGGAGATTGTCAAAGTGGAATAAGCCAGAAAAAGAAAGAAAAATACCATATGATATCACTTACATGTGGAATCTAAAAATAATGACACAAATGAGTTTATTTACAAAACAGAAACAGACTCACAGCCATAGAAAACAAACTTTTGGTTACTAGGGGGGAATGTGGGGGTGAGGGAAGGATAAATTGGGAGTCTTGGATTAGCAGATACAAACTACTATATATAAAATATATAAACCACAAAGCCATACTGTATAGCACAGAGAGCTCTATTCAGTACCTTCTAGTAACCTATAATGAAAAAGGATATGAAAAAGAATATATAATTATGTGTGTGTGTATAACTGAATCACTATGTTGTACATCAGAGACTAACACAACATCATAAATCAACTGTACTTCAATGAAAAAGCATATATATTAATACTACTTCAAGAATTATAGTTGATAAAGACAGTCACTTCACAGTTCAAATTTCAGTTTTAAAGGAAAAAAAGTGGTGAGTCTCAATGTTGGCTGATCAGAATCATCTTGGTAGTTTTAAAAAGTATCACTGCTTGGGTCTTACCTGAGAGTAAATCAGATTCTTTGGTGTCTTAACCCTCACTTTTTAAAGTATGAAATTTAAATTATTGGAATAGCTGTTGGATTCATTGGATGTCTAAACACCTGATGTTTTATGCCCCATTTCATCCCCTTTAAATATACCTGGGCTGATCACATGGTCATCCATAAGAAGAATGTAAAAATCACCCGGACGTACCTGTACCTCATTTCCAGGATCCCTCTAAGCTAGTGCATCTCTAATCTGGATATGGATACATGTATGCAGATCATCTGGGCATTTTATTAAAATTCAGATTTTGATTATGGAGATGTGGGGTAGAGCCTGGGATTCTACATTTCCTAGATAATTCCAGTGCTGTTGGAATTCACAGCAAACTTTCAACCAATTTTTTATTTTCTACTTCTGGTTTTTGGTTTTTGTGTTTCATCAGTCCCCCATTTTCCCCCTTCCTTTGGTTCCGCACATTAACTTCCATTCCCCCTCTATTCTGTTTTTTGTTGAATATGTTTAGATTTGCTATCCATGCAATACTTTCATAGGACATACATTCTAGTATAATCCTCTGGTTCTAAGAGCACACCAGGTATATTAGTCACCTCACCTCATGGCCATCTTGGACACTATTAAATCCCAGCCAGTCCTGCTTTTCATTAAATGTCTCCAGTAAGGGAGAAGGATGGCCCAGCCAGAGCAGATGGGGACACAGATGTACTTCTTCATGCTGGTGATAAGATTTTTATCTTTATCTACATCAATATTATTGACCCTGGCTGCACATTTAAAATCACCTGGGGGATATTTTAAAAATATCTGATGCCTAAGAGCCATCAGTAGATTCTGAAACAACTGGTCTCAGATGAGGGCCTGGACATTGGTGTTTTTAATAAGCTGTCCAGGCAATTTTATTGTATGCTCAGGGTTGAGAATCACTGATCTATGCAAAGGCTTAAGAAACTACTGAATGTTTTGACTTAATTGACAATGTGTCAGTCAGCTATTGCTGTGTAACAGACAACCACAAAAATCCCACAATAATAAGCAAAGTCTATTCATGCATCTCTGAGGGAGACTGGACAGCCCTGATTCCAATGTGGTTGGCTGGGTGGAGCTTCAGGCCATGGGTTTAATTCATCCTGGGTTCATGTGACTCTCAATCTTTTGGGACCAACAGGCTATTCAGGGCATGTTCTCTTCCTAGGAATGATAAAATTGCAAGGCAAGTGAGTAGAAACTTGTGATGTCTCTTAAGGCCTAGGCAAGTACCGTCACACTTTCACTTCTGCTCATGTTCCACAAGCCAAAGCAAGACACATGGCCAAGCCCTACATCAACAGGCTTTGGAATATAATGGAACTTTTAAGCTGCTTTCCTTGGCCATGCTACTCACTGGGGCTGTACTGAGCAGAGTTACAACTGAGAGTTACTCTCTCATGCTGCAATTCCCTCCCAGACTTAACAAGAGTCCAGGAATGTAATTATTGTTTCCTCCAACTAGTGAACCTTGTAATTTAAAAATAATCTCCCAAATCAGGGGGTGAGTATAGCTCAGTGGTAGAGCACATCCTTAGTATGCACAAGGTCCTAGGTTCAATCCCCAGTACTTCTATTTGAAAGAAAAAAAAATCTTCCAAATCACCGTCTTTCTGTAGCCATGTATTCACCCTCCTTTTTAAAAAAAGACATTTATGTTAAATTAACTCTCTGTTGGTGTTGTGCAAAGTCATATTGAATCCTGAAGCAAAAACAAAAACAAAAACAAAAACAAAAACAGAAACAAAAAAACCCAGTAACACTCACCTTGTTTTTATTTAAACTTAGGATACTTTGTTTATCATGAACTTTTGGTATTACTTTCCATTTTTTAAAGTATTGCATTAAAATGTGATTTATTTTGATTCCTGAGTTTTGGGCTCCCTCTTGATTCTGGCCCTGCTCTTCATCAATGTATGTCTGGATGAACTGTGGCCTCCAGGGATCTGACCTTCATCTCTTCTCCTGAGAATGTCACTAGGGGTACCCAAGAGCTTTCTTTCTATCCCAGCTGTTTCCTTAAACAGTTCTTTTAGAACAAAACTCTGAGGTCTTTTCATTTGCTGAGGAAATATACCCATGTGATGCGGCCTCTGTTTCTGTGTGGAGATTAGATGGGACACCCTTCTTCATTCACTGCAAGGCTGACCTCCAGAAGTTCTGGTGCGAGCCTGGCCCTATCTCCCAGCAGTGTGTGAACTCAGGGATCTGGAGAACTCAGCAGTCGGCTAAAAGAATTCTTCCTTTGTCCCTCCACAGGGCACTGGGCAGATGGTAGGTAGAAATTAAACACAGTAGTAACTTAGGTATCTAATTATTCCCTGAGGCAAATATGTAAATCAAGCAGGCTGATAATACTGGGTTATATATATATATACTGGGTTTATATATATATTTATATATATATATAAACTCTTTACTCTTAATTTTAAGAAATATACATAGAGAAAAAGGTCATCATATTAGTAACCCTTGGAACTTGGAAAGGTGACTCTGGGATAAATGAAGCCATGTGGTATAATCACACCACATGGA
Source organism: Camelus dromedarius (assembly GCF_036321535.1). Lineage (NCBI taxonomy): Eukaryota > Metazoa > Chordata > Mammalia > Artiodactyla > Camelidae > Camelus > Camelus dromedarius. The sequence continues at coordinate 110,516,434 of NC_087437.1, read as the reverse complement.
TTTTGAAGTCAGAAAGTCAAGAGTTGGCATCTTGGATCAATCTAGTAGCAGATGTGTGACTTAGAGAAAATTTCTTAACCTCTCTGAATCTTGTTAGTAAGAATAATGGTCTTTCTCTTTTGAGGTAGAGGAATATATATATATATATAGCTCATGGCATATAACAGAGCTTAAGAAATGACAGGTGAGAGGTACCTGTTTTTAACCTAGAAAAAAAATGTTGATTTAAGCATCAGTGCTTTTTAAATGTGTAACCCTTTAGATAGAAAATCTAAAAAATTTATTGCACATTCACTTGCTTTCTTCCCTGGAATAGCCTGAGTTGACTTTATCTCAATGCACCAAGGCCAGTAACACGCGAAGCTGTCCCTGGGCTCTGATGAAATGCGGAAGTGCCTCAGGACCTATTGATTCATGAAGGCCAGTTTGTCCTTGCGTACATCGCTTAGGGTGTCAGTGTGCTGGTCTGCTTTTTATGCTTTCTGGGTTTTTTCCCTTGCTGTCGCAAGTTTGCTGTCACTTGTCCTTATGATACTATTTGTCTTTTTTTATTTGTGAGTCCTGACTTGTGGTAGGCTTATAAACCAGGTGGCTAGCTTAATAAAAATAGTGGGCACATAAAAAGCATTATGAGGCTATGAGTCAGGACCAAGGGAATCCCCTGTGTGTCATGCCTGCACTTTGTGGCATCTGTTTTACAAGGACTTTGCTTCTTGGCTAAGTCCTCAGTAGATAAAGTTGTCCATTATCTGGATTTTGGAAGATGGAATTACAACATTTCATATTTCTTTGAATGGAGGGAAAGGCCTAAATATTTTCTCAGTGAAGAGGATGTTTGCTTCCTAAGAGCCAGTATTCTGTTTTGTGTGACTTGATGCCTTTCACGATGCCCAGCGAATTCAGTAGTCCTCATAGTTGCTAAATAAACAGTGGCTGCATTTAATTTGATTTCATATAATATACTTGACTAGAAAAAAGTAAACGCCTTCAAATCATATTGACAGAGAGTTAAAAGAAAAACTCATAGATGTTTGAAGGGGACTTGCTTCTCTTTTTGAAAAAATTAAAAAATGGTTTAAGAAAAACTCTTGTTTATGCAGTGGCATTTAAGGGCACAGAGATGCCATCTCTTAACCAAGGGGCTCAGTTCACTGCTGACTGTATTGATTGTGTGGAAATGCCTCGGGCCCAGGAAACTTTGAGAGAGAGCAATGAGTAGGTCATACATGCTGGCCTTAAATTACCTCTTATCTGTGTAGGTCAGGTGAGCAAAAGTGAAGTGAGCTATTGGGTTAGCTTGGAATTGAGGTGAAATTCTGTGACTAACTATATATCTAGAGAAATCTTACTCCTGGAAAAGAAAGATGGCTATGGATGTTCCCAAATGGAGACATTTAAATGTCCACCAGTGGTGGGATGAATAACTCATGCTGTATTCATGCAATGGAAGGCTATTTAGTTGTGAGTGCTACCTATGGATGATTGACATTCAGGACAGAATGTTGAAAAGTAGAGGATGTTCTCTGTGCTTGCATTTATATCAAGATAACAGACAGGCATGTGGAACTATATTTTATGGCAAGTTGTCCTCACGGAGCACAGGGACTATCAGTCAGGGAACCTATGATCTGCTTGTGGTCACCAGCAACCCGACGCTTCAGTGCTCAAAATAACAGTTTTATTTCTCTGCTCTTACACTGATGTCTCATTTTAGGATCCAGTGGGTAGAGAGCCACTATCCAGAACATTGGCGGACACGGACAGAAAAAGAGAACATGCATACATACTACACTGACTTTTAAAGCGTCCACCCCATCTCTTCTGACCACATTTCATTTGCCAGAAACGTGACATGGCCAAACCACCTTCAAATGTGCGGGCAAGGGCAACTCTACCACGTGGCCAGAAGGAGAGAGTTGGAATAATTATAAACAAATCTAATGACCACCAAAGTTATGTTCTACATAAAAATCAGGGTACCTTCGAAAGACTGGAAGGCAAATGCAGTTTGGGAGGGACATATGAGGTATGTTAATGTGCTCTTTCTTGCCTGGTTCATAAGTTTACAGATATGAGTATTCTTTAAATCGTACATACATATTTTCTTATACTCCTTGTTTGCTATATTTCATAGTAAAAGAAAAATACAAAAGAAGAACCCTTTAAAATATAGATATCATACATGGTACTCTAGTTACAGAAAATATTTGGAAGGGTTTAAGATATATTGTCAACTCTTTTAGAGGGAGGAGAGATTGGGAGAGATGAGAAAGAAAATTGTGCATCTCATTTTATGCCATTCTGTTTACATTTCTTTCTTATAATGTAATTGGTTTGCATATATAATGAAAGGTTAATTTTTTTAAAAAGTACTAAAAAATCAAGACAGAGAATAAAAAATGCTGTTGGCTTCAGTATGAGACATGTGTGTTGCTCCCCAACTCTGGATGAAGACCAGCATTGGAAGAAGAGGGGAGAAGGCATGAAAAGTGTTTCTCAACGTGGACTAGAAGGAGTGGACAGTCCTCAAAGTGGATGGAGAGGAAGGACCATGAGCACACTATCCCAAAGAGGTGTGGATGTCATTGGACCAGAGTGTGGACCTCTGGGTGGCCCATCACTGGGGGTCATGGTCTAACAGCTCAGAACCTCCCAAGACGACAAGAAGCAGAGGGTGGAGGACTCAGTCAATTTGTGTGAGGACTTGGGGTCTGAAAGGACAGGGTCCTCCCAGCCACGGTGGAACTGAGCCAGACCAACTGGAAATTTCCCAGGAACTGGGCACAGGGGGGTAGTGGGTATACTGCACATGTGATTAAAATTTAATTACATAAAAAATAGCATTGAAACTGTCTTTGTTCTTGGTTGCTGTGTACATCTATTTATTTTGAGGAAAATTAGGAAGAAAACCCTTCATTTATATATTGCAATTCAAACCCCAAATATGGAGAATGTGACATTTGAATTATTCCTGAGGACTGCATAGGTTTTATTTTAGAGGAACGAGGTGGGGTGTTCTAATCAAGAAAATGTGGAGACACGGCATTGGGGTGTGTAATAGAAACAGGGAATTCACTTCAGCTGGCTTTGGAGGGCTTAAAGAGAAGCAGAAAAAAGACAATTTGGATACATATATTAGTTTTCTGTGGCTTCTGGGACAAATTACCACAAACTAGGTGCTTTAAAACAACAGAAGTTTATCGTCTCACAGTCCTGGAGACTGGAAGTTCAATTTTAATTTCGCTGGGCTGAAATCAAGGTGTCGGTGTGGGCTGTGCTCCCTCCAGAGGGGGACAGAGAGTCTGTTCCTTGTCTCTTCCAGCTTTTAGGGGTGGCTGGAATTCTTTCGGTTATGCCCGCATCCCTCCAATCTCTGCCTCCGTCTTCCATCACCTTCTCCTCTCCGTGTGTCAGATCTCCCTCTGCCTCCCTCTGAAAAAGGACGCTTGTGGTTGCCTTTAGAGTCCACCTGGATAATTCAGGTTAATCTCATGTCAATCTCCTTAATGTAATCACAATTCCAGGAATTAGGACCCGATATCTCTGGCCATTTTTCAGCCTGCTAGAATCCAGGTCATAAAAATTAGTCCTTGAGGTTTCCATGCCTAGAAAACAAAGATTTGGGCAGTGCTGGTATTTATGGACAATATTGTCTGGTAAGTAAATCTTGCGGCATCCAGTTGTTTCTTCTTGGTTTATTGTGCCTGACTGTGTTTTTGTGCAAAAACAGGCATGTGGCCCTGGGACGCCGTAATCCCTTCAAGTCACTCCATACTTGAGAAAGAGTTTTTATTTGATAACTTCTGGTACTATCATTATTCCTTGGGAAAATAGGATGGGGGCCATTTGTATCAGACTCATTTGGGAGCCAGCTGGTGCGTACATTTAAACAAAAGGGCACAAATCTTTTCTGAGTTCAGATTCCTTGTAAGTAAGCATTAAGTGTATTCATTAGAATTATAATTGCCTTCATCAGCAGAGCTGCACGAGTTGACGTGGGATCACTGGGGATGTCCTGGTGTTCGTATTCCATTTATTTCTGTCCCAGTTGGAATCTGTAGTGCAAATCACAAATAAGAAGAAAAAACAATTTTTACTAAATGTGTTAGTATGAGAAGAAAGTTAAGTATTGTCAAAGAGAATAGAACTGTAAGCAGGAGCAAGTGATATATTTCTTATCAAATCAATTTTTGATTCAGTACAATTTGCTGCCTCTTGTATGATTGATTCTGATGCCTCAATCTTCATCCTTTATGGAAATAATTTTCTTCATGTCTCAGTAAAGTCTTCTTTAAACTCTTAAAAATTAAGAAAAATTTGTCTTTTTAAAACTTGAGGTATAGCTGCTGTACAATATTATATGTTAGAGGTGTACAACACAGTGGTTCATAATATTTAAAGGTTATACTCCATTTATAGCTATTATAAAATATTGCTTATATTTCCTGTGTTGTATAATGTATCCTTGTAGCTTATTTCACACCTAATGATTTGTACCATCTACTCCCCTTCCCTTATGTTGATTTCTATCATATGCCTCTTGTAAGCCATGTCCTTAGTCAAAAAAGATAAATTTCCTTTCATTTATGTGGCTCATGTTTGTGGTTATGATTTTTTGTTTTAAAAGTCCTGCTACTACCTCTACTGCAAATCACCCCCACCTCATGCCCACCTTCTCTGTTGCTAACCAAACAGTATTTTGCACAAGTCTCTGCACTTTATGTGCTTTAGGAGAGTAAGCTTTAGATGAACCATAAGGAGTGAATGATGATTGGTCTAAGCCAGTCAAGGAGAGGATCTGTACTCCTTGCCGGTGACTGGCTCAGCCAAGGTCCTGTGATGTAATTCTGGGCAGTGTGGTACAAAGGGATGTCTGTGGAGGAGATTCTGAAAAAATGCTTTTGTCATACTCAAAAATAAACGGTCATGAAGTAACAGCTGTTTTCTGCTGCTGACATTTTCGCTTCTGCATGTGATGCTTGGAACCATGACAGCCATCTTGGGGTAATCAAGGGAATTAACATGAGGAGCGCATGTGAAGGGTGGCTAAGAGGAAAGACAGAAGGAACCCTGTGTCCTTCACGAGCTCATTCGAATGCCTAATTGACTAACCCTGCAACCTTCTCATCTCAGGACCTTCTGTTACATGAGATAACGAATCCTCTTAAGTCCCTTTGTGCGTGTGTGTCCACCTGCGCATGTCTTTGTTTGGGTTTACTTGCAGATAAAAGCTTCCTAATGGATACATACCATAAACCATCAATTCTGATCCATTAGCTGGAGGGAAGGAAGCTTTGAACTTACTGGACACATCAGAAGCCAAGGAGGAAGCTTGTGGTTTAGAATGGAAAGTCCAGAGCAGTGTTTTCCAAAATTTGGTATATATTTGAATGACCTGGGGATTTTAGTAAAGTGCAGATCTGACTGATTAGTTCTGGGCTGGGACCCTACCTCCTACACTTCCCATAGGGTTCCAGGAGACACTGCTGCCACTGGCCCATACACCCAATTCCAGGCACTGAAGGCTACAAACTAATGCAACCTGACTCCCCTCCAACAGGGCGACCTTTGGGGTCAGGCCACCAAACTTTGCACCAATGACTATTACGGAAAAAAAAAAAAACCTTTTCTGTAGAAAGTTTGAGACTGAGTTCTCTAAGGTAAAGTACTGTGGAAATGCTATTTGACTCATAGAATGGAAATCTGAAAAGTCTCATTTTGATTTCACACCATCTTACATCTGTGACAGAGACAAACTTCTCACCTCTAGAAAAGAGAAAGATTTTTTAAAAAGCAACATTCTTTTCCTTCCATGCCACAGAATGCAGTAAGAAATGGCTGATCACACCTCAGCAATTGAGTGTAAATGTTTAGACAGCTAGAGCAAACCTAGGATAATGGATGTTTCAACTCCAAGAAAATATGTTGTCACCTAAACTCAGAGATAATGCCACCATCAGTCCCCAAGTGGCAGTGCCTTTTCTGGGTACTGGTGAAGGAATGGCACAAAATTGTTTCATATGAAATCTGACTTGTCTCATAAAAGTTATGAGGGAAACCCTTCGGGGAGTTTGGGGTTTTAGAGCACAAGTCACCTGTCTTCCTTGTATTGGTGACATTACAATAAATGCTGCATTTTTCTTCACCGAAAAAAAAAAAAAAGTTATGAGGGGATTAGGCTGGTAACTAAAGATGCTGCTTTCAAGGAAAATGAAACTTATTTGTCCATATGAATGTTGAAATTACGACTTTAATCTCAGGCACACTATGATTCAACTCAATTACATCCCTTTATGTAATCATGATTTCACTGAACAAATATTGAAAACCTACTATGCAGCAGGTACCATGCTAGGTACAAGAGAATTAGTTGTAAAAACACAAGGTCTCTAATCTCTAGGAAATTAAATACAAACAATAAAAAAAGCTGATGTGAAGGGATGTATAAGTTGTAGCAGAGCCATTTAAGGCTTCCATGGCCACAGGAAGTATTCCACAAGGAAGCGATGTTTGAGCTGTGATTTGAAAAATGAGTGGAGCATGGCAGGGAGGCTAGGGTGGGAACAGGGTTGGAGGAAATCATTGTAGGAAAGGTGCAAATTGGGTGCAAAGGCACATAGGCATGTGAGAAGCCGTGTGCGGGAAATAGGAAGAAAAGATCAAGTAAATGAGAAATTTACCTGAAACTCATACAAGTACATAGTTTTATTGCTTCTATAATTTCTATAATTTCGTGTCTAGAGAAAAATGTTTAGTGATAGGCAGACTAAAAACTGCATTTAAAACCAACTGATTGACTTGTGGGATGTTCCTTGAACATATTGGATGAGTTCTCTTCTGGGGCACGTAGGAACTGTAAACTGTGGGACAGTCGGGAGAGACGGAAGGTCTGGGTTTCTGGAGCGTACCTGCCTCACCGAAAGACACTCAATGGAAATGAAAATTAAACTCCTTCTCTCCATTCCATAGCTCACAACACATCTGTGGCAGGATTTGGACCCTGCTCATGTTTTGACTCCTCTATTGGCTTAATATTGTTTTAAGGAAGAATATTCTGATGAATTCTTATTGATTTATAATTTTTTTAAGGCTAGGATCATTAGGGGGGGCTTCAGTGAGAACTGGGAGACTTATTTTAAATTGGGGTCTAGAGATAAAAGTTGACTGATAAGAAATCTTAAAATTGCATTGGAATCAGCAGATTGGCACAGGGTATCATGGCTTCCCCAGAATTTAAATGAAAATTGTTATCCTCTACCTGCTTTGAAGTGAATTTAATAACCAGGTTTTCATAACTGGAGTCACTTAGTAAAGTCAGAAACTGCTTTTGTCTCAGAATGTTTCACTGTTTCCCTGGCAACATACAGGGTTTCATAGTTCTTGGCATCTGACTGCTCTACCAATGTCAGTCATGGAGAAGAGACCCAAGTGCCAAAGGATGTAGTAGGTTCCAAATCCTTCAGTGCATTAGATCTATGTCAATAAATGCTGAGAGTTCATCAGGAAAACACAGGGATGGACCTTCTAGGAAAACACTCTTTGGATTAAGAGAAATATACACACTCCATCCACCCCACTCCACCACTTGTTACCACAAGTGATGTATATGTAGGATTTGAATCTGCGAGAAATTGTGAAAGGTACCGGAAAGAGTTCGTTTCTCTTTCTCATTAACTTTGTTGAAACTATCTGTTAGAATACAGTCATATCTGAGCTCCTGTGAAGTTGTAGGCACTAGGATTTTAATTAAGTCTAGCAGGATTCCACTATCCCAATCAGTCTTTGTTTTCTCTGAAGTTACCCAAGAAACACACAGGGCCACTCGCTCCCCCCCGCCCAAATCCCTGCACTGTTATAGAGTAGGGTTGTCAAATATAGCAAATTAAAATATAGGACATCCAGTTAATTTTGAGTTTCAGATAATAATAACTAAGTTTTTAGAATAAGTAGGTTCCACATATTATATGAAATACCATTAGATACTGTATCTTTGATTTCTCCTACAATGTTCTTGTATTCCACGGAGATCTACCTAAGAGAAGGAGCTTTAAAATTGTACCAGGAAGTCATTCCTCCTATTTAGGAACCTTCTGTGTTCTAGAGGGGCCATTATGGAGGAAAGAGTTGACCTGACTTGTAGAAAGTGAAGAGTCAGTAGTTAGGAAGGTTTCACGACCTCCTGTCTTAGGGAAGAAGAGCAGCAGACAATTTTAGCTTCCGAGCCCAATTAAAAAAAAAAAAAAAAAAAAGATGTTAGAAGCTACTGTTTTGCAGTTTGTGGCATTAACAATTTTATAAGGTTTCAAAAATTTTTGTGATTTCTCATCTCTTTTTAGTAATCTCTGTCTGCTTTCCTAGAGCAACTGGCAGTGAAACCCTTAAAAAAATTGAAGAGTGGGTTTCTGGTTCAGGAAATCTGGCAAAATAAATGATCTAAAACTCTGCTGCCTCAACGGTCAGAAGTGTGGAGTGACAATCTAATACACATCAGTCTAAAGTACAGTTGAGCAAAGAAAGAAAAGAAAAACCCAGGTGTTGGAAACTAAGCCAAAGGAAAAATAAGAGCAGAAATCATGTGAGGTGATGTTCTGACTGGCTGGGGCTGTCAGTCTTGATGTTGGGGGTTGGATTTTAACGTTTGTGAGGAGAAAGAGGGTAAGTCTTGTCCCTGTGAGAGGTGGGTCTTGGTACTTGCACATTTGCCTTAAATTGGACACTTGAAGAGTGGCACCCATCTGTGGATCAGAAAATAGTTGCCCACTGAAACAGGAAGAAGATAGAGTATTTTCCCTTTTCTTGCTGGACTCTTGGGGAGAATTGAAGCTGTAGGTGTCACCCTCAATAATTTTGTGGTTTGAATTTTACAAACGGTGTGGTCTGAGACGTCAGTTCTTTCACCACAAGAGTAGATTTTGGTAAATATCAAAACAATCTCTTTCACACTACTCATTCATATTTTAATAATTTCAGAATATGAAAGGCCCTTTTAGGTATGCTACAAAACACTTTGGCCATAACAAGAACTGATTAAATTTAGTTCCATAAAAATATAAGAAATTATTGCTTAGCAAAACCACCATGAGCAAAGTCAAAAGATATGATAATTTTAGAAAGCTATTTACAGCTCATTTGTCAGCCAACAGGTTAATTCCCAAAGACAGGAAGAAGCCTAGATCAAAATAAAAGAACTATGCTTATGTTTTCTTCCAAGAGTTTTGCAGTGTTAGTTCTTACATTTAAGTCATTGATGCATTATGAGTTAATTTTTGCATATGATGTGAGGTAAGAATCTAACTTTACTATTTTGCATGTGAATATCCACTTGTCACAACATCATTTGTTAAAAAGATTATTTTTCCCCCATTAAATTTTCTTGACATCCTTATCAAAAATTAGTTGACTATAAATGTAAGCATTTATTTATGGATTCTTAATTTAATCGAATTGGTCTATATATCTATCCTTATGCTAGTACCACATAGTCTTGATTACAGTAGGTTTGTAGTAAGTTTTGAAATCAAGAAGTAGGAGTCCTCCAACTTTGCTCTTTTTTCCCAAGATTGTTTTGGCTCTTCTGAGTCCCTTGCATTTCTATACACATTTAGGACAGATTTGTCAATTTCTGCAAAACAGACAGCAAAGCCTTTGGTAGAAGTTATGTTGAATCAGTAGATTAATACTGCTATCTTAACAATAATAAGTCTTTTAATTCATGATCATGGGATGTCTTTTCATTTATTTGGGTCTTTAATTTCTGTCAACAGTGTTTTTTAGTTTTCAGTATATAGGTTTTGTTCTCCTTTTGTAAAATTTATTTCTAAGTATTTTATTATTTTTTGATGCTATTATAAATGGAGTTGTTTTCTTACTTTCTTTTTCTTAATAACAATTTTCTTAATTTTTCATTGTTAGTATATGTAAATTCAATTGACTTTTGCATATTGACCATTATCCTGCAACCTTATTCAACTTATTAATAGCTCTACTAGTTCTTTGTGGATTTCTTAGAATTTTCCATATCCAAGGTTATGGAACTGCAAATAGAGATAGTTTTACTTCTTCCTTTTCAATCTGGATGTTTTTTTACTTTTTTCTTTGGCCAATTGCCTTGTCTAAAATCTCCAGTGTAATGTTCTCTAGAATGTCAAGAACAGATATCCTTGTCTTATTCCTAATATCAGGGAGAAATCTTTCATCTCTATCTGTTAAGTATGATATTAATTTTGGTTTTTTTGTAGATGACTTATTAGGTGAGAACATTTCCTTGTATTCCTAGTTTTTGAATTTTTTTTTTAATCATAAAAAATTGTTAGATTTTGTCAAATGCTTTTTCTGTACCTATTGGGATGATCATATGGTTTTTGTCCTTTATTCTATTTATTTAGTATATTACATTGATTAATTTTTGCATGTTGAACCAACCTTGAATTTCTACATAAATCTCTGTTGGCCATGTTGTATAATCCTTTCAAATGTTACTGAATTCAGTTTGCTGGCATTTTGTTGAGAATTTTTGCATCTATATTCATTAGGGATATTGGTCTTTAGTTTTCTTGTAGTACTTTTGTCAGGTTTTGGTATTGGGATAATACTGGCCTCATAGAATGAGATGGGAAGTGTTTCCTTCACTTTTGTTCTTTGTAAGAAATTTGTTAAGGATTGGTGTTAATTCTTCTTAAACATGTGGTAGAATTCACCCATGAGCCTGGGCTTTTCTTTTAGGGAATTATTTTGATTACTAATTAAATTTTTTTTATTGTCTATACATTTATTCAGATTTTCTATTTATTTTTGACTCAGTTTAGATATTTTGTGTCTGTCTAGACATTTTTCTATTTCATTAGGTCATCTAATTTGTTGGCATGTAATTGTGATTAGTGTCTTACAGATACAGATAGTTGGAAAGTGTTGCTTAAGGTGTAGTAGTAAAACATGTGAGGAAAATGTTATGGATTAGGGGAATATAAAAAAGAACTTGCTAGAATTAATTTGTCCAAGAGAGATAAAGGAAGAAGTGTAACTGTAATATTTCAGAGCATTTTGGGATTGACATGGGGCTCACATGCAGTTGGCATGCACTAGTACAGGCATAAGAGTTATTCACCATATGTACCCACTGGAATTGGGTTCACTTCCATTCTGGTTGTTTGGTTCCTGAGATACACCAATATTAATATTTAGAATATAACTCTTGGATAAATAGTAGAAGTAAATGTAGGATAATTAGAATAACAGAAGTGTTTCTGTAGTAGAATTCCTGTTTCTAAAGTATGTGATGTGAAGAACAAGACATTATAAGTTATGTACTGGACAAAATGAGATAATGCAACACAACATTTGACCATTGACAGTTGTAAGTGGGAAAAGCCATAGCTAGAAACTGGGGCAGTAAAGGACATTTAGAATAGGTGGGCTTGTTAAAGGGGAAAATAAACAGTGACTAGAAAATTGAATCTTCTAGAACTTCAAAGAAATAAATGTAAGAAGGCAAATTAGTACAGCGTAGATATGACAGAGATAGTGGTGTTCATTCATATTTTATGCGTGGATGAGCTTCCCCCCAGATAGGCTAGCCTTTGTGTGGGACACTTAGAATCGTAGAACATAAGAGTTGGAGGGGACACTTGGGGTCACATAATCCCTCCATCGCAGATGAACAATGTTTGGTTATGGTTATAAATGCCAACTTATGACTTCCAAACTCTTCCATGCTGTGTGAAGCGACATGATTCTGGTTCTTACCTGTGGTTGAAGCTGCTATTAGCCTTTATGCTTTATTTTCAACATTTCTTAGGTCTTTCTAAGGGAAAAGTTATCTTTTCTGTGATTTCTATATCTAAGTATTCTATTTAGGATTAAGATATTGATTATTTTGTTAGGATGAATTTAAGAAAGCTTGGAAGATGATCCCAAAGCACGTTGTGATTGGTCTACTTCCTACGACAGCTTTCATTATCCTGGATCTTAAAAAACTAAACTACTGCATATGACTGAATTGTCTCAGGAATCAAATTTTATATCTTTAATTATTGTACCTTTCAGTTTTAACCATCTTGAACATTATCTACTTGAGTGTATTATACTTCTCAGCCTTGTCGAACAGAATATATAGAATGTGGTTTTACCTTTTTTCAGAATGCTTTTATGATTATCTTTTAAAAACTTCTGTGTTCATGCCACTTAAAGATTGTAGAATATTCAATTCCATGGAAATTTATAATTTACCTAATAGTTGTTCCATTGTTTGATGATAAGTCTATTTCAACATTTTTTCCTTTTTATGAATGCTATATGATGAGCACCTTTATACAAGCTATTATTAAGAATGTACATTATTTGGTATTATATAAAATCTAGTGCCTTCAGGGCCACCACAGAATATTGGGTTACTTGGCATTAGACTAAAAGGCTTAGTCAGTTATACTTTTGATTCTCATAATCTCTTGTTTTAATTTTTTTCTCTTCTTCCTTGATGTCGGATTATTCATTACTTCAAGTGTGCCTGCTTTATTCACATTTTATCCCCTCAACCTATTTTTCCTTGCTTCTAATCAGCTATAAAAAGGAAAACCAGGTAAGTGGATGTGCTATCCTTATATACGAAGAAAAGTAAGTACAAAGTATGTACCTTGTGGGAGAAAAGTATCCAAATTTTATTAAATAGGATTATTTACTCCAATTAGATAATTTTGTTTGAACAAAAATTCAGTTTTCTTGGCTGAAGTTATTGTTATTTTACTAAATTAAACAAAGATAATAAATTATCTAAAGATAATAAAAGAAGGTTTCTTTTGGGGCATGTCCCAGGTAACAACAAAGTCCATTGAGATTTGTGAGTGAGGGAAAATGTCTTATTTTTATGAATGGATGAAGTGGTGTAAGTTCAGGAGAGTTTAGGAAGATGGCAAGCATTAGAATTTATGGATTTGAGGAAATGGGATGATCTGCTTGGTTGCACTCGGGCACAACTCACTCCCTAGACATATAAACTGCCACCAGATTTAACGTATTGTCGAACAGTCATTTCGTCTAGGGCTCCGTGACATTTGTTCCAGGACACATGGTCTGCTACCTGATCTATCTGGCATGTGATAAATTATCCACCATGGCTGCTAATGCTAACTGCTGAATATCAAAGCTTATGAGCCTGCTTCCACTTCCTAGGTGATTATCCCAGCAGTTCACAAGGGAAACTACAAGCGTACAAAGCATTTTACATGACTTGGAACTTGTTTGCGAAAGCCCCAGCGTGGTGTTTTTGAAGTCGATTTGGCTGAATACAGGTCAGAGGATTGCCAAATGTAAATTTGAAGATAGGATACTAGGGGGTTCTCAAACGGCTAAGGGTACACAGAAAGTTTTTCCATGAGAAACCAGGATCGTCCTTTAGAAGAGGGGTGGGAGGCAGGCTGGATGCCAGAGAGTTTATACGAAGGCTGTCTCTTGTCTTCAACAGGCCCTCTGTTTGCTGACCACTGTATTTTTATCATTAGATAGATGCACTTAAGTTCATTTGGGCAGAAATCTGAGGTAAATGATGACAGAACTGAGTGGAAATGATGAGAAATGTTACATAATATGAGATGACTGACTTGGGAATGTTTTATTACCTGTAATCTAACACACACACACACACACACACACACATGCACACACACACACTAAACCAGAGGATCTGAGCTTTAATTCTGACTACAGCAATCATTAGCTCTTTGCCCTTAAGTCTTAAGCTCTTAACTTTTCTGGTTCTTATCTATGATGAATATTGAAATGTATTCTCTTTAACAGTTTAGTTCATAATAGATTGGAAGCTGTATATTGACTAAGGGTATAGGTGAAGTTATTAAAACAGAGGTGTTATTGGACTTGCTTTAAAATTTATGGAAGAGCTTTGATTTCTCCAGATATCATTTGACAAAATTTCACAGTGGAATACTCACTAGGGTGACAGATTGCCAGTCCAACAAAACACAATAATCAAATATTCATTGTTGACCTTATATTCATCCTTTTCTTTTTCACTCCTATATAAAATAATCATATTTACAGATTCACTTATCTTAGTGCCCATACACTTAAGTCCTATGTTGATATTAAAGCCTGTTTTCATTTACATTTACATTATTTTGAATTCTACTATTCATGTTACTTTAAAAATATCTACTTTTATAACTTAAAGGAAACTCCTTTGGACGAATGGTTCACATTCATTAATTGAAGGAAAAATAAACCTGGTGGTAACAACAACAAAAGGAAATTTACCAAAGAGTGAAACACACAGCTAGTCTCCATAGCTGAGATAAACTGCATCTTATTAGCTAAATCTAATCTGAGACAAAATGATCTGGACCTTTGAGAAGTTGGACAATTAAGAAATTGATGGGATGTTTGCAGAAGTCATAACTGAATTTACATCTCAAAAAGGTGATGTGAAATCACAGACATAGCCTAAAGAGTGGGATGATCAGATTTGCATATGGAAAAGATGACTTGAGCAACAAAGTGGGGAGTATTTTAGCAGGAGGTGGTGGGCAGATTAGGTGTGGAAACACAGGAGACAAAGAGAAATGAGGAAGAATGGGTCTAGCCTGGGGAGCCCTGAAGCCAGGTAGAAGGTAACCACTGCTTCTCTTCCTATGGTCTAACCAAGTCCTGGTTATTATTAGACCTGCTCAGAACACATGTTTCCACCAATTAGCCTAATGACTTTAAAAATTTAAAAAACAATTTTATTGAAGTATATTTAGTTTACAATGTTGTGTTAATTTCTGGTGTACAGCATAGTGATTCAGTGATACATGTATTATATGTATATTCCTGTTCATATTCTTTTTCATTATAGGCCATTATGAAGTATTGAATATACTTTCCCTGTGCTATATAGTAAGACTTTGTTGTTTATGTATTTTATATACAATAGTTAGTATCTGCAAGTCCTGAACTCCCAATTTATCCATCTCACCGCCTTTCACTCCTGGTAACCATAAGTTTGTCTTCTATGTCTATGAGTTTGTCTCTGTTTTGTAAATAAGTTAATTTATGTCCTTTATTTTTTATTTTTTTAGATTCCACATATCAGTGATGCCTAATGCCTTTTTTTTTAAATAGGAAATTTTTCCATGGAATTTTTTTGTAGATATAATGTGAAGTTAGCTCTAACTTGCCTGAAATATGCTTTCTGGAAGTACCAATTGAGCTGTTGCAAGTTTCTGTACAAGCCATACTCTTCTTTTACCCACAGGAAGGACTGACGGGGGTAAACTGAGGGAGTCTAGAACCAGATAATTGGAATGGAAATCTCAGCTCTGCTACTTACATACTCTGTCCCCCTGTGAATGTTATTCTCTCCTGGCCTCAGTTTCCCCATTGTGCACTTCACAGGGCAGTTGGCAAAGATTAAATGACAGATGCTGAGTGCAGAGTCTGGCACACTATTAGGGTTTTGTGAACATTAGATATGATTATTGTTGTGATAATGCTCACCTCCCTTGCCTCCTTAGGTCTCATGACAGTTCCAGATGCATATAGTACCATATAGAACCTTACCCATAAATGTGAAGTCAGAGTTGGGATGCATGGAACAAGGTAGGGTAGTATGTTATGGGTTTGATACTGATGGTCTGGGATGCCTCCCCTCTGGACCAGATTCCAGATGGGATGCTTCTTCCATAGGTTTGTGGTGGACCCATACTGCACTGTGGCAGAGGTGACATCAAGATTCCACATTCATTGCAGGTGGACTGCAGGTTGAGGGGTTTGATTTGGGCAGTCAGTTTGCTTAGCTTTACAAGTATCACTCCATGAAAAATAATGTCTATTGTTGATTATTTTAGATGAATATATTTTTGTTTAGCTTTTGATCTGTAAGATTACAAAAGAGGCTGTAATTTGTTCATGTGGTTACATTAAATAGTGATAATGAATGGAAAAAACCAGGCACCTCATTTTCCCTGTAAGCATGATTGGAGATTGGTTGATTTTAATCTTACCTGAGTATTTTAATCTCCATCAATCCCCCTCCGAATCTCCTTCAAATAAAGGAGAAATAAAGTTCCTGATAGGAATAGGAGAGTGAGTACACTAAGAATATATCCTTATGATCTTTATGTTTAGATAAGTAAAGGATGGGACATAAGACAGAGCCTCAATATATTCCAGTCACAACGGGTTAAAGACCTGCTTTTTATTGTTTGTTCTTTGTTCATGACCTTGTGACTGAGATTAAAGGGTCAGCAAATGCCAAGGGTGATGTTTGAGAGGGTTGAGCTGCCAAGGAGTGTGGTGGTGTTTCTCTTCACACGGGTGCAGCCCCTCTTGGCCTTTGCCAGCTGTTTTGCTGATGTTTTTCTCATGAAAAACAAAAAAACAAGCCTGACTCTTAGAATGAAAAATGTGAATATACAACATCATTGATAGCTCAGTGAGAAAGGGAAATCATTTGAGAAAATTCCAGAAGAACAAATGGCCTCAGATGTATTCTAATCACATTGTGGAAAAGAGAGAACTGGAGATTTAGAATAATGATTCTTACCCTGGGTACACCTCAGAATCATCTAGGAGCTTGTACAGAATGCCAGTCCTGGGTCCACATCCCTGTGCAATGAAATCAGATTTTCTGGGATCAAGGGGTGGGGATGGGAGGACCAGGCAGAGGAACTGGGCAACAGTATTTTGTTAAAAGCTTCCCAGGTCTTTCTAATGTAACCAGGGTTGGGTACCATTCCTATATAAGAATCCATATGGAAATAGTGAAGACGTGATAATAGAGCATTGAGAATACTGAGGTCTCCAAAATATGGGAGAAGGCAGTGCTAGGCATCCTGGAAATCAAATTCTCATTCAGCTGATTGTTAGATGAATTACTTTGGGAAATTACCCAACATCTGTTAGCCTCAATTTCCTCATCCGTAAAATGATAATAATTGGCGTACTAATGCCTCTCCATCAGGTTTTTGGAGCCTTCCATGAGATGTGGCCAGGGAAAGTCTCTGTTCTCAGCCTCATTCTCATGGCGAGGCAGGATCCTGTCATTTTCAGTACTGTGTTGTACACCGCAAAGCAAATCTAAAGTCACATAGCATTAGCGAGGAGGAGTGATTCTGCTGAAAGCATCACCAGTGTTACGAAAACACGCTTTCACTGCACCTCACACAACAAAACTCAATACTAACCCTTACATGATCTCTCTGACTTCTTCCAAATCTCACAGCTGCCTCATCTCCTTGAATTTCATCCCTCCAGCAGATTCCAGCATTTTCCAAAGCCTCCTGGATATATGTTACCTGCTCCTCTCTGCAAACTCCTTGTGCAGTGTTATATGGTTTGCTGGAATAAAATAAAATGTGGGGTACAACTTGAGAAAGTGACCTGCCTGGAAGTCTCCTCCTTCTGGGGGAAAAAGAGGCACAGAGAACACATTTTCCTGTAGGGTATGATATCTCAACAGTGGCACCACTGACATTTTGGATTAAAGAAAGTCTTTGTTTTGAGGGGGTATTTGTATTAATTTATTAGTGTATTTGTATTAGTTTTCTGTTGCTGTGTATTTGTGTTAGTTTTCTATTGCTGCATAACAAGTTAGCATAAACCTAGTGGCTTAAGACCACGTGTATGTATTTATTTATTTTAATTCTTATTTTTTTATTGAAGTGTAGTAGATTTACAACATTAGTTTCAGGTGTATAGCAAAGTGATTCAGTTATACATATACATACACACACATATATGTTTTCAGTTTCTTTTCCATTATAGCTCATTACAAGAAATTGAATATAGTTCCCTGTGCTATACAGTAGGACGTTACTGTTTATTTATTTTATATGTAGTAATGTGTGTCTACTAATCTCAAACTCCTAATCTATCCCTCCCCCACCCTTCTCCCCCCTGGTAACCACAGCTGGTTTTCTGTGTCCATGAGTCTATTTCTGTTAAAACCACATGCATTTGTTATCTCACAGTTTCCATGGGTCAGAAGTCCGTGTACAGCATAGCTGGCATCTCCACTCGGGGTCTCTGCTCACATTCTCACAAGGCTGAAATCAAAGTGTTGCTTGTTGCCTACCTCTCATCTGAGGCTTGGGGTCTTCTTTACGGTTGTAGGAAAGGGATTTCCATTTGCTTCGTGGCCGTTAAATGAGGGTTGCTCTCATCTTCTAGAGACCCCTCCCATAGGCAGTTCATAACAAGGCTGTTTGTTTCTTCAAGGCCAGTAGGACCATGTCAGTTTCTGCTTCTTGTTTCTTTTAAGGGTCACCTGATTAGGTGAGGCCCACACAGGATATTCTTCCTTTTGCTTAATTCAAAGTCAATTGATTAGGGATCTTACAGCTGCAAAATTCCTTTTGCTATATAAAGTAACATAATCACAGGATCAATATCCCATCATATTGGCAGATTCTCTCCATACTCAAGGGGAGCGGACTATGCAGAGCAGATGGGAACCTTGGCTGCTGCCTATTACAGTGTTATAATTATAGGATGTTTAGTAGCATCCTCAACCTCTACCCTCTAGATGTCAGAAGCAAATCTTACACCTTCCCAAGTTGTGACAACCCAAAACATTTCCAGACATTGCCAAATGTCCCCTAGGAAACAAAATCACCCAGATTGGGAACCACTGATGTAGGGTCTTTGGCTGGCTAGATAAGTGAAGGACTGTAAAAACTCTAAAAAGAGGATATCGCAAAGTTTTCTCCTTCATCAACCCTGGATTAGACTAGCAAAGTGAATTTTATGGCTTGAAACAAGATGTAGATGGAATTTTGTTTTCTTGAAGCATTCATGGCATGGACAAGCCTCAGAATCTCTTGTATGTCAGCCTTGTGGGGTGGGGTGATGTCCCAGTACAAACAAGGACAGATGTGGTATGCAGGGCATGGAAGAGACTCCAAGATCTCAGGAAATCAGCACCACAAGACACTGGCCAAAGCAAGAGGAACGAGACCTTGGGTCTTACCAACCACCAAATCCAGCCACAAATGCCAGCAAGAGGAGCACAACCAGGTGGACAAGGGCCATCAGCCCAGATCATAGGAGCTGGAAGACTCCTTTACCCCACTGACAACCAGTCACATGAGCCACCCACCATCAGGAGAGAAATGCTGAGAGACAAGGCACCACAGCTAATGAGGAGGCTATTTAATGATGCTATTTAAACCAAAGATTTGATGGGGATTTGACCTTCAGTGGACTAGACTAAAAAGAGACCATTCAACCAGAAAAAGATCAAACTGTTGATTGGCTGTTCTAATTTGTGCACCTGTGTGCACACTAACACCTTGTAGCAGTAAAGATGTAGAACTTTTAGCAAAGAAATAAAGTTCATGTATTTTCTCTGAAGTTTTACATGCAGTGTGAGTAAATTGTGACCCTGCAACAGCATCCTAGGGCTGGTTAGAAGAAAAATTCTGTAAATAATAATTCTGTAAACATTACATAAGAAACATTTTCTGAATAAATCATGGAGAGGTAATACTTACTGAAATCTGACACAATTGCTTATATTAATCAGGAATGCTTTTGGCTGCAAATAACAGAAAACATACTAACAATGACTCCTAACTGGTGGTTTCCCACTTTTCTTGCATCAGAATCACCTGGAGGACTTGTTAAAGCATAGCTTGCTGGGCTCTATCTTTAGAATCTCTCATTCCGTAGGTCTGGGGTGGTGCCCAAGGGTTTGCTTTTCTAGCAAGTTCCCAGATGATGCTGATGCCGGTCCAGGTGCCTGAACCACTGGCTTACATCACAAGGCATTCATTTTCTAATAAACAAGAAGTCTGGAGACAAGTGGTTCCTAGAGTTGTTTTATCAGCCCAGTAATACATCAGGGACCCAGCTTCCTTCTGTGCTTTGAATCCACCATGCTTAATGTGGTGGCTTTTGTTTCATGCATGTTCTGTGGTGGTTACAACACAGCTGCTGCTGTGCTGGTCATCACATCCCCACACAGCCATCAAAGGTAGGAGCAGAGGAGGGAAAGCGGAAAGGCTCATAAGTATTTTTCAGACAGGTGCCCTGGATACATGTGTAACTGGAGATGACTGATGAGACCATTTGGGGACTGGCAAGTGATCACGTGTTGGATATGTTTTCCTTGGCTCTGTTGGGTCCCTTCTAGGTTCTTCCGGCTTGTCTAAGAAATAAGTAGACATGAGATGAATCAGTAGGAGAAAATCAAATTTAATTTCATGTGTTCTGGAACCCCACATAGATGAGAGATTCATAGATCCCAGATACGTGAAAGTTTCAAGGACAGAAAGGCAAAATAAAGTATATATGCCAACCTGAGCCGAGGAATGGGAGAGGGGCCTGGGGACCAAGGACAGAATGGTCACCCACAGGACAATGAAAAGAAGAGGGTGTCAGCCACAGGGGGCTGAAGAGGGACTCGAGGAGGTGAGCTGCCCAACTGGAAAAATGCATGAGGAGCTGACATGGAGCAAAATAGCACTTTGTTGCAGTACAAGCGGGTGGCTCTTGTGGTGGGCAGCAGCAGTGGTGGCGGCGGCGCTCAGCACATTCTTCTAGTTCAACAAGATGACGCCGTCCGTGTGGCGCGCTTGTCCTACTGTTATCTACTTTGCCTGCACATGCGCATTGTTCATTTCTTTGTTCCTAAGGCTTACATAACGCTACTAGCGCATGCGTGCCTTTCCTTCTTTATTTATAAGGCTTACATAACTGGCACATGCATATGTTTACTCCTTACCAGGTGCAAGCTATTGTGAACTTTGGCCTGGGGTCCACGGCTTGTTCACTTAAGGCTGGGCCCCATGGCCTACTCACTTAAGGCTGCCGACAAGAGGGGATGTTTGGTAATGACATATTTGCCATGTCACATAGATGGGGCCACTTAGATAAAATTTATCTCTGGTAATTGTGCTTTTTCGGGAAAAATCCCCAATTTAAATTTTACTGGTTTAAGGAAAGGCAATAATTTCTCCTGAGCACACAGGTTCTCCATTGCCTTTAGCTCAGAATAATCCACAGGCCAAAGGGACACATTTTGGGGAGGCCAGTTCTGAACTCCTGAAGCAAAAAGAGCAGCCCTCGTTACTCCTGCCACTGTCTTGGATTTATAAACTATTGATACCCTTGAAGTAGGTTCCTCCTCCTCTTGAGCTGACCCTGTCAATATCTTCCCATAGTTGGAGTCTGAATCTTTTTAATGTAGCCTTGAGAACATCCTTGAAATGCTGTTTCTGTCCTTATCGTGAACAGACATTGATTAAGTTGGGAACATAAAATCTCTTTGAGAAAACCTCTCAATAAATACACTAAATTTTATCATGTACCACATCTTAATATCTCATGGTTTTTAATCAGAAATCGTCTTTGGCTTGCTTTTAGTTTTGCTTCTGATTTTTCTTATCAGGACACTGTAAACATTTTTCTTTTAATCTGATCGAAACCGACTAAGTTGGAAATCATAAGTGATTCTTGTTTTTGTATTTTTGGAATGCCACATAAAATGCTTTCATTTGAGTAAACTGTGTTGTAAGCAGAATGCTATAGTCCAAGGAGATAAGTCTGATTGAAAGGGAAGCAAATATATGGCCTACAGACTCTACCACTTTTCTTTTTTAATTTAAGTCTGGTTGATCTACAATGTTGTGTTAGTTTCCGGTGCACTGTGGAGTGACTCAGCTGTACACATACATACTATACATACACATATATATTCTTTTTCAGGTTCTTTTCCATTATGGGTTATTACAAGATTTTGAATATAGGTCTCTGTTAGACTCTATCATTTTATTAAAAGGCAAACTGAACTGTTCCTTTAAGATTCTGATTAATTCATAGGCTTCTGTTCAAAAATTTCAAGGGGAAATGTGGTTTTGGGTTGGGTGTTTTGCTCCCTAGTTTGGGTTGCTGCCAGCTGGAGAAAGCACTGCCCCAGCAGTTTGCAGTCAAACTGGAAACACAGGATCTATGGATTCTCCTGGGAAGGTGTTCTCTTGAAATTCCCAGGAGTCAGTGTGCACTGCACCTGAAAGAGGAGCAGGTACATCTGGCTGGAACTAGTGTGTGTGTCATTGCCGGCAGGTTGGCCCAGAGCTGAGAACTCTGAGCTCCTTGGGTGTTCATGTGGGGGCCCCTGAGGGGTGGGCCCTGGCATCGTCTGGGGGCCGCCAAGGCAGGAACCGTACTTAATCCCACGGAGACTTCTGTTCTCTTAGGAACCTTGCTACCAACTTTTCTCTATAGGACCCATAGGGGCTCCTATATGAGGGGAGAAGAGGCTGGTTCTGAAAATGGATTGGAAACCTGGCTTCTTATTTCTGGTTGAAGTTTTGACACTCAGTGACCACCCAGTGCCACTCAAAAACAAATCACATTTTTCCCTTTGATGAAATGTGGTTTTGTTAGCTCCTGTGTACTTTGAAAGAGTGGTTAAAGACATTACAGATGGAAACTACAGGGATGAGGACAAAAAGCCCCAAACTGATAGGTTTGTAGAGAAACTGAGCCTGGGAAACTTATGAAAAGAAGTAGAAAGGGAAGTGGAGAGAGTGGTCCAAGGGAGTTCAGGAGAAATAAGCCTAAAGCAGTGTCCCTTCCAAACCATATTTTGTGGAATCAGAATCCCAGGGGTGCTTGTTTAAACCAAACCAAATCAAACCAAACCAAAAGAAAACAAAACACAAAACCACAAAAAAAATTTTAGCACCATCTCAGATACACTGGATCAGAATGTGGGGGTTGGAGTGCGAGGTGTTATGGACTGAATTACGTCCTCTCAAAATTCATACGCTGAAGCCCTGACCCCTAGGACCTCAGAATCTGACCATATTTGGAATTAGGGTTTTTGAACAGTTCATGAAGTTAAGATAAAGCCCATTAGGGTGGGCCCTCGTCCGATCTGACTGTTGTCATTATAAGATGAGGAAATTTGAACACACAAGTCAGAAACACCAGGGATGCGTGAACGCAGAAGAAAGACGACGTGAGGACACAGGGAGAAGGCGGCCGTTCACAAGCCAAGAGGGAGGCCAGCACTGTGTGTGATCTTGGACTTCCAGCCTTCACAATGGTGAAAAAATAAACTTCTATTATTTAAGCCACCCAGGTGGTGCTGCTTTGTTACGGCAGCCCTAGCAAACGGATGTAGGTGGAATACGCATTTTTAGGATGCTCCGCAAGGAATTTTTATGTACACTAAGATGGAAGGATCACCACTTTAGGGTTTGGAAAAATGAATCTTGGTTGAACCCCATTGGTTTTACAAATTTGCTTGAGCAGAAGATTGAAAGGATCATCCTGAGGAATAAAAAGGTAAAGAGGAGTGAGGAGATCCAAGCGCTCAAATCCCTGATGAGTAAGTGCAGAACGCGTGGCCAGGGCTACGGGAGTTTTGTCTGGACTTCAGGGCCAAGAGGAACCAGGAATCCCAGCTGAGGCCAGGTCCTGGCACAATACGGAGGGGCTGGGCCGCCAAGGACTTGGCCACCCTCCTACACTCAACCAGATGGACTCAATGCTGCCTTCTTCACCCTCAAAAATCAACAATCAAAGTTGTCCTTGAAAGTAAATGGACTTGCTCACGTCACGTTGCACCGGGTCTGGACCAGGATGAGACAAGCAGATGATTAGGGCATGAAATGTAAGGAGGCACGTTTGTGGAAGGGCTGATTCTACTTGTGCATGAGCGCTAGGAGCACGGGGCACAGAATCTAAGGAGGCACTCGCTCTCAGCTCCTGGCAGTGCGGGTGAGCACAAGGATGACCTTGCCTCCTTGAGTTTCAGGCCTCAGTCACCTGTTTTTCTCAGCCTGGTCCAGGCCTTGGTGCTATATGATATGAAATAGACATTGTCCCTCTAAAGATACCCTCTGCCATTTGTTTATTTTTATAGATGAGGAAGGCAATGTTCTGGTAGGTCTGGGAGCAGGGACACCATGTCCCTGGAAGCTGTCCCTTAGTGTTGTGTCAGGGCCTGGCATCTGCTTAATTCCTGGTTCTTCTTGGGAGCTGAAGGCCAAACAAAACAGCGTGTTTATTGACTGTGGTCAGGTTGAGTGAGGGTTTGGGGACACGTGGGGACAGTTTCTTACCCTTTATATTTGCTTTGTCTAACAGCATCTCTGCCATTTTGCCAGGTGCACTTAAGGAAGGACAAACAAAAGCTGGCAATTGTTTTTGTGGAGTTTCCTGTTGGCTGGGGTTTGTTTCTCCTGCAGAGAGAGGTCTAAGTCTGAGGATTATCCAGTCTTGGCACCAATCCCCAGGACTTGTCCAAGTTCATCTCATTGGTTCTCAATATCAAATCCAACGGTAAATGATCATAGACTTTTAGGGACTTTAAGGATAATTGAGTGGAACCCTTTATCTGACAGATGAGAAAGCTGAGACCTACAGAAGGGGACTGACCGATCAAGACATCAGAGAGCCATGCTGGAAAAGAGGAGCTAGCAACTATGTTTAGGCACTTAACGCCGAGTTCTCCCTCCCATAGTAGACTGAGTTATACCATGCTGGCAGCCAGGTCATGCCTTAATGGGTCTACTTGGCTTTCTTACATGCTAAGGTCCAGACAGAAGGACATGCCTCCTTGATAGATCCCAGATCTACATGCCCCCTCATAGGATGAGCTTCTGAAGTTCAGCTGAGCAAGTCGATGTTTGACTTACCTCTCCAGCTGTCACTAAACAGGTGATTTCTTCTCAAGAACAAGTGAATATGATTTTGTGTTAAAAAAAATAAATAAAAGAATTGCCCTAGAGTATTGCCTTAAAGTATTGTGACTGGAAACTCAGTATTGTGCTAGAGCCAGGGTTTTGTCCCCTCCTGTGGACAAGGAATCTATGAACCTGCTGAAATTGTGTGGACAGTTTTGTGTGTTCTGCAGGTTGGGGTTCTGTGTGGTTAATTTTATGTGTCAACTTGACTGGGCTAAGGGGTGTCCAGGCAGCTATGATGAAACATTATTCCTGTGTGTGTCTGCGAGGGAGTCTGTGGAAAAGATTAGTACTTGAATCTGTAGACTGAGCGAAGACCAGGTCTCACCAAGGTGGGCGTGTGTCATCCAATGCACTGAAAGTTGGACAAGAACAAAAAGGTGGCCTGTGGGATTCTCGGCCTCCATGATTGCATGAGCTAATCCCTCATAATAAATCTCTTTCTATACATCTGGGTATGTTCTATTGGTTCTGTTTCTCTGGATAGAACCTGTTTCTATTACAGGTTCTTTATTTCATCATCACCATTTCTTTCCTCTTCACCAGCATCTGGTGGGAAGTGCACCTTCCACATGGTGACGCTGCCAAATCATGCCATGGGTGGCAATCAGAGGCAAAATAGATTTATTTTCTTGTAGGTGCTTCAGTCTGAGGAAGGTGCCACTCCCCTCCATGCTCCCAGAATGGGGACCCGAGTAAGAACCCCTGAACTTGAAATGAGGCTTACTCACCATCCTGAGCCTCAGCCACCAAGGGCAAGGGGAGGATGGTCCTAGGGGTGCAGTGAAACAGAAAATGGGGAAAATTTGACCAGGGGACAAGGTCTTCCTGGTGCCCATCCAAGGTGACCTTGGCTCTGATGGATTGAAAGTCAACCAGTTGGGAAGAATAAGGAAAATTCTGCATTATTTTCTGAAAGCTGAGTGTGTATGTAACCAGCTTTGAGCAAGACTGAATTATTTGTCATGAGGAAAACTGTATTTTACGGTGTTTAGGAGTGGGGAGAGGTAACTTTGAGCAACTTATCTAATATCTGTGTACCTTTGATTTCTTGTCTGTTAAAAAATAGCAGTTATAGCACCCACACCTCATTCAGTAGTTCTGAGGCTTCAGTGAGTCACAGCTATGCCTGGCACATAGTAAACTAACAAATATTAGTGATTAAATCGCAAGGGACAATGATGTATATGCATTGATCCTGGAAAGGTTGGTCATAAGCTTTCTAATAATATACAGTCTTGTCAAGTACAATACTGTCCTTAGGGTTGCCACCTCAAGATTTTAAGTTAAATTATGTGATTTTTGTGCTTCAGGAAGGAAGCTTGGTTTGGTGTACCCAAAAATTCTTGCTCTGAGTAGCAAGAGCATTAGGAAAGAAGCCCATTGTATGGATCAGTTGCATTGCTTTGTTTTTGTAACCTGGATCCTCCTGAAATAAGGAAGTCAGTTGTCGAATGTAGTGCTTATTTCAAAGCTGGTTAAAGTGTTATTTCTCAATCAAGTTCTGCCCACATTGCTGCAACCACCCTACTCTCGGGGACAATTATTCATCTTGCTATTGTTTCAGCTGGTGCCAATGCCCTGTGGGCGTCCATCACTGTAGTATCGCCTCCTTCATCCTCCATAGAACTTCTTGGTTCCCATTCTTCCTTCCCAACCCCCAATTACCAACTGGGGATGAAGTTAATTAAGTTTGTCCTTTGGAAAATCTCAGAGGTCAAAAGATTTCACCTGTTCTTTCTCCCCTCCATGCAAGTATGAGACCCAAGCTGCCAGGTTTTAGAAAGCTGAGGCATTTCAAATCAGACCACCTACCCCTTAAATGTCAAAACCAGCAGCAGTGTTTACAATTCTGTACAACAGATATTTTCTTGCAACACTAAGAGTAAGTTTCAGGGCATTATGTATCCACTACCAGGTGAGAAGTTTAAAAGACTATATTTAGTTCTCTATGTACAAATAACAGGAAAATTCTTTTTTATTTTCACACTAGAGTTTTAAAACTAGATTGTTTTGTTAATGCTTATAAAACTCAATGATATGTTTCCTTTGGTGTTTAGCTTAATTTCAAGACCTGTACAATGAATTCAGTGTTCCATAGTTTGTTTTTTATATAACATGCTTATTAATTTCTCCCATTGGCTTTAGGCATGAGGAAAGTCAAGAAGTTTCTGAGCTTTGAGGAGATACATGTCTTTTCCAACGCTGCCTCTGGTTTACTGGTAGCATTTGTGTAACGAATAAATTCTTACACCATTTTGTTCATCAGTAATGACCTAAGGAGAACATTTAAATTTTATTTAGTGATTCTGTGCATCATGTATGTTGTTGGGAGGGAGAACAGCTAGGGCCAGAAATAGGACATATATCCAGTCTGCCATTCTTTAACGAGAATTCTCTTTATTTTTCCTTTCAGAAGTGAGCTTCAGTTTCAAATTGTACAGTCTTTGGGGGAAAGCTATTGGTGGATAGGTGTTTAGAAAAAGCCATTTCCAAGGGCTCTCATAATAATGGTATTTACCCTAATGTCCAAGGGGGAGTGGGAATTTTAAAAGATTGAAACAAGATGGGTCAAAGGAGGTTGGAGGTAGCCTCCATTTTCCAGCTAAGAACAGGCTGAGAGACTCCATTCATGAGTGTCTTCCAAGAAAACTAGCTTAGATACAGCCATGCAAGTGATGTTAACACTTGACGTGGAGAAGGGTGTAACTGGTTGTCAAAGGAACACAGGATTTTCAAAGGAAAGTAGTCCTCTGGCTCTCCCTAAACACAGTGAAGAGTAAATTTTCACATCTACTTGACTTAGTTTCTAGCCGAAGACATATCCCAAGAGTAAAGTACAAACCACCCCAGTGTGCCTGCAGTAGTTTTAGCTCTGTAAGTCCCACATCCTGGAAACTCCTTGGTCCTGAGGGAGCCAGGACAATTGGTCACCCTTTTGGTGGAACCATTCCACCTATTTTCATTTTATGGAGGTAACTGGAGAACAGATGCCCAAAGTTGCCTTTACGATGTGCTTTCCATGAATGTTTCCTTGGTTTTCCACCCAGTGAGGGGAAGATCAGTTTATATTCACAAAATCTGTTTCAAACTCTGTAGCTTGAAATGGGGAAGCTTGACTATGAGTTATGCTTACTCTTATTGGTTGTTAGGTATTTGGGAATGTCTCTTCATTTTTCACATCTCTTATTTTACTTGGAATTCTATTTTTTCCCATAATGCCGTTGACTTTTCAGTTGAATGTCTGAGCATTTGTCAAAGGTTGCTATTGGGCTGTACCCCCCAGGACTGCAAGCCATATTCTTGCCCAGCCTCAAGATTTAAGAAAGGACTGAGTCAGCGACAAAGACATCAATGGTTGAATGGATAGGGGCGTCTTAAGGGTCTGAAACAAGGTCTTGGGACTGATGCAGGAAAAACAGATGTGGGGCATGAGGAGGACCATATCCCAGGCTTTGGTTGAGCCCCTGGCAGGTGCCCTGCCAAGTGTGGGTCCTTGGCTTTGCACAGGAAAGAATTCAAGAGTGAGCCACAGTTGAGTAAAGGTAGATTTATTTAGAGAGATATATCAAAAGGCAAGAGAAAGGCCATGAGGTGTGGGGGGTAGGTGCTCAGATTAGAGTAAAAGTTGGTACACACTCCATAGACAGAGTGCAGGTCGTCTCCAAATGGAGAGAGAGAGAGGGAGAGGGAGAGGGAGAGAGACACAGAGAGAGAGAGGCCAAGATGGGCAGTATTGCCTGTTTTTATGGGCTTTGGTAGCTTTATATGGAAGTAAGTGGAAGGACCAGTCTAACTAGTCAGGGGAAGGGGCTGGGATTCCCAGGAAGTTGGCCATTTCCCACTCTTTGACCTTTTGTGGCTAGCCTTGGGACTGTCA
This sequence comes from Camelus dromedarius, assembly GCF_036321535.1. Taxonomy (NCBI): domain Eukaryota; kingdom Metazoa; phylum Chordata; class Mammalia; order Artiodactyla; family Camelidae; genus Camelus; species Camelus dromedarius. Next base: position 110,487,871 of record NC_087437.1, on the reverse strand, counting down.
TGGCGCCTGTGGGCATGTTATTCACCATGTTAATACATTACAGTGGGCGTATAATGAAGCTCAAGGTCTGCTACAAGTTAAATCTGCCACCATCTTGAGCCTCAAGGCCTACTGGGGGTTGAACCTTTCACTATTTTGATGTTAGTTACTGTAGCATTCCTTGAATTGCTGTGCCCTGCCCTCTTCGTGTCCCAGAAGGCACCCCACAGTGTGCAGTAGGCAGGCCATGGCTGTGGTCTTTGCTTCCAGGGGAAGAAGGAGATAACCAGTTATAGGAGGAATTGATGTCAGGTTGGCTTCTCAGTTGCCAGGGAAACCAGCAGAGGGGCGTGTCCCTTTGGTAAGTTATCATAGTGGAGGTAGTTCTGATCTAAAGATTAGAACAGTCACTAGCTGGATTCAGGGACAAGTACACAGACATTTACTGATTAGGCTCTATGATGAAGAGGAAAGGTCAGTCAGGTGAGGATGGTGTAGGCGAGGTAGGAACGAGCAGGGGATGCACAGAGAGCATGAGAACAGCCATCTTGGATGGCCTGATCATACAGTTGCCAACACCAGAGTCTGTGGCAGAAGTAGTGATGTTTGCAAACTAGCAGTTAGGGAACACTCCAGATAATCTGACTTATATAAGCTTAAACAGTAAGGATGTTTACTGAGCTGTGAGCAGTCCACAGGCAGGGCAGGATTTAGGTTAGAGCATTCTGTGTTCAACAGTGTCACCAAACACAAGGCTCTCTCAGTCTGTCCTCATTGCCATTTGAAGACTTAGCATCCTTCTAAACCTTGCTCCCTCTCTTGCTGAGGCAATTGGGGCTAAATGCTACATCATTCATTTCCTCAGGGGACACACAGAGAAAAAGCTCTTCAATTGGGGGTGAGGTCAGCTCAGGCCAGGGACCCACTCCTGACCCCAAAATTATTGCCAAGAGAATGTCGTGTGCTTCTTGTTTGGGCTGTTTCACATCCCAAAGAGACTGGGTTTCCACAATTGGTTTAAACCATTATTTGAAGTTTGAGTGAGAGAGCATCAGAGTCACCCGGAGGGCTTTTTGAAACAATCTGCTGGAATTCACTCCTAGAGCCTCTGATTCAGTAAGACTGGGTGGGAGCCAGCTAATAATTTGCATTTCTGAGCACTTTTAGGTGGTGCTAGTGCTGTTAGCATTGGCCCACGTTTTGAGAACAATTGGTATAAATACTTAGGATCTATCTCTGAAGCTAATTTCAATTCCTCAAATAAACTTTGTGGCTACAATTGGAATGGACTTTGAATAGTCTCACTTCTCCTTCTGAAATCTTTTCAGCTTTTTTCTTCTACCATCTCCTGCTTCCCAGCGACTTTTCTGTCCTGATTCCTGCACTCTGGATCCACAAAGCCCTCCTCTTGATAGTTTCTCATTGGGATAACACTTCTTGCCACCACCTGCTGTGTCCAGGTCAGCCTTTCCGGGTGGCGTTCTGTGCTCCTAAATGGTCTTCTTTTCTTTTATCCTTGGCCTGTCTCCAATGTAAAAGTTTATTCTTTCCTTTGAAGATTTCAGTTCTTAGATTGTTATGTGACTGCTGCCGGAGGATGCAACCAGTGTTCCAGGTTCTTGTCCCATCCCAGAAAGAATTCAGAGACATGATGTAGTGGTTAAAAAAGTAAAGTAAAAATGTATTAAAGGATGGATAGTACACTCTCAAGGGGAGAGCGGGCAGGCTCAGGTGAGCAGCTGCCCTGTGTTTCTTTGGAAAGTTAGTTACATAACGTGTAAAAATGATGGGCAGAATAGTCACTGGGGAGGGAACGGTTTGGGGTTGTATTCCCTGATTATCATCCCAACTCCACCTTTCCGAAGGGAGGAGGGATTTTTGTCTTTATTTAGTCTGGATTGGAAGTGTCATGGCATTGGTTCATGATGGGTACTTCTAATCTGCAAGGCTAATTTTATTGAAATGAGGGCATAATGAGCAAAAGGTTACATTTGGACACTGGAAATTCCTGCCTTTTCTCACCTTTCTTTGTCTGTCTCCAGGCCACTCATCACCCCAAAAGGTGTGACTACTTATCAGTCCAGAGTTTCCTGATTTTCTTTCTCTGCTCAGGGACCCCAGGTGCTTACATGATGTGTGGTTTCTTGCATTTGGTCTGTGCCCTTCCTTTCTGCCCAATTCCTGTCATTTGTTCTGTGTCCCCCTTTCTCTACTCATATCTAGCTATCTGCCTGCTCTAACATGACTGTCCTTCTCATGATACAGTTGCATTTTTATAAGAAAATAATGTCAACTCAAATGACTCTCTAGTTATAGACATGTATAAATGATAAATTTCAAGTAAGTAGTCCTTCCTTGGCCATTTCTAGACATTCTGTTTACTCCACTTCACATGAGGCAGATAATGATTCCTAAAATCTAGAAGGTGAAAGACTCAACTTATAGCAATATTTTAGAATATAAAATCTAGATTTAATAACCCATTTTCTAGTCTTCTGGATTGTAAACCTAAAACCACCCAAAGGGCCAGCTGGAGAGTCAGAACTTCTGAGACACATACTGCTAAATTGTGATCTAGTAATTTACATATTTTGGCTTTTTTTTTTAAAAAGAGAAATTCATTTTGAGAGTATGTAAAACACATGCTGTGCAGTGTAAACGATACTCTAAATCTTACTGATCCTCACCTTTATAGGAAGTAGTTTAAGTGATGACGAATTCTAACAGCCCATATGCACATAAGGCTTTCAAAATAAGCATTTTACTATGGAATATAGTTTAGAAAACAAAGTTTTACATCCTTCTTGTGCTTTCTAATGTAAAATTCATATGCTTTGCTATGCTAAACCTAGTTTGAAATACAGAAATGTTGAGAACAGATGGCAGCGTGAAAATTTTGATGAATAACATAATTCTTTTAAATGAAAATCTCACAAACAAATTTTCTTGTCTTCTAAGAAGAAACATAGTATTTATGATGAATCAATCAATACTGTACTGAAAATGTAGCATGTAGATCTCAACACTGTATTAAGTGCTATAGAGGAAATGAAAAAGGGTAAAATATACACCTTATACTAAATTGTTCCAAACTGGAAAGTGAACTTATAAGTACCCATTTTCTAGCTTCTCTATGGTTGGAATATAGCCCCTGAGTACAGTTTCATTTCTATTCAATAATCATTTATTAAGAGGTTTCCATTGCCAGGCACTTCTAGGTTTGAATGCTGAGCTTCCTACTATAAGTGCAGTTAGCTTTTTTTTTTTTAAATAAACATTTACATTTTAAGCTATCTGAAATTAAGCTTATGTGAGATAAGAAAATGTGACCTAAGAAAACAAAATTCCTTTTTTAAAATGCTTGTCAGTTAAGCCAATACCATCTCTTTTTTTTTTTTTTTTTTTTTTTTTTTTTGAGCAGTCCATCCTTTCCCTACTATTTGAACTGCCTCTTTGATCATTTCCTCAGTTATCACTGGTCCTGGCATCTGCTACTGGATTCTAATATGTTTTATTGTTCTGTCTGGCTATTTTTATGGTACACGGTTTTCATCACTCCTTTTTCTGATTTAAGTTGGAATTTGGGGAGGACTGGGTTACACTTATAAATCAATTGGGAGAGAACTGATATTATCACTGACTTTTTATGATCACGTGTAAGGTGAATGGCTTTAACCAGAACTTTATGAGTTTTATACACCACTTACATTTCATGTTAAGTGTATGAGTATGCTTTTATGGATGTTTTCTAACTGCTTATTTTTGGTTGATGAGAAAACACTTGATGTTTGTATTTTCACCTGCAAGCAATCATTTTACTAAAGTATTATATTTCTAATAGTTTTTCAATATAATCCTTTGGTTTTTCCAGGAAAAGAATGATTTCTTTTGAACATAGCAATAATTTTGCCTCCAAGATTACAAAAATGTCATAATTTCTCTCTTCTATTGTTGGAACCACTCAACTGGGTTCCACTTTCCCCCAAATTAGGCAGAAACTAATTCCTTTGCAGGAGGGGTGACCCTCTGCTTTCAGATTAGTCCAATTATTGGTTAAGCTCGCCACATTGGTGCAAACTGAGGGCTCACACGGGATCTCCATGCTGTGATTTCTCTATTGGCTCCTGCAGCTTTTCCGCTTCTGCCGTTCTTTAAGAGAAAACAGATTCTAAGTAGATGGTTTGCCTTTGCTTCCATTTTCTATTTGCATGTGCAGATGCTGCTCTTTTAGACGGAGCACCCCTTCCTGCTCTCCACTTCACGGTTGGACGATATCATGATGAGGAATCAGGGGCAGAGGAAACAGCAAGACACGATGTCCTCTGTACTGCTGCTACCCTTTTCCCATGGTCTTCATCTCTCCCTTTAGTGTGAATGTTGCTGAGAGCAGGTTTTTGTCTCTTGCAAAAAAGAATTCAAGAGCAAGTCACAGTAAAGGGAAAGTAGGTTTATTTAAGGAGATACACACTGCATAGACAGACTGTGGTCCATCTTACTCAGAAGGGAGAGCAGCTTAGGAGATGCACATTCCACAGGCAGAATGGGGACCATCTTAAAAGGCAAGAGGAAGACAGAGAGAGAGAGGTGCAACATTGTTAGTTTTTATGGGCTGGGTAATTCTATATGCTAATGGGTGGGAGGATTATTGCAACTATTTGGGGAAGGGGCAGGGATTTCCAGGAATTGGGCCCTTGCCCACTTTTTGACCTTTTTTGGTCAACCTAGGAACTGTCATGATGCCTGTGGGAATGCCATGAAGCTCAAGGTCTACTGAAAGTCAAATCTTCTGCCATTTTGGTTCTAACCAGTTTGTCCTGTTCTCAGTTACTGTGTCATTCCTCCAGTGGTTGTGCCCTGCTCCCCTCACTCCTGCCTCATGAAGAACTTCTTTTGTTATTTTTTACATCAATGAGTTTCTGAGATTCTGTTGGTCTGAGAGTATCTTTGTTACAGTTTCATTTTTGAAAGAGACCTTTGCTGTTAACAGAGTTATTTCAACAAATTAAAAATCATTCCAATACTACTCAGCCATAAACACATAACATAACGCCAAAACGACAACATAACGCCATTTGCAGCAACATGGATGCTCCTGGAGAATGTCATTCTAAGTGAAGTAAGCCAGAAAGAGAAAGAAAAATACCATTTGAGATCGCTCATATGTGGAATCTAAAAAAAACAAAAACAAAAACAAACAAAGCATAAATACAAAACAGAAACAGACTCATAGACATAGAATACAAACTTGTGGTTGCCAAGGGGGCGGAGGGTGGGAAGGGATAGAAGGGATTTCAAAATTGTAGAATAGATAAACAAGATTATACTGTATAGCACAGGGAAATATACACAAGATCTTATGGTGTCTATGTATATCTTATGGTAGCTCACAGAGAAAAAAATGTGACAATGAATATATACATGTGCATGTATAACTGAAAAATTGTGCTCTACACTGGAATTTGACACAGCATTGTAAAATGATTATAAATCAATAAAAAAATAATATTTAGTCATTAGTACATTTAAAAGTACATTTTCAAAAAAAAATAAAGATCATTCCATTGTTTTCTGTTTTCCATTGTTTCTGATGAGAAATGAGTGATTATTCTTACTGCAGTTTCCTTGATACATGAGGCTTTTGTTTTCAGGCTGCTTTTAAGATTTCCTCTGTTTTTGGTATTCAGCAGTTTGACCATAATGTACCTCTTTTCGTTTGTTTTTAAAATTCACTTTAGGGTTTGTCACATTCTTGAATCTGTCAGTTGGTGAATTTCATCAATTTTGGAAAATTCTTGGCTATTATGTCTTCAAAATTCCCTTGCATCTCATTTTCTCTCTCTTTTCTTCTATAAGACCAATTACATGTATGTTAGCTCGTTCAATATTTTCATCTCAGATCTGTGATTTTTTTGTTTGTTTGTTTTCATTCTTTTTCCTCTTGTGTTTCAGTCTGGAAAATTTCTATTGGCTTGTTTTAAGTTCACTGACCCTTTTTTTTGCCCTGCCCAGTCTTCTACTAAGCCCACCTAATGAATCCCCACTTGATCCTTTTTTATGCTTAAGGTCTCCACTGTTCCTTTAAATTATTTAATTCATTTAAAATGTTTTATAATTATTTACTATAATATTTTAAAATGACTCCATCATCTGGGTCATCCTTGGGTCTGATTCTATTGACTTTTTTTCATTTTTAAAATTCTTAATAGGCTTTATTTTTTTAAGAGTTGTTTTAGTTCACAGAAAAATTGAGTAGAAAGTACAGGGTTCCCATACTCTCCCTGTTCTCCACCCGCCCCGCCCCCAACATACAAACTCCCCAACTATCAACATCCCACACCACAGTGGTACCTTTGTTATAACTGATGAAATTACTATCACCCAAAGTCCATAGTTTACATGAGGGCTCACTCTTACTGTTGCATATTCTGTAGGTTTCGACAAATGTATAATGACATTTATCCCCAGTTGTAATATCACATACAGGACAGTTTCATTGCCCTAACAATTCTCAGTGCTCTGCCTGTTCATCCCTCCTTCCCCTTGGCCCTGGTAACCACTGATGTTTTATGTTTTATTTACCTTTTCTAGAATGTCATATACTTGGAATCATACAGTATGTAGCCTTTTCAGTTTGGCTTCTTTCAGCTAGTAATATGCATTTAAGTTTCCTCCATGTCTTTTCATGGCTTGATAGTTCATTTCTTTTTTAGCCCTAAATATTTATTCTGTGGCCTGGATGTACCATGGTTTATTTATCCATTCATCCACTGAAGGACATTCTGGTTGCTTCCACATTTTAGCAATTATGAACAAAGTTGCTATAAAAATCTCTGTGCAGATTTTTGTGTGGACATACGTTTTCAGCTCATTTGGGTAAGTGCCAAGAGGCACAATTGCTGGAGTGTTTGGTAAGAGTATGTTTGATTTTGTAGGAAACCACCAAACTGTCTTCCAAAGTAGCTGTACCATTTTGCATTCCCACCAGCACTAAACGAGGGTTCCTGTTGCTCTATATCCTTGTTAACACTTGGTGTTATCAATGTCCTGGATTTTGGTCCTTCTAATAGATATTGTTTTAATTCGTAATTCCCTAATGACATGTGATGTTGAACTTCTTTTCATATGCTTGTTTGCCATCTGAGGTATTTGTTCAGGTCTTTTGCCCATTTTTAATTGGGTATTTCATTTTCTAATTGTTGAGCTTTAAAAATTCTTTGTACAGTTTGGATAACTGTGCTTTATCAGATATGTCTTTTGCAAATATTTTCTCCCAGTCTTTGGGAATATTTTGAGAATCTCCCACTTATTCTCTTGACATTGTCTCTCACAAAACAGAAGATTTTAATTTTAATGAAGTTCATCTTATCAATTTCATCCCTTTTTAATGAATTGTGCCAATGATGCTGTATCTAAAAAGTCATTGTCAGAGTCACAGTCACCAAGATTTTCTCCTATGTTATCTTCTAGGAGGTTTTAAATTTTGTGTTTATATTTAGGTCTGTGATCCATTTGAAGTTAATTTTTGTGAAGGGTGTTGGATTTATGTCTAGATTCCTTTTTTTTTTTTTTAAATAGTGGATGTCCAGTTGTTCCAGCACCATTTATTGAAGAGATAATCTTTGCTCTGCTATATTGCCATTGCTGATTGTCAAAAATCAGTTGACTATTGTGGGGGTCTATTTCTGGGCTCTCTGTTCTGTTCCATTGATCTATTTGACTGTTCTTTCAGTTATAATCATGCTGTCTTGATTACTATAGCTTTATTCTATTGAATATTTTTGTCTTCATTATGGGTCATGTTTTCTTGCTTCTTTACCTATCTCATAACATTTTATAGCATTATAGACATAGTGTATAAAAGTGTAGTAGAAACAGAAGTAAATATTTGTGAACTCAGAAAAGACTTGCCCCCTTTTTTAGGCGGCTAGGGTGAGAAATCCAATGTATTCAAACAAATCAGGAATTGGGCTCAGTAATGAATTGGTTGATGCTTTAGTTAGTTTCAATTAGCCTATGGTTTAAATACCCTTAACTAGGACTTTGCTAACTGACCACATAAGACTAATGGTCTCTCTCTTTCCTTTCCTATCCCTAGATTCTTTGTGCTGCTACTTACTCAGCTAAAGCTCTATGGGAGAGAGAGAATTGGCAGGTGAGGAGGACTAACTCTTTATTTGGGGGTCCTCCAGATTTAAATCTTCATGCTAGCCCACATGAGTCTGTAAAAAGTTAATCTGATTTTCTTTCCTGTCCTAACTCTCCTTGCTGTTGCAGACTCATTCCTCTAATTGCCATGCTCCAAGTCTTAGGGTTTGGAGAGGCCACCAATCTTTGCTAACTCAGAAAGAGCTCCTTATTTTTTGAATTTAATTCAATTGGACTTTATATCTGCTGTTCTCTGATGGCTTCGAAGACTACTATGACTTTTTAGTTTATCTGGTATTTTCTCATCATTATGGTGGGAGCACAGTTTGTTTGCCACCTCTTACCTTTTAATTGGAATTTTATGCTATAGAGTTTTTCCCCCTAACTTTATTGGGATATTATTGACATACAACACACATAAATTTAAGATATACAATGTGATGATTTGATACAAATATATATTGTGAAATGATTACCACAATAAAGTTAGTTAATATCTCCATTTTCTCATGCAATTACCTCTTCTGTGATAATAGTGCATAAGGTCTACTCTCTTAACAGTTTTTCAATATATAGTACAATATAGAGTACTGTTAATTATAGCCACCATGCTGTACATTAGATCATCACAATTTATTCATCTTACAGCTGGAAATTTGTACTTCTAAAAAATGTCCTCATTTACCCCACCCCCAGCCCCTGGCAACCACCATTCTATTCTGTTTCTATGAGTTTGGCTTTTTTAGATTCCACGTATAAGTGAGAATATACAGTATTTGTTGTTCTATGTCTGATTTACTTCACTTAGCAAAATGCCCTCAAGGTCCATCCATGTTACTGCAAATGGTAGAACTTCCTTTTTTTTTTAATGGCAAAATAACATTTCATTGTACATATACAGCACATCTGCTTTATCCATTCATTGGTTGATGGATATTTAGGTTGTGTCCCTAAACTGTAAATGATGCTGCAATGAACATGGGGATACAGATATATCTTTGAGATAGTGATTTTATTTTCTTCAGAAATATCCCTTGAGATGGGATTGCTGGATCATATGGTAGTTCTATGTTTAATTTTGTGAGAAACCTCCATACTGATTTCTATAGTGGCTGCACCAATTTACATTCCCACCAACAATGCACAAGGGCTCCCTTTTCTCCACATCCTTGCCAGCACCTGTTGTATCTTGTCTTTTTGATGATTGCCATTCTGACAGGTCTGAGGTACCTCATTGTGGTTTTGCTTTGCATCTCCCTGGTGTTTAATGATGTTGAACATGTTTTCATGTGCCTATTGGCCATCTATCTGTATGTCTTCTTCAGAAAAATATTTATTTCCTTAATCCATGAAGCCAACAAATAGTTTAATGTGGCTCTTTTGGCCACATTATTTCTTTCTGTTCTTTTTTCCCCTTTCTGGTGTCCTGGACCCCTTTAAAATAGTTTAGTTGGGAGGGGGGTGAAAGACATGTTTAATGAGACATGAAGACTGGATATCTAAATGGAGATGTTCTCTATGTAGTTAAAAATGTGAAATGTAAGCATAAGTGATATTTCAGGACTGGAGAAGATGATGTGAGAGTCATCCAGTTAGCTATAGCTGTAGGAGCAGATAAATTTATTGAAGGCATATGTATGAAGGGCTATTTGTTCTGACAGACATATAGACAAAAGAATGTGTATAAAGGGAAAACAAAATCCTGGAAGATAAGTGAGGAAGGAGTATAGAGTATGTGTAGGAATATAAAAGTTAGGAAGAGAAATAAAAAAGGGCAGAAATAAATTAAAAATGCACAGTTTGGTGAAGGTGAAAAGAAAATCTTGAGTAAAAAATTAAGCAATAGAGTTGAGTCCTTCAGAAGATTAGAGGAGAGTGATGATTCAAGAAGGAATATTAAGTTTTAAAACAAATCAATTATTGTTCTCCAGTAATGATGAACAGGGTAATTTGGATTAAACCTCCCACTAAGAACAACTAGAAATTATGAACAAAATATTAAAAAATGGTTTATCTGTTTAATACCATTACAGAAACACTGAGTTGACTCACTCAGAAAGGTGAACTTGGCATTAGGGCTGTGGTGAACTTGGCATTAGGGCTGTTTTTTGGCATTCTGGAAGAAATAATTGAGAAGTTGAGAGACTGGGCAGAAATTTAAAAAGCCATTTGTAGCCAGGGACAAGAAAATTAAAGTCCAGGACCTTCTAGTAGGACAGGGTAAATTTTCTTATTTTTGGTTGAGAACCCAAATGATTACACTCTGGGAGTCAGAGAGGATTGGAAGTCAACCAGCCCTTGAAGGGAATGAAGTCACATTTTAAGTTTTCTCAATTCCTGAAATTGAATGCGAGGCAATTCCATATGGAAACAAATGAACCACACAGAAAATTTACAACTGCAAAACACAAAGTGAAGTATGGAGAGTTAAAATTAGGAAATAGAAAAGAGAGTATAAACAACACTCTGAGAAAAATGATTTGGGGGCCCTGGAGCACTGAGGAGAGATAACAGTCAGAAGCAGTGTGTGATAGGAGCGAATCTGAAGAGTTCTCTAAAGTTAGTGAAACATATTGTCACACATTCAATCATCTTTACAGACCCCACGCAGGAGAATAACAAACAAACCGACATAGGCTTGTCGTAATAAAACATCTGAAACCCCAAAATAAAGAAAAAATAATAAAAGCATCCAGAGGAGAAAAAGGCAAACTACTTTCAAGGGAACAGCTATTAGAGTGACAAGCTGAATTCAGAAGAGAAACAATGAAAGCAGGAAGGTAATGAGATGTTATCTCTAAAGCGTTCACAGTAAGTAATTACTGCCGAGAATGCTATACTCAATGAAAATACCTTCCAAAAATAGATAAACAGTATTTTCAGACAAGTGAAAACTGGGAGAATTTATCACCTGTAATCTACACCAACGGCAGCAGGAACATTATTCAGGCTTGAAGTTTGAGATATAGAAAGGAGTAAGGTACAATGAAAATGAGGAAAAGATGAACAGATTTAAGTGAATAATGACTAAGTGAAAAATAATAGTGGAGCCTTATGAGAAAATAGGACCATATAGTATCAATGGAAGGGGAATGAGTGAAATTAAAATCTTCCAAGTTCTTAGCATTGACCTGGAAAAGAGAAAAAGTGCCAAGTAACATTAGACTTTGACAACTTGAGGATGAGTACTGCTGTCTTTAATGAAGCCACCAAAAGAATTGTAAGGGCAGATATTACCACTAGAAAATAGTGAGAAAAAATGGAATAATAGAAGTACTTTATCCAAAAAAAAAAAGCAGAAAAAAAAGAATAAATGAGACAAATAGAAGGGACTGAGTATGATAGTAAATATAACCCCAAATCTATCACTAATTATATTAACTGTAAAGGAACTAATTCTCCAATTAGAACCCAAAGTTTATCAAATGTGACAAAAAGTTAATTATATGTAGTTTATAAGAAATGCATCAAAAGTGTAAGATTAAAAGTGAGAAAAGATGAGATAAGGTATAGCATGCAAACACTAACCAAAAGAAAGCTTGTGTACACACCTGTTTACACACCACATACATTTTTGACCCAGAGATCCCATTACTAGTTACTTAACCCAAGAAAAATGGAACATGAGTGCACATTTATGTACAAGAATATACAGAGCAGTATGACCCATAGAGGCTTAAAAGTGGAAACAGTCCAAGTTGCCGTTAAGTGGTAAGTGAATAATCAAATCACCACAGTACTTCTGTACTGTGGAATATTGTTCAGAAGTAAAAAGCAGAGAAATATTGATGCATGCACATGGATAGATCTCAAAAATATTGTGTTTAGTGAAAGAAGCCAAACACAACCGACTACATATTCTTTCATTTACTTGCGACTCTAGGAAGGGCAAGGCTAGAGTAATACCAAAATTAAGATATTTCATAAAGAAGCTAAAAAACAAGAATGGCGGAAGAAATTTACTGAACAAGTAACTGACAAAGGGCTTGTATCCAGATTGTATAAGGAACCACCAGAAATCAATAAGGAAAAGATAACAGAAAAATAACCAAGAAGGTTGAACAGGCATATTGCAAAAGAAGATATCCGATGGCCAATAAACGTACACAAAAAGTGCTTTGCCTTATTATTTATCAGGAAATTGCAAATTAAATGCACAGTGAGGTACAATGTGCACCCCAAAGTGGTTAAACTTGCAATGACTGACAGTTGCAAATTCTGGAAAGTCCCTGGAACAGCAAGAACTTTCGTCTATTGCTGGTGAAATAGACATTAGCACAATTGCTAATTATCTACTAGTGTTACTATATGTACACTCCACGGTCTTGATATTTTACTCCTAGCTGTCCAACAGATAGGTGTGTCTGTGTGCATTAAGAGACTGTAAAAGAACGTTCCTAGCAACATTGTTTATTATAGTTAAAACTGGAAAGATCCTAAACATACGTCAATAGTAACATGAGTAAATAAAATTTCAGAATAGCCAGTCATACAATGCAAGTACCTGTACAACAAAAATAAATGAACTACTATTGCGTGCAATGGCATGGGTGACTATTCATCAGAATTTTGAGCGATGGAAGCCAGACAATTGCACAATAAGGCAGAAACATGATTGCGTTTATAAAAACCTGAGAAACAGGGAAAACTCAACTCCAGTGTTAGGCATAATGATAAAGAACATTTTGAAGGCGGGAGAAGCCTTAGTGATTGAGAAGAAACAGGAGGGAAGGCTCCTGGGGTGCTGACAATATTCAATTTCCTGTTCTGGAAGGTGGTATACAGGTGCTTCCTTTGTGATAAATTACTGATGTTTTTGTTTCATGCAGTTTTCTGTTTGTGTGTTATACTTTCCAATAAAATGAGGAGAAGATGTAAAGCGGTCATAGTGATCTTCAAGAGAACAGTTTCAGCAACATTACTGAGACAGGTCAACGTGGGGAAGGCTTGGCAGGATGTAGAAACGACAGTTAACAAATCACTTTCACTGGTGTTTGGCAGCAAAAGCAAAGGACAGAAAATAAAATTTGCTATTTTCATTATTCTGGTACATTTTAGCTATTAGTTAAATCTTTTTTTTTCTTTTTTTGGTTCAAGAGTAGAAAGACATAAATCTGCTCTTTTATTTCCCGATGCTTTTCCATAAAATTCTGATAGTGTTGGTTCCTTATCTTTATTTGAATGTCTATTCAAATAGCACTAACATTTGATTTTGGGAGAAACAGATCTTGTCTTATAAAAAGCTGCTTTTGTAATTTTGCTCATTTCATTTGACATCTGGGATTGAAAATCAAAGGAAGGCAGGAGATGTCTCAGCTATACAAAAGGAAGCTACTTGGTCGAATTTTTCCATTTTCCCTTTGAGGGTTGCTGAAAAGACTTCATGTTCCAAGTGTGCACAGGACTCTCTGTGGCTGAGGAAACTTTGCCGTATCCTATGGCCCCTGACAGCACCTCAGCCCAACCGACTGTTTAAAACAACCCGTGTGCTGATAACAAGAGAAACTGGATGGAAGGGTGCCAACTGCTGTTAGGATTCTTATCACACTGTATTATGGGATCTGCTTCCGTATTTAAGTCTCAAAAAATAAAATAAAATGAGTGTTAAAACTGGTAGTGCAGCAGTTTCTCTCAGAAAGAGTTCTATTCTGGCTTGGAGATTACAAACAAAATGGATTAAGAAACAGAAGAGAAACTTCACAGATAAAGCCAGAAAAGAATTGGGCCAGGAATGGAGTGTATTTCTGCTGCCTTGATAGAAGAATTGTTTTACTCAAAGTCCTCTTGGTTGGAAGTAACTATCATTACTATGACTTTACTTTTTGGATCATAGAGGCAAGAAATATTAAGAGATATGCAAAATCCAATCAATTTTCATTGTGGCCCTAACTAGCCAGAATTTCATCTGACCAAACATCCAAATCAGATGACTAGATTAAGAATTATACCAATGATCAAGAAAGGTTGCTACTGAATTTATTATAAGAACATTAATATTAAAAATTTAATTTATTCCATTATTTCCTACTAAAAAACACTGAAACCACCTCAAGCAATTTGGGGTTCCCATTTAAGCAGATGGAAGTGGGAAATTCACTCTAAATTAGAACTCAGAATTCACTTACTATTTAATTCATATGCAACTTTTTAAAGACAAAGTTCAGTGATCTTAAGCAAATCCATTCAACAACAAAGCACCTGTATAGCTAAGTGTTCTGTTTCAAACATCAAGCATCTTGAAGATAGGAACAGAACTTCCTTCAAAAGCATAGCGCAGATATAATCATGAAAATTCTTAATACACTCATTTTAAATAAGTGATGATATATTTCTATCTTTAATTTTATTATTATTAAAGATAGAAATATACCTTTGATTTCCAATTTGCTTTTGCATTATTTAGACCCCTGGTGACTTCTGTGCTGCACTTCTAAGGACTGATTTTATATTGTCATTTTAGGGACTCTCACTTCTTTGCTTACATCTAGCTTGTCTATGTCTGCCTTAAGGCACAATCATGGTTTTAACCATTATCCGGGATGTGCTGTTTTGTTAGAGAAGAATCTTGCATTGTCTTGCATTGTGAAAAATATTGCATTGCACTGCATATTGGAACAAAGAGGGACCTACTGTAGTTTCAAGTGTTATTGGGGTATGAGCCAATTTTGTTTACATATTAGCAAGTAAATTTCCTCTGTTTATAATCATAATTATTCAGTGACTCAGTTTTAACTGTTCTGAGGTTAGTTGACTAGATACTCTCCTGTGAATGAGTAGCTCTAGATTTTAGGGCCCTAAATGAAACATCAAGTGTGTTATAAAGTAACCAGCCTACTCAGGATCGCCTTGGTTTAAAGAGGAGACACACTGGCATTAAAGGAGTACATTAGCTTGCTTGCATTAACGGTTGTTCTCCATTCTATATCCCTCCCAGTACCCACTCCCTTTGTCTTGCTCTAGGTTGGGAATTTGTTCTATTCCACCCCTTGACTCTGGGCTCAGCACGTGACTTGCCTTGGACAATGGTATGTTAACAAATGCGACCCCCCAAGCAGAGGCCAAGTTTGTGCTATTTTTGCTTATTCTCTTGCTCCTCTGTGATAGTTATGAGTAGATGTCTGGCTGGCCTGCTGAAAGAAAAGACACATAGAGCAGAGTTGAGTTGTGCCAGGCACCCCAGCCATCCTAGATCAGCCAACAACCAGCTGCTCCCAAACTTGAGAGTAAGCCTAGCTGAGGCCAAAACTGCTCAGTTGAATCCAACCTGAATCAACAACACAGGCTTGTAGGTGAAATAAATGTTTATGAAATAAATGTTTATAAATGTTTATATACCATGATTGTAGATAACTGAAGGTGGTACTGTTAACATCTATGTTTTTGGCTGAATTGGTGATGAAACACTTCCCAAAGTTATTCATTTTACTTAATTGATGGTCAGAGTTGGTGAGTAGGGAATTTCAACACATTTGAAACTTGATCACTTGGAAATACAGGGATGTAAGGCGGAGGGGCTTATTTAGCCCCTTCTCACCTGCAGCTGAGTCCTGGATTCAGGGGGCAACAGGTGTAGAGTCAGGTGACGAGGGACCAAAGCTATAGCTTGGGGACAGCAATTTCCTCCACACAGACTCTGACGTAGACTCCTTCGTCAGCCGAGGGGCATGGAGAGGTTGAATGTGGCTGTTCCTCTTTTGTGTTCCATGTGCTCTACCCTTTGATGACTGGTCAGATACGTCCTCACTTAATGGAAAGAGAAAACCACCAGGAAAAACTTCTCACCTTAAGAAGTGTCTATCATTCTAGTTGCTAAATAATTATTTCATCTTGTTCAGTGAGTTATGGGGGAACCTCAGATTATATACATTCTAAGATTTCTGACTTTAAGTCAGACAGAGAAAGACAGACACTATGATATCACTTATATGTAGAATCTAAAAAATACAACAAACTAGTGGATAAAACAAACAAACAAACAAACAAACAAAAATCCAGACTCACAGATATAAAGAACAAACAAGTGATTATCAGTGGGGAGAGGGAAGGAGGGAGGAGCGATATAGGGATGGGGAAAAGAAGGGTTATTATGGGATTATATGAAATCATGTGTGTGAAATTTCTGAAAATTGTAAAGCAATTTAAAGAATCTTTCATTCAATTAAAAAAAAGACAAAGATTTCTGACTTTAAGAACAATGTTTCATTCCACCTTGATGCTTCGACAGTGTAATATGGAACACAATGCAAATGTTGTTTCTATAAGTGGATTCTTATTTAATTAATAATAATAATAATAATAATAATAATATATTTTCTTTTTTTCTAGATTAGCATTATGAAGCTCCATGTACTCATCTGAGTTAACATTATTAGGGAGAAAGGAAAAGCAAAAGCTTTAAATAACCCTGAGAAATATTGTTTGGGAGGTTCTGCTCACAAATCACGGTATTTCACAAGATTCTGGGAAGCTTCATTGCTCCCTGCTGCAACTGGGCCATTTTGCAGCATGGTTTTGAGGTGACTCACCTGAAAAATTGAGCTAAAAGCAGACTGAATAAGATGGCTTGCCCAAATGACAGATGTGATATTTGAGACTCACCAAGAGTGCAATTCTTAAAGGCGTTCTGTTCTCTTTACCCCTCTCTTTGCTTTTCTCAAGGCTGATCCACTTGGAAAATTTTGGGATTTCTAGCTCATTGGTTAGTTTGACAGTATTCATATTATGACCTTCGCATCAGTAATAAGGGCTGTGGTAATTTGCACAAGACACCACTTCTATCTCAAATCATCTTAGAAATAACGGAAGAAAATACAAAATAACAGGAAGCAGACATCACTATTTGCAAATTATGGAAAGGAGTTGCTAAAAAAAAACTGGGAACAGTGAATAATTTCTTTTACATTTAATGCAGATTTTTTCAAAATGAAGCAAGGCAAGGAGGACACAGAGTTGACTGATGCTTTCAGAGATGCTCCACTGGTGGCTAGTCTGGAGGGCGGGCCCTGCAGGCCATGGTGGACCTCAGAGAAAGCCCAGGGTGACTACCCGATGCCTGTTCCTGGATGTGAATCCAGAGCAGATGGAAGCACTGTATTAGGAGACCTTAAAGTTCACGTAGGATTCACATCAAGAAGAAAGCTGGCAGTGAGGTGAGATTTCTTCGAGACATGCTTAGTTTTCTGTCTGATGTGGTAAATCAGCAGCAGCCTGGGGAAGCAGATTGGATAAGATTTTCCATGAACCTGGCATTACAAGTGAACTGAAGAGAAGAAAAAACCAAAAGCCGATCTTTAGTAGAGTGGGTCACCAGAAAGAATTCTTTCTCCAATTCCTCCATCTCTGGGACAGCCAGCTACACATGCAACCTTGCTGCTTAAGGTCTACAAAGAAAATTTTAAGAGAAATGTAAAAGTCAGTGAGGGGAAACCAAAGGGTATAAGCCAACCTCATTAAATATGGATGTACCACAGCGGAACAGCTCAGTGTGGGACAAAGCAAATAGTGTGTGTCCTGAAAGGAAGATGATGCAGAAGTCTTATTTCTAATAATAATAATAACCATAGGAAAGAGAACAAATTTCGAATAGGCTCTTTGTGCTTTCAGTGAAACTCTGGAAAATGTGGAGCTGAAGCATGAGATAATAAAATAAGAGACAGAGGTAAACGAGGAGCTAGCTAGGAGACAGAGAGCATAGAAATTCAACCTGAGTTGGATGAGGTAGGGAAAGAAGAATGGGAACTAAAAAGTAATAGCCCATTTAAAATCTGCATGAGAAGGACTAAAATTTGCATTAGAAGGATTAAAATCAAAAAGCTTTTTCTATGATGCAAGGAATCCTAATGTGGAAGACAAATTTGAGAAGCTTTTCCAGAATTCAGATGACGAGGATAAAAGGATGAAATTGATGAGAAAGAGGATGATATACATGGTCCATGTATCCTGGGGATGTAACAGAAGGATGGTGGTGTCTTGAATGACCTTACATTCTGAGTCTTCCTCTGAAATACTGACTGCAAGAATAAATGGGTCTAGACTTTCAGACTTTTGAGGAAGAAATATTCCTTAGAATTTTTTACCTGACTATTCATTTACATAAGAATGCAGTTGAAGTGCATGTTCAGATATTGTCTAAAAAAGTATTCTACTAATAATATACTCATTTTAAGCCATGAGAGATTTAAAGAAATTTATTTTATTTTAATTTTCTGGGGTTGGGGAGGTAATTAGGTTTATTTTTATTTGTTTATTTATTTTTAACAGAGGTACTGGGGATTGAACACAGGACCTCGTGCATGCTAAGCACACACTCTACCACTGAGGCATACTCTCCTCTCCATGAGAGATTTTTAAAATGATAAAAAAGAAAGCAAAATCCAAATTTAGAATGGGGCTGTTTTATTAAAAAAATAACTAATAGTAAATATTGAAAAAATCTGAAATAAAATGGAATCTAAAGGATTATTCTGATTATAGTATAAAATCAATTGAATAGGTCATAAATAGTATTGAAAGGCGATAAAAAATAAAAAAAAAGTCATACTAACAAAAAACAGAACATAGGAGGTCAGGGTAGGGTACAGGTAGAAATAGAAATGTTTTTAAGTTACATGGAAGAGAATAAATAGATATGCCTTTTCTGACATAATTAAAAAAATATAGTTACGTGTGACTTTTTTTCATTGTGAGATAAAACATTCTATTAGAATGGTGCACACAATGGATGTGTAGAAATTCGTGCGTAATTACAAAGTGACAGCAGTATAGCTACCACTGAAGTGAAGAAAGAGCCTTATCCCAGCTTCCCAGAAACCTTCTTTGTTCCTCTCTGATCACAGTTCCATCCTTCCCCACTAATTGCCCCCGGTCCTAACTTCTGTTGCCTTTGGATAACAATATGGTTTGCCTTTGCCTGCTTTTAAACTTAATATAGAATATATACATTATTTTCTGTTTTGCTTTTATGGTTCAACAGTTTGTATCATTCAGGTTTGTTGACACAGTTTAGTTTATTTGCTTTTATTACTTTATACAAGTTTATTGTCATTTATACACTTTACTAATATTTTCTACTATTGATGAACTTTTGAGTTATTTGCAGTTCTTAGCTTGTATAGAGGCATGTCTTTAAATAATTTACAAGGTGATGACATACAGAATTGAAAACAAGATGCATGGTTGAAAAAATAAATTGAACATAATTTATACCTCAAAATAATGGTAAAAAGAAAACAGCAAGGAAGCTTAAAATAGGAGCCTTAAAATGGGATAAAAGTAAATGCAAATACATGGAATAACTGTGACTATGGTATCCTTTATTAAAAGGTTTTGACTTAGGACTGGGCCAAAGCGATATCTGAGTGAGAGCTTCTTACCATGGATAATCAGAAAATGAAACAATTCTGAAAGGTTAAAGGTGAAAGGGTAGGAAAATCTACATAAACAAAAAACAAACAAAACAACTGGAGTTACAGCAGTAACATTAAACAACTAGGAGACATCATTGTTAAAATAAAAAACAAGTGGAGACCAGCTTTGCAAATTCCCTGGGCAGACAAAACCAGTTTAGTCATACAAATGAAGTTTAATTTAGCTTACTTTGCAAGACTAACTTGACCTGGGGCATTTCTTGCTACGCTTCCGGAAATCAAAAGCAAAACTTGAACTGTTTCCCAAGGTTGACATGACGTAACCATTAACCAAATGCCTATTATTTAAGAAAATTCTAATATTGTAACCAATCCCTGTGAAGAATGTAAACTTACTATAGAAGCTGCTTGATAACAATATACCCCTGAGCCTCTGTGTTTTGGTTTGAGTGCTCCTGGTTTGAAAACTTTTTGGTGTGTGCACAATAAAAGTTTGCTAATTATTGCTTTGGTGATTCATTGGTTTTACTTCTGTTATTTCTGAACGTTTGACTCCATGTAATCATTAAATAGGACAAAGAAGGTCCATGATATTTTTAAAAAGTGCAGTACATTTTTATGCTCCAAACTAAAAAACAGCATATATTTAAAAAGCAAAGTGTTAGAAGTTCAAGAACAACTTAAAAATACAATAGAACTGACAGAATTTAATATGACTTTTTCAGTATTTGACAGATAAAATAGGAAATAAATAAATGCCAAAGACATATCTGAATAATATAATAAATGCAGATGATTTATTAGATATATATTGAGCTATTTTTCTATAAAAAAGGATAAGAATAAAAGATAGTACACAGCTAAAGAATTAGATAAAAAATAACAAATTGGAACTTTAAAGGAGAATGGAGAAATTATGAAAAAATTAATGAAGTTAGAAAACACAAAGAAAATAATTGATGCCTAGATAAAAAAGGGAATGACAGATATTAAAAAATTAAAAATTATAAGCAAATGTTATTTACAGCTCTACCCTAAATAATTTTAAAATCTAAAAAAATGGAGGACTAGGAGGGAATATAAATTATAAAAAGGGTTTCAATAAGAGGGAAAAATAAAATCTCAGCATGTGAACAAATGATTGAGCTAAATATTGAAAATGTTTGTCAAAAATTACTTCCTGAAAATGCTTTGGGCCCAGAATACTGAGCTGGTAGGCCCTCTCACTCTGTTAAGGACAAGTAAGAACGCAGATCAGTGTTGTGACCAATGAATGACCTGTGTCATGGCACACAAAGGGCTGACATTATTTTACAAACTAATATTACCCAAACTTGGTTATGAAACTACAAAACAGAAAGCCAAAACCCAATCTCATTTATAAACATAGTCTCAACATGAACTTATAGCAAGTTAAATTCTAGAAAGATGATAGAGTTACATGTTCAAGATTTATTACAAAACTAGTAGGAAATATGGATGAACATTTTGGAGTGTGGAAGGTCTGTTTAAACATAAGAATAAAGGTAGAAACTAGAAAAAATAGTTCATAAATGAATATCGACAATACAATAATCCAAATTAAATATAAGAGCCAAAGAGGAAAAAAAAATCACAAACCTCTGTCAAAGAGCTTATATGCTGAATATGTAAAGGGCTATTATAAACTAAAAAATGAATGCCTTAATAGAAAATTGGGCACAGATGCAAGCAGACAATTCACCAAAAGCTAATGAACTGTACCAATAAACAAACAAATAACTCGGCTTCTTCAGTAATTAAAGCATTAGAAATTCAAACAGCTGCTTGGTATCAAGCTATGATCACTCCACTTTGACCTTGTGGAAGTCCAAAGATACAAGGTCTTAATGTATTCCTAGGACTTATATTCGCCTGTCACCCCTGAATCTGGGTCCCTATTTCCAGGAATTGTTTTGGGAATTATCCAATGCATGCTGATTTTGTCAACATTGAGTTGGCCAGATGTGAAACACGCACACAGATACACACACACACACACAAGGTATGAAGCATTGACAGGTATCAGAGGGAGGAAGTGAGTAGAGGGCTTTATATAGCAACATTTGACAATTTCAAATGGGAAAACAGATACTCACTTCACACCACCGCCTTTGGAGGAATTTTTGTGGTCTTGTTCAGGGAGACACCTCAGCCTTGCAGTACTGGATTGGCTCATTGCTGTCTCTCCCACCTGTGCTCTCTGTGGCTTCTCTCTCCTTTCTCTCTACACCTTCCCCTTCCCTCCCCAGCAGTTTCTCTGGTGCAGGTGGCAGAGCAGTTCCACATTCTGTTGCCTTGGCATCTGCTGACAATAGTCATCTCTAATGCCATGAGCCTATCAAAGCAGTTTTGCAAACAAGACATTTCTTTAAGGTCTCTACCAATATTTCTTAGGGACATTTGTTTGTTTTTCACTGTCATTGGAATTAGCATGGATGAGTTTGAAAATCCCCAAGTCAAGAATTACTTTTTTTTACCACTTCAGAAATCCTCTTTCAGAGCTTTACATTCTCAAGTTTAGAAGGACCACCTTTACCCCGTCACGTGGTGACCAGTGACAACCTGGTGAGCTGTTCTTGGCTACAGCTATGAAGACTATCATAGTCCCAAAGCACTTTAATTATAGCTAGTAGGGAGTCTGAGGGGTTTGTGTTGGAATCTTGAGTCCCACTCATGATCTACAAGTGTAGAATTGTAACTGGTAAGAATTCCAAGTCATTTGGGCTCTGTATTTCATTAATTGCATGCTATTTAAATATAGGTAAAAAGTTATATGTGGTTAAGAATCGACTATAATTTTAAATAAATTGTAAATTTTTATTTGGGAAAAATCAGATCCCTACAAAGCCTTGACTTAAATAAAAGAGAAAGAGGAATGGGGAATAATTATTTAGTGAGTATCTAAGGGTCCCCTTACACAGACTCTATATGGCCGGTCCTATCATCATTTCCATTTACAGATAAGGATAGAGGCTTAGGGAGGTGAATGCTCATGGTCACATAGCTGGTTAAGTCCTAGAGCCTAGTTTTCATGTGTAATCTTCACAGGAAACTGACATAATAAATGTGTTTTGCTTGCTTAATCTAAATTACATAAATTACCTCAATAATTGGGTTTTCTGTAATGGAAATCTGGTAAGACTTTTGAGAAGCTTGAATTTGCAGCATTTTTCCAGTAGTTCTGTTGTTCTCCTGAGTGTGCTGGTTACCCTTCCTTGATTTAAAAGTTTTTTTAATAATTTCCGTGGTTATAAAAAATTTTTTTTCATTCTTTCCTTGTTGCTAACTTGTAGTCCCAGTATGCCTATTATAGCCAAGACATCGACATTCACTGCTGGATCATTGCAGTTAAGGCACTCTCTTAATTGGAAGGGGGTGAATGTTAATCATTTAAATTATTATTATGATATTTTCAGTGCCAAGAGTGCCCAGAAGTCTTTTTAATATGGAAATCCACCAAATGATAACAGGAAAAAATTTACTCTTCCCTGTGTAGTTATAATTTAAAGGTGAAAATAAGTCCAATGCAGCTAAATAAAATTAATAGTTGGTGTCAAACATTGTAACTTTATGAGCTATGAATAATGTCTTTCTCTAGAGTCTTCTAAGATGTTTGTAGGAAATTAAAAGTACAGCATAGATACTTCATCATCACTTTGTACAATTTAGAATTTAGTTTTTCAGTTTTAATACCCTCTAACATAAGAACAAACCTAATAGGATTAACTCTTAATTTACTTACCCCTAAGACATGAAGATCATTGCTGCAACTTTAGGAAGTGTAAAATCAACGTTAAATTTGGGCAGGTGGCTGAAGACCAGGAGGATTTTTCGTCTGTAATTCTATTGGGCCAGATCCCAGTGGGTCATTTGAAAGTGGCAAACTCTCTTATTCCCAGATCCCAGAGCCAAGAATTTCCTTTATGTCTCTCCCTGTTTGGCCCCTCCCTGCACTTAGCTGTGAATGACATTTCCCATTCCTCAAGAAGCAAACTTGAGTCAGCAATCGCCCATGTTGAGTTTTGGAAATTCTCCAGAACATCACGCTACTTTAGTACCTTTTGGAAGCTTAGGATAGTCATCTCTCCTTGCTTTAAAATAACTGGGATAAAAACTGCTTGTAAGGCTCAATGACAGCCTGCCTCCTTGTAGAGCCTATTATGTGTGAATCACAAAGCATTCTGCAAACCATAACTCAGTTCTTGCAGCTGCCTGGGGTGGGAGCAGATCCCATTAACACTGTTTTACAGATGATCAGGCTGGGGGAGTTTCAATGAGCAGCCTCTCGTTAGGCAATGAGTCAGTGGGAAAGTGGGTGGGTGGCTGGGTGGGGGCTCCTGGAACTTTTGACATGCATCTTGAATGTGATGCATTAATAAAGGTGGGGAATTAATAAATAAATGAGCAAGGTAAATGGAGATCTATTTGAAGAACTGTTTTGCAATGAGCATTAATTGTTCTAATGAATTATTTAAATGGTGTCTTGGCTGAAATGAATCTGAAATTGCAGTATGTTTTTTCCTGGCAGCTCACTGAGGCATAAGATTTTTTAGGCAAACTGACTTTTGAATCTAGCACTGAAGTAGGTGTAAATGGAAGATTGCAAGACTACGACTAGGGCAATTTTTGGTGGCTCCTGATACATGACTTCAGTTACTACAGAGGAAGACATTTAAACTATGCAACAGTAGGAAGTACAGTGGGAGATGCAAAAAATTTCAATCGATTGAGTGTAATATCTAAGTATGCAACAGTGAACAATTAAAAAGTTGGAAGCTGCTTTACACAGAGGTCATTCAGTCAGTCCAACTTCTGTTACTCTTAAAACATTCCACTTAAGAAAGAATCCTATTTGCTAAAAGTACTTGAAGAAGCAGAACTTCACTAAGTAATGTTAGAAATGGTCTGTTAATGACATGTGTACCTCTATCTGCTGCCTGAGAAATGATTCAGTCATTGAGTGAGGTAGATCAGTTATCCAGATTGGGCCTGGGGTCTGCACTTTGATTAGAGCTGCCAGAGGACCAGGCTCTACCTCTTGGTTTTGCCTGTTGAGCCTTTTGATTTTGTTAGTTTACTTGGGTTGGTGGCTCTGGAGAACCGAGTTAAGTTAGCCGAACTCTAAAGAGACTGATGTATAAACAAGAGTGGACATTTAATTCACATTGAAATCCAATTAGCTTATTTGTGCTGGATACTTACTTAGTGAATTGTATTTCTAGTAGGCTAGGCCAACTGGGAAACCAAATTGATACCAGAATTCTACTTGAAGAGTCTAGTTCGAGAGCTGGATAATCTTAATGACATATTCATTATGTGTGAAGGAGATGCATTTGCCCAGTGGACAGTGAGAACATCTGCTTGGCTCATCAGATACCCTGCAGGCCTCTGCCCTTCTGCAAAGATGACATTACCCTTGACATGCTTCCATTAATGGGACTGCAGGTTCTCTAATGATAATTATCATTTGCCTGGGTATTGAGATGTAGAAGACAATCTAGTCTGGGAAAAAAATCCATTTAGAAGCCATCTTTTCAAAAGTTGATTATTTCTGATGATGTATGCATATTTCATTCATTTTTATCTCTTTCATTTCAGATTGATTCTCATTAGCTTCTATTACCATGCCCATCTTCTGATTTATAGCTCCAGATTCTGGGATGGCACTAAATTCAGGACTACAATTCTTCTTTTTTTTTCCCAGTGCAGTATTCAGCTTATTCCATGCCATCTAAAAATCGTATAGCACAAATTTATATTTACATGCATTACATATAAGACCCCTCTTTATTTATTTTTAAAGTATTAAAAAAATTGAAGTATAGTTAGTTTACAATGTTATGTTAATTTCAAACATACAGCAAAGTGATTCAGTTGTATGCATGTATGTATGTATGTATGTATGTATGTATGTATGTATCCTTTTCCATTATAGGTTATTATAAGATATTGACTATAATTCCCTGTGCAATACAGTAGGTCCTTGTTATTTACCTATTTCGGACTACTACTATTCTTTTTTTTTTTTTTTTAACTTTTTTTTAATTGACTTAGAGTCATTTTACAATGTTGTGTCAAATTCCAGTGTAGAGCACAATTTTTCAGTTATACATGAACATACATATATTCAATGTCACATTTTTTTTTTGCTGTGAGCTACCACAAGATCTTGTATATATTTCCCTGTGCTATACAGTATAATCTTGTTTATCTATTCTGCATATGCCTGTCAGTATCTACAAATTTTGAACTCCCAGTCTGTCCCTTCCCACCCTCCTCCCTTGGCAACCACAAGTTTGTATTCTATGTCTATGAGTTTTTATTCATAAATTACATATAACATAATTTCATCCCTCAAATTGCATATTAATCATTCTTTTTAGCTCTTCCTAGCTTTTTGTTGTTGTTGTTTTTCCCTTTGGTGCTCATTTTCTATTTCTTTTTTTTGAAACACTTCGGTTTTTTGGTACCTCTCTTATAATAATATCTAAATCTGAAAGCTTCAGAACCAAAAGTGATTTTTTTATTATGGCTCTCACGGTGGATTTCTGGGCAAAGAAAAAGAATTTGGTGGCTCTGTTGGTATAATGAGGGGAAAAAGGAGACTGAAGTTAAGGGATGAATTGAAAGATGAAATTCAGTATCAGGCCCAGTTGAGTTTTTTCTTGTAGGGTCATGTTATCAACCTTTAGTTCTTTTGTTACTCAGCAAAAGCAATTTCTGGCTTTAGGGTCACCTCATAGTTCAATATCAAAAATAACCATGGTCAGAAAGGCACAGACTAAGAAATGTTCTGTGATTCTTCTAAGAAGACTGGCCCTTTGCCTTAAGCTGTGACCTTCCTGACCTTGGCTAAGTTGTCTGCAGGGAAAGACACATCATCTTAAAACACAAAAGATGTTTGTGTTCAGATTCACCCTGACCCTAAATAAAGAGACACCCAGAAGAAGCCAACTCTTAGAATGTAAAGTTGAGGCAGAAGGTAGAAGGCAGTCTAGCAGTTGGAAACAATTCACCCTTCTCAGCATTACTACTGTTATTGGATATCCTTCCACTATTAATTACACCTTCAGAATTTTCAATCCACAACAAATAGCAAAAAAAAAAAATTCCATCTAAAATATAAGACTGCATAGTCTTTAAAGGGCTGGCTGAGACTGGTAGAGTTCTCAGTTTCCAGTACCTCCTGGGGCTCCCATATGTCTCACTACTCCCTCTGTTGTAGAACTCATATGTTGCCCATAGATTGTGGAGTTTCATAGTGTTTAATGCGAAATAAAATCAGAGGAAAAGATTACTACTGAGAGGCTGAGGCTACTTAAAAGTACTGGGAATTATCTTTAGCCAGATGCATTGCATTTGGGGCACAGACCTGCAGGTAAGTTGATGGTACCCCAAGTCAGAGTCTTATCAGATTGGAGAGTTTTGAGGGAGCTGTTGAGATCATCACATTGGTACTAATTCTTGTAAGAAGCCCCTTCACAGAGGATTCACAGGGGATAATGAGCTGTCTGCCTACTTTGAATATTTCTAATAATATAAGACTTGAAATTTAGATTTTTCTCTGAGGGTCCTCTAAGTCCATGTTAGGGATTTCTGGTTCTGGTATCCTGGCAACTCAGGGAACACAATAATTTTAATCTCATGTTCATATTATATTTTCAGTCCTACATTCTCACCTAGAATTTTGCCACTGCTTCACCAAGAAGTAAAATATACTTTACTTCACCTTCCTTCAGACGTGGGCCTTTGTGATACCTTAAAACAGAGTATGGCCACAGTGATGATGAGTGATTCTGGAGCCTAGGTCAGGAAAAGCAATAAGGCTTCTGCCTAATTCTCGCTTTTGGGGATCTCACTCTTGGAACCAGCCCCTATGTTGGAGAAGCCCTGTGCACGTGAGGGGGCCAGGCATAGGTATCCCGACTGATAGCAGGTCTCCACTGACAGACACATGGACAAATGATACTTCAGGCACCACAGCCCCCAGGTTCCCCCGCCCCTCCGTGCAGCCTGCAGCAGAGAGAAACCAGTCGTGATGTTCTTTGTCCAGATTCCTGAACCACAGAACCCATGGGCATAATAAATGGTTGTTTTGTCTGCTAAATTTTAGGGTAATTTATTACAAAGTAACAAGTAATTGATGGGGAGAAGATGGAATGGGGCTTTTGGATTATATACGTATGTGTGAGTGGGGTGTTGTTAAATGGTGACTTTCTCTGAATTAAAATGAGTTAAACTTTAAAAAATATTTACTAAACCACTTTAAATATTTATTACTTATGAAGAAGAATACGCAAATGAATATATGTATATATAAAAATGGCTGGGACATTAAACACAGCTAGAATGTAAGCAGATTTTTAAATTTTTTCCAAGTAATGTTAGTCACGCTGATTTGTTTCCTTTACCTAGGCTAGTCCTAAGAGTTGATGCCCCAAACACTAAAAGGTTGAAAGATGGGACACCAGAAGTTGACACATTGTAACTGACTATACTTCAAAAAATGTATTATTTAGGTATCTATTAAACCAACTTATTAAACCATAAACCACTTAAATATTTATTAAACCATTGCCATGATTTTTATCCTGATACTTTTTGCCATAATTTCGTGTTAAATTCATTATTCAACTAATACTTTTATTTATATTAATTCCCTTTTTAAACCAAAAAAAAACTTGCTTAAGCTTCATCCTATGTAACAATGCCCATAAATTATGGCTTGTATAACCTAGACATATTTTATTAATACATTTAAAAATAGATACATGACTACTAAAACTAAAAAGTTTTTGACCACTTACTGCCTAAAATTATCTCCCATCGCGTAGTTAGCGTACATCTCATGTTGAAAAAAATATCCTTCATGTTGGAAAACAACTGTGACATCAAATTGACAGTGAGATCTTTCAGTCTTTTAGTGTTTGGGGTATCAACTCTTAGGACTAGCCTAGGTAGAGGAACCAAACCAGCATGATTGACATTATTTGGAAGAAATTTAAAAATCTGCTTGCATTCTAGCTGTGTTTAAGGACTGTCTTATTTGGTCATTTCAGAAATTGCTTTAAAAATGCAAATATTCCTTGTTTGATGCTCAGTTTGTGTACAAGACATTTCTTTGGCTTGTATGGATAGAGGCATGTACGTACCTTGGAGGATTTGAACAAGGGGTTCGAAGGACTACTTTCCTTAACTCTTTCAAATGGAAAGTGTTTGGAATCTGGTGTCTTACTCGGAGTTCACTAAAAGCAGAACTCCTGACAGTTTGGGAATTTTATTTCAGGGAAGGCAACAAAGGAGAAGTGACATGAAGGAGAGGGGAAGAGGGGAAGGCCACCCCAGAGGCTTAACTGAGTCAGCCTCCATCACAAGCACCTCGTGCACGGTTCCACAGGACTTTGTGAAATTGTTTCTACCAAAGCGGGAAGCACTCATTCATGGCTTTGCACTTCCCATTGCTCAAGCGAGGCCCCATTTCTGGGCAGTGAATATAGGAAAGCAGAGTCAGTTATTGTGGATGTCCCTTGCTGTGGCGTCAGAGAAAACCTAGAACAGGAAGTAAGAAGGAAGGTGACTGGCCCCCAAATGAAGGAAGCAGTGTCTGGATGCCCCACCATGAAGCTGGCGTAAGCCTGTGCAAAGAGGAGGCAGTAAGAGACAGGATGAGGCAATTGTGAACTAGTGCACAAGCATGTCTGATACACTTGGCAAAGACGCTCCCTCTCTGAGATTCAGTTTCTCATCAGTCAGATGAGAGAATTCGGTTTAAGGACTTTAAGATCCAGTTCTGACAGTCTAATCACTAACCTGAGATAGTGCCGGTCTAATGCTCCACTCCAAACCCCCCAGAGAGGCGGGCCAGACCAAGAAGGCTTGTGTTCTGAAAGGGCACAAGCACAGATCAGCTAGGTGATGCGAAGACAAGACTTCCCGTCTCCTACACAGCTCCCAGCATCCTTACCCTGCTGGGTACCAAGTAAGCCCTGAATAATTCTGAATCAAGGAAGGGTCATACATCTTGAGTGACTTGGGGCCTTCTCTCTCAGGCCCCGTACATAAACGTTACTCATGTCTGCTCACAAGTGGGTTCAAGTCTAATTACTTGAAAGACCGGAGCACATGCCAGCCACACCTGGGATGTCCTGCGGGAGAGTTTGTGGTGTTTCCAAAACTTGGGATTCTGCTCACCTTTATTGACAGCACGCTAATTTGGATCCTCAATTAAGGTTCCCATGAAAAAATATGTGAATTTGAAAACAGGCACCAGGAAAAAGAGAATGGTGGTTCAGATGAGGATTTTTCCATCTTGACATTCTCCTCGGGGGGTTTCTTTTCCTACAGGTCCTGGAGCTGGTGATCGCTGTATCAAGTCCTGAAAGTAGCAACCATTTTGCTGGTCTTTGTTGCTTCTTTTCCCTTCTGCTTTCTGCCCTGTAGTGCCCTCTAGCCCCAAAGAGTCGAACCTCCTTATGATGGATGCTTTTGGAAAAGAGCTTGGAAAATGAATTTCAGTTCGGTTTTGTGGGGCAAATCACTCCGCCATTGGGGGTTTATCGTGTCTTGGTTAATAAGGATTCTGGAGATTCAGCCCAGAGGTCTGTGTGGGGAAAAAGACGGCAGAACAATTCAGCCAAGATACATTTAATTTTTAAAGCAGCCGTTATGTTCTGTACTTATGTGTTTGAATTCCCTTTTTCTATTTTTTGAGAGATAATGAATAGCTTCCATTTGAGAGTCTGAGCATCCTGAAAAAGGGCAGAATGACAAAAATCTCATTTGATGTTTATTAATTTTTCAGGGAGTTCGCTCTTCCTGCATTGGATGAGACGAAGTGATTTTTTTTTTGAACCGGCGTTGGTCAACAATTATTACCAACTTGGTGATAAAAAGTATCCTTCCCGCATCTCAAACCTTCGGCCTCCCACGCACGCTTAATTCCTTTTACTCTCAAACACTTGGCCTTGTAAGTGATTTCTGTGATTCAGTTTCGAGTGAATGAACTGCTCATTTCCAGTCTGCGGTAATTATTGCATAAGGCTCAGATTGTTCTATAGAAACTAGGGCCAATTACCCATCAAAGGATGGAGATAATGCTCAGTACTTCTCTAATCTCTCCTTGTCTGTCCTCATCACTCCCACCTCTCACTTCACGCCCTGCAGACACGAGAATAATCTTCACACACCTTTTCGCTGAGTTGAAGTCTCCTATCGCAGATATCTACGTCCTGATAGCCGCTGGCAGTGTAATTTTTCCTCACATTCCAATGAAAGGATGATTTATTGATTTCATTTAACCACATAAGAGACTTAGGATTGTGTAGAGTTTCTTCAAGCTTCACATGGCTGTCAGTGAGTGATTATTTACTTTTGCATCTTACAGTCGATCCAAATGAAGAGTCTAGGTGTTTGCTCTTAAGTATGGAATGTCCAAGAGTATTAAGCAGCTTTCCTAACTCTACATTGGATAGTTTAAGACACCAGTCTTTTCTGTTTCCCAGAAAGCCAGCCATTTTGCAGGTGCTAAACAGAAAGCACTCTGTTGAGTAGATTCCTTAGATTTAATTGCTCAGAGAATCTATTGATTTTGCTTAGTTCGTGGCTGGAAGAAAACTACAAAATCTCATCTTAAAGTGAGTTCAAAGTTTGTGAATCCTGTTTTTTCTCAGAAAGGTCTTGCCACCCAGATCTGAAAAATCAATCCACTTCTCTGTTGTTTGCTAAGAATTAACTGTGTGCGTCGCCATTGTAAGTAATTTTAATTTCAAATTGTAGCTCCAAGCTGTTGAAGGCTCTCTGTCTCTTCCTGCTTTGTTGTAGGGACCTTGCATTTTATTCTAGTGAAGTAAAAATTGTCAAAGGAATATGGGATGAAAAAGCACATGAAGTGTAAAGGCAGCGGCCCTTGTAACTTCCTATTTTAAACTTTCATTTATTTTTATTGTTGTTACTTGATGGAGCTGGAATAGAAATAAAGACTGCTGCCTTTGCAGTGTCATCAATGGAACATTGATTGATTGATTTTTTTTTTAAAATAAATTTTTGCTTGAACTTTAATGAGGGCATCTCACCATGTTTAAATATTCCCAGCGCAGGTCGACAGCTCATGACAGTTTTATTTGCATCTCAGTTTACTCAAATATAAGCTGCATGACCTTGGCTAGCCATTCAGACTCGCTGAACTTCAGTTTCTTCATGTGACATGATACCTAGTCCAGAGGGTTGCTGGAAGCATTCAGTTGTGATGGTGTATGTAAAGCCTCTAACTCAAAGCCTGGAAGAGGCTCAACGAATGTTCACTTTCTTTCCTTTCGAAGCAGATGAAAGACATTTTCTAGAATTTTTTGTTTGTAACTTTTAAATTTCAGTGGAAAAGAGGAATCAAGGCAGAATAATGATCTATAAAAATCTCTGCTATTCCAGAAATACGGCAGTGGGCACTGAAAACTCCTCCCGGGTCACTGCTACTGACTTCGCCCTTTCACTTTGGTCGCTTGTCATTCACATGCTGAGGTCCTTCTTCACAGCAGCCTATGAATCCATGGCTCCTGGAAGCCTGTAAACTGCTCATTCATTTTCAAACAAGCAAGCCAGCCCTGGGGACCAGGGACTCTGCCCTTCAAACACCAGCTGGGACATTCCCCACGGTGGGAAGTGCAGAGTCACAACATTGCGGAAAGTAGTCATCTCGTTAATTTTTCTCCATACCTGAGAACACGCTGCGAGTCACCGAGGGAGAGGCGGTCTGATCCCTGGGAATCTCAATACTGCCCACAGCACAGCGTCATCTTGTGGGGCATGTTATTAGCCTCCAATTAGAGCCGTGGGGAGCTCCCAACATGGCTTCAATGGAATGAATAGAGATGAATGAAGCATTTTACAAAAGGACCTCTGCTGAGTTCCAACATCAAGCTGTTTGCTTTGTGGATGTTTAAAATGTAGTCTACTGTAGCCCTCAAATATACGGAAATCCATTTTTGTCTATTTATTTTTAACCCCCGCGTAAGCTAGTTTATGAGATGAGTCAGATCTTATAGCTGTTTTG
Organism: Camelus dromedarius; assembly: GCF_036321535.1. NCBI lineage: Eukaryota > Metazoa > Chordata > Mammalia > Artiodactyla > Camelidae > Camelus > Camelus dromedarius. The sequence goes on along the minus strand of NC_087437.1, from coordinate 110,455,315 downwards.
ATGTAGAAATATCACCGACCACTCAAGCTTTGTTGAAGTGAATTATTTTGCTGCAACTGAAATGGTTGTGTACGGGAGGATCGAAAGGATTCGCCATTCTGGTGTTCAGAATTGACTATATCGTAGTGAGATGAAGAAAAGGAGAATGATATCCTTCTATGGTTTCCCCGAGAATAAAAAGAATAATTAAATTTTACAGCACCCTGTTTACACATCCATTCATTGTGAAATATTGGTTAAGGGCCTGTTTCCTCCCACCCTCTCCTCCCCTTATCCTTGATGGAGACAGTGACGTAGACGGGCCTTGGTTTGTCTATGATAAAAGTGCATCCTCTCTATAAGTATTTGTGTGAAAATAGAAGTCTTTTGAATATACTGAGCATCTTGGGAGAAAGGCACTGTACCCTTTCAAATTAGCATTATAATAATTTTAAAAATTAACCAAGCCTGTTCCACTGGCATATTGATGAGTCATTCTTATCCACTGTTCCCAGATTAAAAATTTTAAGAATAAAGCTCATTCAGTTTATTTAGAAAGAGACTTGGCTACAAGTGCCGTCCCACCTAATCAGCTTCCAATTCACTTTGCTGCTTGAACATAAAGGGTGAGTCCCACTGCCCTTTGACATTCCTGGGAGAATCTTGCTCCGATCACCTGATTGATTTTTCTAAGCCAGACTGTACTCTGGATATGTCTTTGTGCCCTTTTCCCTGACAGGTGTTGTCATTGTCATCTTGAAGCATGTTGAAGGAAGTTCCTTGTCCATTAGAAGCCCCGTTAGATATGGAAGAGTGATTGATTAAGTTACACCTAAAACATACTAAGTACCGACAAAACCCACACAGGGTGTGGGTGTGTAATTAGTCCTGGTCAGAAGGGAGAGATGGTAGGAAGGGGGCATGTTTGACGTTACTGTCAGATTGACACTCATTGTATCCAAGCAAGATGAATGAGAGATGAATTGTGGGCTCTGATGACCAATAGCTTTGAAGCTGTCAACCAACCTTCTTCATCCTGGGACTAAGTACAGTATGGAAGCCTTATGATTTAGTTACCAAACTACTAAACTTCCTTTATGAGGTTGAAGTCTTCTCAAGAGGCAATTAACCTGGAGAGTCACAAGATGTTCTAAGGCAAGCTGGTCTGAGCCAAAGAAGCCAGGAGGACCAGGGTGGGAGCCCCACCCACCAGCAAGGGTATATAAAGACTCAGGAGCCTGAGGTGGCATTCGCAATCCAGGAGCTAGCTTCAGCGAGTTACCCACATCTGTCTGTCTGGCAACATGTCCTACAACTGCTCCACAAGGAATTGCTCTTCCAGGCTGATTGGGGGACAATACACTGTCCCCGTGACCCCTGTTGTCACAGCTTCTACCCAGGATGCTGACTGCCTGAGTGGCATCCATTTGCCCAGCTCCTTCCAAACTGGCTCCTGGCTCCTGGACCACTGTCAGGAGATCTGCTGTGAGCCCACTGTTTGCCAGCCAACGTGTTACCAGCAAACTTCTTGTGTTTCCAGCCCTGTCCAGGTGACCTGCTCTCGACAAACCAACTGTGTCTCTAATCCCTGCTCAACTGCCTACAGCCGGCCGCTCTCCTTTGTCTCCAGTGGCTGTCGGCCCCTGGGCGGCATCTCTACTGTGTGCCAACCAGTGAGAAGCGTCTCCACTGTCTGCCGGCCAGTGGGAGGAGTCTCCACCATCTGCCAGCCAGCCTGCGGGGTCTCCAGGACGTACCAGCAATCTTGCGTGTCCAGCTGCCGAAGAACTTGCTAAGTGTGCAGGAGCCAGTGAGCGAATCAAGCCTCTATGACCTGTCAGCTGTGTTTCCAGGATCTTCCAACATGCTGTCTGTCCCTGAAGAATTCTTCATTGCTGACTGCTATTCTAACTGCCTGATTGCTGGCTGCCAGCCCTGAATAAGCTGCCTTTGGCCATCTAAGAGTTTCCTGGCCAGCACCAATCTTATTTTAAGGGTTTGATCACCGGTGGCACGTATACCTCTGGATGTTTCCAGAAATTTACCACCCACGCGCAAGTCTCTAATGGTTTTGGCACGTCTTGACCTTTCTGCTTTGTCTGGCTTCTGGCTTCTGTTTTTGTGCCTCTGAAAAAGGGAACTTGTCTCACTCTGTGTTTCTCAATAAACCTTCATTGCTTGGCATTGCAAATGTGTGTCTCAATAGAGTTCTTTATTTGTAAGAATTTTTGCTATCTATAAATCATCCTTTGCTGATCAGGGTCTGATATTTTATTTTCTGAGCATGGAGTATGGGTTCAGTCATGGTGTTTTATTACAAGCAAGGGATCATCTTATATTTTATCTGGTTAGAGAGTCTTTAAACCTGTAGTCAAGTGGAGTGGCTAGTCCTCTACTTTTCCCCCATTTTTTTATGGGCTTACAGAATAATGACCATGTAAGACAAAAAAAAAGTTATCTGAGAAACCAAGTTGTTTGGGGAATTGTACAGTGTACGAGGCAGTGGATTCAGTTAGAGAGGTTCAGAGTCTTACTTCATCAGAGGACCACAGTGGAAAACTTTGCAGAGGTTCCCTCCGTGATCAGATGAGATGCAGGGAGAAGGAGGAAGGATGGGGAAGTGGTTTCCAGGCCCTGAGATTCGTGGCATCCGAAGGGGTGGCTGTAGCTTTATATTTCCCTCACTTGCTCCTGCCAATTGGTAGACCCCCAGATATGTTCAGAGTAAACCAAAGTTCCGTGTTTTAGTCAATCTGGGCAGAAGAGACTTAAAAACAAATTTCAAACACATGTTGGTTAATTTTAATACCTAGGGCCTTATTTCATGCTTGCTTTCCCCTGTAACACAGGTAAAACAAGCCATCTGGACTGGTGGTCGAAATGCTAACACCTTTTGCCTGTTTTTTTTTTTTTTTTTTTTAGAAAATGAGAACTGACTGCCAATTGGTGTCCTTTTTCCCTCATTCAGTTATGACCAGAAACAAACCTCTGTGTTTCCTTTTCATAGTTGCTCAAGGGGAAACAGAAAAGGAAGTTTTTTTTGTTTGTTTTTTCACAGAAAGCGGAGACACAGGTAGTGTGCTTGCCAGGAGCAATGGGAGCTTTTTCTCATAACAGAGGTGCTTAGTGCCTTGTGAAGAATCCGATCATGGATTTTTGTCAGCACAGAATGGTTTTCTTATTTCACTAATGGTTTTTCAGAGAGGCAAAATGTATGGATAATTTCTGGACAGGAAACTTTCATTTCTCCCTATTCTTGACTCAACTCTTGGAATAAATGATCCCTCTAATCAAAGAAATGTTAGCATGTATGACTCACAGTAATGTCTCATTAAGGCAACTCATGGCTTCTATTATACATCCGTTTCATAGCTCTTCTTTTTAAAAATAATATGCTGGCTTTCAAAAATGCCCTGGTTTATTCTACAACATAAATCACGAGAGGACCCCTAGATGGCCCCTTCAAACCTGGTGTTTACATGACTCTTATAACTGTTTATTTCAGTTACTTCACATACGATTTAGAAAATAGAAAGTTTCTCAGAGGCTGACAAATCACTAATTTTTTTGTATTCTTTAGCTTTCTAGGTTTCAGTAAAAAATGATAAGAACAGAGATACCTTCTCTTTCTTTCTATTTAGATGGCTAATCTTCTCTGATGTATGAGATCGAAGCAATGGTAATATGTAATAACGCAGGTTTTTATGGGCTGATATGAGCAAAGCCTTTGCTGGGGCTATTTACTGTGATGGTGGGAACACCCAAGGATGCTGTAGCTCTCCTGCCGAGCTACTTCCGTGCTCTTATGGCTGTTTGGGGAAACATCTCTTTTGTTATTAGAGCGATTCTGTTTGTACTTGAGCTTTGAAACTTTTCTCCATTCTTTGCTTTATTTCATAATACATTGTAAAGTTTCAAAGTTTGTCTTTGAAGACAGTCTTTTAAAAGATAGGAGAATGATGATTTATTTCTCTTCTTGGTCTAGGACCTAGAAATCATCTTGTATGTAAGCTATTGTGGGGAAGCAGTTTAAGGGAGTTTGGTTCAAATCCTGGTTTCTGCCCCTTGGCTACAGCTCTGTTAAGCTCCCTAAACCTTAGCTCATCTGTAAAACAAAGATAATAATAGCATCTTATACCTTGTTTTCAGGAATAAACCCAGATAACATGTGTGCATCCCAGGTACCAGCTGAGGCACCCTGTCATTTGATAACAAAGCAGAATTGGCTTTCTCCAGTTCCCTTCCCTCTCTGGTGGAGGTCCTGGCTACTCTCAGGACCACTGAGGAATCTGAGAGGGGAGAGGTTGGAGGATGGTGACTTTCCAAATCTTTCTTGGTTTGGAATTTTTACTTTAGAAGAATTAGTTCCTTTTACAGGTCTTCTTCCTATTCTCTACTCTGTTTCTGTTCAGACTATAATGATTCAGACATAGTAGCACTATTTCTTTCTCTTGATTTCCACAAAGTCCACTTACACAGGCATTTGTGTATTTAACAGACTTTACTGAAAATCTGGGTACAAGAGTGACATTTATATTCTAGTGATGAAAACAACTTTAAAGTAAATTTTGTTTTATTTTTCCCATCCTTATATTTTTTATATTAAAATATTTTTTCATCTTTTTATTGAAGTATCATCAGTTTACAGCATTGTGCCAGTTTCTGGTGCAGAGCATGTTTCAGTCATGCACATACATACATATATTTGTTTTCATATTCTTTTTCATTATAAGTTACTACAAGGTATTGAATATAGTTCCTTCTGTTATACAGTATAAACTTGTTTTTTATCTATTTTACATATAGTAGTTAGTATCTGGAGGAAATCTCAAACTCCCAATTTATCCCTGCCCACCCCCTTTCCCCACCCCATAACCATAAGTTTGTTTTCTATGTCTGTGAGTCTGTTTCTATTTTGTAAATAAGTTCATTTGTGTTTTTTTAAGGCACCACATATAAGTGATGTCATATGGTGTTTTTTCTTTCTTTTTCTGGCTTAGTTCACTTAGAATGACAATCTCCAGTTCCATTCATGCTACTGCAAATGACATTATCTTATTCTTTTTTATGGCTGAGTAGTATTCCATTGTAGAAATATACCACAACTTCTTTATCCAGTCATCATTTAGGTTGTTTCCATGTCTTGGCTATAGCAACACTATTCACAATAAAGTAAATTTTAGACACAAAGAAGGCCATTGTCTCTGGGACATTATCATATTCAGCTCAAAACCAAATTTCTCCCTCCTTCCCATCCTTCCTTCCATTCTTCCTTCCTCCCTCCCTTCCACCCACAAACACTAGAGGACTGGTAATGTTCTAGTTTGTATGCCAGGTGCTGGCTATGTGGTTTACTCCTGCTGTCATGGAGCTCTAACTTAGTTATGTAGCACAAAATATCTTCTAGACCTTGTATATTTTCTTCTATATCTTCTATTAGGGATTCCACGTGATTTGCCTTTTTCTTACAAATGCTCATTAAGTGCTTACCAAGGTGTTATGTCCCCTAAGTTCTCTGAAAAAGGTAGATTTTTCTTATATGATGCTTATTTATAATACAACTATGATAAAAGCTGAAAATATAACCAACCTCTGGGATATTGTCTTTAAATCTGGCAGATAGAAAGCTTGTGAGACTCAATAGAATGTACTGTTAATGACTGAATGGTGGAAATGAATGATGGACACATTGGGTTACAGACCCAGACCAGTGCCCTCTAAAACTGCATTCTGCCTTCAGAGAAGGTGGGCTCTGCACTTTGAACTTAGCCTTGGTAAATATCTGCTTCGTCTCTTTATATTTTTAGTAAGCTACAGTTCATGCTTCAGAATTTATAAATGGCCCAATATCTGTAGGACTTTGTGTTAGCTTTTGTGAATCTGAGGTCTTTTTTGACTAAGATCTCTAGATCCAACTTCTTTCATATACTTCCTTTTCCTCTATTTCACTGCTTACTGGGCATTTCCAGAAAGATGTCTTATAATAAAATTCAAAGAAATTTTCAGAATTCAAATGAGCCATAGTATAATACATTAATCAGGGATAAGATTTGTACTCCACATTTGAGATTATAAAACAATTAAGATTAAGGACCAGCTCCCATTAGCACAGGCAAGAACCTGTTATAAGCAAACATATTTGCTTTGTGTAAGTCATTCTATGCTTTACTATAAAAATGGATGATAGAAGTGACAATCTAGTGTAAAAATTGTGCTAATGATAGGCTAGTACCTATAAAAAAGACAGGTGATTACTCTGGAGCAGAGTTGGGTGTGGTCAAGGGCAAGATTTGTTTAGATATGTGTAAGTTTCATAGCCATATGCTTACAACTATAATTTATTTCTAGATAAATTTATTTCGGAATTTATTATTGGAATTCCTACATTAAAAAGTGACTCTATCATTTTGGGCCTGAAAGTCAAACCCCCTGCACTACCTTTTCCCTCCATTTAAGCATTTTAATGCAACTCTTCTTAGGAACACATCAGTTGCATAATGGCAGAGAAGACTGTTTTACTAAGACGAAATACTCTTTTGCCAAAGCTTCTAATCATACTGATTTTTACCTCTTGATTAATGCTGCTACCATCTTCCAAGTCACCTGGGATTGAAATTCTGTCATCATTTTTTTTACTTCTCTTCCCCCTAACTTCACACATTTAATTCCTTCTACCATAACAATTCTGTCTTTCTCTTAGCATTTTCTCTAGCCTTACCTTCTATGGGAACTCATTGCCTTATACTAGAGCATTGCAATTAGCTTGTAAGTGAGCTAAGTGTCTTCCTTTTATGCATAGCACTCCCAGATCTATTGTTTTTCACCTCCTAGGGCTGCTGTAACTAAGGATCACAAACTGGGTGGCTTAAATAACAGAAATTTAATGTCCCAAAGTTCTGAAGGCTGCAGTCTGAGATCAAGGTGTTACTGAGATCTGTTCCTTCTGAGGACTCTGAGGGAGAAACTGTTCCATGACTCACCCAGAACTTCGGGTGGTTTGCTGACAATTTGGGGCATTCCTTGGCTTGTAGAAGCATCGCTCTGACCTCTGCCTTCATCTTTACATGACATTCTCCCTGTGTGTGTGCTCATGTCTGTGTCCAAATTTCCCCTTTTTATAAAGACACCAGTCATATTGAACTAGTGACATACCTTACTCAGGTATGATCTCATCTTTACAAATTCTACCTGCAAAAAACTTATTTCCAAACAATGTCACAATATGAAATACTGGGGTTAGAACTTCAACATATGAATTCTAGGGAGGCACAATCCAACCCATAACACTAAAGCCACAAATCTGATAATGTCAGTTTTCCACTCAGAAATGTCAAGACACATTCATTACCTGATGAATGCTATTGAGACTTCTTGGCCTGGTACTCACAGTTCCCAGAAGATTATTATTAAATGCATGTTCAGTAAATATAAGGAGAAGATAATTTTTGAGTTTTTAGATTCTTATTTATTTCTATAATTCAAACTGTAATTAATAATTGAGGTACTATATTTAGCCAGGTTCTCCAGAGAAATAGAATCAATAAGGTGTGTGTGTGTGTGTGTGTGTGTGTGTGTGTGTGTGTGTGTAGAGTTAGACAGACACAGAGAGAGAGAGGGATTGTTTTATTATAAGGAATTGTCTCATGGGTTTGCAGAGACTGGTAAGTCCAAAATTTGCAAGGTGGACCATCAGGCTGGATATAGAGGGAGAGTAGGTGCTACAGCTCAAGTCCAAGGGCTCTCTGTTGGCAGAATTCCCTCTAGCTTAGGGGAGGTCCATCTTTCATTCTAATCAGCCTTCAACTGATTGGGTGACCCACTCATGCTATGGAGAGTAATCTGCTTTGCTCAAGGTACACCAATTTAAATGTTAATCTCATCCAAAACACCCTCACAGAAGCATCCAGAATAATGTGACCAAATATCTGGGCACACTGGTCCAGCCAAGTTGATACATAAACTTAATCACATCACATGCATCTTAAAATCTTTTGGAAGAAATAGATGAGGGTATTAATCCTAAAGAAAAGAAATCATTTTTCTTTTTTTCCAGTTTTATTATGTAGAATTATTACAGTTTGATTGTGCACATACACATTATATTGCATGTAAATACATATAAACAGTATACTGTACTTTTTTTAGTTTTCATATATGTAATAATTATTGTTTCTAAGAATAGATTAGATCTTAAGCTTTTTAAACTTACATAGTTATCAAAGGTATAAAGCCAACCACAAAATAGGAATCAACAGAATGTGGTAATCCAATCATAAAGGACAGTCAAATGCGCTTACACATATTTAAGAAATCAAAATAATAATTAGCTCATTTGTGCCATTATTATTGTTATTATTTTTTAGATTCTTCATATAAATGATGTCGTATGGCATTTTTCTTTCTCTTTCTGGCCCACTTCAGTTTGAATGACGGTGTTCAGATCCATCCATATTGCTGCAAACGGCATTATTGTATACTTTTTTATGGCTGATAGTGTTCCATTGTATATATGTGCCATATCTTTATCCAGTCATCTGTTGATGAACATTTGGGTTGTTTCCATGTCTTGGCTATCATAAATAGTGCTGCTATGAGCATTGGGGTACATGTATCTTTCTGAATTTTATTTTTCTCTGAATATATGCCCAGGACTGGGAAGAAATCATTTTTCAAAAAAGATTGTAGTGATTTTCTCATAGAAAAGTTGTAACCAAACTGTTTTGGATTTTTTGTAAAGGTAGGTATGGAAACATCCTACATTTTACGGATTTGGGGAGCTTAACTGGGCTAATTGCAAGGGCAAGTCTGTTTGTTCATTGCTGTATTTTCCCAGAATTCTTCTTTTGTCGAAGGCAGGCTTGGTGAACAGGTATAGCCATTGTCTATGTTACTATATATTTTTTACTGATCATATTCATTCAACTACACATTTATGAAAAGGTAAAAGGTTGCTGAGGACCAGAAATCACATTAAGAAATAATGTGTTTCATAATCCGTGCATCCTTCTGTTTTCCATAGAGGATGAAATGTGGAAATAAAACTCACTATTATAAAGTGAAGAAACTTTATCTTAAAACTTACTCCCTGGGTAAAAGTTACAGTTATAAATCCCAGGATTCAAATTTTCAAATTGATTTGATTAAAATAAGGAAGTAACTCAATTTTTCTGGTAGCTCTTGCCAAGATATTAACTCATTGACTCTTCCCACATGTCAGCATATAATTCTGGAAAATTTCTTTTGTAAGGAAAAGCCTGAAAATGTTCTGAAAAGCATATGTAATGCTCTTCTGGAAATCAGAAATTTGGAATAGAGGCAGCACTGTTTTGGAAAAATCACAAGACTTGGAGCTGGGTCTAGTGATGGATTCCATTCTACCATATTGACAGAAAGTTATGCTGTTTGATCTCTCAGAGGCTCTGTTCTTCATGTGTAAAATGGGTATAGTAATGCTGACTTCAAATGTTAACTAAGGTAATGCTCATTGCTGTAAAGATAAACTGCATAGTTTATAAACAGCTTAACACAGTAGGAGTTTATTTCCTGCTTAGATCTAGTCTTGAGTGGGTGTCACTGAGTGATGGGTGGCTCTTCTCCAGCAGATGATTTGGAAACAGAAACTTTCTATCCTGTACCTTTTTTTGTGTGTGTTTTATTTTTTGTTTTTTAAATTTTTATTTATTTTTAATTGAAGTATAGTCAGTTTACAATGTTGTATTAATTTCCGGTGTACAGCATAGTGTCCTGCACCTTTTCTAGCTTTAACACAAGGCTTCTAATGTGGCTACAGAAGGGCAAGGAGTGTGGGGATCACATGAGGGGAGGGTTTTGGAGCCTGCCTTGAAAGTCGCACACATTGTTTCTGCCCCCATTTCATTGGCAAGTTTCCAGTCATATGGCTTCACTTAAATGCAAAGCATTGGTTCACATATTGTAGATGCAGGCAAAGGAGGAAGAGAAAATGAGTCTGGTGAACAGCAAGCTTGTATCTGCAATGATTCATAATGTGGTTTTAAGAACGAAAGAACATACTGCAAAAGTTTGACTCATAGTGGGCACTCTGAACGTGGTGGATGAATCTGAATGAGATTTCTAGTTCTGTCTGTTCACCAAGTAGCCCTGTTTTATTCCATTTGGGCACTAAACTGACATATTCAGGGGTTACTCACAGCATTTAAGGATCTATCTTTCTAGGAGGAGTTATTTTTCAAACTGAAAGGAAAATACTTCTGGAAAGTTGAGATGTAAATGATTCTGGTGATGCCTACAAAGACTGAGAATAATTTAGATATTTGTAACTTGAAGTAAAATGGGAATTGATCAGGCAACATCTCCATAATTGAACCATAGGCACATAATGTTATATTTCCATCTAGTAAGGGTAAGCCACACAGTATCATCTTAATGATGAAATCCTCCATTCTGACCTCTATTTTTCATTGTGTAGCAATATCTTTTGTAAGATATTGGTGCTGGAAGAGACTTTAGAGATTAATTTATACAACGATCTGATTTAAAGGATGAGGAAATAGAACAGGGGTGATTTGTTTGCCCAATAAACATAGTCAGTGATGGAACCACTAAATGGTGTCTGAGTGCTGTTTCTATAAATATGCAGCAGCACTATTCAGATACGGTGGCTCCTTATCCGTTCTCATTTCTTGATGAGTTATTTTGCACTTAGTCTGTCCTGGAGCATCACACGCTATGTCAACCACTGTTAGACTCTATACTCTTTGATAAGGGCCCCATACATCTTCCTCATTCAGTAAAAAATGATTCATAGTTTACCTGAAATTCAAATGTAACTGGGAGTCATTTATTTCTATTTGTTTGTTATGGCAATCCTATGCTGGGTGCACTTAGGCAACTGCTCTTTACTCTAGAGGACTTAGCCAGCCATCTAACCACAGAGAACTAGCCAGCTCCTCCTGATGTCTGTCCTGTCCTGGATGCATGTGCCCCCCCCCCCCAGTCCTCAGGGGCACGTGATGGTGCAGTGAGGTTAAGCTGGCACACAGCTCATCACCTGCAAATGGGTAGGCTCTTCTAGTGGGAGATGCCGTATCTCACAATCAGTCTCTAGTTCTCTTTATCACCTTAGGATATCTTCCCTACTCTCATCCTCTGCTGTGTCTACTACTGTTAGCCTTGGTCTTTTAAAATAAATTTTTTTTTTACTATAAATATGTCCCTGTTGAGACAAGTATTGGGGACAAACTTATACTAAAAATGTGTTGTTTACCTTTTAAATTCAAATGTAACTGAGATTCTGTATTTTATCTGTGAAGTTCTGCAGAAATCTAGTTTGGTGCTATATTAATTTTGGAATGGAGAGGAGGAGTTCAATAGGGTAGATGTTTGAGAAGTTCAAATCCAATTCATTTTTACATGATTTGTGTCCTCCTCTCAGATTTAAAAAAATTGAAGTATAGTTCATTTACAATATTGTGTTAGTTTCGATTATACAGAATCACTATCCTCTCAGATTTTTAATATTGCTATTATATTAATAATTGCTGTGAATCTCTGCTAGAGAGATATAGTATTCAAATGTTTCTCTCTCTCTCTCTCTTTAACCATGGTACCCTTTTACCTTGGAGCACATAGTGGGACTAGCATTCTGTGAAAAGCATTCTGGAGAACACTGAGGAAGAGCTGTGCTAGCTGACCCAGAGAAACCAGCATTCAAGATGGATTCCACTCTCTCTCTAAGTAAGATAAGAATGAGAAGGCCAAGACAGTTCCATGAATATTAAGAAAAATAGAAATATCCATATGACATGCATGAGAACAAGAGCAGCACAATTCTGATGGATCATGGAATTGTTTCATCTTCTGTGTTCTGTAGTATGAAAGTTCAGACAGGCTGGCTGACCCAATTCTTCTCCGATTGAAGGTTAAGTCTGCCAGCTCCCAGTGTACCATATGTACTGCAAAACTAACATGTCTAGGCCATGTTTTATATGAGTGGCTCTCAACAAAATTATTTGAGGCTGCCCATATCTCTGGTGAAATAGTAATTGAAAAGGCAAACTACACTTACTAGTGAATAGTGCTGACTGAGCTGTGTAATATTTCCATGGGTGGTTTGGGCCTTTCAAAGTGAGTTGTGACATTTGAAGGCCAAATAAACCCACTGCAAAACAGACAAAAACCTTTGGCATTTTAGAATAGTTTTCTGATTTTTCTTTTTCTCCCTAGAGAACTTGTTTCTGTGTAGCACCTATCAAGCGAGTGATTTTTCAAAGCTGCTGACTGGACTCTTCAAGGGCATTGGAAAGATTGGTGGTTTAGAATTATGATTAGATTCTCCTTCTATTCTTTTCTTTCTTTTGTTATAATTTGATGGCTTTCCTTGCTCATTGTATCACCCAATTTTGCATATCACCCAGAGAAGAAATGCATATGATGGCCTCAGGTGACATCATATTGAAAAGGGCGTTTCTGGTAACTCTTGCAGGGTAATTTACACATTTAAAATCAGGGGACATTGAAACAAGTGGTGTTGGGTGGGGTAGAGTGAAGGGAGAAAAAAGGAGGGTAGCTCCCCATAGATTAAGCTGTAAGGCCCAAATTGTGGAGATATGAATGCTTATGATGAGTTCAAAAAAAACAGTGAGTTCCAGTGTGGCTCCAAAAATTATTATTAAGGTTAGGCATGGAACACAAAGCGTGACTCAGTAATCCCTTTCTTGAGTATCTCGAATATCAGGTGACGAGCTTAGCCTTTTAGGGTGAGTAAGAAGGAGCCCTGAAATTGTGTAAGAATTCTCTTTACCTGATAACCAGAGAAACCTGCGATGATAAATGCTTGAGGTGAGCTCAAAAGTAACTGGTGCTCAAAGGTGACTTTCAAGTTTCTATTTTGGAAGATCAGTGGATAGTGATGTCCTTACCCATGAGAGGGCATACAGTAGAAGGATAAATGAGGTGGACCACAGATAATAATTTTCCTTTAGAGACTACTGCATTTGAGACATCTGCAGAACATCAGGTGGGTGTGATCCCATAGCAATTGAATCTTCAGGTATAGGCTGTGTTATTTTAACATGGATTTTTCTGTAGATAAAAGGATAGATTTGATTAAACTGATTGAGATTCACATGGTGACTCTCTCAAGTTCCGTATATGTCTATGGATGACTTGTATCCAGAAATAAATTTACATGATTTTTCTTACGAATCATTGGTAGGCTTTGGATACTGTGGATAATACAAAATATTAGGTTAACAGTGGCCTGGCGGTAATACACATCCAAGGAACAAACTAATAAAGTCATATCAACAAAGAGTAGTCCCTTGCTAAATATCAGAGTTGCATGAAATTAAGTTTAGTGCTACCCACTGACTTCGAAAATATAGTATATTTTATATGATTTGTTGAGTGTGCTTTAATTCCTTTGCAAAGTAGGTGCATTTCTTAATGAGCCAGAAAATGTTAAGATTAGAAAAAAGGATTTTTCCAAACAATTACTATGCATGTTGAGAGGGAAGGTCCTTAGGTGATGTCACACTTCTTAATGAGGAAAAGGCTACAGCTGTCTTTAGGCGGAAGGAGACATCAAAATCCAGGCATTAATTTTCCCCTTTACACCTTATCTTTCTCTCCTGACACAGACAGCCACAGTTCTTTCTCTGGGAACTTGCTCTTTGAATCGTAAGGGAGCTATAACCCATGAAGAGCGGGCCTTGGAGGTCTGCTGTAAAGGAAAATGTGGGCACAATGTCTTCCATTGGTTTTGAGTTTGAAAGCTCAACTCTGAGGTCTATGGCTACAGTTGTATCTACTGGCCGTAGTGCTTTCTTCTGAAACCGTGGCTGTTGAAGAATTTTCGAGCACATGCTGAATCTTCACACTTTTCTTTGCTTATACCTTGGAATCCAGATTTCTGCAATGTTGTTTCATTTATCTTTGTGCTTCAGTGCTGAGAATCCAGATGATAGTCACCCAGAATGTAGTTTGCATAATGAAAGAGAAAACAATTTTCCCCAATATTTAAAAAAATCAGCATTTTCCTCTTCTCTTTTTATCTTTTTTTTTTTTGCTTTCTCAGTTTCTGTGAATATTTTTCTGCTTCTTGATAAAAGTAATGATTCCAGCTCAGTTGACATGGTTGGCACATCACGTCATCTATCTGAATTGTTCTATTTAATGCACATAATGACTGCCACTTGCACAAAGAAAAACTGTTTTTTTTTTCCCTTGAAGCAAGCTCAAAATAGTTACTCTGTTGAGAGCGTGTTGACTCAACATGTTAGAACAGTTTTATATGGAGCTCTAGTTCTATGAATTATCAAAAATAAATAATCCTCTCTCTTGTCCTTGTCCCTCAAAAAAAAAATTCCAGATAGAATAAATTTGAAAAATACTGGATGAGTGAAAGTAAAGTTTCTTTGGTTTCTTTACTGTAGATTTTATCTGAGCTTCTAATATTCTGGTATACATCATGACTCTCTGAGAGTGGAATGCATCCCAAACACTTTCCTCCCTTAGGATATCACCAAGGACCAGAGCCCTGTTAAACACACTCTCTAAAACCATGCATTAGGGGATATATACCCAATTGAACATGGATAATTTTGGTTAAAATGTGGCTTTCTATGTTAGATATCTATTTTTTTTTGAGTTTTTAAGGTGTATCCAGTCTCAATATTTTAAAGAGTTCTATAAGGAAGTAGGTTTTTCAAATTTCAGGGTTCAATCTTACCAGCTCTCTTCCTTACTCACCAGAGCAGTAACAGTTTCTCACAGTGGGATTTGCCATCAGGATCTTTTATCTGAGCTCATATAAGTACCATAGTTTTAGGCGATTGACACAAATATGTGTATATGTGCATATGTGTATGAGCATGTGTGTGTGTGTTTGTGTGTGTAGCCAACCAATTTTAATCCTAGGCTCTTTTAATTAGATTTCATATAGGCTATAATCCTACCCGACACAAAAATGAGATTAGTACCTTGAGGGAAAAAAAGGCAATATCAAATTTCCTAAAAGTTTATGCTAAATAGATAAGTAGTTAGAAGAATAATATATTTCAGTAGACATGAATGCAATTGATGTTTATACAAAATCCAAAATAGGAAAGGATTTAAGAAAATATGACAAAATTTGGGCAAGTATGATACGTACACTGTTTAAAATATGTAGGCTCCTTCTCAGTATTTCCCTCATGTACTCTTGTGTATCTGAATTGACACCATCCTGACCTTGGCCCTTATTAGCTCACGCCTGACTGTTATTAACAGCTAGTTAATAGGTTTCACTAATTATAACCTCTTATCCAAATTAGTATTCTTATTGCACTATTGTGATCTCATAATCAAACTTTATTAGTTCCTAATCATTTATTAAAGCCATCAAGGTGTAATGGGCAGGACATTGGATTTGGAGTGAAAAAGTCATGCTTTTGACAGCCACTCATGAGCTCTGCAACCTTGAGCAGGTCACTTCACATCTAGAGGTGGGACTATTTCTGTCTATAAAATTCATATAATAACCCTCGCTGCCTAATTCATAAGTTAGCTGTGGGATTCAAATAACACATAAAGGGACTTAGTAAACTTTGAAACAAAACATACATAGAAAGTACTACTTTTGTTCCACAAAGTCCATATTTCTTAGGCTGGTGGCGGATGACTTAGCAGGCCCACAGATACATTCCCAGTATGCTGACCACTTGCTTGTATGAATAGGATACTTCATCTGAAATAAAAAGTCATCTGTGAAGGCCCTGGGCTCTCGTACCTAAGCATCTTTACTAGTTCCTGTTCCTTCTCCTGCTGAATATCCTCCCATCCCTCAGAGTGGGTGGCAGTGTTCTACCTCCATGATGTCTTCTACATTACTTTCTTAGGGTTGCTGTAACAAATTGCTATACAGTGGATGGCTTATGACAACGGAAATTTATCTCATAGTTATGGGGCCAGAAGTCTGAAATCAAAGGGCCCAGGGCCCCACTCCCTGATCCAGGGAAGATTCTTTCCTTGCCTCTTTCGGGTGGACCTGGTGGTCCTTAGCTTGTGGCAGCATCCCTCCAGTCTCTCCCTCCGTCTTCACATGACCTTCTCCTGTGTTTCTGTGTCTTCTTTTCTGTCTCTTATAAGGATATTTGTCATTGGATTTAAGGCCTGCTCTAAATCCAGGAGGCTCTCATCTCAAGATCCTTAACTTGGTTACATCTGCAAAGACCCTATTTTCAAATAAGGGCCACATTTATGGGTCCCTGGGGGCCAGGACTTGGACATATATTTGGGGGCTACTATTCAACCCACCACACCTTCCCAGGCCATACCAATCTGATTTATTTGGCTAGTATTACAGCTAAGGTTATATCTCATGTATAAGATATATCAGAGGAAATTTTTAATAAAGCCATTTGTGGAATCTGTTGGCAGAGAGCGTAGAACAAGCTGAAGATAAAAACAACATCTCTAATCTCCCCAAACAGATACCATTGATGGTGATGTGCATGTTCTTCACATTTCTAAGTGATGACCATTTTCACCAACAGGACTATCAACCCGGCCAAAACTCGGTTGTAAGCTTTTCCTGGTAAACCTCCTTTCCCTCCAGGTGTATGATTTTGTGTGTTCTACAAGAGAAAAAGAAAAAAAAAGAAACTCTCTGCGTTCATATGTTATGAACTTAGTTTTATAAAAGAAAAATAACAGTTTAAAATTCTTTTAAAATCCAAGTTGCCAGGCACAGTTTTTGATTGCAGTGATTGCTACTTAGGGAAGGGAAGGCCTGCCCCCTGGCCAGGATGCATGCTTTCTGGATTTTTAATTTAACTACAAAGATGTATAATTTAATATGGTTTACGGTATGAACTTTTTTTTTCTTGTTTTTCTTCAAATGTTAAACAGTTATCTCAGCACCACTACTTGACTAATGTTCTCCTTTTATTGCTGATTTATGATTTCATATTTGTAATGTATTAAATTCTTAAATACACAAGAGTATATTTATGTTTTGAGGCTCATAATTTTCAATAGTGTAATAATGAATCTTTTCTGTGTCTTCCCCTGGTCTTTAGCTAACATTAAAATATGATGATCAGCATTTTAAAAATCATTAAAAATTTTTATGTAATTAAAACATGCAAATTAAACAATTAAATAGTACCGGGTAACTTTTAATATAGAGCAAAAATTCTATTCCCGACTCTTCCTCAGTCTTGTTCCCGCAAAGCAGGCCCCTTACTTTATTTTAGATTGCTTCTTTAGTAGTTGCTTCTATACTCTTAATTAGGATAGTAAACTGCTTTATGATGGACGAAGAAGCTCTCTTTACACAATGCACTCCCTGATAACTCCCCATCATGTTCTCCCTATTTTGTTATTCAGCTATTATTGGACTAATCAATAATCACTTTCATTTTATTAAGGCTACACAGTTAGTTACTTTGTAGAGCCAAGGAGCACACTGTGACTATATTGGCTTTCTTAAATAGCTTTCTATTTTTCCTATACTTTCTAATAATACTATTTTTTCTTACACTATTTGCCTTTTTCTATCTTAATTCGTTTTAGTGTCAGTTTTTCCTAGAAACTTTGGCGTTGCCTGGTTTTTGTTGCCTCCTGCCAGAGATCTTATTTTCTGTCTTCTGTCTTTCTAAACTGATGCTTGACTGTCTTCCTAGGATTCCATTTCTCTATTGTTCTGGGTTGAATCTGTAGTTTGACAGATCCCATGTCTCCCACTCTTTGGTTAAATTCTTGTTTTGTTGGAGCACGTTCTCAAGACAATCTCTAAGAGGGTGTAATAAACTTCCTGAACCATTGGATGCATCTGAAAATGTCTTCTGTTTTATTCTTGAATTATAGTTAAACTAGATATCAAATACTAGGTTGAAAATAACTTTCTATATCAACATAGACATTTTTCCTTCCTGTTTTCAGCTCCTTGTGTTTTTGATGTAATATCTTTTGTCAGACTGGTTCTCTTTCTGTTGTACTTACAAAGCACAAAGTTATTTAAATTTTGTTTCTTTGTATGCAGTTAGCCTTAGGATTATGAAATTTCACAGGGATGTATGTAGAAGTTCCAATATTAAAACATGGCCCTCTGATTCTTTGACAATTTTCCTGTTGAGAGAGGGGGTCCATTTTCCCTCCTCTTGAATCTGGGTAGGCTTGTTGACTGCCTTGACAGCTGAAGTCTGCAGGAAGCCACGCGAGGCACCTTCTGAGACAGGTTATAAAAGACCTTTCTCTTTCATCCTGGAACTCGTGCTCCCCAGAAACTCCGTCTTGGGATTTCCTCTCTCAGAACCTAGCTTTCTTGTTGTAAAAAATCAAGACCCTGTGCAGAAGACATATGTAGGTGACCTACAGATAGCCTGAGCTAAGATCAGTCTTTAAATCATCCCAACCCAACTGCCAACACATGAGTGGAGAAGCCTTCAGACGATTCCAGCCTCCAGCAGTTTGGGTCACTCCCGGCTGTTCTCATCTTCCCAGCTGAGGCTCCGGACATTGTAGCAGAGTCAAGCCATCTCCTCTGTACTCCGCCTGAATTCCTGACCCACAGTGCCATGAGCATAATAAAAAGTGGCTCAGGTTTTATGCCGCTGACTTTTGGATGGTTTGCTGCATATTACAGATAGCTGAAAACACTGGCTATGGTCGTTCTTTATTCATCATCTGAAAACTTCTCCATGCATGTGTTTGGCACTTGGGATGTTATTCAGAATATTTCCCAATCAAATGCTCTGCCTTCTTAACATTCTACAAAGCAGAGAAGCATCCTCAATTTTATGCTCTTCATGAACTTAACATTGCTCCACTCTTCTCCATCAGTTATGCAATCTTCCAGAAATTTGTTGAGATATTTTGTCCTTTGATGGCCCCTGAGAACTTGTTCTGCATTATTGAAGATCCATTATTGCAATCCATTATTGTGGGTCAGTGGCTATTCTATTTCCTTACTAACATTTTTAATGGACTCTCAGAAGAGAAAGGATATAAATTAATGTGGTACAAATATATTCTTGGATCTCTTAAAGACTGCATAACAGACAGCACCATGTTGGTAATTATGGCTGACTTTTAGTTGGTTATTGATATCCATTCTCCACTTTTTCTATCTCAATAGAATTTTAGCTGGCATGGGGCTACTCAGCTGAAGCCTTCACTTCCCAGCATCCCTTGCAGCTAAGTGCAGCCATGTGACTAAGTACTGACCAATGGGATGCAAGTGGAAGTCATGTGCCTTCTTAAAAGCATTGGGTGTGTTCTCCTCTGGCAAGTTTCTTATTTTCTGAGATGTGGCAATAGTTAGGAGCAGCTAGCTTAAACCTCCACGTGGAATCTATCTTTTGAGGAGGGGAGAACTTTCTGCCAACACTGCCTACATTTGTACTATTACATGAGAGAAGAATAAACTTTTGCCTTTTGAAGTCATACTCGTTTGGACTCTGTCACAGCAGCTGAAAAAAATAACTCATGTTATAAATATATAAAACTCACCAACACACTGTTTTGTGACTACAATTTAGGTGCAAAATTTAAGATAATAATTATAATAATATTTACAGTATTGATGATGGCTAGCCCTTATTTAGAACTTACCATGAGTCAGCACTCATGTTCTAAGAGTTTAATGGATCAACTCAACTCACTTAATCCTCACAACAGCCCTACCCTATGAAATAACACTATAATTGTTCCCACTATGCAGATCAAAAATTTGCAAAGATGGTTAAATAACTTTCTCAAACCCACCTGACTAGTGTGGGAAAATTAAGTTCAATATAAGCAATCTGGATCCAGAGCCCAAACTGTCAATCACATTGACATAGTGTTTATTATTTGTGCGATGCTTTGTGGTGTCTGGCCTTTATAGATTGGATATATATATGCAGTCAGGAGCTGCTTACCACATGTTACAGTCACATGTTAATTTGAAGCCATTAGGGATGAAGGAAGATTGAAATACAGGAAGATATATGCCAACCATGTAAAACAAGTGATAATAGAGGTTAATGAATAAGAATGTACTTGATTTACCAAAATTATTCCAGTGAGAGGTGAATTGCAAGTTTATACTATCCATTGACTTTTTAAATGCAAATTTCATTGAAATACGGCGAAAGCAAAAAAGTATACATAAGTATGGCAACAAAGTCAATTTTTTTCACAAAGTGACACACTCATGTAATCTCTACCCAAACCAAACATGAAACAGCATGGTCAGCCCCCAAAGGATCCCCATGTTCCTTTTCAGTAACTACACATTGCTTTTTGAAGGGACATCCCTAATTTACTCGGTCAGTAGTTGAAATTCTTTCAGGATGTGCATTTGTATAGACCCTTCCTGGGTATGTTTGCTATCCATCCATCCATCCATCCATCTATCCATCCATCATCTATTATCTATTTATCCATCCATTTTCTCTCTCTCTCTCTTTGCCTCTTTAAACAGATGGATGTTCCAAATAAACAGATGTGGATGCTGAGAAAGAATGGTCTCAAGTAAATTCTCATTTTTTTGATGCCCGAGAGAAGAACTCTGGCAATCTCTTGGTTCAACACACCTCATCTCCATCTCCTGATCCATGAGCCAAACTTCATATTCTGGGAATTTCCATTTTAGCTTTTGCAATACAGTTCTCACTTTGGTTCTTCCATCTTGGATTTTTTTCCGTGGTGATGCTTATAGGCCTGGCCATGTTAACTCAGCAAATTTTGGATTCTTCTACAGTATTGGGTTTGGTGGCTTTAGTTCCAGTGAGTATGGCCTTGGATAGGTGCATTATGGTTCCCCTCACAACACACACACACACACACACACACACAGAATGGCAGTGCTATGTCAAGGAGGATTTGGCTCTGGCTGAGGATGTGACAGTTACTAAAAATTGAAGATTCAACTGAATTTCAGCCAGCAGTATCTACCAAGCCACACTTTGGATTTTAGGGATTACAGATATAGACAAATTTGTGCTATTATTTTATGTTTCTCAAGCTTCAATAATCATTTCTTAGCTAATGACAAACTGCTGTCTTGATTTCTCCAATGCAGCAGATATCATCTGCAGCTGTCAGAATTCCAGATTTTATTTATTCACGACTGAGCTCTGTGTATGTTGATTAAGGAGTTCACTTTTCTGGAAGGAAACTCTGAACATAGCACCTTCTTCTCCTCTACTTAAATAAACATACTGACTTCATCAAACTCAAAAAGATAATCGTGTATCTCTATTCAGTTGGTTTCCTTTAGCAGATGTTGTGTTTTCTGTGTAGGAGTCTGAAATACGTGATGAGAAGCTACTAACTAGAACTTTGGAAGAAGTTTTTCTTTCTCTCTTTTCCCCTCCAGCTGCACTGGGTTATCATTGACACATAACATTGTGCAAGTTTAAGGTGGATAAGCACTGATTTGATGATACATTTACAAATTGCAAAATGATCACCACCGTGGTATTAGCTACCAAGGAAAAGAGGTTTCTAATTGCAACCATGGTCTCTTGCTCAGTCTCTCCATGGCATTTCAGACATTATGTGTAAGTTCCAGGCCCTTACCGTGGCCTCAGTAGGCATGGTGGGGAAGCTTCGAACCTGGTCCCGCCCCAAACTGTCATGTAGGGAAGAGAAATAACTGTGGTTTCTCCTGGAGGCCTAGGAAGGTCAAAAGGGGCCATGGCTTATCTTTCCTTATGGACCCACTTATTACTCATTTCTAAGTTTTCATACCAGAATGCTGAGGCTGACATTCCCCCCCTAAAAGAAACTGAAAATAAATGGTCTCCCTCTCAATCAACAACTTAGTTGACTTACATATCAGGATTATTGGGGATTTTGCTGTAGAAAGTTTCTATTCTGTTCCTGCCCCAAACTTGAAACTACAAATTTCATGGTCAATGGGCTTGGGTGTAAGAGGTCAGCTAACCACTCAATCCTTTAGGTCTGGGGTCACTGAGCCCTTTCAACAGTCTGTGACATTAGGAACTTCAAGTCCATTCACTTTAAATGGAGATTGTTTTGAAACCAACATTGTGTTCAGTATTTAGCACTCATTAAATTTTTTTTTCTTATGTTTGGGTCTTGGGCCCCCATTTTTGTTTTAAGACTTGATTGGATGCAACTGATTTGTTTTGAGTCTAACTCTCCCTGGATCCCTTTTGTATTCTTCCTTTCGGCCAGCTCACAGCCAATAGATTATAAAGTGCTGTTGATTGCATTCCACATATTTTTTCAGACTTTGTCTCTTTAATTCCAAAACTAACGTCCACCTAAAGAGAGGCTGCCAGGAGCTCAGCTCCGTGTTCTATTCTTATCAATTAACTGGGCTTCAAGATGCCATCATCTCACTGTGTCATATGACTCTTGCTTTCAAACTTTATTTTAGGAAACTTATTCTATGTGTGTATAGTTTTTGAAACTAGTTCATTAACTCACACCATTTTGAACAAGCATGGTATATTTATATATATATGTTTATATCTTATGTACATATTTGTGTGTGTGTGTGCATATATATGTATGCATATATATGAAGGAGAGGAAGATAAAAGGATTTAAAATAAGAGAAGCTAAGTTTTTTGTCAGAGGATTACAACAGGCAGACAGTAGATCTAATGCAGCTGATATGTTTGTTTTTTGGTCTGTCCATTTGTTTTAAATTTCAATTTCAAAAATCAAGATCCAAGCATTTGGATAGAGTATGTTTCCCCTGTCGTCCTATCCCTCAAGCTTTGATTGTCATTCATCTACCATGATTCAGATATTTATATTTTTGCATAACTCTTACAGGTTTTTGAGTTTACCATCACTATTTTAAACTAATAAAATAAGAAAACATTTTTATTTTTAAAAATATTGAAGCCGAAATTTCAGAATTCATTGTAATTTATTTTATCATATCATATTTTCGATCTGTTATGGTCCATTCATCTCCATGCAAAAATAGGGACGCACTGTTACTAATTTTTTTTCAGTTTTCAACCTCTGCATTTTGAGAAGACTTCTCAAGCTTATGTTTCATATTACAGACTTACTTTCCTGTACCATTAATTCTGCTCTTTATTCAATGTGATAAAATGATAAACCTTACTACTCCATTTCTGTGATAATATTTTATTATTTTTGGGAAACTTTTCACCACAACTTACATCTCCAGAAAGCTCCCCATTCATCTCACTTTGTCTTTTTATTTTATTGTCATCTTTTTATTTCTTATTTAATTTTATTTTATTGAGGTCACAATGTATGCATTCTTTACAATGGTCTTTTTCCTACAATGAATTATTTGAAAAATGCTTTTCATTCTCTTCTTGCATGAAGTAGTTTCTTTTCATTTACTGCAGAATTCTTTCCCAGGCAGTAAAAATAATTTCATTTTGTGTTGATATTTCAGCCCAGTTTTCAAGACCAGCTGTGTTTCATCCGCTTATTTATAGTAAATTCACAATAAACTTTTTGCCCTAAGCTTAGACAACAGTTACCATATATAACTTTTCAGAATTCAAATTTTATTTATGTAAAGAACAAAATTCACTATATGTTGACTAAGGATTTTTTTTCTTTTTAAATTTAGCATGTATCTATCTCCTCTTTCCTACTTTTTTGAGTTTTGTGAATGTTTTTGTTTCTCCAATAAACATGCTTACTCCAACAATGCCACCCTGGGTTTGCATATAATGTGATGTATTTCTCACTTGGGTAAATTTTGTGAGAGTTTTGGAAGCAAATGATTAACCACATCTCTTTCCCCCACCACAGTATTTAGAGTCAGTTTCAGAAAATAAACATAGGTTGCCAACAGATGGCAATTCAAACAAAAATATCAGCTTGGTTACTTACAATCTAATTAGAAAATGCAGCCTACCCACATCTGGACTCTAATGTTTCTCTCCATCCGCCCCCAATTAGTGCTTCTCACCTGGTCACACGTAAGGGCCAGACAACTGCAAGGTACTGCGTTGGGGCGGGTGGAGGACCATGTGGCAAAGGAGAAGAATGATGTATGTTCTAAGACAGAGCTCAGAAGGAATTGATTCTCTCCTGCACAGGCTCTTCTCCTAGTAGCATCGATAAAATAACCAAAGAGAATGAATGAGCCTGAAAGTGTCATTCCTATACCTGTTCCTTCCAAGGAGTGAAAGTTCTACTAAATTTTTAAGGAAACAGGAGGATTGGGGATAATTACTCTCCCTCATTTCATAATCAATCATTTATTTTTAATTAGTAATGGTGTTATTGAGTGACACCCTGCAGCAGAGAAAGCCCGCCAGTGTCCTCTTGAGTGTATCTCATGGAAGGACATTTGTCACACAATGTGTGTTTGTGTGCACACGCGCGCATGCATGTGTGTGTGATATGATTACCATATTTCAAGTTTGTGAGACGACAGTTTTTTTCTGAGTCAATTTTTTTCCTTCTAGCTCCAAAGCATACCTAATTCCATCTTCAAGTTGTGGAGCTGCACTAGTAGAATATGTAAACAAGGACCATGTAAAATCGTTGCCGTATTTCAGCTGGTTATATTGTATTTATTTTACATTGAGCTGTAAAAGAAACGTTTTAAACCACAAAATCTGAGTTGTGAGAGACCTTGTATGTAACGTAGCTTTTCCCTTCCCACCTCCTTTAATATTCAAATCCCTTCAACAGCATTCAAGTCATTGTCCATTCTCTTCTTCAATATCCTTCACTCTCAAACAACAAACGTGGTCTACTTTGTCTGTAGTTGCCTGCAATGATTTCTAAAGCTATTATCTGGGAGTAATTATAATGGCTATTCAAATATTTGGAGTTAACTATTATTTCTTCCTTGTTTTTAAAGCCTGAGCTCAGCAGTCCAAGTCCCTTAGTCTTTCTGCACATAATGTGCTTTCAAACCCTCTGTCCTTCTGCACCACATTAGCATTCATTTATTTTCCTCTTAAAGTGTAATTCCAAGAACTCACTGTAGCGCTACAGCTATTATCTGACAAGAACATAGTACGATTTTGTACATTGTGATTTTACTAATAAAACCTGAGAGAATGAAATAACAAAACCTTTAAAGACCACTTCTCTTTTCACTCTCTTCACATTATAAAATCTATCATTAAAGCCTAGCTAACTAAATAAAAGTTTCATTTATTTTTTGGCCATTGTATTATAGTATCATTATAATATTAATTATTATATCAAATAATAATAGCATTAAATTTTCCCCAGTAATCAAACTTAATACATCTTATAATTTTAAATGTTAAGAATTCTTAATTTTGGGTAATTCATATCTAATTTAATATGATGACAATTTATCAGAGAGTAACTGTTTAGGTTATACCTTATCTCATTCTCTCAAACCTTTAATATGAGATTTCAAGACTCATTTTTTTTTTATCCTTGGGGCTTCAATACATAATGCAAATGGGATTTTATTCAACAGATTATAAAACTCACTCTTAGTTGTAGGAGTACTTGCATTAATTAGCCATAGTTGATAACAATAAACTATGCTTTACTGTTTATGAAACATATTTCATCCCCATCACCTCAAATGCCAAATTGTCCTTTTAAAATATTAAGGATTTTTATTTCTATTTTAGAGATGAGTAAACAGTCACTAGTAAGTGTCTGAGTTAGGAAGACTAGAACCCCTGCTCATTCAGGCTAAATACTGTGCTTTTCCTTTTGCCATTGAGACCTCTTTAGACTGTGGATTTGAATTCGTTAATCTATTAGTAATATCTTTGGCGGGGTTAGCTGCAGGTCATGTGGCCCCGGCCCCTCCTGGGCTGCAGTGGGCTCTGATGACCTTGAGTCTCGAGTCACGGACGGGAGCCTGTTGGACTAGTTAGGGTGCTTTGGCTGTGTGGCGCTTCTGCAACAGCATTTTCTGAACTGGCTAAGTTTCAGAGATCAATTTTTAGTTAATGGTTGCTGTCAGTACATTAGCTGCATGCACTGTTTTTAAGAATCCAGCTTGTCTTTATCCAGAAATTATCTCCTTAAATATTGAATGACCAAGGACAAGATTTTCTAAATTTTCAGAGGTGCCTGTTTATTTTTCTCTGTTTGCTCTGTTTAAAGGAGGTAAAGATTTTCTGCTTTTGTTTTCCAATAAATAGTCACAACTGGTAAAACAACTGTGGCGTTCACATCTTTTCACTTATTTAAATTGTGTCAGTGGTGTACCTTCAGCCTGCCAATTGCAGGCAGCTCAAGGAATCATCTTCGTATCTATTGTCTTCAAAGCATTTACTCTTAGCTGACAATAATGAGCAGTGTGCTGAATGTATATACCTTATGTAAGTGATCAAGCCTTTGCTAAAATGTGATGGTGCATATTCATTCTTAACTCCATTGGGTGAGATCTTGAATTCATCTCAGACCAAGATTCAGTCTCAAGATTTTCAGTGGGTTTTGGTGGAAGTAATTAGGTTTATTTATTTTTTTTAGAGGAGGTACTGGGGATTGAACCCACTTGAGTTATACCCTCCCCCCAGTCTCAAGATTTTTAATTCTCAAAGTGTGGAAGCCAGCATGTTATTTTAAATGTCACCATTCTTCATTAGCCAAGTTTTGACTAGACTAATACCGTTTCCGCCCAAGTGGGGCTGGGAGAGAATATCGAATATTGCAGATTCTCTCCCACAAGGAGCCTCCACTTCACTGTAGATGGAATAGTACCCAGGGAGCGATTTATGGCATTCTTAAAGGCCTCTTGAAAGAAGTGAAATTTCCACTTTCTGAAATTCTTCCCTTCTTCTGTGACTGAACTTTCATCAATTAAAGATTGATGGTCTTATAAATTAATTTAATAATACTGACTTATTCAGATTCTTCCACCTATTCTCTAAACCCCACATCCTGCTGTTTATACCTGACTGGGGTTGTTTGGCCCTGAGAGAATGAAAATTTGATGAGAAAAGACAGATGCAATTTTAGAGTATGGTGTTAAGTATTAAAATGAATGGGACTCACAGTGCCTTGAAGCTTCCTTGGCAGACAAAATATACATTTATTAATATGGTAGTAAAAAACTCGCTGACTTAAACTTCTGTTAATCTCAGTTATGATTCTTACTAGAGACAGAGGAATTTATTTATTTAGTTTTTATTCCTTAGTGAGTCAAAAAGTAATGCACTTTGCTAATGTAAAATACAGCCCACCTAAATAAAACCAAATTTTGTCCAGGACCAATTCTGCAAATGGATTCTGCTTCCACAATTCTGAATGTTAGATGGAACACAGTCTTTCTTTAATAATACCTGATGAGTTTCATTTTATACAGGTACAATCTTACGAAGATGATGAAATTAATAGTAGAGAAAGAGTGAATCAAACCTTCATGCAGTGTTTGCTAAAACTCTAGCTTTAGCAGAATCTGTATGAATACCCAAGTCGACAAATGATACTGTGATTTAGTGTGATTCTTCTGGAATTAATTGTAACACATTGTAACCAGGCTCCTGTGCATCAGCTGCTCTTACCCAGGGCTGACTTAATGCCAGTCATATCACCCCAAATTTCAATGTCAAGGCATTTGGTGAGAATGAAGAAGAAGGGATTATCTTGTACACGTTGCAATTAAAGTTCCTGAAACCCCTCTTTCCATCGTTCCCTCCTCTGGAGTTCCACCCCACTTCGAATCTACCACTTGATTTCTTCTCATTTGCATTGTTTTCACCTTTTCGTTTCCTACTTTCCATCCTTCTCTGCCTCCTCTTTGCCTTCCTCTCCAGACATGCTTGTTCCAACCCTCCTCGTTCCTTCTGGGCAATTTCCTCTACGACATGTCCTGTTATCCCTGTTGTTAGAGGTAAGGTAATTTATAATTCTCTCAGTTTCCCAAAGTTTCACCCACATGTCTCACCCGGCTCAGCACAGCAGCAATCATTCGATGTTATCTGCTGTGAGAGAGTTCAGCTGGTCGGGATGGTGGGCTGATTTCCTCCTGTTGTATAACTCACCTTCATTGGAACTTTGGCAAACCCACAGCAAGGTAGGTCTAAGTGAACTGTCTCCAGTTCTTCCATTAAGGACCTCATGATCTAATTCAGGTCATTCAAGTCTAAATTTAGGTAAAAAATAAAAGGGATATATTTTTCTAAAGTGGGTCAAAGAGCTAGCCAAAATGACTTCCGATAGGCTGATCCATTTACTTTCTTAGAAGAAATGGCATCTAACTGAATTGGGATTAAAACGGGAGTATCTCAAAGGCAGAGATGATTTTAGAGAAGGGGCCATTCCAGGAAGAAGGGTCAACAAGAACTAAATTTTTAGAATAGGAATCAGCAATGCATATATGGAAATGGTGACAATTCTTGTTGCCCAGTGTACAGAGAAGAAGAGGATTAGTGGATGGAATGTTTGGGGACAGACTGTGGAGGAGCTTAGCAGCTAATGAGAGGTTTGGACTTAGCAATGGAGACCCAATGACAGCTGCTGAAGAGGCAAATAACAAAATGGTGCAGGATTTTACGAAGACACATTTGAAGAACTGCAAAATGGGTAGGAAGAAGAAAGAGTCTTGAAGCAGAGATATTAGAAGCCATTGTGATATTGCAGGAAAGACATACAATTTTTAATCATTTTTGACCATGGTATTTCTTCACCAAAAGTGAAGAAGAAAGATTTTCTTTTCTTTCTTTTTTCTTCCAAACTGATCTAGAACTCACACATTTTGGCTTGCTGTTTGAACAGATGTGATGGTTCATTCATTAATATCTCCCTGAAGTTCAAGCATTCACTTGGAAAGATGTTTTAGAAGTTTCATATTCCCTTGAAAGGAAGTAAAAGGACAAGATTGCAGTATCTCTTGGAATAGTGTTTTTGAAAGTGAATGAATGACTTGAAGAGTACATGGCACTTATACAAAAGAATAACCTATTATCCCGCTGTCAACCTCTTAATCAATTTTTCTATTAAGAGATGACATCCAGAAGAGTGTTTCTGAGAATATCAGAAAATTAAATGAAAAACCTTTTCTCTTCATGTAGATGTTAAAACATATCACGCCACATGATTATGCCCATGTAAGTTCCTGTTGAACTTTCCACTAATGGTAGGGAAAATTTCAATGTGCACAGCAGGTTTCTATAACTCAGGGGCTGTGATAACTTTGGGGGACTGTTAGTTAGATTAAGTTTTATTCATATATTTGTGAAATAAAGCCATTGCAAAATAAACTCTGTTAAACTAAAAAAAAAATTCTCATAGGGTTCATTATTCATTGTTAGAAATGAATATACTTTAAGAAAATGTAATCTTCCATTTAATAGTAAACTACTAATGTGAATTTCTCACACTTAGCAGAAGATATCCTACAAAACACATCCCTGTTCTTTAGTACAGGGGTTTAATGGCACTCTCTTAAAGTCATAGGACTGCCATTTTGTCTCTATCTTTCAAAGTTATAGATACAAAAAATTATGAATGAATTAGAGTTCTCCTTTTGGTGCCTAATATCCTGTTTCCTTCTAAAATGTTTTTTTTTTCACTTTCTTCTTGTAAATTATAAACATGAATGTACCTCTTTTTTTTGTACACTGTTTTCATCTACATCTGTCTTAGCTTTAATATTTTAATAGGAGTAATATATTAAGGTTGAGTCAGAATAAAAGTACTTATTTAAATCAGATTCAAATCCTGTGAATCCTACTACAGTATAAAAATTTAGAATTATGTAATTTTCATCTGTTACTTTATTGATGATGAAGCCAATAAGCTAATAGATATTTATGAATTCTCAATACTTAGGGCAAATGAAAAAGGAGAGATGGAACTCTGAGAAGGCAATGGGTTCAACATGGAAGCAACCTAAATGTCCATTGACAGATGACTGGATAAAGAAGACGTGGTGTATATATATACGATGGAATACTACTCAGCCATAAAAAAGAATGAAACAATGCCATTTGCAGCAACATGAATGGACCTAGAGATTATCACACTCAGTGAAGTAAGTCAGACAAAGACAAATACCATACAATATCACATATATTGAATATAAAAAAATGATACAAATGAACTTATGTACAAAATAGACACTTGCAGACATAGAAAACAAATTTATGGTTACCAAAGGGCAAAGAGAGGGAGGGATAAATTAGGAGTTTGGGATTAGCAGATATGAAATACTATATATAAAATAGGTAAACAACAAGGTCCTACTGTATAGCACAGGGGACTATAGTCAATTTCTTGTAATACTATGTAGTGAAAAAGAATCTGAAAAGAAAAAAATATATATGGATATGTATGTATAACTGAACACTTTGCTGTACACCTGAAACATTGTAAATCAACTACACTTCAATAAAAAATTAAGAAAATACAGTATATGATAGGTAGAGCTATTATTTTTATTAAATTTTAACATGAAAAATTTCAAACTTAAACAAAACAAGAGATAACTCCTAGAAACATTCTTCCTACCATCATCAGCATCACCAACAATGATCAGTCCTTGCCTGTATTGTTTGGCCTAACTTCACTCATTTTTTCACTTGTGTATTTAAAAATACACCTTGAATGTCATTTTACTATAAATAGCTGATATTTCCTTATCTCCTTCCAGCATGTTGCGAACCACTAGGATCTGTAATTTCCGTGCCTGAGTGCTTTTCTCTGGAACTGCAGAGAATTGTTGAGCTCTGGCACAGAGCAGGTTGGAAATGCCAAGGAACCAACATGGCAGGCATAGCCCCCAGCCAACAGTATGAGGGAATCGGTGCATGACAACCCCAGCTTTCTCAGCTCTCAGAGAGTTAATTCTTAGGTTTGAGTTTTGCACTAGCTCCCAGATGGCTTAATACTGTTTTATGTATTGTCTTCCTTCTTTCTCTGTTCTTTCTTCCTTCTTTCTCCCTTCCCTGCTTCCCTATCGATATTATATGCACTTCCCAAATGAACTACTTGTCCTCAAACCTTATCTCATCTGCTGCTTCCGGAGTAACACTGAGATGTTTAGGACAGGAAATAGTCCTAGGAAGCAGATCATCAAGTAGGGATTCTGCATCACTAACTAGTCTGATGGCAAAAAAGCTTTACTGTTGATGAGAAGTGGAATGAGATAACCCATCCTTGATGTGGCTGATCGCTTCCCTGTACTTCATTTAACTTGTTTCTGTGTATCCTTTATTCACTCCAAAATGGTAGCTCTAAAGTAGTGTCTCTAAACTGGGATGGCTTGGACCCCCTCTGGAGACAGCTTTGATCATCATGACTCAAAGAAGGGTGTGCTACTGGTGTCTAGTATGTAGGGTCCCAGATGCTGCTGGAAAAACATACGTTGCTCAGAGCAGCCCCCACACGAAGAACGATTGGGCCTCAAATGTCGATAGCACCAAGGCTGAGGAATCCTGATTCAGAGGCTTGGTGAGATTTAGGCTGCTCCTTTTTTTCTTTCCCCTCTCCTTCTCTCTCCTCTCCTTCCCCTCCCTCCTCTCCCTTCTTCTCCCCGTTCCCCCCCCCCCCCCCCGGCTGTCACACAGATGTCTCAGGTGCATATTGTACATTTCCTGCTTCCCACCTGGAATTGGTCATATCCCTAAGGAGTTCTTTGCTTTTGATACAAAGATGCTAAAAGCACACAGTCTGAGTGCTGTTTGTCCTCATTGCTACGAGCTGTCATTGTAAACAATTTTAGTAGCTAGAACCAGGAAATCTGTGCTTTTATTAAGGAGAAAAATATGTAATGGATTTTTTCCTTATATTTCCAATTAAATTTAAAGAGTTTTACTTAACTTCTTTGACTTTAAGCTTTCCCCCCTCCTTAAGCTAGTTTATTATTTACATTATCTTATACCTATAATAGTTTCAAAATAACAAAACAAATATTATTACTAGCAATAAGATTACTGAATACAATTTTAAGTTTTTTTAAAAAAAATTTTCTTTTCATTTTAGGATATTATCTCTGCAGGGATGCACAGCCCAAATTCTGTATGTTAGCATCACTTGAACTAATTCTTATGCCACCAACATGACATTTAGTTAGATTCATTTGCTTCACATTGCTTTCAATTTTCAGATGCCTTTTTCTTTCCTTTTAATTTTTAAAGTTTATTAAAAGAGTTATATGATTTCAAAGTCAAAAATATAAAATGAGATATATCCTATCGCCTCCATCCTGCTCTCCTTGCACCTATTGGTAACGATTTTTATACATTTTTGATTTATGTTTACACTTTTTCTTTTAAAAGTTGTAAGCAAATATGGATCAATGCTTGTATATCCCTCTGTCTTACCCAGGGGATAGTATGATGCAAATACTTTGCATTGTGCCATTTTTGCTTAGTAAATTCTGAATATAAATCCCTGTGGGTACACAGAGATCTTTCCCTGTTCACTTTAGAGTTGGTTACTAACAAGTTGTGAGGATGGAGGATAGCTTACTCAGTCTGTCTACTATTGGTAGATGTGTGGGTTGTTTTCAAATGTTTACCTTTACAAATAGCGATGCAATGAGTAACTTGTGCACATGTCATTTCCAATTTTTGTCATTGCATCATTGGGTTAGATACTCAGAACGAAATCTCTGAGTCAAAAAGTAAATGCATATGAAATTTTGCAAGACAGTGTCAAATTGCCCTTTATGGGAGTTGTGCCATTTTCCTTTTCTGATGATGACTTTATGAGTAATTCACAATATTAAACAAGTACTTCTATGAAAGTTGTGCAATGAAAGAAGCTATTTTCCTATTCCCTTCATGTGTGCGCATCAGTTCAGTTTTATTTAGATACCATTGTTACCCAACTTATTTTTGCTTTTTGAGGGAGTCCAGCGTCTCTCACCATCCTTAACTCCTTGCCTGACGCTAGAACCCAGCCTTAGGGAACACACGAATCCCTATCTTCTACTCCTTCTTTCTGAGCCACTGTTTACTGCTGAAAAGTTCAATAAAATCATAATACAAAATACAGATTCATGTGATCAGACTCAAGCTTTAACCTTGATTTTGTTCTAAAATATTGTTTTACTTGATTCTTACTTATTCTAGCATTTACCCTTGAATTTACATATTTTTATTGAAGTAGAGTCAGTTTACAATGTTATGTCAATTTCTGGTGTACAGTATAATGCTTCAATCATACACATACATACATATATTCATTTTCATATTCTCTTTCACCATAAGTTACTACAAGATATTGAATATGGTTCCCTGTGCTCTACAGTATGAACCTGTTGTTTACCCATTTCCATCACTTACTCTTATCATACCCCTGGACCACTTGGGTTCAACGCCTAGCTCTGACACTTAAGAACCATGGGACCTTGGGTAAATTACTTCTCTTCTCTTCCTCAGTGTCCTCAGTTGTAATGTGGGACTAATAATAGTAGGTAATCCTTAGAGATTTTGTAAAAATTACAAGAAATAATGTAGGTAAAACACTTACAGGAGTGCCAGACATATTAAGTATTAAATAAACAATAATTTTTGTTGCTATTCTTATTGGTGCTAATTATAATATTAGTAATATCCAGTCTGTCAGAAGAGTCTTTCTTGGGTCTACAGAAGCCCTACTGATGTTCCAAATGCAGTAGAAGGATGATATTTGTGTCCAGAAAGAAAAAGTATAATTTTTAGAACTTACAATATCCAGGTCTTAATCTTGACTAATGGTCACAATTTTAGTTTTTTTCACTACTGTCTACTTCTTTTCTTCCTACCCAGTGAAATAGTGACATTGAGAGTTTTCACTTCCTTGCTTAAGGGAATAATCTGAATTTTATAGGCTTTTAGAAGATGCCTCAAAGGGTTTTAAAATATTAATCCAATGCTCAGACTCTTTGTGTTGGAATAGTTCTATTTTCTATCTGTGCCATAAGAGAGTGCTCAGAAAAGAAAAGATGAAAATAGCTTATAGCTAAAAAACATTTGGGCAACTTGCCTGGGACTAGTTAAAAATAAGTATGGTTTTATTGGTGAGGAGATGTCTCAGTTCTCTGTTAGACCTGGGAAGGCAGCTAGGTTCTCCAGGCTTAATACGAATACTTTGTTTCTCTGTGGGTTCTTTAACCCAACTCTGTTATTTCAAAGATAAAGCTTTTTTGTGTGTGTGCTCTTAACTGGACTTTTATTTTCATTTTTATTTCATGGTTATTATCATGGCATCCTTCACCACAGCTTCTCCTCACTGTTTTCATGAATCTCAAGTTTCCAGTATGACTCCCACTCACCCACTCTCAACCCAGGCAAGGAGGTCAGGGGGTTTCCCTCCTAACGGCTCTGGGGGTTCTTAGGTATTAGGCATAGCTCATACCCATCGCCTTTATTTTCCCCCATCTCCCACGAATTTCCAAAAGTCCATGACTGTTTTAATCTTCATATTTTCAATGGTGACTAGGAAAGTCCTTTTAACATAAAGGATGTGGAATAGATATTTGTTGACTCTCTGAATAAATACATTTAATGATGTTATTTCTCTTGAATCATAAGGCCAGAACTTTTTTTTAGGATCTTTTTTTCTGTGGTACTTTAAGATCTCTCCTCATTCACTGCTGGTTTTGATGTTATCTCCAAGTTTTCTGAATTTCGAAGTTCAGTTTTATAGCGGGCATTAAGCCTGGTGTAGGAAAAATTCTGATTTTAATACAACTGTTGTTCACTGACAAAGGAGTGTTCTGTTGATTCATATACAAAGAAATATATAGAACACAAGGCCTGTCACTGCCAAGGTGATTTAGGCTTCACTGTTTCATTAAATTCGGGAGTCCTGATAATGGTTTTAAAATGAACGAATGAATGAATGAATGAAACCAGTTTGTTTCTCTGCTTGGGAAATGGGGGAAATAGACATTCTTGGACTAACTGTGCCAATAGGCATCTCTCAGTTCTTACCTAAAGCCCGGGTTATATTCCTCTCTGATAAAACTGAGGAATGGAACAATATAGGAAGAAGGGGTGGACAAAGGTCCCATTAGAATAATTGTTCTAGGACCATTTCTGCTCTGACCAGTGGAAACACAGCTGAGTTAGCTTAAAGGTATTTAATGAGGGTTGATGAACTGGTTTCTGGGAGCTAACAATTCCTGGTACCACTCTGTGGGCCCCTGTCTGCATCATTCCTGAGAAGATACTGGGACAAAGAGAGCAGGGGTGATTCAGAGTTAGGTGACTCCTGCATGTGATGCCAGAATTGGAGGCAGCCCGAGTCCCCGGCTCCTCTGGCAGTGCCTGTGCTGATGACGGCCTGCAGAGGGCAGCAGGCTCTAGGACACGGCTCCCGAGACAGTTCAAGGTTGGTATTGCCTGTTTGGCTGCTATCAAAAGGCTACCATGTACAGCTGAAAAATTGTGCTCTACACTGGAATTTGACACAACATTGTAAAATGATTATAAATCAATACAAAATGTTAAAAAGGCTACCATATTGGTTTCATTCAGATTTTCTTTTTTTTTCACTTTATTGATAAGTCAATTAGCACCAGTTCATTAAACAAAAGCTTATTATTAAAAAATGCATCCTTTTGTGTCATATCAGTGTCTCAAAGCCTGAAGTTTACAATCCTTTTCTCATCCTCTGCCTTTTCCTCCACTGACCCTTTGGTCTGTTATTCCTTCGCTCACTTCTCTTGGATCTCTTCTACTCACCTTTAAGAATCAGCTCACTTGTGTCTTACTCCAGGAAGCCTCCCAGGACTTCCATAGTCTTGTTTAGTGCCATTCTCTCTCTCTCTCTATAAATATATATGTATATGTATATCTTTAGCTCTAAATATGTATGTGTATATATGTGTGTATGTGTATATATATATATATATATATGTAGCATTTTCTCTTTCTACTTCTTGCTTCTCAGTCTCTTGGGGCTTTCCTAAGGTCCCTTTCCAGCCTCCTTTTCTATTTCCTTGTAAATATCATTCAATAATATGGCTTAAAATTTTGCCTCAAGGAAGATGAAGACTCATATATAGTTTTTATACTGCCTTATTACTTACCATTATAGGGTCAGAATTTGGCCATGTCATTAAATATTCTTCATAAATATAACTTGCAGTGGCTGCATAGTGCTTACAAGAACCATTTTAAAAAGGCCCTGCCAGAATTGAGTTCCAGGAAAAATGTCTATAAATGGATTTTAGGGGGAGCCAGCATAATATAGTGAAAATTACTCTGGAAAGGCTATTGCATCAAAATTACAGACTCAACACAGGCGCCTACCTCCTGCTCCTTCTTCACATCCCTAAAAGTGATAGAAGAGATAATTTCTTTTTTTTTCCCTAAAGAACAAATCATAACAATCTTGGGGAGAAAGAAAACAACTGCTATTAGAGGAGAGCGGAAATAAGAAATCTCTTAAAGACAGAAAGCAGAGAGGACTGGTCACATGCAGGACTGCTGAAGCAGGTGGGAGCAGTTTTGAAAGCCTGGTGCCACGACGTGGGGAACAGTACTGAGAAGCAACTCACTGAGCTGGTATAAAGCCCTTCTTTCTTGCGCCAAGCAGGGTGCAGAAGAGTAATTCCCCTCAAGTTTGAAGCAGTGAGTAGAGAGCAAAGAGGCAGTGCCTCTTGGTGGCTGGTGACAGCAGAGATGATTTGAGATGCACTTTGGAGCCTATCGGATCAGTGACAGATTGCATCCGTGCCTGTGTGAGTGTGTGTGTGTGTGCTTTTGTGAGCAGGCTGTGTTAGTGTTCTCTTGCTGTGTAACAATATCACTATAAACTTAGTGGTTTAAAACAGCACCCCCGCATATTATTCCGGTTTCTGTGGGTTGGGATTCTGGGCACAGCTTTGCTGGGTTCTGGGTTTCAGCATCTTATCTTCAAGCTGCAACTTGAGTGTCTGCTGGGCTGCAACCTCATCTCAAGGCTCAAATGGAGGAAGATCCACTTCTAAGCTCACATGGTTGTTGGTGGAATTCAATTCTTTGTAGTTTGTTGGACCGAGGGCCACAGTTTCTTTTGTTGGCTGCTGGCTGGAGCTCCCTGCTGCATGGGTCTCTGCAACATGGTACTTGTTTAATCAAACCAGCAAGGGAAGGAACATCTCAGGAAGACAGGTGTTACAATGTCCTGTAATATAATTACAGAAGTGACATCCTGTCACTGTCATCATGCTCTATTTATGATAAGCAAGTCACTGGTCCTACGTATACTCAGGAGAAGTATTTCTCAAAGGTCTGAATCCTGGAAGGCAGGGGTCATGGGGGCCAGCTT
This sequence comes from Camelus dromedarius, assembly GCF_036321535.1. Classification (NCBI taxonomy): domain Eukaryota; kingdom Metazoa; phylum Chordata; class Mammalia; order Artiodactyla; family Camelidae; genus Camelus; species Camelus dromedarius. The sequence continues at coordinate 110,418,220 of NC_087437.1, read as the reverse complement.
AGGTTTGCTCATCATAGGAGATAAAGTGCAGAAAAAGAATCATTTTTTTTCCCTCTGAGAAATTGATTGGATTTGAGTCTGTAATAGACAAGGACACAAAGCTGCTTGATTTTAGGCTGAGATCAACACTGATGGTGTAACATGGGATATTTCACCTTCTCCCCTGAGTCTCACTTTTCTCATGATGAATCAAAGAAAAAGTTGGATTAACGTTTTCTCCAGCCCTAACATTGAGGATTTCTTTATACGCGCACACACAAAACATATATAACGTGTAAAAATACATAACATAAAACATATACATATAAAAAACATATATACATACATTCATATCACAAATAGCAAAAACTAATGCTTGATCCTCTACCTTTTAAGCTATCTTTTTTTTCATCATTTTTCTTTCCTTCCTTGATCATCATCTGGGAAGGCTAGTCTATGTTTATTAATTTAAAAAAAATCATTGGTGCAATTCTTAATCACTTGTGCAGATCTTCCCCTTTCTTTTATTGATTTTTTTTTTTCCCTCAAAGGTCATCAGTGAACAAATTCAGTGAGGGAATCCCAACCAACATCCTCTTTGACTCTTTCTGGCGTTAGTACCATCAACTTTCCTGACCTTACAAGTTCCCACTTGTTACGGCACCTGTTGGTTTTATCTTGACTTCTCTGTGACCCCATGACCCTTATTTACTGACACCACTGACCCCTGCTGTTCCTCACACCCTTAAAAGTGGGTGTCCCCAGTGTTCTGCTCTCAGTCCTTTTCTTTTAACAGCATTGCTTGAAGCGCTCCTTTAAGAAAGATGAAGACTCAATCATTATATTTAGCTTTTTTTCCCCTTCTAAGCTGTTTTCCTTTATTTCATAATGTTTATAATCTCTTTGGCACACGTGACCCCTCAAAGGTAAAGCCCTCCTCCTGAAGTCGCTGCCATTCGCCATCACCAGGCGCACCTTTTACCTGGGTGCCAGGAGGGGCTCTCTGGGTTCCTTTCTTTCTTTGGATGACATTGCTAAGTAAGTCCTGTGCATTTTTCCTCCGTAATGGCACTCAAATCTATCTCCTTATTCCCATTTTTATTGCCCCAAGCTTAACTCAGAGGCTCGATTATTATTTTGAATTGACAATTCTAATAGTATATTAATAGGTGTCACTCCCTCCGTAGCTTCCCCACAATCCATTATTCACACTAAGCCAGTTCTAATCACATCATTTCCTCAATTAAATCCTTTGGTAGCGGCTCTTTATCTCTTCCCACACCTGCCCAGCATGCCAGGCTGTCCCTTCTCTATCTCTGGCATCCTTTTACTAGAAGTTTCCTCTTCACTTCCCTCCAGGTGCACATTCCTCCGTCTAAATGGATCAGCTCACAAATCCCTCAACAAACCCCGGGTGCTCCTGCTCTGCCCTTGCCAATGGCGTTGCTGCAGCCACAGGACCTTTTTATCTTCACCTGTTCAAGTCACACTCATCTTTCATGGCGCACCCATTCGTTCATCTATTTATTCATTTAAGAGATTGAGAGATATTTATTGAGCTCCAACTCCATATTAGTCAGGCACAAACAAGACAGACAAGGTGCCTACCATCAGGGGAGACAGACAGTGAGAAAGATGGTCACTGTGTCTGGATCAGAGGGAGGGAGAGAACACAATACGAAGTGCGGTTGGGAAATTGGACAGGAACCAGGCCATGTAAGAAGCTTGAATCTTTATTTTTTTCTAAGAGCAATAGGAAGTCATGGAAGGCTTTCTAAGTAGGTAGGGCAAAACACACTTTATTTTGAAAAGGTCATATTAGCTAATGTGGAGGGAGAGAAAAGGCAGGAAAAGAGAAACCAGAGAGGAGGCAATGGCAGTGGTCCTGGGTGGGGACAGTGTTGGTTTGATTGGATGGTAGCAGTGACAATGGAGCAATGTGCGCAGACTTGAGATGCATTTTGGAGGCACTGCTGACTGGACCTGACGACAGACCAGATAAAGGAATTATATGAAAAAAGGAATGAAGTTTTTGTCTTGAGCAATTAGATGGCAGTGTTATTTACTAAGGTGGGAAAGGCTAGGGGAGGAATCGGTGTGTGAGAAAAAACTAGGAGCCCAAGTTTTGACATGTTAAAAATTGTCCGGACACAAACGTTCATGGCGGCATGAATCATAACAGCCAAATACTGGAAACAACCTAAATGTGCATCAGCTGATGAGTGGATAAGCAAAGCATGGCACATCCATACAATGAAATGCTATCGGCAGTTAAAAGGGATGAAGTGCCTTTTCCTCAATTAGATTACACAGTGACTAGGCAGATATGGAGGGAAGAAGAGAAAGAAAAGTAATGAAAACTATCTAGTGATCTATAACCATGCACAGATTGATAGCCAATGAATTGCCCAGAAAATTATGGACTTAAAAGTGTCCAGTATCAGAACCATTTTAAATTATGTTACATAAAGGCTTTAAAAATTCTTTTTACTTGTTTTTATGTAATTATCTAAATTTTGGAAAATGTGTTTAGAAACATTGTTAAATTGTGTTTTAGGAATTACTGGAGTCTGTGTAAGGAGTATAAAGTCCCCACGGGGGTCATTAATGCCGTCCTGCAACATCATGGATTCCCTCCTTCTGCATTCACAGCAGCATTGCCGGCCATGACCTGTGAAGTCAGGTAGGGTCGTGGAGTGGGCAGTGTGCAAGCGACACACGACAATTGGTAGAAGTTTTTGGGAGCTAGTGTGTGATCTGCCACCTGCTCTTCCCCTACCAGTAATATTTCAGATCATGAAAACTCTGTCAGCTTAAATCTTTGAATGAGAATGTCATTCATCTAAGACACCCACCAACCCAGGGGGGGATGTGCAGTGTGAGCATGAAATAAACCTCTGATTCTTCCAAGCATTTAGATTTTGAGTTGTTTGTTATAGCAGCGAAAACTAGCCTTTTCTTACTGATATGTTCAAGAAAGGAACAAAATGATCTGAAACACTTTATAAGCTGAAGCCCTTTAAAGTCTCAGGAACAGCAAAGGCAGTAGAGCAAAACAGCCAAAGCATGGCCTTGAGCTACACCGTGTGATCTGGAGCTTGATTCTGCTGATTATTAACTGTGTGACTTTGTGAAGATCTCTTAAACTTTCTGGCTTCAGTTTTCTTACTAGAAAAATCATAACACGCACCTTGTAAGATCATTACAAACATTAAACGAATTAACATTTGTTATGTGCTAGACAAAGAATACAAACTTGTGGTTGCCAAGGGGGCGGGAGGTGGGAAGGGATAGACTGGGAGTTCGAAATTTGTAGATACTGACAGGCATATGCAGAATAGATAAACAAAATTATACTGTACAGCACAGGGAAATATATACAAGATCTTGTGGTAGCTCATAGCGAAAAAAATGTGACAATGAACATATGTATGTTCATGTATAACTGAAAAATTATGCTCTGCAGTGGAATTTGACACAACATTGTAAAATGACTATAACTCAATAAAAAATGTTTAAAAAATGTGTTATGTGCTTAGAAAAGTGCATAGTAAGTCCTCTAACTATATATATATATATATATACACGATACATGGTAAAATACACAAACAAGTATATATATAATATATAGTAAAATATATAAATAAGCAGTACATATAAAGTGTTTAGAGCAGAAACCTAGCAGTGAGCCCCCCATGAATATTTATTATTACTAATATTTAAAATAAAAAATATTGAATAACAAATACTTGGCTGAGCATTTTTTCTGAGAAAGTTTAAAAGGAGATAGGAAGATAAAAAAACAAGCAAAAGAGCTTTTTTTTTTTTTTTTAAATGGGGGGTGACAAATTTATAGACCAGTTCAGATGGGTTTTACCTCTGGGAAGATGCCTGGACACACTCCTGTTACTTCCCTTTGTGTTCAGGTATGTCCTGAGAAAATAAACAGAGCACAGGGGAATGGAAAAGACAGAGTAAGGTTTTTTCTTTAATTATCTTTATCACCCAGAAAGAAAGGAAATAGGCCACCTGTGACTGACACTGAACATGCCTGTCAAAGAGAGATAAGCAGCTCAGGGCAGTTTCACACAGCCAAGCAAAGCAGATTCCTTGAAATCTCACGAAAGACTGGTCCAGAATTTATCAGGATGATTTATTCACGAAATACTCATGAAATACTTTAAATACTCATTATAAATATAGATTTCTAGGATCTCTTGGTGGTAGTGGGAGAGGAGACCCCTGGAAATGTGAATTTCAAACACATTTTTAGGGTGTTCTTCTGCCTGTTTGCATTTGAGAACCCCGACTCCAGCCCTGTGGTTCTGACGGAGTAACGGAAATACCACTGCCACCTGATGGCAGCCGGTCCAAATTACAGGTGAGAATGTCATTGCAAGGTAGAATCAGCAGTTCAATTTTTCAAGTAACCACGTCACAATTAACTGAGAGCAGTCACTCTGCCCTCTGCCACTCACATTTTTTTCAGTTGTGTATACATATGTACATATATATATAATTTTCGTATAATTGTATGTACATATATATAATTTTTTTCTTGACATAGTTGATTTACAATGTTGTGTTAGTTTCTGGTGTACAGCATGGTGATTCAGGTATACGTATATAGATCCTTTTCCATTATAGGTTATTACAAGCTATTGCATATACTTCTCTGTGCTACACAGTAGAACCTTGTTGTTTATTTATTCTATGTAGAGTAGTTCATAACTGCTAATCCCAAACTCCCAATTTACCCCCCAGGGTCACTGGACCTCGGCCTCACCCATCCTTCTGTTTGTCCCCACCACATGGGTCACCCGTCATTGGGCACCCAGGTGCAAACCTGCTTCCTGCTGTCGGCCGTCCCTTTCTTGCCCAGCCCTGGACGTCTTTGCTCCCACTACCTTTGTGAGAGGCAGAGGGGAATCCTAGCAGGGTCTTCGAGGAGGGGCAGGGGACTGGTTCTAGACAATAGGCAGAACCCATGCTCACAGCCACACAGGAGTAGGCAACCTCTGCCTATCCCAACCCTGGAGTGTGGCCAAGATCTGGCCGAGCAGCACCCACCTGGGGAAGACTGCAAAGGTCTCTGTGCACAGGGCTCTGAGGGGTTTCCGCGGAAGCTGCCCAGCCACACCCTCAGAGGGTGAGGAGGTGGCCTGTCTCTGCAGCTGTGCAGCCAGCACCCTGGGTTGGCCTCGATCAGCCTGAGCCCGAGCCTGAGCCAGAGGAAGGCACCAAAGGCTCTCCCAGCAGATCCGGTCATACTTCTTTGCTTTAAGCTTTAGCCAACTAGTGACAAGTAAAACCAGATAATGCCCATGTGTTTTGGAACATTAATGTAAGATTGTTATATGAAATATATTGGGGAACTACATTAAACTTTTAAACTAAAAAAATGTCCAAACTTAAGTAATATGATCCGTGGGAAGTTCTTCTGTCAGACAGCATGAGAGAGGCATAATTTTAACAAAGCGAGTGATGTCTGAAATAATGAGTTTTGCCTGTTGGGCTCTATGCTCATCCATTAAGGGTTAGGGGCGGGGTGATAAGCAAAAGGAGTTGGTATCTGGGAAGTTTTCTTTTTTCTACTTTCAGAAAATCCAGGCTCTATAAAAACAATTCTTTCCTAAACATTTGAATTGGAATAGTCTTAGCTTTGCTGAGCTCAAATTGTTTCTAGCTTGCCTTTGTCATGAGAAGTGGCCACTCAGAGCACAATGGGAGCAGAAGTGCTGCATTTTTAAATGTAACTGATATTTTGTAATGGGTCATGATAGCCAGGCTTGTTTTACCAGGAGTCAGTAAGGACCAAGCATGGTAGAACATGACTTTAAACTGGGCACCATTCCACTCAGCCCCAGTGTGGCAACTCCACAACAAGACAGCTTGGCAATGTTCAAGATGATTTACAATCAGAAGTTGTATATCCTCTGCGAGAAAAAAAGAAGTGTTAACAAGGAGAATGCTTATAAATTAAATACATGAAAATTACTACTAGGTTATCCATAACCATCCTATTATTTAGTGTTCTTGCAGCCTCTGTGGAAAGACTTGTTCTGATGGCTTTCTGTAGTAATGCTTTAAAATTTAAAAAAAAAAATTATTGAGGTGAAATTCACATAACATAAAATGAACTGCTTTAAAGTGAACCGTTCAGTGGTATTTAGGGCATCACGATGTTTTGCAACCACTGCCTCTAGTTCCAAATAATTTTCTTTACTCCAAAAGAAACTCCATACTCATTAAATAGTTGGGATACCAACGTTTTTGAATGACATAGGGAGAGAATTTCGAGAAGCTATAAAAGTGTTTACATGGTCGCCAAAGCTTTTTTGGTTTAGCTATGTCATTTGGGAGGAGTTTATAATCAGAGGATTTAAAGAGCCTCACATGATGCAATCACAACAGTGGTTAAGTCATGGAACACTGATGAAAAGAATTCAATTATGTGTCAAGGATGGACACCAGCTTTGAAGATGGGGCACATTGCTTTGCAAACAGAAAAGCCCACAAAAACATGGGCAATGAGTCTGTGGGCTCCTTTGTATGCATTTTATTTGTAATAATAAAATTATCTATGCAAATTAGTTGGAAGATGTCTAGGCAAGCGTGTCATGCCCACCAGCTTGAGGTATAAAAAGCCCCGTGCAGGAGAACTTCACTCACTCTTGCGTAACTTGCTTTTCGCAATCTCTCCAAATCCATCTCAACTCCTGCCACCATGACTCGTTTCTTCTGCTGTGGAAGCTACTTCCCGGGTTATCCTTGCTATGGGACCAACTTCCGTAGGACCTTCAGAGCCACCCCCCTGAACTGCCTTGTGCCCCTGGGCTCCCCACTGAACTACGATTGTGGATGCAATGGCTACAGCTCCCTGGGCTACAGCTTTGGTGGCAGCAACATCGGCAACCTGGGCTGCGGCTATGGTGGCAGCTTCTGCAGGCCATGGGGCTCCGGCTCTGGCTTTGGCTACAGCACCTACTGATGGACCAATGGCCCCAGGCGACCCCAGGACTCTTCAATCAGTTCTCTGAACACAGAACTGCCTGGAAAACAATGACTGTCTTTCTGTTTCTAGATGTGTTTGAGAGATATATCTTCCATCTTCTTGCTGACTTCTTACTGAGATCCTGGTCTTGGACGATGCTGAACAAGTCACCCAGGCATCAGATGCAGAACTGGCACTCAGCTACAGCCAAAGCCAGATGCGTTTCTCCTATACACCCGAATCTTACCAATGATGCAAGTAGTTTGTCTCTTACAGTTGTTCTGCCTGTGTATTATTAAATTCTATATCAACGTCAATGCATTACAAATTAGGTGTGAGTGGGAAGGGCTTTTTCTGTTAGTCTCAATAAATCTAATTCATTCAGCACAATTTTTTTGTTTGTTCTGGTTGTTTATTTTACTGTACTTTTTTTTTCTTTGCCTTTGAACTCATCAGCCATTTTCATTCTATAATGGTGAACTTTAATCACATCTTATTCTGATTTCAGACTGTACACCAGGATAGGGTGATACCTAACAATTTTGTTCCTTTGTGGTGAGAATTCAATTTTTAAAAATGTTCCTTAGAAATGTCCTAAATCTGATCAAATACAGATGACCTTTAAACAGTGGAAGAATTGATTTGTATATAATTTATATTCGATCCTCTGTATGTGAGGTTCCTCTGAATCTGTGGATTCTACCAACCTTGGATTGTGTAGCACTGTAGTATTTGCTACCATAAATATCCACATATAAGTGGACTCTTGCAGTTCAGACATGCAGTGTCCAAGAGTCAACTGTGTAATTCTCCAAGGAAGAAATACAAATGATCAACAGGCACATGAAAAAATGCTCAGTATCACTAATTATCAGAGAAATGCAAATCAAAACTACAATGAGGTAACACCTCACACCAGTCAGAATGGCCGTCTTTAAAATGTCCACAAACAATAAATGCTGGAGAGGCTGTGGAGAGAAGGGAACCCTCCTACACAGCTGGTGGGAATGCAGTTTGGTGCAGCCACTGTGGAAAACAGTATGGAGATTCCTCAAAAGACTAGGAATAGACTTACCATATGACCCAGGAATCCCGCTCCTGGGCATATATCCAGAAGAAACCCAACTTCAAAAAGACACCTGCACCCCAATATTCATAGCAGCACTATTTACAATAGCCAAGACATGGAAACAGCCTAAATGTCCATCAACAGATGACTGGATAAAGAAGATGTGGTATATTTATGAATGTTAAAATTTTTCTTTTCTTCTTTCATTAGTGAGACAATTCCATTTTGTTTTTTCCCCTTTACCTGCTGTTTATAGAATTCAGTTCTAGAGGATTGAGATTTGAACCTCATAAACTGTTGTAAAAAAAAATCTGACAAAATGGACTTGTTATGAAAACCTATTTTTAGGGCTTCCTAAGATTAGATTTGGTGAACAACAGGAAGCCAACAGCAAAAGTCACATAGTATTGTTTTCCCTTTTTGGTTGGTGGTTTTATTTTTGCTACCTTCTTTGCCTCTGATTATATATGTAGCTGTATTAAAAATGAAGCATTTATTCTTTGGAATATAGTTACCATCAAAATCACTTGAAATGATATGCAGTCTACACTTAGAAAATGTTTCTTGTCTTGCTTACTAAGAAACCTCTATTTTATCAAAGCAAAATGCTTTGTTTGAATTATATTGCATTCAATCTTGTGTCGAGTATTTATCGCACCCCTGCCTGTCTCAGAGAAGGTGCTCAATAATTGTGCACTGACTTATTAAATCTCTGCTTCATGGGTACAAAATATTGTATAGTCCAATGTAAAGTTCATTCATGTATGTACAAAGTTATTGGGCTCTGGCCATTGTGTTAAAAATTTGGGGGCTGTAAAAACCTGGAACAGAGTCTCTGGCCTGAGAAGCTGACTATTTTCAAGAGATACTCATTCAACAGATACTCACCAAGAAGCTAGGACACCTAGCATTGTCTTAAAATTTGGGAACAGAGGGATAAATAAAATGCAATTCTGGCTTTCAAGAGTTAAATATACTTTATTCAATATTTAAAGGAAATTTTATAATCTCTTATCTTATTCCAATTAATGTGCTATAAATGATTATCCAAAGATAGATATCCCACACTCATTTCCTTCCAAGGACCCAAAATAAGAGACAGCCTATAATAAGATTCATATATGTATAACCCTTGATTTGGGTATAGGCACTTTTCTCATGATTAGATTAACATTTAGCATTTTTGGGTAGAAATGCCATAGAAGTAATGCTGTAAACTTCTCAGTGTCTTGTATCAGGAGGCACATTATGTTGATTTATGTAAATTATGTGAGTGTTAACATTGATCACTTGATGAAAGTAAGGTCCTTCAAGTTTCTTCACTGCAGAGCTGCTATTTCTCCCTTTGTAATTAATAACTGAATTGTGTTGACACTTTGACAGTAAGTGAATATTCTGCTCCTTATGAAGCTTTACCCACTATTTTAAGATCCATTCACAATTTTCTAATTTTTAGACATCCTTTTACTTTTATTAGTTGGCATTCTACCATAAGAAAGAAATTTCTCTTCTCACGTGTTTTTTGTGTGCTTATTTATTTGTATCAATATTTATTCTTATTTTACTCAATGTGTTACCATCCATTAATAACATTATTAATTTTGATGTTCAAATTTTCCCAGATTTGGACCGTGGGGACACCTTCATGCTGCTCCTTTGTCCTTTAGAAATGACCCCCTAGCCATTTGATCAATGCTTTACTTTCTGGCTAAATAAGATAGTCCAAGTTCATCTTGAGTTTTTCTGCTCCCGTCACGGAGTCAGTGATTTCTCCCAGGAATTCTAGATCCCTAAAGTGAAGACTGGTACTTAGAAACCAAAATATAGGTGCTAAGTACGCTCACTGCTATGGTATCGTTGCTATATGTGCTAATTTCTGTCCTATCATATACTGTAACCATCATTGCTCTGATTGTCTGTCATTCTCTCAGATTTGCTAGTGACACACTGACAAGCTGCACTGGAGCTCTGGGTACAGGGGAAAAGCTCAGTGACAGGCAGAACGCACTTTAGGTTAAGAGATGGGTGGCTGACCTTTAGGCTGAGTGGGGTCCCCAAACGCCAGGGTGTAAAGGTCTGAAGTTTTGCTCTAAAGTTCAAGTGACACCACAAGTGGCCCCAGTGCTCTTCTTCAACTAGGTTTTCATTTAACCGCCTTATCTCTTTTTCAGCACCAACCCTGGTACTTTTCTTAGTGTTATAGGTTCCAATTCTCCCTGGGAATTTGAAAGGAAGACCAGTTTACTGTTGCTTGTAGCCCCCTCCTCTCATAGTTTCTATCATGACTCCCTCCTTCCTTCTTTCTGTTTTCCTGTCATCTCCTTTCCGTCATCCAGAAATTTAGTTAATCTCTCCTCAGTTGATATTGTCCCTAAAATTCTCCCTGTCACTGTTGGCTTCCAGCCTTTGTTAAAATTTAATGGATTCTGAGGAAAGGGAGGGGAAAAATCTATTTGGTCTATCTGCCATCTTGAACCTAAAAAATATAAGGACCTTAAAGAGGGACAAGAAGAGATTAAGAACAGCAACAACTTATCTCTTTTTCTCTTGCAGCAGTTATGTGACGCATACAGCAATAGATAATTTCACTGTTTATTTGTATAACTGTTTTTTTTTGAGGTAGATTAAATTATCTACTGTATTACAGAAGACGAAGTCAATATTGGAAAGTTAAATAATTTGTTGGAGGCTGTATCATTCATTTATAAAGAAAAATGCCAAGCTATAGTCAGCCAAGGATGGTCTGTGTCTAAATCCATCCCTCCACGCTAAAACGAGTTACACAGCATTTTTAAAGTTATAGAACTCTTTTCCAGAAATATCCCTACTTAATGTCACTTCTTATGCCATTAATAATTATACCTTATATTTACATATTGGTTTATGGTTTATAATTTATAGAATAAGTCCATAGAATTTTATTTAATTCTGACAATTATCTTGGGAGACAAGTACCATGAGGAAATTGATGGAAATTAAGTAATTTTCCCAAGTGAGCAAATATCTACCAAAGGAGAAAGCTGAGTCTTGAACAAAGGTATCAAGCTTAGGTCTTCTGATTCCTTCCACGCCCAGGGTTCTACCACTGATAACAGAGACAAAACACTCATTATGTGCTTACTGATTTGACCCTGTGGTTAGCAAGACCCTCTAGTATTTTCATAAGCTTGCAAATAAATTTTAATAATTACTAGGCTCCACTCTTGATCTTGATACCAAGTCCTTAGATTTTCCCATCTCATTACCTCTAAGAAATGGTGGCAGATCTTCCCTCCTAATTGCTGCCTCAGTTAGTTAGTACCCTTATCATGTCTTGCCTGGGTTACTACACCAACTGCCTATCTGGTCTGCCAGGCTGCCTCCAACCCATCTTCTGTACCGCAGACGTAATCATCTCTCAAGATACAAATCTAATAGCATGACTTTCTTTCACAAACTCTGTTTATTTTGCGGTTACTTATAGATTTCAGGATAAAGATAAGTTAGTGGCTTACAAGACTACCAATTTCTCCAATCTCACTTCCTACTTCTTCAGAACAAACTTCCCTAAAGTTCTCTCTCTCTTTTTTCTCTCCAAGCACTCGGATCCCAGACTGGAACATGTGTAGAAGCAGTCATTCAGCTGGGGTCAGGTGGAAGGGAATCTCTAGGAACACTCACTCCCATTTCTCAGCCTGTTTTCCAGAGCCGGTTTCAAGGTAAAGGAGACCTACCATGCTTCTTTGCTGCCTTCTGCCCTCTTTTTCATCTAGTGAACACCTAATGACCTTCAAAAGGCCATCTTCTACCCCAGGGGGCCTCCCTTGTTGCAATTTAGAACCTTCATCTCTATTTACTTTAATAAGAGGGTGTTCACACTGCTCTGCCCATCAACCAGGACCACCAGGAACACACCTGTAGTTAAACAAAGTTGGGCTTATTAATTTATTACAACAATGGAAATTACACAACACGAGAACGGGCAGGATGTCTCAATAAAAGAGTGTGGGAGGGGCTAGTTCTAGGATTTGGGCTTGAAGTAGTTGATTTTGGAGAGGATTAAAGGAGGCAGGGGTCTCTTCTGGATTGGGTACCATCTGTGACAAATGTCCACAAAGTTAATGGCTTAAAACAATACAGATTCATTCTTTTACAATTTTGGTGGTTAGAAGTTGAAAGTGGGTTTTACTGAGCTCAAATCAAGGTGTTGGTGTCACTGTATTCATTGTGGAGGCTTTGGAGGAGAATCTGTTCCCTTGTTTTTCCAGATTCAAGAGGCCGTCCCGACTCCTTGGTTCGTGTCTTCTTCCTTCATCTTCAAAGACAGTCGCATAGCGTCTTCAAATCTCTCTCCCTGATTCTGACTCTGACCCTCCTACCATCCTCTTTCACTTTAAGGAGACTTTTGATTGTGTTAGGCCCACCCAGATAATCCAGAATAATCTCCCTTCCTCTAGGCCTGTGGATTAGCAACCTCAATGCCCCCTTACCACAAAGTATGACATACTCACAGGTTCTGGAAACTAGACCATTAGTCTGCCTCCCACAGGCACTGCCAGGAAACAGGCCCAGCTCCATGACTGGGTAGTTAGCAGCTTTTATTGAGAAAGTGGAACAAGGCTAAAGTTGTCATTGATAGAGAGGCAGAAGTCACCGAGGGCGATGCTTAGTCATTTTGTGGTTTGAATAGTGTTCTTGTTTTCATGTGTTCCCGGATATGACTACAGACCAGTCTTGCTTTTGCCTCACTCCATCATTGTCACAGACTGACCTTGTCTGATTTGATGTTCTGAAGATTGTGTGTGGGATGTAGGGAACGCTCTGACTTACCATTAGTGCTTTCAGGGCTGCTGTTTATCTTTCTCACCATCATTAATTGACAGGTCTGATTGTCTCACAGTAAGGTTTCTGAGGACAAGCGTCATGCTTTATTCAATGTTCTATCACCAGTGCTGTAGCCCAGACACTTGATAAATATTTGTTGATTTTATATAATTATTTAAAGCCTTAGAGAAAAAGCCTACTCCCTTGCTACTTAAAACATGGTTAGCAGATAAGAAACATGGGCATTGCCTGGGAGCTTGTTCAAAATGCAGAATCTTGGGCCTCTTCTCTTTCAAATTGTACTCTGCACATTGACAAGATTCCCAGGTGATTTGTGTGCCCATAAAATTCGAACACTGACACAGTCTTGCTGATTCTATTCCAAAGGAAATAGAGAGGGAGACATGGCTCACTGTTGATTTTTAAAGTGTTGATGCAATGGTATTAACATTTTCAGCAGAAAAGGAAAGTTTAAAAATTATTTTCCTATACTTTTGTTCTATTTTTTATTGCTATTTACAGAAAAACTAGTTTATTTATTCATTTTTTTCCCATTTCCATTGAGGATAGAGGAAAAGCATTTAAAATTGTAACAGGAGAGATTTTTATTGGATAAATGGAGATATTTCTTGTTTCTAAGGCCTGCCAGGCAGGGACCACTGTGGATGCTCTATGAGACTCCTGAATATGTTGAGTATATTTGTCACTAAAAATATCCTGTTATTTCTCAGACACTAGTTCCTTTTCACTGACTTGTCTATGAGGCTCCTGACCTTACCTTTGACAATTATATTTGTACTACAGTGTCCTGTGCCTTTTTCTTCCCTTTCCAATCATCCTCTCCTCTTAGTGATCTGCTTTACGAATATGCCTCATTATTTCCATCTTAAGGTTTCTATGTCCTATGTATTCGGTTGCAACTACAGAAATTTCAAGACTTTCCTAATGAACAACCTTAGATTGTAAGATAAAGAAATCTTTGGGACATGGATCCTAATGTTTTAAATTTAAATTTACTCATGTTTATATTTAGTTTTTGGTCAGCCAAGACTTTGAAGAAATGATGCTTTCGGTAGATTGAACTTGCCATCATTTGTTGTTTGGCTGTAATATGAAACGTCATTTTCAAGGTCATCAGAAGAACAAGACCTCAGACCTTCCAAAGGGAAACCAGTGAGAAAATAAGTTGAAATGTTGTTTCCACTCATCAGCAACTCTGCCTTGGCACTGAGGTAGCGCAATGGAACAGTTTCTCACCCTTTATCCTTTTCAATAACTTAGCTTGCAGATTGGTGCTGTGCTTTGATTTTATACATATTTCTAGTTTCTGGCTCTAACTCTCCCTTTGTGTCACAAGAAGTAGACCTCAGCTCCTGTTTTGCATCACAAGGAATAGGGGGTAGATGCTGAAAAGGACCCTTCAGATCCTACCAGTAACTGAAAGCTCGCGGCAAAAAGAATTTTTTTCCAATTTCCTTAGAATTGCTTTTTCCTGTTGATGCTGAAACACACATGAGATGTTTCTGACCAGAGTCAGTGAGCCTATTATGCATCTAGGCAAGAAAACCACATGGGTTCTACATCAAATAGCAAGCTTCATTAACTAGGTGCTTGCTCTGATAATTAACCAAGGAGCCTCACAAATGTAGCTTAACCTCAAAAGTGCTGAGATAGCGAGGTATGGAAATTGTGTCTCAAGTTAGTTCCAAGACTTGGTCAGCAAGTTCTGCCCCGTTGTGTGACACTTTTGGGGCATAATGCTTGGCAATCGTATCTGACTGCCTGTGATCTTGACATTAGACCAGTGCTTTTGACCTTGGCTGTGTGGATATTTTGGGCTGGATTTTTGTTGTTGTTGTTGTTATTGGGGGAGGCTGTTCTGTACATTCTAGGATGTTTGGCAGCATCCCTGACCTCTACCATTAGAGACCAAGCAGTAGGCCCCAGTCATGACAAGCAAAATTGTCTCCCGACATTGACAAACACCCCTTGGAGAGCAAAGTCGCCCCCATGATGACAAACTCCATCAACTCTAGTAATTAAGCCTCACTAAGAAGGTGTCTCCTTTTTCTCCTTCACCGTTTTACACTCATCCCATTTTAAGTTGGGTGTTTTCCTAAAGAGGACACCTTTTCAGATATCCTGAAATTGAACAGAGAATGAGAATTTTTTAAGGAGTGACCCAAACTCCACCTTTACTGGAATCACTGGAGCTGCTTATTTAAAATGCAGATTCCCGGGCCCCAGCCCAGACCCAGGGAGATCAGAATCTTTAGGAACAGAGCTCAGAAATATGCATTTTAAACAAGTATCCAAGGAAATTCTTGCACAGACTAAACTTTTGAAACTATTGCAGTGGAACCCCATGTGGGCCGTGCAACATTTCTCTCCTGCGATTCTGTCACTGCATTTTGTGTTTTAAAGGGATGGCAGCTGGGAGCTCATTAGTGTGTCTTAGCAGGGGTGTGTAACACAATGAACAAAAGCTCTCTATGTAGTCTTTTGCTTTATTGATCAAATCCAGTGGGAGAGGGTTGAATTGCAATCTTAGCTCATCAGAGATTTTGATGTTGGAATCATACAGTGGCTAAAGGTGAGCCCCAGGAAGTCAACTTACCTCATTTTATAGTCAAATGACTTGGAGCCCAGACAAGTGATTTGCCTAAATTCTTTTTTTTTTTTTTTGCCTAAATTCTTATAGTGAATGAGTTGCCAAATTAGGTTAAGAATATTCTTTCATTCATTCACTTGTTCAACTGCTGTTTATTAAAAATCTACATTTTGCCCAGTTGTGAGCTAGACACTGAGGAATCAAGGGTGATTTAAGACATCATTTTTGCTCTCCTAGATACAAGCATGTTGGTGAGGCAGGTATTAATCACATAAGTCAAGGTTAAAGGACAACAAATACAAGGGAGACGGTGGTGGTTACGATACTGCAGGTGGACTTTAGCTACTCAGGGGCTGCAGAAAGTCCCCGCAAAGGAAGTGACTGGACTGGTAGCTGAAGGTTGGTGGGAGCTGAGGAGGAGAGAAGAAGAAAGATAATTCCATGCAGAAAAAACAGCAAGTGGCAAGGCTTGAGCATGAGAAGATGCAGGATGCATTTGAAAAACTGAGACAGTGAGTGATTCTTAAGCAGAGTGACCTGGGAACTTTTAGGTCTGCTTAAAAGATTAAAAAATAAATCTATCCAAAAAGCAATGGAAAGCTATTGAAATATTTTTAACGTGTGTGTCTGAGTGTGTGTTTGTGTGTGTATGATAATCAGATCTGTGTTTTGTAAACACGTTGGCAGTGAGAAACAGATTGTAAGGAGGGAAACTGTCATCTTGATTAGTTCTGCAGTCACCACAGCAGTGTAGGTGCATAAATCAGTCGCTTGAATTAGGTAGTGTGGCAGGCTGAATAGGGAGCCCCCAAAGCTGTCCACTCTGAATGCCTGGAACCCATGAATATGTTGCATTGCTTGGTGAAAGGCACTTGGCCGAGTGATTAAGATTTTGATCTGGAGAGAAGAGCCTGGTTAATTTAGGTGGGCTCAGTCACAAGGGTCCTTATCAGAGGCAGTCAGGAGGGTCAGAGTCAGTAGCAGATGTGACAGAATTAAGAGATTGGAGTGATGAAAGGAAGTGGCCACAGCCCAAGACTGCAAGCCACCTCTAGAAGCTGAAAAAAGCAGAAAAGAGATTCTCCAGAAGGAAACTCCAGAAGGAACTAGCCAAGGCGACACCTTAATTTCAGACTTCTGACAGTTGGAATTGTCTGATGATAAATTTGTGTCTTTTTAAGTCACCAAATTTGCAGCAATTTGTAGCGATAGGCAGCAATGAGAAGTAAACAGAGTAATGCAGCGGAGATGGGTAGGAATTAATGGATTCGGGAGACTCTTAGTAGGTGGCAGGACTTGAGTTTGCAAATGCAGGGGTGTCGAGGGTGATTCCTAGGGATTGATTCTTACCATACAGATGGTACCATCTCACCGCATGGGTGCCAGTCTTGATTTCATATCAAAAACCAGATGCGATTTCTGAATATGAGGCCCTAAACAAAAAGAGTTAAATTTTGTATACAAGTTAGTAAATTACCTGAAAAGAAGTCATGTTTTGAAGGTCACAGTATCTGATTACCAGACAGTAGTAACCCAAAAGCATTAGGAGGATTTTAAATCAAGGGTCTAAGTCAACATCTTCTTTGGGATAATTTTACATTCTGGAAGCCTGAGGGTTTTCTTAATCTGCTTCTTACAGCAATGATTAGGGGCTGTCTCTCCTGGCTATTTTATTATCTCTGGTTGTCCCAACTTCCTTACAGAGCTTTCCAATTGGAGGGCATCAGCACTGGGTTACAGGTGTTGCAACAGTTTTGGTGCTCTTAGTCCCCCGGCTGGTTTGGGTATTTGGGTAGGATCAGGGTACCAGGGCGCCTGGGATGGTCATCTCTTCCCAGTGAGTCTTGTCAGATTATCCCACTATATTGTAAAGAGATGTAACATACTTTGTGTGCTATCATGGGAAAAAGACTGGGAAGCACCGCCCTTTGGTATTCCTTCTCACAGGGTCTTCCACGGACGTCTTGCATCCGAATTCCTGGTAGGGATGTGAGCCTGATAGACGGTTATTAACCCACGTGTTACATCTACCTCCCTAGCATTTCTTAAATTCACCTTTTTGCTAAAACTGCCACCTTAGTGCAATGGCTTGTGTATGACTCTACTGATTATCAACCCAGTGACTTTTTTTCTCCCTCCTTCTATGCTGGCAGAATGTGCTTCACACGAGATGGGCAGAAAGTGCCCAATACACACCTTTCTAGCTTCCCTTGTAGTTCAACACTGGAATATGATTTAACTCTGGACAATGGGACCTGGAGGAAATCCATTGGAAGACACAAAGAAATGGTTTCCTTCTCATTGTGCAATGAAAAGGAGCTTTGAGAGAAGGAGTTTTTTTTTTTTTTTTTTTTAACCCCTTTTGTTTTTGGATGTTGATGCATAAGAAGGTTCAGCACAGCCCTGCAGCAGTGAGCTTGCAGCCCTGAGGAGGCAGCTGAGAGAGGCGCAGCGGAACCAGCTCTGAACCCTGGCACTGTCAAGCCCTGAAGCAACCTGGAATTGATTGCATTCTTGTTTTCTAGTTTTTGTGAAAAATAAACTCTTTTCATTTAAGCAATTTTCAGCTGGGTTATTTTTGTTGCTGTTGTTACTTGCAGCCAAGAGCATTCCTAATGGATACAATTTTAAACTTGGTCTTCATACATCCCGATTCTAATTCATCCTCTACACCGTCGGAGTAAAATGTAACTGATCATGCCACCCCCAGCTTCGTCTGTGGGCGGCTCCCTTTGCCTCCACGGTATATGCAGTCTCATAGGCACTGTCTTTCCAGCTCCATCTTGCAGTAATTCTCCTGTTACATCCAAGGCTACAGCCCCATGGAATTACCTGTGTCTCCTAGAAGGCATTGTACTATTTAACACCTTTGAGACTTTGCTTCAAACCTCTTCTTTCTGGAATATCCTTTAAATCCACTATCCCCCTAACTAACGTCTACAAGTAAAATACATTTTCAAGACCCAGCTCAAATGTCTATCCATTTCATAATGAAGTTTTCCATGGACACTTCCCACTACATTCACATAGAATTGTCTGTTCTTTGTTTCACCCTCTGAAATCTACTAGAGGGCAGCATGAATTTCCAGGGTGGAATGCAGAACATTGCATTTTCATTTATTTACCATTTTCCATCTAATTACTGTTTCTAATTCATCTTTAGATTTCTAGCACCTAAAAACATGCCTGGAACATAGGAGATGCTCTCTACTTATATTAAGAATGACTGTTTGAAAAGAGGAATCAAATAAAATTTTTGTATCATAGAGTAACCACTGACGTATATTCTAAAACTAGTTTAAAACATTCCCTTGTAATTTCTCTCTCATTTCCAATGAATTATAATATTTGAAGCTGGAAACTTTATATTTGAAACTGATAAGAACTATTTTATTGTGCACACTGGAATTGACTCTGTTTCTAAGATCTATACACAATACATTTCTTGTTCTTTTGGAGAAAATCGAAAAGCAAGGTTTTCCCCTATCTTTCTTCATGTCAAACCTTATTTGAAATCAAGGAAATATGAAATAAATAATCAAATTATGTATTAGATAACATCTTAACATTGTTATTAAAAGAGAAATGGTCATGGACTTTATACAGACTGATAAATATCTAGCAATGCATAGTCCAATACTATGTCATTTCATATGTAAGAATATAGTTTTTTTTTCTTTTTCAAACCTCCAGGTCACATGGCCCTATTTTTTTTTTTTTAAGGAATTCACGAAAGTAAGACATTTGAACTGCAATTGATTTAGACTGCAGCTGCTTTCCACCTGCAGTCTCTACAATCACAGTCCCTTCAGGTTGGGACGTGTCAGAAAGTTCGTGGACCTCTTTGAGATCTGACTGAGGTGAAGTTGAGTTTGGATATGGGGGGATGGATTTCTGTGGTTTGCAGTCGCTTTTGCGTCTAATTGGGCTATTTCTAACGATCTTTGTATGGATATGGCTTCCAAAGTTTCTCTCCCATCTACTCTTCCAATTCAGCCAGAATTTGTGACACGGGTGTGCAGACCAGACGCCACATCTCAGCATGAATTTGCTCCATTGCATCCAGTGTAGAATGAATAGTGGAGGAGAAAATTTTGAAATGGTGAAGCCAGAAGCTAGTCCATGGAAAAAAACATTATAGAAGTGTGTCAGGTAGTTATGTAGTAAAATTTTTTTTTTCAGAATTTTGTAATATTTGTGATTTTTGTTACTGTTTAATTATTTGCAGTTTCTTTTAGCATTTTAACACATGCCTATTTTTGAATGAGTTTTATATTTTTATGGTGTACTGTTTTTTTGTAAAGAAGGTTCTTAACATTGTATAAACTTCAGGCTCTACAAAACCTGGATTCTCTCGAGATAAATCTATACTGGAATAAAGATTTCATAGACCTAAAGTATGTTTAAGCTAGCTATTAATTTTATTTTTAAATGACTTTATAAATCCTGTGTTGCCCTAAAATTTTCTTGTGTTATGATTTTCTGCAGAATTTCTAGAGAAAATTCAAGATGTGCTTTGTAACTAGGGCTTAAGTTCTTAAAAAAACTACATATTTTAATTTTTACTCATCATGACTACTTAGATACAGAGCTGAGTATTCCATCCTGCACCACAAAGCTAACATCTTGTCCGATTGGGTGGGCAGGTGGGAGAGGAACTCATTTAAACATCATAATTGAACTTTGGCATGAATTCATTCTCTCGCCTTTCCATCTTTTCCAATACAATGCTATTTTTGGTTTAATTTTTCTTTTTTCCAGATGTTGCCAGTTTTTTTTTTTTTTTCATGGAGCAGGGCAATGTGATGACAGCAGAAATAAAAAGAAAATTATTTTATGGTTTTTAGAGAGGATCTGATGTTGAATATATTTTATAAGTGAAGCTAATTTTAATTCCCTGGGTTATTTAGCTATAAGTCACATGAAGTGTTTGAATTTTAAATAGTGAATCACCTTAGGTGGCCATACAGCTTTGTTCATGAAGAAGGATGCTGGCGCAGCCCTGTATATTTTCAAAAATACCTCTGCTATAATTAACTATTTAGCAGTTAGAATACTGCCAGAGTTTTGTATTTCTTCCAAGTGTTTCACCTTGTCCTTGGAGTCAACCTGTGACCTCTATATGCTTCCAGAAATTTAGGTCTTTCTTAGCTGCTGGTAACAGGAAGGAAAGTTACCTCTGAGATCTAAGGGAACATTCTGGGGGCCAGTAGGTGATATGTATCTGTTCTATGTCTTTCTAAGAATGGTTCCTTGCAGCGCCTTGCCTTTCTATTTCTGGCCACGTGTGTTCTTTTGCTGTATTTTCTGTGAGTTTTCTTTTAAGTCCCATTCTGAAGAATCCCAATGCAGGTATCTGAGAATAATTTATTAGGGCTTGTGTGACCCAAGATAGTTTTGACCAGTCTTACTCTTCCTTTAATTCATATTTGAGAACTAAGTTTCCATTTAGAGAGAGGAATGGTTTTCCTTCCCTATCCTGGGGTGCATGATCATTCTAAAAGTGAAATGATTTTGATTTAATATTGTCACTTGGCTTTTTATTAAGATCATTACATATGCCAGATAATCCGGTTTTGTTAGATCTAATGGAAAAACATAGTGCACATTTTAAGGTAAATTTTTCCCATTCATTTTTCTGTATGTTTTCACCCCATTATTTCCTTCCTTCCTTCCTTCCTTCCTTCCTTCCTTCCTTCCTTCCTTCCTTCCTTCCTTCCTTTCTTTCTTTCTTTCTTTCTTTCTTTCTTTCTTTCTTTCTTTCTTTCTTTCTTTCTTTCTTTCTTTCTTTCTTCCTTCCTTCCTTCCTTCCTTCCTTCCTTCCTTCCTTCCTTTCTTTCTTCCTTTCTTTCTTTCTTCCTTTCTTTCTTTCCTTTCTTTCTTTCTTTCTTTCTCCCCCCACTTCTGGCCACCCATCCTTCCTTACTTTGGTACCGATAGCCTTTATTATCTGCAGCAGGAAGTTCACGTGGAGGGGATATGATAGTTTCGGCTCCTGGAGTGGCCCCACAGACTCAGTCACCACCCTTGAAAAGATATGCTATTGTTTCCAATATTTACTTTAAAAAGAATGTTAGACCAACAGATCATATTTGTTTGACAATTTATTTCTAGGATTAATCCACAAACTCTGTTTTTGACAGTTATAAGATTATTAGCTCAGGCAGTGGTTTAGAAAGGTGAATACTAAGAAATACCTTGATTTTGAGGTGGCCTCACTATGTATTTGTTATTTCATTTATTTATTTATCTAACCACACATTTATTAAATTCCAACTGTGTACTGTGGAATTCAGAGAGCAAGAGAACTACATAACAATGAACAAACTAAGAACATTTCTGGTATTATAGAGTCTGCTTACAGAGGATCGTATCCCGACCTACAAGACCCAAACCCAATGCTTTGAAGTCACTGCAACGCGTACTTTAATGAAGGGGCACAATCAGTTTGAAAAGAATCCTATCCCTGTGTTCCACTTTGTGAGAGCTTCCTTAAGCAACTGTAAAGACATCTTAAGCAAGCAAATCAAACTAATGAGCTATTTGTGATGCAAACTCGTGTCAGGAATGAAAATGAGGGCTGTGTGTTCTGCACCACACCCCAGTAGCCTGGGTATATAAAGAAGGCTGGAGACCAGGAGGTCATCACACCTAGGAAACGCCCTCTGAAAGCTCTCCTCCACTCCAGACACCATGCCTCAACAGCTTCTCAACGCTGTCTTCCCAGGATTCTACGGGGGCAGCTGCGGCTACCCCCTGGGGTACAGTGTGGGCTGTGGCTATGGCAGCACCTACTCCCCAGTGGGCTATGGCTTCGGCTACGGCTACAATGGCTGTGGGGCTTTCGGCTACCGAAGATCCTGCCCATTCTTTTTCTACTGATTTGCTGCAATCCCCGAGGAGGCATGGAATCTTCTCTCGTGAGGCTGAGGGTGCACCTCCACATCCTCATCTGCTCCTCACCTCCCAGTCGCTGAGTTCAGACCCAGGACCAGAGTCCCGAGGAAGAAAATGAAAACCCCTTGATGCCTCGAGCTGCCTTCCCTGAATGATATTTGTTGGGACGTTTTCAGAAACATGATGCCCCAGCACGAATTACTTTTGAATTTTTCACCATGTTCATGACTCTTGTCATAATCAAGCTGTGGATGTGTTTGTCAAATTCCCAATAACTTGTCTCAACCACCATAATATTCTCACTTGAGTGGAGTTTCCTTTCTTGCTGGGCGTGGTATTTTTTGGTACATTGAGTGGGGAACGCAGCGCTCGACTGTTTCCTCCTGTGGGTGTTAGAGGCAGTGAGAAAGCAGATAATCCTTGATCTTGTGTGATCAGCAGGAAGGAGGGGGCTGCTTGTGATTAAAAAAAAAAAAAAAGGTCTTTCTTAACCTCCCCTTAACTCTATGACATCCACCTCCAATTCCGGCGCCAGTGGTACACCATTCATTGCTTAATGCCCCTCCTCATCTCATCACTCCTGCCCGTCTTCACGGAACCCAACATTGAAGGACTACTTCAGTTATTTCTATATTAGTGCAAATGAAACCCACTATGTTCCCTCTCACAGGGACTAATGATTGTAGAAAAAGATGCCATGTCCCCTATTTAAGGATTCTGGGGCATCTAGAATAGCCATAGACATATTTTTAGGAGTCTGAGAGTCTTTCGGAGGGAAGGGATAAATTCCCCAATTCAAACCACCTCGGATATCTATTTTACAGCTCAGAAATACCAGTTTAGAAACAACAACAGAAAGCTTCTTAATCTTTGTGGAATCGATACCAGGGAGTGGGTTTTACTCCTTAAAAGAGCACCTTTTCATAGACCTGCAGCTATATCAGCCTTTCTCTGTGTTCCTTTGGAGAAGAGAGTAATATTCTTTTTATAAGCCAAGTCAAAAATGTCTCAATCCTCTCGTAGAAAACATTTTATATATAGTACAAATATTCTTGGTGACAGCAGGATGTGGCTTAACCCTGCTCTTCTATGGAATATCTGCATGTGGCTGTGTTGCATATGATCACCTTGTAGCTCAAAATGTAAAAGCTTTTTGGAGAGATCACTTTAAAAAAGAGTGTTTTCTCCACCATATTTCGCCCAAATGATAAAAAATTCAAAAGACATCTTGTTCAAGGATTTACTTAGTAGATTTTTTTTCCCAGGAGACCATCGGTATAGCCAATAAAATGTCCAGTTTGGAACTTTCTAGCAGCGCATGTTAATTCACACTAAGAATTGTAGTTTAATCAAACATGTAGGTTAGAATACAATAGGAAAAGAGGGACTTTCCAGGAATTAGAGGGTCAGATTGAAGTTAGAAAGGGTCTGTTTGAGTTCTAGAATGATGATTGAGTTATATAAAGTTTGTGATTGAAGAGACCTCAGAGAACAGCTAGTCCAGTGCTTCTGAAGTTGCGATGTGTAGGAGAATCACCTGGCAGCTGGCTTAAAATGTCAGTTTTTATGCCTCACCCCCAGGAATTTTGACGTGGTATATCTGAGGTGTGTTCCAGAAATATAAATTTTTTCCAGCTTAATTGAGGTATAATTAACAAATAAACATTTTATATATTTAAGATGCATAACAAGACTTTGATATGTGTATATTGACATGTGTATTATGAGGTGATTACCACAATCAAACTAATTGACATATCATTCACCTCAGATAATTACCAATTTTTTTCTCAGGTATGTGATGTTGACATTACTAATCTTCAGGGAAATAAAATAAGTGCACGATGAGTTATCACTGCACATCTGTTAGAATAGCTCTTACCAAAAAGCTAAGAGATAACAAGGGTTGTCAAAAATGTGGAGGAAAGTGAGACTATATACACTGCTGGCAGAAATAGAAACTGGTTCATCTACTAGGGAAAACAATATGAGTTTTCTCAAAAAAGTTAAAAATAGATCTACCATATGATCCAGCAAACTCTCTTCTGCGTATAGACCCAAAGGAAGTGAGATCATTATCGCTAAGAGATACCGGCATTCTCGTCTTCATTGCAGCATTACTCGTACTGGCTAAGATATGGAAACAACCTGAGTGTCGGTGGGGAGATGAACGGATAAAGAAAGTGTGGTATATACACAACTGAATATCATTCAGCCCTAACAAAGAAAGAAATCTTGTCGTTTGAAACAACATGGATGAACCAGCAAGCTAAAGTTTTTAAAAGTACCCCAGGGATTCTAGGTCAGGTGTTCTGAGGCCCACGCTTTAACAAGAACTGTTTCAGGCCATTACACACACACACACACACAAACACACACACTCTCACACTTACTTATTATTTATTTATTTATGTTCAGGTAATGGGAACACTGGTAAAGGAATATCATCTACATCTCAACACGATAAGGGCAGAAGGATTCTTTCATATCCCCAAAGACGTACAAGACGTGCACTGAGGTTCGAAGTCTGTGCTTGGCACCTCTCAACCACGGCTCTTGGGCTGAAGTTTCTGATGACACGCTCGGCTTAAGAAAGATGTGTTTTGGGATGATTTTATAAATTTATATTTTCCTGTGTAATGAGAAAATATCCTTCATGATTTTACGTTAGTCGGTTGTTTTTAACTGTAATTCACCTCTATTACTTCCTTACTTTTTTTTTTTAATGCATGACTCAGGTCCCAACTTGGAAATTCTGATAGGAGGATATTCTATGGGGTCTGAAAATTAGTATTTAAAAAAATTCTCCATAAGTAATTTATTTTGGGGGTCACCAGTTTGGGACACTAACAGGGTCCTTAGTCATGGCTTTTTATCCTTTTTGCTTTTTCTATTTATTTTCAATCTAGGAACTAAGATGTTTCATCTATATTTATATAGGAGTCATAAAAATGAAAACAGAATAAATACCATTTTAAAGAGAAAGTGAAAAGAAAGAGTAGGAAGAACATTTGATGCTACATTCAAGCTGAGCTGTGGTATTTAGGGAGCGTAGTTAGGTATTTATTTCTACTTTGTACATGAGTTTTGCTACTGAGTTGGGCCAGGTTATGCATATAGTAGAGTAGACATGCAATAAATATGACTGTGTTATAAGACAAATTTCCTCAATAAACATGAAAAATACATCAAATATCCATTGGCTAACACCTAACTATTCTTTAATTCATAACCATTTGCAGATTGGAAGCCTGATATCTGTGCATTTTATTACTTGGATTCATCTCAGAATGTCACACATGAAGAAAAGTGTTGTTTGTCTTTCCTACTTTCTGATTAATTGTTTATTTCTCCTAATTACCTGAAAAACTAAGCTATGTGTATTTACAGTTTCCCTGCTGAGTAGAGCCAGCAGAACTGAGATACATGATTTGAATATTTAAAGTCCAAAAATAACAAATGCTGGAGAGGCTATGGAGAAAGGGGAACCCTCCCTCACAGCTGGTGGGAATGCAGTTTGGTGCAGCCACTGTGGGAAAACAGTATGGGGATTCCTCAAAAGACTAGGAATAGACTTACCATATGACCCAGGAATCCCACTCCTGGGCATATATACAGAAGGAACCCAACTTCAAAAAGACACCTGCACCCCAATGTTCATAGCAGCACTATTTACAATAGCCAAGACACGGAAACAGCCTAAATGTCCATCAAAAGCTGACTGGATAAAGAAGCTGTGGTATATTTATACAATGGAATACTATTCAGCCATTAAAAACGACAACATAACACCATTTGCAGCAACATGGATGTCTCTGGAGAATGTCATTCTAAGTGAAGTAAGCCAGAAAGAGAAAGAAAAATACCATATGAGATCACTCATATGTGGAATCTAAAAAAAAAAAAGAACATAGATACAAAACAGAAACAGACTTATAGAATACAAACTTGTGGTTGCCAAGGGGGCGGAGGGTGGGAAGGGACAGATTGGGACTTCAAAATTTGTAGATACTGACAGGCATATGCAGAACAGATAAACAAGATTATACTGTATAGCAGAGGGAAATACATACAAGATCTTGTGGTAGCTCACAGCAAAAAAAAAATGTGACAATGAATATATGTATGTTCATTTATAACTGAAAAATTGTGCTCTACACTGGAATTTGACACAACATTGTAAAATTAGTATAAGTCAATAAAAAATGAAAAAAAAAAGACACATCTGCAGAGGAATCTTTGAGAGAAGGAGAGATAGAGAGAGAAAATATTTTCCTCCTATATTTTAGGATGCTTCAGAGTAATTCTTCCTGGAAGAAAGGCCTGGCTGGAGAAGATTCTGGAGTACTTTCTTGAATTATGAGATTAAGTGTTGCATTGGCAGAATCACATTGCATAACCTTTGTCTGAATCCAGTGTTCAGTGTTATCTCTACTCAGTTAGCTGTTTTCTTATTGACTCATTTCCATAACCATCTTGTCTCCACAAAGGAGGGGTTTCAAATGTTGCAAATTCTTTAAAATTTTTTTTTTCACATTTTCACATTCTCTGTATCAATAGTGTACTCATGTTTCTCACTAAGGTCT
This sequence comes from Camelus dromedarius, assembly GCF_036321535.1. Classification (NCBI taxonomy): domain Eukaryota; kingdom Metazoa; phylum Chordata; class Mammalia; order Artiodactyla; family Camelidae; genus Camelus; species Camelus dromedarius. The sequence goes on along the minus strand of NC_087437.1, from coordinate 110,391,281 downwards.
ACCTCCTGTTTTCCAGCTTTCTGTCCAGTATCCTAAGCCCCCTACCCTAACTGTTTGGCTTCCCAATTCCTTGATTACTCAGAAGTAATGATTCATTAGTCATAGCTGAATATATAAATGTTGATTTGTACTTATCCATTTGGTTCACAGGAGAGTTTTAAAGTCCCAAAGAGTTTTCCAAGGCTAACTTTGATAGTAAATCTATTAATGACACCCTGTTAAACACTTCCCAAGTATTCTCCAAAGGCTATTTTGACGGCATCTAATATCTGCTCTCTCTCACAGGTTGATGTAGAAATGTTCTTCCAATGTTACTCTTTATGTGACCAGAATATTAGATTACACTATCCAATGAAGGTGTTGGCCACGAAATTACAATGGAGAATGTGAAGATGGCAGAGTTGTAGGGAGCCTAACACAGGTAGGAGGTCTTGTACCATATTTACATTGTTCTTGCATATAAGAACTGACCAACTGATTTTCCCTGTTTCACTTTTGCATTTGCCTGCGTCTTCTTCTCTTCTGCTTCTATATCTTTGTCCTCAAGTTTTCTACTTCTTAGAGCACAGTAAGATTCACTTCTATTCCCATAGATCTTATTAAGCAGGGTCCGTTCCGAGTTAGATTTATGAGTAATCTCTCAGCAAGAAGAGAGATCAAGAGAAGCACCTTCCCAGTACAGAGAAATCTCACAGTTGCAGTAAGTCATTAGTTTCAATGACTCACACTGGCTTTGCTTTCCAGACCTGAAAAAAAAAAAAAAAAAAAAAAGAAAGAAAGAAAGAAAGAAAGAAAGAAAAAAAAAGCTTTCAGCTACAATAGGTGCCTAAAGAAGATTATCAAATACCTGACAAGGTATTTGGACTTCTTCATTTACTGAAAATACTAAAAGAACATAAATATAAAACACTGAGGAATCAATGGGTGACACTGGCATTTGATAAAATTATTCAAAGTGAATTTTTTTCCTTATCCAAAAGAGGTTTTGCTTGCTCTTTTGCCCAAAACTCCAGTCACAGGTTGCAAAGCAAAGAAACTGGAAATGCCTCCTATTTACGTGGCTCTAATTTTCAATTTCCCACAATTCTCCTTCAGCCAAAGGATGACATTTCTCAGAGCCATCCAAAATGTGATAACTGCTGCCAGTGGGCATGTTCAACTCATGTGATGGTGGCAAGTAAGTCATACTTAAAACCAACCAACCAGCCAATCTTGTGTACATCTCTAGATGAGCATAATGACTTTTGAGCTAAATGTTTTCATCCCATTGATCTCTTATGACATTGAGAAACTTCTGAAGTGGGTTTATTCAAGATTTTAGGTGAGGCCATCACCTTGAGCATATTCTAGTATAAATTTTCAGTCATTTTAATGACAAAAATAATTAGGCTAAAGAACTAATGTTCAGTTTAATACATTCCTGGGCTTGTCCTATGTTCAGTATTCCTCTTCACAACCCCATGAGGTTGGTTTCATTCCAGGTTCTGTTATCCTCATTTTATACATGAGGAAGTTGGAATTCAGAAAGTTCAGTGACATGCTCATGATCTCAAAGCTGGAGAGCGGCAGAGCTGGGTTCCTAACCTGGATGTGTTTGATGCTGAAGTCTTGCTGCCTGCCTCCCACCAAACAGAGATGACTCTAATTTCATTCTGTAGAACTGTATGCTCCATAAAGGGATATTATCTGTCTTGTTCACCACTGTGTCCCTAAAATAAAGCACAGCACTGAGCTCATATTGAGTTCCTGATAATATAACATGAATGAAAAGACTGAATGTTTCTTTAGATTAAAATAAAGAATCCGTAATCATGACAGTGAGATCTTTTGAAAGTCTTTCATTCAAATCAGAAAATGTCACTATTCGGGTTGGTTTCTTTTCTTTCTTTCTTTCTTTCTTCCTTTTTTTGACACTCAAGAGAGACTTCATGAATGTGCAGGCTATGAGTCCAGAAACATAATCCTGAGATGGAGGAGTGGGTTGTGGATGTTGCTTGGTCAGGATCTACCAAGAGGATGAAGCAATGATAATTTCCCTTCCTCACCTCTCTCAGGGACAGTCTTTCAACTGTCTCTTAGAAATTCAGAGTTATCAATTATAGAGTATTTTTCAGTATAATTCTTCATAAATTTCAAAAATAATTTGATATTCTGTTCTAGAATGAAGGGAGGAGTAAGCTATGCAAAGCTGCACAGTCCAGAGGTAGAAAGCCAGTGAAGAAGTAAGGAAAGGGAAGGGAAAGAGGCAGGTTCATCTGACAGAGATTTTCTCCTTGACCAAACTTAGTCAGGCCCCACTGAACTCTATTCCCAATGAGGCTCTTATTTTTGGTTTTCTGTGTTTGTCTCTGCATTGTCCAATTTTAGCAAGGAAACTGCTGAGTCATTAAACCAGAACTCCCCTCACTCCCTAACCTCAATGTCTGATCACCCTCAATATCTGATTGGGGACCTTGTCTTCTACCATCTCCCGGGTGATGTCTGATCTCTCTGTCCTGCCTTCAGCAAGAATCCTGTTAGGTTGGATTAGACTAAAACCAACACCCTCTTCCCTTACCCTTGATACTTCCTCTTAGTAATTTTTCATCCTGCTCCTTGACTGAAAATTCCCACTTTTTCTTGTATTTAGAGTTGATCACAATCTCCCTCCACTATCACAAAACCCACACTACCATATTATAATAGCTCCCCTTGAATAAAGTTGGCCTTACCGTCTTTAACAAGTACCATGATTAATTTTTAGAAGACATCTCAGTTCTCATTGTTCCTTGTCTGTTTTCAAAGTTTGGTTTTATAGTGTATAAGATCAAGAGAAACATTCTTTTGTTATCTGAGTGCTTTGCTATACTCTCCCTGGTCCAGACATCAATCTTATAGTTTAATTCATCTACACCATTTTATATCTACACAAACTGCTACTATAATCCTTGCCCCACTACATCCACTCGACATTTTATAATTAATGGGATTTAACTGCATATATTTACGCTGATTGTAGGCTTGTTTGTTTTGCCTTTGCTTCTAGTTTGAAAGGTTTGCTAGATCTACAAGCTCTTTAATATCTACACCTCAAGCCTTGGTATAGAACTTTATGAAGCATGAGGACATTCAGTAAATTCCTGTGGACTAAAAACATGGTTTGGTGTTGCAACCAGCATGGTTTTTGTTGTTGAGAAGTCTGATAATTGGATGATTAAATTTGGAGTCTAGTTTAACCCAACACTTTGAAGACACAGTAGACATGGCAGTAACTTCTCATTACAGGTACAAAACCCGTAAAGAAGAATTCTTGAGTAGTTAATCAAGCTCAAACCTCTTTCAAGAGTAATGAGGATCTCTTCTTTTTTCAATGAGATCTAGGAGATTAATAAGAATTTTAATTCCTTTGATTTAAAGAATGAAGGACATACATTTCTTCATCACAGCCCTCCACTGAGGTCACATGAGTCACATAGGAAGAAGGATCCCATTATGTTCTGTAGCCATTAACCTTGCTGCCTGATCAAATCCTTGTCTCCTGAACAATGTATTGTGACTTCTATCTTGACAATTTCAACCCAATGGCTACTGGGGAAGTTATGGGTATTCCCTGAACCCCTGTACTGACCGTGGATATGGTAGCACCTTCTTACCTCTGGGCTGTGGCCTGGATTATGGCTATAGAAGTAACTGACCAGTTGGCTATAAAAGATACGGGGCAATAGGAGTCTATTGATTAATCTGCACATCTGAGACCTTGGCACTCCTGGGACATCTTGCTCTTTTGTTTCCTGTCTGCTTCTAAGCTTCTTTGAGTCAGAAGATGCTGCTTGAACAAGTTCAGCTTCTGCACACACTGGATCTGGCTCACTTCAAGATGTATCACCTTCAGTCTGTAATTCTTTGAACTTGTCCTGAAGTTCATCATTTAGGCTTGTGATTCTTATTTGAAATACATTCTACTCTAGCACATTTGTCTTTGATTTTTCATCTTGAGGATGCTTCTATTTTCTCCTCAAAAACTTATCTGAGTTGACAAAGAACATGTGGTTTGAATATCTGCTCTTTGGTTTAAGTATGTTTATTATGATGGTCATATTTTCACTTTTGTTGCATCCAATAAAAGCAATGTTAAAATAGAGACTGATTTTTATAGATTATCAGAAAGTGTTAGCTACATGATATATGTGCTATGTGGGCTAACCCAAATGGGCTTGGTGATGTCCAGGTTAATTTGATTAGATTAGTAATATCCAAAGTCCAGTAATGAAATCAAACCGCTTTGTCTTGGATCCTAAATCATACAGAAGGACTATCCATGTTAAAGTATATACATTATGTGTGGCTATGAACATACATTTCCCTATACTCTTTTCAATTTTATCTCTTCTTTAGAAGCACGCTTCTCAATATGTGGTTTCTAGACTGCCAATATCAGCGTCAAATAGGAACATTTTAAAAAGGCAAATTCTCAAGATTTCTATCTCTTTCCCTCAAGATCTACAGAGTCAGAAATATGCGTTTTAACTAACAAGCCAACTAAAATTCTGATGCTTGTTACATCTGTGAAATACTGCTCTAGAATATTAAATTATTGGTTCATCAAATTCATATAGAATAGTTTTAGTTAACTGCTTGTAAGATTGATTAGATTTGGAGTGAGCAAAAGAAAACAATGATTTTAGCTCACACTTGTATTGTACCTTATGATTTCACTGTATATTCATCTACATTATCTCATTAGAGCTTTACAAAGCCTCATGAATTAGGAAAGCTAGTTACCGCTTCTTTACAGCTTTGCGACTGAGGCACAGAGTGTGGTGTTATTGTCAAAGGTCAGATCTCAGACCAGAATTTATAGCTTCTACTCTTGTAGCCCTTTCATTATATTACATATTGACCAAATAACACTCTTATAAGTGATAAAAGCAGAGATATAAGCAAGTACATGCAAGGTTTAAGTATATTCTTTGATATTTTACATGCTTTTCTGAAGTAATAAAGAAATCCATTAGTGCATTCTTATACTTTAATGGCCAATACTTTGTTCTTTCACCTAATATTAAATATAGCTCCAGTAGGATTCTTTATATGATCCTTATTCAATGGTGGATTTAAACATGTTCAATCCAGAATTAAGTAAAAATTCAAATATATTATTTTCATTAACCTTTCCAAAATAAACATCAAGCCCCATGTCATCTGCTGTTATATGCTTCTAAACAATGAGGTATTTTAAGGAATTAGGTAAAAATTGGAAGAATTGCTTTTGTTTTATTAAATTTGTACTTTGATACCATAATCTAGTCTTTTCCTATTTCAGTCATCCCAGTGGGCACTTTTCCAGTAATATTGATCCTTAGGATATCTAAGGAATCGTTAGGTGAAAACCAGTTGGTTAAATGATTTAAATATATGTTTAAGACGTAAAGTCTGTTCACAAATTCTTTAAGTTTCTCTCAAAAGGCTAATGCTACATTTATGATGTGGTCTTCTCATTCTGAGTGCAGGCAGGTAGTCAGGCCAAGTCATGTTTCTTGAGGGTAAATTTCTGACCGAAACAGGAGGGAAACTACAGCTGTCATTTATCTAACATGGCTGACTCTGTAAATACTCCGTTCTTCTAATTACTTATTTTCTCATGTCCAGCAGATCTTGGTAGTGTCAACTCAAATTTACTTAACAAAATTAGAATCTAAAGGTAGTTGATAATTCCAAGACAAAGGAGGAAGAGTGAAGAAATTGAAAATTCATTAAAAAGTTAGTTGAAGAGATTGGCCATCCTCAAAAGCTGATTACTCATAAACATAAAAATATAGTTCCTCATCATTGATAAATATCAAATGATCACTGAACACAAAACAGTTGCAATTGAATGGTGGAATAGATTATTACTGAGAAATAGACTTCTAGATCTCATGAGATATGATTAACAGAAGATTTGCCTTAGTTTTGAAAACATCTATAATGGGTTCAATCATGTATCAAAAATTTCTTAGGAAAAGAATCTTTAGTATCTTTAATCTCACAGTTTAGACAGCATTAATAATCCCTTTTGTATGACCAGAAAGTATCTGCAATCTTACAGACAATGTTAGATAATATGGTAAGAAATCTTCTGGTTGTTAGGAAGCCTGATTTTTGAAGGTTAAATTGGGAACCTGCTTTTACCAAAGACTTTGATGACTCTTCAGTAGCTTCTTCATTATAGGGACTAAACTAATTCAAAGAACACTAGGGAGTCAGTTAACCACAAACGATTTTAAAGAGCAGTAAAAATGCCTAGGAACAAGGGGCTATTTGTTGCCACACCCTCAGGTGGGAGTGTATAAAAGGCTTTGGACAGATGGAGCAAGTCATTCCCAGGAAACGTGGTCTTTGCTGCTAAACACCCAACTCTTAACTAAATGTCCTGTGGCTTCATCAATCAGGGCATCTACCCAGGCGTGTAGTGGGGCAGTTGTGGCTAGCCCCTGGGGGACAGTGCTGGCTGTGGATATGGCAGCACCTGCTCCGCAGTGGGCTATGGCTTTGGCTATGGGTATGGTGGCTCCCAGCCACTTAACTACAGAAGAGACTGGACATTCAATCTGTATTAATCAACTTCTAACCATGTGAACTGTACAATAATTTGTGTCCTCAGGGACCAAACTTGAAGCAAAGTTTTATTGACAGTTTTCCAGAGGATAAGACATGGACTTCAGATCCTTTTTGTATTGAACTGTGCAAAGTAGAGTGATCAGAAGCTTTGTGGACTGAACTTTAATTGAAGTCAATTTTTCTTAATAGGATGCTGTACCTTAGAATTTTAAATTCCCCAGTATGTTTGATTTTCATGTTTTCCACTAAATTCTGGTTCAGTTTTTTTTTCATTCACTTCCTTATTCTAATATTTATTAGAATATATTAGCCTACAACCTAGAAACATGATTAGCCTACAAACGTGATTTTCAATTTTGTTATTTTCTCTTGGTTCATTCTTTGTGGATATATTTTCCTCTTGCATTTTGCAGTGAGAGTAATACTTCGTAATTCTAAGCATTCTAGCTACTAAAGGGATATAGATTTAATAAAAAAAATAAACAGTCCGTGGTGAAAGTTCATGGACTCTTCTTTCATTCCTCTTAACTATACTATATACTCTTAACTAAGAATTCTAGGAATTAAAATTAGCTCTAACCTCTCCAATCTTCAGTGTGTTAACTGCCTCAATAAAGGGTTTTTAGCTTTTAAAAAACACTTTCCAGTTTCCTGTTGTCTTTATTCCGGCTTGATATTGACAATACCAACTAAAGAACCAGTGTATAGAAGCAATCTTAAAATTTATATCTCTTCTATGTCTATTATATTCTGTTTTCAGTTTGCTTTTTGTTTATATGGCAATTTCTTGAGTCTGTGGTATGAGTTTAATGATTAAACCATAATTAACAAAAGACAAAGTTGTGAATTAAAATAAATCCCAATAATGTTATGGTGATATTTGTCTCACATTATGCTAAGAAAAGGTTATCCTTGTGAGTATTCTCAACAGGGAAGGAATATGAGAAATACATTTTAAATTTCTTTAAATATAAAAGGTCAGGAAAGATGACTATTGTTAGGTGAGTTGTATTTCATATTCTGATTTATTCCTGAATCACCAAACTTGATGTAAAAATGGACCTGGAAGACAAATGGCAGAATTCACTGTGTTAGGAGATCAAACTTGATCAAAACTACAGCTCCTAGAATAATATTCAAACCCCCTTGGGTCTCTAATTTTGTGCATTCATGGTCTTGCATTGAATTAGCTGTTGATGCTAAGTAATCTTTAAAAAATATTATTATTATTAAATATCACTTTAAGAACACTTCCATAATTAACGTTATAATGAGTTTATAATGTCTATTTCTTATAGTCACCTTCAATGCAAGCCTACATGGCAGCATAAAGCAAAATCCAGCATAAAGCATTCGTATAGGTAGCAAAATACAGAATTAAAATGTAATGTAGAATTAAAGCTCTCTGAAAAACATAACTGTATCTAAAGATAAAATCTGGATCATCTAAATAAATGGAGAATTTTATATCTTTAGGGAAATTATCAAGTCAGCTTAAATTTTTAAAAATCAACATACAATAAAATTGTATACATGTTTTAAAACATGCATACATATATCTTTGTAATTATCAGAGCATTTAGGATATAGAACAGTTTCATCACCCCAGAAAACTCATGCTGTCCGTATTTTAGTCATACTGTATCTCCTAATTTTGACAACCCTTGGCCTGTTCTCCATCACAGTATTTTGTCCGTTTGACAGAGACATACAAATGAAATTATACAGTATATAACCTTGTGAAACAGACGTCTTTAGGTATGTCCTATATGGGGTTTGCTAAGCTTCTTGAATCTATTTTTGGTTAGGAATAAGCTTAGAGTATAATCCATCCAGAATTTGGACCTCCAGGTTGATTGGCCTCAGAAAAAAAAAAAAAAAAGAGAGAGAGAGAGAGAGAAGAAATTTAAGGATAGAGAACCTGGAAGTTTCTGAAAATGTCTTATCAACCATGACAGATGTATGAAATAGTGTGAAATTTATTTTGCAGTGACCTACATTTCATGGTTTTCAAATCTGAGCATGCATAAAAATTCTAGCCAAGCTGTTAAAAGATGTAGACTTGAGGGCTCTGCTTCCATAGACTCTTCTGGTCTGGTGTCTGAGGGCACACCCTACTTATCTGCATATTTAACCAGCACAAAAGATTATGAGGTTGATGACATCAGAGTCACCTTTAAAGAAACACTGATCTCGATAAAGAAATTGACATGTTCACCACGTTTTCCTAGCTTTGCTAACTTGAGTGATAGTCTCAAACTTTGGAGATTAGGAATAGATTTCAAAGGTGACTGAAACAAAGTGACCAGCAAGAATGAAGTTTGGCATGAGAGGGACCAAGTACAAGGCAGTGCCAGGGAAAGAATGGAGAAATCTTGACTCAGGAAAATATTGTAGAAACCAAACTAGTCATACACTAGGAATGAATCAGTAATGTAACGTATAATTTAAAAAGAACCAGATACAAATGTGAGTTAGTAGAAGTATGTCACATAGAAAGTGAAAATTAATCCTTTCACTACATGGCTCTGTCCAGACCGTTATTAGAACAGTGATTCTGTTTTATCATCTGAATTTTGTTAAGAATGTAGGAAATTAAGGAAGAGTCTAGAGAAAAGCATTAGAAGATATTGCTTAGAAACAACTAGAAATTTCTCTATATTAGAAGTAAAGGGAAAGAAATTCAGCTCCATAGGAAAAGGTTAAAGGAACATGAGTTGTGATTAACTTTTATAGAAAAAATTAAAAAATCTATTTTTCTATGAATAATTATTCATTGCAAACTGTATGGAAAATAGAGTAAGAAAAAAATACGTATTATCCATTAATCAAGAGAGACTAAAAAAAAAAGAGAGACTAATATCATCTCTTTAGTGACTGAATGTACTTAATACTTTTTACAGTGTAATTATTTTGAAAGCTCTTTTATAAAATTGAAAATTATTTGAAAACATATTTTAAAAATGACTACATTGTATTTCTTTACATAAATACAGCATATTTAATGCATTTAATCTCAGTTTTACACATTCAGGGTGTTTTCAAACACCGATTGAAACAGTATTTTAATGAACACCATTAAATAATCACTATTGCCAATTTATTTCCTTGTTTTAGACTCCAAGTAGAGCCAAGATACTTAATCAAAGGTCAGAAATATTTTCAGTATTTAGGACACATGTTATCCTTCAATGTCAGGCCAGTGTAATGAAAATAAATTCCTTATTTCATACTATGTCCAATAGGGCCCTAGAGAGAACTTTCCTGAGCTAGTGGGTCTAAATTTTCTGTGGTCCTGGATGTCTGTTTATTTTATATCGACAGTTAACTTATAGATTGACTGGTTTTCTAGGTTAGAAATATATCTTTTTTTTTTCATCTTACTGAAAACATTGCTTCATTTTCTTCTGGCTTCCAATTTTGCTTCTGAGATATCTAATAGCATTCTGATCTCTAGTCCTTCGTATGAATGATTTCCCACTCCCCTCCCCTCTGTGAAAGTTTTAGGGTTCTCTTCATAAGTACTGGCTTGGAAATAATTTTTAAGATATATTTTATTAGCAGAGTAGATCATGCAGGACAGTTTCCTGTGAGTTTTCTTCTAGAATATCACACTTATTAATGTATCTGTGTTCTCCTTTAAATACTGTACATTTAAAAAAATTTCTCTTTCTCTTGGAAGATCCTTGCCATGACTCATGATCCATAACACAGCCCAACTAAAGGAAAAAAAAAAAAAAACAGTACAGGGTGAGAGAGCAGGTGATCAAACGGCAGCAACATTTCCTGTAAATTGACTGGCTGGTTGAGCTCAACATTGTTTTGTCAGTCAATAAAATGGTGAGGCCAACACTCAGGGCAACATGATGAAGAAGTTAAACAGTACTCCATGGGAAGAGAGTAGCAATAAATATTTTTCATTGACTGTTGATAAGAAGCAGGATTGGTCAAGAGAGCAAGGAAGTGTCCATGATAGCGTGGAAAAGATTACATTCAGACACCTGCCAAAATGTTGTTTCTTGTAACCCTACAAATCTTGCCTTTAAGGCTTCTGACCGCTACAATCCTTTATGTAGTTCTAACCTTCCCTTTGACAGCCTAGATTTCTATCATTACCGTGTGATTTTGTTGATGAGCATTATGTTAAACATGACCATTGGCTATAATTTTGCCTTGAACATAAAATGGCTTTCCATTTTACAGAATTTATGGCTATATGTATAATTATTTCTATTTACTTTCTATTCTTTTACTTGTGATAGCATAACAGTTTACCTTGTGTTTGCACAGCAATTCAGAGTTTTTTGTTGATTGCACCAGCACTTTGTGATTGTGAATAAATCTATCAGCACATTGCCCTTCTCAACGTAATATGAGAACAAATAGAAAAATAGAACTCTGGGGTGAGGATGGGATTTCTGTAGGTTTCAAAGTCCAATCCAGAGATGTACTGAGTAGATAAAATTTGTTTGTGTTGCTTTACTGTTACAGAGACAAATTAAAGTGTAGAATCGGCTTGATTTTCAAAAGCTCTTCTTGAGCAGAGCCTTGGGGCCTCTACTTGAGCTTTTCATCAACTCAGAGACTGGCAACTATTAAGTTTAATATAATTTTTATTGAGCTGAGGTATTCATTAAAAGACCTGCACACCCTGAAAAGTAAGTGAAGCCATTTACTATCTGTTGCTGCTTTTTGAGAGAAATAGCCATTACTTCATGTCAGCAGTGTTAGTTGTTGCTGGCGGTTGCCTTGGCTGGGGTCTGTCAATATTTCTGAATTTTATCTTTGGGCAATTACTACACTTAGCCATGTCCTGTCAGTCACTCAGCTTTCTCGGGGTGGGGGGGAGTGCAAGGTGTGTGTCACCTTCCAAAATCCTGTGCTATGAAGGCAACATTCTAAACAAGTGAGTTTGTTCAGAAACTCCCAGTTTCTGGGGAAGGTTCATCTCAACAGAGGTTTTGAGAGAGAGATATGAGGTCTTATCAGAGGGGAAAGAAATTTCAGAAAACTGAATGTGAACAGAATAGGATGCAGTCTAGTTCCAGAGCTTTACATTTGGGATCAAAAAATTGAGATTTTTCTCTTCTCAGTGTAGATCACAGATGGAGATGGGTTTAGGGGAGTTGCAACTTGACATCAAAGCATATTTAAGTGTCTTGAAATAAGTACAAAGTCGGTCCTCATGTAAAAGGACAACTGATTAATGAGGTTGATGAATATTGTTTAAATCAGTTATTAGAATGATGAGTTGGGGTTGACTCGCAGTGTCCCCCTCATTGTTAGGTAGACGTGGCTAGAGGTGTGGACCAAGGAGACTGTGACAGCCTAACTTTAATTACTTACTCCCAGGTATCAGAGGGTGCCGTTCGTTTCAATATAACATATTACAGCAACTCCTATTCTGACTGGTGCCCCCTTGCCTTTAGACATTTCTAAACTTTGTGATTCTTGATATGGTGTCTTGAGATCTGGGTTATTGCTGGGACTCTGGCCATGGGTACTGCTATGGTTGCTATACCCAAGTTTCCAATGACATGGATATGGTTGTGGTTGTGTCTTTGCTATTGGTTGGGGATATAGAAGCCCCAGCTAGCTGGGGAAGATACTGGCCATCTGAATTCTCCCATGTTTTAACTGGGGACTTCTGCACCTTGATCACTATGACTTGTCATCTTATCTGCCTGTTCACTTCATACCTATGTGCCAATTCCTATATAATTTTTTTTGGGTGACTAATTTTCCTGTTCTTTCTTTTACCTGGGACTCCAAGGGCAAGTGCTGAACTGACTTTTTGATTCAAAGTGGATTGACTGGAATGAATTTTATCTGAAGTTCCTCAGATCCTCTCTGTTTAAAAGTCCATTTTCCTCTTAATGGAATGCTATGCTTGGGAGATGGAGCTTATAGTTCACTATAGTTCAAGCTGAGGGCCATTTTGCTATGCTGATTATTCTAAGTATTCTTCACCTGAAGTAGCAATTGTTGGTCCTCCTTTCTTAATTTTTGGGGCTATTTTGTTGTGTTGTCATTGTTATGTATTTTTTTTCCATTCTGTATTCAGTTTGGAATTTGGTTTATATCTATATCCTGGATCCCAGAATAGTTTACCTGCCAGTTTTGCCTTTTGCTTTCCTGAATTTGCCCTCTGTTTGAGTGGTTTATGATTTTGAACTTTCAGAGGTTCACATTTGGGCCCAATTTTTTTCTATTCTGAAAAGCTGCTCAGATCTATGTCCATGTTTTGACGTTTCTTTTAGGATTGTGATCCTCTGAGGGTACTTTCCATTTGATCACTGTTGAAACATTAAGATATTTTGACTTGTGTGGTCCCAAAAATGTCCAAAGAGAAGCATTTCTGTGTCCCAAAATAATGTTACACCCCTCCTTTGGATTCAAGGCTTAAATATTATGTAAGAAATTCTCCAGAGGACGAAACATATTTGTTGTTTATACTAGACTATTTCTAATATTCAGTTAGTAGCAATGATAAAGGACGGAAGTCTTTAATTATTGACTTTCTCTTTTTTAGAATTTCTTTTAAGGGTTGAGTGCCTAGAGGAATGAATGTATAACGCACATTTACTTCCCTTAAAATGTAGCACCATGTAGGCTATGGTAGCCAGATAATTGATCATTTCAGATTGTATTTTCTGATTTGGTTCTGAGTATTTATAGATTACACCTTAATCTTCCTTGTGTGCATTCAGAAGGCATGATCATATCTATTATATAAAGGTCTTTTAGTTATTCTTGTTAATTTGGGGGGGGCATGGGGACAATATTATTTCTAAAACTTACGGTGTTCTTGTAATATTAATTAATCTTCATAAGAAAAGCACAATATACATAACAATCTTAACACTATCTTATTTAGTTTGTCAAGATATTGACATGGGCTATTTTACAGAAATAAAAGAGCATATCAATATGTAAGAGGGTAGAATTCATCCATTTTGGCTGAAAGATTAAGTATGTTCTAGATTGTATGTTAGGAACCTGTTGTCCTGCACTCATGCATGAACATATATTCTTTTTTAAGATGAAAAGTAGCAGAAAAAGAAAGAAAATACATTGGCCAGGTATGTACAGAATAAATTTAACATTTGCCTTGATATTAGCTTCTGGAGGTCTGCACAGCCTGATGTCCACTCTCTGAGCTTTTCATTTTTTCTGATCTTATGATGGTTCCAGTAGTGTGACGATCACCAGTCATCTAGACAAGGCATGTTGTTGGGATTTGTAGTTATTGTAGGTACCGAAAACTCACTTCAAATGCAGGCAAACAGCCCAGATGTAACTTGAACCACTCATGTTTTGTATATTGAAGTGCTAATCGAGGTATTTGTGATCATGAGAGAAACATGCTGCAGTAATTATGGATGATTGTGAAAGCTGTTGGGTTTTAGATCAAAACTATTAGGAATTGATAAACTTTTAAATGAAGAGAGAAACGCATTGATAAACAGTCCAAATAATATGGGAGTGTATGCTATCTAGATCAGTGTTTATCAGACTTTAATGTGGGCCCGTCACAGTGTGATTTATAATAAGAAATACGTGTTTGATCTTTGTCCCTATTTCTGCCACGGAGTTCCTAAAACCCTAGAATTTTCTAAGTGATAGGAGGGAAAAGTTATGTTTGTTCTGTTAATGAGCTGATATTTGAACCTCACCTAAGGATAGGGGCTGGTTGCCATGGGAACCAACTACAAGATCAAAAGGCTGGTACTTTCAGTCCCACCCTCCTGACCTGCAGGGACCCAAGAGGTGTTGGAGGTTGAATTGTGGCCAGTGGCCATTGACTTAACCAATTATGTCATGAAGCCTCCATGGAAACCCAAAGGAACGGGGTTTGGAGTTTTCAGGTTGGTGAACATATGAAGATTTGGGGGCAGCAGTGTATTCAGAGGGAACATGGAGGCTCCATGCCATTTCTCCATATCTTGCCTTATGCTTCTTTTCCAGCTGGTTGTTTGTGAGTCAAATTCTTTTATAATAGACTGGTGCTCTAGTGAGTAAAATGTTTCTCTGGGTTCTGTGAGCTGCTCTAGTAAATTAAGTGAACACAAGTAGAGGGTTGTTGGAACCTCTAATTAATAGCTAGTTGGTGGGCTTATGATTGGCATCTGAAGTGGGGAGAGGGGATAGTCTTGTAGGATTCATGCTATTCCAGGGAGATAGTGTCAGAATGGCATTAAGTTGTAGGATACCTAGCCTGTATTCTGGGAATTGCTTGGTGATGTGGAGGGAAATCCATCCCGCCACCATTGGAATTGAGGGCAGAACCCAAATTAGGGCCCAAATCACATGAAGTTTTGTTAAAAATCAGATTCCAATTTATTGGGTCTGGAGGGGGTCTGACTGTCCTCTTTTAGTCTTGACTAAAAGAGAAACTGCACGAAGTAAGAGCTGTGAGTTACGTTTTATTCAGGGTCTCACTGAATACTAAACCCTGAGAAATAGCCCTTCAGAGTTGCTGTGAGGGGATGGCTGGCTCCAGTGAGGTTGGGGTAGAGGCCAGTATATATATGATTTTTGGCTGGTGAATAGGTGCAGTCAAGCACATATCTCAGTAAAATATTACTGCTAGTTACAAGGAACAGATATTGTGTGAATGATTTTAGTGCTTTGCTAGGTATGGGAAGATGCAAGAATCTGGGTTTGTTGTAACTTTTCCCTAAGATATACATCTAACTACCTAAAGGGACTCTTTTCCCAAAGCATATAGTGCCTTATTCTGTCCTTATTTTTTGTTTTCCTTGAATTCCCTTCCAGGTGCGTAATCAGTCAGCAACTGTAGTGACAATCCTTATAGACCTGGATGGTGGGCAGCATTCTTTACTTCACACTAGGAAGCTCCCAGGAGTTGCTGACATTACTGGTCTGAGGACCACACTCTCAGTACCAAAGATCTTAGATAACCTTAGGTATACACAATGTGCCTTTTGAGCCAACAAATATTTTTAAAAATTTAAATATTGATATAGAGCAGAAAAAAGTTTTGGTTTACATATGAATTCTAATCTTTGTAGAATTGTTTATGTTCCAGTCTATACAATGTTAAACTATGTACCTTTTAATTTTAATTATTAATTTAATTTAGATACAAGTATTTCAAGAAATACTCTACATGGGATTTTTCAATATATCTTTTGAGAATGAAGTAGAAGCAGAATGTTAAATATTAAAATTCACTAGTAGCAAAATGACTTAGAGAAAAAGAAAGCACCCAAAAGACATTTGACTTTCACTAGAAAGATTCAAAACAACAGACTTTAGAAAAATGCTTAAGAAAGACACTGCCTTATAATTTTGAGTCTATGGAAAATGCATGTTGAAATTAGTGCCCCAGACTCTTAGGCTGGAATTAATGCCACAAACTCTTATGCATTTTTTTTTTGGCGGGGGGAGACTTTTGAGAGTTCCCCAAGGTATGACTTAAAGGTACAGATTTTCTTCCAGAAAATATTTAAATTAATTTTAACTTAAGTTTTCTTTTCCTGAAGTAAATTATTCTGTTCCCCAAAGGATGATATAATTCAATATGCTGTTTCTGTATCTTGTATATTAGACATCTGAACGCGAAGAAACAATTAAAAAAAATTCTCTTAAGGTAGATAATATGCTGCGTTAATAATGAAACCCATGGTGATTCTACTTTACTCTTTTGCTGAGAGATCTCTGGAACTCACACCGTGGACAATATTGTGACTCTTGTGAAAAAATATGTTTGTATAAAGGAAAGTCAGTTAAAGAAAAACAAAAGTAATTACCATGGACAGTGACAGTGGAAAAAACACAATGGAGGCTATAAGTGATTTAGTGATTATGCACGTGGTGATTTTTGTTCTCACCCTTTGGTTTTATGTTCAGGGCATAAATACAACACACAGTAGAGAAACAGAATTATTGCCTATAATCAGTGAGATAGTGAGCTAATTATTCGTTATTCTTTAGCCAAGGACAAACTGCATGACATAAAGAGAATCTTGGAACTTCTTTGTCATGTGCTTATATAAGAGGTTCCAAACATGATAGAATAACATTTATGATGTTAAGTGGTGCTTGAAGAAACACCAATATTGCATTTGAAAGATAATACCCATATAGCAGGATATCCAATTGCTTGCAGATAGTTAATCCATTGCTTGAATCTGCTATTAAAGTAACCAAATTGATGTATGTATTTCTTCCATCATATTTGCTTCCCATCATTCTGTTCTAGAGGAGATGCTGAACTTGGTGTCCATGCAATGAAATCCAAGGTGTAGATAGTTCATAAATAGGTTATATTGAAAGTCAATAACACTGCTCCATTACCATCCAATGTTTAAGGAAAATTTTTTGTCAAGTGATTGAATGAAGCAACAAGTATGTGCAAATGTATTAACCAAGTCCTTTCTTTTCTGTATTCTGTTGCTTTGATAATTGGGGTCTTGCACTCTAGAGGGACTGCTCTTCCCGGGGTTAACCAATTTCCGAAGAGAGCAAACAAATGACCATGAGTCTACCTTTCAAATGCAAACCAACAAATCCAGAGCCCACACCCCCAACCACCTCCTTTATCATGCTGCCACACTCTAACCCACTATCCACTATTCAAACCACCCCAGGACCGAGTACCAGACAACTAGGAACAGCCCATATACCTCAGAGCCTGCTGAATTATTCAGACCAGCCATTCCTAAGCCTGTTTACCCTGTTCTTTTCCATGGAAACTATAAGAAAGGCTCTTATCCTCCTTTCTCCCCTCTACCTTTGCCTTGCAACTGACCCTAGTGCTTTTCCATGTGGCCTCGTGCAGTGTGGCATGCCTAACTAAAACATCAAATGTTAAAATTTGTCCACATAATTTTAATAACAAAATAATAGTATTTTAAAAAATTAGATTTATTTCTATGTAGCAGAATTTTATTGTGATAGTGATATTTCCTGTTGGCCTCAGTTTCAGTTGAAACTTGATTTTAACTATGGCCATTTGGCTTTGGTCAAAATGTGTCTTTAATGCCCTTCAAAGATTGGGCTTACATTTACAAAGACACATTGAAGATTCCTGTTCATTGTACATTTTTTACAGTAGATTTTCCAATATACCCATTGACTGATTTTAAATCAAATATAAATATGTTGAGGATGAATAATTGAGCTAAAAGGAAATAAACAAGTGTCACCAAGACAATTTGTACCTAAATAAAGAAATGAATTTGCAGTAACCAATATTCTTTTGGAAAAAGTTCTGAAAATATGAGTCTGGATAAATGTTCAAGAAAATGCATAAAACTAACATCTTTTACTTGAAGATATAATAGTTATTTATTGGAAGTAAATATGGAAAAACTTTTCCTTATCATTAATATCACTCAAAGTATGCAATAATGCATAGACCAAGATATACTAAGCTCCTAAATGTGCATTAAGACCTAAATCTTCATCTTCCGATCTTAAACTTCTCCTGTCTATCCAGATTGCTTTGCTTCCTTATTTTCTGAACTGTCTTCTAGATGCACACAGATATGTCTCACAGTTAGTTCCCAGCTGAGTTAAATATTTTCGCTCTCAGTCTTCATCATCCCTCTGTGTCCACTGCTTCAGTGAATAAATTCCTAATCTGATCCCCAGGCTAAAAATCACTCAAGTGGCCTTGATCTCTTATCTCTTTAATGCAATAAATCCCCAAATCCTGCTGATGGATCTTCCATCTCTTGATCCCCCAATTTTTACTTTCTCATAATCTTCATTGCCCTTCACATAGTTTAGGACAATCTCAAACATGGAAGGTTTGCATTGGCTTCCTAATATTTTCCAAATCTTCTCCACTCACTTTTGTTCATTTTGTTGCTGTCAAATTATCTTTTAAAAACACATATCTCCTTACATCACTTACCAGTTTTAAGTCCTGCTTCCAACTGCCAATGAGAAAAATCCAAATTTCCTAGCATGCCATATAAGTAGGATAAATGTATAATCTATCATACAATCTAGAACATTTTGAACAATTTAAAGAAGCCTGCTATAGTCTGAATGTTTGTATCCTCCCCAAGTTAATATATTGAAATCTTGATTCCCAAGGTGATGGCATTAGAAAGTGGGACTTTTGGGAGGTGCTTAAGTCATGAGGGTAAACCCTCATGAATGGGATTAGTGTCCTTCTAAAAAAGCCCCAAGACAGCTCCCTTGTCCCTTCCACCACGTGAGGGTACAGAAGTCTATGACTGGGAAGAGGTCCCTCACCTGACCCTGCTGGCACCCTGATCTCTGACTTCTAGCCTCCAGAACCGTGAGAAATAAATTTCTGTTGTTTATAACCTACCCAGTCTGCATTTTGTCACAGCAGCCAGAAGAGACTAAGACAAAGGCTATTAATTATACTAGAATCACAGTGACTATCTCTGACAAACCAGAAACCATGGTCACTCAACATGAAGTTATCATCATATTGTAAATAAGACTTATATTTCAAGCGTCATCTATTATGAAACTTTGCTATATGCCTTGTGCATTCACTAGTCATCCATTCAAAAAATGAATTTTGGGAACCTACTCTCTACTAATTACTATTCTAGGTGAAAAATCACTAAACCAGTAGAGCTTACATTTTAGTATTGGGGAGATTTACAATAAATAAGTGAAAAACATCGTATCACATGCTGAAAGGGGATTTGGAGAAAAATAAGGGAGGTTAATGAGAAAGAACAGCAGGTAGGGGAGCTGAAATGTTAAATAAAGTGGTCAGTGAAG
Source organism: Camelus dromedarius (assembly GCF_036321535.1). Classification (NCBI taxonomy): domain Eukaryota; kingdom Metazoa; phylum Chordata; class Mammalia; order Artiodactyla; family Camelidae; genus Camelus; species Camelus dromedarius. The sequence goes on along the minus strand of NC_087437.1, from coordinate 110,371,961 downwards.
GTATCCCTGAGAAGATGGCATTCAAGAAAATCTTAAAGATAAAATGTGACTCATGTTTATGTGGGGAAAACATCGGAGACAGAGCGAATAGTGAGTGCAAAGGCTAGACTCTGCTTGGTGTATTGAAGAAGAAAGAGTTGGAGTTTGTGTAGGGAGGAGTGAAGTTGGTGGGTGGGGAGTAGGAAATGAGGTCAGAGAACCTACATGAAGGGTTTTAGCATTTATTCTAAGATGGGAGTCCATTGCAGGGTTTGGAGCAGAGGAGAGACACAACTTGACATATATTACCTGGATCTCACTGGCTGCTGTGTTGGTAATATCCTGCTAAGGAGTAGGGACGGGCAAGCAGGAAGGCCAGTCAGAAGGCTACAGTTTATTGCAATTGGATTTTGGTGATGGCAATGGAAATGGTGACATATTTCAAAGGTAGAATTGACCAATTTCATTGAATGATTGGATGTGAGGTGTAAATGAGGTGGTAAGGATGATCCCAAAGTCTAGGCTGAGTGACAGGAAAGATAGAACAGTCTTAAACTGAGATAAAATAAACTGAATGAGCAGTGACCAAGAGGTCACTTTTGGACTTTCTGTGTTTCAGATGCTCATCAGGTAGCCAAGTAGAGATGTGGATTAAACAGTTGGGCAAAAACATCCAGGAAGAGATCCGGGTCAGAGCTTTAAATCTGGTAATTGTTGGAAACATAGATGAGTATTTAAAGCCATGAAACTGGATGAGATCATGAAGGAAGAGTTTGTGGGCAAAAAAGGGAAGAAGTCCAAAGAGAGTTCCAGGTACAAAATCCTGCTACATCCTAACTGGATCATGACTCTCCCTACTCTCTACCTTCATATATTTTTCTTCCTCCCTGGAATATTTTTTTTTGATCCTTTGTCCTATGGTATCTTGCTTTTCTTTTTGGATCCTTCAGAACCCTCTATGACCTAGTTTGTCTATGTTCTCCTTGTCTTGTTAACTTGGATTTCCCTACTTGACATGTTTTTATCACACATCTGATCCTTGAGGAAGAGGATTATTTTGCATTTCCAGGACATAACACGTGAAAAACATTCAATTAATATTTACTGCACAAATGAATAGATACTTTAGTTCATGTAATACACCTGCTTATCAGACAGCAATAATGAAAAACCAGAACCAAGGTTTTGATTATATGATCCAACATGTTATTTCAATGATATTAACCATTTGAAAGAATGTGCTCTTGTTTTACTATAGACAGAGCCTTATATTTAGAGCAAGGAAACTTCACCTGCAATTTACGTCTCTTTTCACTATTTGGTTGTCCAATATGCAAATAGTTTAATGTCTCCAAACCTTGGTTTTCTTTTCTGTAAAATGGAATTAATAATTTTTAATCAGCATACAAGATCATATACCTGAAAACACTTTGTGTAGACTAGAAAACACTATAAAATGTAAGATGGTATCATTTGTCTGGAAAGACAATCATTATCAACCTATGTTTGCCCTAGGTGTTGAGTGTTAAGATCAGGTGTGTTTAGGATTAGTGTGCCGTGTTCCAGCATGCCACTTGTGGTTGACACAGCTTGTGGCAACCGAGTTTCTGTTATGACAAATCTCCTTTCATTTCGGGGACTGTAATGCTCCATTTGGCTGCTATTATGTTTTATATGTTGTCAGTTACAGCCTCCAGAGCAAGTTATCACAGTGATGTCAGAAGCAGATTAAAAGAAGGTTGTACTGGCTTCGAATAAAAGTGATTGTGGTGTTCATGAGTTGGATGCTTGAGCTGGAACTTGTTTTCCTTATCTGCGGCTCACCAGTCCACATTCTGAGGTGTTAGGCTGGCTTCAGCCTTCATTCTCCTGTTGGAAATCAGAACACGTGCTGATTCACAGAGTTGGGGTGAAATAAGAGAACTGGTTTCTCTTTCATATTGGAAATACACAGAGATTATCTCTGAATTCTCTTTCCAGTTCTGATCTGCCTGCACCTGGAGCAGAATGAAAGCTCCCATGAGTTCTGGCTCTGCTACGAGGCTCCTGTCTCTCTTTTCAGTTCAACAAGGGCTTCTTGCATCTGCTGCTCTTTGTTAGCCCCGTGGAGAAGTGTGATTTTTCTTCTCTTAAGGTTTTCCAGGTTGTTAGGGAGGGAAGATCTTTCTTAATCTTCTGTATGACAACTGGAAGTAGAAGTCTCTTCTTAGAGTTCTTTATTCACACTCTACTCACAAATCAACTTACGTTTTGGGAAGTTTCTGAACTTACTAATTTAATGACTGTGACTCTCTTGACTTTGCTGTATTTCCTGGTGCAACTGAATTCCCTGCTGGGGAAAACTCAGAACTTTGGAGTAATGCTGAGTATAAAGGAACATCTGGTCCAATTAGCGATTCCTGTCTATGGCTCCATCAATAATGTGGAGGTCACGGGTGTGATTCTTATTTGGGGGAGTTGAGCTCAAAGTGTTCCACCACCATGGCTTGGCATCCAATCTGGGTTAATCACCTTTGATCTGCATGTTGTCATTTCTAAAGGAGAAAAAAAAAAAAAAACATGGGTTAATTATTTCCAGTCCACCACTGCTCTTAGAAATAGCTACTGAAGTACATGTTCTACCCATGGCTTATTTCTATCATATTTATAAAAATGGGAAACTATGCGACTGCTCATAGAACTAGATAAAGCTGTTCAAAACATACCACACGCCTTCATAAAAGAATGTTCTCAATTCCCAGATTTTTAGAAACATTAGTAAGTAGCATATTAAGCCGTTCTGTAAGTGAAATACTTGGGCAAATAAATTCATTTTATTTCTCACTTTCCTCAATGCCCTCATAAATCCTAGAGAAAAGATTATTTTATTTTATCTTTCAAAAATAAAATAACGTATGAAGCATTTAATTAAAAACTACTCTATTCGTATTAACAATCACTTATTTATATCTGTTTCATCCTCAGAATTTCCTAAATGCATCGTGTTTGTATTCCATGACTGTTAAACTAAAACTAATATTCAAGTTCAATTGTTGATGTTTCTATGGAATATTAACATACATTTTGCCTCAGGTAAAATGTAGCAAAGCTAATAACTATTTCCTTCTAAAAGTTTCACAACCCCAAAGGTGCCTATTAATATTCTCTGTCCTTAATGCTATGTATAACCAAATAATACAGTTTTAGTTGGTTTTCTATCTCATATTTGTTTTACTTCTGAAGTACCAGAAGCCCTGAGGGTGTGTTGCTTTTCTCTCTCTCTTTCTCTCTCTGAATGTGTGTTTGGTTTTAATCTATGGAATAGTAACCGTGGCTAACATTTAACGATATAATAATAATAATTACCGCTTCCAGACACTTTTCCCAATGCTATCCATGTATTAACTCACTTAATCCTTAAAATTTACTCACAGCTGAAGCAATTGAGAGACAGAGGTTACACTTCTCCAAATTTACACAAATAGTAAATAATAAAACTTGGATTTGAAACTAGACAGGCAGGCCCTCAAGTCAGTGATACTAGGACACTGAGAGAATTTATTATCCAAGCTAGAATACCCTTGAGAGAAAAGGGTGTCAATATTAATAATTATATGGATGAATCAGACACCTGGTCCTGCTAGCTTTTATTGGTGAGTGCACTGTAATTATGCTGTTGCTCAGTAAAACAACACATTTAAAATGCATTATATTTACGATTATGATATTTCCTCATTTGGGTATGGCTGTATTTAGGCCAATGGCCAAAAGATGAGTGATGTTTGGCTATGGAAAAAAGAGAAACAGAAAGAAGGGCAGGAATTTGAAGAATACATTGGAAAGTGTAGAACATTTTTACTAGCTTTACTATAGGAATAACCTTTGAATAATAGAAATACTTAATACAATTACGTGAAGAATGGGTAAATTATTAATATATTATTAACTGCCAGGTTAGGCAGAAGAGATATTATAAAGAGAAAAAATAAATTATTTGCTTAGAGCAGACTTTTGATGCAAGTGTTGATGGTGTTCCTCATTGATTAACGCCATAGATTTGATAGCATCTCTAACATTGTTACATTGTTAGAGTTTTACATTGTTCTGAAAGCAGGTGGATATAGACATAATTCCATCTCTGCAGCTTTATGCATTAATGGGAATATAATCTCCTGCCTAATCTGATGTGTTAAATTGTAATGAGGAAGAAGCTGAGTTTATGGTCTTATGGGAACTTCACATTAATAGAGGGTGTCACACTGCTGCTTAAGTATCATAAAATCTGAGCAGTACTTTTCATAAAAACAGAACTTCTGCTTTTAGACTGAAGATTTATTTGGGGGAAACCTGAGTTAGCAGGAGGTGACCTGAAAACTTCCTGAGCTGCTGTGACAAAATCTTTTTTAAGAGGATCACCACAAAATAACGAGAGGCTGCTGCACAAACTGATGTGTTGGGCGAGAGGGCAGCATCTATGAGACCTGGTCCACCCATTCCTGGCACTGTCTGTGACTCTTAGTGAACTTCCCCATGTTTTCCATTTAATATAAGATTATTATAGGATAACTGCTAATATGACAATCTCTGTTTTACAGGAGTTGATTCTTCCTACATCAAGCTGAGATGTCTACACCTCCTCAGTCCTTTGTACACCCCCTCTTTTCTCTTGTCTATTTTCTGGTGTTTCTTGAGTCTATGGAAATTTCTTTCAGAAGCTTGTGTTTCTCATCCATAGGAGATAATGAGAAAATCAGAAAGGAGTATTAAATAATATACTGGTTCCTAGGACTGCAAGGAGAGGAGATCTCACTTCATTAGTTATTATTGGCATTGTTATAACTTGTGTCCCAAAGGGGTTCACTGGAAAGAATGTTCCACTCAACAGTAAGGTTGTTGGTTAAAACCCTGTGTTTTTGCAGATATTTTTCCTTCTATTTGTTCATTTTATGCATGTCTATGTTTCACAATGTTTGGCTCCACAGATTACCACTTGTGTAGACTGAACACCAAAAGAAGTTTTTCCCTCCTGAAGAAGAAAATATATATAAATTTTAATACTTTTAAATTCCCTCCTCAGAATTAAGCCGGAATTCTTAAATTGCTGATAAAATCAGGGAATGCTTAATCAGACGTAATGGTCTAGTACTCAATTGATTGCATTAATCAATGGCCTGAGGGGTTCCTCAGAAATGGAGTGCAGGACTGATTCTTTTTCTTTTTCTTGGACCGTGACAAATATTTGAAAATTAGAAATTTTAGCAAATATAGACACTGTGTTCAAGAACTAAACATTCAGATATTTTAAATAGCTAGAACACTGTCTATTTTTTTTTTCAGGTTTCAGATATGACATTTGATTACATGAAGACAGGATCTAGGTGTTTTCCTAGTTACATTGTTGAAAAATCCAGACCTTTCTGTGAGTTGGATTATATGAGGGGCCAATGAGAGGTGTATTTTTGTATTTATTTAATTTTGTCTTATATTTGATCAAGCACTATTCTGTGGTATTTATTACCTGAATTAATAGTTCAAAGCTTAAAACCTAGGCAGGGAGATAAAATCTTGCTACTGTTATGGGGTAGAAAATAAAAATACTTACTGCAATTAAAAAGAATCATCTACCAAGCTATATCAATTCATTTATTTTAGAGATATTTCAAGCATAAGGAAATGAAAAGAGGAGGTAAGAGATCTAATGTATTGTTTCCTGCTTATTTCTCATTGATTGAGTATAAAACTCAACGGAAGTGAAAATAATTGAATTGTGATATCATATTTATATGCTAATTTATTGATGCAATTGTTTATATTTTCTTTAGTATGGAAAGTCAGTTAATTTCTAGCTATGTGTTTTCTAGTGCCTTGTATAACTTTGCATTTGATGTTTAACTCCTCTATTTTTCACTGTTAAAGAGAACTGACGGTCCAGAAACTATTTTGTTTTCATTTTTTGACACTGTTTATGCTATTGTCCCTCCAAAATAAATTTTGAAAATTAAGCAGTAACCTCAAACCGTCTCCCCTCCTTCTTTCTTCTACTCAGCCATTTTCTTTTTTATTTTGCCTATTAGTTTCTTTCTACAACAATTTGTAATGAATAGATATTTACTCAATGATAATATAGAAAGGGCATCTTGCGAATTGATTTGCTCTGCTTTCTGCATAAAATGTTTAAATAAAAAAGTGATCAACTTGGTTCTCATTAAGATGAAAGTTTGCTTCCATTGAGATGAAACTGATTAAGAAATTTAGGAGAATTTTTTCCTTAAGTTTAACAAAAGAATTTGGATTTTAGATCTTTAACTTGTAAGAATAAAATAAGTGATTTAAAAAGATGAAAGTTTAGGAAGAGTCAAATTATATTGTATAAAACATACCGGATTGTAGCTTTGCAATTTGTTTGTGAGCTTCTTAAATTCTAGGGACTTACAAATAGAAAAGTTGGACTTGGATATATTATTTCAATTATCTGTTAAAATATAAAATTTTAATCTGTTCTAGACTTTTGTCTTTTTTTAACCGTACCTATCATTTGAGCAATTTCTATTTTGATCTGTACTCTTCTAGCCACTGTAATTAATCTAAATAGGAACAGTCAGCCTCCTGACTTGAGTGTTATTGTTGCAACTAAAGATGTCAGAACCAGATCTAAGCTGATAATAACTATATTAGTCAGCATAGACTGGGTGGCTTATATAGTAAGAATTTATTTTTCATGGTTCTGGAAGCTGGTAAGTTCAAGATCAAGGTTCCTTGGTGAGAAATCTCCTTCTGGCTTTCAGATGGACTCCCTCTTACTATGTCTTTCACAGGGCAGAGTGAGAGAGAAGAAGTAAACGCTTTAGTGTACTCCCTTCTTATAAGGACACTGATTTCTTCATGAGGAAGAAATTATCCTCATCCTCATGACCTCATCTAAACTTAATCAATTCCCCAAAGCCCCATCTTCAAATACCATCACATTGAGTGTTAGGGTTTCAACATATGAATTTAGGGGGACACAATTCAATTCATAGAAATAACCTTATGCCAATTGGAAAATTAGGTTAATTACCAAGTGTCATATATAGTGCAGAGAGGACCATCATGAATTCCCTTGCTACCTGTTTTAAAGTCTAGTTTATTATAGGACTTTTCATGAATTTCAATTCTGAGCTGCATATATATAACATTTCATAGGATTGTAGACACAGTTGTATCTTCTTTGAGATAATTTTCTTTTTCTTTCAACACCATATGCCATGTTGCTATAGATTTCTCTTGTGAAACACAGTGAAATTATACAATTGGCACAAAAAATATCTTGGCTCACATCCCACACGTGGTTTGCCATTCAGTTCTAGTTTAGGTGACTCGGCTGTTACAAACACAGTCTTAGTACTTGTGAAAGAAGCATTTCTTGCTTTTCTAACAGCATCAGCATAACTCAGATCACAAGACATGCACTGGCTCCCCTGAATTCTCCTATAATTTTAAAGAAGTATTGACCAGTTGTCATTGAAACTTATGTTCTCCAGACATTTAGCCAATTAGAGTTTGTTGGTGAACCAGAGTTTTTCAGGAAAAAAAAATATCTTATGTAAAGCTGGTAGGGTCATTCCTAACAGGGACACTTAGGCAGGCCCACATTTATACTTTGTCGTGGTTACCCCACTTGCTGTTATGCTACGATGACAAAATAAATGATGCAATGACTGCAAACTGTGTTTATAATAAGGGATTGTGGTGGTTACAGCAGTAGTCAAAGGTGCAAAGCTAATAACTAGATCATTCCTTTTATGAGCATCTCCAGGCTGTGAAATACCCAGCGGAGATGAATATCAGAGCTTTCATTACTCATTTTAATCACTGTTATTGCCAGGTAATGAAAACTGGGCCACTTTCTCATCATGTTTTGTGGGAATCTTTCCTTGATCCCAAAGAGCTTACACATAGAGAACTGAAATCACCTCAACTGTAAAGAGAAGTAAGATAATAAATATTAAAATGATGTCATCTTTGCCAAGTTGCAAAGGTCTTAAAGTTTAACATCATCCTCCAGTTCTCCTTTACCATCACTGCCAAAGCCCATCTCTTGTATTTGTGTATCTTATATCTTATCCTTCCTTGGAGTGTCATGTCAACTATCTAGGCTGGAAATTCCTTGCCTTTTATCTAGTGTAAAAATCTTATAAAGTTCTATATGACTTCAGTTTTTCTTTTCTGTAATCCATCCTAGACATTATCATGAAAGTTAACTTTTTGTATCCAAGCCAATTCCATTCCATTCTATCCCATTCTGTCTCATTTCATTCCGATCCATGTGAGAAATAATTAAGCCTATATATAGGCTAGTTTCTGTGCATGATAGGCAATGGGAGAATGTAAGGTAAATGAACAAACAAAATCAGTGTGCCCAAGCTATTCATAGACTTTACAAGAAAAGAAATTAAAAAATTAAATGAAAATTGTCACAAAGTTATGCTCAGCATACTATGCTGTTGCTTTTGATTAAGACTTATATATACATCTTTACTTTGTATTTAAGGCTCAAAATGAATACCAAAACAATAGATAAAAGTAATTCCTCTTTTTAATTCATGTGTCTACTAATCTGTAAAGCCATTAATGTAATACTGTGCTAGACACTGCCTAGTATAAAAGGAGGTCTTAAAAACTTCACAAAATACATAAAGGCTCGGTTTGCCCTGATATTCCAGGCAGTCAAAGTAGCATGTGAAAAGGCAGGAGAGTATGAGAAGCCTGCTATTCTTCTTGCCGACTAAATACAACAGATACTTATTAATAACCTCCTGCAGTCTAGGATCCATATCTTTGTACTGTGAGTAGTTTGGCAAAAGTAAGGCCATATTTAGTATGACATGTTATAATTCAGAATTTGTGTTTCACTCTCATGGTGATGGGGAGTATTGACTCGAATTAGTGAAGGCACTCAGTTAGACTTGCAGCTTAGAAAAGTTATGGTATGTTTGTAAAATGAATTGGTGTCAGAAAGACCAAATAATTCACACTAATAATGCAGGAAAGATGACGATGATGATGATAGTGAATAGAGCATGGCCTGAGGGGATGATGCAGATTCCAGAGATACACATAGGAGGTAGAATCAAGGCTTGATGACTACCTGGATGTTGGTGGTTGATGGAGATGTTATTGTTAAGGGTAATTCTTAAGTCTGTGGCTTGAGTGATTGGGTTGTACCAATCATGGGGAGTAGAAACATAGGAGGAAGAGAAGATTTAAGGATGAATAAGGTATATTTACTCTTTGATCCATGTAAGAATCATCTATTGGATCTAGCAAAGTTTTGGGCACTACTTCAGATCCTAAGAAATACAGTGGTGAGAAAGAGCTGTAGGCTTTATGGTATCTGGGGACATTCATGAGAAATTTTCTTCTTTAGCAAGCTGGATTTAGGTACGTGGAATTACAGGTAGTTAAAACAATGGGAGAGGAGAGGTAACTTGGTAAGCACACAGAGAATGAGAAATAGGTGGTGAAGACAGAATTATGGCAACCCTACTAAATAAAAGAATAAACAGAAGGTACATTAAGAGGAGCTAATGAAAAATAAGAATTTTTTTAGAGAAGCAGGATTAGAACTAAAAAAGCCTATTATCAGGAAACTGAAGATAGCAAGTTTTCAAGAAAAAGGCATGGTTAATATGCTAGAAAATGGGCAAATAAAATAGATATTGACAATTGTAACATGAGTCATTACTAGGGTTTTTTTTTTACCAAGAACAGTTGCAGTGGATGATGAGGTTGAAATGTCATGAAGAAGTAGAGGTCAATAACATGAAAAAAAAGTACAACTGGGTCACAGACAGGAGACATGCAGGGTTAAAAGGGAGTTTCTGAAAAAGAAGTTTAAATCTAGAAGACAGGGACACATTTAAAAATTCAATATATTAATGCATTTCAGATTGTACGTGCTTAATAAATGTTCACCAGTTGTCTGACAACCACAGAAAAGCAAACAAGAGAATTAATGCAAATAAAGATTATTGTAATAAGATCAACTTTGTGGTAATGGCAACGGAAAAACACATTTATAATAAGTCCTAGAACTGGAAGGATTGACATTTCAGAAGATTATTATAGGAAAGGGTAATCACAGCCCCCACAATAATAACACAGGCTGAGGAAAGTTTGAATAAAAGGCATGTCTTCAACATGGAGGTTGTGGATTTATGACACGTTATTACATAAGATTAAAAACTAAAACTATTAGAAAAATAATTGTTCTTTCTCCTTAACTCTTAGTATTCTATAACTCCTTGTCATAAAAATAATGGGGTCCCTCTTTCCAAAACCAGAGAATAACATAGAATTACCATAAGAACATGGCACCTTGAGTTTGAAGGTAGTTTTGCAGCAAATCCAAGAGCTTATTAAAGCGATTTGCTTAAGAAGCATTCCTGGTTCAACTACAGTGAAGAAGATCAAAAAGGAGATAAAAAGATTTGATATGTAAAAGGAAAGAATCATGAATGTTTGTTATTTAGAAGATGTAGTGAATATAAAAAACAGTAATGAATGCTTTTATTTATCTTTCTCTTGTTTTGAGACATTAAGGAAAAAGTATGGAAGTCAGATTTGAAAGACCTGGTAAGTTCTGATGCTGAAAAGCTGAGTGGTCTCATAAATAACTTAACCTCTAACACCAGTCTGTTTATAAAATGATGAGAACAAATATAAAATATTTCTCGCAGGACTCTTTTGAGAATAACATGGGCTAACATGGGTGGGAGTGTTTTATAATCAAATATGATTGCTAATATTTGTGGTTAACTATTACTGTTGAAATTTGTGTTTTTTTCTCTATATTAAAGTAATAAAAGTGGAATATTAGAATTAGAAGGATATTAAATATTATTAGATCTAATGATCCTTTGTCTTTCATTAATTTAATCATTTCCCACTCATTCATTCTTTCCTTTATTAAACCACCATTTGCTCCTTGCCTCCCTTGAATCAGACATTGGGCTAGGTCCAATAAACAAAATGAAAGGCATATCAGGTAAGCAAATGAAATTCAGTAAGGAAAGTAGATAATCAAAGAGCAAATTATAGGATAATGTGCAGGGGTCGTGGTAGAGATAGAATAAAGCTGCAACCTCAAAGAAGGGGTACGTGAATCAGATTGTGGGAACAGGGAGGGCCCTCTGGAGAAGGTGATGTTTGTGTTGAATCTCAAATGATGAGTTGGCTTTTGCCAGACATTACTCTGGTGGGAGTATGTGTTACACATTTGAAGCAGCTATGGGAGGTGTTGAATTTAATCGTCAGTATTCCTGGAAGTACTATGGAAAGAGGTCAACAAAGAGAGGCACTGTTATAATTTAAAACCGGGTTATTGAATATGTTTTAACAGCAAGGACTTGGGTGATGTTAATTTCCTTCAAGGGTTGGTGATTGGCTTGATACACTTTTTCAGTAAGAGCAAATTAAACAGAAATTTTATAACAAATCTGAAGTCACCAAAATAATGAGCTCATTTTATGCAAATTACTGGGATGAGACACAGATTCATACTGAGAAGCCCCACCCACTCCTCACAGATTTTGAGTCCTAGGTGTGAGTGACATTAGGAACTTCCTACTGTAACCCACTGGCCCTGAAACCAGGGGCTGCTGCTACTATGGGAGCTTCTGTGGAGGCTGTGGCTGTGTACCTAGTTACGGCTGTGGGTATGGCCGTGGCTATTGCTACGGCTATGGATGCAAGAGCTACAAAGTACTGAACTGTGGATACGGTTCCAGGCATGGTTGTGGCTATGGGTTGTGGGTGTGGATCCAGGTATGGCTGTGAATATGGTTCTGGCTATGGTTATGGTCCATTTTGCCTCAGACGATGTTATTTCTCTTATAGCCAAAATATATGAAAAATTATAAAATTATCAGAAAAAAAGACAGCCCAGTAGAAAAATGGAAATAAAACTTGGACACTTAACCAAGGAGGACATTCAAACAGCCAGCAAACATTTTAAAAGTCTTTGTCTTCATTATTAGGGATATGCAAACTGAAACTACAATATGATGTTATTATATATCCACCAGGATGGTGAAAGTGTTAAAAAAAAAAGATGATATCAAGGGTTATTAAAGATATAGATAATTAGGGTTTCTATTTACTGCCAGAGGGCATATATATTGGTATAATTTTGAAAAATTGCTGAACAGAATCTTTTAAAATAAGCTTACACATATTCTATGATCAAGTACTTTGATCTAAGACTGTTTCCAAAAGAAATGCATACATGTTTATAAAAAGACATAACACAAGAATATTCCTGGTAGCATTATTTTTAATAGTCAAAACATAAGACAATTCAAATGTTTATCAACAGTAAAATGCATAAATCAAATGTGATACTTTCATAAAGTTGTATATTGTGAAGAAATGAAAAAGAGCACATTACTTTGAAAATGTAAAATGGGAAAGAGTTGTAGAAGTACAACGATGAACAAAAGAAGTCATATATAAAAGACTCAAAATAACAGATGGGAAGATTCTGTTTATTTAAAGTTTAAAAACAGGTAAAACTCACTTATGATATTGAAAGTCATGGTATTGGTTATACTTTTGGTTTTCCTTTTTGGGAGGAGAACTGGGATGGTAGGAAGGAGGAGGAGAGAGGTGGCTTCAGAGAAACTGATGTTTTTTTCTTGATATAGACAGTAGTTACCCAGTTGTGCTCACTTTGTGAAAACTTACTGAGCAGCACACTTCAGACTTGTACTTTTCTGCATACATGTTAAATTGCAATGAAAGTTTTATAAATATTCTACCATCTGTCTCATAGAGGATTTCACTCTGGCTAACTCTCTCCTTATTAACCATCATTTGCTATGTCATCTCTGTTCTCCATTTCCAAATTCTCTCTCTCTCTCTTTTAATACGTGGAATAATTTAGTTTTCTTCATAGCTGTCTTCCAGGTTATGCTTCTGGGACCTTACTTTTCTCCAGTAAAATAAAAATAGTGTAGAAAGTTGCATTCCTAAGTTAAGAAACCGTTTACTTTCTGGAGATGAATCCTCTCCACTCACTCTTCTCCTAGATGTCTGGAATTAATTACACCACATTTTAAATTGTAATTATTAATTGTGGCATTCACAAAGGGCATAGGGAAGATTTTCATGTTTATTTATGAAGATTCATGATATATAATTATTTAAATTAGATAGGTATCTACATGCATTAAAATAAGATGCCATGGAGAGCAATCAGAATATAAGGAAAAATCATATATTTATCGTTGTGTGATATTTGGGACACCCTGATTAATGGGAACCTCTGCATTCTAGGTGATTATTGAAGGAAACATTGAACACCACTAAAATCTCCTGTTACAAGAAGTAATGATTTCAGTTCATTAAAATTGGGCATTTTTAAGCCTAAACTTAATGACATACAATGATTGAAATTCCAGGAACTAGCATGAAAATTCCTGATTTTGAAGCTATAATCTTCTCTCTCTTATTTACTTGTTTTGTGGTCTTGGAAAATTTACTTACTTTTGTTATAAGCTGCATTTTAAAAAATAAATTATGGGGAATAAGAACGCCTGCCTCATAAGAGTGTTGTGAAGATTAAATGTAGGTTTTAGACTAAGACATGACATTCTAAGAGTTAATCATCTAAATGTCATCAAAATCATTTGATGGTAATAAAATTTCAAGGAAGAATTGCAACTATTAATAATTAAACATATAGAAATATCTCCAAATGGAATGTTATGTGAAGATAAAATTTGTTCATCCCTTAGTTACTGAACTCCAAAGTATCATCTGATACAGAATGCTGTTATTAAATTTTAGATAATAAATTGTTATATTAAGCACTTCAGGCAAAGTGTAATAAGGCCACTAAAATTAAGAGCTTGTATTTCCATCATTGAACATAAAATAATAAAGGAATTATTTCAAAACTTCATTTAGGTTTGATGATTAAGAGGTTATGGTGTTCTTCATGAAAATACTGAATACTTTAGCAGAGTGGTGAGAGTGAATGCAGGTTGCTTAACTTGGGACTGAATGAATAGTAAAGAATTGAACAAAATGAGTACAGGTTACTGTTTCAAGAAGCATTATGGTCAAGAGAAGGAGGGAGATTAATGGTCATTGATGATGCAGGGTAAAGGAGGAACTTCCAAAACATGCTCTCTGAAAACATAAAGTGAAGAATATATATAGTCTTCAATTTTGCAACTCCTCCGGGATTCATTGCCTATAACTGTGCCACAAATTACCACAAACTTAGTAGCTGAAAACAGCATACATTTATTATCTGCCAGTAGGTCAGGAGCCTGGAAACAGCCTCACTGGGTCTCCAGTCAGGGTCTCCCAAGGCTAAAACCATGTTGTTGGCCAGGCTGAATTCTTAACTGGAGACTGAAATAGGAGTTACTTTGTTTCCTTGGGTTTTGGGCAGAATTCATTTCCTTGATCCTATAGAACTCATTTGTTTAATTTGATTCTTTAAAATCAGCAATGGGGGAGGGGGAGGAGAGAGAGAGGGGATGTGCTGTTTTTGAGTTCTAGCCTGACGTGGTCAGTAACATCCAGGATAATCTCCCTTTTGATTAACTTAAAGCCAACTGATTACAGACCTTAATTGTATCAGCAAAGTCCATTCAGTCTTATTTTTCCTTTTTCAGTTGTGTTAGGTAGAATTATTACAGTTTGACAGCACATATGCATTATGTTGCATGTAAATATATGTATACAATATATTGCACATCCTTTTAAAAAATTTATATATATATACTGATCATTTTTTTCCAAGAACAGATTAGAACTTTAGCTTTTTAAACTTACATAGTTATCAAAGGAATAAAGCCAACTACAAAATAAGAATCAACAGAATGCAGTAATCCAATTATAAAGGACAGTCAAATGTGCTTATACATATTCAAGAAATCAATCATCTAAGTTATAAATAATAAGTAGTTCATTGTGTCCTTATTTTTTTTTTTTTTTTTTTAGATTCCACCTATAAGTGATATCATATGGCATTTTCCCATTCACTTTTGCCATGGGAGGTAACATAATCCTTGGAATGATGTCCAATCACTTTTATGGTATTTTACTGGATAGAAGGATGGTACAGGTCCTGCCTATGATCAAGATGAGGGGATTACAACAAGCTTGGATGACAGTGGGTGGGAATCATAAGGGCTGTCTTAGAATTCTACTGGCCATGGCATGACGTCTTATATGTTGCCTGTGTTTAAAAGAGCTGTTGCTTATTAAGACAGTCATGTAATTAATTACAAATACTCACATTATAAAACGACTTGAGAGAGAAGACATATGAGAAGCAAATGCAGAAAAATGCTTGACTTCACGAAGAATGGAGGGAAGATGGCTCCTTTTTAATAGATAAAAGCTGTTGAAGTTTACCAATCATGATTGAATAATAAAGACTTCCTACAAATAGCTGAGAACTTGAGGGTTTGTTTTTAGGATGAGTATTTTTGATCTTTGATACTCTACTTTTCTTTACTATATATAAAAAAGGGAACTCCTGGAGTGATTCCACTTTTCTTTCTATAAACTAACAAAATACAACTTTTAGAAAAGAACAGCAGTGACAATGATATTCTGTGCCTCAGAGAAGAGGTACAATAGGATTGTGAGCTAGTCACAGTGGTGTGCTTGCAAAACAAACCATTATTCGTTCCATAAAGATAAAAATAAATAGAAAAATGATATATGGGAAATATAAGGAAATAATTTAGTGCTAAATTATCAGATGTGTTGAATACTAGCATTTAAAAGTGAAAAAATGGGTGATTCCTCATTAGGAAAAAGAAGCTTGCTTTCATAGTATTTAAAATGATAGAAATGAGGGCAGGAAATACTGTCTGTGGTGTTCGATGTTTGAAGAGTATTAAATAACTGCATTTGATTTGCTTTTTCTAACTCAAGAGGCCATAATTATTAGAAGTCAGTGGAAAATTCAAGGAGTTAGACTTCTCGACATAAGAAATTCCTCTAAAAATTAGTCCCTTCTGAAAAGTAGATTGGCACTATGCCTGGCTCCCCTAGGTCTGAAGATTTTAAGCCAGTTCAAGTTGCTAATTTGTGGACATGTTGTGGATGGAATTTTAGCATCCGGAGGAGAGGCAGAGCTAATTGTCCTCTCAACTCTCTTCTTACTGCAATACTTGGAGATTCTACAAGCAAAGAGCGGCATTGAAATATAAAGGCTTCAGAAGAAGAAGAATGCTGGATATAGAAACAGAAAAATAATATGATTTTCTACAAGTTTCTGTAATGGACGGTGAGATCAAATAGTATTAGATAGTTTTAGAAACCTCAGCTCATCATGGAGAAATGTCTTTCAGCATTGACTAATTTTGAGATCCAAAGTAAGGGGCAGATAAAATGTGAGCGTGTGTGTGTGTGTGTGTGTGTATAGATGCTTTGAAGAAAGACAAAAATTCACCTTTTATGGGCCACTCTGTATTTTAGATTCCGAATTATAAACATTCATGAAGTATGATGTATTGGACTTCACTAGGGGCTGTGAATTTAATGGTAAAAGATTAAGTTCTAAACTCCAAGGCATTCACACTCTGGTGTATTGGGGAAATAATGAGATCACGCATGCCATTTTATATCAAAAATACAACCTCTTAAGTAGCACTTGTTAGAGACCTGGTATTATTCTAGGTGATTTAAAGATATTTACTCGGATTTTCTCAACAACTTTAAGACATAGATAGTATCATTTCATATACTCATTTTATAGACGAGGGAATTGAGGCACAGAAAAATTCAGTGAATTGCCCAAGACTCAAGAGCTAGTGAGTGGAAGAGCCAGAATTCGAAGCCAGAATCCGTGTTTTTCAAGTGCCACACGAGGCCTCTCCTGCGGAATTGTGCTGAAGCCAGCCTGTACCAGCTTGTGAGGGCGACCGTGTGCTTCTCTTCCCAACTCCACATCAGCGACCTCGTGCTGGTGGTGTGAAATTAACCAAGATGGAAATATCTATCTATTTTTTTTCAGTGATTCAGTTTATGATACAGATGACATAATTGGTCTTATAGTTACACATGAGATATTTTAGAAAAATCAAAAAAGAGAGGCAGCAAAACCAGACATGATGGAGAGTGAGAAGATCAAGACACTCACATTGATAGCTGAAGGATGGAGGGGAGGTAATCATACAGATGACTGGGGAAATGACCTTGTTGGCCAAAGAAGGGAGAAGGAATCAATAAGGTGTCATCTTACTGAAAGAGGTCTGGCTTTTACTGGAAAAGCCAGATTAGGAGAAGCAATCCTAGGTTTCTGCTGCAAATATTCTTAGAGTCTGGGCATCTTGGAAGGCCTGGCGAGAAGATGTCATATCAGCTTATCTGCAGCAGTCAGTGGGACCCATCGTGTCATCTGGGAACTGGGATCAGAGAGAGACCACATTAGGCAAAGTGAGTCTGAGAGGAGCCCAGTGTAGATAATGGTATTTCCACCAGGGACCCTAAGTACATTGGGACTATTTATTGTTGAATTATGAGAGAATCTGGGGTAATTTGGAACTCTTTCTCAATGGAATGGGTATCCTTGGGAACCAGTTATCTCTTTATTATGACAAGTCTTCAGTAGGAGACTAGGAAATCACTTTGTAGGACACAGATTGGGTTCTGGATTTAAAAGCTGCTGTGTAGCCACTTGGGAGCTGGGAGAGGATGAGGAAAACCCATTCTTTTTCAGTCTCATTTTTATTTTCTCTGTAAAGCTGGAATTAAAATAACTGTGTTACCTCTTTCACATCATTTTTACTGGGATCAAATATTAAAAATTTTAAAGCCACTGTTTAATTTATTAAGCATGCATAGATATTTCTGTTAGAGGATAATTTTTCTTCATGTGAGAGAATGACTCCATAGTTTCTTGAATTAGCACTGATGGCATTTGCTGAGTTGCCACAGGAAAAGAGAGCATTTAGTATTAATATAGTATTTCCCTTCCTGTATACTATACATAAATCGGTTCCTAGGTCACAAGTATCTAGCAGGCAACAGCTATTTTAAGGTTGATGAACTCTAAACTATGGCATGATGCCATACCTAGTAACATAGTGTTTAACATTTATTTTTGGTAATAAATTACTATACAAAATGTTCCAGGCAACCTGTAAAATTCCTAAGGCTAGTTTGTTATTTGAGTGTTTGGCCTTGGTTGTTTCATTCTTTATCAAAATATTAATTAAGACCTATTTACAACAGAATAATCAGACTTTACTGTAGATCAACTTAGGAATATATTTTAGAATATTTTATGGCAAGATCAGTAGAGATGTCACCAGCAAATATAGATATTTGACCAGTTGTGTTTTGGGGGGACTTGTGCGTTTTGACGGAAAGATTATGAGGTAAGGAGTTAAAATTCAATAGGGAGTTGGAGGTGTATGTTGTTACATGGTCCAGGGAGATTAAACAATGCTGAGGTCTGTTCGGTAACCAGGCAACAAGGCCATACTTGGTGACTTATTAAGAGTAGCTGTAGACATCTGACGGGGACGGAATGTAAATTGCAATGACTTGGGAGACCACTGAGTACGAAGAAGGCCACACCCTGGGTGTAGCTGACTCTTAGAAGAAGTCTGATGGTGAAGGGAAGCAGTGAGGTAGAGTGAGCACTGGACCACTTATAGGGTCAAGTACTAATTCTGAAATTTTTTTTTAATGTTTCATTGCTTTATTTTAATTCTTAAAATATTGATGGAATTTTGAAGGTCTGAGAACACATGCTCTTCCTACTTACATCCTCCCAATCCTTGGCACTGTGCCGAGGGCCAGCTACATAATCTGCAGGGTCCAGTGTAAACGAAAACTGTGATACCCTTTGTTTAAAAGGCAAGAAGAAGGTCTTTTTCCAGTATTCTGTGGTCTCTTTTGGCATGCCATGGTGCTTTTTGCTTGCTATCTAATGTCAGGTGCTTTTGGGCATGAGGATGCCTGTTGAGTGAGTCTAGACCCACACTGGATTCCAACCCTTCCCATGCCGGTGCTCAGGTTCCCATCAGGGGAGAAGGTAGCAGAGGTCACTGGACAGGGATTGGGAAGTGGGAAATTGAAGACTTATTCTGGGGAGGCAGGAAAGTGATAAGAGGTGGGAATGCATGTGAGATAACACTGCATATACTCAGTTTTTTTTTAAACTTTTTTTAAAAATAGAGATACTGGGGATTGAACCCAGGACCTTTTGCATGCTAAGCATGTGCTCTGCCACTGAGCTACACCTTCCCCCCTAACATTGCATATACTCAGCACATGTTCCATCATCCCCGCAGACTCCACTTACAAACCACAAATTCAAAGACAAATGTGTTAAGAATTTAAAGCTGGTGACTGTGGAGACTTTAACACCAAGTGTAGGGCCCCTTCTGAGGACTGGCCCTTGTGCACATGCAGTGGCTGCACACTCGTGCAGCTGGCCCTGACTGTAGCTCATAAATTGGCGTGCACTCAGTACATGTTGAATAAATTGAATTGCTCTGTTTGGTGACTACCTAGCGAAGAATCCAATTAAACTTGTGCAAGTAAATATCAGCATTCTGAACTCGTCTGGAGAGATGGCAGGGAAGCTTTTGGCTATGTGGGTGGAATCATGGAATTATGGAGGACTGCATGTGTACTGGGGACTTTTTTTAGGGGTAGGATGGGCATAGGCAATGATGATGGACATCTGAGCCTCAAGGTGACTTTTACTTTATGGCTTAATTTTATGTGATCATGATTAATGTTATACTATTACACAGGTCTGGATCCAGATTTAAAGCACTTACAAACAGACTTAAACCTGTCTTTACCTACCTCTTCTTTCAGGAGGAAGAATAGTAGGCAATTCTGACCTCAAGGAACAAAGGCTGGAGTTGTATGCCTGGAGAAGCAGGTAATAATGGTACTTTGTTCTTGAATGGGTACTCAGAACTCACAGAAACATAGTTAAAATGATCCAATTGCACTTGGTTTATACAAGGCTACTGAGGTCAAATGAAATGTAAGACATGCTCTATTAATATAAAAAAGCGAAGCATGGCGATTGACAATTTGCAAAATGTAAATATTGGCATTTTGTTGTTTTTAATGAAAGCTCATTTATTAAATTCTGCCTTTTTTGGAAGTCAGATGTAATGTATATATAATTTGGAGTCAAATGTCTAAGTTACATCACCAGCCTTACACAGCTGTGTGATTCTGGCCAAGTCACTTAATTTTTGAAAATTTCAGCATCGCATAGTATTGTTTTCTATAAAATGAAGATAATGATAATAATAATACTAGCCTTGCCTTGTCTAACAAGAATAATCATATACACAAACCTTCACAACATATATACACACACACACGTGATTTCAAGGCCATGGAGTTTAATTAGAAGACAAAACACTGATTTTGGTCTTTGTAAGGTTATGAGTCACATGAGATATGTTTTCAGGAGAGTTGAGGTGAAGGAAAAGGAATCAATGTTATTCCAGGCTTATTATTAACTACAGAAAACCCTGGGTAAAAACAAATTAAGGAGACTTCCTAACAAATTTGCAGACCTAGTAAAATGAGCTCACTTGAAGCAAATCGTTATGTCACTGAGCAGGTTGACTCAGTGTTTCCTACCCACCTCTGATTGCATGTAAAAGTCTGAGATTGTGGGTAACACTCAGATTTGCAGCCCCCCTCACTCTCCACACACACCTTACATCGACACTTTCACCTCCTAATCCCCGTGAGTTGCTCCCGCTGTAGGAATTTCCATGGAGCGTGTAGATGCAGCGCTGACGCGGGCTAAGTCCAGGGATGAAGGCACTCCTGGACCCTGGGGTGTGGCTCTGGCTCTGGCTATGGTTGTGTCCATAAGCGTCAAGCTCTTGTTCCAGCTGTGGTTGCCATGGCTACCATTCATTTTGCTAGAGGAGGTGCTATTTCTCTTGCTGTTGGCATATCAGTACCAGAGCATCCTTTGCTGCTGAAGTGGCAAGTGGAAATCTGTTCCAAGGAGCAGTCATCGACTACTTTTATTCCTTTTAAATGTTTTTTCCATAGATGGGCTTTGATACCAATGGAAGAAAGAAGACAAAATTCCATTTGTTTTATGAAATTTAACTCTTACATCTGTCTCATGGTTTCTTTCTTTGCTGTGTCCTTGGCTGTGAGCCTTAGTGCTCCACACTGGGGCAAATCAGTTTCCCAATGAAATGCTTTCTTTGAGTCTGTCAGCTCTGTGTCATCAATCTTACGTTAAATCATCAACGACTACGGGTTTTGCAACTTCCTTGTTTAACAATTTTTTATTTTTTTACTTTTTGTGCTTCCCTGTGACTTCACTGGTTTAGCCAAACATTTCTCAAACATGTTTCTTCAACAATTTAGTGTTTAATGATTATTCACACCTAAAATAATAAACACACACACTTGTATATGCACATGCACAGAAATAAGAATTAACATTTATGGGGAATGAAACCAGTATTGTCGTACAGAATGGACTGGAAGAGGAAGAAATATGAGTCTAGGAGAATTCAGGGAAGAAGTGGTGTGGACCTGAATTGAGTATAGACACGTATAAAGGGAAAGAAGTGATAGACTTCTGAACCCATCTATAGGGTAAATCTCTGCTTTCTGGACACGATGAGAGGGAAGATAGAAGAGATGTCCAAGAAAGAGAAATTTAGTGGAAAATGTACCCTTAAAATTTCTAGACTTGTGAGGAAAGAAGTGACATGAGCTATCAAAACATATTTAAAGATTTATAATCTGATAGGCGAATTGGATTTGTTTCCTATGTCCCAGAAATCACAATTGAGACCAATAGGTAATAGCTACAGGGAAAATGATTTCTAAATATATCTTTCCAATAACTATGGCTCAAGAGCTGAATTGGCTATTCCATGGGAATGCACGTAATGGAAGCCGCGTGATCACAGGCAATGCAACCAAGATCACCAAAGTGAGAATTCCAGGATAAGTGGTGGCTGAGTGGACATCTGGCCCTGAAATTCTGTGAACTGTTCATCAAGAATGACTGAGGAATATTGAGCCTGACTGGCAGGGAAAATGATGTTGGTACTCCAGAAACAAGAAAGTAAAGGGGGATATTCTTTCTCTCACTCTGATTTTTGTCTTCTGTATTTCTGGCAGGAGTAGGGAGTGTGGATGAAAGGGACAGTCAGCTTGTCACACTGCAAAGTATGTAGAAAAATAGGAAGAACATCATGGCAGGTGTGAATTTCAATCATTCTGTCTTTAAATAGAATCAGCACAGGTCTTCTGGATACTCTGTGGTGTAGGAAGGTGTTGTTACCCAATTTAAAGGCTAAGGAAAGAGAGGAAAGGCTTGTGCTATGGTAGATGCTGTGGACAATTTATCTATGTATCTATTTACCCATGTATGTATGTATGTCTGTGTCTGTCTATCTATCCAAATGGGTCCAGTTCTCAGTGAATTCATAATCTCCTGTAGAAGTAACATAATAAGACTAAAAATAGAATGAAGTAATTGTTTTTATAGTAATATGCTATGAAAGTTATAAAATACAGTGTTATTTAGCACTGTGAGAGTCAGGAAAGAGTTCTGAGAAGAGGGGCACGTGAGTTGAGGCCTGAGGCATGAGTAGGAATTGGCCATCAGATAGGGAAGTGGGATAATCAGTCTTTGTGCACATTTATGATCACTTCTGGGGAAGTGTAATCACCATCTATATCTGGAAAGGAATTCTCAGGCTTCCGTACTCTCATAAGAGTAGCTAGAGATCAGTGCATCTCTCTCCCATGAGCAAGAGGGGGCCTGGCCAGAAGGAGCACATGCCAATGAGCCCACCAGCAGAAGACTAAGAAGACTTGGCTCTGATACTCATCTGCTGTGTGACTTCAGGCTAGTGACTTAATCACTCTGAGCCTCAGCTTCTTTCTCCAAACACTTGTTTGTCAAGTACTCACTCTGTTCATTTTACAAAGTTGTGAGAATGAATTGAGATAATGTGCATAAAGGCACTTTACAACATAGAATGTAGATGGACTGGTTAGAAGGAATATTTTTGTTGTTAATGAGAGTTTAGACTAGAAGATTTTTGACTGGAAGCTAGAAAAAATATAAGGGGGAAATTTATGCACATTTCTAATTATGGGAAATTCTAGAACATATTTCACATGGATATTGAAAATTTACTGTTTAGTAAATCTTTGATATTGACTAAAATGTCTTTCTTCAAGATAACACTTAATCCAAGCTATCAAACAAACAGAGTCCTGAAAAATAAAATACTTTTTTTACTATGAACTGATCTTTTGACTTTTGTGGAGTTTCAAAAAAATCAGATATACTTTTGACATAATATAAACCTAAACATGTTCCCAAGTCATATGCTGTATAAATACAGCATAAAGTCACCTTTTAATTGCTGAACTTAAAAATATGCGTGATCTCACACCCAGTGACTTAATGTTGACACTGTATTTTGGTTAATAAATTACTATACAAAATGGCTCTGTCAGGGCACAAAAAGGCCACTAGGAGGGTAATTTATTTTCTGAAAGGTTTTGCTTCCTCATCATAAAAATGTTTTTAATTAGGGCATATATATGCATATGATTGAATAACCTCTTTTAAGTTACAAAGCTATTACATCAAATTCAGACAAAATCATCATTTCAGTACAAATAAATATGGGTATTTGGAAATATTCAATAGACAAGAATTTAAAACTATGGTGTAAGAAAAATGAGATAAAGGGAATAACATTTATTAAGCAAAATTCCTGCCCCAGAGTACCGAACAGGCATGAAACATGAAAAACAATTACGTAAAAATACTTACACCACATTTTAGAAAGAAGAAACTGGTGTTCCGGCAACTTAAGCATATAATCAAGTTTCTTATAGCTTATAAGTAGCACACCAATGTTTGAACATATGTTTGACTTGATCCATCCATTTTTTTCATGGAGAGATATTGAATTCAAATTATGTGTCAAGTACTGTACTCAGAGCTGGTTATTCAGGGATGCACAGAATAGAGGTGGTTTCTGTTGTTATAAATGAGTGTCCAGAGACTTGAAAGATATTAGAAATAATGCAATAAAGACAAAAGATGTTTTCAATAATCCAGGGGTATTATGACCATAAAGAGTGTGTTGGCAATGGCATTGAAAAGAAAGAGTCTATTCCAGAGAATCTGTGAAGTAGAATTTATAATTTTGAATTTCAATGAGGAGAGAAAAGGTAAGAAACTAAAGAAAAAGAAAAATTGACATGGGAATTTATTTTCTTTATGTTCATGGTTAAGGGTGAAGCGTAACAGTGATCAGAATAGACCAGTGATCAGTATCAGGAAAAAAAATAAGTAGAAAGATTTCTCCACTAAAGGAAAATTATCTAATAATGAAAGTTCTCAAGAACTGAAATCAGCAGCTTTGTGAAAATCACTGTTGAAGGCATTCCATGAAGCGCTTGATCGCCGCATTCCTTTGCTGTTGAAATTCGAGTATCCAGTTGAGAGAGTGATCTTGAATTTAGACTCCCTTCCACCTTGGATTGTGGTTGTTACAGTAAAAAATAATTTAAATTTTAGAGTCTACCTGATTTTGAAAATGGTGATTTAAATCAAACCTAGAAAGTAAGATAAGCAAAAACAAACAAGCAAGCAAGCAAAGCAACACCTTTTTTTTGGACTGCATGTGTGGTCATGGAAAGGTTGGACGTTTGGTATAGAGTGAGGAGAAAGGGTACGTTTGGATTTATAGACTTAGAGATGCTTATTTATAGATGCAGAGCTGTAAACCAAGGTTTCCAGACCTCAGCACTACTGACATTTTGGACTAGAGGCTTGTCGTTGAGGCTGTTCTATGTTGTGCAGAATTAGCCACATCCTGATTTCTACCACTAGATGACAGTAGTAGTATCTCCCCACTTTCAAGTCTTGACAATTTGAAAATGTCTCCAGCTATTGTCAACTGTCTCCAAGAGTCCAAGAGGGCAAAATCATCCTGGTTTAGATCTACTGACTAGAAGTGTCAATAGCTTCATTGTTTCTATTCTTCTTGTAGTGTGGAAAGAAGATGAACCCTAGAGAATAGATGGTTGAAAGGTAGAGTGACCCTGAGAACACTAGATCTCCTTTTGGGGAGCCCCATTATGTTTGTAGATGCTTGATCCTGGGGCAAGCATTATATGTGATCTGTCTTGGCAAGCTTCCATTTCCCAGGATAGCACCTTATTTGTAGCGTGTGGCTGATTAGTGTCTGTGGAAGTCAGCTGAGTTGTTCAAGGAATACATAGCAAGCAAAACCACCACCAAATATGTGTAAGTGCTTATTATATCTTAAAAAACATATGTGGAGATGGGAAAACCTAATTAGAAAAATTGTGTATTATGAGTAGCTTCAGTGAAAATTCAATATATTTTCATTGGAAGAGAGGATGCAGGAAAATGGCTCTGTGGTCTCCTTCTTTGGATTAAATGTGGTATGAGATCTCTAGGGGTAGATTTTAGGGCTACAGGCTCCCTGTGACACAAGAAAGCTGGGAGGGGATATTTATTACAGAGACCAGGGCGCTGAGGGCACAGACATTGTGTCCATACCCCTCCACATCCCATGGGAAAGGTGTGGAATTCCTTTCTAAGTTTATTTCAAGAACCAGTCATCTTTAGAGTTTAAAATATTGTCTTAAATGGAAGTTCATAGAGTTTAAGTGTTAAGTCTTTCCAAGATGGTTATATAAATGCAAGTGCAAAAAAAAAAAAAAAAAGCAATAGATCAGGAATTTTCCCATTTATTTGATTCCAGCAGGACCTTACTACATAAAGAGTTGTTTGTCAATAGTGTAACCTGTGGACAAATCAAGGTGAGAGGGAAAAGTCAGGCCAAGATATGATGCTCAGTTCTACTTAGCACCTCATTTTCTACTAAGCTTTTTTCTATTATGGCTTTTCTGAAATATCAAGAACTTAGAGCAAGGGTCCTTACGATCACTTCCCACTATTATAAACCACCTGGATCATTGCAAGGCAAATCAGTCATAATAAGTCTGAGGAGTTCTGATAAGTGATTCCAAACGCTAATCTTTCCTGTTTTATGAGTGTGGATAAACTTTGTAATTCTTTAGTGATTGGAATGCAAAGTTCAACTTCATTGAAAAGTATATTTTTCCCACAGATTCTTTGCTTATTTAAGTCACTTTTAGTATATCAGAAGGATACTTTGCAGGGAGTCTGAGTTGTGTTGCACATGAAATTTTGCAATTGAGGAAATACATGGATGAGGTCTATACCTGCATCTATCTATCTATCTATCTATCCATCCATCCATCCATCTATCTAATCCCAAGTGCTAAATACAGGTATCTTCTTGCAGAATTACCATGGTTCAGTTGAGGCTATAAAGATAAAATTTTAAAAAAATTCATAAAAAATAAAGAAGTCATAATGTCAGACATTTTTGAAAGGTGGTGGAATTTGAAGGTCAAAAACAAACACCATTTCCTGAATCCGGGCCACACTTTGAGCTTCAGTGAAAGGCTACTCAGTGTGGCATCAGAACAACTTGTCACAGTTATGCCTCCCAGAAGTGGCTTTAATTTGGGTCTATTCTTTAACCCCCACTGATCCTTAAATTTCTCTTTTGTAAAACAAGGATCAAATGCCCTCTCTGCCTGAAAGTTCTGATGTGGAAGGCGCAATCCTTCCTCAAAAACATCATGTTTTAATTAGTGAGGCAAGACATAGTTTCAGTAAAACTTGACAAGTGCTATGACTTGTGTCTGCACATAGGAGCAAAAAAGAGGGTGATCCAATCCAGACGATAGCAGTGAGGAAAGGATTCCGTAAGGAACTGATTCTAGTTCTGAGTTTTGATGTATATATAGGAGATTTATTAGCTGAGAAGTAAGGGTGGCAAGAAAAATATTAATAGCAGAAGAAATAAGGCTCATTTTCATCTTTTGTATGTTGAAAAGGTAAGTGTGATAGGATTATTTGGAAGAAAGGGGACACATTATCTTTCAAACTCACAATGAACATTTTTGTAAAAGGTTGAGAACTTTTGATTAATGAATATATAAATAGAGGACAAAATTGAGTTTTGTCCTACTTTATGTCATGAATGTTTTAGGAGTTGACGGTGAGCTTTTGCTGTAGGTATCAAAGTTATCCACTCACCTTCAGCTTCATCTTGTATGAACTAAACATTCAAGGAACACTAGTCATAGGAGAAGAAAAGGCTGGTTTATTGAATTCTAGGAATGTACTGACATTTCATAACACAAAACTCTGGTTAAGATCTGCACATGAAAAAAAAAATTTCTGGGCTGAAGTTTCCTGCTTCCTACACAAATAAAGTTGGCTAGGCTGTGAAAGTTTCATCAGTGACAAGACATATGTAGCTACAAGAACTGGGAGAGAAAAAAGGGCTGCCTGCCTGCACCCTTTGCTGGGTACATGGAAGGAGGAAATACAAGAAGAAGCCCTTACATACAGCACACTGTATCTACCCCTGTAAAGTAGTCACTGCCCCAGTGGGAGGACTTGGCTTTGATTTATCAGATATTGATCTGCTTCTCAGGGTTTGAGGAGAGTTGGACAAGGGGGAGATAATGGAATACAGAGTGGGTAGGAGAGGCCTGGCAAGAAGTTGCAATGATTCAAGAAAGGAGCCAGTATGTCTTTCCCTATGGCCAGAAGCAGGTGTTTTAGGAAGATGAGAAGGAAAAAGGGAGAAAATTTTCCTATATCCCCACAACTTTGTTTTATAAGATATATGCTAAATGATAGGAAGTTTTGAAAATGGATATCAGTTTGGGGGTACATGATTCTACTGAACAATTCTTAGGCAGAACAAACTTAAATGATGCTCTTTAAATAAAAACTGGAGTCTCCAAAATAATGAGCTGTTTTAAGTAAACCATTATTGTCAACCATGACTGGCACATGATGGTTGCTCACATATTTGTTGTCTAAGTCAGCGAATGGATGGTATGTCTGTCAATTATTGACAGTATATAAAGGTCCCAGGGAAATAGAACATAGACACCCATTTGAGAAACCTCCTCTTGCAACCCACCGGAATTCACTTCCCTTGACAACATGTGTTGCAACTACTACGGCAACTACTGTGGCTATGGCTGTGGAAACAGCTATGGCTGTGGATTTAGCCCTTATTATGGCTGTGGTTATGGAACTGGATATGGCTGTGGATATGGCTCCTGCTATGGCTGTGGATGTGGAACTGGATATGGCTGTGGATATGGTTCCTGCTGTGGCTGTGGATATGGCTCTGGCTCTGGCTCTGGCTACTGCAGCTACAGGCCAGTTTGCTATAGGATGTGTTATTCTTCTTGCTGCTAGACCATCACTATCCAAGCCCCATTTGCTTCTGAAACAACACATTTATAGATAAGGCTGATTCAAGGATCTATAACCCATGGTTGCTATGTTCGAGAAATTATATGCCTGAGAGAGGCTTTGACCTCTAACTACCCATTTTTTGATTGGCATCTTTGTGGCTGGAGGCCCCGTGATATCATCTGACTATTTTCCAAAAGGTATCTTCTATGCACTCAAGTTCTGATTCTCTGCTATGACTGTATTGATGATCCCAGCATTTTATAGTTGGGGAAATCACTTATTGTCAATAAAAATAGTTTGTTGTTTCTAATAATTCTCTGTGTAATTGCTTGTGAATTAATCTTTTTTTTAAGTGTTATGAACTCTCTTGAGGATCAGGCTCACATGTTGCCTGAATGTTGAATTCTTCCTTGACATAATATAAGCATATTTTCCTTATATTTGCATCAGGAAAAATGTCTTCTCCATTTCTCATACCTCATATGCTCAGACACTCACATACTCAGGAACAAATCTCACAATTTATCAGAATGGTGCTTTGCAAATCCCATTGTATCTAGGATGGAGCTGGAGGGGAAAGAGAAGGTGGAATGACATCTATTCAGGAGGTCATGACAAGGGAGGACCAGCAACCTTACCGGATTCATGGAATATAAGAGGTTGTTTCCAGAATTAATGAGAAATTACAAGTAGACATAGGTTTTAAACACTTCAGAATGAAAAACTAAGGAACAGATATGTCAGAATAAAAAATTCTATCATATTATCTGCTTTAGATAGAATTATAGAATTTTTTTGCATAAACTGAGGTAAGGAAATTGATTTCAGTCACTTAATTGACAAATATTTTTGAGAGGTTCTCATCGTAGACATTGAAGACACAAAAGCAAAATCATGAGCAAGTTTCCTACTCTCACAGTGTTTAAATTCTAGTAGATGAAGATAAAAAATAGTAAAAATAATGGAGATACATTCTGTCAGACAATTGCTATGGAGGGATTACAACAGCTTAATGGGAAAGAGCTGAAGATTAAAGTGTTAGAGGAATAGTTCAGGGAGGTATTTTGAAGTTGTGACAAATGAGCTGATGTCAGTTGCAAAGAAAGACTAGGAAGGACAGAAGCAAGTGTAAAGGGGGAAGAGAAGTTCACTCAGTTTTGGAAGAATATAATTTCATTTATTAGGCATGTATGATATAATTTATATATCCAGAAAAGGATCTTCACAAATGAGCTCTTCACATACCTTGACAATCTGAAATGTTGTGACTTTCTTAGTAAAAGAGCAGTTGATACATTCAGCTTTAGAAAAATGAGATAATGGTGGTAATACATCCAAATATCTTACAGCCTATGAGGGACACACCAGTGTTTGAATTAATTCACCTGTTTTTTAACTGATGAAATTTTGACTGAGTACAAATTATGCACCAAGCACTGTTCTCTGTGCTGGTTATTCAGTGATGCACAAGACAGATAATTGTTTCTGTTACTATGCATTGATATCTAGAGGTTTGAATGGAAAGATATTAAAAGTAATGCAGTAAAGATAGAAGAATTTTCCATATGATTTCATTCATATGCTAAATCTAAAAAAAGAAAAAAAAGCAGAACTCTAATGAACTCATCTGAAAAACAGAAACAGACTCTCAGACATCGTAAACAATCTTTTAGTTACTGGCGGGGGCTGGGAGCAGGTATGAAGGGATAAATTTGGGAGTTTGAAATTTGCAAATGTTAGCCACTATATATAAAAGTAGATAAAATTCCAAGTTTCTTCTGTATAGAATAGGGAATTATATTGAATATATTGTAATAACCTTTATGGAAAAAGAATATGAAAAAGAATATATGTATGTAGATGCATGATGGGCCATTGTGCTGTGCAGCAGATTTGACACATTCTAACTGAATATACTTCAATTAAAAAAAAAAAAAGTAATGCAGTAAAAACAGAAGACTTTCAATAACTCAGGGTTATTGTAGCCAGAAAGTGTGTGTTGGCAGCGGAACTGAAAGTAAAATGGCTAATTCCAGAGAATTTGTGCAGTAAAGTTGATAATTTTGACTTTCAAAGAGGACAGAAAAGGAAAGAAACTGAAGAATAATAAAATTTGTGATGGACGTATATTTCCTTTATGCCTATTTTTAAAGATTAAATATAGCAGAGTGATCAGATTATACCAGAGAACAATGTCAGAAAAGTAAAAAGATTTATCACCTAAAAGAAAATTGCCTAATAATTAATGTTCTCAGAAAATGAAATTGGCTGCTTTGTGAAAATTCCTGTTGAAGGCACTCCATAAATTACTGGATCATAACTTATTATTGTTGTCACAATATGAGTGTCCAGTAGAATGAATTATCTTCCCAGTTTATACTCCTTTTCAACTTGGATTTCAGAATTGTTACTGTAAAAAGTCACTTCATTTTAATAAGAAATAAAAAAGAGGAGAAAGAACAAGTGATATGACAGACATGCAAAAAGCCATAAGAGTACTGTGAATAGTTATATGCCAACAAATTAGACAACCTATAAGAAATAGACAAGTTTCTAGAAACATACAAAATTCCAAGACTCTGTCAGGAAAAAACAGACAATTTGAGCAGACTGATCACCAGAAGTGAAATTGAATCTGTTATTTGAAAAACTCCCAGCAAACGAAAGTCCAGGACTAGAAGGCTTCATGGGGATTCTACCCAATGTATTAATAAACCATTCCAAAAAGTTGAAGATGAGAGAGCACTCCTAAATTCATTCTATAAGGCCACAATTATACCTCAACCAGACAAAGACACTAAAAAAAAAAAAAAAAAAAAAAGGAAGGAAAGAATAGGCCATTATCTTTTATGAGTATAGATACAAAAATCCTCAACAAAGTATTAACAAACCAAATTCAACAAAACAAAAAATGATCATACAATGTGAACAAGTTGAATTTATTCCAGGATCACAAGGATGGTTTAATGTATGCAGATCTATCAATGTATACACCACATTAACAAAAAGGACAAAAATCACATGATCACCTGAAAAGATGCAGAAAAAACATTTGAAAAAATTCAACATCCATTCATCATATAAACTCTCATCAAAGTGGATAAGAGGGAAAATAGCTCAACATAAAAAGGCTGTTTATGACAAACCCACAGCCAATATAATATTCAATGATAAAGTCGAAAGCTTTCCTGCTAAATTCGGGGATAAGATAAAGATGCTCTGTCTCACCATGTCTATTTAATATAGAACTGGAAGTCCTAGCCACAGAAGTCAGACAATCAAAATATATTAAAAAAAAAAAAAAACTCCAAAATGGACAGGAAAAGGTAACACTGTCACTATGTGCAGATGACATGGTACTTTATGTAGAGAACTCCAGTGTCCACCCAAAAACCATTAGAACTAACAAATGAACTCAGTAGGCTGCATGACACAAAATTAACATGCAGAAATCTATTGTGTTTCTATACACTAATAATGACACATGAAGAAATGTTGGTGAAAATAAAAAATACCATTTAAATCACATAAAAAATACACCCAGGAATAAATTTAGACAAGGAGGTGAAAGACCTATAGTCTGAAAATTATAAAATTTTATGAAGGAAAGTGAAAATAATATAAAGAAATGGAAAGATATCCAGCAGCCTTGAATTGGAAGAATTAATATAATTGAAATGGCCATGCTACCCAAAGAAAACTACAGATTTAGTGTAATTCCTATCAAATTACTCATAACATTTTTCACAGCACTAGAACAAATAATCTTAAAATTCACAGAACTAGAACAAAGAATCCTAAAATAATCCTAATATTCATAGAAAAATAATCCTAGGACAACAAAGGACCCTCATTTGATAAATCACTCTTCAGAAAAAATGGAAAAATCGAGAGGAATAACCCTCCTAGACTTCAGACTATACTACAAAGCAACAGTAATCAACACATCATAATATTGGCACAAACACACACAATGGAATATTACTCAGCCATAAAAATGAAATATTGCCATTTGTAGCAAAATGGTTGAACCCAGAGAATATTATGCTGTGTGAATCAAGTCAGACAGAGAAATAACCCAAAGACAAACAGCATATGATATCACTTATATGAGGAATTTGAAAATATAAAATAAAGGTATATGCAAAACAGAAACAGACTCATAGACACAGAAAACAAACTTGTGGTTACCAAAGGGGATAGAGATGGGGGGAGAGACAAATTAGGGCCATGGGATTAACAGACATCAAGTACTAAAATAGATAAGCAATAAGAATACACCATATAGTGTGATGTCTTGTAATAACCTATAATATAGTCTTCAAAAATACTGAATCACTAAGCTGTACACCTGAAACTAACACAATATTGATAATCAATTTTACTTGAATAAAAGAAAAACATATTTTGGAGTCTGCCTGATTCTGAACATGGTGATATAAGTAAAACCTATACAAGTAAGATAAGCAAAACATCTCCCAAATCAAACCAACCAACAAACAAAACAACTACACTTTTTTGACTATATGTTGGTGATGGAAAGGTCAAGTGTGTGTTTTGAGGGAGAAGACAGTGTATGTTTGGATTTAGACATCTCTAGATTGAGAAGGCATAGCTATAAATCCAGATTTCTATTCTTAGCACTACTCACATTTGGGGCCAGATTTTTTTTCCCTTATTGGGGATTGTTTCATGCTCTGTAGAATTAGCGGCATCTTTGGTTTCTATGCAAGATGCCATAGGTATCTGGCATAGTAGGTATCTGGGTGGGAGAAGCCTGGCAAGAAGTTTCAATGATTCAAGAAAGGAGAAAGGAATATTTCTCTTCCTACAGGCAGAGGCAGATGATTTAGGAAAGGTGAGAGACAAAAAGGGCCACATTTTTCTACACATTCCCCAAAACCTTTTACTATAAGATATATGTTAAATAATAGAATGTTTTGAAAATGGGTGTCAGTTTTGGGGTACATGATTTTACTGAGACAATTTAGCAACAAAAACAATTAAAATGATGCTCTCTAAATAAAACTGGAATCTCCAAAATAATGAGCTATTTTAGCAAAGCATTATTGAATGTCAACTGTGACTGGCACATGATGGTTGCTCACATATTTGTTGTCTAAGTCAGGGAATGAATGGTATGTCTGTCAATTACTGACGGTATATAAAGGTCCCAGGGAAATAGAAGACACACACCCATTTGAGAAACTTCCTCTTGCAACCCACCTGAATTCACATCCCTTGACAACATGTGTTGCAACTACTATGGCAACTCCTGTGGCTATGGCTGTGGAAACAGCTATGGCTGTGGATTTAGCCCCTATTATGGCTGCGGTTATGGTACCGGATATGGCTGTGGATACGGCTGTGGATATGGCTCCCGCTATGGCTGTGGATATGGAACTGGATATGGCTGTGGATATGGCTCTGGCTTTGGCTACTGCAGCTACAGGCCAGTTTGCTATAGGACGTGTTATTCTTCTTGCTGCTAGAACATCACGATCCAAGCACCATTTGATTCTGTAATTACGCATCTGAAGGCAATGATGATTCAAGGATCTATAACCCACAATTGCTATGCCTAGGAAATTACATGCCTGACAGAAGCTTTGACCTCCAATTTCTCATTTTTTCGATTGGCATCTTTGTGGCTTGAGGCTGCATGATAACATCTGATAATGTTCTAAAAATTATCCTCTACTCCCTCATTCTCTGACTCTGTTATGACTGTATTGATGATCCTAACATTTTATAGTTTGGGAAATCACCTATTCTCAATAAAAGTGGTTCATTGTTTCTAATAATTCTCTGTGTAATTGCTTGTGAATTAGTATTTTTTTTGAGGTATTATGGACTCTCTTGAATATTGGGTTGACATGTTGCCTGAACCTTGAATTTTTCCTTGACATAATATAAGCATATTTTTCTTACATTTGTATCAGAAAAAATGTCTTCGTCATGCATTTCTCATACCCCAAATGCTCAGACACTCACATACTCAAGCACAAATCTCACTATATATCAGAATGGTGCTTTGCAAACTTCATTGTATTTGGGATGGAGCTGGAGGGGAACAAAATGGTGGGATGACATATTCAGGGAGTCACAATAAAGTCCCTGGTAGAGAAGAGGGGGCCAGCAAGCTTAAAGGAGTCATGGAATATAAGAGGTAGTTTCCAGAATTAATGAGAAATTACAAGTAGACATAGGTGTTAAACACTTGAGAATAAAGAACTAAGGAAAAAATGAGTTAGAATAAAAATATTCTATCATATTATCTGCTTTAGATAAAATTACGGATTTTTTTTGCATAAACTGAGGTAAGGAAATTGATTTCAGTCACTTAATTGACAAATATTTTTGAGAGGTTCTTATCCTAGACATTGAAGACACAAAAGCAAAATCATGAGCAAGTTTCCTGCTCTCACAGTGTTTAAATTCTAGTAGATGAAGATAAAAAATAGTAAAAATAATGGAGATACATTCTGTCAGACATTTGCTGTGGAGGGATTACAACAGCTTAATGGGAAAGAGCTGAAGATTAAAGTGTTAGAGGAATAGTTCAGGGAGGTATTTTGAAGTTGTGACAAATGAGCTGATGTCAGTTGCAAAGAAAGACTAGGAAGGACAGAAGCAAGTGTAAAGGGGGAAGAGAAGTTCACTCAGTTTTGGAAGAATATAATTCCATTTATTAGGCATGTATGAAATAATTTATATATCCAGAAAAGGATCTTCACAAATGAGCTCTTCACATACCTTGACAATCTGAAATGTTGTGACTTTCTTAGTTAAAGAGCAGTTGATACATTCAGCTTTAGAAAAATGAGATAATGGTGGTAATACATCCAAGTATCTTATAGCCTATGAGGGACACACCAGTGTTTGAATTAATTCACCCGTTTTTTAACTGATGAAATGTTGACTGAGTACAAATTATGCACCAGGCACTGTTCTCTGTGCTGGTTATTCAGTGATGCACAGCATAGACATTTTCTCTGTTACTATGCATCAATATCCAGAGGTTTGAATGGAAAGGTATTAGAAGTGATGCACTAAAGATAAGAAACTTTTCAATAATTCAGGGGTATTTTGGCAAGAAAGAATGTGTTGGCACTACTGAAAGTAAAGTGGCTAATTTCAGAGAATTTGTGCATTAAAATTGATAATTTTGACTTTCAAAGAGGATGGAAAATAATAGAAACTGAAGAATAATAAAAATTGAGATGGACATATATTTTCTTTATCCTATTTTTAGAGATTATACATGGTAGAGTGATCATATTATACCAATGACCAATATCAGAAAAATAAAAAGATTCATCACCTAAAAGAAAATTGCCTAATAATTAATGTTCTCAGAAAATGAAATTGGCAGCTTCGTGAAAATTCCTGTTGAAGGCACGCCATAAATTACTGGATCATAACTTATTATTGTTGTCACA
This sequence comes from Camelus dromedarius, assembly GCF_036321535.1. NCBI lineage: Eukaryota > Metazoa > Chordata > Mammalia > Artiodactyla > Camelidae > Camelus > Camelus dromedarius. The sequence continues at coordinate 110,336,207 of NC_087437.1, read as the reverse complement.
ATGTGAGTGTCCTGTAGAAGGAATCATCTTCCCAGTTTGTACTCTTTTCCAACTTGGATTTTATGGTTGTTACTGTAAAAAAGTCACTTCATTTTGATAAGAAATGCAAGAGGATGCATAACAGGTGACATTACAGGCACACAAAAAAGTATAAGAGAATACTGTAAATAGTTATATGCCAACAAATTCTACAACTGAAAAAGAGAATAGTTTCTAGAAACATACAGAATGCCAAGATAGAGTTAAGAAGAAACAAGCAATTTGAACAGACTTCTCACTAGAAGTGAAATTGAATCTGCAATTCGAAAAACTCCTAGCAAACATAAGTTCAGGACTAGAGAACTTCAATGGAATTCTACCAAACTTAGAAAGAAGAACTGATACTCATCCTTTTCAAATTATTCCAAAAAACTGCAGATGAGAGAACACTCCCAAATTCATTCTACAAGGCCACAATTACCCTGATATCTAAATCAGACAAAGGCACTAAAAAAAAAAAAAAAATGGCCATTATCTTTTATGAGTATAGATGCAGAAATCCTCAACAAAGTATTAACAAACAAAATTCAACAAATGAAGAAAGGATCATACACCATGATCTCATTGAATTTATTCCAGGGTTACAAGAATGGCTCAATGAATGCAAATCAATCATTGTGATATAGTACACAACAAAAAGAAGGACAAAAACCACATGATCATCTGATTAGATGCAGAAAAAACATTTGAAAAAATTCAGCATCCATTCATGATAAAAACTCTCATCAAAATGGGTATAGAGGGAAAATAGCTTAACATAAAAAGGCTGTTTATGACAAACCCACAGCCAACATAGTACTCAAAGGTAAAAAGCTGAAAGCTTTCTTCTAAATTTGGCAACAAGACAAGGATGCTCAGTCTCACCATGTCTACTTAACATAGAATTGGAAGTCCTAGCCACAGCAATAGACAAACAAAAAAATTTTTAAAAATCCAATTTGGAAACAAAAAGGTAACACTGTCACTGTGTGCAGATGACATGGTACTTTATATAGAAAACTCCAGTGTCCACCCCAAAACCATTAGAACTAACAAATGAATTCAGTAGGTTACATGGTACAGGATTAATATGCTGAAATCTATTGTGTTTCTACACACTAATAACAAAACATGAGGAAGAGAATATAAAGCAAAAAATCTCACTTAAAATCACATCAACAAAACCCATCCAGGAATAAACTTAAACAAGGAGGTGAAAAACCTATAGCCTGAAAATTATAAAACTTTGATGAATGAGATCAAAAATAATATAAAGAAATGGAAAGATATCCAGTGGCCTTGGATTGGAAGAATTAATATTCTTAAAATGGCCATACTACCCAAAGAAATCTACAGATTTAATGCCATCTCTATCAAACTACTCATAACATTTTTCACAGAACTAGAAGAAATAATCTTAAAATTAACAGAACTAGAACACAGAATCCCTAAATAATCCTAATAAAATAGTCCTAGAACAACAAAAGACCCTCATTTGCCAAAGCACACTTCAAAAAAATGGACAAGCTGAAGGACTATTCCTCCCAGACTTCAGAGTATACTGCAAAACTACAGAAATCAACACAGCATGGTATTAGCACAAAGTAAAACACATATATCAGTAGAACAGAATACAGAGCTCAGAAAACCCACACAGCTATGGCCAATTAATCTATGACAAAGAAGGAAAGAATATACAATGGACAAAAGACAGTCCCTTCAATCAGTGGTGCTAGGAAAACTGGATAGCCACATGTAAAACAATGAGATTAAAATATTCCCTCATACCATATACAGCATAAACTCAAAATAGGTTAAAAACCTAAATGTAAAACGTGAAAAAATAAACCTCTTTGAAGAAAACACAGGCAGAACATTCTTTGTCATAAATTGTGGCAATATTTATTTGACTCTATCTCCCAAGGCAAAAGAAATAAAAGCAAAAACAAACTACTGGTACATAATTACACTTAAAAGCTATTGCACAGCAAAGGAAGTAGCTAATCAGATGAAAAGACAACATACAGAATGGGAGAAAATATTTGCAAATGATGTGATTGACAAGGTGTTAATCTAAATTATATAAACAGCACATACAACTTAATATATATAAAAAAGAGCAACTCAATCAAAAAATGAGTAGAATATCTAAATAGATATTTTTCCAAAGGAGACATAGAGATGGCTATAAGGCACAAAAAGAGTGCTCAACATACCCCATTAGTAGAGAAATACAAACCAAAACAATAATGAGACATCACCTGTCAGAATGGCTATCATCCAAAATCTACAAATAGCAAATGTTGGAGGGAATGAGGAGAGAAGTACACTGTTGGTAGGAATGTAAATTGGTGCAATCACTGTGGAAACAGTATGGAGTTTCCTTAAAAAACTAAGACTACCATATGATCCAGCAGTTCCACTTCTGCATATATATTTAGAAAAATAAAAACATCAATTTGAAAATATACATGCACCCCAATGTTCATAGTAGCACTGTTTACAATATACAACACATGAAAGCAACTCAAGTGCCCATCAACAAATTATTGAATTAGGAAGATGTGGCACACATACACACACACACACACACACACACACAATGGAGTATTACTCAGTCATAAAGAATGAAATGTTGCCATTTGTAGCAAAATGGTTGAACCCAGAGAATATTATGCTGTGTGAATCAAGTCAGAGAAACATGCCAGACAAAGACAAATAGCATACGATAACACTTATATGAGGAATTTGAAAATATAAAATAAAGGTATATGCAAAACAGAAACAGACGCATAGACACAGAAAACAAACTTGTGGTTACCAAAGGGGATAGAGATGGGGGGAGAGACAAATTAGGGCCATGGGATTAACAGACATCAAGTACTAAAATAGATAAGCAATAAGAATACACCATATAGTGTGATGTCTTGTAATAACCTATAATATAGTCTTCAAAAATACTGAGTCACTAAGCTGTACACCTGAAACTAACACAATGTTGATGATCAATTTTACTTGAATAAAAGAAAAACATATTTTGGAGTCTGCCTGATTCTGAACATGGTGATATAAGTAAAACCTATACAAGTAAGATAAGCAAAACATCTCCCAAATCAAACCAACCAACAAACAAAACAACTACACTTTTTTGACTATATGTTGGTGATGGAAAGGTCAAGTGTGTGTTTTGAGGGAGAAGACAGTGTATGTTTGGATTTAGACATCTCTAGATTGAGAAGGCATAGCTATAAATCCAGATTTCTATTCTTAGCACTACTCACATTTGGGGCCAGATATTTTTCCCCCTTTTTGGGGGTTGTTTCATGCTCTGTAGAATTAGCAGCATCTTTGGTTTCTATGCAAGATGCCATAGGTATCTGGCATAGTAGGTATCTGGGTGGGAGAAGCCTGGCAAGAAGTTTCAATGATTCAAGAAAGGAGAAAGGAATATTTCTCTTCCTACAGGCAGAGGCAGATGATTTAGGAAAGGTGAGAGACAAAAGGGGGACAAGTTTTTCTACACATTCCCCAAAATCTTTTACTAAAAGATACATGTTAAATAATAGTAGCTCTCGAAAATGGGTGTCAGTTTTGGGGCATATACTTCTACTGAGACAATTTATCAACAAAAACAATTAAAATGATGCTCTCTAAATAAAACTGGAATCTCCAAAATAATGAGCTATTTAAGCAAAGCATTATTGAATGTCAACTGTGACTGGCACATGATGGTTGCTTACATATTTGTTGTCTAAGTCAGGGAATGAATGGTATGTCTGTCAATTACTGACAGTATATAAAGGTCCCAGGGAAATAGAAGACACACACCCATTTGAGAAACTTCCTCTTGCAACCCACCTGAATTCACATCCCTTGACAACATGTGTTGCAACTACTATGGCAACTCCTGTGGCTATGGCTGTGGAAACAGCTATGGCTGTGGATTTAGCCCCTATTATGGCTGCGGTTATGGTACCGGATATGGCTGTGGATACGGCTGTGGATATGGCTCCCGCTATGGCTGTGGATACGGAACTGGATATGGCTGTGGATATGGCTCTGGCTCTGGCTACTGCAGCTACAGGCCAGTTTGCTATAGGACGTGTTATTCTTCTTGCTGCTAGAACATCACTATCCAAGCCCCATTTGTTTCTGTAATGATACATCTAAAGATAATGCTGACTCAGGATCTATAACCCACGGTTGCTATGTCCAAGAAATTACATGCCTGACAGAGGCTTTGATCCCCAACTGCCCATTTTTCTATTGGCATCTTTGTGGCTTGAGGCCCCGTGGTAGCATCTGACTATTTTCCAAAAGTTAGCCTTTACCCTCCTCATTTTTTGACTCTCTGTTGTGACTGTATTGATGATCCCAACATTTTGCAATTGAGGAAATCACTTATTCTCAATAAAAATGGTTCATTGTTTCTAACAATTCTCTGTATACTTGCTGGTGAATTAGTTTTTTTTTTTTTTTTTGAGGTATTGTGGGCTCTCATAGATTGGGCTAACATGTTGCTTGAACCTTGAGTTCTTCCTTGATATAATATAAGCATATTTTTCTTATATTTGCACCAGGAAAAATGTCTTCTCCATCCCTACCTGCTCAGACACTCACATACTCAAGCACAAATCTCACAATACATCAGAATGGTGCTTTCAAACCTCACTGTATCTAGGATGGAGCTGGAGGGGAAAGAGAAGGTGGAATGACATCTATTCAGGAGGTTATGACAAAAATGCCAGGTAGAGGAGAGGGGACCTGCAAGCTTAAAACAGTCACAGAATATAAGAAGTAGTTCCCAGAATTAATGAGAAATTAGAAGTAGACATAGGTGTTATACGTATGAGAATAAAGAACTAAGGAATGGATAAATCAGAATAAAAATATTCTGTTCTATCATCTGCTCTTAATAGGATTGCAGATATGCTTGTTTGCATACAATGAGGTTGAGGAAATGTATTTCAGTCACTTAACTGGTAAATAATTTGAGTAGTTTTGAAAGATCCTCATCCTAGACACTGAAGATGCAGAAGGAAAATTAAGGACAAGTCTCCTGCTCTCATAGTGTTTACAAATGAGCTGATGCCAGTTGCAAAGGAAGACTAGAAAGGACAGTAGCCAGTGTAAAGGGGGAAGAGAAGTTCACTAAATTTTGAAAGAATATCATTAGGCATGTATGATATACTGGTCTTTACAAACTAGTTCTTTTTTTGGAAAGTTTTTTTTCTTTTTTGAAAGGTATTGGAACAATGCAATTATTACTGTAAAAGTCACCTCAATATTGACAAAAAAATGAAAAAGGAAAAATAACAAGTGATATCACAGACATACAAAAAAAAATAAGAGAATATTATGAATAGTTATATGCCAACAAATTGGGCAACCTAGTAGAAATTAGACAAGTTTCCAGAAACACGCAGAATGCCAAGGCTGAAGCAAGAAGAAACAGACAATTTGAACAGACTGATCACTAGAAGTGAAATTGAATCTGTTATTCAAAAACTCCCAGCAAACAGAAGTCCAGGACTAGAGGGCTTCACAGGTGAATTCTACCAAACATATATCGAATTTATACCTATCCTTCTCAAACTATTCTAAAAAATTGAAGATGTGAGAACATGCCCAAATTCATTCTATAAGACCATGATTACCGTGATACCAAAAACAAAGACAAAAAAAAAAAAAGCAAAATTATAGGCCACCATTTTTGATGAATATAGATGCAAAAACCTTCAACAAAGTATTAACAAACCAAATTCAACAATACAAAAAAGGATCATACACCATGATCAAGCTGAATTTATTCCAAGATCATAAGGATGGTTCAACACATGCAAGTCAATCAATGTGATATACCACATTAAGAAAAAGAAAAAGTAACACTGTCACTGTGTGCAGTTGACATGGTATTTTATATAGAGAACTCCAGTGTCCACCTAGAAACCATCAGAAATAACAAATTAATTTGGTAGGTTGCATGATACAAGATCAATATACAGAAATCTGTTGTGTTTCTATACATTACTAATAAAACATGAAGAAGAGAATGTAAAAAAGTCCCATTTAAGATTGCATCAAACCCCCCCCCCCAGGAATAAACTTCAGCAAGGAGGTGAAAGACCTATAATCTGAAAATTATGAAACTTTGATGAAGGAAATTGAACATAACATAACAAAATGGAATGATATCCAATGACCTTGGATTAGAAGAATTAATATAATTGAAATGGCCATACTACCCAAAGAAATCTACAGCTTTAAGGCAATCCCTATCAAACTATTTGTAACATTTTTCACAGAACTAGAACAAATAATCTTAAAATTCACATAACTAGAAAAAAAATCCTTAAATAATCTTAAAATTCATAGAAAAATAATCCTAAAACTAGAGCAACAAAGGACCTTCATTTGCCAAATCATTCTTCTGAAAAATGGACAAAGCTGTTGGTATGACCCTCCCAGACTTCAGACTATACTACAAATCTACAGTTATCAACACAGCATGATATTGGCACAAAAACCAGACACATATATAAGTAGAATGGAATACAGAGCCCAGAAATAAACCGACGCATCTATGACCAATTAATCTAGGACAAAGGAGAAAAGAATGTAAAATATAGAAAAGACAGTCTATTCAACCAGCAGTGCCGGGAAAACTGGACAGCCACATGTAAAGCAATGATATTACAATATTCTCCCACATCATATAAAAAAATAAACTCAAAATGAGTTAAAGATCTAAGTGTAATACTTGAAATGTAAACCTCTTAGAAAAAAGCACAGGCAGAACATTCTGTGTCATAAATTGTGGCAACGTTTTTTTTGGATCAGTCTCTTCAGGCAAAAGAAATAAAAGCAAAAATAAACAAATGAGGCATGATTACGCTTAAAAGCTATTTCACAGCAAAGGAAGCAGTTGATGAGATGAAAAGACAGCCTACAAAGTGGGAGAAAGTATTTGCACATGATGTGACTGATACAGTGTTAACATCCAAATTACATCAACAGTACATATAACTCAATATAAAAAAGAACAACTCAATGAAAAAAATGAGCAGAAGACCTGAATAAACATTTTCCTAAAGAAGACACAGAGATGGCTACTAGGCATAAGAAAAGATGCTTAACATATCCCATTATTAGAGAAATGTCAATCAAAACAATAATAAGATATCACCTGTCAGAATGTCTATCATCCAAAATCTACAAATAACAAATGTTGGAAAGGATGTAGAGAAAGGGAGCCCTTGTACACTGTTGAATGGAATGTAAATTGGTGAAATCACTATGGGAAACAGTATGGAGATTTTGTAAAAAGACTAAAAATAGGACTACCATAGGATCCAGCAATTCCACTCCTGAATATATATCTGGAAAAAAACCCCACTAATTTGAAAATATACATGCACCCCAGTGTTCATAGCAGCATTGTTCTCAATATCCAACATATGAAATCAACTCAGTTTCCCATTGACAGATTATTGAATCAAGAAGATGTGGGGCACACACACACACACACACACAGAATGGAGTATAACTCAGACATAAAAAATGAAATATTGCCATTTGCAGCAAAATGAATGAACCTAGAGATTGTGCTTAGTGAATTAAGTCAGAGAAGTAAGTCAGGAAGAGAAAGGCAAATAGTGTATCATATTATTTATATTTGAGTCTAGAAAAATACAATAAATGTATATGGAAAACAGAAACAGACTCATATATACAGAAAACAAACTTACAGTTACTAAAGTGGACAGAAAAGGGAGGAGTGACAAATTAGGGCCATACAATTAACAGATATAAAGTATTAAATATAAAGTAGATAAGCAATAAGAATACACCATACAGCACTGAGAATTAACTTGTAATAAACTATAACATAGTATAATCTTCAAAGTTACTGAATCACTACACTGTATACCTGATGCTAACACAATATTAAAAATAAATTTTACTTGAATAAAAAAATAAATTTTAGAGTCTGCTTTACTCTGAACATGGTGATATAAATAAAACCCATACATGTAAGATAAGCAAAAAATCTCCTCTATCAAACAAACAAAACAACTACACTTTTTTGACTACATGTTTGGTGATGGAAAGGTCAAGTGTTTGTTCAGAGGGAGAAGACAGGTTATGTTTGGATTTAGACATCTATTGATTGAGAAGCTTATTTATAGATTTCTATTTTTAGCACTATTAGCATTTTGAACTAGATAATTTTTCCTTGTTGGGGGCTGTTTTGTGCTTTGTAGAATAAGCAGCATCTTTAGTTTGTACACAAGATGCCAATAGGTATCATGTCATAGTGGGTATCTGGGTGGGAGAAGCCTGGCAAGAAGTTGAAATGATTTAAGAAAGGAGAAAGGAAAATTTCTTTTCTTATGGACAGAGACAGATGATTTAGGAAATACAAAAGAGAAAAGGGGGCAAATTTTTTCCACATCCCCCCCAAATCTTTTAATATAAGACATATATAAGGAGGTTTTGAAAAATGGATATCGGTTTTGGGGCAAATGATTCTATTGAGGCAATTCTTCGGCAGAACCAATTAAAATGGTGCTCTTTAAATAAATCTGGAGTCTCCAAAATAATGAGCCATTTAAACATGGCATTATTGATAGTCAACCGTGACTGGCACATGATGGTTGCTTACATATTTGTTGTCTAAGTCAGGGAATGAATGGTATGCTCTATTAATTACTGACAGTATATAAAGGTCCCAGGGAATAGGAAGACACACACCTATTTGAGAAACCTCCTCTTTCAACCCACCTGAATTCACATCCCTTGACAACATGTGTTGCAACTACTATGGCAACTCCTGTGGCTATGGCTGTGGAAACAGCTATGGCTGTGGATTTAGCCCCTATTATGGCTGTGGTTATGGTACCGGATATGGCTGTGGATACGGCTGTGGATATGGCTCCCGCTATGGGTGTGGTTATGGTACCGGATATGGCTGTGGATACGGCCATGGATATGGCTCCCGCTATGGCTGTGGTTACGGAACTGGATATGGCTGTGGATACGGCTCTGGCTTTGGCTACTGCAGCTACAGGCCAGTTTGCTATAGGACGTGTTATTCTTCTTGCTGTTAGAACATCACTATCCAAGCCCCATTTGCTCTGAAGTGGCACATTTATAGATAATGCTGATTCAAGAATCTATAACCCATGATTGCTACATCCAAGAAATTACATGCCTGACAGAAGGTTTGACCTCCAATTACCCGGTTTTAGATTGGCATCTTTGTAGCCTGAGGCTCCATGGTATCATCTGACTAATTTCCAAGTGTTCTCTTAATCTCTCATTGTCTATTATATATTGATGATTCTCTATCTGTACTGATGATCCTAACATCTTAAAGTTGGGGAAATAACTTATTCTCAATAAAAATGGTTCATTCTTTCTAACAAATGTTTGTGTGTTTGTGCATTTTTCATTTGTTTTAGATGTTATGGCCTCTCTTGAGTATTGGGTAACATGTTGCCTGAACCTCAAGTTCTTCCTTGGAGTATTACAAGCATTTATTCTTATCCCTGTATAAGCAACAACATCTTCTCCATATATTTCTCTTATCCCACATGCTCAGGCACTGAGCACAAATCACACAGTATTTCAGAACTGTTTTTTTGTGAATTGCACTGTGTCTAGGATGGAGTTGGAGGCAAAAGAAGGGTATGAATGACACTTGCTCAGGAAAATCATGCAAAGTTCAAGGTAGAGAAGAGGTGACCTGAGTGCTTAGAGGAATAATGGAATGGAAGAGATTCTTTGCAGAATTAATGAGAAATTAGAAGGAGAGGTGTTAAGCACAGGAGGAATAAAGAACTAAGGGAAGAATAAAAACATTCTATTGTATCATCTGCTTTTGATGAAACTGCAAATATATTTGCATGTATTTATTGAAATTGAGGAAATTGATTCAAGTCACTTAACTGACAAGTAGTTTTGAGTACTTCTGAACGGGTCCCATCCTGGACACTGAAGACACAGTAGGAAAATTATAGACAAGTTCCCTGCTCTTACAGGGTTTACATTCTAGTGCATGAAGATAAAAAATATAGTACAAATAATTAAGGTAAATTCTGTCAGACAAGTCCATTCAGTTCTGAGTATGGTAGTGCTACATTTTTCAGTTGGGAAAGAGTAAGTTCCACTGCTTAGTAAAGTTCTCTAATGCCTTAATTGGGGCAGATATAAGAACGGGATTAAAAAAAAAAAAAACCCGGTCTGCTTCCAGAATTGGAGAGCTTATTACTTTTTTGTGTTCTGACTTTCGTATTTTTTTCTCATCTGACCTTCCTGAACTCTAACATTTAAGTGTTACAACAGAAAACCCTTTTCAGACTCAGTAGGCATCAAGTTTCATCAGCAGTAATAAAGGTGTTGCCATCTCATTTGCATGACCTGGGTTACTGCACAATATGTGACCCCGAGATCCCTGGAGCTGGGAGACCCCACAAATCACCCAAACCAAGGAAGATGGCCCTGCCATTAAGGTCAGCCCTGGGATGAGGTTATGCTCAAGACAGAGTTTCTCCAACTTCTCCAAATGATGAAGAAACAGTGGTTTGACTTAGTCAGCTAGAATGTGGGAAGAGAATGTCAGACAAGGGTCACGAATTTCTTCCGAAGGAGAATGGTATATGAGCAGAGCTGTAAAGGATGAGTTGAAATTGGTCAGTTATATAAGATGGAAAATAGAATTCGAGGGGAATTTAGAAAAACAAGCAAATAAACTGGCAGCTTATTACCAGAGTAGTAACTGCTGTTGGAAAAATTATACTCAATGGCTACACCCATAGAGGAATCTTCAGATTGTCTCAAGCTGCACTGTCCAATATGATAACTAACCACTAGAGAGAGGTGGCTATTGAGAATCTGAAATGTGGCTAAGTACAAAATTAAAGGTGCTGTAAGTGTAAAATACACATCAGATTTCAAAGACTTAGTGTAAAGACAATTATGGAAACTATATCAAATAATTAAAAAATAGTGGTTATATATTAAATGATAATATTTTGGATGCATTAGGTTAAATAAAATATGCTGTAAAATTAATTCACCTGCTTATTTTTGTCTTTTTTAAATGTGGCTACTGGAAAGTTTAAAATTATGCATGTGTTTCATGATATATTTCTACTCTGCCATGTGGCTTTAAAAGGTCACAACAAGCTGGACAAGAAAGAACTATAGTCAGGAAGAGAAGACATGTTAGGCTACCAGTAAAGACGAGGCAATCTGTCCATGTTATCAAGGTATAGGCAGTAGATGGTTTTAAGCCAGTAAGACCACAGTACCTACTGCAGAAGACTTCAGGGGGGTTCCCAGTAAAGACAGAGTTTTCATCTGAGGTAGTTTATTTGATCAGTGGGCCTTGTGTTTAGACACAGAAAAGATGGGTGACTGCCTCACACTATACACAAAAAATTCCATATTATTTAAAATTTTAAATATGAAATTTAAAGTACTAGCAAATGATATAGATTTTCAGCAATTTTGTAAGCCATTTGCTAACTTGAGACCAGTCATGCTAGGAGGATGAATGCCATGGAAATGAGCATATTAGACCCCTACTCCCAGCAGAAGTCATTAAACAATTAACAGCACCCCACTCCCATTTCCCTCCTGTCATTGAGAAAAAAATTTTTCTTTGAAAGCTTTGTAATAGATATGTATTACTTATGAGCCTGAAAAAGAAAAAAAAAAAAGAAAAAAAAAGAAAGAAAAGAAAAATCCATGGAAATCAATGAAGAGGGGCTGCAATATTGCTCTAGATCCAGGAATCTTTAAAGCTTATTTTTAGTTGATATTCATGTTCTCCAGCACAAGAAACATTGTCTTTAACTGTACGTTCCTGCAAAATATCATTTCCCCAAAGTCATACAACTGATCACACTTACAATAAGAAGATTGTATAGATAGTGATTAAAAGACTAGCTTCCAGAGTCACCCCACTTATGCTCAAGTGTAGGTTCCATCAGTATTTGTTGTGTGATTGTGGGCACATTATCTAACTTTTCTGAGCCTCAGTATAATCAAAGACAAAATGACAAAATAGGGATAGATCAGGATTGTTGAGAGTACTAAATTAAATAAAATATGCAAAGGTATGCCACTCTGCAAACTCAGTGGATTTTTGTCATTATATTTATCATTACGCTGCTTATTATGGAAAAACTGGTGACACTTAACATCTTAATTTATAAAAATGACAATTTTATGTGGCTCAATCCTATATATTTTTCTTATTAGTATTGACGATATTTTGAAAATCCAGGAAAATCAATAGTTTCAATTTTCTCATGTAAAATTCATAGGCACTCTCCTGTTAGATGTTTTGTACATCTATCATACATATATTCCATAGTTATGAACTCTTAACATGCACTATGACACCAAATACATTGATACGTTTGTCACTGTATTATTAGTACAAATTACTGGTTTTAGTGAAGTGGCTTGTTTTCTGATAAGTTGGTCTTGCTTTTTACTTTATCATCCTATTGTATTAATTACTTGAGAAGTTTCCATTGAATTTGGCAAATGATATGAGATTTTTCATGAAGAGAGCTTTTTTGGGGGGGGGGTGTTAACAGTAAATATTGATTGCAACAAATTGAAGAGTGAATGAGTGAGGAAATATAAAGATTGAAAATAATCTTTCCTGTAGCATGTGGTGAAAGGATGGAGACTGGTCCAATGAAAAAGGTGTTTCACTCTCTCTGGAGAGTTTCTAAACCACAGAGCTCATTCTTGGGCTCTTGATATGTAATTTTATTTAATTCTATGCCTTGGAATATTGCTTACATGATGTAGGTACTCAAAATTTTGTTTAAAGTTAAATTGTTCAGTCACTGTCTAGTAGGGCAGTTAATGAAAAGATGCAAATAAACATGGTCAGGCTAGAGCTATTATGGGAGAAAGCATGTGAAATATGAAATGTAGAAAGGGTCACAGAGTTTGCAGAAATGGAGCCAATTTGAATATATTTTAGTGGAAAGAACTGCAAAAGCAGGACAATCATAATTAGGAAGTACACCTAGAATCTGACGTTTTTATTTTGACATGGAAGTTGCTGATCTAGAGTGCTAATACATACCCTATATTGATTAAAATTTGGAATGTCTAGAAAAGTTATAATAATTTCCACTCAAAATTTCTAAAATTCTTAAAATTTAAAAAATTTTTAGAAATTCTATAATTTCTGAGATTAACTTGCAGTATTAAGAAGATTGTATTCTCAATAGATAATGCATTTGCATGATTAGAGCCGCCATAATGCCGCTGTGTGGTACTTAGAGTTATGGGGCAGGTCTGAGAGGGGACTGAGTTGTTTTCTTGATGGTTCAAAGCACACTTTAGCTAGAATGGCAAAGATGACAAAGAAAATTTAGAGGGTAGAAACATAAGGCAGAAATTGCAAAATATTGATAATTTTACTCAAAGTGAATATTTTCCATCTTAAAAACTAAGAAAAAATAATTCATGGGTTCTTCCTTAACTTTTATGGTTATAACAGGATTTGGACCAATTCAGCTCTACTACTGAAAGCTGAGAGACTTGGGCAAGACTTAATTATCCTTGGCCTCTGTTTTTTCATCTATGCATTTAAAAATAAATACCACAGCTTCCCATTTTACATTGTTTTTGTAAGAATTAAATGAAGTAATAAGTGTGAGTGTGCCTCAAAGCTATAAAGGGAAATAAAAACATTATTAATTGTTATTATTATTATTTCCCTATATAACAACCTATACATCAAAATAAAAACAATTTTTACAAGAGGAAAAAAATTTATAGGCACTCATTCAACAGTTTCTGAGTGCTTAGTTCTTTAGATTCACAGAAAATAAAGACAAAGTTATTTGCATTAAATTACAGTTGACTGCGGGAATCAGGTAATTAAAATCGAACATGCTAATATAACATGCAGTATCACAATAGATTTAGATTTAGGCGCAGGGAGCTATGGAAATTAAGGCTAATGTATGTTGTGAATGCCCAGGAATGCTTCTTATATGAGGTGTAGCCTAAGCTGTGTTTTGAAAATTCAAGTAGGATTTGAGCAGATACAATTTTGATGATTTTTTTTAAAGTGGGCAAAATGTTTCTAAGAAAGTAATACTGAAAATTTCCAAGAACTGTTAATTAGAGTGGGTTATGTTGCATTGGACAAAATCATGGCTGTTTTTATTTTGGCATATTATATCAAATCTCTGCTTTGCACTAATTCAGATCTTCTTTGCCTCATCTGACCCTTGCTTCAGCCACCACTTTAGTGGCCACTCTACCTGGTTCCATCCACTTTTTTGTAGGTATAACCTGAGAATTCCTCACCTAATGCCCCTCCTGTTTGCCTTTCTTCTCCAGCCCTGGTGTTTTCCTGTCAGTGATGCTGAGATATAAGATGCTGCAGCATCTCCCACATATATGGGACTAGAAGTTGCAGAAGAGTTAACGCCCTTTGAGGTGAAAAATCTAAATTTGGTTTGATTACATTCCACAAGACATACTTGTTCAGTGTGAAGGTTACATCTGTTTCCTTACAATTTTCATGACTAGCTAGGGCATAACTATCCCCCAAAACTGTTGTCCTTAGTGTGATAAGCTTTTTAGAAATAAAAATTGCGGTGATAATGAATCCACAGAGTCTGTGTTACGTGCTCCACCCACTTCTGGTAGTATATAAAGGTCTCAGAGCAGGAGATGACATTCAGACTTCAGAAACCTCCATCTGCTCCTCTGTAGAACTCCTGAACTCCCGCCTGTAAAATACCATGTGTTGTGACTATTACAGAAACTACCGTGGTAGCTGTGGCTATGGCTCTGGATATGGCTGTGGCTGTAGTTCTGCCTGCGGTGGTTACCAACCATTTTTCTGTAGAAGATACTATTCTTCTAGCTGCTAGAATGTAACTGCAGTGCACTTCTCCTCTAAAATAATTATTTCAACCTTTTTCCATTTCAGTGCCTCAAAAATCACATCATTTCTCATCAAATAGAGAAGTCACAGCCTGATTGCCTTCTAGAAAGTCCTATTTCTAATTAAAGGAGCCTGAGTTACTCCAAAATGCTCCTGGAAGGCAGAAAACTTCATTTTGTACCTAGTTCAAGTGTAAACCCACTACCTTCTTATTTTGTTTCTATATTGTGATTATTTCCAAATAAACATGTTTCACTGGTCCTAACAAGTTTATGTGTCTTTTGTGTCAGCCATGCTGTTGGTTTATATTTTTGACTCCAATTTCTGTGCCTTCCTTAGAGACTGGCAGAGATAATGCACAGCTGTTCATTATGATTGTGTGTCTGGCTTCCGTTCTGGTTGGTCAGTACGCATGACATACAGCATGTTATGTATCTTGAATTTCCCTGAAAAAAAAGGCTCTTCTTTGAGTCTTGTGTTCTTAACTCATTTTACTCAAGGTTTGTTCTTAAACATTTGTGTTTCATGACCCTAGGTCTATTCATTTCTTTCTTTCCACACTGATCAGCACTTATGTACTCATCATCACATTCACACACATATACACGCACAGACAAGTGCCTCAGAAAAATCTGTTTTCGAAAATGCTAATGGTGAAAAAAGATGCATTGGAAGAGAAGAGGCAGAAGGCTAAATAGTTAGGTATATACATGACCTGGAGACTGGTAAAAGCCCCTGGATATGGGTGGTAGCATAAATAATGAAAGGAAACAGAACAGCATCAGGAAACTTGTAAAGGTCTAGCCTGTAAGATCTTACACATCAACAGAGAAGGAGAAGAAAGAGAAACCTAGAGAAGATAATTTTGAAAAAAGATATATTTCTTCTTAACACTTGGAATTGTGGGGAATTCAGCGTGGTGTATACAGTTATGTATCTGAAAGTCTGGTATTGCAAAACTAATAAGACTAGTATTGGAGACATGCTCTGGTTCTTTCTAGAGACACTAAATAGGGTGAAGTGAAAGGATGATAATGACACACAAATTTCTCAACACAAAAGCTCTTTCTAATATGTGACACCATCTGAAACAAGAATGACTTCTTCGTTAGGTGCTCAATGACCTTTGGGAAATAAAGAGGAAGAAATCTCTAAACCCAGGTAGGATCACCCACTGTAACCAAACAGGACTCTATAGGGGCTTCCCAGGACAGAGCCCCTCTCATGTCCTCCACTTGCCTCTTGTCTATGGAAACACTAGGAAGTTTCCTAGGCTTCCCTGAGTCCCAAAGAGTACATTTAATCAGAGAAGTGAGAAAATGGAGAAAGAAGGGAAAACAGTCAAGTAAGACAAAATTATAACAGTTTCGCCATTAAACAAAAATCAAGAACATTTTGTTCATTTTCGAAGGCAATGGATAATATTCTGAGCCGTGTGCTTTGAGCTGTTCTGCAGTTACTGCAACCTCCATCAGGTGGAAGAAGTTAATTGTTTGCTGCCCACAAACATATAGACCCCAGACGGGTTGGAACCAAAAGGTTAATGATGTTGACTCCAGATTACCTCCCACCAACCAATCAGAAGAATGACTGTGAGCTGATGACACACCCCACAACCCACCTCTCTCACCCTGTCTTTGAAAACCTTTCCCTGAAAGCCTTAAGGGAGTTGAGATCTTTTAAGCACTCACTCGCTACCTGGACACCTTGCTTGTCTCCCTGCAATAAAAGCTGTACTTTTCCTTTACTACAACCTGGTGTCAATAGATTGGCGTTACTGAGCGCTGGCAAGCAGACACAAGTTTGGCTTTGTAAGCCCACTACTAGGGTTACTTTAGGAGAAAATTACAAACTCAGGGAGAGGGGTAGAATGAACTGATTTTACATGCAAATTTTGTCCCACCCTATTTTAGGCTACTATAGGCTAGGAATGGAATTGAGCTTCGAACCCTGATTGTGAAAATGGAGATGCTGATACCAGGTAAACACAGAACTGCAAACTTTTATATTTCTGCATCGGGGAGGAGAGGCCAGTTATAATATGTTTTGGCTTTAGAAGTTCAATCTTCATGCAGGATATAAGAAGACCACAAGAACTGGAGTCAAGATTCAACCATCCATGGTTAAATAACTTCTGTGGTTTCTCAAATTGCTGGAAACCTGAAAGAAATTGCAGTCTTGAGAAGAGTAAGAGCAAAAGAGAATGTGTGGATAGATCGTTATTCTTGAAGAAATAGAACTACATCTTACGTTAGATGAAGGAGTAGTCTCATTCACCACTTATTAAGCTCCTAATAAAGGACATTTCCATATGTGCTATGAACAGAGAGCTAAAATAGCTCATCCCTGCTTTCTGAAGTGTGGAACAGACAAAAACAAACCTCTATTCAAAATCTTTATACATACTCTATACAAAGATTAGAGTATGGCTACAATAGAATCATACACTGGAGTGTTTGGGAAATACAGAGGAAGAAATCCAGAGAGAGGCCAGGACAAAGAGTAAGTAGAGAGAAGGATCAGGAATCTTTCTAAAAGAGACAAACCGCTAGTTTAATATAAGGGATGAATTGAAGTTGGTCAATTATGGATGAAACGAAATATCCTTCTTGACAAGGGAAAGAGAAGAAATACATTTTGGAAAATGTCCATATGTTGGAACCTTACTGCAATAGCCCTCAACCGTCCTGGAAGAAATGTGATCACTAGTTGGGGTTAAGGAGTAAATTCCCAGGTATATGTAGTGAGAATTCTAAGTTGACCCCAGTGAGAAACCTTGTATGATCCCCTCCTCTTCGGTGCAGGAAGAAGGATCTGTAACTCACCTCTAACTTTGAAAAGATGATGGGATATACTCCTGTGATTATGCTATGTTTAGAGTTGGCACATAAAACACAATGTAAATAAATTTGAATTTCAGATTAAAAAAATGGATTGCTTTTTAGTGTAAACATGTTTCATGGAATATTTTGGGTATGTGTTCTAAACCCGGTAACTCTAATTAATTTGTACAGCAAAGAGATTTTGCAGATGTCCTGGCTGATACCTTGATTGCAAGATTGTGAGACCTTGAGGAGGGACCCCAGTTAGGCTGTGCTTAGACTCCTGATACACTAAGACTGTGAGATAATGGATGAGTGTTTTTCTAAGGTGCCATTTTTGGTGTAATTTACAAAGGCTTCCTCTACTGTTCTCTAAATTATCTGGCCAATTGTGTGGATATCATACCAGCATATCAGCGGAGCCTAGGAGACCAGTCACACCAATGGATATCAAGGGTAGATCACTTCGGAGTGAAAATGAAAGGGTGAGAGGAACTATCCGCCATACTCGATGGGAAGGGCTTGTGAACAAAACACTGAAGTACATTTTAATTAGTATCCAAAGTGACATTGAGAATCATGAAAGATTCTGAAGTATGTGGGGATTTTACAAAAGAGTAATTTCACAAAAAAATTAAATGAGTCACCACAATAAACTAGTTACAGCAAGTGTTCAGGTCTCCAGTGATTGGAAGGGAAAACCATGTAGCATAATAAAGAAGAACAAATACTCAGTCTTGGCAATGAATTAGCTGTGGACTTTTAATAACTTTCCAAACCTCTTTGTACCCGGTTTCCTTATTACAAGTTACCTACCACTTTCCCATTTTCACTGGGACCCAATAGATTAAAATGTCTGAAGGAAATTCGTGATTTAGAAAACATTCAAAAGTGTCATTGCAAAGGATCTTTTTTGTATTTGTTGCTCTGGTTTGAACTAAATGACCACCTGGAGTTGATAAAAATTTATTGAAAAATGGCTCTTGGGATAAAAAAAATATTATCAGAAAGTTACATTCACAAGTGTTTGGGTTCATAGGAACTCTATAAGCTAAAATGTTGAGGAGTTTCTGTATAGAGCAGAATTGTGTTCCAATGAAATATCTTACAATGTAATTGATAATTAGTAACCTACTCAATGTAATTAGTCAAGTTCATTTTAATAGTTGCATGCCCAAACATTAACTTCCCTGCCTTCCACAGAGCCTTGTTACATGAAATATATCTTTGGAATCACGTGTTCAGGTGATTGGGTAATTGATGAAAACTTTATAGTTTTGTAATTGGCTCAAAACAATGCTTGGGTGACAAAAAGCAAACATGATTTCCCAGTAAAACTGGAGACTCTGAAATAATGGGTTTATTTATGACAGATGCTGTAGCTATGAAAAGACCAAGTGCTCTCATTATCAACTGACAGGAGTGACTTGCAAACACTGGGTATTAAGTAAATATTTATTGCACGAATCATAAAATTGATGGTATGCCCTGGACTTCCTGTCAGTATGCAAAGGTTCCAGAGTAGTAGGTGACATTTAAACTTCAGAAGTGTTCTGCATCTCACCTGAAACCTCACCCTCTGCCATCATGTGTTGCAACTATTACAGGAACTCCTTTGGGGGGTGTGGATAGAGCTCTGGCTGTGGTTGTAGATATGGCTGTGGCTCTGGTTGTGGCTATGGGTCTGGCTGTGGCTGCTGTATCTACCGACCACTTTTCTACAGAAGATGCTATTCCTCTTGCTGACAGAAAAACATCCTAGAATACACTATGCCTCTGAAATAATATTTAAAGTTTAACACTTTTCTCCCAAAGGATGCTTCATTTTGTAATCTCTACATTCAAGTAAGGGCTCGATACCACCTGTGTTTACTTCAAAGAAGCTGTTTGTTATTGAGAAATTATGAATGCTCTCATTGTTACCTGAAGACAGAAGATCTGAGTCTGATTATGTCCAAAATATGAATTCTTGGTTATTCTATTCTATGGTTTTGTATTGTCCATGAGCATAAGTACTCCAAAGTTGGAAGAAATTGCATTTTTTTTCAATAAACAAATGTCATTTGTTCCTGCAAGTAATTGCGTCTTTTGGGCCAGAATCGTTACTGATGTTGGTATTTGTGGCCTCCCTGAAAAGTTGGGCAGCTACTCCACTACCTCAGCCTTAGGGTCATTTACTTCTTTATCCACAGTTTATTCAGTGCCCATAATTCCACTAATACCACACGGTTTTGTTCACTACACAGTTGTAGTAGATCTTGGTGTTAGGTAATGTGAGACTTCCTACTTTGTTTTTTTTTCAAGATTATTTTGTCTGATCTAATTATTTTGTTTTTCATCTAATTGTTGAAATCAGCTTGTCAACAACTACAAATATATCCTCCTGAGATTTTAACTGAGATTGAGTTGAATTTGCAGATAAATTTTGGGAGAATGGACTTCATAACAATATTGAGTTTTCTAATCGATGAACATGGCACATCTCTGCCATTTAGATCTTTTTGGTGGGCTCTAATGTAACACTGAATAAGAATGGCTATCTGTGTATTCACAGAGGGCATATTTAATGAAGGAGACAGACAGAAGTCAAAAAAACTAAACAGACATCTAAACAACTAAATAAAAATGAATAAACAATTATAGGCTGTTCTAACAATCATTAATAAACTTGACTTGCTATAAGAAATCACATGGTCTGCCAAAACTCATGCAAGAAGAAATAGACAATCTTAATGGAACTGTATCTATTAAAGAGTTTGAATCAATAATTAATAACCTTCCAAAACAGAAAGCACCAAATCTAAATGCATTCACTGATATATTCTACAAAACACTTATGGAATAAGTAATACCAATTCTCTGTAATTACTTTCAGAAGATAGTAGCAGAGGGAATACTCTCTGACTCATTCTATGAGGCCAGCATTACCCTAATATGAAAACCAGACAAAGGTATTACAAATAAGGAAAACTACAGACCAATATCTTAAATAAACACAAACGCTAAAATTTTCAACAAAATATTAGAAAATTGAATCCAACACCATATGAAAAAATAACTATACAGCATGATCAACAGGGATTTGTCCCAATAATGCATGGCTTGGTTCAACATTAAAAAAAATCAATTAATGTAATCCATCACATCAACAGCCTGAAGAAGAAAAACCATGTGATCCTATCAATAGATGAAGAAAAAGCATTTGACAAAGTCTATCACCCACTCATGATAAAAAGTCTCAGTAAACAGGAATAGAGGGGAATTTCCTCAGCTTGATAAAGAATACCCACAAAAAGCTACAGCTAACATCTTGCTTAATGGTGAAAACTAGGTTTCCTGCTAAGATCAGGAAGAAGGCAAGAATGTCCTCCTTCACTACCCCTTTTCAATAATAGGTATAAAATAATAGGTATACAAGAAAATGAAATCAATTGGTATCATGATGCAGTAAGACAAAATAAAATAATAGACATTCTTTCTTCCCTCTCTTCTCTGAAGAATACTATATAGATTGTATGAGACCAAGAAAACTTGATTTTGATTTGGAGCCCAAGCGTCCTGAGCCGCAGCCTTTGTTAAATGACATCGTAATTCATAATCTGCTGGTCTCACCAAATGGTTTTAGGGTTCAGATATAGACATCTGAAAAGGAACTCTTTTCAACAAATAAAGTATTGTACAGGTAGAGAATACTGCCTAGCTGTGTGGGCATTTGGATCAGACTACATTTTAAATCAGATTGAATTGACATGTAGTGGAAAGAGGGGAAAAGTGCATGTTCTATTAGTGTGATTCTCATAGAACTTTTAGAGTATGACCTCATGAATCAGGAGGCGCCCCTGTACAATGACACATTACTCATTTCTTCTGAAATTGTCAACTGCAATATGGCCATACTTCCGTATAGAGACTGACTTTACTCTTACACAGCAATCCTGTGACAATCTTGGAATGCAGAAATCTAGTTTCTCTTTACTAAATACACAGGCTTTCCTCAACTAGGTTCTTGTAATTTCAATAGATGTTCATGATTATTGATCTTCAAAATATGCTATGAAGCCAAGCCCTGGGATGTATTGCTAGAGACTATATTTTTACAGAAATATTATTTAAAATGCTTCAGGCAGGGTGCAGTGTGGCCAATCGTGTGATAGTTAATTTTCTGAGGGAGTTGGGTCATTTTTGAAAAGTCGTTATAAAAAACACTAATTAATAGAGCAACATTAAAGTAGAGCGACTTTGAAGTAAACCTTAAAATTTTAGTATAATAACTATATCAGTACAAGTAAATATAGATATTGGAAAAGATGTTGTTATTTGGGAATGTTTTTACTTGGATTAAAGCAAAGGAGGAAAGAAATAGAATGTATTGAGTCTCCACTATATACCAGGATCTGTGCTGCGACCTTTGTATTTCCCATGTATTTTCTACAGGCCTCTTGACAAATTTTTAAATATATGCAGTTATTTTTGTTCCCATTTAGCAGTTGCAGCAACTGCATTTCATAAAGTTGAGGACGTTTTCTATGATCAGATGATTGGTAAATGGCTCAACTAAGAAATGAATTAATCTGTGTGCCAGGAAAATCTCTGCTACAGAGCCTCTGAAACTTAGAAGAAAGATGTACCATTTATAAGTTTACCAGCATTATACTGTGGAGTGTGTTATTATAAAGGAAAAAGCAAAATATTTGGGAAGGGAAAAAGAAGATGATCTATGATGATGATGATGATGATGAAAAGCATATTAATAGCAGTGAATAGAGCTTCATGTCTGATAGATGATTTCCAAGATATCAAAAGAGCAAAATAATAAGCACATATTTATAGGTCAAGCATACTTTGGTGATATGTTCTGTTATGGTCATGAAATGCAATGATGGAAGATAAAATTACGATTGCATAAATTTGGGGGCTTGGCAAGTGTATTATTATTTTGTTTTAAGGCTTGAGAAGATTCCTAGGATAGCAATAAACAATGTCAAACTAACAAATTTTTTGTAAACAGAATGAGCTCATTTTAGATAAATTGTTGTCAAATTAGAGAAGTGAGCCCATGTGTGGTATGACCTATCCATCCCTGGAATTATATGAAAGTCCTAGGAGACTGGATGCTATTCAGACTTCAGAAATGCTTCTACACATCAACTGAAACCTCATCTCCTGACACCATGTGTTACAACTACTACAGAAACCCCTGTGGTGGCTGTGGCTGTGGCTCCTGCTACAGCTGTGCATGTGATGATGGTTGTGGGTACAGATCTGGCTGCTGTGGCTACCAACCACTTTTGTTACAGAAGGTGCTATTCCTCTTGCTGCTAATCATCACTGCAGATCATACTGTGCCTTTGAAATGATCACTCCAAGTACATGTCCAGTTGAAATCTACCTCTTCCCTCCCTGGCTGTTAACTTCACACCAAAGTAAAGAATTACTATTGTCTGTCAGGAACATGATTTAATTTCAAAGAAGCTGTTTGCAGTTGATTTAGATGGAGTAGTTCCATCACATCGCTGAAGACAGATCTCATTTCTGATCATTTTTCAAACATAACTTCTTACATCTTTTTCTCTCTCTGTACTATGGCTGTTTGCACAAGCCCAGGAAGAATATACAATTGGAGTATACTAAAATGGAGCAAAACCTGCAGTCTATTATTAAAAGGCTTTATTGACGAAGAAGTCTGGTTTCTTTAAGTCATAGTCATCACTGACTTGAGAGTTTGTGGCCTCCTGGAGAGCCAGCTGAACGCAACTTAAGATAAGTTTCCTTAGTCAAAGGGAAGAGCTTCCCAAGAGCACTGAGCTGTTTTCTGGAAACGCATGTGTCCTGCCCTTAAATATAAATGACATAGAAACTATAGACGCCGATGCTAAGAAAAAATAGATGAGAAAAAATATTTGAGAGATTTAAATAATTCTTACCTCAAAATAACGGAAATAAATTGCAAAATAAGAAAACTGTTTAAATATAATAAGGGAATTTAACAAAAACCAAAAGACAGTATTTATCTACATCAGCCAAATCATAAAACAATTCCAGTTAAAGTTAGGAAGAACACAGTGTTGGCAGTTGTCATGATCATCCTCAAGTGTAGAGGGGTAAGAAAATAAAATTGGGAAAACTCCTGAGAAAAAGAAACACGTTTCTGATTAATGCATTCTTGTGTACATAGAAAGCTCAAAATACTAAAAGTAAAAAAATACTAAAATTAAAATCAGGAAATTTGGAAGATATATGAACACCAGAAAAATATGTAAAAAGATTCTGAATTATCTAGAGTTAGAAAATAGGGAAATAATTGCTATAATGTGAGATATCTAAAATTCTCAGGAAAAAAATTAAGAAAGATGCAAAGACCTATTTGAAGAACACTAATAAGATATTCTAAAGAAAAAAATGTAACAATTTGATATGCTGCTCTTGCCTTGAATGGGAAGAGCTATCATAAAATGTTAATTCTCCCAAATTAATATGCAAACTAAGACATCTACCAGATTCTTCACTGAATATAATTATTCTAAATGCATATAAAATACATTCCCAAGTCCCAATAAAAAATATGAAGGGATATATTTTTGGTTTAAGAGTAGGAAAGAAATAATTTGGAAATAATTAGGAAAGAAATAATTTGGAAATAAAGTATATTTGAGAATGTAATGTGTGCACGATTTGTAGTTCAATATAGTGAAAAATTGATTTAATAGTGTTAACTGGCTATCCATCTAGAAAACAATAGATGTGGACCTCCAATTACACTAACTAAAAGAAATTCCAGAGGGATTAAAGATTCAAACCTAGGAAATAAAGCAAGCAAAACAAAACAGAACAAGCCCTGCCAAATGGGAAATCCAAGAGAATACACATATAATCTATGGATACTGGAGACCTTTACCAACAGAGACAGCTAGACTCTATGAACAAAAAGATAGGTGAACACAGTGAAGATAAATGGAAGAGTGTTAATGTCATATTATACAGAAAGTCATACAAGCCAATAGGAAAATAGGCAGAGGAAATGAGTAGACATTCCATGCAGACATATCAGGCAAGAGAAATGCACAGGAAATAAGCAGACATTCCATGTAAGAGAAGTACAAATCTCCAGACATATTAACAGTTATTAAAATTCACTCTTGGCCAGGGAAGTCAATATCAAAGCCACCAAAATATTTTTATTCGATGAATAACAAATAGTGTTTTTGAATCCTTTAATTAAGACTTTATTTTTTAAAGGAAATTTTAGGTTCACAGCAAAATTGATGGGAAGGGGCAGAGATTTCCCATATACTCCCTGCACCCGTGCATACAAATAAAGTGTTAATGCCTGGTCCTGGCAAGGAGGTAGGGAACTGGGGATCAAGTACTCTCATGATATGCTGGTGGAAGTGGTTCCTCTGGCTCCTGTGAAGAATACTGTGGTGAAGGAGCCTCATCTTGCACCTACAGATCTGATTTCTATGACCACAGACCATCCCATGACCTTTCTCCTAGATTGTGACTTAATAACACACATCATGCATTTTGACATCTTCTAAGAGCTATTTTTCTTCTCTGGATTTGTATTTAGAGGCTTTTCCTTTCAATACATGTTTGCAAGTTGCTTCTAAGTATTTTGATATTAAGTCCTTGCTTATTGACAAAAAGATTTCAGTTTTCAAAGTCCATATTTCACTTTCATAAGACATAAAACACACATATTCAGGGAAAAAAACCTTGTATTTGCTGATTCTGCTTTGCTATTGTGATCTTGGGCATATTCTAGGAACAGAAACTCAGATAAGATTTCTAACGACATTTCCTTTGCCATAGGAAACCTATTTTAAAATATGTATTAGAACTAATTTATTGGCTATAATCTTTATCTTTTGTAAACCAAGCATTAATTATTTGGTTTTACATTAAATTAAACATCAATTCTCAAACATTTAAAAACTGAGTTTAATTCTTGACATTTAAAAATGGGTACACCCACCTGTACTCACAGTAGGATTTGCAAAGGGAGAAACAATTGATCTTTCTATTTGTTGTGCTTTGATTTGTATGTTGGCAGCTTTTGTGATAGGAGATAATATTTCATAGACAGATTTGGTATGCTGATGGAGTGAAATTGCAGTGGGGATAACATCATTGAAAATGTTTGCCTTCAGAAGCTTAGCAAATTGCCTCAACCAAATTATTTAAAGATCTGGTTTTTAACAAGGTCCTTGGATTTGTCTATTAATTTAAAAATTCAATTTTGTACATAATGCAACTAGACTTCTCTGCAAATACTTAGATACCTGTATTTTTCCTAAATAAGTAATTTCTTTTAAAAATGTCTTCGGCATACTTGAAAATACATCAAAGCACTGAAGGAAAGAAAAGAACTCAGTATAAGATAATGATGGAATTCCAAGTTTTAGGGAGGGCAGGACTACTGACTTAGAGATAATGGTAGCCTTTTACCTTTGCTCTCTAACAAAGGAAGAGGGGAGACAAACGGAGAGAAGAAAGAGGAAAAGGAAGATGGGAAAGATAGGAGAAGGGAAGAGAAGGAAAGAAGAGAAGGAAGAAAAAGGAGAAAAAAGTGATCTGGAGAGGTTCACATGGAGTCTGTTGGGCTACACCCCGCAGGCCCGCAAGCCTTGTAGCTGCCCAGCTGTGAGACTGAAGAAAGAGGCAGGAGGCAGCGACAGGGACATCAGTGGTTTACTGGCTCGGGGATCTTACAAGCCTGAAATAAAGAGTCCTGGAGCAACACCCCCACTGTGGACAGCAAACAAGTCATAGCAACAATCTCCACTACTTGAAGGAGAAAGAGGCTACCATTTATAGCAGGAATTGACATCAGGTTGGCTCATCAGTTACCAGGAAAACCAGCATTTGGGGCATGTCTCTTACAGATCATCAGGTTAATGACCACCAAAAGGGCAGATGTCTCCCTTTAAAAACAAGCAGGTGGACCATTCCTGCCTAAGGATTAGATTTATGACAAGCTGGGGCAGGGGACAAGCAGAAGAACAGCCACCTTGAGTGGCCTGACTGTACAAAGCCTCAAGTACAGCCAAGACTTTGTAAAGTAGGAGCTTCATCATTCCAGGCTTCTCAGCATTGCAGGATCTGGTCCAGAACCCTCTCAGTCTGTGCTCTGAGCAAACCCCCTGTATTTACTGATTATTTTCAGCTATTGCAGTATTGGATTCATCTGATGACAGAGTTTGTAGGACATGCTGAGGAGGGTTTCCTGCATTTAGAGCAGTGATTCTCAAATCTGAATTATGCACATCAAGTTCATCCGGAAGAGCTTTCATTAACTGGCAGTGCCTGAACCCCATCCCTGAAATTTTTATTTAATTGGCCTGGGATGGGACTGTTGGCATTGTATAAAATCTTCCCCAGGAAATGTAATGCACCTCCATTGTTGAGAAGTTCCTGTTACCTAAAAGCCTGCTAAGAAAAGTTGTACCTCAAACTAAATAATTGAAAAGAACTTCCCCAAAGCGGCCAAATCTTTTTTCTTTACTGCCACCTGGAGATACATATTTTCCATTTGATTGAGATTAAAGCTCAAAGTACCTCTGCTGTTAAACATGTGTGGAGAATCTGAGTGACTTTATAACAATCACCGTGGACTAACGCAGTTCACCATCTGTGATGGTTAATTTTATGTGTCCATTTGGCTGGGCTAGAGAGCCCAGATATTTACTTAAATACAAGTCTAGGTGCTTCTGTGAAGGTGTTTTTTAGAAGAAATGAACATTTAAATTAGTAGACTTTGAGTAAAGCAGATTGCCTTCCATAATGTTGGGTGTGTCTCATGCAATCAGTTGAAGGCCTTAAGAGCAAAGACTGAGGTCCACTAGAGGAGGGGAGATCCTGCCTCCAGATTGCCTCTAGACTGTAGCTACAGCATCAACTTTCCCTGTGACTCCAGCCTGCTCTGCAGATTTCACTCTTGACCGTCCTCAAAATCATGTGAGCCAATTCCTTGTAGTCAATCTCTCTCTCCTATCTCCTATTATATCCTATATATATATATATATATGTATATATATATATATACACACACACACATATATATACACCTCCTATTATATCCTATATATCATGTATTAGATCCTATATATCTTCTATTGTAATCTATATATATATATCATCTTTCTATCTACCTTCCTCTCTATTTCCTATTGTTTTTTTTTTTTTCCTCTGTAGAACTATAATACAGCATCCAATTAGGTGGAAATGAAATTAACTGCTGTCTCTGGGCTTCATGGCTTCCCTTTGTGCAATTCTGGCCCTTGAACAGATTACAGATCAACATTCAGTTCCCTCGATTACCCTTAAAACTTTCTGAGCATGACATGATCTCCCTGGGGTCCTCAGCTTCAGCGTTTGTAGTCTCCATTCCTGATTGCACCTCTATTCAGATCCCCTAAGCTGAGGTTATCCACAAAGAATGGTGGACGGGGTAACTGAAATCTAATGTTTGGGTCTTAAAACCTTTCAAAATATTCTGAAGTATGTGGCTTTCAACAATAACCTCTGTCCTTTAGATTCCAATTTCAGAACTGCATAATATGTCAGTT
Organism: Camelus dromedarius; assembly: GCF_036321535.1. Lineage (NCBI taxonomy): Eukaryota > Metazoa > Chordata > Mammalia > Artiodactyla > Camelidae > Camelus > Camelus dromedarius. The sequence continues at coordinate 110,307,858 of NC_087437.1, read as the reverse complement.
TTGGGGGAGAATAAGGCAAAAGTTAAAAGAATTGTGGACTATTAACCTTCACTACAAAATCTTTTAGGTTTAGAATCGTGATTGTGCAAATAGGCTGTGTTTCCATTATCACCTAAGCTTTGTGAATCACAAAAAGTACATCGTTAGTCACCGTTTGCCTTATTTTAAGCAGGTCAGAATGTTCTAAAAAATAAGAGCTTAGTAGATTAACCATTTGTGCGGCCCAGCACTATTTTATCTAGAAACATTGCCCTGATGACTGGATGATTGACCCAGAGCAGTGGTTCTCAAATGACAGTGTGTATCATAATCACTCAGAGGGCCTGAAAAACAGATTTCTGGGTCCCACTGCTAGAGTTTCTGATTTAGTAGGTCTTGGTAGAATCTGGAAATTTTCCTTTCAAACAAGGTCCTAAGTGATGCTGCTGCTGCTGGTCCATGGCCCACATTTTCAGCAACCCTGGCTCTTAAGCAAATGATACCAAATAAATGAGTTGGTGGCAAATATTGCTTCCTCCTGGGCTTAGCACAGGCTCAGCAGGGATTCTCTGAGCACCTAATATGTGCTTGATCCCTGCTGTGATGGGTGCTCTGCAGACACATTAGATACAATTGCTGCCATCAAAGAACTAACCTACTTGGAAAGTGAAGACTAACAAACACCTCAAGAACAAAACTTAGTGTGTGTAATAGCTATGTGACACAAACAAGAAGACTGGCAGGAATTCTGGTGACCACAGAATGAAAACTTGAGCTGGGCTTGAAGAACTAGATCAACAGATTGGAAACGAAGGAAAATTTCAAGGTGGGAGAACTACTTGGGGACAAAGGCAGAGATGAAAAAGGACATTAAATTAATTGTCTATGGAATATGTTTGGTGTCTTACATATGTATGAATTTAATAAATAATTTGATTACCATGACTTCAAGTGTTGAACAGGTTGAGAATGATCAGTGAAGAGGTATGTTAAAAAAGATCTGTGAGTCAGACAGAGGATTTAGAGTTAGCAGAGCACAAAATCCAGAATGTTAAACAGAAGAAATCCGGGATGGGAGATATAAGTTTAGTAACAATGTGCAGAATAGACTGAAGTGGGGAAATGCCAGATTCTCTGAGTGTCTGAAAATCAAGGTCCAGTGAGGGATCCAAGGCTGAGGAGACAGATTTGGGCCAACATTAGGCTTGTTGCAATAAGAGAGGGGAAAGAAATGGATATGTGACATTCTCAGTAGAAAATTATTTGTTTTAGTGACACAAGTGGGTAAAGGTGATACTTTTATACTGAACGTGGGTAACCGTCAAGAGAGGCGGTGCTACTAACAGGCAGAAATATTTCAGGAGTCAGTTTTTCTGGAACAATGTATTTGGTTTCAGAGACATGGATTGGAGGTTATGATAACACATTCAAGAAGGAAACTGTCCCTGTGCTATACAGTGTGAATTTGTTGCTTATTTTATATATATGTTAGTTAGTATCTGCAAATCTCAAACTCCCAATTTATCCCTTCCCACCCTATTCCCCCTGGTAACCATAAGTTCATTTTCTATGTCTGTGAGTCTGTTTCTGTTTTGTAAATAAGTTTGTTTGTCTTTTTTTTTAGATTTCACATATAAGTGATATACAGTATTTTGGGGGTTTGATAATTTTTCTTTTGTATCAGCTTGGTTTCTTTTATCTTGTAGTAACTTATAGTGAAAAAGAATATGAAAACAAAGGATATGTATGTTCATGTATGACTGAAGCATTATGCTGTACACCAGTAATTGATACAGCATTGTAAACTGACTATAATTCAATAAAATATATACTAAAAGTAAAAAATAAATAAAGCTTTATTCTTTCTTAGAAAAAAAAGAAGGAGCTTATCTAGCTGAGATTTGTAGATTCAAGAAGGATGAGAGTACATGAATTACTAATTTGAAAGGGACCAATATTAATTTGTTACTTAATGCTGTAAACATGAGAGAAAATACTCATGCATATTTTTCTTTAAAGTTTTGATGACTTCTATGGGCCAGGTGCTGCATTGGGAGTACAAACTGTGGTTTAAAAAAGAATTTAGAGGAAGAGGGTGTAAGGTCAAAGAATGGAATCCTGGAAGACTCCATTAGTAAGAGTTAGGATAAAGGGAGAAGTATAAAAGAAGGAACACGTGAGAGTTGTGAAGTAGTACAAAGAAGATGAGGAGGTTATGGGGTTGTTGAAAAGGGTTTGAAAAAGAAGGTGATCAGTTGTGATGAACACAGCAGAGGTTGAGAAAAACAAAAATGGAGAAAGGTCACTGGGCTTGGCAAAATAAAACATTAAAAATCTCTTAGAGACAAGTAGGCAGAGGAAGAAACTGGAGTTGAAGAGACTGATGAAGAAGGAGCCAGAAGAAATAAAACAAGAAAACAAAGCAGGCTGCCACACTGATGGAGGGCTAATGATGAGACGGAAGGAAAAAAAGTTGCTCATCCTCTGAGACTGAAGGGAAAACACAAAGCAGATATGACTGATTTTCAGTCCAATCACCCACTTTCAAAATTAAATGTATTTATTTACATAAATCTATAATTATTAAATATTCCTTGCACATGATGAAATCTACTATAAATTATGGGTGCATTTTAAAGTACACATTAAATGAACTCTGGCTTTGAACTAAAGGAATTTCCATTAATATTATAATAGTATTGAATTTTTATGTGGCTATTTTATTGAACTGGATAGATTAAATCTAATAAATATAAATTACAAAGTAGCTAGTGGGATAATAAATGGCTTATTTTCTATTTTCTAATTTTTTTGTGGATGAATGAAGGTTAATATTCACACTTTGTTCCTCTGACGTTGGAGAAACTTTCATGGAAGATGAAGAACATAGGAATTAAGCAACTTCCGGAAGGGTAAACAAATGAAGGTTTCCAAATCTGATGATGTTCCAGGAGTAGAGAAAAAGCATAGATTCAAGAAAGAAAAACTGGCTTAACAGATTAATAGTATATTTGGTAAAGAGTAGAAGCAAGCTGGAGAAAAAATATAAAACTTAAACTTTACCATCACATATTTTGGGACTTTATGGTGGTTTTATGGAGAGGGCTGTGGTGGTAAGACATACAGGTTTATTTTACAAATGACTATTGGGGGTGCAAAAATTCTGAGTTTTATTCAGAGTGGCACAGAGTCACCATTTATGATTAACCTGGAACTACTGGTGCAAAAATGAAAAGAAGAAAGTGAGAAAGATGAACGAAGTTGTAGTCAATTTTGCATCTTATTGAATGTGAAGAATTTCTGCTAATGATGAGCTGAAGGTAGTCACATAATGGATTATCATCAATAATTGGGAAATTAAGTAGGAAGGAATTTCCAGAGTGGAAATTTCTTAAGTGGTAAGGAAATCTTATCCAGCACAATTTAACACTTTTTGGGTAGGGAAAAAAAGCAACCACATTTCTTTATAGTTACATGGAAGTCCAAAATCTTAAAACAAGCAGATACTTAAAATGAATAAAATTATAAACAAAATAATCTCACAAGATAAACATGACTCAGTCCTAGCATTCTAAAGATGCTGGCCTAGGCAAGATGGTTTCCAGGGTGTAGAGGAGCAGAACAAAATAAAACAAAAAATTAAAAATAATGAGTTCTTTCTTCTTAAAAACCTTACCTGTGTTACAATTAGTAACATAAGACACTTACGCAAAGAAATACGCAGTATAGGTATGTCATAATACAGATGGTTTGCAACAAAAAATGGTTCCAATAAAGTATCAAATTTCAGAAGCATTTTACAGATTTTTTAAAACTAAAACTCAACCCTTACTCAGCATCTTACAAAATGGTTTTCAACTCTCATGGTCAAGTAACTCCATACTGAGGTTACGTTGAGATTAATTTGGTAGAAAATTTATTCAGCTCTATCAAAAGTTTATTTTGAAAATAGTCAGTTTAATTCAGGCAAAACTGCCTTCCAAATGCTTATTTAAAAAATAACCTATTTGACGTAATATGGCTTATTCCCCTGTGCTGTGTAGAAGCGTCCATCATTTTCTCCAGGAAGCCTGTACACTCATAAGACCTTTATATTTTAGCACGTATTCTAAAATAGCACCTTTCGAAAGGACTTAAAAAGTTATTTATCAACTTAAAAGTTATTTTTATTGCACAGATATGATAGTTTGTTGAACAATGTTGGATTAGTTCTCTCCATATGATGGTTCTCTAGAGGACACTTACAGATCCTCCCCTTACATTCCAGCTGATATTCCTATTACAGTGCCTGTCAGATAAGAGGTGCTCAAGTAAAATTTAAAGAATAAATGCAAGTTGTGAACATCCTGGGAGGGGCTTTATTTTATAGCATTTGACAGTATATTTTTCATCTTGGAAACTCTGGTTCTTGGAATACCTTTTAATACCTTCCAGACCCAGTGTTCCTGGAAATATAGTTGGAGAATGCTGCTTACAAAAACTGCCACAAATCCAATGCAATCAGCGCCAGTCCTCAAGGAAAGATTTTTACTCAAGAGTAATTGAGAAAACAATGGTTTCAAAGAAATAGGACATGACTAACTGAATTGGAAAAGAAGTAATGATCACTGTATCTCAAAATATCAACCTGATTATGTCATTCATTTGCTCAAAAGCCTCCATTGTTCTCCATTACATTTAGAATGAATTCCATACCTTTTACCTTGATGTTTAAATACATTTATTATTTGGCCCCAGTACATCAGACTCTTTTGTCTATTTTGTTCCTATGGTGGAAAAAAGAAAACCATACTTGCCCTCACAGAGCCTATGTTCTAGTGAGAAGAAAAGACAATCAACGAAATTAGTAAAACACAGGTGGTCATATAGAGATAAATGCTTTGAGGAAAAGTTAAGCAGGGAAGACAGATATGTGGAGGAGGGTACCAGTTATAAATAAGGATGTTCAGAAAAGGCCTCCCCTAGATGGTGACATTTGAGCAAGACCTGAAGTGGGTTAGGGAGTAAGTCACGTAGACTCATGAAATAAAATTCTGGGAGCATGGCAGGGATAAGAGTGGGTCCATGACTGAAGTTTTTTGAGGACAATTTCATATGATTTCACTTTCCTTTTTCTTTACTCCTGCATCACATTATGTTTCCATTAACTCACCCAATCAGTCTGTGATTTGGTTGTTGTTGTTGTTAATGGAGGTGCTGGGGATCGAACCCAGGACTTGCAAATGCTAAGCACATGCTCTGCCCCCACCCTCATATGAGTTGGTTGTATATGCACTTTTCTTCCTCACTAAGCTGGAAATTCCTTGAAGGAAATTCCTTATTCATCTTTTTATTTTCATCAGTGCCTACTGTTATGTTATGTGTTTTAGGAAGCTCTAAAATAAATGCTAATTAAATTGAATGCATATTTCTCAAAGTAGCTTTCCTACACCTGTCCTTCTCCCCAGTAAAGCTGTACATTTTACGATAATGTTGATGGCCCCTGAGAAGGTAGGGATCCCTAAGCTCCTATCTTTCCTTGGAAGCCTGAGATGGGAATCCTGCTGAGGATGGGAGAGTCCCAGTGGCTTGGGTTTGAGTTTGCAGGAGGGGTGACTGTTACTCCCCTGCAACAGAGGAATTATCTTTTCCTTTCATTCTTGTTAGGTTGGTGACATAGGGCTTTTACTGTTTGGAGACCATGTAGACCATGAGTTCAAACTCATGGTTGCAATGATCATATTAATTCTCATACTGGGAAATGAGCTTCACAGAGCCAGTGCCAACCCCAGCCTCAAAGGTAAAGGAGTGGTTTCACTTTTAATATCATAGATGGCAACCTGGTGTTTCATATAGTCCAGGATATGATCCTCAGAGAACTCTTGAATGTCTGCTTTATCACCTTCTTAATGTCATCATATTTGGTAATTCTACTGGGCTAAATAGAATCTCCCTCTAAATTCATGTCCACCCAGAACCTCAGAATGTGACGTTACTTGAAAATGTGTTTGCAGATTTAATCAAGTTAAGATGAGGTAATATGGATTGGGGTGGGCCCCAGTTAATCCAGTTACTGGTGTCCTTACAAGAAAGAAGAGGAAAATTTGGACAGGGAAGCACACAGAGGGAAGATGGTAAGAGGCACACAGAGAGAACACCTTTATATTTTATGTCTCTGTGAAGACAGAGGCAGAGAATAAAAAGATGTGTCTATCAACCAAGGATTGTCAAAGATTGCTGGCAACTCTCAGAAGCTAAGAGAGAGGCATGGAGCAATTCTCCGTCCGAGCCCCCAGGAAGCAACTAATCCTGCTGACATCTTGATTTTAGACTTCTGGTCCCTTGATCTGTGAGAGAATACATTTCTGTTGTCTTCAGTCAGCCAGTTTGTGGTAATCTGTTATGGCAGCCCCTGGAAAATTATACAGTAGCCTTCTTCAGGTCAAATCTAATATAAACAGGTTGGATGTGGGGACCTAGAAGACCACACCAGCCAGCTTCAGAGGCAGCTCTGGATAATTTTGCCCACAGCATGGACTGTGCCAGGGGTGCAGGGACAACACTCTGGGAAGCATCGCGGTCACAGTGCCAATGCCAGAGGACTATCTTTGGTCTTCCGGGCAGTGGTAATGTGATGGGCTGTGATCACTAGAGCCTGGTTAGTTCCTTCAAATGCCAAAGTCATCATGGATGATCTTGGCTGGAGGAGTTAAGTACCTGGTGCAGTACAAGGTTTCGGTGACCATCTTGAGGGAGCTGTCAATTCTCATGATTTAGTCTCATCCCTAAAACAGAGGCATCGGCAGAGGTGGGAGAGAACATGAGCTTTTGGCTTCACTCTTAAAGCTAACCCCAGCATTTTCTAAGATGATCATGACAAGGAAAGTTTGGGAAGTGTTGCATCTGCCTATTGCCTTGATTGCGGGGATGGTACCATGGGTGTTGGCATTTGTCCAAACTCATCAAGTTGTACACATTAAATATGTGCAGTTCTTTGTATTTCAATTATATTTCAACAGAACTTAAAAAAAAGACACATGGACTCTGCAACATATTCAGCACCATCACTACCCTGTTTGATGTGAAATCTAGAAAATGGAGCTAGGTTTCTCAGTCACTAAAAGTTTTGTGTTCTCAGTCTTGGTGGTACACTGAACTTGCATTGGCTGAATCATACTCGTTGGGGTCAATGAAATGTTTGCTTATGGCCACAATTGCCACCTTGTCAGAGGTGAAAACAGCTCTGGTGACAAGATCACATCTGTTTACCCCAATCTTCACCATCCTGTCACAAGGATGCAGGTGGCATTGGACCAGAAGGTGTGGTTTTTGAGAATAAGGAGGAACAGAGGCTCAATTTAGCTTTCATTGGTTTCTCTCCATAGCTGTTATAAAGTGGAAAAAGAGTTTAAAGGGTTGTTTTTTTTTAATTCAAAGACTTCATATGTACTAAGCAAGACATATTTGGAGGTTTTATATATATATATTTCTCTATCTCTCAGTAAAGCATCAATAAAAGTTGTTTTTTTCCAGAGGCGCAGCCTATATTGCAAAGTTGGCTTTTCTATAATCATCAGAAACATGCAAGAACAAGGAGATGGCTTTTATGCCATTGTAGCAATCTTCAGTTAGGTGATGCCTAGCTTCACACTCAAATGTTGACCTCTCCTGAAATGCTCCTTGACTAAAAATATAATAATAAAATTGACAGAATTCTTATATGAAGTGCTTTCCTCCACGCTAGTGATGGACTTCATTTACATATTTGCCACACTGTAAGTGACCCACAACCCAGGATTTTGCTTCAGGAGGTTTCTGTCACTGTTGCTCTATATTCATTTGCAATGGACTGAATATGTATGTTCCCCCAAATTCATATGTTAAAATCCTAACCTCCAATGAGATGGTATTAGGATGTGGGCCTTTTGGGAGGTAATTAGGTCATGAGGATGGAGCCCTCATGAATGGGATTAGTGTCCTTATGAAAAAAGAGACCCCAGGGAGCTCTCTCACCCTCTTTCCTGCATGTGAGGTCGGAATGAGGAGTCAGTAGTCTGCAACTGGGAAGAGAGTCCTTACTAGAACCTGACCATGCTGGTGCCATGATCTCAGACTGCAGCCTCCAGGACCGTGAGAAGTAAATTTCTGTTGTTTACACGTCACTCAGTCTATGACAATTAGTTACACCAGCCTGAGCTAAGACATGATTTAAATTGCATTTTCCTGTGGAAAAATTATTTTAATATTCAAGGGCCTACTTATTACATAAAATCAAAAACCTTCAGAATCAGAGTTGAGGAATTTGAACCTGAGATGAACTGATCTTAACCTTTAGATTATTTATATCACAGATTGAATAGAATAATTTCATAATTATTTTCTAAACATAAATATTTCATCCTTTAATTTTATGATTATTTTAATTTTGAAAATTTTATAAATGGAGGAAAATAAGTTTTCCAACTGCCCTGTTTATTTTTATGATATATATTTTTAATGTGAGTTTATTTTCATTTAATGTTAGTATTTTTCATTTGCAAACCAAGGTATTACATGTATTATGTGCCCATAGTCCTTAGATTAATTTCTACTACATTTTGCCAAGTACATTCTTTATATAGTTCTAATTAGTTTTGAACCAAGTATCATTTTTCCAATGAAAATTCTAGAAGATTTCCTTCTAAGATTTGAAGTCTCATGAGACTCCTAGTTATATTTCTGCTACAGTGATTCAATTGCAAGAAAGAGGGAGAAGGAGAATGAAAAGTTTGCCAAAGAGAATTTTGTGAGGAGCTTTTGCTAACATAGTAAAGTAATATTGTGACATATATATATGAACTTTTCAGAACTTTTTCTAACAATTTAGATTCTCCCAGAGTCTCTCTGGGAAAACCCTGAGTTACTATGAATGGACGTTTACCTTATACTGCGGAGCATGCATTTAACATATATGTGTTTCCATTTTGGCCCATTTTTAAAAAATCCAGACTTTTATGTTTGAGTTCCCTGGAGACATATGACCCACAACTCGATTATCTCAACAACCTTGTAGCAACGACTCCGCATTTGCAATTTATAGACCAACTTATCTAAACGTTTTTATTTGACATTTGGCCACTGTTCAGGAGCATGTTATATACATCAGGCTATATGTGTATCAATGTCGATTAAGTTTCTGCACAATTTATTCATATATGTTTGGACTTGGATAAGGTCTGGCTGTTGAAGTCAATGTCTTTACCCAAACTAGTGGGTGAAGCTGACAAAGTCGTTTTATAAGCATAATATTCCTCTCACTTCTGAGCTTGATCACCAAATGAGCAGAAACTTGACAGCTTGTTATATTTACTTGCTTCCTGGAACCCCTTGCTTTAGTCTTCCACAGTCTTTTGGAAAAAAAAGTTACTTATCTTTGTTTGAGCTGGCTCACTGACAATACAACTTAAGGGAAAAAAATTAAGTTTAGTTTCCAAGGACACAGAATAAAGTTAATAAAGTTATTAACTGGATAAAATTATATACGTGAAAACGCTTCATGACTGACTTTTAATTCTGTTTTTTTCCAGTGGAGCAAAAGATGAAGGAAACTCTAGCTCTTGGCTTATTGGCTGCATTTTTTCTGAAGTTTCTGGGAGGACTCAGAGAGAAGAATCAGAATACTGCTGTGGCACTCAACGTAATAGCCCTTACTAGGTCCAAGTAGGTGTATGTTCTGCGTTACCAAGGTCTGGAAAGATCAGGGTGAGAGTAAACAGAGATTCATAACAATGGAAGACATTAAGTATGTGACCTAGTTGTACTCGTGTGTTTCTCCAAATTTCATTCTTATTTCACTTTGATAATTTTAATAGATTTATAATAATGGCTAACAGTCACACTTCAATATTTTCATTATGATTTCTATTTTGTTGAACTGCACAATTAAGTAGAAATAGAACCTCTCACTTACCCACACATACAGAATCAATGTCTTAGAACTGAAAATATAAACATTTTAATAACTGCTTATATAGCAGTCACTTTATATACTGTGCTTCACTATAAAAAGCAGAAGAGATTTATTTATGTATGACCAATACATTAATTTAAGTAACACCAGAATGATCAGGGACCAAATAATATGGGTATGCTATGTATAAATATAAAATTATTCAGTTAAAATCACAGGTAAATATTGCTTATCACATATCAGCTTGAAATCTATGACTTTATGAGGAAAGGGAGCATGAGTAATTCATTTTCACAAAGAATATGGATGTGTGGGGTAGAAACAAAAGAGTACTTTAGAGATCATAAAAGAATAGTGTTTGGCCAGCTTGTGGTAGAAATTCTTTCTCCAACAACACGGAGAAAGAATTTGAAGAATTAGGCAAGATGTGCTTTCAGGAAGAAGGAACAGAGCTGAACGAGCAGAGGGGACACTTACCTAGAAGAATGATGCTAAACCAATAAAAAGAGCTGAAAAGTTCAGTGGCATAAAGTCAAACAGACAGAAGATTACTCTGCATGGAATAAAAATGTACAGAAACAGATGACTGCTCACACGGGTAAAAACTGTCATTTACCTTGGAATTAAATTATATCTCTTTAGGTCTGAATTTAGAAAACCTTTTGAATGTCAGAACATATGTTTAAAATAGTGATATTTATGATTATTTTGTATTGATTTTAAAAATAAGACTTTTGGCTAATCAATGATATCTAACCCGATGTTCCTTAATTTTTATGGTTCTACTATGTTAGTAACGGGATCCAGGAATTATTCCTAACATATAAAATCTTTAAGAAATTATACATATTCTTGTGTGATCATGTTAAAGGGTACTTAAAAAATGTTTCTTTTCTTTTGACTAGAACTAAATCAATGTATGGCACTAATATTTTATCTTATGCTGACACAAAGTTCTGATTGGCCCCAGTATCTTTTTGATTAATGAAAAATGAGAAGATGAGATCTGGATTACTTAACAAATGCAGAGCTGCCTGCGAATTTTCCTGCTGTTGTCAATAAGCAGCAGTTTATAGCTTGTAGTTTTAAAACCACAAACCTTTAAAGAGAAGTTGTATGACACTACAGGCCTTGGTCCACTCTCTCTGGGAAATGTTGATCTATGGCAAGAGCAGGAGAAAAGGAGTCTATGCTTTGCTGGAGGTGCACCTGTCACTTTTTTACTTTGTCACGACAATATGTTGATTTTTACTACTGGTAAAATCATGTACTGTGAATACAACTATAAGCAAGGAATTCATTTTTCTGAAATGGAATTTAGAGTCAGTTTCAGATTTGCCGTATTTGCATGGAATATAACACATCCAGAGTAAGAGCTCAGCTACACCCTATCTCCACCATCCATCCTGACTGTGTGTCTATGATTCACCTGTAAACAAAACCTGTGGTGTGGTCTTCTTGTCTCTATTCTGGTGCCTGTATATACTTGTGGACTCAATATCCCCCAAAACATGGGACCAACAGGGAAAGATGCTTCAAACTGTGGCATGGCTATGATTCAAGCAGCATGCACAAAGTTGACCATCAGTTTTTAGCCAGATGGGAGAAAGGAGGACCACTACAGCTGACTATGGAAAAGCCTCTTAAGGTCAAGGTTTTCTTGGTTGTTTTTATGTTTATTTTTTTCTAGTAGTATTAGATTTTATTTTACATTATTATTGTGGTGAGAACACTTAGCCTGAGACACAACCTCTTCAAATTTTAAGTGCACAACACAGTACCATTAAATATAGGCACAGTGTTGTACAGAAGATCTCTAGAATTTACCTATTTTGCAATCCCAAAACTTTATATCTGTTGAACAGCAACTCCCCATTTCCCCTCCTCCAAGCCCCCAGCTACCACCAATCTGCTTTCTGTTTCTATGATTTTGACTATTTTAGATATTTCATATAAGTGGAATTATGCATTGTTTTTTCTGTGACTGGCTTATTTCACTTAGCATAATGTTCTCCAGGTTCATCCATGTTGTTATCACAAAGGTCAGGATTTCCTTCTTTTTTTAAGGCTGAATAATATTCCATTGTATGCATATACCACATTTCTTTATCCATTCATCCACTGATGGACACTCAGGTTGTTCCACACCTTGGTTATTGTGAATAACGCTGCTATGAATATGGGAATGCAGATATCTCTTCCAGATACTAATTTCAATTCATTTGGGTAAATATCCAGTACTGAGATTGCTGGATCATGTGGTAGTTCTATTTTTAATTTTTTGAAAAACCTCCACCCTGTTCTCCATAGCAGAGGTGCCCACCAACAGTGTACAGAGATTCCAATTAGGTAAAACTTTAGTAGTTAGATGGTGAAATAAAACCCAGAATGAGGTTTCTCAACAACTGTGTTTCTTCAGTCTTAAGTGAGCTGTTGTGATCAATGAACAGAATCTTCCAGAAAGGAGCTATCCCTTCACCACTCTCCAACACTTCTTTCTTCCTTGGATCACGGGGATCATTCGTCATTTGGAAGCCATACTACATACATAACTGAGTTTTTGTGGAATCCCTGATGATGTCAAACTCTCCACCACAGTGCTTCATTCAGAAAATTCTGAGAATTGGGACTTTGACATTTGAAGATAGATAGAGAAAAAAAAAATAGCAATTCTTAAGACACTACAAAGACTAACTACACCCTCCCCAGCATGTGGCAAATAAGACCGATCCTTCGTCTGTTGTAACTAAGTTTTGGCTTGTTTTTCACTCTTAACAGAAAAATGACTGCTTTTAGAAACACGACTGATTATGTAAGTGTTATGAGTTGAACTGTGTCCTCCCTACAACATGCTGAAGTCCTAACCCCTGGTACCTGGGAACATGGTCTTATTTGGAAATAGAGTTTTTGTAGATCATCAGGCTAAGGTGAGGTCATGAGGGTGGGCTCTCATTCAGTATAAACTGTGTTCTTATAGAAAGGTAATATTTAGACACAGACACTTACAGAGGGAAGACGATGTGAAGAACACTGGGAAACATAATTTTCAAGCCAAGAAACATTTAGAGGCTACCAGGAGCTGGGAGAGAGGCCTGGAAGGAACCAATCCATCACAGCCCTTAGAAGGAAGCAATCCTGCCAACATCTTGACATTGAACTTCAAGCCTCCAGAACTGTAAGATAATCTGTTTCTGCTATTTAAGCCGCCTGGTTTTGGTACTTTGTTATGGCTGCCCTTTGTTATGGAAAACTAGCACAGCAACCCAGCAGAAAGGGCTGCATATTCTTACAATATTTTTTCCTTTTATTTAATTTATCAATTGATAATATTTTCCTGACCAGAAAGTGAAGAAGTAGCAGGAAAATGCTAATAATTAGAATATATAAAACAAGTTTATCACTTGCATTAATATGCCTGTCATTAGACTTAAAGAAAACCTTAGAAAAAAAATTTTAATATCATTTATTTTTTTGACTATGAAGGTAATATTTTATCACAGTTTTATATTTATAAACAATAAAATTTAAAGAAATTAAAATAAACCATAATTACATTAATCAGAGAAAATTACTACTGTAATTTTATTGTTTGCTTCTAGTCTTTTTAAAAACTGTGTATATGTGTACATATATTTCTTTTCTGACTTAAGTTTTCTGAAATAATAGTTTTTTATTAATTTTCCTTTATTTTAAAATCATAGGGTCATATAGAGCTAGAGCGGTGAATATGTTATTCTCTCATGTGTTTGTCGGAACATAGGCAGGTAATACAACCAATGACTTAACTTTTAAAAACACATGTAATTTCATGTTCATATTTGCCATTGTCCTAAACTAGATGTTTTTAAAGGCATGGCATGCTATCATTAGACATTGAAGTGTTTTATTTGGACCAGAATACAAAGTAGTAATCCAAATATGGCCCTTATGAAATGGCCAAAATGACGCCCTAGCATGATGCTTTGTAAACTGGTTTGTAAATGCTTCACAACCCGTAACTTCAGAATACAAACAAATGTCGTGAGCCTGTGGTTTCAGTCTAACAGGTGGCCTGAGAGTGCTTGTCTCACTACAAAGACCCCAGGGCGATGCCGAGGAGTCACTAATGCGATCATTTCCTTTCAGTGGATCACTCAGAATGAAATGTATAAAATCTAAAAACTGGGCTTTATTATCATTAGCAATAAATAATAGTAACTGGAGGTTTAGTTCTAGTTCCTTCAGGGCACGTTGCGCCACCATTCGGCATGGCTTACGTACATGAAGAATGTGACTGTCTATACTAATGATGTCTCATCTTTATATACTCATATATGGGGTTACCAGATTTAGCAAAGAGAAACACAGGAGGACACCCAGCTAAATTTCAATTTTAGGTAAACAGTGAGTGGCATTTTAATATAAGTATGTCCCCAATACTGCATGGGACACACTTATACTACAAATGTTATTCCCCGCTATCTGAAATTCAAATTCGGTGTCCCTGCATTTCACCTGGTAATCCTCAGGTAACAGTGGATCCTTCTGAAACTCAATGCATCCCTATTCCAGATAAGGTTTAAGAGAGAACTTTCTGTTGGACAATTGTTTGTAGAAAATTTGTCTACTTTAAACATTGTGGGTTTGTCACCAGTTGTGGGTTCTGGCCAGCAGAAGTCCCACCGAAATGGAATGAATTACTCAAGACTCTGGGGAAAAGTCAAGAGAGCGAGAGGGAGTCAGGAGCCAACTCCACGAGTCTCTCAAATCTCTCATATTTATTGAGTACAGTTGAAGCAGGAATTTGGGGAAGGACAGGGTGGGATCACAATGAGTACAAAGGCTTTGTTTATTGTTGGTGTTTGGCTCAAGGTTAGAAGACCCTTTTTGGTGAATCATGTTCGTGTTGAGCCTTTCAGCTTATCAGGGCGGAACGTATGAGAATCAGCTGCTTGGCAAGATTTTCCTGGACTCAGGCGGCTGTGCCTGTCTTAGGTTGCCCCCTCAGGGGGTCTTACCCTTCATTGGCTAACCAGCCTTCTCACCCCCGAGTCTGCAGCATTTTACCATTCCAGCCCAAGGCTGTTTTGGGGATAGAAGACTATCTAATAGCAGGCACGCCCAGTGTGTACAGCCGGGGGCCTGGGTCATTGCTAAAACCTCAAGGCAGTTACTAAGCACATCTTCTTTAAGGAGATAAGCGGCTGGGATCATTACAGTTTGTTAACCCAGTCATGGGCTCCCACAAAACATGATAATTGTTGCATGGGGAAGATGAATAAAAAGAACAGAAAAAGGGAGAAATTTCTACTTTCTCATTGTTTCACTGTGAATTCACGTTTTTTTGATTCCGTATTTAAATTGTTTGTAAAAGAATATTCCTTCCAAAAGGGAAAAATAAAAGCCTTGAGAGCTCTCTTTTGATTGTCTCAGCCTCTGCCACTCTGCCATCAGTCTGATTAGTACAGATTGCTTGGGGTGACATCTGATTGTTTATAAGAAATACAATGTGTATTTTTAGGGGGGTTGATTGCCCTATTTATATCAGGTAGTTGAAATATTCATGAAACTGGTAGTCTCACAAACAGACATAAAAGGGGAAACTATAGCATCTATTGGATATACTGTTGTACTATCCGGGGAAGGCAGGGAGTTAGTGGAGAAGTATACTGAGATTAGAGTTCAAGGGTTACGTTTTGGTGGAGGGCTAGTAGAGTTAAGGTGCTTAAACTTTGGTGTGACACACATGGGAAACAAGAGAAAAGGAACTAACCTCGTGGACCACTTGAGAAAATTCCCCCTCTGGGTTCTGGAGAAATAATACTGACCTGACTCGGGAGGCAGGGTAGGTCGGTGTGCGTTTACGTATTTCACTCTAGAGAGATGTCAAGGACAATTTATAAATCATAGAATCGGAAAACTAGAAATGATGTAAAGGTCTTTTGAAATATGGGGATGTAGAAATGAAATGAAAGCCATACTAAAGAATGATAAATATTGAAAAGATGCTGCAGCTGAGGAAAGCTGATTTGAAGAAGGAGGAGGGTGGCGGTAGGGAGCGTGCCTGTGTGAGGTCTTCACATTGAAGACTGAAAATCTGACACTGATTATTTTCAAAGTAAATTGGCTTTAAATCAACTGAGAGTAGGAAATGAATAAGGAAAAGGCAAACGGCCAGTTATTGGTTTAGGAGATATATCAAGGAATTTAACATGGCTCCAACTTCAGTACAAGATATAATTATAGATTAGTGAAGACAAAGGCAGTGTGTTATTTGTGCATCTCATGACACTTGTGGAATATACATTTGTAACTTACTGGGAACACAAGTTACTTTTGAAAGTTTGTGATTGATTTGGGGAAACTGAAAAAGGTCCACAAAATGAGAGGATTTCTTATGACATAAAATAAGTCAGCTTTTTTTAAGTATAAATTTTTGTGGGAACAAGAAGGCAAAGTGTGATGTGTACTGTGTAAACATCTGATTATGTAGAAAGAGCCCAGGGCAGTCCGTGATACTGAAACTCAAGTAGCTTTCTTTTATAGCCCAGCTGCATTCTCATCTCCTGATGCCATCTAGTCCAATTTCTATGGAAATGTGTGTGGGAGATGTGGATATGACTTCTACTAGGGCTGTGGCTATGGCTCTGTATACAGCTCCCACTGTGATGGTGATGGTTATTATGATTATTATGGCCAAAACGTATTTTGTTATAGGAGATTCTATGATCTTTTTGCTTCCTTCCAGAGCATCATCATTGAGCATCCTTTGTCTCTTACTTAATTTCTTAAAGATCCATGCACTTTAAGCACCTTAACCCTACTAGCCCTCCACTCAAGAAAAAGTGACTCATTGTCTGGTGAAAACCTCCTTTGTCTTCAATATTCCTTTTAGTCCCGAACATGATGTAGTCTCATGTAGTGATTGAAAATGTGACTGGTTATTTTGAAATTTTGAAAAATATGAAAATTCTGTGTAAGAATCAATACCCACTTCAGGCTTCTTGATGGTTCTGGGAAGCCAGACAACTAATCTAGTTGAGCCATAGGTTCTTAGACATTGGTTCTTAACCTTCAATAATTCTTTTTCCCTGTATTTTTTATATTCTAATAAAAACTTGAGTTATTTGTCAGTATCTGACACATATTCAATAATAAGTATTGATTTACCAATGGATTGAATATACTTCTAAATACACAAAAAATGAAGAAAGGAAGTGGAATGATCTCATCATGAATGTGAAACAGTAGGTTATGATGAGAGGTTAAGAGAGGAGAAAGAGACAGAAGAGTGAGACGTTTTTAAGTGAAAAAGTGGAAGACTGTCTCAGAGATGAAGCTGTATCATTAAATCTGTGGTGACTGATGAAGGATAACAAATCATTGTAGATAATGACACTAATCAATAGTTTTGTGTATACAAATTGAGCCTTTGCAAACTCTTAGAAATCCATCATTCCAGATGTTTGCTGCAGATAAGCAGACTGCAGAAACAGTACACATTAAGAATTATATTTATGCTGGAGAGTTTTAAATTACAATAAAAGAAAACCTTCAACAAAGTTAATATGACAGAATAGCATGTAAATTGCTAATGTGTTACATGATAACTAGGCATAATTCAAAAGTGGTTGTCACAAACTTAATTAGCCAGGCAAGCTCAAGTTTTAGTTTTCCTTTCTTTCATTTTTGGCATCAAAAGTTCTTGAATATTGTTAACAGTATTGAAATAATTAAATATCCAAATGAAAAAATTAAATGTGAACATTGATCTATACCTCTCACCATATGCAAATTAATTTAAATTGGATTGCAGGCCTAAACTTAAGCATCAAACCACAAAGTTCCTACAAGAAAATACACTGACCAATATACCACATCATGTACAAACATTACTTCAAATTGGATTGCAGACTTACATGTAGAAGCTGAAACCATAAAATTCTTAAAAGAAACACTTTTCTTTGAGATAGACAAAGATTTCTTATAAGCAGAAAGCACTACATGTACAAAATTTTGTTAAGCTGGTCTTTAAAGATAAAAATTGTTTTTCTTCAGCAAGCACTATTAAAAAGTGAATAAAGAGACACTGATGAGGAGAAATACATTTTCACATATATCTGACAAAAGACTTACTGCAGATTACAAGTCAATAGTTAAGAGATAACTGAATGGAAAATGTGGGAAGACTGGACAGACACTTCAAAAAGAAGATGAGAGTCACTGAAAAGATTCTCAAAACCCTTTGTCATTAGGGACATGAAAATTAAAACCACACAGAATTACTACCACGTAATCATTAGAATGGTTAAAATTAGAAAGACTAACAACAGAAGTGAGGGAGCAGATGTGAGAGCGCCTGGAACTCACACATTACTGGAGGGGTGTAAAACCCATTTTGGAAAAATGCTGTGGCTCTTATTAAGTTGAACATAGCCTATGATTTAGCAGTCTGCTCCTAGTTATTTATCCAAACTATGTTAAAAATATGTTTTATATTGTTGCTTTCTACCAAGAAAAATAAAGAACAAAAGAAAACTACCCAAATCAACTACCACAATGGGAAAATGAATGAACTGGCATATTGATACAATGAGGTACTACCTAGCAATAAAAAAGAACCTCAAAAACAAGTTACAGAGAATGAAAGAAGCCAGACACTACTGTACATACTGTAAAATTCCATTTATATTCAAACCAAGAAAGGCAAAACCTATCTATGGGGATGGATGACAGAAAAGTGGTTGCCTTTGTGGGAGGAGGGGAATTTTCTGTAAAGGGCCTTGAGAGAACTTTCTAGTGTTCTAGAAGCAACCTTATAAGTTGATTGGTGTTATATGGAATTATATGTTGACAAGATTTATTAAAATGCCCTTTTAAGATATGACCATTTTAATACATGTAATCTAGCCTCAAAAATATAAGAAAAGAGTTTTAAGATATAATCAAATTATCTGAAACCAGCACCAAATTTCCCCTCTATTGGTGTATGAGTAATCTGTCCCTTGAAATACTCAGGTTAATCTCATACAATTGGGCTTCTTTCCTGAGGTCACCTAAGTGGGCATCAGGTTTTATGGGTCTTGGTGATTGGGAGGCTATGACCGTGGCCCCCAGGCTGGATGTGAAAGCAGAGATTCATGATAAACACTCCCTTCCAAGCACATGCTTCCCCACAAGGAAATAAAAGCCAATCATTTCATGTTAAGAGATAAAAGAATTAACAAATGTTCATGTAAAAAAGAATCAGTGAGATTCCTGATTTTTTTTTTTTTTCATTTTTAGATGCAAGGAAATGGGAAACTGGTTAGAAATCAGGGAAAATATTAGATCACTAAGGCTTGGATTTTGGTGTAATGAGGGGGATGCTCTTGAGAAGGTAGGAGAAACATTCTTACACAACTATTCTATCTGGAGCAGCATGTTCTCCAGTATCCCCCATAGCTAGCCCTGTCACATTTTTCAAGCTTTTAGTCAATGTCACTTCCTCAGGAGTCTTCGCTAAACATCCTACTTAAAGTGCAACCTAGTTTCTCACCCTATCCCCCTCTTCATCCCCTGGTCCTCCTTCTTCCCCTTTTCCTTCTCCTCCTTCTCCTCCTTCCCTTTGTCTCCTCTTCTCTGTCTCTGTCTCTCTTTCTCTCCCCACAGACTATGCAAAAACAGAGTAGTTTCAAGAGCAAAGTCTTGGAGTCAGGCTCTTCTCAGATTCCCATCTCTATCCACTAACTACGTGATCTTGAACCAGTTACTTACCCTCTTCCTGACTCAGTTTCCTTATCTATAAACTAGAGTTTTCCACTTCTTAGGATTGTCTTGGGGACTAAATTACATAATCCACCTAAAGCATCTCAAATGATTTCTGACACCCTGCAAGCATTCAATGAACATTAACTATGATCATCAGTATCATTATGATTTATTCTGGTTACCATCACAGTTCAGGAGTAACGGTTTAGGAATTTGTACAATAAGGATACTTTAATGAAGCAATAAATGCATTCTTTTTTTAAAATAAACAAAGCCAAATACTTAAGAATGTTTTATTTATTACTTTTTCCTATTTTGTGTTAACTTTCCATATTTAAAAATCAAAATCTTTTTTCTTGAATCACATTAATGTAAAATTAACCCCAAATAATATAATAACTTATTTTATGCATATAGATTTATGTTTGTAAGTTTGGCACACGTAAGGACATGCATATTTTCAAATATTAATAGACTTGGAATTTAGGTAAACTTCTTCCAGGTTGTAGTAGGATCTTTGTTTAAAGTTCTTAATTCAAAAAGCTAGAATTGTTTGGGCAACTAAGACAAAAACAGCTTTTCTTTTTATTTGTTTATATGTGTTACACAATTATAAAATTCTTTAATAAAGCTCCTATTATTCAGTTTTCTAATTGACATTTATACAGAGTATGTAACATCAAAGTAAGCCTGACAGAAATGGAAAAATCATCATGCAATGATAAAACCATTATTAAGTTTTATTTTTATAGCCATTACTTAATCTAACCCTAGTTCTTAAATAAAACCATTCAGGACCTACTAATAAATGTACAAATCCTAACCAACTTCTCTAGGTATTAAAACTGAAAAAATATTCTAATATTTATCTAATCACTCTTAGCTATTTTGACCATTTATCTAACCACTATTAGGTATTTTGACCATTTTTCTAAATCTGTGGCCAATTTGAGTACTTAGGACATCTACAGTTGATTGCTTTTATGCTATTAAAAAAAAGAGAGACAGAGAAAGACTTTATCTCAACTGTTAAGGGAGACCACATCTAGAAGGTTCTCAGGAGGAGTTAAGCAGGGCACCCAGTGAGGGTGCCACACAGTGGGATGTGGAGCATCTAGGATTCTGAACCCATCCCTGGGGTAGTAGAAGAACTGCCCCATGAGACGGCTGTATCTGACAAACTGAGGCAAGGAGTATTTCTGTGGAGTGATGAACAATTCTCTCATATGGGAAAGGGCAGTTGCAATGTTTTCTTTTGTTGAAGAGCACGGGTTTGGGGTCCACACAGATGTACATTGCATCCCAATGTCCCCATTTCCTGGCTGTGCATGCATCAGAACGCTTTTTAATCTCCATAAACCTGTTTCCATTTTCCACAAAAAAGGAGGATATAAACACTGACGTCAGAGGACTGTTGTCGTAGTTAATGAGATATTCTATTTTGTGCATCGTACAATGTTCAACTTACAGGAGATACTCAATAAAGAACAATATTCTGTTTTTGTTGATGCAAAATGACTCCTTGTGTATGTTGTATCAGATTTAAAGCAATCCTCACTCTTTGTCAACTTTTGAGGGATGGAAACCTCCGATTCAAGGTATCTGTATTATTTCTATTTCCTTGTCACACTCTTTCACTGGAATTCCTGGCGTGCAGGAGAATTACTATAGCAATCCTGGACTCTAGGCGTTTCCCTACCCATAGTGCTAAATATCCAGGTACTTAGAAGAATCTATAGAATGATGGGATTTAAGGTTTTAATACTTAGAATTTATTTTGGTTTTATTTACAAAATAAAACACATAGGAATAATATGCATATTACAATGTACATATGTATTTTACTTAAGAGCGGAAGTCTAGCATCCTCTTATATTACACACACTACAACATCTCAACTTATAACCATCATAAAATCCTTTAGCTTCTCCTGAATTCTACCTGAGAACTTCAGAGTTGAGAAAATAATAACTTTAGAATCTCAAGTACAAAGCAGAGTGTGACCTCCTGGGGAATGTTGTTACATCGCTTGAATGCTTTTTTTCTTATAATTACTGTATTTGTTGTGTATTTTGCCCTACTGTTTTCAAATTAAAATCCAACATAATGGTAAAGTGCTTCTGGGAAAATGGATTCTATAAAAATGAACCAGTTTGCTACCATCTGGGATTATGTATCAATGAAAGATTAGAACTATGGGCTTCTAAAGCTCTAAGCCATGGCAATTCATCTTCACTCACAAGAGAAGTAGATAAGTTTCTTGCATTCCATTTAGTTGGAATCAATTTAAGGGTATCTGTCACATCTGGTCTTTTATTTGATATTCGTGTTCACTAGCAATTATTAAAATATAAAATAAAATTTTGATCTATAGACTCACCATCAGTAAATTAGAACATTCACCCTTCCTTTGAAAACAAATAAGAGCAATAATAAAAATTTCAATTTTAAGTAGAAAATATGATATTAATAAGTTATAAATGGTAAAAAATTTGCTAGTTTCTTTCTTTTATCCACAGTGTAGCTTCAGTTATGCAGCAGTGAAAACACTGTGATAAATTAACTATTTTTGTTGCTGATGAATCATACATACTCCTCTTCTCATGTAGGAAGCAGTATTTTCAGTATCAGTAGAAGCAAATATCAGGTGAGGTAAGTGGATATTTTCTTAACGCACACACATCATTTTTAATAAAAGTTTGACAAACGTTTTTCCAATTGTATACCAAGATTCTAACTAAAACAAAATGATACAAAGCATAAATGGTTTAGATTATTTTCTGTTAGCCCTACCCCCACTATTTTCTATTATAGTTTTATAAGTTTTCCAATTATAAGAAACAACACAAAACATAAATGGTTTAGGTTATTATATATATATCTAAATTTCATGGCATTCACATGTTAAATATTACAATAAACTCTGTGACCTCTTGGTTATGGATGTTCTTTTAATAAGATAATAGAGAAAACATTGCTGGGATCACAGTAAATAGGAAGGTTAGTGATAAACAGGATCAGACACTTCCATTCACCATTATCTTCATTTTCTTCCTCTTCACTGAGTTTTTATTTTAAAGAAAAGAATGCCTGTCTCTTTTTCTTTTTTCTGAATTATACTACTTAATTAAATACTTTACCAGAGAAAACATCACATAGGCTGCACAGGGACATGTACTCTGTGCCCTGAATTTTCCTCCTTGATAGAACTCAGTGGGACCCTCCTTTCTTCTTTCCCCTCTGCATGAGTGAGCTGCAACTTCCTGGCGCTTTTGGTGCACTTTGGACCCATGTCACCTTGTTAGGACAGAGAGCATGTTTCCCGCTCTTCAGGGTGAGAGAGAGATGAGTTGTGGCCCTTTCTTCAGCTAGATGGCAGTGGGGGAAACTCAATCCAAAGTATAGATAGAAGACTTGACCCAAGACAGAACCAGATCTCAGCTTGTAAGTACATACGCTAAATGTGAATGGAAATCAAACAACAAAAATAAAAAACTTCAGTTAACCTTCTATTCTTTCTGAGGCCAGACTGACATACTTTAAAGCCATTTTACCCCCTGTGGGAGCCCATGATTAGGTTAACAAATTGTAACAGACCTCAGCCGCTTATCTCTTTAAAGAAGAGCAAATGTGCTTAGTAGCCGCCTTGCTTGCATAGTTGAGGTTTTAGCAACGACCCAGGCCCTCGGCTATAAACGCTGGGCGTGACTGCTATTAGATAGCCTTCTATCCCCAAAACAGCCTTGGGCTGGAATGGTAAACAAGTTACAAAAAGCTGCAGACTCAGAGGTGAGAAGGCCGGTTAGCCAGTGACGGGTAAGATCCCCTAAGGGGGGCAACCTAAGACAGGCACAGCCGCCTGAGTCCAAGTTGTTAAGCTTCTGATTCTCAGACGTTCCGCCCTGATAAGCTGAAAGGCTCAACACCCACGAACATGATTCACCAAAAAGGGTCTTCTGACCTTGAGCCAAACACCAACAATAAACAAAGCCTTTGTACTCATTGTGACCCCACCCTGTCCTTCCCTAAATTCCTGCATTCTTCCTTTGAATGTACACAGTAAATATGGGAGCATTTGAGAGGCTTCTGGAGTTGGCTCCCGACTCCCTCTTGCTCTCTTGACTTTTTCCACAGAGTCTTGAGTAATTCATTCTGTCTCGGTGGGACTTCTGCCGGCCAGAACCCACAACTACCCCCAGAGGATTTGCTGCTTGAGATGCTGTCACATAGGGATGCTCATTCAGAACATCCTCGTGCTTCCCTAAAGCAGAAGGCCCTCCAATGCAGAAATGGTCCATACAGGATTGGGAGTCTCTATCAGATCAAACTATCCATACACTCTCTATAAAACACAAATTGTTTGGACACAAATATATACAGGTACTTACAGAGGGCAAGATGGGAGAGCAATGAGGGGCTTCAAAGAGCTCCCGTGGAAAGAGGATTCATTAGAATCAGAGAGAAAAGCATAAGTCAATTTCAGAAGATCCACTGAGGAGGTGTAAAAATGACATCCAGAAGTCAAAAACATAAGCAGACATTTAAAAAATCGTGAAAAGAAATAGGTAGCTTTTATAATTAAAGCATCCCACTTTCCTTGTGAAATTAACGTACAACAAAATAACTAATATTTCTAAGAAAGACCTAAGGGTTTTTAAAGGTTGCATGATTGGAAGGAGGATTTGGCTCACATGAAACATCCCTTGTATCTTTCATTTTTGCATTTTAGGTTGTAGTTAAGCATCACTTTAAAAAACCCTGAAAGTACTGTAATTAATTCCTTTCATGTGCAATTAAGGAGATGGAATCACTAGCAGATGAAAGGAGGGTTGCTCTGTGCTTCATTATCATTATTTTCAAATAATATAATTAATTAAGCCACCTCCTGTGCTAATGGGTGGAACCTAGTGCTCTGCAGCAGAAATGGAACAGATGTTGTCCTTGACCTTAGGAATCACAGGAATGAAGCATACGGCATTGTTTCATATAGGTCCAGAAAAAGAAGCAAGTAAAAATGTAAAGTGATACTTACAAATCTATATTTATTCAGCAGAAAAACGTCTGTTCATAACCAGTTATTTACTATACAAACAGTGCAATAATATACTTCCTTGTATATATTATTGACAGGTGACTGTAAGGTAGAAATTCCCAGGTTTCCCTCCAAAAAGTGTTACGGTATTTCAAATTGTCACCAGCAAAGAATGAAAGCACTGACCCTGGTAAACCTCAAGCACTGGGTAGACATTGCAGGTTCATTTTAAGCTTTGCCAGTATTGGAGTGGTAGCAAATGCTATGGTGCATCAGTATTTCTCAATATTACACCGTCACTTCAAACAATGAGTTATACATAGTAAATCAACTATACTTTGATAAAAAAGAATTGGCTCTGTATTAAAGTGTTTACACAATAAAATAAATAAATAAAATTATGAATTATAGCTCTTCGTGTTGATACGGGAAAGTGTTCATGTCATGTAAAACAAAAATTTGCTATCCAAAAAAAGCAAGCCAACCGTTATATGTAACTTTTATGGAGCTTGAATCCATATAATCCGGGATCTAGAATAGTCCAAAAATCATGACCAAAACAACCAAAGCAAAAAATAAACAATGAAATCGAGCTTTAGCTGTTTCTCCCCCAAATATTGAAGGGGGAGTTGAACTCTTAGCTCACAGTCCTGAATAAGCCTAGAGTTTGTCATTTGTCCCAGTCCCCTAAGAACTCTCACTCACGCTACACCACTTCTCCTCTTTCATCATTCCAGCTCTTGTTTAAATGGAGGGACCAATCTTTTCCTTGAGTCCTTCCTCTCCATCTAGTCTCATTGTTCCAGTCAATCTTTTCTTATCCTCTGACTCAGCTTCACAGACTCGTACCCAAAGGTGGTTAATAAAGTAGAAACTGATCAAAGACAACTTTTTATATTGAAAATATTAACATGTTAATTTTTGAGACCATTACAAGATATCATTCCTGATTTTTAAGTAAAAAAAGTTTATATACATATATATATATATATTATATATATATATATATATATATATAAAATTGTGAGTTTATGTCAATATAGAAATTTTGGAGACTTGAACACTGAGGGGTCATTATAGGCTAACTGCATGGTCTTACGTCTCCAGCTGCACCTGGGGGTGATATTTAGGGGTCTCATAGAACATGTTCAGATTTAACTTTATGGAATAATGAAAATGTTTTCCAAAGCAGTAATTTCAACTTATACTCTTACCTGCATGGAAACAGCAAAAACAACTCACCTTCTGTGGGGCATGGGGGTATTGGATCAGGTCTGATCACATAGGTCAGTTCAATGGTGTGGCTGATGTTCTCGTCACAGGTGAGTAGTGTCTTCATGGATGCTCTTTTATTATTAGGCTTTATAACTAACATATAATTGCATAGATTATTTCATATACATCAACATTACATACTAGCTACATAAAAAGAACAATAAAATCATTTTGCCTATGATCTTTGAACAATTTAGGGACCATAAATATTTATTTGAGGTTCCTTAGTTTTCTTTTAAGGAAAAAATTTTATTTCCTTAGGAGAAGGTGTGGTAATTTTTCATTCAGATTAGAACCTTGATTAGTCTCAGGGTTTACTATTAGATGCCAATCCTACTATCCCTTTGGTTTACCTTAATTAGCAACAGGGAACTCCCAGAAATTCATGCCCTTTTATTGCAAGACTTCAGGAATCTTGAAGAAAGATGTCAAGATGCCTGTAACTCCATAGCTCTTCATGGCCTGCACATCCACAGTGAGCTATTACACCTAGCGTTGCTTTTATATTTAATTTGGTCCTGATATTTCTTATAATTATCACCCCGTAGGATTACCATATTTTTTAAAGTGGCTTGAAATCTCCTATGGAAAAGATGTATTAAACTATTCATAAAGGATTTTTATCTTAAGTCTTAAGACAGGAGAGGACTACACTGAAAGATGACCATTGCTCTGCCAGAAGGAAGAAGAAAGACCTTGTAGAGTGATCCATTTTGCCATTGTTCCCGTCTCTATACATTTTTGTGCATGTCATAAAATAATCAGAATTTTTTTTTTATCCTGCAAAGTTATTCTGGAATACCTTCATCAGGCTCTGCTCTGATAAATATAATTATACTGCCATTGTCTTGCTCACCATGGATGCGCTATCTATGCCAGGACAAGGAAGTGCTGCTAAACAATGACTCCATGAGGGTGAATCTCTCATCAGTGTTCAGATTCATACAGCTGTGTTTGCAGAGCAAAGCGTCTAGTCTGATGATACTCAAGCTGGTAGTGGGATAGAAATTAAATCAAACATCTGGAAAATCATGAAAGAAACATATGAACTTTAAGTTAAAAAAAAAAGCCACTGATCTCTTTTTCCTTAGAGCCACCTACAGAGGCAAATTATAAACTCTACAGCAAATGAGTTATTACCTTCTGCTCAGGTATCCTTGTAGAATGGATCAGTGGAATGATTCTTGGGCCATGTCACAGAGAAGTGTCCTAAACTCCTTACAGCCAGCTTTTTGCCTCCAGTATCCTGCCCAAACTTCTCCTGTATATTTCATCTAGGATACCTTCTTGCTAAATCAAAATCGATTCTCCACTATCAACTCACTTGACTTATACCAGCACTTATTAGTTTATTATCTCTTCCTTTTCAGATGTCTTTCTTCCCTTGACTTCCAAGTCTTCATACTTACGTGTTTTCCTCCAATTTCCTGGTCAATTTTTCTATGTCTTTTCTCATACCTCCACTTTCCCTTAACATCTTAATATTAGGATGCCCATATCTCAATCCTTGGCCTGCTTGTCTTCTCCATCTCCATCTGCTTCTCTATCATGCTGAGAGCTCATTTGGTTCCATAACATTTAGTATCATCTATAAAATCTAGATGACTTACGGTTTATGTTCTCAGCTTACATCTTTTTCCTGATTTCATGTAGCCAACTACCTCCTTGAAAATTCCACATTATTTCTAATCAATGCCTTCCATTTCCCTTGTCTAAAACTGAATTTCTAATCTCCTTCCCCCTAAATCAATCTCTCCTGATGCCTTTTCCATTTCAGTTAATGACAGCTCCATCCTTCCAGTTGTGAAGGATCAAAACCTAAGAGTCATCTGGACTCCTTACTTTCATCCTCCATATCTAACTCATCAGGAAATGATCTTGGTTCTAACTTCAGAATGTATCTAAAATCCTCAGCTCAGCAGTTTTAGTCACCATCATTGTTCACCGACATTACTAAAACGTTCTTCAAAGAAATGCCTCTGTGTTTTCTCTTGCCCTCTATAGTCCATTTTTAATATAGCAGCCAAAGTGAACTTTTAAAATACTGGTCTGTACATGTGTCTTGTCAAAACGCTGGAAGTCTCCCCTATTTTATTCAGAGTAAAATGAAAGTGCTTACAGTGGCATGTTAAGTCCTATGGGTTCTGGTCCTTCTTTTACTTTCTTAACTTTCCTTACCAGGGACCTCTCTCCCTGCTCTTCCTATCACTTTCTCCTCTCTGGCCACATCGGCCTCCTTGCTGTTTCAAGAGCACTACAGGCAGGCTCCTCCTTTAAGAGGTTCTCCAGTGTAAAAGCTCTTTCTTTGTAAATCATTGTGCCTTACTCCCTTAGCTCCTTTCCTTTGCTCAGTGAAGCTTATCTAAAGAGAGTACTTTAAATAACAAATTCTCCCTCTACACTACAGCTCCTGGAACCACTGGCCCCCTTACCATATTCTAGTTTTCCTTTTTCCCATATCACTCATCACCATCTGTGATAATATATCACTTATCACTTTGTAAATTGTCTCTACAGGTATGGCAGGCTGAATAGTGGTATCAAGCTATATAATGGCCCACGAAGAATTCAGATCTTAATGCCTGGAACCTTTAAATGTTACCTTTTTGGGAGAAAGGGCCTTTGCAGTTGTGATTGAGTTAGGGAACTTGAGAGATTATCCTGGATCTTCTCTGTGAACTTGAAGTGCAGCATGTGCCCTTATAACAGGAAAGCAGATGGAAATTTGATGGACACAAGAGAAGAAGGCGCTATGACCGTGGAGACAGACATTGGAACGATGAGAGCACAAACCAAGGAATTGCTATATCCACCAGAAGCTGCGAAAAGCAAGGAAGGGTTCCTCCTACAGCTTCCGGAGGGAATGAGCCCTGCAGACCCCTTGATTTCATTCTGGTGATACTGATTTTAGCCTCCAGTCCTTCAGAACCATGAGAAAATAAATTTCTGTTCTTTTAAGCCACCAAGTCGGTGGTCATTTTTTACAGAAGCCATGGGAAACTAGTATAATTATTATAGTATAAACTCCAAGAAGGCTTGGATCTTTGTATGTTTGATTCACCAACATATCTAAAATGCCTAGAAAAATGCTTGGAGTATAGTAGGTGTCCAGCAAATATTTGTTAAAAACAGAAATAATACCCATTTTCCTCTTTATGTACTTAAACCAATCTTGCCTTTTTTAGGGATTTTTTAAAACTCTATGAATCTGTGTTCTCACTGTTCATACGGTGTTTTTGACATTTTTCTATTCAGCAACATATTTTAGCAAATACTTTGCTATTTGTGCTCATGAATATCTTTTCTAATTGTTAAGCTTGTGATATTTTTCACTGCTATATACTTGGGCTGTAGGGTTAAAAATCCATTGTTTTTTTCTTTCCTGACATTAGAATACAGTATTTACCTAAAGGATGTTACTTCCTTGATTTTGATCTTACGGGCTAAACAACAGGGAAACCCATGGAAGATTCATTAAAACAATAAATATTAGCTATATTTAAAAAGATGACATCCAATTTTGTTTGAGCAAAAAAAAAAAATGAAAAAGAACCCTATATAAAGCCAAAGTGTTGCCATTAATTTTCAACCTTTATTTAATTATTGCTTTGAATAAGCACATATTACTTTTGTCCAGACCTGAATATACCTTCCTCAGTATCAGAGCCAGAGTTTTCCTGTAGCTTGCAGACCTCTATGAGCTTTGTGTATAAAGTCTTCTCAGGAAGTTTCAAAGTCATCTTTTATCTTTAATAAGACACTTCTGTGTGCTTACTACAATGAAAAATTTCCATTTGTCCTTTCATGTTTTCTGCTTATGCCTCTAATTCCTCCTGTAGACTCATTTTCTAGTGCCTAAGCAGAAGTAAAAAATAAATTTTTCAACAATGTGATCTGGAAAAGTGCATGATTGTCATTTCTAAGCAATAGTTTTCCTGCTAGGCTCAACATCCTACATTTGATGTTAGTAATTGTTTCCATTTGCCCCAATTACACTTTTCCCTAAAGTCTCTCATTCTGGGATTTAAACACTAAATTAATTATGTTATAGACTAGTATTCAGATGTATAGACTTTATTTTGAGGGGCTTGGTGTTATCAAACCAAGATGTAAGTTTATTATATTTCGAGCAAAGGGAAAAGATATGCTTTCAATAAGATAATCCAATACCATCCCCCACATTATCACAGTACTTTTAATTTTTGTATGTTCTCTCTTGGTAACTATATGGGTAAAATAATTATGCATACATCATTTATATACAATTATATGTAATAAATATAGTGTAATTAAAAATGATTGGCTGCAGCACTCTTGATTCTATTCTATTTTGAACAGTTATATTTATATTATTTCAGTTTACAGCTTCTAGATAATTTCCTCAGGGTTGTCCCTTCCTGCTTCCAGGTCATCTTGCCTCTGGTCTGTTTCTTCTCTAGTCTGTCCTCTACATGGTGCCAGAATAATATTTTTGAAGAATAAAAGATTATATCTATCTACTTTTAAACTGTTCTTATCAATAGACATATACTCAGAACTTTAACATAGTCACAAAAAGCCATTAATTCCATGGATTTTGCTATCATTCCTCCTCTTAAATCATCTATCATTCCTACTCACACAGCCTTCATGCCAACCAGACATAGATACCTGTGGATTTTCTGGGTTGTATCATGTTACTGAAAACTTCATGCTTTGCTCAGGCTGTTTCCTTCATGGTTTGGAATAGACATCATCCACTTTCTCATCTAGTTAACACTCCCTTATAGCTGTCCATTTTTCCAAGCACCATTTATTGAAGAGATTGTCTTTTCTCCATTGTATATTCTTACCTCCTTCGTCATGAATTGCCCATAAGTGCATGGGCTCTGTATTCTGTTCCATTAATCTATGTGTCTGTTTTTGTGCCAATGTCATCCTGTTTTGATTATTGTCACCTTGCAATATAGTTTGAAGTCAGGAAGATTCTTCCAGTTGTGTTCTTTTTTCTCAAGATTGTTTTAGCTATTTAGGGTCTTTTGTTCTTCCATACAAATTTTAAATTTTTTTGTTCTAGTTCTGTGAAAAATGCTCTTGGTATTTTGATAAGGATTGCATTGACTCTGTAGATGCCTTGGATAGCATGGTCATTTTAACAATATTAATTCTTCCAATCTATGAACATGGTATATCTTTCCATCTATTTGTGTCATTTTCAATTTCTTTCATCAATGTCTTATAGTTTTCTGAGTTCAGGCCTTTATTTCCTTAGGTAGGTTTAGTCCTAGTTAACTAACCCTTTAAAAAAATCTCAATTTAAACCTACTCCAGTCCTGGTGTTCCTCTCTTTACTTAAAGAGCATGCTAAACATTCATATCCAACACAGCATTCAATCAGATTCATTTGTCTGCTTTTCAGTATATGTATAATTTGCATAGTGTATATTCCTCTATACGGCTATCTTCTTGTAGGCATAGAACGACTTTTTGGTATATCAACATCAAATACACATTACATGTTCAATAACTGATAAGTAGATAATGATTAAGAGTTAAGAATATTTGTATATATATAATAAACTTTTTCATGCATTCCTTTTCTCTGTATAAACACACAAATATTTATAAGCATATTGTACTATCTTTCTTTCTCCCTATCTACACACACACACACATTTTTCTCTGGACAGCCCAATTTTTTAAAAGGTGAGAAATTCATGACATAATTTAAAAATAAGTATTTTAATGTTATTTCTATTTTGCTTCTTTCTGCTTTTGTTTCCTTATTAATTTCTGGACTATTTATGTATTTCTTTTCATGGTTATTTGTGTAATTTCTTCTTTCTATTCTAAATATTTAAAGATACAGTAACAAGGGAATGTTAGATTACAGAAAGATAAGGAAATTTATTTTCTTTTAGAAACTCTTTTTAGGCATCACCTACATAGGGCCATAGTAACTCTGCTGTTGAAAAATAAAACAAAAACAGAAACAAAATCTTACTATTCCCTAAGGTTCCTAGATTGTCTTTGAATGAATCCTGACCAAATCAGTCTCAGGCAAGAGAGATATGAATCAGAGAATTTTCCTCATTTCTTAGAAAGGATGACTTTCAAGAAGTCCCTTGCCATTTTTTGTTTGTTTGTTTGCTTATTTTTCTTTTGTAATTGTGAGAAGTGCTATGTCATCCTAGGCAGTTGGGGTTACCATACATCAAGAATCAGCTGCTTGAAAACATTTTGGGGAGAGATGATAATGCAAACATTTAGGAGTAAGAGCCAGGTTTTGTGGGATCTGGTGCTTATACAATTTAGGAGCCATTTTAGGAAAAATAAAATTAAAGTAGTTTTCATTGTATTAGTGTATTACACTAGCAATGGAACAAAAAATTGCACCAAAACTTAGTGGCTTAAACAACAAGTATTTATTATATTACACACTTTTCTTATGGGTAAGAGTTTTGGGAGTGGATTAGCCGAGTGGTTCTGGCCACCTTGAACTCTCTATAGGGTTACTTGAATGTACTCATGACATGACTGCTGGCATCCAAATTGAGGAAGGTGGAAACCATAGTGCTTAGGATTCATCATATGCTGTGGCAGTTTAGTAGCAAATTTATCCATGTATAGGTACCAACCAGCTCATGATATGATGCTCTTAGTTTAAATGAAATGGAAAGAACTCCATAGCCTATGTACAGAATATCATATGTCTTAGATATTAGAGCCATCTGGCTGTGACACCATCATCTCTGAAAAGATGGAGTGGGTTCTTTTGTTTGATTGACTAGGCAGATATACCACCTGTCTATTGTCATAATAATGCTGTGTGACATGTAACCACAGATATTCAATGGCAAAGAACAATACAATACAATACAAGTTTTTAGCTCACTGTGTGGAGTCATCTGAGTGTTGGACAGGGTTTGATCACATGTCTAGGGATTAGAAGTCTGTTGGCTTATCTCGATTGGTCTTTCCTGGAAATGACTGGGTAACTCAGCTCTGCTCTACATGTCTCTCATCCTCCAGAAGACAAGCATAGGTTTGATTGCTCTGTAATGGTATAAGCACCTGAAAGCAAAAAGAAAAACACATGAGCTCTTGAAGCTTTGAATCAGAACTTGCACGCTATCCCTCTATCTCATTTTATTGGCTAAAGCAAATAACCCAGTTGAGTCCTTAGAATTGGAGGATGCTAAAAAAATTATATGGAAAAGGCATGAATATGGGGATAAGAGACAAACTGGAGTCAGTCTGCAATCTACTACAGCCACTTTCTCTCTTCTTCTTCAGGACTCCAAGAGTATCACTCTCGAAGCTATGTCTTCTCTCAAATAGAAAACTTCTCAGATAAAGACAGAAATTTCTTAAGTCAAAGTTATGTGAGTATTACATGGGTAGCTACCATGTTGCCTTTGAATTTTCATTTTTTGGCTCAATTTTTCTACTCATAGATTAGAAGTGAGTATATGTAAAAATCTACATGTGCAACCAGGATGCTGGGAGGCAAAACTCAAGGCAATATGAAAATGCTTTATTTTTGTCTTTTGTTGTTTCTTTAAGATATATTTAGTATGAGTAATTTTTTTCTGCCCTTAGATTAAAACTGTCAGATAAATTTTCTCACTTAGAAAAATGTAATAGATTACTGCAAAGTGACTCAAATCATTGATTAAAGTTAAACCCAAGATATTAATCAAAAAGGGATCTAAAGTATTTAAAGTGTAAGCACATAGGAAAAAGCATGCCTGAATTCTGCTGTCTTCAAACCTCTTCCTATTCTGTGGACTTGATTTTTCTTAACAGTAAATTCATGGGCTCTTTGGAGATGGCCATCATTGGGGAATGTTCTCTTGAAATTCCTTTACCCAAAACATTTAGGCAAAAACTTTTTTTGTCATGGTGATAACTTGTCATACCTTCCTTAGCCTTTAGGAATGTAAAATTCACCTACAGCTTTTTCTCATGTCTTCCTATGATCCAATTAGACAGGTGACCCAAGAAAGGCTCTTTCCCATGTGTCCCTTATTTGGTTTTTGTAGAACACAAATCCTTTTCTTAACAAATTCTAAGGGTGCAGGTAGATCCCCAAACATCCACCTCCAACTGGCTGCCCCAGAATATTTTTGCTTTCTCAAGTGTCTATCAGGACAAGCTCTCTCTCTCTCTCCCACCTGTGGCAAATGGTATTCAAGCATTCCCAGTCATCCCATCACAAAGTTTGAAGTAAAGGAGGGATAAATCCCTCTCCCTTTGTGGTTTAAGGGTAAGAACTCACAGCGTGTCAACAGAAATTTCTAGAAAATTTCTCCATGAATATCTTTCTCTCCATCCTTAACCCATGTATGTTCTTAAAGTGGGTGGTGGAATTAGTGAATCCTGGACTTTGGTTTCACTGATAACCTAAATTTTGACCTAACATCTTAATGTCTTTTAGGTTTATTTCATTTTTTGTGATTTAGTAGAAAATTGAATTTTTCATCTTTTTATACATACAAGACACCACTTCGATCTATCCTGTTTTAGGACAAGATTGTTTGAAAAGTGGTTCATCCCTGTCCTTCCCAGTTCAAGTAGAGAGAAATTTTAGGTAAAGGACGTACTACTGTGGGTTGTCCAAGCAGGAAACTCCCAAGTGATCAGGAATAGCTATCTCAAAAGAACAGGAGAAGGAAATCAGCTGTTGGTGGCCTAATTGTGCTTCTTATTCCCCACACCCCCAGCATCTTATTTTCTTATAACCATTAATTTACCTTTGTATTCTTAGTTCTAGGACTATAATACATTACTTAATCCTATGTATAAAATAGAATTTATGGAAAGAATTGAGGAAATGAGCAAATGCAGACTCTTATATTCCTTTCAATCCCTAAGAAGTGAAAGCATGTTCCTGGTGTTAATAACATAGTGACCTACCATCCAAGTGTGCTTTATAAAGATCAAAAGTGAGTAACCCAAGTTTTATCATTGGTAAACAGAGAATGTCAGAGAATTTCAAACTTTTTGATCTCACATTGTTTTGAGCACAGAGCATTAAGGCCTTTCAAATGAGAAACTTTGCATTGAAGACCAAAGAGGGTAGAATCATAGTGTATTCTTTAAAAGATCTGTTATATCATACTTGAGAGATGACTGCAGAACACTGGCCTCCAGGCTGTTCTTTTACTTTTTAATTGGTTAAACTGTCCTAAACTTAGCTTGGCTCTCTTATAGGCCAAAGTGGCCTGGGGCTACTGAAGCCATTCTGTAGGAAATCTGTTTGCTTCTCATGAAATGAGCTGGCTTGCTCTGAACTACATACTTTGTAGTTGAAACCTTTAGTATCCTGTGGTTCTTGAACAAATATCCTAGGATGCCAGAATGTGGCTCAATTTTATGGATCTCATAATTTTGGAGGGAAATGGCAGAACACTATTATAAACTCAAGTGGCAGGAA
The DNA here is from genome assembly GCF_036321535.1 of Camelus dromedarius. Classification (NCBI taxonomy): domain Eukaryota; kingdom Metazoa; phylum Chordata; class Mammalia; order Artiodactyla; family Camelidae; genus Camelus; species Camelus dromedarius. The sequence continues at coordinate 110,272,497 of NC_087437.1, read as the reverse complement.
AACTGCCAACCAAACAAATATATTGTGCTTTAAAAATCTATAGCAAATGTGTTTATTTTTCATTACTTATTAATTGTCAGTTTGATAACTTATCTGACAACCCTTTTCTTCTACAGTTATATTGGCTAGTGTAACAAATCTATTTTGCACCAGACAGATTTACTCATGTCAAACATATTTTTTCTGCTCATTATTGCATTCTTTATATCCATCTTCTATGAGTTCATCGAGTAAGTATGGACATCCAAGACATGGGACACCCTTTGGAACTTTCATAGTCACAGAGTCTCAAGATAATTGAGGATAGGAGGGACATCTGAATTCAATAGTCCATTAGTTTCACCTATGGCTCTGATTTATCGTAACTTAACTACAATAAGAATCTCCCAACTGATCTCATTAGGTTCAATATTTTCTCTCTTTTGTTTCTCTGATGAACACTGTCAAGTTGACGTTACTCACAAGTATTAGGATCATCATGTTATTCACCCAATAAAATTTTTAGGAGGTCTCCAATGCCACTTTAGCTTTTCATTCTTGCCATCATATACCATCATGATTTTATATTCCTCTAGTTCTGCACAGCAGCCAAATTGATTCATTCAAAATTCTCTGAATATTTTTGCCTAACAGGAAGTCCAGTTTAGACTCCTCCTCCTTTGTGAAGTCTTTCCTCACTCCTTACATTAATTTCCATGGTTTTATATTTGCACAATGCAATATAATCTATTAAATAAAACCTATTTTGCAGCCACAGTTTTGTGGTTCAAACCTCTGAATACATGTGAGAAAACACAAACCCATGCAGTCATTTTTATAGGTATTAAAAAGAGTACTGATATTAATTTATATCAGTACCCCTTGTTTTCCTCTAGACTGGTTCCTAATTCAGGACACGTTTCCACCTAGCAAAAATAGACAATCTCAAATACAACCTCTGGGATTTGGAGACAGATGGTTATTTATTCAGTTATTTTAATTGAAGTATAGTTGAGTTACAACGCTGTGTTTTTTTCTGGTGTACAGCATAGTGATTCACTTGTGCATATATATATTCTTTTTCATCATAGGCTATTACAAGCTATTGAATGTAGTTACTGTGCTCCACAGTAGGACCTTGTCATTTGTCTATTTTGCATATGGTAGTGTAAAATTAGCTGTATATGCAATGAACCTGATAGAACTATGCAGAGATGTTAATTTTGAATGGCTTTAACTAAATAAGGAGTTCCAGTTAATGATCTAATTGTTGACGCACTCATTCTTGGCCAACTGCAGCCCAAAGGTGTTGGTTCTCAAGATGGCGTTAGTTAGCTATTAAACTGCGTCCCTGATTCTGCCTGCAGTTTCCTAAATATGATTTACTGCTGCCTTCACCACTTGGTATTCGCTCATCATTTTAAATTTATACAATAATGTCACTCATAGTTTGCTATCTATTTTATATGCTTCTTAGATGCTATGCTTAGATTGCAAGATCAACCACAGGAGTAGCTGCGGAAATCATGCAAGTTGCTGATCACATTCTGTGTGGCAGGAGGGCTCAGCTGCTTGCAAATGCCATCTGTGAAATGTGGGTGTGAGAATAGAATTCTTTTAAGATGCTTATCTAGGTTGAGCATTCTGTAAATCATCACCTCATTCTAATGACTGAAAGATATGCCAGAGAGGACAATATGCTGAGGGAAGATCAACTTTTCTACCATTCTTGTTTGGTTCAAGGTATTTTAGGTGGAGCTGATGGAAGAGAGTTACAGTACCGGTTGTCCTGTGATGATCAAATGAAATCATACATGCAAAGCACTTAGTCGAGTGCTTGAAAAATAATTTGTTGTTGTTGTCATTTGTTATTACGATCCTTATCATTTAAGTAATCTTTAAGGAATATTTTTGCCAGCCTCACTGAGATTGATCTTTTTTTGTGGAGGGATAGAGAAAGAAAAGAGGTATTTCTGAGGGTGTAATATTTAAAAGCCTATCTCTGAAATCCAGCCATATATAATATAACCCCTACATGGAAACTCGCTTCCTGAGAGAACTCCCTTCCTAAACTAAACTGTCTCCCACCATACACCCCAATGAATTTAATACGCTGCCTTTAGTGCACTCTGGAGGTTGCAATCATTCGCTTGTAGATATTTATTTTGTTATTTTTATTTTATTTTTTATTAGCCACCTCTTCTATTATCCTCTATCTATTTAAAAGAGAATTTTAATCTTGAAGAAAGTCACTAGGTGAGTCTGCGTTATGGTGTCCCCACTTTCTGTACTGGGGAAGTTCTCAGTAAGTGAATATTGAATGCATGAATAAATGCAGAGAAGCTTGGAAACCACCCAGTTACTGAACAATCACTTATCCAGTATCAGAAGGTCTGAATTTTAGTTCTGGTTTTAACAATAACTATCCATGTCACCTGAAATAAGCCTCTACAAGTCTTAATATTTCAGTAGGAGGGTTTGTGCTAAATCAGTGGTTTTTAACCCTGCTTGTACATTATAATCCCCCAGTGAGCTTTTAAAAAGCATTTAATTTTAGGCTTCATCCCAGTTGAATTAGATTCTCTGTGAGCAGGGCCCTGGCACTGGTGTGTACATATTTTAAGCTTCCCAGGTGTTTCTAATGAACATCCAGTTTTGAAAAATCACAGTATTAGATTAATGACATTGCCTCCCTTTCCAAGCCCAAGTTATTTTTTTGCTTACATTTCTGAAAAGACAGGCTGTTCTATTAACGTATTTGAACATTTGGAATAATTCTTTGCACATAGCAGGACCTCCGTAAATGTTTGTTGTTGCTGAACTAGCGAAGAGTTCTACTAAGGTCATGAATACTAAATGCAGGAGATTATTCTGGTGACTAGGATGATGTATTCTGCTCTCATTTCATAGTATGTTCAGGGAAAAAAAAAAAGCCTTTGCAAATTAGCTGAAAATAAATTGGAAAACTCTAGCAATGACAAGGAACTTGTGGTGTCTGTACTGAAATAATTAGATATTTCTACATAAAATAGCATTCACTTACTGAGCTCTTGATACATACAAGACAGAGTTTTAAGCATGTTTCATGTATCGAGTAATTGAACACTAATAACGCCGTACAATAGTTGCTGTCATTATCTACATAACACAGATGAAGCAAATGAGGGACAAAAGGGTTAAGAATCTAGGAAGTAGTGGGTTAGATATGAACTCAGTCTTTCTCTAGAAATGGGGCTTATCCACCACCACTCCATGGCAGTGCAATTTTACAAAGCACTTGAACCTAGCCAGAGTGAAATGACAGTTCTTGCATGAAAATCACTTTTGAAGATAAATATATGACTTTCTGAAAAGACGGCATTTTAACTCAAATAGCTTATTCTTTGTTGTTCAACTGAAATTCCTACCCTTGACATTATGAATTGTAACTACCAAGATCTATTAGCTATCTATTGCTGTGGAACAAATTACCCCAAAATATAGCATCCCCAAACAACACAGCTTTATTACCTCAGTGTGTATGGGGGTTAGTAATACTAACACGGTTTAGCTGGGTTCTCTGCTTTAGGGTTTATGAGGCTTTAACCAGGGGTTGGCTGAGACTATAATCCCAAATGAAGGCTCAACTGGGAAAAGATCCTCTTCCACGCTCATTCACATGGTTGTGGGAAAAAGCCAGTTCCTCAAGGGCTGTTGGACTGGTGGGGTGGAGAGTGCATAATTTCCCAACTGACTTGTAGCTGTGGTTCCTTGCCATGTGACCATCAAGGCCTGCAGAAATGAGTCAAGGAGATTGCCTGCAAGGTGAAAGTTGCAAATTTTTATAATCAAATCTCAGAACTGACATCCCATTAAGTCGCTATATTATATCTATTAGAAGAAAGTCACTAAGCCTATCCTCCACTCAAAGGGAGGAAGTTACACAAGGGTGTGAGTACCAGGAGGTGGAGATGATTTGGGAATCATTTTGGAAGACTGCCTGCCACACAAGGAAATGCCCATATGGGGAATGTGCATATGGCTGTACAGCTGTGGCTAAGGATTTTGTTACATCTGGGTATTGCATAGCTATAGACACTTTAGTGGCATAAATATGGTAATAGCTCTAACTATGGCTATTGCAGTAACCAAATTTCTTGACAAGGCAAAAATTTCTTTTCTGCCTTATAAATTTTGTAGCTTCTTATACATCCAAACAGTGACATACCCTGATGTGAAAGTTCTAAGACATAGGTTATGTTCCAGTATTTCTTATTAGCTTCCCCATCCCTTATCCTTAGTTTAAAAGATCTTAAGAAGCCATGACCAAAACCACAATCTCACTCTGTCGTACTTTGAAATCAGATCACCTCAAAGACCTATTTTCAAATCTGTGATGGTGGTTTTTATAGCCCCCTAGTTGTGTTAATTGGAACATTTGTCTTCTGTTACAGCCATGAGGATGTGAAACTAAGTCAGTCTTCTAATAAACTTATCTGACTAAGCAAGCCTGACACTTCATTAACACACTTCAAGAACTTTATAGTCTTTCATATTTGATTGGACCCTGTGATTCCCACAGGGATCTATTGTTGAGCCACATAAAAGAACTGCACTGGATGATGAAATTTTATCACTTCCAATCACTCACACTTTATTTATGTAAATATGTGCTCTCAGAACTAGGATAAACCCTGAGTCAGTTAGTATTTTTCTTTCAACCCACAGCCCATAATAGAATCATTGTCATCATTCAAGTTGTTCCCAGATTCAACACAGGATAACAACATAAGAGAGTATCTTCAACTTCACAGGGGAGATGTGTCAGTGTTCATGCCATCCTTTTTGGAACTAATTTCACTAGGTCAAAATAATACAAAAGAGCTACCTACATATGATATTTTATAAGAACCTGTAGGTTCTAATCTATTTGTGGTTTTCATTCACACATTTGGGAACTTATTTAAGAAAGAGACATGAAGGTTTGAGGTGTTAAGCACTGTGCAAAAGGCACTTTGCAATAGTTATTTCATGTAAACTTCACCAAAAGCTTATGGTATAGTCACACCCAATGTAATTCATAAATAAGTAATATAAGGGAGTAAAGTACAGAGCTAGGATTTTAATCCAATTCTGTCTGACTTTAGGTCATGTTGACTTTGTTACCACATGTCATCATGTTGCTTAAATTCTAGCTCCTGATAATTTGTCCCATCTTTTCCCTGGACTCTGTTCACTAACTACAGTGAGATTATGTTCAAAATATGAGAGTGAGAACCTTGTGTTCCAGAAATGATTATTGTGTTTTTATATTTCTATTTACATTTGTTCAGTCTGAGGATTTTAAACTACTGAACTAACATGAGCCAATAACAGCATATTTCCTACTGAAAGATGATCATGGAGGTGTTCTAGTATCACAAACCCAAGTGCCTTAGTTATGGTGTTTATAAAAGTTTCAATATAAGAATGACTGATGATGCTTCCTATGACAGCCACATGAAGACTTTTCTTATAGTCTGTTCCTGTTTTTTCAAAAAACAAAGAGCTGCATCATGTGTATAGTTTCTGTATCATGATAGTATTGTCTAGCTGCTAATTGCTACCTTAGCAAATCACAGTACTGCTTGGATAAGTGACTTCCAACATGATCTGAATTTTCAGTATTGAAGTTAATCTTTGTGCTTCTTTGGAAAGTGTGATGTAGAATGTGTGATAACATGGAGGAGATTCACCCAGATCCCACTTCAAGGAAAGACTTGTGGCCCTGGTTGCTGGGAGTCCAATCAGGAGACAGTCTTAGCTCTTATCCCCTTCAGGGAACATCTCAGTTGCATAAAGCCACTTTGTTCTAGGTAGCACCTTTCCAGAGGTGGCCCATATTCCATGATCAAAGTAGGTAGTATAAAGGTCATCCATTCAGCTCAACTGGGGATGATCCTGATGGGTACTTTCAGCGTCAGAGCTCCCCATGGGATGAGCTGAGGCAGTACATCCTACACTGTGGTTTGACTTCTCCCTCTGTCCATCCCTACTTTCTCCTCCCTCCATTCCTGGTGTTGATCACAAAATCATGCCCTAATAAATATTCTGAACACCAAACTGTGTCTCAGAGTCTGCTTTCCAGAAGACTCAAATCCTGAGGTGTTTCAGACTTTAATCATACTCTTGAGACATCCTCCTTCCTATATCCAGTATACCACACTGGTCATTCTTGGAGTGTAGCTGTCCTTCAAAATTCACAGAAAGGAGCAACATTTACTAAAAAATAATTATCTTAGCTTCTTGTGAAATGAGATGTTCATTCCTTCTTGCTTCCTTTTTTTCTGTCTCATTGTAAGGATTGTCTTTATTGTCTATCTGGGCTCTGGATCCCAGCTCCTCTTGCATCATAGGAACTTTCATCCCTCAAGAATCCAACACTCTTTCCCTCACCTTTTCCCATGTAAATTTAACAAACCCAGACCTCGAAAATAAAAACAAAAACATGCGCTCCAACTTCTCCTTCTGTGCACTGTATCATCCCTTTCCCTTTTAGAAACTTTCTTGAAAGAGTGGAACAAACAGGCTGTTTGCATTTCCTCTCATCTCATTCATTTTTCAACTCCCAAGTCTGCCAGAATTGCTCGCTCTGATGTTAACAATGATCTCCTTGTGGCAACGTTTAATAGATATTTCTTGATTGTATATTATTGACCCTCTTAGCCATTCCATTAACATTGTATCTTGCAATTCTATCCTTCACTTTCTTTTGTAATATGATTATGTTTGACTCTTTCTTCTTAATTTTCTCATTAAATATAGTTATTTCCCATTATTCTGTACTTGGCCCTCTTCTATCACTCTAAATAGTCTTTCTGGATAATCTTACCCTTGGCCCTGGCATCAAATGATACCTGTATGTTGATGATTCTCAAATCAGTCTTTCTTTCTTTCTTTCTTTCTTTCTTTCTTTCTTTCTTTCTTTCTTTCTTTCTTTCTTTCTTTCTTTCTTTCTTTCTTTCTTTCTTTCTTTCTTTCTTTCTCTTTCTATCTCTCCTCTGTCTGTCTGTCTGTCTTTCTCTCTTTTCTTTTATCATCATCAGCTAAGTATTATCTCCAACTAGACAGCCACAAAGTCAATGTGCTCCAAATTTCCTTTTTTAAAAACTTGAGCTTCTTCTGTTTTTCTCATCATAATGAAAGGTAATATTTTCACCTATATACCTAATTCATAAACTTGGCAATAAATTCTTGATTCTTTCCTCTTCTTACCAACCTGCCAAGCCCTATGTACTTTGCTTAATTAATCTCTCTTTAACTCATCAACTTTTCTGCATCTCCACTTCCACTATCTAAATTCAAATTCTAATCTTCTTTGGCATGATTATTGCCATAGTAACCTAACTAGTTTCCCAGCCTCAATTTCAGCCCCAATAAATTATTCTCTGCTCTGTAGTGAGGATAACTCAAATAGCCCTCAGAATAAAGTATGGGCTCTTTAGCATCTCAAAAAACATTCTAGCTTTTAATCTTCCAGTTTCATCTTTCACTTCTTCCCATTCCCTATTTTATACTTTCTTGAATAAATTACAGTTCCAGGAACACCATGAACTCCCTCGCTTCTGAGTTTTTGTGTGTGCTGCTTCCTCTGCTGCCAGTTCTTTTCCATTCCTACCTAACTCCAGTTCATCATTGAAGAGTTGACTCACATGTCGCCTTTTCTGGGAGACATTACAGACTCTCATGTCTGGGGTGGGTACTGCTTCTATGAGCTGCTGCAGTGCTTGATGGACTGCCAATATCAGTTTGTGTAGTCTTGGATCTGCCCTTAGGTATTGCAGTTTTTTCTCATCAAGCAGTTTCAGGTGCGAAGGAAATTTGAGAATTGTTTGTTGAGCTCTTCCTGGCACATTGGAACAGATTCAATGGCTTGTGAACTTAGGTGCATGGGAAGGCAAGCTGTGTATGTAGATACTGAATAGCCATGTTCCTATGAAGTTCTATTCTAGTGGCTGGACCACCTTAAGATTTTTTTGAGGTGATGTAGGTCATATGGCTTGTCATATGACAATTACTGGGTTATGAAAAAAATTTCTGACTTCACCATCTTCCTTAGCTTCAACTAATAATGCTTTTCAATTACCAATGAACATATCTTTATTATTTTTAGGGATGTTGCTTATTCAGTCATAGAAGTGTACATTGCATTTAAATAGACTCTAAAAATGTCTGCTTTCTAGAATACTGCAGAGGGAAGTTGTCACTTCATATAGATATGTACAGCCAAGCTGAAACAGAAGATTCTAACATAAAACATACAAGAAATAATATAATTTGAAATACATTTTTTTTTTTTATTTTTAAAAATCCCTCTTTGTGAACTTTGATTGAACAAGAGAATTCTCCTTTGCTTACCTGTTATTCAGTGGGAATATAAATATAAATTGGCTTGACCTTATTGAGCATTTTCATGTGTCAGCTACTATACTAAGCACTTCACATATAATAACCTGTTTGTTTCTCACAAGAACTCTATGAGGATGCCTTATCATCATCTTACCAATGAAGAAGTGGAAATTTAGAAAAGCCAAGTACTTTCCCTAAGTCACTTGGATGACTAAACAGTAGAATTGGGACTTTAGGTGAGGTCTGTCTGATTCCAAAGTCCATGCTCTAAAGCAGTTGGCTAAACTGACTCGAGTGTCCTTCACAAGCTTGTAGTCATTTGGTTTTCTTATCAATGATCTTGACTTCCTAGCCTTGTCACTTTCCAAGACGATGTGGTGTACTCCTGTTTCCTAATGTCTTAAGGTCTGTATTTATTCTTGGCCCAGAGAACAAAATAGTCCCTAAATTCTCATAGGGCCAGGTATAAGAGGAGAGACCTCACTTTTAAGTCCACTTATGGATAAAATATTTGGATAAACTCTGGATTTGGGGCTTGTTGTGAGTAGAATTTTACTCCCCCAAAAGATATGTTCAAGTCCTAGCTCTCAATACCTGAATGTGACCTTATTTGGAAATACAGCCATTGCAGATGTAACCAAGTTAAGATGAGGTCATAATCAATTAAACTGGGCACCAATCTAGTATGACTGGTATCCTTATAAGAAAAGAAGAGACGTGGAGACACAGAGGGAGAACACATGTATCTGTGGAGGCAGAGATTGGAGTGCTGTGTCTACAAGTCAAGGAATGCTAAGGACTGCTGGCACCAGAAAGTAGGAGAAACGCATGAAAGAGGTTATGCCCCAGAACCTTCAGAGAGCATGGCTCTGTGGACACCTTGATTTTTTTTATTTCCAGCCTGTAGAACTGTGAGAGAATAAACTTGTGTTTAAATTTACCCAGTTCGTAGTATTTTGCCATGGCAGCCCTGGGAAACTAGTACAGAACTGTTTTCCCTTAATAATCTCTGGCTTTTCAAATCTGTGCATCTTATATGTCTAATGCGTTTGGAGGTAAGAGTGGGAGGCAAATACATTTTCTCATGAAAAAAGCAACAGTAAACAAGAAATCAGATTGCATTCTTTCTTCTACAAGAAACTACAAGATGTTAAGGGGCTCAATTTAATCACACATATACTTAGCTATTTTCGGGGCATAAATCATCTGCAGCTGCAGGGAAGATAAATCCATGTTTGGATTCAAAATGATACACCTATAGCACAAGAAACCTACTGAACTGAATAAACATAAAGAGCAAACAACACTTGCCAGGGAAGATTAAGCCTTTTTATTGAAAAAGTGAAAACATAAGCATTGTAAGACATAGGACAGGGGGAAATAATTGATATCAGAGTTAAAAATAAGTTCCACCAGAGGAGCTGCAATTAGAATGTTGACATTTGCAATTCAAGTGCTAAGCTGTTTGAGATGCCAGGGAATCCGACCTGTGTGATGGACATAGGCTGACTCCTGTGTTTGTGGTGGCCAGCAACAATGGGTTCCCCAGCAGTGGAGGTGTGATCACCAGTTATAAACTGTGGGTGAAAAGAAGAGGATTTCTTGTCATTGGAAACTGAGGTGATGAATCTTTAGGGAACTGCTTTAAGCTGTCAAGGTTTTCAGAAGAAGCCATAAGACTTGTTTTCTCACAGCACAATGGATGACAGCAGTCATATCAATACCCACCCTAATCATACTCACTGACTTGTTCCAGGCCTCCAGAAGTCCCACCAAGAGCCACGACCTAAGCCTCCATAGCCACAGCATCCACCGTCGTGTTAACGGTTTCCATAGTAGCTGCAGCATAGAGCCTTGGGAAATGAGGGGGTTAGAAAGCCAGTGATGAGTGGTTGAAGTTGGACTTTTACTGTACGTGGGAGCTTGATATACTAAAAGTGACTGTGGAAAATTCTAGGACTCCAATTTCTAGTTCTATAAACTAATTAGTGTCAAAATAATAGCTAATTCTGGAGATTATGAATGAAAAAAGTTAAGATCCTGTTGGGATCCTTGTGGCAAAGTTAGAATTCCATGACCAATTAGAAGAAAAAATAGCTTTAGAAATCTTTGTTTATTCTATAACTCAAAATGAAAACTCTATAGCCTAAATATGAATCCAGAGATTCATATATAAACTGAATATATTCCTTTCCAGGGCTGGGGAATTCAGCTAAACACAGGAATAGGACTGCCATTTCCTTTATATTCAAAGCAGATGCAATCTCTTTATATCAGTAGAATGATGAGCGTTTTCAAATACAGCTTTTCTCACACTGCTTCTTAATACCATCTCATGACATCAATGGAAGCAGTCATCTGGGGATATACTGTAATGTTCTTCAGCTGAGAGTGTTGGATTTCATTTATGTTGAAATACCATGCTCCGAAATAACAATTTCAGCCCGCACAATAGAATTCAGAGGTGTTACATTTTAAAAATGTACAGAAAAAATATGAAGAGAATACAAAATCTAGCATTCCTAAGCTAAGATGTTGAGAATACATAATCTCTGTAAGAAGCTTAAAGCTGAACTTAAAAACAAAGTGATTTAGCCTAAGACCCATCAGAAATACTCAGGAGTGAGGGCATGTAGAAGCTAGATACACATTTATTTGTGTATTAAGATCTCTGCAGTCAAAAAGCGTATTTGCCAACAACACTGGTCTGTGAAAAATAAATACTTAACGAATCTACAGGATGACAATGTGTGTCAGAGTTTGTGTGGACTTTTCATTATTGCTTACATGGTTCATGGATACATGCATGAAAAACAATTTCTCTGGGTGGAAAACATTTAATTATGTAACAAGAAAGTGATGACAAGATTTTGTTGTGGTTGTTTTTATAAGGAACTGACCGGGAAAAAGTTGAGTGATAGGGGATGTAGCTGTGAGTATGAATCCCACCAGGAGGTAGCAGCCTTCTTGGGAAAACACCATTGCAATCTTCAGAAAGCCTCCTTGGCCACAGCAGTAGGAGGAGGAAAGGCTTCCCTGAAGCACCTGGAGCAGGTAAATTTTTGAAGCTTTTCTGAGCAGAGTGATCACCTTTACATTCCGGCATTGCTCAGAGTTGCACAGTCCAAGATAACAGGTATCAGACTAATAAAGAGCTATGGAGATCTTGTGAATCAATGATGTCTGAAAATTAAGAAAGTGCTTAAGGGGGAGAATTTCTATCATCAGTGTGTCAGAAACGATACGAGGCATTGATCAGCTTAATGAGAATTGATGTGAATACATTTAAAATATAGAACATGGTATTTTGAAGAGGCATGAAGAATGATTAAGAGCAGGCACTCAAAGAAGAAATGAATCCATAAAGAACTGGTACAGTGACCCTTGTCCTACCCACAACTGGTCTAGATGTTCACTAACTTCCCAGAATATGGAGCATGACGTCAATGTGGCTTTGATATGCATTTCCTTAATGACTAATAATGTTGAGCATCTTTTCACCTGCTTCCTGTTTGTACATTTTCTTTGAACAACTGTCATTCAGATCTTTTGTCCACTTTTTAAATTGTGTTATTTTTAATCGTTGAGTTGTAAGAGTTTTAAAAATATTCTGTTCACAACATTCCTTACGGGATATTTGAATTGCAAATATTTTCTCCCACCCTGTAGTTTCTCTTTTCACTCTCTTGATATTTTCTTTGCAAGCAAAAAACTTTTTAATTTTGTTGGAGTTCAATTGTTTTTTTTTTTTTAATTTTGTGGCCTGTGCTTTTGGTATTGTATCTAAGAAGTGATTGCAAAATCTAAACTCATGAAAACTTACACCTGTGTTTCCTTCTAAGAGATTTATACCTTTAGCTCAACACTTAGGTCTTTGATCCATTTTGAGTTAATTCTTGATATAGTGTGAAATATGAGACAGGGTCCAACTTCATCCTTTCGAATGTGGAGACCCAGCTGTTTCAGTATGATTTGTTGAAAAGCCTACTCTTTCCCAGGGAATGGTCTTGGCGCTTTTGTTCAAAATCAATTGACCATAAATGTAAAGGTTTATCTTAATTCATCCCAGCATTGAACATATAAAGTACAAAGTCTTATCTAAATATCATCTAAATCAGATATGAGTGATTTGCAAGAGACGAGTCATACTGAGGCAAATTCCAGCTGTGAACCTGTGAAACCAAATGATTTATGTGCTTCCAAATTGCAGTGGTGGGACAGGAGTAGGATAGAGGTTCCTACTCCAAAAGAAAAAAATTGGAAAAAAGAAAGGGGCACAGACCCCAAGTAAATACAAAACCTAATGGGGCAAATAACATTTAACTTAGGGCATGAGAATAATCTTCACTGGCTCAGCGTTCTGCTCTCTGGACTCACTAGGGTGGCAGTCCTGCCCCTGGAACTCTCCCAGGCTGAAACCCCTGCAACATGGCTCTAGGTGGCCCTGTCCCCATGGCTCTGATGGGTGCAGTCCCCACTGCAGCTCTTTGCAGGGTCCCCTGATACACTGGGTGGGGGCATTTTGCTCTGCTTGAACTGAAGAAGAACTAGTTCTACCCTCCCATCCTGATCCATTACACTACAGGTCTGTGATGGGACTGGCAGCCCTGAAGATCTCTGTATCACCTTTGGATTCATTCTTCCATTGTCTTGAAGAACAACACCTGGCTTCTGTTGAGATGGCCAAGCCATACTAACTTCCTTGGCAAATGGTTGTTTGTCTATACCCTAAGTGTTCTCTTTTATTTTTTATGATATGGATAGGCTGAGGATTTTCCAAATCTTCAGCTCTACTTTCTTTTTGCTTAACAATTCTGTCTTTAAGTCATTTCTCTCTTCTCATGTTTTACTATAAGCATTCAGGAGGAATCAAGCCACATCTTCAACACTTTGCTTAGAAATCTTTACAGCTACATACCTAATTTAATTTTTTGTACGTTCTACTTTTCACAAAACACTAGAACATGAACACAATTAAGCCAAGTTCTTTGCTGTTCTATAAGTTTCCTTGAGTTTTCAATAACATGTTCCTTACTTCTGTCTGAGACCTCATCAGAATGGCCTTTACTGTCCACATTTCCACCAACATTCTGTTCATTCATTGCTTTAGTATTATTTAAGAAGACTGAAGCTTTATCTACAGATTTCTTCTCTTTCTGAGGTCTCAGCAGAATTGTTTTTAATGGTCCATTCACAACAATGTGGGCTTTTTCTGGCTTGCACCTCAAAACTCTTCCAGCCTCTGCCCATTACCCAATTTCAAAGCTGCTTCCACATTTTTAGGTATTTTTCACAGCAGCACCTCAACTTTTTAGTATCAGTTTATTTCTTAGTCTATTTGTGATGCTATAACAAAAATACCATAGGCTGCTAATTCAGTTAGCAATGAACATTTAGTTCCCACAGTTCTGGAGCCTGAAAGTCCAAGATCAAAATGCCAGCAGATTTAGTGTCTGGTGCCTGCTTCCTGGTTCACAGTCATTTTCTTACTGTGTCCTCACATGGCTAAAGTGGTGAGAGAACTCTCTGAGGTCACTTTTGTGTGAGCACAAGTCACATTCATGAGGTCTCCATCCTTATGACCTAATCACCTCCCAAAGGCTCTACCATCACATTGAGGATTATGATATCAACATATGAATTTTGGGATACAGACATTCAGTCCATAGCATTCTGCCTCATATTTTCAATGGGATTTTCTCTTTTGCCCAAATGCCTCTCCTTTATCCTTTGTCTGGGTACCTGCATCCACATGTATATATCATATGACTAGTTATCTCTTCTGGGAGACAGAATAATTAAGCAAAAAGGAAGCAGAACTAAACATTTCTAACTTCACAGGCTAATTTGAATAATTCTCTTTATTATAGATTTCTATGAAGTTTTTTCCTTATTTTCATAATGCCCTGATAACTCACTTGTCTTTGGAGATGGGATGGGTTCTCAACAGTTGCATTCCAGAACACTATGCACTGCATATCCCTCACAGACAGACTGACAAATTTTAATTTATAGAAAACCTTTACCATGACCTTAGCTAAGGATATCTCTTGATCTTGGCATGTCTATTAGATGGACTATTGAGTTGTCAAATGTGCTACAAGTACACGAATAGTGAATGCTAATCAGCTAGAATGTTCTTAATGCCCTTACATGTGATGTAAGGGCATTCTAATAGTCTTTTAAGAGCTAAATCCCTGAAAAGCCTACCACAACATCCCAAGAAAGACTGATTTTTTAAAAAATGATTCCCACTGTGAATGCTACTTTTTTGCCACCTAATACAATTGCAAGCATTTGCTTATATATATGTTTCTGAGGGGCAAAAGGCAGGGTCATGTCCTATTCATATTTCTAACATAGAGCCTAGTAGTGGGTCAATCATGGTGTATAGCCAGTAAAAATATATTGAAGGAAATTAATGAATTAATTAAGTAACTACAATTTTATAATATTTAAAGGAGACAATAACACAGAATATTCACATACACTTGAAATTACTAGAACAATATATTATAATTGTGCAAAAATTATTATGTTTTTGGTCAATCACATGCAAATTTTATAATTTATTATATTTTTCAGTCTTACCTAGATGAGATGATAATGGTAGACTATAAGGGAATTGAATTCTACCTGTTGATATAAAGTTTAATTTAGCAGAAATGGAATAAACTGCTTCTCAGAGTTTTTGAAAACCAAATGGCAGATATTCAATCCCCGTTCAGGAAGATATTCATATGTCATTGCTTAAAACCAGATGCTTTATATTCATCACCAGCCCTCACCACAAACAACTGATCTCATCCCTTTTCCTTCTCACATGGCTAATGTCCTGAAATCTCAGAATTATTTATGGCCATTTTCTGTTTGCTGTTCCTACCCCTCTCACATCTGAGTCCTGTTAATTTATCTTTTATGTCTTTCCATTCTTCTTGTGATTCGTATTCTTACAGCCTCTCCTTCAACAAAACCATACTGAACTCTCAAAGAGACCTCTTAATTATTCTCCTACTTTTCATTTCCTTATTCCATACTGCATTCCACAAACTCTTAAGCTATTTAATCTTTCTAAGAGAGTCAAATCAAACTTATTAACTAGCCAACCAACAAACCAACAAACAAATCTCACTGCTTTTATCAGCGTCTTGCTTAAAAATTCCTTTATTCTTCACCTACTGCCTCCTTACATTTGACAGTGTAATATTTAGTAATTAAGGCTTTCAATAATGACACTCCAACCTATGTTGCCCAATTTAGCTCTCATTAGCTTTTTTTCTCAAATTTTCAGCTTCTGTGAAGGTTTTATGTTCCTGACACAGGTCTTGGATAGTCTCACCCATAGGTTGTTGCCCATTTCATTTGTCTTATCCGTGAACGTTCTCCACTCTTGCTGTGTGTTTTAAAAACTTTTCATTAAAAAAATTTAATCAGCAGAAAAATAAGAGATTGTGCCTTTTTAACTCATCATCTAATTTTAACAATCATTAACATTTTGATATGGTAATCTTCACTATTTGTTGAACTTTTAAACAATAAATCAGATATGGTATTTCATAATCCAAAATGTTTCAATATGCAACTAACAGTATTTTATAACTTTATCATAATAGCATTATCACACCTAACAATATTAATAATATTTCCTTTATATCAATTAATGCAGTAATCAGATTTTCCTGATTATTTAAAAATAGGTGTTTTAGTTCTTGTTTATTTAAAATCAAATAAGTTCCTCACATTGAATTTACTTATTATGTATCTTAATACTCTTTAAATGCAGAATAGCTCTTTTTTTATATTATTGAATTGTTGTATAAGTTGTAAACCTTAAGCCTTGGTTTGAGCCAGGTTTAATGCTTGGCAAGAAGCCTTCACAGGTGATGAGGTGTATTCAGCGTGCAGTTATTGCCCAGTTATTGTAAGCCTCTTTTAAACTAGATAAGTCTCATTCCTTCAGTTCTGTTCCTGGTCCTTCCACACCATCTATGAAGCATCACTCTGCTCACTAGAGTTCATTGATTTCCACCTTCTTTGAACACCTGTGGTGTTTATGGTGTATATGACAATATTTCACTTTTACCTATTTGTTATGCTATGTACCACTGTAAGTACATTTTCTATTTTGTGTTTAACTGGTCTGTTCAAATAGGTTGTAGGTCACTAGCAATCAATTCCTGCATATCATATTTTTCCCCATGGCAAAGGGAATATTGCAGGTTTTCACTCCAGGTTTTATGATTTTTCTGGTTGACTCCACAGGTACTTATTCATGTCGTTTTCATTTTTTTTTAAATTGAAGTATAGTTGCTTTATAATATAATATTAGTTTCAGGTGTATGACATAATGATTCAATATTTTTATAGATTATACTCCATTTAAAGTTATTATAAAATATTGACTATATTCCCTGATGTGTACAATATACCCTTGTAGCTTATTTTTTTAATATACATAGTTGTTTATACCTCTTAATTCCCTACTCCTCTCTTGCCCCATCCCTCATCCCTCTCCCTGCTGGTAGCCACTAGTTTTTTTTTCTATATTTGTAAGTCTGTTTCTGTTTTGTTGTATTCATTCATTTTTTTTTTATTTTTTTAGATTCCACATATAAGTAATAACATAAAGTATTTGTCTTTCTCTGTCTGATTTATTTCACTAAGTTTTCATGGATTAGAAGAATTAATATTGTTAAAATGTCTATACTACCCAAAGTAATCTACATATTTAATGCAATCTCTATCAAAATACCCATGGCATTTTTTACAGAACTAGAACAAATAATCCTAAAATATATATGAAACCATAAAAGACCCTGAATAGACAAAGAAATCTTGAGAAAAAAGAACAAAGTTGGAGGAATCATGCTCTCTAATTTCAGATTATACTACAGAGCTACAGTAACCAAAACAGCACGGTACTGGTACAGAAACAGACACATAGATCAATGGGATAGAATACAGAGTCCAGAAATAAACCCGTCTACTGCACTCATGGTCAATTCACCTACAAAAAAAGGCAACAATAAACCATAGGGAAAAGACAGTCTCTTCAATAAATGGTGCTGGGGAAACTGGACAGCTACATGTGAAAGAAATTACAACATTCTTTAACACTACACACAGAAATAAATTCAAAATGGCTTTAAGACCGAAACATAAGACCTGAAACCATAAAACTCCTAAAAGAAAACACAGAACACTCTTTGACATAAATCATAGCAGTATTTTTTGGATCTGTCTCCTAAGGCAAAAGAAATAAAAGCAAAAATGAGCAAATGGGACCTAGTTAAACATAAAGCCTTTTGCACAGCAAAGGAAACCTCAACAAAATGAAAAGACAGCCTTTTGAATGGGAGAAAATATTGGCAAGTGATATGACTGATAAGGGGCTAATATCCAAAATATATAAACAGTTCATACAACTCAATAGAAGAAACAAACAACTCTATTAAAAAATGGGCAGAAGTCCTGAATAGACTTTTTTTTCAAAGAAGACATACAGAAGGACAACAAGTACATGAAGAGATGCTCAACATTGCTAGTCATTAGAGAAATGCAAATCAAAACCACAATGAGATGTCACCTCACACCAGTCAGAATGGCTGTCATCAAAAAGATCAGAAATATCAGGAGAGGAGAGTATAGTTCAGTGGTAGAATGTGTGCTTAACCTGCACAAGGTCCTGGGTTCAATCCCCAGTACCTTCATTAGAAAAATTTAATTACTTCCCTTCTCCAAAAAAACAAAACAAAACAAAACAAAACAAAAAAAAAACAAATAACAAATGTTAGCAAGGATCTGGAGAAAAGGAAACCTTTGCACACTATTTGTGGCAAGGTAAATTAGTGCAAATACTATGGAAAACAATATGGAGGTTTCCCAAAAAACTAAAAATAGAACTACCATATGACCCAGTAATTCCATTCCTTGATATATATCCAAAGAAAATGAAAACACTAGTTCTTTTTCATTTTTAAAGAAAAAAAATTCTTTGTTTATGCCACCTGTATTTATATGAACCAAACAAGGCAAGAGTAATCCGAATACGACAGGCAGAAACTGGGAAACTGTAAATACTAAGACCATGCATGCAGACCATGTAAGTCCTGAGACCATACATGTAGACCATACTCAATGAATATTTGTCCCCTGGAATGAATGAGTGCTTGATTTGCTCATACTGTGAGAAACATTGCTGTCTTATGTCAAGAATGATTTTTAAATTGAATAAATGTTGTCAATTATTATAGAGCCAGAAGTCTCTTTAATTAGTTCTCTCCAGTGATTTTCTGTAATAAAAATGTTCTACCAAGAGTTAACTGTAAAGACCTCCAACAATAAAGCACCCAGCTGCACTTAGAAGCATATGCAATTTTCAGAGATGTTGCCTGTCTGTCTCTGTCCTCTCCCTATCCAAGGAATAGCATAGAAGGATAAAGTTAGCTGAAGATCCCTGGGGGTTTATTTCTTCCACTTCCTGTCCAGAGCTTTCCTCTATATCCCTCCTTTTGTCTCTATCAGAGTTTATAGAAAAAAATAATAAAACATGTATCTACTCTGGTCATTAGGGCCCCAGAGTACGGAACTGTTAGTCAGTAAGGGAAATTGCCATCTCCCTGATTAATAACATAACGCAGCTCCTCAGAGGGCTTTACCAGTATCCCATTCAATCCAGTTTGTGTCTGAGTAGCTGCAAATAAATTCAAATTATTGTGTTATGTCTCCTAGAATAATCTTGGGCCTCATTATATACCATTGTGGCAAGGTGGAGGTGGGTGCTTATAAAGGCAAGAAATCTCCCCTGGGATTAAAATCTAGTGTGCTTGTTAAAAATTTATGCTTACGTTGTCATGAATTTTGTTACCTCATTTATTTAGATTTTATGACTGTTATATGCTACCAGTTATTTGGAGAGCTGTGAACAAGTAGCCTTTTCTCTTCAGGATATGTAAACCAGCTCCACCAAACATAAATAGGTAAAGACAGAATGCTAATTGTTTGGATACAAAATCTTCTACAGCAAAAGGTAACAAATCAAAGGCAAGTCAAGCAGAAGTTAAATAAAGCCAGCTCTCTAAAGCTTCTTCTCATTCTTTGGGTCTATGATTCAATTTTCTATTATCTAAAGCATGCTTTCAGTTTTTCAATGTTTTCTGCATTTGATGTTTTCTTTATTTACCAGATAGCACATGCCTGTAAGAATAAGTGAAGCTGGTGAAAAAGAATGCGACAATGAATATATGTATGTTCATGTATAACTGAAAAACTGTGCTCTGCACTGGAAATTGACACAACATTGTAAACTGATTATTAACTCAATAAAATAAAATAAAAAACAAAAAAACAAACAAACCAAAGAATAAGCGAAGCAATGCAAATAAATATAAGATCAAGTTAACTATCTCTCATCTTACTGCCCATACATATCATCCCCTTCTGGGGACCTTCCATCACTCTCTCTTCCCTCACACAGCCATAAGCAATTTTGTCTCTGCCCACGGTTATGTACACACGGGAGTTTGAAGTTTGTGGTTTCAAACAAAAAGGAATCATGCTACACATATTGAGCACTTGCTTTTTATACTATCATTTATTATGGATACACATAGTCAACAGATATAACCTCTGTGCCTATTACATGTCACACACATAGATATAAGCATACAAATAATATTTTCTTCAATTGGGGATTTTTTCACTACAGTTTCTATCTTTATTTTTTTACCTTTTGTTTAACCCCTTACCCTCTTCCATCTCCACTCATTCACCCAAAACTACACATCAGCTCCCTACCCCAATCTCAGCCAGATAACCATATGCTAAAGTATCTAGTATATTTCTTTCTTTCTTTTTCTCTCTTCTCTTACTTTTCTTCTTTCTCTTTTAATATATGCATACATATGAACATATGTACTTCATATATAGATATGTATTGATATAGATCCATATACATATAAATACTTTAATGTTTTAACTAAGTTATAGGCTATTGTTCTTTATAGAGCTACAGGTCTGCTGATGGTTTTTGAGATGCCCTTTGGTCCATACAGGGAACTGAAGTAAAATCCCTCTTCTCAAAGGCAAACTTGACTTAATTCCATGAGTATTTAGAATTTTAAGGCTGTTAAAAAGGACTGGAAAGAATTCAATTTCTGGTCATTATTACATTTCCTTTCAATCTACTTAAGTTCTAACTAACTTCTGCCATTACCTTCAGCTATCAGGGCAGAAATTTTGCTGTGTGCTGTCATGTATTTTGTAATTTCTTTCACAGATCTTTTTCAACCTGTCATCACTATCACCACTTTTGTGAAAATACCCTTTCTAAGATTTGATGGTGCTATATTTTCAAACTGTCAGAAAATGTTAACGTCCTATCACAATTACTCTCTGTGGCGTATAGATTCTGCATGAAATTTCAATTATGACATTTTTGTTCCAACTTCCATGCAAAGCCAACCAAGTCAGACTTTTGAGGTAAATAAACAAGTAATGAATTAATACAGAACAGTATTTGAAGTCAATGTGTAGATCTAGGAAATAATGATTTTCAGGTTTACTCCTCTGGTTTTGTTAGGATAGTGTGCCTCATTGACTTGATGGAATATCATTACTGAGATGGCTGACCTAGAAAAATTTAAAAAGCTTCTCCATGAATTGTCCCTGAGCAGAACATATAAGAGATTATTCGGCAGGTTAGTTAAGTAGGTGCCTTGTAATGAACTGTTACTGGGCACTTTAAAAAAGCAAATAAAACACAGCTGCTAATATTTCCCAACTGTCAGTCCTTAGAGCTTCATCAAGTAGGGAAAAATATATGTTCCTGCTCACAAATCCTGGGGATCTTCTGGCTCATCTTGTTCAAGATTCATCTTGATTTGGACCCATCGATCTTGATTAGAATACAGGAATCACATTTAAAATGGCTATTTCTTTGGTAATCATGTCAGTGGAGTCTGAGGTCCCTTCCCAAACATCGGGGGGCTGAAGAGTCTCTCTAAACAAACACTGAAGCCCGTGTTATTTTATGATTATCGTCTTTTCATGTTCTGCCATCCCCTCTGATTGCAACTTCTGCAAGGGCAGAGAACATGCCCACCTCACTGACCACGTGCCAGCCAGCATCTAGTCTAGTGTCGAAATTTATGTCATTAGAAATACTCGGTGAAAGAATAAATGTTTGAATGAAAGGGCAGTTGTTGATGGTTCCCTCCCAGGAAGTGTCAGCGTCCTTGTCTTCCCTGATACAACTCTCTTCAGTGTCACCGTTTACCTTTGCCTGCTTCTTACCTGCACTGAAATGTCTTTTTCTGCTGCTCACTTCTGAATATTGGAGTACCGTATTTGTGTAGTTAATACAACCTTTATCCAATCACTTCGAAATCTCAAACTCAGTTCCCTCTTGAGTTTCAGATTTTTGTAATGAACTACCACTAAATAACTTTTCTTAAATTTATCTGAACTCAAATGAATTTTCCGATCTCCACCCTGATCATCCCCCGAATGCTCCCGGGTCCCACATCACATCTGCTGTTACCTCCGCGATCCATCAATTGCTGAACCTCCAATCTGGAGCTCATGTGTGCCCCTTTTTATCCTTTATTACCCTTCACCCCACACCACATAAGCAAGTTCTTTAAGTTCCATCTCTTAAATGTCTGTTTGATCTAGGCCCTCTATAAAACTTTAGTTACTGCTTTCTTACATGAAGACCTCACATTGGCTGCTTGGTCATACTCCTCGGCCGATTACCTTTTAATTAGTTGCCATAATGATTTTATACAACATAAATTTCTGTGGAAAATATCGCAACTTTTAAAAACAGTGTCTAGTGCACCTATAGCAAGATATATATGACCTTGATGTTCAGGCTTCTCTTAACTACCCAGGGCCTCATTGTAGCCACTTGCTTTGCTCTGCTTGCTTTCTAAGAGTGACATCAACTTACAGCTCTACTATCTAATACTTTTCTTCTGCCTATGCATATTCTGGTCCTCCTGCATCGTGTATCCCTTGCCTCTCTAATTCATTTCTCCTCTGCCAAGAATTGATTTAAATGTAACTTCAGCGTGAACATATTTGATCCCACCTTTTGCTCTAGCATCTCTCTCTTTTTTTAATACCGACATGAGCCTTCTCCTCTGTGTTTGCACTTGACTGTCACATCACCTGTCATGTTCATTTACATATTTGCTTTCTAACTTAACACATCTTTTCATATTTGTAATTCTAAGACCTAACAGAGGGACTTATGAAGTAATTACTCAACAAATATTTTTAACAAATAAATAAGTAATATATTTTAAAAAAGAGAAATAACTAATAACATTGGCCAGGCCAGAGGAATGAAAAATAAACCCAGAGCTTCCTGCTCATGAAGCACACTGAAATTGTAATTTGCCTGGCATATCGTTGTCAAAAAAAACATTAAAGACAAAAATGCAGTCAATAAAGGACACAGATGTGGGTGTATTGTCTATTTAATAATCTATTCTGAACACTTAGGTTTGGATTGGATTATTAACAATTAAAATTGAGTACAAGGTGTGCAATGAAAAGATTCTGCAGAGCAGAATCTCCATCTCACCAGAGAATGGACTCAGCAGCAGATATTACTCAGTTGATGCCACAGAACAAGTGTCTAGTGTAACATTATTGGTGTCAGCAGTCAGGCCCTATTACAGCCACATCTGTAGCCGCATCCCAAGGTTCTAAAGGCACCAAAGCAACAGGCATAGCCATATCCAGAGCTGCAGTCCTAGCCCAGTCCTCCAAAGTACCTACCTTAGTAGTAGCAGACTGGGCCAGAATTTAAAGTTTTTAGCCTAAGAGAAAAGAGTAAGTTTTAGAGAGTAAGAACATTAAAAACTAGGGACCTTTTATACAATCTAAAGTGTAGGTGTGGCAAACGTGACATCCTCATCTAGACCAACCTGTATTTAGGAATCTCATTAATCTCATTTCTTTAGATAAAAGAGACTCCACATACCCATTAAAATTGAAGACTGTTTTCTTGGTATGTTGGGATCCTCCCGAACAGTTGGTATGCTTTAAATTTAAAAAAAAAAAATGCTGAATTCATTGAGCTTGCTCATTCTGTTGCTGAATTTAACCTTTGTAACCAAGCTGCATGACATCACGTGGAGGCGGCAAATGCCTTCTTCCTCCAACGATTATTCTAATAATACCCTTCATCCCATATGCAGATTTAAAAGCTAATCAACACAGCTGTGATGTTATCTATATAAATCTTCGGAGCAAATAGTATATTTTCTGTACGATCCACCACCTACTCCAATCACATTTTACTCTGTGGGTTTTGTATTGCCGTGTTCTCTTAAAGTAATGCCACTTTGTTGCTTGTGTAGTTTTTTTTTTTTTTTTCTGCTCCTTAAAAAGTTGTCTAGTTGCTTATCCTGTACCTGCACCAGAGTGTACACATTTCTTCACATACAGGAAGAGCACTGAGAATCTTATTTGACGGCAAGGTCATAGGAACCCAGGATAGACCTTTTGAAGCTCAAATTTGATAGAATACATGAATATTTATCTTTTCTTAAGGGATATTGGCTCTGTTTGTATCATACACATATACATAGTCTTAAGTTTTGAAAGACAGGTTAAATTTGGATGTTATCATTTCTCAGGAGGATTGAAAACAATTGAGAATTTTCTTTCACCACTGTTCTCTAGGGCCAGATGTGATTTGAGCTATTAACTGCAGCTGCCCACTTTTACGAGTATCAGCATATTGGCAGAACCATCTGTAAACCAGGACTAATTTTTCCTTCCTTCAACTGGGAAATCAGCATAAATTCATCAGTGAAGTTTGAGAAAGAGAAGACAGAAGAGTAGAAGCCATGAAATTCAAGCCACTTTCTTCTTTATTTTTAAAAAAATTTTTTTTATTGAGTTAGTCATTTTACAATGTTGTGTCAAATTCCAGTGCAGAGCACAAGTTTTCAGTTATACATGAACATACCTATATTCATTGTCACATTTATTTCCCTGTGAGCTACTTTCCTCTATAATTTATTTGTGCTTTCTGGTCTTCCTCAAACCCAGTCTCATATACACCACTTTTACCAGATGATGGAAGAGCTGCTGTGTACACTCAAATTTGTGGCTCAAAAAGCCAAACAATATCTTGTTCACAATGGGCAGTTCAAGTCACATGGTAGCTTGGTGGCCCATAGACAAGAACTCATTAAAAAAAAAAATCAGATTTGTACAAATAGAGAATTGATTGGTGGTTGCCAGACATGGCGGGGCTGGGGTACAGGGAATGGGTGAAGGTGGTCAAAAGGTACAAACTTCCAGTTATAAAATAAATAAGTTCTGGGGATGTAATGTACAACATGGTGACCTTAGTTAATTATGCCGTATTGTATATTTGAAAAGTTGTTAATAGGATAGATCTTAAAAGAAAGATTTACTTGCTATCACAAGAAAAAAATGTAATTATGTGAAGTGATGGATGTTACCTAGTGGTAATCATTTAGCAATA
This sequence comes from Camelus dromedarius, assembly GCF_036321535.1. Lineage (NCBI taxonomy): Eukaryota > Metazoa > Chordata > Mammalia > Artiodactyla > Camelidae > Camelus > Camelus dromedarius. The sequence continues at coordinate 110,247,641 of NC_087437.1, read as the reverse complement.
TATATATACGTATGTATATATATATATACACGTATGTTAAGTCATTATGTTGTGCACCGTAAACTTACAAAATGTTATATGTCAATTGTATCTAAATAAAACCGGAAAAAAAACAATGTAAAAGAAAAAAGAACTCAGTAATGTGTCAGAAGCTATTTCTTTAAAAGATAATATAAATCTGCAGAGGATAGCAGAGATTTACTCCAAAATCCTAAAAGCCTGTGTAATGATTCACCTCTACAGACCTGTGAAAACCTCTAAACACCATCCTTATGGACACTTTAAACAGCACTGAATCTGCTGCTCTATACAGTTTAGTAGCAGAGCAGTGTATGCAGCAGCCTGTGACCATTCTGGAGCTTCTTTTGGTCTTAATTTTTTCAAAACTTGTAGCCATTTTATTACTTTCCAAGTGGATAATAGGAAGCACATCCAGGTAAGGAATATGTTACCGTGAAATTACAAAGAGGCCACTAAATATTGTGTTTTTTAACTTATTGATAGGAGGGGCCATATATAATGATGCCTCCTTCATCCAGATCACTGGACCTCTAAAAATTTCACCAAGGTGGCAGGTCCTTAAATTTTTGTAGGACTTATTTCCCATCCTCTGTCACTCATAAGTCTTACCAAGATGTTCGGGGTAGTTGCTAGTTCCTGCTCACTGGGTCTAATCACGAACGTATTATAAACTTGATGGACTAATGTGATAAGTGCTGGAATGCAGAGTCAAGGCCTCTGCAGAATAAATTGCACCTGAGTTTTGAAGAGTTAGCATAATTCTGAGGCAGAGCAGTTAAACAGCATTGCTGGTCCTGCCAGCTGAAAGCAAATGGTGCTCTCCACTTACATGGATGGAGCAGAAATCTTCTGCAAGATCAAAATTAATGAGAAGGTATGATGGAAATGCAATATCAAAGTGAAAGCATCTCTTAAAAATATAAAATTTGAAGGTATTCCGGATGATTTTGACCAAGAAAGAGAGGTCCAATCTGAAACATGTTTTTCCTCGTAGCCTAAGATGAGTTTACTCTGCATTAAAGGTATATTAGAATTTCTAAGTCATCCTGGTCCAGCAGGTCAAGTCCAATAAGCTGAGTGGTTCTACAAGCTTCTCAATAGAACCCAGAGGTCTAGCATGTGGTATAGCAAGATGGACGGTAGCAGCCACATCCACACCTGCCACAGGCAGCACCTAGGCCCCCATAACCACCACCCAGGCCACCATAATAGTTGCTGTAGTAGCACACGGTGTTACGAGTGGCAGGTTCACTTGAGGGGATGTGAATTCTTCTTGGTTTAAATGTCAACGTTTTCCCAGGGCCTTTTAAATACTGTCAGTGATGGGTAGGGCAAACTACAAGCATCGTTGACTTCAGAATTTAGAACAATGTCCCCTAGAAAAATTTATTACATCTTTTGTTTCCCTAGGTAAAGACAGTTCCTCTGACATAAGATCATTTTGCCATTATTTCAAGTGTCCCTTAATTAAATCATTAATTAAGAATAGAAAGAATTTTTTATTCTGTTTTGAAAAGCAATTATTCTGCATGTGATTAGTTTCAGGTCGATGATCAGTTTGTCATTCTCCCTCCACTCCCAAGGAACAGTTAGTCTGGAAGCTCAGGGACTACATTTCCCAAGATTCCTTGCAAAATAAGATTCTGCAGGAAATGCCACCAATGAGAGAGACTTGAATGAGATTTAGGAGGCATTAGAAAGCATTAGAGGTCCTCCTGAATTTTTGATTTACTAGACATAGTGAGGACCCTCTTTACCGAACATATTTTGCTTTTATGTCAGAATGACCTTAATAAAATCATATGCTTTTAGAAATTTTTTTCTCCTTATTTTTATTGCCCATGCTTATATATTTATTTACTTGAAATGATGTGTCCTGGCTACTTGGTGTGACATAAAGCATATAGTCCTTTCTCCAAGCTTTGATTTGTTGGCTTGTTTGTTTTCTAAAAATAATTTATTTTCTCAAAAGGCAGTCTAAGAATTTAGAGTTTACATATACGAGTTTGTGAGTATGTGTGGAAGGGACAAGATAACTTAAGTGGACAGAAGTCATCATTTCTGTTGGGTGGAGATGATGGGTTTTAGGTTATATATGTATTTAGCGTTTTTAGATGCTGCCAAACAGTTTCCATAGGAGTTGTGCCAAATGCCATCCCCAGAGGCAATATGTGTGAATTCTAGTTGCTTCATATTCTCAAAATTATTTGGTATTTTGAGTTTCTTTAATTTTAGCTATTTTAAGGGGTATGCAGTGTGGTAATAATTTGAATTTTCTTGCTCTAATAAGGTTGGTCATCTTTTGTTATCATCTTACCTAAGATGCTTGTTCAGGTTTTTGCCAATTTTTAATTGTGTTTTGTGTCTGTTTCTAGTGATTTGTAGGTATTTTAATTTATTTTTCGTACAAATCCTCTTTTAGATATATGTACTGTAAATATCTTCTCCCTATCAGTAGTTTTTCACTTTTAAAAATAGAAATCTTTAATTTTGGTGAAGTCCACTTTATTAATATGTTCTCTAGCTAGTGCTTTTATTACCTGTTTAAGAAATTATTGCCTATTTGAAATTAATCAAGGCATTGTTTAAAAATTTTTTTAATATATTTTTATAGAAGTATAGTCAGTTTACAATGTTGTGTCAATTTGTGGTGTACAGCATAATGCTTCAGTCATATAGGAATATGCATATATTCATTTTCATACTCTTTTTCACCATAAGATGCTATAAGATATTGAATATAGTTCCCTGTGCTATATAGTATAAACTTGTTGTTTATCTACTTTCTATATATTAGTTAGTATCTGCAAATCTCAAACTCCTAATTTATCCCTTACCACTCCCTACCCACTCTGGTAACCATAAGTTTATTTTCTATATCTGTGAGTCTGCTTCTGTTTTATAAATAAGTTCATTTGTCTTTTTTTTTTAATTTTTCAATTCCAATATAAGTGATATCATATGGTATTTTTCTTTCTTTTTCTGGCTTACTTCACCAAGAATGACATTCTCCAGGTCTATCCATGTTGCTGCAAATAGCATTATTTTACTATTTTTTATGGCTTAATAGTATTCCACTGTGTAAATATACCACAGCTTCTTTATCCAGTCATTTGTCAATGGGCATTTAGGTTGTTTCTATGTCTTGGCTATTGTAAATAGTGCTGCTTTGAACATTGGGGTACATGTATCTTTTTGAAAATGTTCCCTCTGGATATATGCCCAGCAGTGGGATTGCTAAATCATATGGTAATTCTATTTTCAGTCTTTGGAGAAATCTCCATAGCGTTTTCCATAGTGGCTGCACCAAACTACATTCCCACCAACAGTGTAAGAGGGTTCCCTTTTCTCCTCACCCTCTCCAGCATTTATCATTTGAGGACTTTTTAATGATGGCCATTCTGACTGGTGTGAGGTGACACTTCACTGCAATTTTGATTAATTTCTTGTGAGTCAATCCTTTCATTTTCTGCACTGCAATATTATCTTAGTAGGATAAATCTGGTGACCCTATATGTTTGTCTGTTTATAGAATTTCTTTTCTTCCATTGGTGTGTGATTATTGTTGACTCAATACTGTCTTTTCCATGTATACAATTATGTCTTTTGTTGATAGTGACAGAACTACATTTTCCTATCCAATTTTTGCTACATTTATGTACTTATTTATTTACATGTATTGCAGTGGCTAAGACCTATGGTACAAAGTTGTATTGAAGTGGTACAAACTTTTATTAAACTGTGGTAATAGTTATCCATGTCTTGTTCCTAACCTCAAGTGGAAATTATTCTGTATGTCAGCTTTAAGTATGATAATTAGTGGTAGATTTTATGTAGATGCCATTTACCAAATTTAGGAAATGATTTTCTAGTCTTAGTTTACAGAGAGTTTTAAAAATTCATGAATGCATATTGAATCTATTAAGATGTTCATATGACTTTCTTTCTATTTGTATTAATGTGATGAATTAAACTGAGTTTTCAGATATTAAAATGATCTAGGATTTTGCAGTTTCGGAATATAGCTTATGGGATTTCGCTTTGATTCTACACTGTTTCAGATTTTTATAGCTATGTTCACAAGAAATGGACCTTTTAATATAATGTCTTTGTTAAGATTTTTATTTTATTAGTATTGCTCTTTTCGTATTCTATGGAAGAGTATTGTATAATTGGTATTTATTTTATTCTTAAGTGGTTTAAAACATTCACCAAGACAGCCATTTCAGCTGAAATCTTCTTTGCATGACTGTTTTAAAATACAGGTTGATTTTCTTTAATAAGTACTTGAATTGTTACCCAACTTGTTGGACTTCCTATTTCTTCTTGTCTCTGTTACTTGAATAGTATTTCTTCAGATGAAATTCCATTTTCCCATTGTCCCTTGTGTAGGGAGTGAAGATCAGAATCATTGAAAAAAATTAAGTTGCTTTAACTTGTAAGGAAAAGTTGGACCTATAAGCACAAGAATCAGTGCTGCAGGAGAAAAGCCACGATCCAGGATGTTGAGGCTGGTGTGCAGGAGTTGGTAACCACGGCTCTTTCCTTGCACAAGATTGTCAGGCAGAGTCACTGACTCAGCAACCAGAACGCATGGCAGATGTTCTGCTTTTTTCCCTTGAACTACAGAGGAGCAATCAGAAGACCATGATGTGGGAGGAACACATTGCAATCACACAGAGGCACAGTGGCATCAGGAAACTGCCAACAGTACGTATATATGAGAACAGTGCTGCTTTTGTAGGCACTACATCATTAAAACCTTAAGGATGGGAATTTAACTACATCAGATGTTGATAATTGGAGTGGCTCAGAGTCACACAGAAGCATTTTACATGAGCAGTTTAGACAGAATTGGTGATCAGCCATTTGTCTTTGTCATTTCTTTGAACACCTTTGGTATAATTTGTGTTGAAGTATTTCAAATAGAAAACTATAAGACCAGTAAAAAGAATTTCTATGTCTTCTTTACTCTGATTCCTCAATTATAAACATTTCACTACGTCTGCATTTCTCTATCATCTCTCTGTTATCTATCTATCTATCTATCTATCTGTCTATCTATCTATCATCATTATCATCATCATCTATTTATCTATCTCTGTCTCTAGCTGACCTATGTATCACAATCCTGTTAAATGCCACTGTCCCAGCTGTGGGTACTATAGAGATATCTCTTTGACATCTCAGTTCTAGGATTGAGTCTCCTCCAAATACAACTCTGCCTCATTCTCTGGGGTCATCTTTGTCTTACAGTTTCCCTGGGATTGAAACAGATGTTTTCTGACAGTAACAGAGGGCATGCATAAGGCAGGGGGCCACTTTTAATCTTCCTCACTTTTCAGTTGAGAACAGAGGTGCTTTGTGCAAAATGGAGAGAAATTTCTACTCCTGGAAAGTCTAGACCATTAGTTAGGAAAGATTCTGCTTTAAGATTTTCTTTAAGGTAAAATGTAACATTTTACTTAAAAAAATTGTTTGGCATGGAGTCAGGTGGGGGGAACAAAATATGTTGGTGAGGAAAAATGAGCACAGTGAGAGTTGGGTAAGCTTAGCTGTGGAGGAGCATGTACAGAGCATGCTTCAAGCAATCTGTTTTTTATGTCTACTTGTGAGTTATTAGTAATTTTAGCAGGTGTTAAAAGGTAATCTCATTCATTAATCTAAGTCTTTTTAACTGAAGGAGGTTTTGCCAAGCAGAGTGTTCTGTATAAATCACACATCTAGACTCTTTAGAGCCATTGGAAGGTTGAATGAGGGACAGAAAATGTATGAGCCTTGCTTTTTATACTGCTGCGGAACAGAGTTTTCCTCTTATCTGACAAGTAAAACCATTTTATACAGCATTATTATTTTACTATCCAGGCTGTTAAGATGTGTGGTTGTACATCTGTAAAGATTCCTGTTTTTCCCCATGTGCCCTTAGATTAAACATACACACCCAAACATACATAAGTGGCAGAAAGAAATGAATCTAAATGCACAGCACTTTGCAATGAAAGAGAGTTTACTGAAATATAAATTTTAAAATTTTGTTCACATCAATGTTGCTAAGCTACAATGAAGGAAGAAGGAATACAATATCAAACATAGATATTTTTATCAATTGTGAGGTATTACATGTAACTTTGGTCAATCAACTTGAAGCATGTTGAATTTGTAGTATTCAATCTGAAGTTGAAATAGTCTAGGATAAAAATTTCCACTGTTTAGAAAGAGAAAAAAATTACTTACAAGGAGAATGCAGGAAGGATAATTGGGAGGCACAGGAGTGAGTTTACTGGCTGAGTGACTCTAGAAGAACTAGGAGAACCCATAGGACCAGTCTCTGCCACAGCAAGATGGCGGCAGCAGCCACATCGCTACCCACCACAGCCACAGCCACAGCCACAGCCACAGCCCAGGCCACTGCAGTAGCTGCTGTAACAGCACACACTATGGGGAATGGAAGGTTCAGCTGGGGGCAGAGGATCGGTTTCCTCTGTGTGAATATTAACAAGGGAACCGCCCTTGGTGGGTGGGATAATCCACAGGCAGGGGGAAGACTCATTTTACATTAATTTGCTTTTAAACTTCCAGAATTTGTAGTTTACTAGGCAGAAAGAAGCCCTCATCACCAAGAATCCTTTGCTGTTATGTCAGAATTCCCGCAACCAAAGTAAAGATGACTGTAACAAGCAAATTTTGCTATATTTGCAATGTCCTCTGTACAGTGTTTTTGTTAAAGTCCATGGCAAGTTTGCATGGGAAGCTCATTTTTTTTTCAAGTCCTTAATAATTATTATTTCTGTTGTTATACTTTTCATCTCACATTGAAATGTGTGGTTAGAATTTATGAATGTCCCTCTGTTGGCTTATGGATTCATGATTTGGAAACATTACTGAAGTTAAAAAAACCTGCCAGTTTACCTTTTGTTTAAGGGACAAGCAACTATTTCCCCTAGAGATGACTTTCCAGCGATTACTTATAAAAGAATGACTTCTTGTATGTTTCTTTGTTGTTTCAATGCCGTCTCTCCTTTCACCTTAGATTTTGTTTTTATTCAGTATTCTTGCCTTGGTCTGGGTGATTTTACCATTGAACCATGCAATTTGTCATTTACTCATTTATTAATTTTCCTTCAAGTGTGTTAATTAAATCTCTTGAGTGGGTATACAAATTTGTGAATCTGTATGTCACACTGTTGTCAAAACCCTTTGTCAAAACTGGGATACTGATGAAGACTCAGCTGATACTCAAGCACAGCTATGAAATATTTCTAACTCTCCTCTCTCTGGACCCAGGATTTCCCTTGCCCATTCAGTCATCCTCTAGAAGTAGCATAACCTTGCATAAGAAAGCATGCAAACCATTGGCCCAATACTAGTCCTGGCTGGCAGTCATTTATGTGAGAAAGTGATGCTTAGTAGAGAGGTACCATCTCATTTCTGTAAGGTATGGCCTGTTTCCTAAGCAAGATATGCTCCATGTTCTTCTTTAAAATTAATATCCTAAATTTAATAGTTGAGATGTTCCTTGTCTACACTGCATAGACCCAGGTATTAAAGAAAACATCATGCTGTGGAAAAAATAGCAACACACCAATGTGTTTGAGTGAAACCTGAAGTTCTAAATCTTCTGTTGGCAACTCTGCCCTCTTCCTTCCTCTGTATCCTCTTGTGTATTCCACTGATGGGCATCTATACTTTCCAAGCTACTAGCTAGAAAGGTCCTCCAGAGATTCTGCCAGTCGCAGTCTCCTGAGTAAGACTGGGACCTGAAAGACAGACAGAAGCCATATTATTTAATTGGCATCAGTAAGGAGATATTTGACCTTCGGCAAATGTAGGGTTTTGAACTGAGTTCTGCTGAGAAATTCTGACCCACATACTGCAGGAAGCTGCGACATTCAGTGTCAGTATGTTATGGTTCCTGAAACTTCCTTACTCAACAAAAGATAAAAGTGAATTTGAGTGATTGTAGAAACTTTTCTCGACCTTTGTTTCTATGGCCTTTCTCATGGTTTGATATGCATTTCTCTGCATTAAACCTTTTCTGCTTAAAATACCCCAAGTGATTTCTATTTCCTTAAGCAAACCTTTAAAATTGCACCTAACAGTGTGATTGTATGCACAAGGCATCACTCAGGGGGATAACATATAGTATATGTGTGAATTAATGCAACAGGCAAATTTATAGTGTCAAACAATAAATTTCTTTTTCTTGGTTTTAAAAAAAACCTCTTTCATGACAGTCATGGGGAAATATTCCTGCTAGCTTATAACGCTATATTGAGTGAAAGTATCCTTCAAAATTTAATATAAAATAAAGAATTTTTTTCCTAGAGAAAAGTGGCCACCAGACCTGCAGTAAGAAATACAATAGAGCTTTTTTTTCTGCAGAAGAAGAGTGATCGCAAGTAGAAACAAATGCAGGAACTTTTGAAGATGAAGGAAAAGAGACATGTATTACTTAATATGAATATCTAGAGACATAAGCAGTGTTAGGAAGGGTGGAGGCAAGCTGAGGTGGAGGCAACAAAAGCCTGGAATGGGTTGTGGAATCTGAGCAGGGTAGAAAGGTATTCACATGGCCTAATGAGGCAGAACAGAATGTCCTTATTTGTAGGAAATGCATGCTTAGACTATTTCAGGATAATGGGACATAATGTCTGCAAATTACTTTCAAATGGTTTGGGGAATAAACTAGTATTCTGTGTTTTTCTTGAAGTTTTTCTGTAAATTTGAAGTTATTTTAGAACAAAAAGTGGGGAAAAAAAGTCAGTATGATTGACCAAACTAACAAGATAAAAGAGAAAGTTCACCACTTTTTCAATAAAATTGCGGAGAAGACACTTAATAAAACTCAAAAGCAATTTAAAATAACAATTCTTAGCAAACTAGAAATAGATCAAATCCTTATTCTGATCAACTATGGAGAACAAACTTCATATTTAATGGTGAAATGTTGAAGTGTTCCTCCTGAGATTAAGTAAAATGAGGATAACTGATAACACAGTCTCTTTCCAGTGGTGCCCTGGAGCTACAATCTAATCAAATAGGCCGAAAGAAAGAAAGAAAGAAAGAAAGAAAGAAAGAAAGAAAGAAAGAAAGAAGGAAATGAAAGATATTGTTTACACAAACAAAAATAAAATGTTGATTTAAAGATAATAAAAGTCAAAAATAATCTATAAATAAGCTATTAGAATTAATAAGTTATCAAGGTTTCTGTACTCTAGGTTAACATACAAAAAGCAACATTATTTCTGTAAATAGGAAATAAATAATAAATAAATAAAATTAAAATTAATTATTAAATCATTTACAGTAGCATAAAGACTAAATATCTAGGAATAAATATAGTGAAATATAGTTAAGATAAACTAAATATCACAAAATATTAATGAGAGAGATTAAAGAAGATCTAAATACATGGAAGGATATATCAAATTTAAGGACAGAAAACAGAAATTTTATGATATGAATTCTTTCTAAATGCTAGAGCTTTTTAAATTATTGCTTTTTGGGGGTCAAAATTGACTAGATGACTCTATAAGTTATATAGAAATTCAAGGGACAAGAATAGCTAAGAAAATGTTGAAAGGCAAAATTAGAAGACTTACATTACCTGATGCCAAGATTTAGTATTAAAGTTCATTAATCAAAATGGTACACTATTGACATAAGATGGACAAAAAGGTCAATAAAGAAAATCAAGAGTCCAGGCATGTTAACAATATGCAATTACCTGATATATATCAAAGGTACAGTTCAGTGCAGTGAGTGAAAAGATAATTTTTTCAATAAATGGTGCTGGAAAATATCATTTGAAAAACTTTTTCTATGGCTCATACCATATGCAAAAATCAATTTCAGATTGGCTGTACATTTAAATGTGAAATTTTAAAATTAAAATTTATGATATTTGAGTAGCAAAAAGTTGCTTAAATAGTACTGTTTGAGGACACTGAAAGTTTGCAAGGACATTAGAGTGACATTAACCATCTCTGAAAAAAATGGAAGAGAATTCCTTTAATACTTTGATGAAACTGCAATACATGTTTTATAATTTTGAATAAATAGATATTTGTCAATATTCTTGTCATGGATATTCTCAAATAACAAATATACATGTTCAATTTTGAATATGCTGGCTGAAATCATATCATTTGTATACAAAATCATTTGTAAAGGTATGTCTTATATTCAATTTTTTTGAAGAGGTATTTTTTAAAAGTCTTTAATAAGGATGAAACTTACCTCACTTAAATCCATCTGACAGGTCACACATACACCGTTGCATGAGCATAAAGCTAATAGCAAGAAATATAAATGAAAATAAAGCAATGTAGTTAATAAGAGTTTATTTAAAAATGAAGTTAAACTTTTTGTACATGAGAGACATTATTAAATTAAACCTTACACAGAAGTAAAATGATAATTAAAAGGAAATGTTTCCTATTAATTGTAAGATATTCTGTGTGTTTCATCAATAATGAAGACAAAGTTGCATCTGAATTTCTCTGACCTCACATTCAGGAAATTAAGATGCATTGTCCATGTTTGAAAAGAGGGGAGAATTAACTGGAGGCAGGGTTCAGGAAGTCAGGGAGTGAAACCCATGGGTTGAATTGCTCTGGTAGTTTCTTAGTGGAATCCATGGGACCAGTATCTGCCACAGCAAAATAGGTAGCAGCAGCAGTATCCTTACCCACCAAAGCCACAGCCCAGGTCGCTAGAGTCGTTTCTGTAGTAGCACATGGAGTTGGGAGTGCAAAGTTCAATTGAAGAGCAGAGAGTTCAGTTTCTTAGACTATCACCTTCTGTTTGGATGCCCTCTGCATTGGGAAAACCACAGGTAGTTTTGGTCTACGTTTGCATGAGAAGTTTTGAAACTTTTGATCCATCTTTCTTTTATGCAAAGCAAGAACCTTTCTATTATGTCAAGATTGCCAGAAATGTATGATGCACACTTAAAAAGTGATTTCTCTCCTATTTTCAAACCTTTCCTAATTCTGTATTTGGTAACATAACACGTCTGGGTTAAAAGAGATAACGTAAAACATGAAAGTCATGTTCCAGACGTTTGTTTTTCCTAACAAAAATTTTCTTTAAGTTAAACATACATTCTGACAATTCAGATCATACATAATAAGTTTTTGGGTACAAGGAAGAAGAAATTATTTGACATCACAAATCTGATAAATTTGTCTATCCACTTCCTTAGGGATAATGGGTCTCCAAGTTTAGATTTTCTGCCATTCCACTTTTTAGAGTACACTTTATTGAAATCCAAAATACACACAGAAAAGACTGTAAACCATTATGTGTAGAAATAGCTTAATTTTAGCAAAATAACCCTATGAAGTTAATCAGCATTCAGATCAAGAGATAGAATAGCAGAACCCAGGGGGACTCATACTTCTTCCCAGCGCCACTACCGCCCCCATCCCCAGGCATTACTCATTCTGCCTTTGAAACCACGTATCTCTTCTACAAACTTTGCACATAATATAAATGCACTCATACAATATGTACTATTTTTACCTGATTTCATTTGCTCAACATTGTGATTTTGAAACTCATATATTTTGTTCGTATAGTGTGCATTTTTACTGCTGAATAATATTCTCTTGCATGATATACCACAATTTATTTATCCATTTATGGTTGATGTTGGGCTGTTTCTAATTTTAACCATTATTAACACTACTTTCACGAATATTCTTGCATATATCTTTCAGAAAGCTTATGTACGTCCCATTCAGATATTGCCACAATTACGTTGTATAATGAACTGACACAAATCACTTTTTTATGTGGTAATAAAGATTCACTTTACTCTCACGTGTCTTCATGTTGTCTGTGGTTTGGCTGAACTAGTCTGGACTTGGCACAAAGTAGTGGGGTAGATCCGTGTAAGTTTCCTCTAACTTGGACCAGCATCCTGCTGATTCATCCCCTTCTCCATCTGGAAAACTGATATGAGAGTGGTGCAGTCCAATTGTGGAAGTAGTTTTCAAGCCTTTACTCGTGTCTATTAATCCTATTGTTGAAAGCAAGACAAGACATGGGGAATATACTCTTTGTCCACATACATCCTGTCCACTATGCGGTCATGCAAATTCCATAGCTAAGCCAACAACCATGGAGAAAGGAAGTAAAATCTTCTCATGGAGGTCAAGGAGGAGGGAGTGAATATTTGAATAAAAGCAATTTATTCTGCCACAGATTTATTCTGCAATTTGTTGGGGGCATAAGTGGAACTGGAATTGCAGTTTTATAGACTATAAAATTGTTCAGTTTCTTTAAACTACTAAACAGTTTTCCAAAGTGGTTGTATCTTTGATAACTCTATACACTGTTGCTCTACGTTTTCACCAACATCTCATATCACCTGCATTTTCCTCTTGGCCATTTTGGTAGATGTGTAGTGATTTCGCTTTCTTGATGCCTAATACAGTTGAACACCTTTTTATATACCACTAGCCATTTTTAGTTATCTTTTGTTTTTGTAAGATACTAATTCAGCTTTTTGTTTGCTATCGAGCTGTATAGGAAAAATAATGGACAAAATCCCCTTCCTTGATATATCACAGTTTAATCTTATATTTAACTAGCTAGTTTTACTCTCCTGGTAACCTGATGAGGTGATAAGTACCAACACCATTACAAACAACATTGCTTATAATAAAAGTGACCCTCACATCTGGTAAAGTGAAGAATTAAGTGAAATGTGATTTGGATATTTCTGCCGATGACCCAAAGAAGTAAAGCCTGTAAGTAGAAGAGGCCAGTGATGTCAGCTTACCGATGCGGCCCATTTGGTACTAACCAGAGAGAGCTAAAAGAGACGGTCACAAAATATGCCAGTGAGAATCAAGTCATTAATTTCACTGGGGAAGCAATAACACAAAATATGAGGCTCCAACTTTAACCTGATAGGATGCAGATGCTAATAAATATATGTGGGCTACAGGCACTTGAATGCGCAGATTTACATGAGTGCAGAAAGGAAGAACAGTTTGTCCACTCTTAGGTCTCGCAGACACATCATCCCTGCAGGAGAAACTTGTGCAAGTATTTCTCTTTCTCTCTCTCTTTGTCCCTCCCTCCTTCCCTTCCTCCTCCCTTCTTTCCAGTCTTCCTTTCTTTCCTCTTTTCTTCCTTTATCCTTCTTTCATACTCACAATTGAACACACATGGCATGCAAACATAAGATAGAAATGTGAATAAATTCTAAACAGCATTGTTTACAATAAAACACAGGATTTATTGAAAATGACATAAAGATGTTATAGTAAATAAATGAAGTATAATGATAATGGGGTATCAAGGATTAGAGTTACTGTAAATTGTGAGATATTTTAAGGGATTTGGTCAACTAGATTGAAATAAATTGGACCAAGACCGTATAATTTTGTGGAGGTTTTGTTTTGTTTTGTTTGTTTCAGGTACCCGAGGATGAAGTGTTCACTTCTGAAAGACAGAACAGAAGATCTTTAGTGAAAAAGTCAGAAGACACAGGTGAAGGAGACCAATAGTGTGAGTGGCTATAGGAGTTTTTCAGTAGAGTCCTTATGACCGACATCCATTATAGCAAGATGGGTGGCAGCAGCTGTATCCGGACCGACACAGTCATGGCCAGAGCCAGAACCCAGGGCATCAAAGCCACAGTCCAAGCCACCAGAGTAGCTGCTGTAATAGCGCATTATGGTGAGCAGTGGGTTTAGTTAAGAAGCTAAGAATCAGTTTCCTGCGTTCAAAAATCACCATCTGCCAATAGGCTTTTGTATATTTCCACCCAGTAGAAGGTGGGGCGACCGTGGGAAGTTTGGGCCTCACATTTCAGAGTAATTTGCATTTAAAATTTCTTGAATCTATTGTTTGTTGGCAGAAAATTTCTCATAAGAATAATTTATGATTATGTCAGAATTCCAACAGTCAAATCAGGTGCCTTTAATAAGCAATTCTTAGTCCATTTAAAAAGCCCTTACTCATTCTATTTTTGTTTAGAGGCTATGATTAATTTTCATGGAAAGCTCCTATATCACATTTTGGGGAGTATTTATTTTTATCTAACTATGAAATGTGTAATGTAATATTATAAATATCCTTATGTATGAGTATGGATTTTTGGATGAGAAAAGTTAATGAAGCCACAAAATAGATAATTATCTTTACTGATTAAGCAAATTAATGCAAACATTTCTTCTGTAGCTATACATTTCTAATGATTGCTTATGATGGACAGTCTGCCTGTTCATTAGGTCATAGACTTTTTGTTCCATAAATTCATATAAATAGGTATTTTCATTCACATTTAGATTTTTATCATTTTTGTGTCTATGTGAGTGTATCAGTTCAACCATGCAATTTATTATTTACTTGTCTATTCATTTTTCTTATATTAGTTAATTCACTAGAGGTAGAATTTTGATTCTTTATGAGTGAAAATTATATATGTTCTTATAAATTTTTATATTATAATGGAACAAAAACTTCTGTCTAAAATAAGGACTTTTAACAAGAAGCATTGGTCTGAAAAAAAGAGGAACACATTATTTGTCTAAAACCTATACTACTAAATTTTCTGAGAGCAACCCTGTACTATTCTCTACATTTTCTTCCTTTTATCACAGAGACTAGAAACTATATTTCTCAGAGCCTCTTACTAGAAGAGTTTCAAGGTAAATTATTCCAATAACAGGCTTTTATTCAAGACTGATCAAGATTGATTAAAGAGAGACAAAACCATATTATTGCATAACAGCAATGGAATAATATATGGCTTTTGGAATATGTGAGGTTTACACGAGGTATTTTCTCAACAACAAGAAAACAAATGACCCAATTAAAAAATGGGCAAAGATCTGAGTGACATCTCACCAGAGAAGATATACAGATGACAAATAAGCATATGAAAAACTGCTCAACATATTATATCCTTGAGGAATTGCAAATTAAAACTACTTCATACCTATTATAGTGGTTAAATTCTGAACACTGACAGCACCAAATCCTGGCAAGAATGTGGAGCAGCAGGAACTCTCATTCATTGCTGGTGGGAATGCAAAATGCTACAGCTATTTTGGAAGAGTTTGGTAGTTTCTTATAAAACTAAACATAATCGTATCACACCACCTAGCATTCATGCTCCTTGGTATTTACTCAAATGACTTGAAAACATATGTCCACCCAAAAACCTGCATATAGATGTTTATAGTGGCTTTATTCATAATGGTAAAACATGCAAGCAGCCAAGATGTCCTTCAATAGATGAATGAATAAACAAACTGTAATACATCCATACAATAAAATATTATTCAGCAATAAAATAAAGTGAGTTATCAAACTATGAGAAGACATGGAAAAACCTTAAATGCTTATTGCTGAAACAATCTGTAAAGCCTATGTACTGAATGATTCCAACTATAAGGCACTCTGAAACAGGTAAAACAATGGAGCCAATAAAACAATAAAAAGATCACTGATTGCCAGTGGTGTGGGGGAGGGAAAGAGGGATAAATAGGTGAAGCACTGGAGATTTTTAGGACAGTGAAATTACCTTGCATGATACAATAATGGTGAATATACATTATTATACACTTGTCAAAACTCAGAATGTACAACACAATGTACACTAGTAAACAATGGTCTTTAGTTAATAACTGTGTATGAATATTGGCTCATCAATTCTGGTAAATGTACCACACTAATGTAAGAAATTAATAATAGCAGAGATTGGAGGGAGGAGGGTGAAGGTATGTATAAGAACTTTCTTATTTTTTGCTAAATTTTTCTGCAAGTCTAAAAATGACCAAAAAAAGAATCTATTCTTTTTAGAAAGAAGAATTTGTTTATTTTTAAAGCCTTTGCTCATTCTAGATTTGGTCAGTTGATAAATATTACTAAATTACTCGAGATGACACAGGGCACACAAGAATTCCTCTAGGTTTATTTTTTTTACATTTGTTTTACTCAACTGTGGATTTCTAGAAATGTTTATTTTACATATGTACTCTAATATTCATATATTAATTATAAATCATAATATTTACATGTTATAATTCTATTTTAAATGATATATAATTATATATATTTTATATTATAATTTATATATATAACCCCTTTATACAATCTAAAGTTTTATGTTGTGTTTAATGGATGAGTGGGTACCTTGAAAGGGAACTTGATGCTGGAAGTCTGGCAAATTCTCCATCTGTTCTCAGATGGAAACATGCCTTGTCTACTAGATGATGCTTCCTACAAAATACTTTTCATGAACTGATTTAACTTATGTTTATGCTCTTAATAAGCAAAAAGAGCCTTTATTTATGTATATTGTATAACATTCAGAGTGTGCGTAAATCAGAAGGGTAGAACTTGATGAATATTCAAAATATACCTGTTTAATCAGTACTTAGATCCCAAAATTGCATAACACTAATATCTCAAATGACTCTCCTTATGCCTGTTTCCATTTGATATCAGCGCCTAAGAGTAACCATTCCTCATCTCTGATATCCAGAAACATAAATTTGTTTTGCCAAGTTTTGAAGCTTATGCAAATGGAATCACACAAACAGGACTTTAAATCTGGCTTCTTTTGATTAACATTTTTTATTCATATATTTTGTTTTCGTGTTAATTCTTACTGCCGTATAAAGTTTCAATGCACAAATGTATCACAATTTATACTTTTGATGGTTATTTGTGTTATTTTGAATTTTTAACAATATTTTACAAATAGTGCTGCCACAAACAATGTTGTTCATGTCTCTTGGTACACTTATGCATGTATCTAAGACATGCTAATTATTGCTATTTAGTGATGCTTAGAAAACCCTCAGTGTCATGTAACATTAACATTTATGTCTTGTTAATGTGTTTGTAGGTTGGCTGAGATTTGGCTGAAATGATGAGAATTTGGCTTAAGTTGTATGTTGGTTTCAAACTTTCTCCATTCATCCTTCATCCTCCTTGGACTGGCAGCTACTCGGGGCATATTCTCCAGAAGAAAAGTGTAGAGCACAAGGAAAACTCAGACATGCATGCATATACCTATGCTCAAGGCATGTCTCCAACATCCTACTGGCCAATGCAAATAAGATGGTTAAGCCCAAAGGCAAGGGTCAGGGAAATACACCCTGTTCATAGTAAAGCCAGATCAAGTGATATTGGTAGCAAACCTCAGGTGGGAAGGAATGTATAATCTTGCCCTAAAGGTGAGATGGACAGAACATATTCTGCTGAATATTTAACCCAGGGATCCACAAAGTCTTGGTCATCATCTGCTTTGGTACAGTTTTATTGGAAAACATCCACATCCATTCATTTATGTATGGTCTATGACTATTTTCATGCTACGATGACAGAGTTAAGCAGTGGAAACAGAGCATATAGCCTACAAAATCTAAAATATTTCACTGTTTACAGAAACAAGTTTGCCTACCTCTGATTAATTTATCAAAATATGCATATAGATTTGGTATGTGACTAGAATCAGAATTGCTGAGTTATAAAAGAGAGCACCAAATAGTTTTCCAGAATTCTATCCTTTTGCCTGCAGGTTTTACATTATTGAATACACTTTGTATTTTTTATCCTTATCAACTTCATGACTTTTTACACTCTATGGAAGTATGTTACTTTTACTTCTTTCCAAATAAATCTAGGATCTTAGAGCTAGCTATTTTTATATCCAGTCTTTTATGGTATGGTATTTCTCATGTACCTCATTTTCTACATATTTAAATCTCAAAAGAAATTATCATTATTATTTTTGCACAATTAATATTTATTTATATTTTTCAATCATTTAGTTTTTTTGTGTCCAGTTTTTTTCTGTGAATCTTTTCCCTTCTGCCTAAAAAACTACTGATTTTTATAATTAATACTTGATAAAAATAAGTTTTCTGACTGCTTATTTGTCAAGAAGCATTTTTTGACACTTTTTTTCTCTTTTTTTTTTTTTTTACTGAAGTATAGACAGTTTACAATGTTGTGTTAATTTCTGGTGTACAGCATAATGTTTTAGTCATACATATACATACATATATTCATTTTCATATTCTTTTTTGTCATAGGTTACTTCAAGATATTGAAAAAGTACCCTTTTCTATATGGAAGAAACTTGTTAATCTATTCTATATGTAGTCGTTAGTATCTGCAAATCTTGAAATCCCAATTTATCCCTTCTCACCCCCTTCCCACCCTAGTAACCATAAGTTTGTTTTCTATGTCTGTGAGTCTGTTTCTGTTCTATAAATAAGTTAATTTGTGTCCTTTTTTAAAAAATATATTCTACATGTGAGTGATATATGATATTTTTCTTTCTCTTTCTGGCTTACTTCCTTTAAAAATGACAATTTCCAGGTCCATCCATGTTGCTGCAAATGGCATTATTTTATTTTTTATGGCTGATTAGTATGCCATTGTATAACTATACAACAACTTCTTTATCCAGTCATCTGTCAGGGACATTTAGGTTGTTTCTATGTCTTGGCTATTTTAAATAGTGCTGCTATGAACACTGGGGTGCATGTATCTTTTCAAAGTAGATTTTCCTCCAGATATATGCCCAGAAGTGGGATTGCTGGATCATATGTTAAGCCTATTTTTAGATTTTTGAGGAATCTCCATCCTGTTTTTCATAATGGCTGCACCAAACTACATTCCCACCAACAGTGTAGGAAGGTTCCATTTTCTCCTTACCATCTCCAGCACTGAAAACATTTAAAATTTTCTCATGTAAAGGAAACCTAGACATAATGATAGTAATCAGGAAGATATAGCCAGTAGACTAAAAATTCTTCAATAGAAGCCATGAGACCAGTACCTTCCACAGCACAGTGGGCGGCAATGCCTGTAATCATAGTCAATGTAACCACAATCATAGCCACATCCCAGGCCATTGTAGCCATAATCCAGGCCACCATAATAGTATCTGTAGTAACACATGGTGTCAGGAGTGGGAGGTTCAATTGAGCAACAAGAAGTAGGTAACTTTAGTCCGAATGTCACCGTCTGCCAAGTGCCTTTTACATACCCTCAGTGGTGGGTGGATAAAACCACAGCAAAGTAGCATCCTATATCTCACTAATTTGCTTCTGACAACATCATAAATATCTTGTTTTAGTGGCAAAATGAGGCCCCGTAATTATAATTTTGCCCCTACGTCAAGATTCCATGATCAATTTATGGGCCTTTAAAATGAAACTATTCTATTTTCAGTTATGTCTCATTCTATATGTATTTAGTTAAATAAATATGACGTGATTAGATAGTATGATGTAAAACAAGAAAACAACTATCCTACTTTTTGTTTTGTTTTCATTCCTTCATTAAGAAGGAGGGTTTTAAAATGAGTCTTGTCCAGAGGAACATGCTTCTTGAATTTTGTTCATAAAAGAAGGATATAATGTATATTCATATACTCTTATAAAACACTTCCTTCTAATTTAATGTGACTAGCTATTGGTTATGTTGTGGGCAATATGGTGGCAAGCTACTATGGTATATAAATGTATTTGGCATTTATTTTTGAACCTCTCTTTTAGTATGTGTTACTTTGGTCTTTCCAGAAAGTGTATTACTACTTTATGGGCAGAAACTGCCTGTGCTTTATGCTTCCTTTTGTTATCACAGATGAAGGTGCTGTAGATAGAGCTATAAAACACACCAAGGTTAAGTTTGGTGCTCCATCTTCAACTCTCATGTCTTTTGAACCAGGACTCATTTTTGCTTTTACAGATGCCCTGGATTTACAGTCGTGAATGTATCCTGAAAATCTGTGTGGACAGAATCAGAGAGGTGAAGAGTTTCCTGCATTCATTCTCCAGTCCTTCAGTTTTCAGCCCATGGGCGAAGTACTGATGCAGATAGAAGGCCCCAGTCATGGAAAGACCAAACTAGCACACAGCGGAGACTATGCTCCAGGGTTTTTCCTTTCTTTTCTTTTTTTCTAAAAGGTTTTAAATGTTTACTGAATTTTATTAAATATAATTTCCATAAAACAAATTGAATCTATTTAAGACTACAGTTAAAAGACTTCTGACAAGTGATATTAATATAAATATTATTATGATATTAATATAAATTTTGTATCTTCAATCAAAATATAGCTTTTGGGAGATTTCATAATGAGAAGAGAAGCTTCCTCCCTGATCTTATAGTTGCTGAACCCAAATTTTCTCTGACCCCAAAACACTGACATTTATATACTTTTGTTATCCTCAAATGTTGAAAGTAATGTTGGGTGTATAGATATGATTAAGAATCCAGCTTTCCTTTATACTTCTAATTTAGAATTATATGAAACCTCAGAGAGAAATTCATATAGGTTTTCAGCCTCTTTCAACCATTCAATTGTTATTTATTTGTTAACAACTATGTGCCAATCACTTTTAAGACACTGTATTATGTGGCATCTATTATTGGTCCTGTGTCCCCTCCTCTTATCATTGGCTTTCTCATCCATAGCAAGAGATACTAGAAATGGCAAAAGGACATTAGCAAAACGTTCCGTATTATGAAAGAAAGATAAAATAAGTTTCTTTTCCTTTGAAACTGGAAAATAAGTTATCATTTTTCTTCATTGGGTCCAGTGTTTATCTGGCATTATTGAAATATTGCACATTTCTTCATATACGTGAGATAGAATTTCAGGTTTCAAAATGATGCTTAGCACCTATGTTAGTCAACTAAAATATAAATGGTAGTGTTTACTTTTCAAATATAATACCTAAATGGTTTTGAGGCAAAGTATAGTAATTTCTTGAATATGTAATAGAAAGTCAATTTAATCAAAAACATCTTTTGCCTGACTGATACCATATTCCACAAAATTCTGTTATTTCTTTCCCATTTCCCAATGTCATTGGGCTTATTAAGAAAAAATAGAGTAAGTGGGCACATTCATTTTGGGAATTTCAAAGGAAAAATATGAAGCCACAAAAATATGGAACAGTGATATAGTAGGGAGGCAATGATTCAGTGCATTGAAGACTGTCCTTCTGAGGTGGTGATCAGTGTGCAGATCCCTCCTGGAGGATTTGAACTTCAAACATGAGGAGTCAGTCAGCAGCCATCAGACATGGGGTGTTTTGTGAACTATTTTCTGCATGATGTGCAGAGTATAAATAGAAGCACGTGAGATGAGAGGAGCAAATTATCTCCTTTCTGAGGCATGATTTTTAATAATTCTGCCTAAACTTACATATCAAAAAATAGACTAAGGCAAGGCTTGTTAAATGTAGTGATAGAAGAAAGGACTATTTTGCTGGGCAAAAGTGTCATTTAAAAATATAGCATCTGAGTGTAAATCAATAGTATGATCAGATGTAACAGTGGCTGCTGACTCACATGAAACCCCAGGTTTCATGTGGCCTAAGATAAAAAGAACTGGTGTTCAGATCCTTGACTTTCCAGGTACATCAACACCTTAGGAGTCATCCAAAGACAATGCTCTTCTTTTGTCTCTGTCTCTCTTTTCCCCTGTTTCTCATTTCTATCTTTGTCTCTGTTCCACTCTTTCACATGCAGCACATACACACACATTTAAAAAAAGCAAAAATGATGATAGAGAGAAATTAATATAAATACAATGAAGCAGTATTACAGGGACAGACACTTTAATGAACATGAACTTTGTGGTCTTACATGGATGACATAAAATAAATATTGCTGAAGAAAATAATGTTAATACAAAATGGAAGTGAAAGTTTTCTATAAATTATGACATCCTGTTGGTTTTGGTTCATCAAAATGGGGAATGCTGAATATGTATTACTTTTTTCCTAATAGTCAGGAATGAGGTTGGCATGTCTGATGGGAGTATGGAGGTAGGGATAGGGAACACAAGAGGAGGAGTCCAGTGGGTTGAGATGCTCAGGAAGGACCTAAATAGAGCTCATAGGAACAGAATATTATGCTGTAGGGTAAGCAGCCAATAGCCAGAGACCCGGCGCCATGGAGTTTG